>NC_138872.1:37584826-38924537 GCF_965194805.1 Balaenoptera borealis | reverse complement strand
TAACTTTGTCTGTCACTGAATTCTTTCTGCAATGAGACATCAAGAACCTGAGTTTCATTAAGTCCTAAAACCAGGTGTGTGATCTCAGTTGGAAGACTGTCGGTTTTGGCTGGGTTCTAGTCCCAGCCACATGGGTCAAGTCCCAATCTGAGGTGCATGGTTTCAAAATGACTCCTAGAGACCTTCAGGTTGTTTATCTTTTTCTTTTTTTCTTCCCTAATGAATTGTTCAAGTCTGAGTTTCTTTGTAGTTAAAACAAAAGCTGAAGACCAGTGGTATCTTTTAATTGTTGGGTCACTATTATTTAAAATATTTGTAGAATATGGCTGAAAAATGGTAATATATTTTTATATGCTAAATTTATAATTGGTCAACATAAAATACTCTAATAATGTGTACTCTTAGAACCCCTGAGGAATTTGAGGAAAATCTTTACTTTAAGATTACCTTGAGTTTTCTGTGTAATAAATCAGATTACACATGAAAAATTATCTTTACATATGCTTATATCTAACAGGTCTCATAGAAATGTTGTCAAGTAAATTTGATCTGGGACCTGTGGTTTCTTTGTAGGGCTCCTGAGATATTGTGATTCATAATAAGAAATACATATTTGATCTTTGTCCCCTTTCCTGGCACAGAGCTACTAAAACCCATGGAATTTCCTTTGATAAATGCAGTAAAGGTGTCTTTTGTTTTGTTAATGAGGTGACTTTTGGAAAGCACCTAAGGATGGGAGCTGGTTGCCAGGAGCACCAACCACGTGATTAGAGGGTGGGAGCTTACAGTCCCACTCTACCCTGCAGACCTTCTGGGGGAGCAGTGAAGGGCTAGAGGTTGAGTTCAATTGCCAATGGCCAGTGACTTAATCAGTCACACCTGTGTAATGATGCTCGCATAACAACGCAAAAGGACTGGCTTCAGAGACCTTCAGGGTTGTGAACAGAGGGAGATTCAGGGAGAGTGGTGCTCTCAGAGCGTGGGTGCTCTCAGAGCGTGGGTGCTCTCAGAGCTTGGGTGCTCTGGGCCCGTTCCATCATAACTTTACCTAGGCTCCTCTTCCATCTGGCTGTTGCTGAGTTCCTTTCCTAATAACGTAGTAAGTAAAATGTTTCTCTGAGGTCTGTGAGCGAATTAATTGAACCCAAGGAGGGAGGTCACTGGAACATCGGATCTGTAGCCAGTCCCTTAGAAGCACAGGTAACAACCTGGACTTGCGATTGGCAAGTTGGGGGAGGGGGCAGTCTTGTGGGACTGAGCCCTTCACCTGTGGGAATCTGACACTGTCTCCAGGTGGATGGTGTCAGAACTGAATTGTTGGACACCTAGCTGGTATTGGAGAACTTCTTGGTGTGGGGAGAAGGGGTACACGCTGGAATTAGGAGCAGCATTGTAGCTCCTTTGGGCACTGGTGTGCCCCAGGAGGAAGTTACTTTCTACTGCTTTACCTGACTGTGTCCGTCTGCAGTCCGCTCCTCACTGGCAGTTTCTGTGCCCTCTACCTGATTGCTTGCAGTCTTAGCTCTCCACCAAACTCCACTTCTCTCACTGCTGTGTTCAGGCTGGTGCCCATCTTCCATCTTCCAGCTCCTCTTCCTTGGTCATTTATTGTGGGTGGTGGGCTGGGAGCAGGCCGAGTGGCACCTCTGTTCTCTTCACACCCTTTGGGGCTTTCCATGCTCTTCACTCAGAGCTCCACGCTCTTGGCGCAGACCCTTTTCCTAAGATGTGCCCTCAGCTGGGGAGCCCCTTCCTCTTGCCCCAAATTCCACTGTCCTGTCTCACTTCTCTTAACACCTCTTGCCTCCTCTCAGAAACCACATTCCTCAGGATGCCTTTTATGACCCCTTGAGACAGCCTTTTCTGTGAGTTACCAACACACCTGTGTGAGCTGTCTAATAACGCTTAACTCTTTATTTTAGTTCTTGGTCAACCTGTCTCCCCGCTGTTAGACTGTTGAAACCTGGGACCAATGGTTTCCCAGAATAAGCCTTATGCCTTAATCAGTAAACGTTGAATGACTTAAATAAAGGAAAGAAGGGGTGAATAACGTGTTAGAAAGAAGAATGGAGGGTGATTCTAAACCTGAGCATGATGCCTCTTAAACTCTGGAAATAACCTGCACTGTAGCTCAGCGACAGGGAATTATCCACACTAGGCCTTTCCATTCAGTCAAAGACAAATCCAAGGAGAAAGTTGGGAATGCGTGGAGCATGTGGACAAGGGGGCTGTCAGAGGGGTTGGGACTAGGATGCAGCCATAGGTGAGACCTGCCTGTAGCACTGACGTGGGTGATGTGATTTCTTTTCTTTTCTCCTCCCCCCAGCCCTGCAGTCCCTTCCCCTTCTGAGAAAGTACAGACAAGTCTGTTGTCTCCTTAGACCTACATCCCTGCCTACCTGGTGCTGGGCCCTTCTCTTCCACCTATCAGACCTCTCCCAAGAGCTTCTCATTTGATGAAATAGAAGCTGGAACTCTTGCAGGCCAAGCAGACTGGAAAATGCAGTTTTCAAGCTTCAAACTCCCATGATTCAGGGGAGAGAATTAAAGAGAGCTAACCAGGGGAATTCCCTGGCAGTCCAGTGGTTAGGACTCCGAGCTTTCACACAGCTGAAGGCCCAGGTTTGATCCCTGGTTGGGGAACTAAAATCTCATAAGCCATGCAGTGCGGCCAAAACAAACGGAAACAAACAGAAATAGAACTAGCCAGGTCCTTAGATGACAGACAGTCCCACAAGGGGGTGTCCCTGGGCATTTGCAGCAGCATCCAGGCCCAGTCAATGCTCTGTTTCCCACCAGAGTCTTAAAGATGTAGACCTTCTTCATTCTGCAAGAGGCCCTTGAGGAGTGAGAAATCTTATCTTGGCCCCTTTCCCTAACACTGACACACAGTCACAGGTTCTCTAATCTGAGGAAGGCCTCACAGAATTTCAAAGAGGAGCGTTTGAATTCTTCTTCCTGCCTAGATGTCCATATCTCACCACAGCCAGACCAGGGGGGCATATGGGCTGGGCCACTTCTCATTTGATCCTCCTGAATCACTCCATAATCTTCCCCGTAGCCTGAGAAAAGTTTTTACTCACTTATGTTTTTTGTTAGGTGGCAAGAAGCTGCACCTCATCATATCCTGCATCTTTCTTCTCCTAATGCTAAACAGTAAAATGCAGCTTTGGGAGTTCACACTCTCCTAGCCTGTGCATCTCTTCCTAACTTTCTGCTCGATGATGACATGTTAGGGGATTGAAATCAGGAACAATGGGGAGTATTTTCACCACAAAAATCGTTAGGGGCTACATACAGGTCTTTTTTTTTTTTTTTTTTTTAAGAGCTACTTATAGCTGAACATTTACCAGCACACCAGATTCTATTCTATTCTATTTTGAAACACAAACCTGAGCTGTGGAGGCAGGGCCATTTTTGCTCTTACTGGGGGTCTCCTTTCTCACGGAGACAACAGCTGCTTCCGTTGTCATGGCCAGGATAGCAGGTGTTACTGGGGACTGAACATTATGTAAAATTTTATTTTACAGCAACCACTTTCCATTTGTTACCTCTCTGAAATCTTACATGTAACCTTCTCTCTCTCTATCTTTTTTTTTTTTTTTTTTTTATGAGTGAAGAAACAGGTGAAAGAGAGAGAAGCAAACTGCTAAAGTTCATGTGATCAATTACTGCCATTGCCTTGTGGCTGATCTGCCGTCCAAGCCTGTGATCCTGCCACCCCTTCAGCTTCCCTGCACGTGGGTCAATGAAGATGTTCCATTTCTGCAGGGCTGGGATTCCTGGGGTCTTTAGCAACTCTTTTCTGCATTTAGCACAATCCTATTTTCCCTTTCTGAAAGTCTAGCTCTGAGAGTCACTGAGTTATGGTACAAAGCAAAAGAAAACATTGGAACTGTATTTTGAGTCTGAAATAAACCCATTGGAAAAGACTTGATTTAAAGATTTTCCACATTTGGAGTTGTTGGACTTCGAGGATGGAGAGTTTTAGGGAATCCAGGAGGGAGCAACACAGGCATCATATATGCATCATATTTGCTAAAGAAAATGGAAAAGAAAAAAACCCATTGGTATTTTGAGTGATGACAAAGTAAAATTTGAGAATGCTTATTATTACTAAGTACATCCTGGTAATATAGGGCCACCAGATTTAACAAATAAAAATGCTGGACACCAAGTTAAATCTGACCTTTAAATATGCATTGAATATATTTTTTTATATAAGTATGTCCCAGATATTGAGTGAATCTGGCAATGATAGAGTAACTATCCAGAGTAATAGGATATTTGCTTTCTGCTTTCTTCAATCAACTGGTTGATATTTTTGGATGGATAAACTTTTCCATCATCTGTGATATCTAGGTATCCTAAAGATTATTTAGTTTATGTTTTAGTTGAAATATAAAGCCAGTGTTCATACAACTATCTAAAGAACCAATTGCTTTTTGTCATATTTCTGTGACATTTGTACTTTTGTCTTCATTACAAACATGGGGTTAAGAGAAAACCAAGGTCATTTTACAGTTAAAAAGGTAAAACTATCATCCAGGAATCAGGAAGGGAAGAATGGAGAGAGCAGGGGTAAGAATAAAGAAGTAAAGAAAACTTACAAAATCGAAACTACACATTCTTAAGGCTGTTGACAATAACTGCTTCAAAGGAGAATGCCTTAGCTCAGCCTGAGATGACAAAGTACGATAGGCTGTGTGGCTTGTAACAAAAGGAATTTATTTCTCACAGTTCTGGAGGCTGGAAGCCTGAGATCAGGGTGCCAGTACAGTTGGATTCCAGTGAGGGCCACCTTCTGGGTTGCAGACTGTGGCCTTCTCACTGCTGTGTCCTCACATGGCAGAGAGAGAGTGAGCTAACTCTGGGGTCTCTTTTTTATAAGGGCACTAACCCCATTCATGGGACTCCACCCTCCACCTAATTACCTCCCAAAGGCCCCACCTCCAAATACTACCTCATTGGGGGTTAGGAGTCCCACATATGTATTTTGGGGGTGACAGACATACAGATAAGAACCAATGTTTTGTAAGCCAAAAATGAGCCAATACAGATAAAAATGAAGTCTAACAAAATATCAGTCCAGAGCTTATAACATTAAGATACAAAATTTGTTCTATTCTATTTAGTTACTCAAATACAGTAAAAGTTTGCCAAACAGACTGTACAAATATCTTAGACCCAGGGCAGCAATTCAGAAAAAAAATGACAATTCCTGTAATTGTCACAAGAGCCACACATACTGATGCTTGAGTGTGGGAGATGAGGAATGGTCACAAATGCTGATTTCCACATGGTAAAAGCACATTCTACTGCAAACAGGATGAACACAGGCCAGGCCAGGCTGATCTTTCATGGTAGTCAGGTGGCCCTACACCTGCAAGACAGGCCTGAAGCAGCTGTCACATGCCAGGTCACTGTGAGCCTGGATTGACTTTTATCAAACTCAAGACAACTGTATACATAGAATCTCCTGGAAACTTGCCTGTGGTCTTCTTGATCTGGCATGGTAAACTCAGTTTTGGAGGGGTTTTTCCATTTCAATATTAGTGTTGTATTCTTTTCAGCAAATGATGTATTCTTTTTAGCATATTGATTTCCTATAGAGCTGTGCTCTGGCAGAGAGTAGTAAATTCTGTTTCCAGATGATTGTTTCACTAATACTAGAACTACATTTATGGGTTTTATGTGATTCCTACCTCTGCTCTCTGCTTTTCTCTGCCCTAGTAAAGATCACCAAGCCTGAGATGTCAGGAACTAATGACAGGCATCTCTGATTTCTTAATCTCCTCTTGGGTTACCCTGACAACATCTCTGGTGGAACAAATCTATACAACAGGACAAACTACTTAAAGAAAAACAAAGCTAAATATAGCAGAAGCTGCTATGCTGAATTAGAATTAAGAGGGTGTGTGTGTGTGTGTGTGTGTGTGTGTGTGAATTTTAAATGACTACCTATCTAGCTGACTTGAAAAATCACTTAATAGCCTATTGATGTATCACAAAAATCAAAGAAACAATTTATATGAGAAAAATTTTCTTTCATTTTCTAACTCCCTTATAGTTTTAGGCCAATAGTACCTAAAAAGAAATAGAGTTTTTCTGGATATTAGTGGATTCAGCCTCCTGAATTTTATCTGAGTTGTGCTTTGGGAACAATAAAGACACCTTGTACTTTTATGGAGCCCCTCATCTATGACTTGAAATTATAACTATAAACATATATTAAATATCAAACATACCTAGGAGCACATGCCTACTCTTTTTCCAAATCAATTTCTGAGTGAATTCACAGTAAAGCAACAGGTTATGATGCTGAAAACTCAGCCTCTGTACAGTGGTGCAAAATTGAATCTCAGAGACAGAGTTTTGGATGAAGTAGAAAAGAATAGCTTTATTGCTTTGCCAGGCAAAGGGGGACAGAGCAGGCTCATGCCCTCAAAAACTATGTGTCCCAACCTAGGGGAGTTTGGTGAGGAGTTTTATGGCAACGGTTCAAGGGTGGGGTTGCTGATAGGATTAGGGTGTGTACAGGGCCTGCATTCCTTTAATCTCATCTCAGGTAATCTTGATGAGCTTCTCTGTTTCTTTTAGTCTGGCCTCAGGTGGTCTTCTTTGGTATGAAGAATGCTGACATCTTCCATTTGCTGGGTTTTAGTTCTAAAAAGAGCTTAAAGACATTGTTATGTGTACCCTTGAGGCAGAGCCAGGACCCTGCCCCAAGGCTGCACTGTTGTTTCTTAACTACCCCTCCCTTGTCTTTGCATCCCTTCCCTTCCTGATTAGCAACTGTTCGAATCTGCCCTTTGGAACTCAGGGAAGGTCATGGAGACTGGAGGGGGACAGAAAGGCTTCCATGCCCAGGAGCCCCACAGGGTCCTGCCTGGTTTCAGTTAGAGCTAAGGCCATGAGACTAAGCTGGGTCTTAAATGAGGAAATTGAATTAAGATTAAATGGAAGAGTGTTGGCTCTGAGTTTGTAAAGGCATCAAAAAGGAGCCCTTGCTTCTTAGCATTCTTAAACGATTTTCTCTCTGCCTGTGTACCCTGTTCTATTTTCTAGACAGTTTCCTAAAATGTTTTCATCCTTTCACTACACAAGGGACAATCTTATCTTGGCTTTTAGTTGCCTAGTTACAATGATTCTCCAACTTTGTTGTGCATTAGAATCACCTGGAGAGTTGTTTATGCTCTGGTGGCCAGAGCCCCACCTCCTGAAAACTCTGAATCCGTAGATGGGCTGGGCATCTGTATATCACTAATAAGCTTCCTGGGTGATTTAAAGTTTTAAAGTTTTAGAGCTCAGCAAAAGGGCTTAAGTCCAAAATTTCCATCCCATTATTACAGGTCCCCAGGATGTGATTTTATTTTATCCTAGTATTTTCTTATTTCTGATGACCCCTCACTAATTTCCTTACCCCCTTGCTTTTCAAAGTGTGTCCCATGCAAGCAGTGTGTACATCACCTGGAAGCTGGTGAAAAATACAGAATTCCAGGACATGTCCCACACCTACTGAGTCAGAATCTACATTTTAACGAGATCCCAGTTGCCTTGTACATTAGAGTCTGAGGAGCACTACCTTAGAGCAAACCTGCCTGGATTCTCTCTCTGCATCCATTGTGCTCATTCCCAACCTTGACTTATAATTGTCTGCTATTCTTGTCTGGAATAAAACCTCTTTTTTCTTCCCAAGGGTAGCTTACCACCCCCTCTGATCTGGGAACTTTTCCAGAATTATTCCAGCTCATATTACTCTTTCAGATTTCTGGCAGCCCATAGCAGGTAAGATCTACTAAGTGTCTCCCACAGTGTTTGCACATCACTTACAAGAGCCCAATCAAAGCTGAAAAATAAAATAATTCCTCATGCTTGCCATTCTCCTTCTAGCCACAGGGCACTTGTATATGTGGTTTTTGCTACCCAAAACTCTGCCTCTTTACCTTTTTTTTTTTTTTAACCTAATTATCTCCTAATTTTCCATTAGAGATCAGCTCAAAACTTAATTCCTCAGGGAACCTTCTCTGACTTCAGTGCTGTCCTCAGGAGACTAGACCTCAGACTTGAAGTAACAAAAACTAAGGGCCAGGAATTAAGCCTTGGGGACCTTGAAGGGGGGATTGGGCTGGCTACCAGTAGGAGCAAATGCTCTTTTGAAGGAAGGCCTTTAATTGAACCCCTAGTTTTTTCCCACAGATCAAGATTAATAAGATTAAACAAGGAACCAAACTGCCATGTAAGAGGGTCATCAGAAACAACAAACTAGAAATATAGATGCCTAAAGAATTGAGATATTGAAACTATCACTGGGAAAATGTAGGGGAAAAAAACTAAGAATTATGTAATACTTAAAAATATGAAAGATAGAATCACTTTAAAAAGGAGTAAGCAACAAGACATCATCAGTAGTAACCAGAGAGATTTTAAAAAGAACTATACAAAATATTTAGAAATGAAAAATGGAATTGCTGAAATAAAAACCTGAATGTATGGTTTAAACACTAGTTTAGACAGTGCTGAACAGAGGATTAGTGTGAGGAAGACAAAATATGGTGAAATTACACAGACTATAACAGAAGAGCAAGGAGACAAAATATTAAAGGAAGTTGAGTGTATGGGTGATGAAATAAAAGTATCTAATGGTTAAGTATAACTTGTGTTACAAGGATATAAGTGAAAAATGGGGGAGAGGATACAGTTTGAAAAGGCAATGCTGAAAATTTTCAGAATTGATGAAAGACTTCCATACACAAATAGAAGAATCTGAATTTATACATATAGTTTTAACAAAAGTAAATTCATGCAAATATTGAAGCTGCAGAAAGAAAGGACTACTTAGAAGACCTTAAAAGGCAGTCAGAGAGAAAATATGCATCACCAAGAAGGGAATGAAAATTAGACTTATAATTACTATTCATTAGCATCCCTGGAAACCAGAAGAAATTATAATATCTTCAACATATTCAGAGAAAAAAACTTCAATTTTGCAGAAAAGATCTTTCAAGAATGTGCATCAAATACTCTCTTAGATTAAAAGAAAGGGAGTTTACCACAAATACATCTACAGTAATCAAGCCAACCAAAGTACTAACATAAATTAAAGAACTAAAAATCAATTTTAATAATAAAATAAATCTTGGAGATATACATGTGTATATAACATTAGGAAATTACATTTATTAAAAATGTAAAAATTAGGAAATACACATTTTTCTCAAGAACACATGGAACTTTTTAAAAAAATTTACCATGTACTAGTCATGGTATCAACAGATTTCAAAGGCTTGGCATCATGGAGCTCTTCATATTTGATTATGATGCAAATTAAAATAGAAACCAACAATGAAAATAAGAAAACAAAAATTCTCATGTATTTGAAAATATAAAAATGTACTGATAAGGAAAGAATCACAGCAGAAATTTAAAATAATTAGGTATCTATTGATCCCTTTTTATGGTTTCCAGTTCATTACTAAAGCTTTCAGGTATAGCATTAAATAACATTTCCTTGACCATTGTAAATGTGGATCGGTCATCAATTACTATTCTGTGCTTATATGTGATATCCTTAATGATTGGAGTCCCTGTGAATCTGTTTTTGTTATATGTTATATCTTCTTGCTCAATGAGCCTTGTCTCATTTTTTTCTGCTAGTTTATTTATTTATTTATTTATTTATTTATTTATTTATTTATTTTTTATTTATTTATTTTTGGCTGTGTTGGCTCTTTGTTGCTGCGTGTGGGCTTTCTCTAGTTGTGGCGAGTGGGGGCTACTCTTCATTGTGGTGCATGGGCTTCTCATTGCGGTGGCTTCCCTTGTTGCAGAGCATGGGCTCTAGGCGCATGGGCTCAGTAGTTGTGGCTCATGGGTTCTAGAGTGCAGGCTCAGTAGTTGTGGCACATAGGCTTTGTTGCTCTATGGCACATAGGATCTTCCCAGACCAGGGCTCGAACCCGTGTCCCCTGCATTGGCAGGTGGATTCTTAACCACTGTGTCACCAGGGCAGCCCTCTGCTAGTTTATTTTTGAATGGTGGACATTTATTTAAAATATTATTTGTAGAAATCTTCTGAGGCTTAGAATAATGATAACTTCTGGAAAGAAATGAGGGAGGATAAGAGGATGAACCCTGGAGGTCCACCAGTCCCAGCCTTAATTCATTTATTGCCTGAGATCCCCTATATCAGCAGGTGAAAGGAAGTACTCCAGGGAGGACTATCATTACTGTGTTATGCCCGTTTGAGGGAATAGAGCTCATGGATCTTTCCTCAAGGAGGGGTTGTTTTTTAAGTTTCTCACCCTTGGTGGAGTCTAAGCTTTGATTTCTGCCTATAAGGCTGTAAAACGTTCAGCTCAGGTTTATGGGATCAAAATAATTGTGCTCAGGAGTGAAGGAGCTTTGATTAACTGTGCTTTCTATCACTGGGTTTGTCTTCTCCAAAAATTAGAAGGCAGTTTTTTCCTATCGTCTGAGATCTTTGATGCTTTCAAGACATTTTTGTTTATTTGTTTGCTTTTGTTAATTGAACTGTCTTTCTTAGTGGCCCTCAATGGAGGGTTTATATGAATCTGATCTACATTACTGGGACTGGAAGTTCAGCATTTCTTTTCTTTAAATGAATGAATGAATGAATAAAAGTTGAAATAAAATTGCTCTATTTTTTTATTTGCTTAATTCTCCTGGGGTGAGTTAGATTAGATTTTCCCTTTGTTTGGGACACCTTTGGTGCCTTCCCTCAGGTCTCCCTAGCCCATATTTTATTCCAGTCACTGTCATGGCTATATGCTTCACACAGGTGTCAATGGCAGAACTTCACTTTACACTGTCAATCTCTTGCTTTCTTGTCTGGGATGGAAGGGAGTTAACATTCCGTGGGGTAATACTTGACCAATGGAGAGATGGAAGTGAGTGATTATATGCCCCCGTCTTCTGTTCCTGAGATGGATGCATTCTTCATGGCTCCTGAAATGGTTCCAGTGGTGCCAAACTCCAGTGGCCCACTGACTCTCCTCTTTCCCTGTTTTACTGTCCTCAGCCCTCTACTTCTGTTCTCCAGAATTGCTTATCAACATCATCTTGCATGAAACAGAAAGCAGGCTTCTTTAAAAGGGTTCCATCAACTTCTGTGTGATTTGTTTTATTAGACACAAAAAGCATGCTTTGGTAAATCATCCTCAGGGTGAAAAATCTCTAGTACATGTCCACCACTGTGTCTTAGATTTCTATCCTTAAGATGACTGTTTACTGTTGTTTTATCAGATGTTAAGTTGGAACCTGAGAAAATGAAATTGAAAAATGTTCCAGAGAAAAAGGAAGCCTGGGCTTGGTTGGGATAGTACAGTGTAGATTCCTGGGCAACTCCAGGGCACTGGGCACCAGATAAGCTACAGACAACTTCCGTTCATGTCTTGTCCACTAACATCTTGAGCTGTATTCCCTACCTTCTCTTCCCTATGTCCTAACTAAATCCCAGGCACAAGAATTCTGTCCTTTGCTCTTTCTGCCATTAGCATGTAGCAGGCTGAACAAAACTATGATCGTAAGAATTCATATTAGGGAAGAAATATCTTTTTATGAAAATTTCTTAATAAATGGCTTGATGGAGAAGGTGGCTTCATAGAGGCCATAGATTTACAGTCAAAGACACAGCGTACATCGGTGAAATATAAGGATGAAATGAGTTGTATTTGGGGTCAGGAAGCAGGGAAAACATAGGATTGTCCAACAAAAGGGCACATTTACCAAAGGATTTCTCCAGGGCAGATATCTCTAAAATTTAACCTAAGGTCATTTGTTTTATGAATTATGTCCTTAAACTTCCTTGGGTAACTATAAATTGTGTAAAACCTGAATTCTTGTGGCTCAGTTTGGGGACATCCCAGTGACTAAAGACCAAAGTAGAAGCAGGATTTCAGAGTGAGGGGCAACCATAAGAATATGTCCTCTTTCTCCTCAGGAGAAATGGTGATGGGACCTCTTCTAAGCAAGGAGTGAGAGTTAGATCAACTCTTATCTGGGTCTAAAAGTGGATGCCTCAGGCTGACACTGGAGATCTCACGCCTCCACTGGGGATCACAGCACTCAGCCTGGTGCTGGAAGTGCAGCAGGTGATTGCAGGTTATTTGACATCACATCTAATTGTCAACATCATAAAATTCATTCATTTAACAAGTGTTTATTGAGAGATAATTATGTGACACATCTTTGTTCTAGGTACTAAGTATACAGCTGTAAATGAAGCAGGTAAAAATCCTCACTCTTACTGGGCTTACAAGTTAGTAAGAAACAAGATAAGTGAAATTTATAGTATGTTTGATAGCAAACATAAGGAGAAACAGTAAAGCTGGTAGAGGGGATGAGAAGGCAACATTCTATTGCTAAAACAGATGTGTACCCCAGAGGCAAGGAACAGAATGACATGCTTTACCTTATGCTTTTAATGCCATAAGGGTTTGTTATGTTGGCTAAAGGAGCACAAGTATTAGCACATCAATTTCTTTTAATTTTGTCCTTTGCCTGACAGACATAGATATAGAGGATTTTTTTTTAAAAGGAGACCCTTGGAAGAGCTGGAAGAAAAGTGAGTTGATGTTTCTTAAAGTGGCTATTCTTTCTCGGGAGTTTAACCTGAGGGGGATTTTTTCAAGCCCCAAGGATTGGAAGCAGAATGATAAGGCTTCCATCCACCTCCAGAAAAGGAGACATATGGGGAATGAAAGTTCAAGAGATACCAGAGGTATCATCAGCTCTTGCAGGTCAGGGGAGGCCAAGAGAAAATAGAACATCTTAGAATTGCTAGGCAGGCCCTTACATGTGTTCATTGCAAAATCCAATTGCGGCAGGAAGGAAAGATAGTTTGAACATTTCCCAAACCCAGCAGGCATTAGGAGGGAATAGTTGACACGCTGACCCATTCAAAAAAAGGACAAGGCAGAGTCAGGACTGAATTTTAACTGTGTACATACTGTGAGTGTAAGACCTTTCCCATTGATGGAAGGTGTTCCCCTCTAAAACTAACAAAAGGGCATGTACTTCAGACACTGCACCATCCTTTCACTGGGAGAACTCTGGGCTCTTTGACTTTCTATATTCCAGTTGAAATGGTCTAAGCTAAGGGCCTGGATGTAGATATCTCCATGGTTTGTTTCTTCACGTCCATTTGGAAGACCAACTGTAGCGCTGGTCTATTTTCCTTTGACATGAAACACAAACTGAGGCTTTTCTTGATATGCAAGATATAATTAAAGCATTCTCAGCTTGAACCCAACAACTTGGCTTACTAATGGATGATTACCAGCAATGCCTAGGAAATCGTGGCCTCATGTTGCTTCTAGAAACCTTCACATTGCCTTCTTATAGTTGCATGTTTTTCTAACATACCAAACAGCAAATTTCATCCTAGATTACTGTAATGTAGCATGGGAAGTTCAACTAGAAATTTACTTTCAGAAGCAGACCCATTGGAGAGGATGACTTAAAAAAAAAAAAGAGAAAAGCAGGCCCTCTCTCTCCTCCTCCAAATTAGGATGCCCTGAAATAAACATTAGCTCATACCATCTATCCGAAGACAAGCAGAAAAAGATCTTGATTAGCATTTTGGTCATACAAGAGGTGAGGCTGCAGCACTCCTATCTTTACCACTATTCATTTTAATTTTGAAATTCCACTGGGAAATCTGCTTACTGATGGGAGGGAATCTTTGAATTTTTTTTGGCTCTTAGAAACCGTGAGAGGTTTCCTTAGAGGTTTCCCACACTCTGATATCAAGATGAAATGGGAAAAGAACCTGAGAGAGAAGTATGGTTAAGGAATTACTTAGGCTATATGAAGCCAACTATCGAAGATTGGGTTGCTGTGGCAGGAAGAGGGTGTCATCCCCACCTCCAGGTCTCCAACGGTAGTTCTTCAAGTCCCACAGGTGTGGAGGTGCAGGGTGCTGTGTTTGTGAAGGAGAAACAATAAGCCCTCAAAGCTGGTGGTAATTTTCCCACACTTCACCACATGGGAAGCTCTAAAAATGGACGCTTGAGATATTGATCAAGACTGGTCTTCTAAGGAGACCAAGGCAGGAATCTTCTTTATGATTTGATTCATATGATTTATGATTCTGCATCTGACAGCCTGCCATGCTACTGTTAAAAATTCACCTGGTTTAAAAGCCTTCTCTTCTTAAATTCAGGTCTGTGTGGAGGTAATTAAGCCTCTAAGCCTGCTTCAGGGCCTTCCTGTAATGACTCAGCTCCTTGTTCTCCTGACCTAATCCTAGCTGAACACCAGCTGTTATATATTCTGGTCAGAGCATATAACAGAAGTAAAGGTGGAGGCCAAGGCTAGAAGGAAAATGTGTGAAAGCCAAAGAAGAACATTAGTCACTTCATGTTTTGCTCGTGGCCAGCCCCATTTTCCATACAACTTCCCAGGATCTCCTAAAGGGTGACCTGGATTACATTAGAAAACAACACTTCCTCCTATGAATCTTTGTCCTGGGATGCTGATAAAATGTGTATCCTCACTAGGCTGTGATAGGGAAAACGTAACAAGCTTTGTAGCTTCTGTGTTTCCTCTAGACAGTAGAGAATGGGCTTCTCCTTTGTTCCATTCTGCCAATTTCAATCTAAGTTATGCCTGGCCAATGAAGGGGTCTCCTTGGCCAGCATGTGTCCTCTGCCCAGTGCTCCTGAGTGGCTCCTTGCTCCCCACATGCATGTCAAGCTGTATAATGGGAATGAACAGATGGTAACATGGAAACATGACTCTCTAATCCCAGTGTTAATGTAGCACAAACCCACCCAAGAGGATGGCAGAGCTCTCTGTGGGTGGTTCTGTGGGCTAAAGTCTCCAGGACTAACAGCATCAGAGCCCAGGACTTACAAGCTGCAGGCTGAGGTGCCCAGATTCTCTGCTATATAGGCATTGGTTGAAGCAATGATTCTGGGCAAAATGAAGAGAGGAGGTCTCGCTTCCTTACTGCTGAAAGCAGGTGAGGAGAATCTAGAAGAATTTTGTTTCTCAGGAACGAATAGGAAGTAAGCTAATGTAGAATGACTGTGGTATCCAGACAAGGTACAAGTTCTGGCTGCGGCAAAGAATGTATAAGTGCTTCTCCCCTTCTTTGCCGAGTTGGCAGAATCTGCCTATCAGATTCTCAATTGGAACAGAATGGAACATACTCTCTGGGCAGTGAAGGTAAGAACACCAGTGAATTCCTATAGATTAATGATTGGCTTAAGGAATACTCTCTCTCTCCCCCCTCCCTCCCTCCTTTTTTTCTCTCCCTTTCTTTCTTTCTCCTTGCTCCCTTCCTTCCTTCCTCCCTCCCACCCATCCTTCCTTCCTTCCTTCCTTCTCTCTCTCTTTTTTTCCTCTCTCTCTCCTTTCTCTATTTTTGGTTAGAAAAAAATGTCGAAGAGATGCAGACTACTTTTCTGAAAGCCAACATGATTTAGGGGGCCTGGGCACTGTTCTTCTCCCAAATGCCCCCTAAGGAAACCTTCATGCATAAAAGTCCTCCAGGGATGTGTTCCCATCAGTAACACCCTTTGTGCATGGAAGAACCCTTGGACCAAATTCTCTATTAAGATTAAACAAAGATTTGCACTGAAAGCATGCACATGGGGAATGCGGAATGTGTTTCCTATTAAGGCATTTTGAAGAGAGCCGAGGAAGAAAGCCTATTGTTTTTGTTCATCAGAGCTGCCACTAAATGTTGAGGGATAACAATGGCAACCCAGTTCACTCCAAGGAGAACAGACTCATTAAAAGCATCTTCATTTTCTTGACCCAAAAAGCTGATCAAAAAGATGGGCAAAAATGTCGGAGTTAGTTTGGAAAAATATTTGGAAATGGTATTTTGACATCATCAGAAAGAGGGTCCTCATGGCTTTCCCCCAGACCAAGACTAAGACCAAATAAGGCAGCATTAGAGTCTTCAACCTGGTCAAACGCATAGTAGACTAGGGTGACAGTGTGCAAACACTCCTAAGTGTGCAGACACTCCTGAGTGTGTGTATGTATGTGTGTATTTAGCATATATTAACACACATGAACACTCGATGCATGAAGGATGCATCAAAACTCATCTTAATACATTTTTGTTGAACGTCTTTTTCCCTGAACTGTTTTTTAACACCTACTGTAAGCAAATTGGGGACGAGAAATCGTTATCTTCCGTTACCCCTCTTTCCTTCCTTGCATTTTTCTTTCTTCCTCCTTTGTTCTTTATCCTTCTTTCTTTCTCTGTCTTGCTCTCTTTCTCTTGCTCTTTCTCTGTGTCTCTAGGATTGAAATTAAATGTGCTGTCTGTAAAATAAGCATTGTTATGGGGATCTGCAGCCTCGGGCTGAATGACCCTCAAGTTTCTGGTTTCATTACAAATTAGTATCTGTGTTTTGTTCCTGACTCATAAAAGCAGCTCTTGCTTTAGAAATCCCTCAAGCAACTCAGCTTTTTTTTTTTTTAAACTTTTCCATAAAATGTCCAGCTTTTATTTATTCTCTGTAAAGGTGCCCAGTGGGCAGGCAGTGCTCTGTCTGATTGCCAAGAAGACCGTGAAAACCCAAAGAAGAAGAAGAAAAAATCTTAATTAGAAGTTATTGGCTCAGAAAAGAAAGGGAGAAATATTCTCCCAGATATCTAAGAACCCAAGCAGTTGGCCACCTCTTACCAAGGAAGCAATCTGTCTCTGTGACAAGTAAGAGCATAGATCACTTTGATGAATAACATCTTTGGGGGCCCTGGTGAAGGGGGGATTTCTGTGAGATGAGTAGGCGACTGGGGATGGTGAAGTGGTGAGAAACTCACAGAGAAGTAGCCATCAGCTGGCAGATGCTGCCTTGCAATCATCACAGAACACCGGAATGTTGACTGCACCCACAGGCCACTTCAAGAATGTGCCTTAGTGTACAAACACGCTGAACTGTCGGTTGGGAGAAGGTGGGATCATAATTCTTGGAGCTGAAAGTGAAGTCCCAGCCAGGTACTTCCAGGAGTAAGGCCATAACACTTATGTTTATATTCATGAGGCCAGTTAGAGATTAAGGTCATGCATGTGCGAAGTGACAAGGCTTAAAGAGACCCAAAGAGCAGGAATGCTGAGTCCACACCACAGACACATGAAGGGACATTCGTACTTTTGGCCAAAGCATTATTCCAGGGTTTGCAATTAATTATATGAACACTTTGTTGGAAAACTACATCTAAAAGTGATTCTCATGATTATTGAACCAGTGCTGTAGCTATCTTTTCCAAGGTTTATTATAGACTATTGCAAATCATCTAATACTTTTTAAGGGAACAAAGGCTTTAGAAGGTCATGTAATAGTGTTATTAAGAAAAGGAGAAGAAAAAAAGAGCAGAATTTTGTACTGTTACAATGTCAATTCTCCAAACTCAGAGATATTTAATAATTCACAAACCCTTGCAGCCACCCCATGAGGTTTTTATGGACTACTTCAAAGAAAATACTTTTTTTTGCCTTATTTTTTTAGGATAAGGAGTTCTGTTCTTAACTGTTGGGTGCATACAAGGTCCTGGTCCCAGGCCCAGATATCAAAAAGCTGGACTCAACTGGACTTGGATGGAAAGTGAATTCTCCATCTATGGACATTGCAGGGAAATCAATTTGGTTTAATTCCTAAATTACAAGACTAGAGTCACTGGAAGAAACCTCTGGGTTATATGCCTTAAGGCCAGTCCTTAATGGACTTAGAAGGAAAGCAGAAGCACATCATCTTGAATCATGCCCAGATTAAATGTGGCTATTTTGATTACTGAATCCAAAGATGTGGGCAGCCCTGAATGTCCCATTTTTTGAGCCAAGGGACTATATGTTTGCTCCAGATTAAACTCTTCCAAGTGGAGCAAATCTAGCATTTTGAGGTGGTGACTACACAAAAAATATAAAGAGGAGAAATTCAGTCAGGTGAGCTAATGCCATATTTCAGATAAAAACTCCCTTCCCAACACAGGCCATTAGCATTAGGGAAGGTAGTCAGACAGGTTATATGAGTCTTAATGAGGGTTAAGCTAAAAGAACATTTTCTCCCATATACCTAGAAGGATGAAATTTTGGAGCACAGAGAGACAATGCCTTTACCTACAGGACTTTAAGAGATAAATAATAACAAATACTCTCCCTCCCTTTTCTCCTCTCTCCTACCCTGTATTTGCCTCCCTGTCTATCACTCAGAAACCACATATACACACGCATTTTGTCCTTCTTGATTTATATGTCACCATATTCCAAGTAGGTCCTTCAGAAGACTTTCAAAAGTACTTGCAAAAAAGCTAATACGTGAATCACATATGCTGGTGAAGGAAAATGATGAGTTTCTGTCTCTCTAAATTTGCTTTTTTCTGGACATTTCATGTAAATGGAATCATACACTGTGCATTCTTTTACATCTGGCTTCTTTCACTTAGCATAGTATCTTCGAGGGTCATCCATATTGAGACATATATCAGCACTTTGTTCCTTTTTATTGTTGAATAGTGTTCCATTTTATGGATATAATGCATATCTACCAGATGATGGATATTTATTGGGATTGTTTCTGGTTTGGGGGTATTAAGAATTGTCTCGTATGTTTTGTACATCATCTGTTCGTCCTTTGTCCATCATCCTTTGTATTCATCTGTTCTTGATTCTTATCCCCCTTCATATACACTATTAATATTTTTTAAAGTTTGTGCACTTTTCTTTCTACTTTATTTCTTAGAGGATATAAATATACTTTTAAAAATCATTTGAGAATATCTTTTCCATTTTGTCGAGAATTGTTTCATCTACTTGTTTGGTGTTAACTATTTTCTTTGTGTTAGTTTTGTCGTTTGATTTGGAATTTTATTATGTAGATTTATTTTACAGGTCTTTTATGACTTTCTCCCTCTCTCTCTCTCTCTCTCCCCCCCTCTCTCTCCCCCCTCCCCCCTCTCTCTCCCTCTCTCTCCCTCTCTCTCTCTGTCTCTCCCCTCCTCCCCCGTTTTTCCCTCTCTCTCTCTTTCTCTGACTCATTTCTCTCTGGTCGTTCTGCAGGTGCCTTCATCTGCGTTCCCACAGATTCTTAGTCCAGAAACAGGATTTATATTGGGTCTTGGAGGTCCTGTGTCATCCATGGTGATGAGACAAGTAATGATTCCATCACCGAGTCAGTCTTATGTTTCCCCAGAGTCTATCCACAGCTGCTTCATGTCACCCCTTCAAGCAGTCAACTTTACCATCATCATTTCAGGCAGGGGCTTCAGCTTTCTTCTAACTCCCATTATAAGCAGTGAACCCACCCAGGCCCCTCCAGCTTCACAAACTCTAGTTAGTGAGCCTAATTTGGGTACTTTGCCACTTCTGGAGTTCTTTTGGTCTCACTTGACTTATAAAAATTCAACTCTTCAATGCCTCCAGATGCTTCTGGTTTTGGAGACTGGCTGTGTGCTGGCCTCTGCTTTACTTAACATTGTGGGTGTTAGTTTTACTTTGATTCAACTAGATTTTTAACTTATTTTAGAACATGGATTTTTTTAAGAAAAATATACTAAGGTATAATCTACATACAGAAAAACACACATGCCGTAACTGAACAGATGGATGGATTTTCATTAACTGAGCACACTTTCTCCGAAATCAAGAAACAGAGCAATGCAAAACTCAGAACCTCCCCTCTGTGTCCCTGTCCAATCATTCCCCACCAGAAATAACTATTATCCTGATTCCTACCTGCATAGATGTGGTTTGGTTCCTGTTTAGTAGGTCCTCACAAACTTTCCTCGTGTCACTCTCCTCCCCCTCCCCCTCCCATACCCTCCCCTCCACCGCCCTCCTCTCTCCCTCCTCTCCCCTCACTCTCCTCCCCCTTCCCTCCCCCTCCTCCCAGTTCTGCCTGCACAAAACATTCATAGTAGTTGCCTTTCACCTTGTCTTTCTTGTTTCTGGTTCAAGTTTTAGGGTGTGTTTCGGGGGGAGGGGTGCACAATTAATGGGAGCTCTTCTATGTACTGGTCAAAAGACAGAAAACATTTCTAGATATATTTGAAAGAAAAAACCCTTTTACAGAACAGTAGGTGTTAATTAATCTGTATTCTCACTTGCTAATAGTGATTAGCACAAAACAGTATCCAGCGACAGAAATGGTACATTAAAGGGCTAATGCTGGAGAAGAGCAACTACATAGTGCTTAATATCTTCAGGCTCAATTTATCAAAGATAAGGTCTGAACAATGTAGCATAAAGACATACTTTGACTTTGCTAGCAGACATGAGGAATTATATCAAATTTTATCCTAATAAATAGAGACTTTTTAAAAATTGGAAACAGCTTTTAGAATGATATCTACAAACAGACTATACACGTATACACACGTGGATACAAAACTGTTATGCATATACCCGTAAGTATGAGCTATGAGCATCATTGTTTCTATTATAATATGTATTGTTTACTAAGAACCTTTTATATGCTAGCTCATTTATAAATTTATTTTATTATTTTTTACTGAATAGTTGACTCACAATGTTATGTTAGTTTCAGGTGTACAGCATAGTGATTCAGTATTTTTACAGATTATTCTCCATTAAAAGTTATTACTAATCATGTGGTTTTAATTGTCTTTCAGAGCCCACACCACATTCTATAATGTAGAAAATGTAATTTCCTATTTTACATGTGAGGAAACTGAGGCACAGTGCTATGATACAATATAACCGAGATTATAAAGTTAGTGGTAAATTCAAGATTCAAATGGAAATTGTCTCATGCCAGTGCTCCTCTTTTTGCAATTATGTAGCACTGTTGCTTGAAAAATCTGTATTCATAGCATCAAAATATATATAATATTAAGCCAGTGTATTTATATGTTTAGGTTCCACTCCTATCTACCACAGTTTATCTCCATACTTGATTCAGATAGGGAAAAATAAGAAATGAAAATTAAATTTGTGGCTATGATGTAAGGAGCATAGATGATAGAAAAGACACTTTAAATACATGATCACATTTAGTCCTTAAAACACCCTTAAGAAGTGAATTAGAGCTTCAGTTTACAATTGGGAGAACCGAGACTTAAAAGATTGAGTAATTTGCCCAAGGTCACAAAGCTAATTAACGGCAGAGCTGAAATTTGAACACTTCTGTGACTCCAAAGTCTACACTCTTGGTACTAAATCACCTTTCCCATCAACACATTTCATTCTAAAGTTTTGGGGGTATATGTTGCACCTAAACTTCCTTGTTTCATGGAGAAGGGTCTGTTCTGACTTTGCTTTTTCTTGGAAGCTATTTTCACCTTGATTTCCCTGCTCCTTTGTAAGCTTCTTAAGTACATTCTTCTTGCTGAGTTTCAATTTGATTTGTTGGGATTTCTTTGCTCTAGCTAGAAGGTGAGTCAGTGGTTTAAAAAGAGGTTTTAAGTGCATGTTTTGCTCTTTCAAGTTTCTGAATGCCTCCAAAAATTCACTTCTGAAGTTCTGAAGCCCAGAGGGGCAGAGGTCATCAATGTTTAAAATGGGAGTATATTGTTTTAATTAAAATTTATGGAGTGATTCATGACTCCAATTCAATTTTCCTCAATTGACATCATAAGGTCTGGATGGGAAATCTGCCTTAAAATTACCATGGGGCTCTCTGGAAGATGAGCCATTTAGAAATGCCCTCGTTTCACTTGTTAGCAAGTTCATGACTTCAGGCTCAAGCAGATCCAAGAATGGAACAGTCCCATCCCTGTTTTCATAATCTTTCTGATCTCCCCTGTAAGCTGTTCTGATGGAGCTTCATGTGTCACCACCTCCCCCCATTAAGCTATGTTCTCAAGCTGGCAAGGCAAACACCATCATTTATCAGAGCAAAAATCTCACTCCAGTTTTAGAAAAGTCTCACTTAACTTTTCACAAAACGCTCAAGAAATCTAGGAGAGAATCAGAACTAATTTTAGGATGCAAGCGATTTTCTTTTGTTTGTGAATTTGAGTGCTGTCCTCTGGTGGTGGTGTCACTGAATTAATTCCTTGGTTGTCATCATCTTGACATACCTCAGTTTTCTGCATTTGGCCCCAAACTTGGAGGTTTGGAAATTTGATTAGACCATCACTGAAAAATTCTAGGAGTAAATAAATCGAACTAATTCAACTATAGCCTAAGTGACAGCAAACTTGGTGAAACCTGTGCAAGGCTAGGGAGTATATATTTTGGGCATTGTGTCTAGCATGGTGTCTGGGGCATAACAGGTACCAAATAACTATTTGATGAAAAGAAATTAAGTACCCCTGAAATGCTCTGCACATCCAGAAAAATAAATCTATGTTTTGTTTTGTTTTTTTTAATTAATTAATTAATTTATTTATTTTTGGCTGTGTTGGATGTTCGTTTCTGTGCAAGGGCTTTCTCTAGTTGCGGCGAGCGGGGGCCACTCTTCATCGTGGTGCGCAGGCCTCTCACTATCGCGGCCTCTCTTGTTGCGGAGCACAGGCTCCAGACGCGCAGGCTCAGTAGTTGTGGCTCACGGGCACAGTTGCTCCGCGGCATGTGGGATCTTCCCAGACCAGGGCTCGAACCCGTGTCCCCTGCATTGGCAGGCGGATTCTCAACCACTGCACCACCAGGGAAGCCCTAAATCTATGCTTTTAATTCTTATCCAGAGGCTCCTCTGTGATCCAGAACATTCCCTTAAAGCAGCGATTCTCAATCTTGGTGGGTTTTGTCTCTCAGGGGACTTTGTTAGTGTCGGGAGACATTGTTTGTCATAATTGGAGGAGGGGTGCTACTGGCATGTACTGAGTAGAAGACAGGGATGCCGCTAAGCCTCCTACAATGCACAGGCAGCGCCACCTCCCCCCAAATCCCGCCACTCTAAAAAATTATATGGCCCCAAATATCAACAGTTCCGAGTTGAGAAACCCTGCTCTAGTTTGTCTTCAACTCAAGCTGGACTTGAAATCCCAGGATCTAGAATTTCATAGGTGAAGGTATATGGCAAAGAATCTTTCCTGTGCTCTGAAATATGACTATTTCAAGAGTTCTTGGGGAAAGGAGGCATAATTTGGCTTATCTAGGAACCCCTAGAGGAAACATCAAACATCAAGGTCATTTACTAAACTCAATAGGAAGAAATAAAACTTATTTCTCTGTCTCATTCTCTTGGCAATTTGCCTCTTAAGACTTCTTCCTGACTCCAAACCAGAGCTCCCCCCCACCCCATCCCCCATTCTCCAAGTACATAGCTTGTAGAAGCTGAAAACTACTGAGAGCTCCTGGGTGGAGATGAAGACGACATGCCAGGTAGAAGTTCATCGGTTTTATAATTCACTTAGGGAAGTGTACAGTTAGTCTGTACACCTTATAAATCATCTTGAAAACATCTAATTATGTTTTTTCCCTTTGCTTTTAATTGAAAAATTTTAAAAACTGCCTCATTTGATCTCCATTTCCTGTTTAAAGTGGGATTAAGTAATTATATCGTACAATTTTTTCATATATTTATTGTTATTACTTCTGATAAAGTTTGGAAGGAAGTATAACATACTCTTACTTGTGAATCAAATATCAAATGGAGTGATTAGACTGACTTCCAAGATACTAGTCAAACAACACAATTAAACTTATATAATAGGAAAATGTCGGTATGGATTCAACTTCTGGCTCTTGCCTTGGGATACTTGGGTTCAACTTCTGCCTCTTGCATTTGATGTGTGGCCATGGGAACCTTGCATAATCTTTATGGGCTTCAGTTCTTCATCTGTAAAACAAGGAAGTTGGATTACATGACCCAGCTCTCTTTGATTCTAATTTACTCAATGGAATAATTTTAATCTGATACTATGACTAACAGAAGAAAAATGAACAACTTATATTGGTATGTTGATATCTCTCAAAGGATTACTGCAAATACTCATCTAAGAAGATAATCTTTTGGAAATGTGACAGATTAGGAAGTTACTGTGGACACATGCCATGGATTAAGATATGTGGTTTTGGGGTTAGTCTCTCCATTTTTAAAGTTTGTAGAGTGCTGTTATTAAAGGTTCCCAGGATTTGGGGAGATCATCACAATAGAAAATTTTGTAGTCACCGTAATCAAAGTTGAATGTAAGTTGGGAATATAGAACCTAATAAAAATATATATTGTCCAAAGAGTACTGCCAAATTCTTGGGAACTTTTCTCTCAGAAGTTAAATTCTTCTACATCTTAGACTTGTTCTTAAGGATATGTGAAAACAGTCTGCACTTTTTCAACTTAATCAGGTACCTCAACTAGGTTTTTGTGGTTGCAAGAAACAGAAATTAACTCCACATGCTTGGCAGGCTCCAAGATGGCCCCCAGTCATCTTTGCATCTGGATATTCACACCCTTGTAGAGACCCCTCCCACAGTGAATCAAGGCTGACACTGTGTAACCAGTAGAATATGAAATAAATGGCAATGTACAACTTCTGAGGCTAGGTCATAAAAAGGCATTTCAGCTCCATCTTGGTTTCTTGGATACTTCCTCAGGGAGAAGCCTGCTATCATGCCATGAGGACACTCAAGAGAGCCCATGAGGAGTAGAGCTGAGGCCTCCTGCCAACAGCCAGCACCAACTTGTCAACCATTTGAGTGAGTCACTTGGGAAGTAGATGCTTCTTCTCTTGTCAGACTCTCAGTTGATTGACGGTTTGGCAGGCATGTGACTGCAACCTCATGAGAGAGACCCTGAGCCAGAATCACCCAGTTAAGCCACTCCTGAATCCCTCACCCATAGAAATTGTGTGAGATAATAAATATTTATTGATTTTTAAAGTTTTGGGGTAATTTGTTTTGCAGCAATAAATAACAAATATACAACAATAACATAAAATATAAATAAAAGTAATGTATTAAAAGGAAATTCAGAAGTTCAGAGAATTGAAGGAAACACCAGAAAAGACTCAGGGACAGAGGCTAACTCTGGGGATCTAGAAAGTAGGAAATAATGATTTTCAGAGTTCATCTGTCCAAATGAATTGGTAATGACCATTTTTAGTTCCTCTTACATTCTGCTTGACATTCTATTAGAGATCCCAGGTACAGAGGGTCTAGTCAACTCTTGACCAAGAAAGAATGGAGTATCATGATTGGCATTCCCACTGAGAATGTATGCAACAGGAGAATTGTAGTTCCCCAAAGGAAAACCAAGATGTTATTATTACAAAAGGAGTTATTGATGCTGATTAGGCAAAGGAAGACATGTCAACTACCAATAGCCTGATAGTTCTTGAGATTGCCAGGTGGCTTGGTAACATCAGAGTTGATTCAACCCTGTGTAGAACAGCCATTATCCTGCATAGAATTTTTCCAAACACTATATATTCTCAAAAGTATAATGCCATTAAAAGTGGTAAGAAAAAAAAATAAGAAAGCATTTCTGATTAATTTCAGAGATATTAGGGGTGGTCTTCATCTTGAGTGACTTCCACAATTGCCATTCTATATTAATTAGAATAGGCTCTAACAAGTAACGTAAAGTGTTACAGTAGAGTCTTCTTTCTTGCTCAAATAGGAGTACTGGACAGGTAAATAGGGCACCAGGTGGCTCTCATCATTGTGGCAATTCAAGGATCAAGGCAAATGGATGCTCTGCCATCTTCAACACATGACTTCCAAGATTTTCTTGTGAAATAGTCCCATTTCAGCCAGTCAGTGGGGGGAGAGGTCATGGAAAAGCACAAATGCAATTTTTTTTATGATTCAGTCTTACAGGAATGACCTTCATTGCTGATAACATCCCGTTGGCTAGAACACAGTCACATGACTCCACCTAACTGCAAGGGAAGCTGGGAAATGTAGTCCCCGGCTAGACAGCCGCTTCCTAGTACAACTTTATATTAAGGAAAGAATGGCATGGGTTTTTGGGTGATCTCCTAGCCATTTCTGCCACATACTAATCCCTTGGTCACTTCTTATTTTTTGTCAGCCTAGTATGTATTACATTATTAGTTTCCTTGGAGAGTAATAAGACCCCTGCTCAATACAATGTGCACACAAATGAAATCCAGGGTCTCCTCAAGATATTTATAAATGAACAGTTGGTTTTAGGACATGCCTCTCATACTGGTTAGGGCTTATGGTGTTTCTGATCCCATCATCATTTTAGGAATATCAGAGTGATTTTCAGCTCTATACCATGTGTGACATGGAAGTTTGTCCCCATGGCATCAGTGTTGGAAAAAGTGCCAGATCTGGTTGCCACAGCTTTTCCAGCTAATTACAGATTTTCTTCATTAACTCTCATTCAGCTGCAGGCTGACATGAGGCCTCTGAACCCAGGGTTATTTCAGTTCTTAGAATCTGTGGAGGCATCTTGGCTCAAGATACAGATTGGCTAAAAATACCAAAAAAAGAGAGAAAGGTATAAATAGAGTCTACTTACAGCTAAGTACTGCACATGCTGAGATGTAAAAGAAAGCATTCCAGGCAAAGCATGAGTTTGGGGGCAGGGGATGCCAAGTTATTTAAAATTCATATGACTCTTTATTCAAATAAAGTCACTGGAGGAAGTCCACTATAAAAGTGGAAATCTTGGGTTGAAGTTTGTGCTGCCTGTGTGTGTGTGGACAGTAGAGAGAGGTGGCAGAGTATTTAGGGACCAGATCCCTAGCTGCTGCTTCTCCATGACTGCTCCAATCATTTACCTCATGGAAGAAAAATGTTTAAGTCACCAAACTAGTATCTTAGGGCAAAGTAAGTAGGACCTGCCTTAAAAATAACCAACCAATGGCCATGTTGCATTTGTACCTGCATGTCATGAGATGCTTTTCAGAGTCTTATTAAATAAATATATTGATTGTGGCAAATAGTTTGTCTGATAGAACTTAGAAGAGAATGATTAAAAGTGTAATTATATCTCTGAGAGAAGCTCTTATACTAGAATTGCAAGTGACTTGTTTTCCCACATTAAACTCCTGAATCCAAGTTTCCCTATAGTTGTCATAGTTAAGTTGTGAATGTCTAACTAGCATTTCAAAAGTAATATACAGAATAGACAGACTCTGGTTTCCCCACAGAACCTGCTCTACTCTTTGTATTTCTCTTATCAGTTACAACAAAATGATCTGTACATTATCTCAGGCCATCACCTCAAGGGTATCTTTTAGATTTCTCTCTCTGTTTCCCCACCTACTTCCAGTCTACATACGTCCTGTTGGCTCTGCCTCAAAAATTCTGATCTGACCACATCATACCATCTTGGCTGCCACCCTCGGTCCCCGGATACCTGCAGTCGCTTTCTATTTGGTCTCCCTACTTCCACTATTACTTCCCTAGAATCCATTTTTCATGTAGCCGCTAGAGTGATGGTTTCTAAAATCCAGATCATGTCCAAATCAGATCATGTCACTTCCCTGCTTGAAAGCTGCCAATGCTACCTGTTGACATTAGAACACAATACAAATTTCTTACTCCTGCTTTTAAGACCTTATTACGTGGTCCTTGTCTAAGTTTTTGATCTCATCTTATATTTCTCTTCCCTTTTTTTGCTATGCTCAATATACATTGACCATTTCAGTTCTCAAAGTCTTCAACTGTGTTTCTGCTTCTGAGTCTTTGTGCTGACTTTTCTGCTGCCCGGGACACCCTCTCCCCAGATCTTACTATGCTTTGTTCCTTTTGATATTTCAGGTCTAGGCTTCTTTAAAAAGGCCTTTTCTGACCACCTCATACTTTATTCCATTACCCTTTTCTCTTTGCTTTATTACACTTAGCACTATCTGAAACTATTGTACTGAATTTCAGTTCTTTATAGTTCACGTCCCATGAGTAAAATGAAGCTTCCTAAGAACAAAAACACTTATCTCTGTTAATCTCAGCTATGGTGTATATCCTCAGCATCTACAAGAGTATGTGCCATATAGTAGGTGGCATATAGTAGGTGTTTACTTTGATAAACTGCTTCTCCAGGATGCAGAGCTCAGTTTGCAGCCTAGAAATGTCCTAAGGGATATAGAGGAGTCCCTAGCAATTGAGAGCAGAACAGGGAGAAACCATCAGACAGACCTCACCAGAGGAAGGACATATTCCTATCAGAAATGTCTATGCAGGTTGATGCATGCTTATATGACCCCCAAAGCCTGAAACAGTTGCCTTTTCATCCTTCACTACTCTTCCTCTTGAGGAATAATAACATCTCCAAAACAAGCTGGGAGTCATTGGGTCCATTATTCTCCTTCATTTCTTTCCATATCTACAATAAATGATATTTAAGGGAAACAATGAAAAACGGTTTACTGTTTTCTACTGATAAGAGCAGAATTATTATAGTCAGACTGTTGTACTACACTACTGTAGTCCAAAGAACTGAAGAAGCAATGCTTCGGAAGGTGATCTGCCTCATAAGATCTCTTGACAGCAGTCTGTCACACTTTGGGACAGCAATGTGTACTTAAAAATAAATGGAAATGGGGAGATACCCCTGACTCTAACATGAATGTCTTCAAGGAGACTGATGATAATTACATTCAGATGAGATATTTTTAACATGTCAGAAAACAGACCATAATATTTCAAGCATTGACCATGATGTTGCAAGCAATATCACATTCATGACATTTCAATCATTTATTCCCACCAGCATCTGTGGGTTGGCTGGGGGTCCACGGACCGATTGTGTGTTCAGTTGGCAGCTCTGCCTTGAGCTAAAGGTCTGGCTTAACTTAGCTCCTCACTCAGGGCTGGGCTCTGGCCTGCTCTAGTGTGTTTCTTCTGGAGTCCGGAGAATTGCCCTGGGGAAGTTTGTCATGGGGATGACAGAAATGCCGAAAATCAAGCAGAGCCTACTGAGACCTAGACTCAGCATTGTTCCACAGTTACTTCTACGCACATTCCATTGGCCAACACAAGCCGCATGGCCAAGTTGCCCCAAATCAAGGGTAGGGAGGGATACGTTCCACCTATGATGAGGTCACAGAAAGGATGTGGGTACAGGGAGGATTGAAGAATTAGAGTCAAAAATTCAATCCAGTACAGTGTATAATCTAATAAATAAGCCCATAGAAAGTCCTGCCTAGTAGTGGAGTATATTCACATATATGTGTAAATGCATACTTTCCATAAAATATATCAACATTTAAGACCATTCTAACAAGGTAACCTGATCTCCCTCAAAACCAGGTTTCAATGGTGAGCAATTTTGTAAGACAAAATTATGATGAATTCCTTGTAATTATTTCTAACCAGGAGTGCCAGTGGCAAGACCTCTTTTTGAAGAGTTGGCGCATGACTTGTTCTCCTGCATAAGCATTTTAATAACTCCCAGCTATTGAGACATTAAATTTTTTTTTGTATTTGGCTTAGGAGACAGGCCTTGGAAACAATATTATTTTTCAAAGTGTTTTTTTGTTTTTCTTCATTCCTGTCATTCAAAGGGAGGCCTCACATATATTGACGAGGCTCAGGATGGGGTGGCAGATAAAAGTCTTTGGAAACCTTTGGCAGGGGCACTTCGGTTTCATTCAAGTGGACTTTCCCTGGTATGTGCTGCTGGTTTGGGGTCTGGAGCTCTGGCTCCCATTCTAGATGATTTGTGGTTTGTTTCCAACTCTCTAAAAAAACTGGGCTGTTATTTCTGTTCACTGTCAAGGTCAGTAGATGAGCCAGGTCTTCTTAGAATCTCAGAGGAACCATCCTATGGATGGTAGTGACGGGGGACTCGATGGCCCTCACGTCTGCCTTTCCCTCACTCCACGTTCCATTCCAGGTGTGCAGGGCAGTCTCCTGTCGAGACTTGTTTCAGGACTGGGTATCAGTCATTCATACACAATGGTGAGTCACTTCTTTAAAGGATATTAACATTTAGGGCTCCTTAAAAAATTATGGGATGGAGAACTTTACCTGCAGCAATGAGAAGTTACTGAACTCGATATAAACAAAGAAACCTGGGTGGACTGAAAATCTAGAACAGGGAGGGGCAGTAGAAAACCAAACTATATGTATATGTATATGTGGTATGTAATGTAATACACACATGTATTACATATAAATATGTATACAAATCATATAATGTATAAAAATTAAGGGAATTTAAAATGCAGTATGTAAAAATACACTTTTTCCGAAAACACATATAAACCCAAAGCTACTTATTAAAAACAGTCATGTTGCATCTGGGATGAAGGGAATGAGGATAGAGAATAGAAATGAAAGAGGGACTTCCCTGGTGGTTCAGTGGTTAAGAATCCGCCTGCCAATGCAGGGGACACGGGTTCGAGCCCTGGTCCGGGAAGATCTCACATGCCACGGAGCAACTAAGCCCGTGTGCCACAACTTCTGAGCCTGCGCTCTAGAGCCCACGAACCACAACTACTGAAGCCCGCGTGCCTAGAGCCCATGCTCCACAACAAGAGAAGCCACCGCAATGAGAAGCCAGCGCACCGCAACAAAGAGTAGCCCCCGCTCGCCGCAACTAGAGAAAGCCCATGCATAGCAACAAAGAGCCAACGCAGCCCAAAAAATATATAAATAAATAAATAAAAATAAACTTTATTAAAAAAAGAGAGAGAATAGAGATGAAAGAGAATAAACAAATCAAATAGTAAAGGATGTGGGACAATGATGATCACATACCAGGAAATGAAGAATATGATCAACTCAGTCACCTGCCACTGAGATCAGAACCAAGCAAGAAAATAAGAAAGGCGGGAAGGAGGCTAGGAAGACAGGAAGGAAAACAGGAGGTTTGCACTCCTGTTATGGCATTTTCAGATGGTGGCCTAGCAGGAAGGAAAGTATTTACCATTTGGGGCTGGTGAACCACAGCATCCAAAGCACCTCACCCAGCACCCACCACATGGTTAAGCGCTCATTGAGTACTTTTGGGCTGCATTGAACCTAATTGCCTCAAGGAGGCTGACTTCCCTGAATCCTTGAGTCCACATCCTTTAGGCTGACTTCATTCTCACTGTGAAGAACTGCCAGAACAAATGTTAGAAAGGATCGTAAAGTCCTTTAATCTAACCACATCCAGTAGAGGACACATTCTTTTTTTGTTTGTTGAGGATCCACTCTTCTTGTTTTCTGCTGATGGGTCTCACATTTACTCTGGGGGAGCACCTCACCCCACTCTCATCCTGTATAATTTGGATAAGGCTGAATTTTCCCTACTTGACCTTTTTGGAAGCGAGCCAGCCCCACCATTGGAGTGGGATTTTTTTTTTTTTTGAATCTTTGACTCTAATTCTTCATCCCTCCCTGTACCCACATCCTTTCTGTGACCTCATCATAGGTGGAGTGTATCCCTCCCCACCCTTGATGTGGGGCAGCTTGGCCATGTGACTTGTGTTGGATGTGTGATCCAATTCAGGACAATGTGAACTCAATTCTAGGACATTTGGGGAGAAAACATATTTCAGAAAAATGGTGTGTTTCTATGGGGATTTCTATAGGCTATATAAGGTTTGAGATCCTAGGGCCACCATACATGAAGAAATCTTGCCTGAAAATTAGCCAATGCAGAAAAGAGACAGAGAGATTCAGAAATAAGGAGGGAGGTAAGGAGGGAGGGAGAGAGGGAGAGAGAGAGAGAGAAAAAAGGAGGGGAAGGGAAGGGAGGAGAGGGGAGAGGAGAGGAAAGGAGAGGAGAGAAGGGAAGAGAAAAGGAGAGAGAGAGCTAGGGAGATATCTTGGTTGTTACTTAAGTAGGTTTGAGTTGGACTTTTTTTTTTTTAATTTTTTTTTAACCACTTCAAACCTTAGGAGTGGTGATTAACACATCCCAGAGTGAGTACAGCTCCTTGGAAATTTCACCCTCCAGTTGAGCTTCCCTGAACTCATAGTGACAAGAACCCCCTCACATTTCCAAACGACCTTGCCCATCTCTGTACAGCTTGACCTATCAGGAAAATTTTATCCAATGTCTGTCTTCCTGAAACTTTCTGGCATTGGTAGCCATTTTATAACTTACAGCTGCATAGAAAAATTTAATGCTTCTTTCAGCTATCATGTACCCACTTTGTCTCTTCTGCAGTGAAATACCTACCCCATTCTCGGGTTAAATCTCCAGTATCCAAACTAAATGCCATCAAGAACTTTTCTCATACAATAAACCAGTCTTACATTCTGTGCCTCAGTTATATTACCGGTGCCAATAATTATTGCTACATGACAAAGCACCCCAAAATTCAGTGTCTTAAAAATCAGTAAGCACATATTGCTGTTTCCATGGCTCTGGGTCCCCTGGCTGATTCTTCTGGTCTTAACTGAGCTCACTGATGCATTTGTGGTCAGCTGTAGATGCAGCAGGCAGCCTGCTGATCTTGAGTGGACTGTCTAATATATATAGTGGTCACTTGTCTACCGACTGGTCTTCAGTGGTCGTGACTAAGGCAGCTGGTTTCTCCTCCACGTGGTCTCTCACTCTCCAGAAGGCTAGCCCAGGCTTGTTCATGAGGAAGGAGTTTTCTGGATGAATAAGACATGCAAGGCCTGGGGAGGCTTGGGCTCAAAGGCCATCACTTTGCCACCTTCTGTTGGTTAGAACAAGTCATGAGGCCAGTCCAGATTCCAGGGGTGGAGAAATAGACTCCACTTGTTAACCGGAGTTGCTTCAAAGTCTCATTGCAAAGGGTAGGGTGGAGCACTGGGGCCAGTTTTATAGTCAGTGTAGCACAGAAACTAAAACCACAAACAAACAAGTCCTTTGGGAGTTGTGTGGGGAAAGAAAAAAACATCCTTCTATCCTCTGTCCTTCTAGGTTCTTCTGGCTGGTTTAAGAATTAAATTTACAGGAGATAGGTTAGCAGGAGAAAATTAATTTCAGTTACACACGTGGCGGTGGGCTGGGGGATTCCATAAGAGTGTGGGGCCCAAGGACAGTTAGGCAATTGAAGCCTATACTCCATCCGAGAGAAGGACAAGGGTGTAGGGGATTTGGATGTAAAAGGGAAGGAAGTTCTTGAGTTATTTGTAGTGAGATGGATGGACCTAGAGTCTGTCATACAGGGTGAAGTAAGTCAGAAAGAGAAAAACAAATACCGTATGCTAACACATATATATGGAATCTAAGAAAAAGAAAAGAGAAAAAGGTCATGAAGAACCTAGGGGCAAGACAGGAATAAAGACACAGACCTACTAGAGAATGGACTTGAGGATATGGGGAGGGGGAAGGTAAGCTGTGACAAAGTGAGAGAGTGGCATGGACATATATACACTACCAAACGTAAAATAGATAGCTAGTGGGAAGCAGCCACATAGCACAGGGAGATGAGCTCGGTGCTTTGTGACCACCTAGAGGGGTGGGATAGGGAGGGTGGGAGGGAGGGAGACGCAAGAGGGAAGAGATATGGGAACATATGTATATGTATAACTGATTCACTTTGTTATAAAGCAGAAACTAATACACCATTGTAAAGCAATTATACTCCAATAAAGATGTTAAAAAAAAAAAAAAAAGAAAATCACAAGAAAAAAAAAAAAAGGGAAGGAAGGCGAGTTACAGGAAGATGAAAGAGAAATGTTCAGTAAACAGATGTCTGCTGGGCCATGCAAAGACAATGGGACACAGAGAGGACTTTGACCAAACAGGCCTTACTAAGTTTCCCCCAGTCTACAACACCAAGTTCACATTATATTTTATTTATCTATAGGCTCTTTATCTAAATTCTTTGAGACAGTTAAGGGGAGGAGGTAAAAGCTCTTCCTGAGTCTTTTGTTTCTTAAAAACAATCAGCCCAAACTAATCTTCAAGCCAAAGAGATACATTTTGGGGTAGCAACTTTTGTTCCACTATGGTTTGATTTCATTAAATCTGCATTCCGTTTGTGTCTAATCCCAAGGTCTTAATCAGGATCAAAAATCACTTAAGTAAATTTGGCAAATCATAACTTATATCCTAGCTCTTTCAACAGTAACTAAGAAGAGACATAGAAAGCAGAAAGAACTAACCTCTATTTCAAATTCTCAATTGGTTTAAACATGTTGCATTTTATCAGGATTTGGTTGAGGGAATAGAATGACTTTGGCTCCTGTTAAGATGTATTGAGTAAAGACATTCCATTCACTTTCTGGCAGGAGCAAATTAGCAAAACCAAACCTTGGAGACAGTGTATTTGTAAATATTGAAGACCTGCTCCAGTTTTCAGAAGACTGTCCTCACTGGCTTTACCTTAAGTCTGCACTGGATGATGATTTAATACTGAACAGACAGCTCTCTTATCAGATGTGGTTGGTTCTTCTATAAACACTCATTCATTCATCCATCCATCAAACCAACATTTACAAGGTACATCTTGCACAGAATAATATCGATTAGGCACACGATACAGTAAGTTAATGATTGTGACTTATCATGAGAAGGCAGGGTGGGCTTTAGCCTTTCTTTTTTTCCTTGAAAAATAACCAAATATTAATGGGACCTTTGAGCTGGGAAGAGCCTGCCAGGTCTTTGATGACTGGTTATAAATGTCATGGAAGGGGCTTGCCCAGCATTTGTTGGGGACATGAGCTTTTGTGACTTTCAGTCTTACCTGGTTTAATGTTACTGGGGCTGGAGCATGGAGTTTACCTTCAGTTTTGAAGTCATTCAGCATTTGACTCTAAAACACTTTTGACTTATAGAATAATATTACAGAGCCTGGGTAAGAAGGTTCAAACAATCTTTTCATCGTAAGCAAAGTGGGAGATGGATCTGCAGCTAACTTTGTTGGAATCAGTTCCTGTGGGGTCTGTCAAAGTGAAAACACAGAGTCAGGCACTCTGTAAATTTAAGACTTTTCTAGTGGGCATTGGCTATATATGATTTTTGCCCTTATATCTTAAGTTATAAATAATTCTGCTTATTTAAAAAATCCAGGCTGAAGGGACCTGGTTACATTAGAGATTATGTCCAATTCCTCCTAGTAACCCTAGAGAATTCTCTTAACTGCCCTGAATTTATTTGTCAATAAGTATAATGAGGGTACTAAATAAGTCAATCTTGAATCTTCCTCTTAGATTTACAAGACTATATATTTATGCTGTTTATGGGAACCTCGGAGCCACTCTGCCTTTCTGGGATGGTGGACATCAGTGGCTTCATTTTACACACGAGAATGCTGAGGTCACAGCCAAGGTGAAATTTGTAAGAGTAGAATCTAATATGGGAACTTGGAACGCTATTAAAAAAGTCTTCCTCAGCTTGCATCCAATTCTTACACAGATTTCAACAGGGTATTGCTCTAGAGAGCTAATGGCTCCCAAAAGATGCTTTGATCATAGCAAGATATTTAGTCAAGTTACCACCATCCCAGGGGGATCGATTCCCATCTGATGGGCCTTCCAGATGCAGGGGCTCTTTCAAATGTGTGTAAGTGAACCAAACAACACTGTTTGGTCTGGCCATTAGTATACTTACCATCACAGAGAAAGGAAGACACACAAAACCACAGTCCATAGACCTTGACCTCCATGGGTCCTGGTTTCCTTATCTGTAAAATGAGAGGGTTAGACTAGATGGTACCCAAGGTCCCTTCCTGTTCTGAAGTTCTGAGATTTCCTTTCCTAATAAGATCAACAATTGAGTTGTAAATAACAAATATATTAGATTTCCTTACCTTTTGGCCCAGTTTGAGTCAAATATTAATAAAGAGTCATTGCATACTCATTTATTTTTCTTCTCCATTCTAATATTTTAATTAAATGTCTACCTATTAAGTGTGTTTTCTGGGGAAGGTACTAAGACCATATAACTTTTTCTAAGCACTCCAATATGGAATGCGGACACACCATGAGCGATAAACCATATTACTCAGGCTTCTTCTCAGGCTTACTAAAGCTAGATTTGGGGTTTTCTAGGAATGAACCAAGGTTCCACTCTCTTAAGGACTTCTTATGGGAAAGGATGGCTATGTTCCTGTGAACTGTGTAGGGAACATTCTCAGTCACCATCAAATCCTGTTTATCAAAACAGTGCATCCATACTCCAGCTGCTGTGAGTGTCCAGTGATAGGTGCTGTCTCTGTCCACCACCCCTTTTCTGAAGGATTGCCCTTGACCAAAAGTGCCAACTTCCCCAGAAGTTTATTTCCTCAACCTGGGACATCCTGCAGCTAGTATCTAACTGATGGCAGTGACCAAAGGCCAGCTCCTTGTCTCCAGGTGAGAGAAACTCTAGTGTAAACCCAGCTCCAGAACTCTCCATGGGATCAGATGGAGGCTAGACTTTAGCTGAGACCACATCCTAGCTCCTTCTTCTGCCTCCTCTGCTTCTCTTGCTCTCTTTCTCCTGAGAGACCTCTCGCAGTGAATCACATACACTCCAGTTCCCTTCTCAAGCTCTGCCTTGAGGAAACGTGGCCTCAGGCCCTACAGCCACATAGCTTTCCCCTGGGGTTCAGGCATTACTTCCTGAGACTGTTTTTCCAAGTTTTCATAAGTCTTCGTAACTATTTACATCTCTACACATTCAGGAGCCTTCATGGAGTAAAGGAAGGCAGTCACCCACTGTCCTGAGAGCGTGAGGGCACCTTGAGAAGTTGTTCTGGACGCACACAGAAATTCCCCTCAGGCCACAGTCTGAGGAAACAGGACTTGGATGCTAAGTGGAAACTCTGAAGACCCCAGAGTGGCAAAGCAAAGGATACCAGAGCCCCTTCTTAAGCCAGCAGGTCTCTGGTTGGCCTTTCACCAGTCCACCATCCAAGAAACTCATAACTAGAGATGCTGTCCAGAGGGGAGGAGTGGCTGCCGGTAGGTCGAGGGGCCACCACGCCAGGGTATCCATAAGGGGAAGGTACCAGGGGCTGGAATCCATTCTCACATCCCCTCAAGACAGTCTATGGCAACAGGGGCTGGAGCAGGAAGGGAAGCAGAATGAGCCTTGGAGGGAGATAGGATTTTGTTCCCAAAAGCACCAGGGAGGGGAGAGGATTCCTGAGAGTGAAGCAAAGGTGAAGGCTGAAGGCTGGCCCTGTCTAGGAAGGGCCTCCTCTCAGTCTGGGGATGGGGGGGGCAGTGATTGGTGAAGATGCCCCTCAGGAAAGGTAACAGGCAGCTGTTGTGAGGTGATGGCAAAGCTGTCGAGAGGAAAAAAGGAGACCCTGGATTTAAGGGTTATAGGTGCTTAGATGGTGGGCCCCTGAGACATTCTGTGTGACCTGATGAAGGAAGACCAGGCAATATTCTCTCTCCTATGGTGCCTGAGGAGGTCGGAAAGCAAGGACAACCTGGGTTCAAATATCAGCGCGGAGGCTTATTATCTGTGTGGTCTTGGAGAGGTCAGTTCTGACATCTCTGAGCTTGTCTCCTCATCTACAGAAGGAAGAGAATGGTGCCTACCTTCTAGGGTGATGAGGGTCAGCTGCTTTGTCTGTGTAAAGTGGATGCAGGCATCTGTGAGTTAAAAGCATTTGCACTGCTTAACATCCCTGGATTCTGGTACTGCCCTGGACCAGGCCTTTTTCCTCAGCTCAGAGAAGTTAGGTCTTGGAAACAGATTTTCAATGGAGTAAAATTAACTTTCATTAGTGGGCCAAATAATGGCCAACACAGTCATTTTCTACCAAAGATGTATTTGCTTAAACTGCCTCTGGTTTCACTATATATTTATTTATTTTTTATTCTCTAGCTTACTGCTTTCAATATGTTATTTGTACATATGTCTTCGAACCTTGAAAATGGGTGGAGAACAGAGACGAGACAGAGAGACAGAGGGAGAAACAAGTGCTTCAGCTTCTCAGTGAAGACTCATGAGTTCATTTATGCTAAATAAAGCAATGATGCTGTTTACTGTCTGCAAGGAAACTGTTTACTGCAAGGAAGTGACAGAGACTAGAGTGGGCAGCAGGAAACAAAAGACAGGAAATGGTTTATAAGCCCCCAGAAAAAATATACAGATAGAAGTTGATGAAAAGTGCTGGGGGAAAAAGATGGCTGATGTGATTCTTTTTCCAAAAGTGAAAGCGTATCATTTGGCTAGGACTCACTTCTCTCTGCTGTTTCACATTCTTAGTGTGATTTTGCTGATTTTGCGAGGGCAACTCTAAATGCCTTAGAATCCTCAAAACCCTACTGTTGGTGAATAACTAAATGACTCCTGTGAATTTGAATTCTGCAAAAGATGAAATCAACAGAAACTCGGAGAAACATGCAAAGGAACTCGGAGAAACATGCAAAGGAAAGAAAACCCCGAGGACTTACTAGAGATTTTACAAGCCAAAGCTAGGCTTCTTTTTTTCTTTTTTTCTTATTCCTTTTGCATGATCACAAGCCAGTCCAGAGCAGGGAGCAAAACCCAGGGTTCACACATATATTTATTTAGTTAGCAAGGCATTCCTGTCTTTATAGCTCCAAGTTCTTAACTTTCTTGTTAGCAAATGTTAACAAGGTTTAAAATGTATAAACGGAGCTGTGGCATGTAAAAAATGTTGGCCTATCCTGGCTCCTTCTTTTTTTATACCCATGTTCAATGAAAACATCTTACTGACAGGCAGAATGTCTGGGCAACTTTATAGATAGTGTTCCCACCTCGGGGCCACAAGGTCACAGATTTGTTCCTGATTCTACTTAGAAAACATTCAACAATGGTAAGTTTGTGTGTGCTTTTATGGGAGGGAGCTATTTTATATGATCCAAGATCTTAAAGATACTCCAAGGAATCTTGCGTATATGCCAGGCTGTGAATTGGGAAGTCTGCTACGGTGCTCACTATGAAATTGGGGAGCTTCGCTGAATCACAGGCAAAGACTGACTGTAATAATTCTCAGACATTGTGTCTACCCAAGGCCAGAAAGCACTTTGTTTTCATGGTGGTAATCAAAGTGCTTGAAAGGCATTTCAACCTGCTGTTCCAGCATCAGTTTGCAGTGGCCATAAAATGAAACAAGGCAGAGGCGCAGAAAAAAAAAAAGGAAAAAGGGAAAAAGAAAAAAGCAGACCCCACTGTAATCACACAGACGTTTTGTAACTACTTTAGACACTGCAGGCCTTTCCTTCTTGGGTCGTGTGTAAATATGGCTTCTGAGAAGTCGTTCTTGGAATCTCCTAAGGCCCCTAAGTAGCGAAGTGAAATAAGCCGTCAACGCCATAATGAGCAATGAGCACAGGGGCACTCCTAGCAGAGGGGATTAGGAAATAGCCCCATTGGGTGGTTACCATGATTTTCAGAGGCATGTTGACCAAAGAACAAAGCACTCCAAATCTGATTCCTGGGTTCAATTACTCCTTCAATCTGAGTTGGCCATTATGACTTTCTCTGTCTGATAGCCTTTAGGAGAAGTATTGTTGTGTCAGCTATGAGCCTATACCTCAGCAAGGTCTTGCATTTCCACTTCTTCTCTTAGACCCTGCCCAGCCATGTAAACAAGCCAGGCTACTCACCTGAAGGATGAGAGGCCCCATGGAAGCTAGGAGCCATCCCAGCCAGGGCCACCCTAGACCAGCCAGCTCCTAGTTCGCCTGGCTGACCAAAGGACCATAAGGAAGTGATCCCAGATTCAGAAGGCAAGGATATAGACTCTACCTCTTGATGCAAAGTGGCAAAGTCACATTGGAAAGGGGCAAGGATACAGGGAGAGGCAGTGACTTGCATTTATTTTGCACAGTCTTCCACATCTACTGCACGGTGCCACTATGCATATTGAAGGACTAAATATATGCAAAGCATTTAAGAGTAGTGTCTGCACAGAATAAATGCTCAATAATGTGAGCTAGTATTACTGTTGCTAAAATAGATGCCATAATGCGTGGATGGCCTACTTAATGCCACTCTGCCCCTTACTCTTAGGAACTGATACTGACAATTCTCACAAACCCATGGTTCACTCTGGCAGCACACACAGGAACTGGAGTGAGAGAAAATGCAATCAAACCACATAATGCGTGTTAATATCCCCCTAACCATCTTTCTTTCTTTAATGGAAGCACCCCATTTGACAAGTCTCCCCACCCTACCCCCCAAAAAATGTATACATTGTCTCTTCTCTTCAGACATTGACCAAAGGTTTCAATGGTAAAGATGACTCATACCTTAAAGAATGGGAAGAATTTCCTTTATTGCTTCTCAATCCATTGTCTCGCTCTCATGAAATTGCTGAATGACACCAGAGAATATAAAACCTGCCAAAGAAATAAGCACTGCATGACATGTGGCAGGGTTTCCAACTCATCAGGAAAAACCTCAGATCAACTTGTTTCTCTGGAGACAGCACACATCCGGGGCTGTCCCCGTACCCCAGGACTCATAAAGCTCCTATCTCCAGGGCACAGGTGAGGCCTTCACATTCTTTGAGAACAACAGCCTGTTCATTTCCTCCATGGCTATAAAGTGGCTTTATTGGACTTCAGTATCTAAAGGAAACAGAGCTCTGGGTCAGAGGGCGCTTTTAGCAAGTCACTGGCCCCATTTAGAGCCCAAACCTCAGGGATGTGGGGTTGGGAGGTGCTCTTGAACTCTTTGAAATGTAAGTCAATTTAAAGTTCAAAGGAAGCTTCCTGGCTTGATCATTGTTGTTAGGGGCGAGATGCATTTATATAGTTAAAAATGCTTAGAAGATTTAGCTGTTATGGCATCAGCTATTACTAAGCAATGTTTCCCTGTGATTTGGCAACACAGACTGTATTGCTCTAGAGGGAAAAGCAATTCAGATATTGAGGGAAACCCTTTGCCAACTACAGTGGGATTCACTATTTGGCAAGCCCAAGGATGGGTTGTCTTCAACATCCTTCCCCATTAAGCACTAACTTCTATACAGATTAGGTGGGGGAGTCTCAATTCGAAGAGAAAAGCATCTGTTTATATGATCGGAGAAGTATATCTTCTGCTCAAAGTATGATTCAACCTACTGATTAAATTCTACATCTGCGTTTCCTAAAGTGTAGTCTGTGGCACACATGTCTTGAGGCAGGCTCCAAAAACAAGTAGCTGTCTGTGCAAATAGGTTGGAGAAACACTGCATACTGTGTTTCACTCTTGTGCATTCACAGTACACTTTGGTCTGTTAAAGATTTAGAGAAGTCAGGCAATATAGAAACATGTTTTATACCAACCCAACATTTCCAGAAGATACATAACCTTTGTTTTCTATTGTAATTATGTGAAATTAAACATCTTGAGAGAGATCAAGTAGACTTTGAGTGATCACCATTACAGTATGAGTAAATCAGATGACCATAACATACTTTGAAGGATGCTGTTTTAGGTATTTCACACAATTCAGCGTCTTTGGAAAATGCTAGGCACAACAGTTAGATGACTTTCATAGTTTCAGACAGACTCTTAGTTTTAAGTTGTTTTATAACGTGGGCCTTCTGTTTGAATCGGAAGAAGTCTAAACAATGCATTGGAAATAAGTTTAAGGAAGAAATGTCTGAAACAAATTATTAATAAGATTAAGGTACGTATACCTAGGGTACAGCATTGCTACAGTTGAAGGCAGGTAAATTCTGATACTGGGGCCACCAGTGGTTCTAGAAATATCTATGAAAGGGGATTCTTCCCTATGATCTCCCTTTTTCCTTATTCAACTTGTCTTATTATCTCTCTTGCTGGACCCTTTGCTATTCCAGCCATCTACTTTGTCATTCTGCAGCATGGGCATATGCAGTCGACCTGGACGGATACAAAGTTAGTACTCAAATGCCTTTGCCATTCTTCCTGGTATTCCTTTGCCTTGTACTCTTAAGGTCCTCAAGACAGATTCTGCTTCTTCCTAAAGTTTTCAATTAAACAAACAAACAAATAAGCAGAAAAACCTAAAGGGGATCACACATTTGTCTAGGATGTGGTTGAGGAGATTTCACTCAGGTTTCTTTGCTTTGGGCTGAAATTTGATCATGTCATCTCATTTTGATTATAAGCACTGACTGGGATTTATATGTGTCTTTTTTAAAATAAGGAGAATAGAAAAATTAATAGACAAAAGTTCTTTTTCAAAAACATGGGATCGATGTTCGTGATGGGGGTTTGGCAATAACGGAGCAGTCTTCGGAGGGTCAAAAGTTAGTAAGCAACACTCCCCCACCTTTCTCTTTCACCCGATCCCCTCTCTAGTATATGTTTTCCCTTGGCTTCCCAATACAGTATATAAAGAACAATGTAGCCCTATATGTTGCCCGCTAAAGACTCTGTTGACCTAAATTTTATTTCACCTGACTCTGGCATTTATATTCTAGAACAAAAGTCAGGCTCTGTATCTGGTTACTCTTATATGGTGCTGTCAACACTGAGACCAACTCAACAATGGAAACAATGCCGTTTTTATTTATTTATTTTATACATCTTTATTGGAGTATAATTGCTTCACATTGCTGTGTTAGTTTCTGCTGTACAACAAAGTGAATCAGCCATATGCATACATATATCCCCATATCCCCTCCCTCTTGAACCTCCCTCCCACCCTCCCTATCCCACCCCTCTAGGTTGTCACAAAGCACCAAGCTGACCTCCCTGTCCTATGCGGCTGCCTCCCACTAGCTAGCTATTTTACATTTGGTAGTGTATATATGTCCATGCCACTCTCTCATTTCGTCCCAGCTTCCCCTCAGCCCCCTGTGTCCTCAAGTACATTCTCTATGTCTGCGTCTTTATTCCTGCCCTGCCACTAGGTTCATCAGTACCATTTTTTTTTTAGATTCCATATATATGCATTAGCATACGGTATTTCTTTTTCTCTTTCTGACTTACTTCATTCTGTATGATGGACTCTAGGTCCCTCCACCTCACTACAAAAAACCCAATTTCGTTTCTTTTTATGGCTGAGTAATATTCCATTGTATATATATGCCACATCTTCTTCCATTCATCTGTCGATGGGCATTTAGGTTCCTTCCATGTCCTAGCTATTGTAAATAGTGCTGCAATGAACATTATGGTACATGTCTCTTTTTGAATTATGGTTTTCTCAGGGTTTATGCCCGGTAATGGGATTGCTGGGTCATATGGTAGTTCTATTTTTAGTTTTTGAAGGAACCTCCATACTGTCTTCCATAGTGGCTGAATTAATTTACATTCCCACCAACAGTGCAGGAGGGTTCCCTTTTCACCACACTCTCTGCAGCATTTACTGTTTCTAGAATTTTTGATAATGGCCATTCTGACCTGTGGGACGTGATACCTCACTGTAGTGTTGATTTGCATTTCTCTAATAATTAGTGATGTTGAGCATCTTTTCATGTGCCTCTTGGCCATCTGTATGTCTTCTTTGGTGAAATGTCTATTTAGATCTTCTGCCCATTTTTGGATTGGGTTTTTTGTTTTTCTGATATTGAGCTCCATGAGCTGTTTGTATATTTTGGAGATTAATTCTTTGTCCATTGTTTCATTTGCAAATATTTTCTCCCATTCTGAGAGTTGTCTTTTCGTCTTGTTTATGGTTTCCTTTGCTGTGCAAAAGCTTTTAGGTTTAATTAGGTCCCATTTGTTTAGTTATGTTTTTATTTTCATTAATCTAGGTGGGTCAAAAAAGATCTTGCAGTGGTTTATGTCAAAGAGTGTTTTTCCTGTGTTTTCCTCTAAGAGTTTTAAAGTGTCTGGTCTTACATTTAGGTCGTTAATCCATTTGGAGTTTATTTTTGTGTATGGTGTTAGGGAGTATTCTAATTTCATTGTTTTACATGTATTTGTCCAGTTTTCTCAGCACCACTATTGAAGAGGCTGTCTTTTTTCCATTGCATGTTCTTGCCTCCTTTGTCATAAATTAGGTGACCATATGCGTGGGTTTATCTCTGGGCACTCTATCCTGTTCCATTGATCTAAATTTCTGTTTTTGTGCCAGTACCATACTGTCTTGATTACTGTAGCTTTGTAGTATAGTTTGAAGTTGGGGAGCGTGATTCCTCCAGCTCCATTTTTCTTTCTCAAGATTGCTTTGGCTATTCGGGGTCTTCTGTGTTTCCATACAAATTGTAAAATTTTTTCTTCTAATTCTGTGACAAATGCCATTGCTGGTTTGATAGGGATTGCATTGAATCTGTAGATTGCTTTGGGTAGTATAGTCATTTTCACCATATTGATTCTTCCAATCCAACAACATGGTATATTTCTCCATCTGTTTATGTCATCTTTGATTTCTTTCATCAGTGTTTTATAGTTTTCTGAGTACAAGTCTTTCGCTTCCTTGGGTAGGTTTATTCCTATGTACTTTATTCTTTTTGTTGTGATGCTAAATGGGATTGTTTCCTTAATTTCTCTTTCTGATTTTTCATTTTTAGTGTATAGAAATGCCAGAGACTTCTGTGCATTAATTTTGTATCCTGCAACCTTACCAAATTCATTGATTAGTTCTAGTAGTTTTCTGGTGGCATTTTTAGGATTTTCTATGTATAGTATCATGTCATCTGCAAACAGTGACAGTTTTACGTCTTCTTTTCCAATTTGAGTTCCTTTCATTTCTTTTTCTTCTCTGATTGCTGTGGCCAAAACTTCCAAAACTATGTTGAATACAAATGGCGAGAGTGGACATGCTTGTCTTGTTCCTGATCTTAGTGGAAATGCTTTCAATGTTTCACCATTGAGTATGATGTTTGCTGTGCGTTTGTCATATATGGCCTTTATTATGTTGCGGTAGGTTCCCTCTATCCCCATTTTCTGGAGAGTTTTTATCATAAACTGCTGTTGAATTTTGTCAAAAGCTTCTTCTGCATCTATTGAGATGATCATATGGTTTTTATTCCTTAATTTGTTAATATGGTTTATCACATTGATTGATTTGCATATATTGAAGAATCCTTGCATTCCTGGGATAAATCCCACTTGATCATGGTGTGTGATCCTTTTAATACATTGTTGGATTCTGTTTGCTAGTATTTTGTTGAGGATTTTTGCATCTATATTCATCAGTGATATTGGTCTATAATTTTCTTATTTTGTGATATCTTTTTCTGGTTTTGGTATCAGGGTGATGGTGGCTTTGTAGAAAGAATTTGGGAGTGTTCCTCCCTCTGCAAAGTTTTGGAAGAGTTTGAGAAGAATTGGTGTTACCTCTTCTCTAAATGTTTGATAGAATTCACTTGTGAAGCCATGTGGTCCTGGACTTCTGTTTGTTGGAAGATTTTTAGTTATGGTTTCAATTTCATTACTTGTGATAGGTCTGTTTATATTCTCTAATTCTTCCTGGTTCAGTCTTGGAAAATTGTAACTTTCCAAGAATTTGTCCATTTCTTCGTGGTTGTGCATTTTATCGGCATATAGTTGTTTGTAGTAGTCTCTTATAATCCTTTGTATTTCTGTGGTGTCAGTTGTGATTTCTCCTTTTTCGTTTCTAATTTTACGGATTTGCAATCTCTCCCTTTTTTTCTTGATGAGTCTGGCTAAGGGTTTATCAATTTTGTTTATCTTCTCAAAGGACTGACTTTTAGTTTTATTAATCTTTGCTATTGTTTTCTTCAATTCTATTTCATTAATTTCTGCTCTGATCTTTATGATTTCTTTCCTTCTACTGACTTTGGGTTTTCTTTGTTCTTCTTTCTCTATTTGCTTTAGGTGTAGGCTTAGATTGTTTATTTGAGATTTTTCTTGTTTCTTGAGGTGAGATTGAATTGCTATAAACTTCACTCTTAGAACTGCTCTGGCTGGGTCCCATAGGTTTTGGGTCGTCGTATTCTCGTTGTCATTTGTTTCTATGTAATTTTTTTATTTCTTCTTTGATTTCTTCAGTGATCTCTTGGTTATTTAGTAGTGCACTGTCTAGCCTCCATGTATTTTTGTTTTTTTCAGTTTTTATCCTATAATTGATTTCCAATCTCTTAGTGTTGTGGCTGGAAAATATGCTTGATATGATTTTAATTTTCTTAAATTTTCCAAGGCTTGATTTGTGACCCAAGATGTGATCTATCCTGGAGAATGTTCCATGCGCACTTGAGAAGAAGTTGTATTCTGCCACTTTTGAGTGGAATGTTCTAGAAATATCAATTAAATCTCTCGGGTCTATTGTGTCATTTAAAGCTTGTGTTTCCTTATGTATTATCTGTCTGCATGAACTGTCCATTGGTGTAAGTGCGGTCTTAAAGTCCCCTACTATTACTGTGTTACTGTTGATTTCCCCTTTCATGGTTGTTAGCATTTGTCTTATGTATTGAGGTGCTCCTATGTTGGGTGCATAAATATTTATAATTGTTATATATTTTTCTGGGATTGATCCCTTGATCATTGTGTAGTCTCCTTCCTTATCTCTTGTAACATTCTTTATTTTAAAGTCTATTTAATCTGATATAAGTATTACTACTCCAGCTTTCTTTTGATTTCCATTTGCATGGAATATCTTTTCCCATCTGCTCACTTTCAGTCGTTTGTGTCCCTAGGTCTGAAGTGGGTCTCTTGGAGACAGCATATATATGGGTGTTGTGTTTTTGTTTTTTGTTTTTGTTTTTGTTTTACAATTATTTATTAACAGGCTACAGCATCCTCTGGGGCTCTATTTAGGGCTACAATAGTGAACAAAAATACTGAGGATATTCTCATTTACAGGTTTGAGGCTTCAGGCCCAGAGAAAAAACTTGCAGTTTGATACCTTAGAGAAAAATCATTGAAGGAAATTTCAAGTCAGTTACTCAGAAACAACACTTAAGATGATATTATCTTTAGTGGAAGAAGCAAAATGATTTTAAGGCAGGATTATATATGGAGAGCATAATACTGAATGAAGGAATTTTAGAAATTTGTGTTAATCTGAATGGGAGAGAAATCATTTGCTAGGTAGAAAATTACAAAAAAATATGAGATAATTATGTAAATGTAAGAGCCACATAACATAGTCTCTAGAGATGGTATACTTTGGCCAGTGCAAAGTAAACATAATTTTAAATTAAAATAACCTTTACTATATATTTTTATTGAATAAAGCATCCACAAAGTCCTTTTGTCACAAAAAAACTTTGTATGTTTTTCTGAGTATTTAGAGTTTGCCAAAATATTTTGATTATTAGCTACCTCAAAGTATTTGCCAATAACAATTTTTAAAATTCTCAAATTTCAAAATGTTCATATTGGTCTTAACTCTAAAGAGGAGGACATAATTTATCTCCCACTCAAATATTTTTTAACTCTTGTTTCTTCTTAGCATAGCTGCAAAATCTGCATAGAATTAGCATCAGCATATTTTTATTAGTTTTGATTCACCCAAGTTTTTTTTTTTTTTAATAACAGTTTAAATGGAGTTGACACTCTTCTGACTTTTGTTGATTCTTTCTCTGTCCTCATACTGGCACTAAAGCTGTCAACAAAACTCTGGAGATGGATCACATGTTAATTACTGCATATCACTGGCAGGTATGGCTTGCCAAATTAATCACCAATCAACTTTATTTTGTGTAAACGTTTTATTGACACACAACATACAAGCAAAAGGTGTACAAACTTAAGTGAACAGCTTGACAGTTTTATACAAATTGAACTCACTATGTTACTACCAGCACTCTAAAACACCCCTCTTTCCCACTTTCATTCACAATTCCTTCATAGGTAACTATGATCCTAAATACTAACACCAAAGATCGGCTTTGCCTATTTCTTTTTTTTTTTTGAATTTTCTTTTATTTATTTTTTTATACAGCAGGTTCTTATTAGTCATCAATTTTATACACATCAGTGTATACATGTCAATCCCAATCGCCCAATTCATCACATCACCATCCCCACCGACCCCCATGGATTCCCCCCCACTTGGTGTCCATACATTTGTTCTCTAGATCTGTGTCTCAACTTCTGCCCTGCAAACCGGTTCATCTGTACTGTTTTTCTAGGTTCCACATACATGCATTAATATATGTTATTTGTTTTTCTCTTTCTGACTTACTTCACTCTGTATGACAGTCTCTAGATCCACCCACGTCTCAACAAATGACCCAATTTCGTTCCTTTTTATGGATGAGTAATATTCCATTGTATATATGTATCACATCTTCTTTATCCATTCGTCTGTCGATGGGCATTTAGGTTGCTTCCATGACCTGGCTACTGTAAATAGTGCTGCAGTGAACATTGGGATGCATGTGTCTTTTTGAATTATGGTTTTCTCTGGGTATATGCCCAGTAGTGGTATTGCTGGATCATATGGTAATTCTATTTTTAGTTTTTTAAGGAAGCTCCATACTGTTCTCCATAGTGGCTGTATCAATTTACATTCCCACCAACAGTGCAAGAGGGTTCCCTTTTCTCCACACCCTCTCCAGCATTTGTTGTTTGTAGATTTTCTGATGATGCCTGTTCTACCTGGTGTGAGGTGATACCTCATTGTAGTTTTGATTTGCACTTCTCTAATAATTAGTGATGTTGATCAGCTTTTCATGTGCTTCTTGGCCATCTGTATGTCTTCTTTGGAGAAATGTCTATTTAGGTCTTCTGCCCATTTTTGGATTGGGTTGTTTGTTTTTTTAATATCGAGCTGCATGAGCTGTTTATATATATTGGAGATTAATCCTTTGTCCATTGATTCATTTGCAAATATTTTCTCCCATTCTGAGGGTTGTCTTTTCGTCTTGTTTATGGTTTCCTTTGCTGTGCAAAAGCTTTGAAGTTTCATTAGGTCCCATTTGTTTATTTTTGTTTTTATTTCCATTACTCTAGGAGGTGGATCAGAAAAGATCTTGCTGTGATTTATATCAAAGTGTGTTCTTCCTATGTTTTCCTCTAAGAGTTTTATAGTGTCCGGTCTTACATTTAGGTCTCTAATCCATCTTGAGTTTATTTTTGTGTATGGTATTAGGGAGTGTTCTAATTTTATTCTTTTACATGTAGCTGTCCAGGTTTCCCAGAACCATTTATTGAAGAGACTGTCTTTTCTCCATTGTATATCCTTGCCTCCTTTGTCATAGATTAATTGACCATAGGTGCATGGGTTTATCTCTGGGCCTTCTATCCTGTTCCATTGATCTATGTTTCTGTTTTTGTGCCAGTACCATATTGTCTTGATTACTGTAGCTTTGTAGTACAGTCTGAAGTCAGGGAGTCTGATTCCTCCAGCTCCGATTTTTCCCTCAAAACTGTTTTGGCTATTCAGGGTCTTTTGTGTCTCCATACAAATTTTAAGATTTTTTTGTTTTAGTTCAGTAAAAAATGCCATTGGTAATTTAATAGGGATTGCATTGAATCTGTAGATTGCTTTGGGTAGTATAGTGATTTTCACCATATTGATTCTTCCAATCCAAGAACATGGTATATCTCTCCCTCTGTTGGTATTATCTTTAATTTCTTTCATCAGTGTTTTATAGTTTTTTGCATGCAGGTCTTTTGTCTCCCTAGGTAGGTTTATTCCTAGGTATTTTATTCTTTTTGTTGCAATGGTAAATGGGAGTGTTTCCTTAATTTCTCTTTCAGACTTTTCATCATTAGTGTATAGGAATGCAACAGATTTCTGTGCATTAATTTTGTATCCTGCAAGTTTATCAAATTATTGATTAGTTCTAGTAGTTTTCTGGTGGCATCTTTAGGATTCTCTATGTATAGTATTATGTCATCTGCAAACAGTGACAGTTTTACTTCTTTTCCAGTCTGGATTCCTTTTATTTCTTTCTCTTCTCTGATTGCTGTGGCTAGGACTTCCAAAACTATGTTGAATAATAGTGGTGAGAGTGGGCAACCTTGTCTTTTTCCTGATCTTAGAGGAAATGCTTTCAGTTGTTCACCATTGAGAATGATGTTTGCTGTGGGTTTGTCATATATGGCCTTTATTATGTTGAGGTAGGTTCCCTCTATGCCCACTTTCTGGAGAGTTTTTTATCATAAATGGGTGTTGAATTTTGTCAAAAGCTTTTTCTGCATCTATAGAGATGAGCATATTGTTTTTATTCTTCAATTTGTTAATATGGTGTATCACATTGATTGATTTGTGTATATTAAAGAATCCTTGCATCCCTGGGTTAAATCCCACTTGATCGTGGTGTATGATCCTTTTTTTTTTTTTTTTAATAAGTTCATTTACTTATTTTTGGCTGCGTTGGGTCTTCGTTGCTGTGTGCGGGCTCCTCACTGTGGCGGCCTCTCCTGCCATGGAGCACGGGTTTCAGTAGTTGTGGCACGCGAGCTCAGCTGCCCCACGGCACGTGGGATCCCCGTGGACCAGGGCCCGAACCCATGTCCCCTGCATTGGCAGGCGAACTCCCAGCCACTGCACCACCAGGGAAGCCCTATGATCCTTTTAATGTGTTGTTGGATTCTGTTTGCTAGTATTTTGTTTAGGATGTTTGCATCTATATTCATCAGTGATATTGGTCTGTAATTTTCTTTTTTTGTAGTGTCTTTTTCTGGTTTTAGTATCTGGGTGATGGTGGCCTCATGGAGTGAGTTTGAGAGTGTTCCTTCCTCTGCAAATTTTTGGAAGAGTTTGAGAAGGATGGGTGTTAGCTCTTCTCTAAATGTTTGATAAAATTCACCTGTGAAGCCATCTGGTCCTGGACTTTTGTTTGTTGCAAGATTTTCAATCACAGTTCCAATTTCATTACTTGTGATTGGTCTGTTCATATTTTCTATTTCTTCCTGGTTCAGTCTTGGAAGGTTATACCTTTCTAAGAATTTGTCCATTTCTTCTAGGTTTTTCATTTTATTGGCATACAGTTGCTTGTAGTAGTCTCTTAGGATGCTTTGTATTTCAGCGGTGTCTGTTGTAACTTCTCCTTTTTCATTTCTAATTTTATTGATTTGAATCCTCTCTCTCTTTTTCTTGATGAGTCTGGCTAATGGTTTATCAATGTTGTTTATCTTCTGAAAGAACCAGCTTTTAGTTTTATTGATCTTTGCTACTGTTTTCTTAGTTTCTATTTCATTTATTTCTGCTCTGATCTTTATGATTTCTTTCCTTCTGCTAACTTTGGGTTTTGTTTGTTCTTCTTTCTCTAGTTTCTTTAGGTGTACGGTTAGATTGTTTATTTGAGATTTTTCTTGTTTCTTGAGGTAGGCTTGTATAGCTATAAACTTCCGTGTTAGAACTGCTTTTGCTTCTTCCCATAGATTTTGGATCGTCGTGTTTTCATTGTCATTTGACTCTAGGTATTTTTTGATTTCCTTTTTGATTTCTTCAGTGATCTCTTGGTTATTTAGTAATTTGTTTTTTAGCCTCCATGTGTTTGTGTTTTTTATGTTTTTTTCCCTGTAATTCATTTCTAATCTCGTAACATTGTGGTCAGAAAAGATACTTGATATGATTTCAATTTTCTTAAATTTACTGAGGCTTGATTTGTGACCCAAGATGTGATCTATCCTAGAGAATGTTCCATGTGCACTTGAGAAGAACGTGTAATCTGCTGTTTTTGGATGGAATATCCTATAAATATCAATTAAATCTATCTGGTCTTTGTGTCATTTAAAGCTTCTGTTTCCTTATTTATTTTCTGTTTGGATGATCTGTCTATTGGTGTAAGTGAGGTGTTAAGTTCCCCCACTATTATTGTGTTACTGTTGATTTCCTCTTTTATAGCTGTTTGCAGTTGCCTTATGTGTTGAGGTGTTCGTATGTTGGGTGCATATATAGGTATAATTTTTATATCTTCTTCTTTGTTTGATCCCTTGATCATTATGTAGTGTCCTTCCTTGTCTCTTGTAACATTCTTTATTTTAAAGTCTATTTTATCTGATATGAGTATTGCTACTCCAGCTTTCTTTTGATCTCCATTTGCATGGAATATCTTTTTCCATCCCCTCACTTTCAGTCTGTATGTGTCCCTAGGTCTGAAGTGGGTCTCTTGTAGACAGCATATATATGGGTCTTGTTTTTGTATCCATTCAGCAAGCCTGTGTCTTTTGGTTGGGGCATTTAATCCATTCACGTTTAAGGTAATTATCGGTATGTATGTTCCTATGACCATTTTCTTCATTGTTTTGGGTTTGCTTTTGTAGGTCCTTTTCTTTTCTTGTGTTTCCCACTTAGAGAAGTTCCTTTAGCATTTGTTGTAGAGTGGGTTTGGTGGTGCTGAATTCTCTTAACTTTTGCTTGTCTGTAAAGCTTTTGATTTCTCCATTGAATCTAAATGAGATCCTTGCTGGGTAGAGTAATCTTGGTTGTAGGTTCTTCCCTTTCATCACTTTAAGTATATCATGCCACTCCCTTCTGGCTTGTAGAGTTTCTGCTGAGAAATCAGCTGTTAACCTTGTGGGAGTTCCCTTATATGTTATTTGTCATTTTTCCCTTGCTGCATTCAATAATTTTTCGTTGTCTTTAGTTTTTGCCAATTTGATTACTATGTGTCTCGGCATGTTTCTCCCTGGGTTTATCTTCTGTGGGACTCGCTGTGCTTCCTGGACTTGGGTGGCTATTTCCTTTCCCATGTTAGGGAAGTTTTTGACTATAACTTCTTCAAATATTTTCTCGGGTCCTTTCTCTCTCTCTTCTCCTTCTGGGACCCCTCTAATGCGAATGTTGTTGCATTTAATGTTGTCCCAGAGGTCTCTTAGGCTGTCTTCATTGCTTTTCATTCTTTTTTCTTTAGTCTGTTCCACAGCAGTGAATTCCACCGTTCTTTCTTCCAGGTCACTTATCCGTTCTTCTGCCTCAGTTATTCTGCTCTTGATTGCTTCTAGTGTAGTTTTCGTTTCGGTTATTGTATTGTTCATCTCTGTTTGTTTGTTCTTTAATTCTTCTAGGTCTTTGTTAAACATTTCTTGCATCTTCTTGATATTTGCCTCCATTCTTTTTCCAAAGTCCTGGATCATCTTCACTATCATTATTCTGAATTCTTTTTCTGGAAGGTTGCCTATCTCCACTTCATTGAGTTGTTTTACTGGGGTTTTATCTTGTTCCTTCATCTGGTACATAGCCCTCTGCCTTTTCATCTTGTGTATCTTTCTGTGAATGTGGTTTTTGTTCCAACAGGCTGCAGGATTGTAGTTCTTCTTGCTTCTGCTGTCTGCCCTCTGGTAGATGAGGCTATCTAAGAGGCTTGTGCAAGTTTGCTGATAGGAGGGACTGGTGGTAGGTACAGCTGACTGTTGCTTTGGTGGGCAGAGCTCAGTAAAACTTTAATCTGCTTGACTGCTGATTGGTGGGGCTGGGTTCCCTCCCTGTTGGTTGTTTGGCCTGAGGCAACCCAACACTGGAGCCTACCTGGGCTCTTTGGTGGGGCTAATGGCAGACTCTGGGAGGGCTCACGCCAAGGAGTACTTCCCACAACTTCTGCTGCCAGTGTCTTTGTCCACGTGATGAGCCACAGCCACACTCCGCCTCTGCAGGAGACCCTCCAACACTAGCAGGTAGGTCTGGTTCAGTCTCCCCTGGGGTCACTGCTCCTTCCCCTGGGTCCCGATGCACACACTACTGTGTGTGTGCCCTCCAAGAGTGGAGTCTCTTTTTCCTCCAGTCCTGTTGAAGTCCTACAATCAAATCCCACTAGCTTTCAATGTCTGATTCTCTACGAATTCCTCCTCCCATTGCTGGACCCCCAGGTTGGGAAGCCTGACGTGGGGCTCAGAACCTTCACTCCAGTGGCTGGACTTCTATGGTATAAGTGTTCTCCAGTCTGTGAATCACCCACCCAGCAGTTATGGGATTTGATTTTACTGTGATTGCACCCCTCCTACCATCTCATTGTGACTTCTCCTTTGTCTTTGGATGTGGGGTATCTTTTTTGGTGAGTTCCAGTGTCTTCCTGTCGATGATTTTCCAGCAGCTAGTTGTGATTCTGGTGTTCTCACAAGAGGGAGTGAGAGCATGTCCTCCTACTCCGCCATCTTGGTTCAGGGCTGACTTTGCCTCTGGGTCTTGTTTTTGTATCCATTCAGCCAGTCTGTGGCTTTTGGTTGGGGGCATTTAATGCATTTACATTCAAGGTTATTATCGATGTGTATTTTCCTGTTACCAATTTCTTAATTGTTTTGGGTTTGTTTTTGTGAGTCTTTTTCTTCTCTTGTGTTTCCCGCCTATAGAAGTTTCTTTAGCATTTGTTGTAAAGCTGGTTTGGTGGTGCTGAATTCTCTTAGCTTTTGCTTGTCTGAAAAGCTTTTGATTTCTCCATCAAATCTGAATGAGATCCTTGCTGGGTAGAGTAATCTTGGTTGTCGGTTTTTCTCTTTCAGCACTTTAAGTATATATATCCTGACAATCCCTTCTGGCCTGCAGAGTTTCTGCTAAAAAATCAGCTGATAACCTTATGGGGATTTCTTTGTATGTTATTTTTTGCTTTTCCCTTGCTGCTTTTAATATTTTTTCTTTGAATTTAATTTTTGATAGTTTAATTAATATGTGTCTTGGTATGTTTCTCCTAGGGTTTATCCTGTATGGGAATCTCTGTGTTTCCTGGACTTGGGTGACTATTTCCTTTCCCGTGTTAGGGAGGTTTTCCACTATAATCTCTTCAAATATTTTCTCAGACCCTTTCTTTTTCTCTTCTTCTTCTGGGACCCCTATAATTCAAATGTTGGTGCTTTTAGTGTTGTCCCAGCGTTCTCTGAGATTGTCTTCTATCCTTTTCATTCTTTTTTCTTTATTCTGCTCCTCTGCAGTTATTTCTATCATTCTGTCTTCCAGCTCACTTATTCATTCTTCTGCCTCCGTTTTTCTGTTATTGATTCCTTCTAGTGTATTTTTCATTTCAGTTATTGTGTTGTTCATCTCTGTTTGTTCTTTAGTTCTTCTAGATCTTTGTTAAACATTTTTTGCATTTTCTCAATCCATGTCTCCATTCTATTTCCAAGATTCTGGATCATCTTTACTGTCATTATTCTGAATTCTTTTTCAGGTTGATTGCCTATTTCCTCTTCATTTATCAGGTCTTGTAGGTTTTTACCTTGCTCCTTCATCTGTGACATATTTTTTTGCCATCTCATTTTTTTTTTTTTTTTTTTGATGGGTGGGATTGTGTTCCTGTCTTACTGGCTGTTTGGTCTGAGGCTTCTAGCACTGGAGTTTGTAGGCTGTTGGGTAGAGCTGGGTCTTGGTGCCGAGATGAGGACCTTCCAGAGACCTCACTTCGATAAATATTCCTTGGAGTCTGCAGTTCTCTGTTAGTCCAGTGGTTCGGACTTGGCGCTCCCACTGCAGGAGCTTTGGTCCAACCCCTGGCTCATGAACCAAGATCCCGTAAGCCATGCAGTGTGGCAAAACAAAAGAAGAAAAGGAGCAGACCAATAACAAAGAGTAAAAACTAAAATTAGACTAGGAAACTAACAGATATTTTAGAAAGAATATAAATATTAAAATATAGATGAGATAACAACTGGAAGATAAAACAGAACCACAATAGTAAAAAAGCAGAGAGAAAAAAAAAGGCAGAAAAGGCCTTGGCTGTGTGTTTGGGGGGGGGCTTAGGCAGGGGTGGGGTTTAGGTGGTGGGCGTGGCCTATGCTTAGGACCCACAGGGCTGGAAAAGGCCCTGGGGGTGTGGGGTGTGGGGCTTAGGCTCAACACAACAGAAAGGGCCCAAGCATACCTCTGGTCTCTGAGGGCCGGGGACCTGGCCTGGGAGCCCAGGAAGCCTGCAAACGCCCTCCGTTCCTCTCCTGCTCCTCTGGTCCTGGAGGGCCCCTCCCGCCTACCTCTCCTGTTCTCCCCTGGCCTCCCTCCTACATCCCCAGAACCAATGTGGCCTGGAGCGGGCCTCTAAGGGCATAGGACCCAGCCCGAGAGCTGGGTAGGCTTCCTTGGCCCATAGGGCAGGGGAAATGCTAGGTATGCTCCCCACCGATCTGAGCCCCCGAGGGTCCCTCCAGGTGTGGAAACCCCTCCCTCCTCCCAGCCAACCCTCATGGGCTCCTGTCCTGTCTGGCCTCCATTTCTCCTCCCTCCTCAGTACCCCCCACGTCCTATGAGGTCACTTGGGGGTTACTCCCATCTCCTTGGGCATCAAGGTCCCCCACCAGCGTTTGGCAGGCACCCTAGTTGTGGGGAGACAGATACTCTGTGTCTTCCAATGCCACCATCTTGACTCTGCCCAATGCTGTTTTTTTTTTTTTTTTAAACCCTAAACTCTCTTGTCTCTCTCTCTTTTTTTTTTTTTTTTTTAATTTTTATTTATTTATTTATTTTATGGCTGTGTTGGGTCTTCATTTCTGTGCGAGGGCCCTCTCTAGTTGTGGCAAGCGGGGGCCACTCCTCATTGCAGTGCACGGGCTGCTCACCATCGCGGCCTCTCTTGTTGCAGAGCACAGGCTCCAGACGCGCAGGCTCAGTAGTTATGGCTCACGGGCCTAGTTGCTCCGTGGCATGTGGGATCTTCCCAGACCAGGGCACGAACCCGTGTCCCCTGCATTGGCAGGCAGATTCTCAACCACTGCGCCACCAGGGAAGCCCCCAATGCTGTTTTTGAATAGCTGGGATTTCTAACTTTTTTTTTCATTTAAAAAAATGTTTAATGGAAATATCCCTCAAATTTAGGACTGGACCGTAACTGGTTTCTCCCCTACACATCAAGACGAATAAGCAAAGAGCCTATCATTAATTGCATACAAATATCTGATTTTCTGTTGGGTTAGTTAAATTGACACATTTAATTGTGCTGTGGAAATTGGCAAGACCTGTATATGAAAAGTTTTCTTTTAAGTGAAAAAGGAAGAGTAGTAGTTGGAGGAGTGGTCACATTCAGACTTCTTGAATTTTGTCTCCAGCAAGTTATGAACTCAGAATCATCTCTGCTGTGTATTGTGGGAAATCTCATAAGTTTCACCAGCAATTTCTTTTTTTTTTTTTAAACTTTTTATCTTATATTGGAGTATAGCCGATTAACAATGTTTTGACAGTTTCAGGTGCACAGCAAAGAGACCCAGCCATACATATACATGTATCCATTCTCCCCCTAACTCCTCTCCCATCCAGGCTGCCACATAACATTGAGCAGAGCAATTTCTTTTTTAAAGTGTTCTGCATAAATTGGTTTTTGTTGTTGTTGTGATTTTGTGTTCCTTCACTGCTCCATAAGTCCTTCCAATACATGTAGACTATGTAGAATGCTTTTTTCCCTTTTAAATAATCCATTCTGAATGGCTCAGTGGTAAACACTTCAATCCAGTGCCATCTCTGGCTCGATGAGAATCGCTTTCAATCCACTGCTGGATCCACTTACTGAGAAGATTAGCTTTAGAACTTGGGATAGAAGAGGGTCTGCATCTGCTCATTTAATTTGAGAGCGTTAAGATAAGGCCCAAGCTGACTCAACTCTTGGTGTGTGTGTGTGTGTGTGTGTGTGTGTGTGTGTGTGTGTGAGAGAGAGAGTGTTTTAATCTGCTTGATTTGCTTTTTAGCTGAAGCTGTTTAATTATGAAGGGATAAATTTAAAACTCAACTAATCAACTGGTTTAACATAGTTCTCTTGAGGCTAAACTTTAGGTCAGATTGAATTCTGCAGTATGTCCTCTGCCACAGACCTGTGGTCCTCAAAACTTGCTGATAATCACAAAGCGTGTGATTTGCCCGAGGAACTTTTCCAGGAAGTTGGTGTGGGGGTGAAGGAGAACTTTTAAAATTACAGAAAATCAGGACTTCCCTGGCAGTCCAGTTGTTAAGACCCTGCGCTTCCACTGCAGGGGGCATGGGTTCCGTGCCTGGTTGGGGAAGTAAGATCCTGCATGCCACGTGGTGCGGCCAAAAAAATAAATGAAATGAAGTGAAATAAAATCCTTGAGAATAATGTAAAGTAACTGAGTTTCCACCACCAGAATTGATAATTCATTTAGCTACTCAAATGGTTAAGCAAACATTTACTGAGAAGCTGCTATGTGACAGACTCAATTCTAGACAGCAGTAAAAGAAGCAAAATTCCAGCCATCCAGGAGCTGATATACTAGTGGAGGAGGTGGAAGAATATAGACAGCTGATATACTTTATATACATGTATACACACACACACACACACACATGACAAAGCAAGTTTAGGAGAGAAGAGCGATGGAGAAAAGGACTGTCCTATGTTAGAAAAAATGTTCAAGAAAACCATATATGATAAGATCACATTTCAGGTGATGATTATTTGCATTTTGTTATAGTCTCTTTTTAAGGTATTTTTAAAACTTAAATGCATTAGTGTAGATATAGTGGAAACATTTTTACATATATACATATATATGTGAAGAATACATAATTTTTGTGTATATATTTTAAAATTTTATCTACATACACTGTATTGCTCATTGTACTGCATCATGCTTTTTTCATTCCACTTTAGGTTTTCTATATCAGTGTGGATCTACATTGCTATATACTTCATTCATATTAACTGATGTATAGTATTCTATAGAATGATTGCATCATAATTCATTTCTCTTTTTCCCCATTGGTGGACCTCTGGGTGTTTTTACTTCTCACTATCACAAGCAGTGCCTTAACAAGCTTCCTTGAGCCTGCCTCCTTGTGTACATGTGGAACATTTTCTCTGGGTATATACGTAGAGGTAGAATTACTAGGTTACAGGGAAGGGGAATTTTTTTAATGCAGACTGCCAAATCCCATCCCAGATGTCCTGAATCACAATATCTGACAGCAGGTCTTGGGCATCTGTATTTTTTAAAAAGCTCTTTGGGAAATTCAGATACAATCTTCCAAGGGACCCATGTTTTGGAACCCGTTACTCTAGCCCACATGAATCCATCTCACACACGGATTAGTAAAAGAATGAGAAATGAATAGGCTCTTCCTGGCAATGAGAATAATCTTTGCGTGTCCCTCCATTAGGCCCCAGGAGAGGCTGCTGTTGGTGTCCTCCCAGATATGCTTTCCTGGCTTGTGTACCCATCGGCCAGCTGCTGGGAGTGTTGGCTTCTGAGGGCTCCCAGCTGCCCATCTCCAAAGAACTGCCCTCAGCAGGAATCATCAGCCTGAAGGTTGTGACCTCTTTGCCCCTCCTCCCTCCAGTAAGCTCAGCTTATGACTGACTGAAACTGGAGTATAAAGAGCTGGTCCACCTGCCTCAATTCTGTGGTTCAGTTCGTGCTGCAGTGCTCCCCGGGGAATCAGGCTGAGGCTGGACTAAATCTCAGCCCAATCCCCCCGCCTTCCTGCTTCCCTCACTTCCCTTCTCCTAGGAGTCTGGCATCAAAATATCAACTGCACCTGATGCCCTGCTCTAAGCCATGCCTCTAGGGAACTTAAACCAAGTCCACTCTTTGCTCATTTTCTCACTATTTTATCTTTTTCTCTACTTTCTGTTCTGTTACTTCTGTTTGCCCTTTTTCTTTTCTGCTGCTCATTACCTTGTACTTACCTGTTGCACTTCATCTTTGAAGAAAACATAGAAAATAAAGCAGCAATTTCTGTTTTCACTTTTAATAAATGCACCAAGTTAGCTCATTCTGGGGATCAGACCTGCAGACATATCACCCTCAAGTTCCACCCTGCTATCTGACCACCTGGTGGACCGATGAAAGCCTGAGCCCTTGGTTCCATTAAGGGTAATATTGACCCCTTTCCCCAGCTCCTTGCGGCTTCCCCTGAACCCTCTGAATTGCAAGTTTGTCCTACATTCTCAGAATGTGTCGACATGGTAAACAGTCATGCTGCCAGGAACCCTTTCCTACTAAACAAATGCACTGCCCACCAGAAACGAGGAAATGTTGCTGCCCCTCAGGTTCCCCGGAAGCACTTCCTCAGTGGGATTGAATCCGCCCCAATTGGGCTTGGGGCCCTGGGGCAAAGCCCACCCCACACCCTCACCTCCTGTGCAAGCGTAACCTCCTGTTACATCCTCAGGCCGGTGAGTTTGCTGTCACAGGATGTTTAGAAACACATGGCTGACTTGCCCTTATTTTATAACAATAAAATAAGACATGTAGGCTTTGGAGCTCTACATCAAGCATTCATCTATGCTTTGAAGTCACAGCCAGGAAAATCCTCAGGCCCTTTCAAACCAGCCGTGTTTCAAAGGGAGTGGCAGAAGGACTTGAAAGATGAGCCTCTTCCTCTCCAGCAGGCTATGCTGTGGGGCACACTCACAACCGAGATCTTCCCCACACAGTAAAAGCTGGTAATGTTCAAGGACATGGACCGTGGAGAGAGAAGCCGAGACCTCCTGGGAGACCAAAGGTTTGGTTCCACCCTGGAGAGCTTTGCGTCCAATAGGAAATGTGACTTCTGGGCCTCAAGCTGTTAAAGAGAGAATTATCTGGTCTGCCTGGCAACTCAGAACTAATCCTCCCGTGGCTGCATCCCCACAGTTGCAGCCTGGGCAACCATCCCAAATTGACAGGCACAGATGTGCTTTCACAGGTAGAAAGGGATTATCTCAGTTCCACTGCCTTTGTTCATATCTTTACTCAAAATTTTCCATCATGCAGGGTTTGACAGAGAGGAAGTTTGTTACAATCCTGCCTCTAAATTCTTGCCTCTAGTTGGGGGAGGATTCATCTCAAACCCCCATTGTCTTTCCCACTACCATTAACTCCTGGGGCTCCGTGCAGGACAAAAATTTTGCAAAAATGGTTCATCTTCCACTAGAATCCAATTTGTGGTTACAAGTGCAGATCTTCTGAACCTCTGATCTTCTGGAATCTGGATTCTTAACTACTGAGCCAATTGAAAAAAAGTTTATTTTTACTGGCCTAATTTTACCTCCCTTAATTTACTATTTACTTTCATGGTCCTTCAGGATTTGCTGAAAAATTCTGCATAATCAGATTCTTAGTTATAAGCCTTCTGGTCAAATTTGCTTTATAGCCACAAAACTGAATATAACATATTTGGAATGTGTCTTCTTTGCTCTGTTAAACCTTGAAATGGAAACATATTAGTACCTCTAAGAGAAGGTTTGGTGTCAAATTCTGGTTTTACTAAAGCATGACATTCTTGGGTAAATTAGCCACAAGTTTCCCATCAGCCTAAGTCCTCACCTTCCCACACAGGTGACCCTCCAGGCCCCTGGTGTCCTGTTCTTTCCCCACCCACCACCAATGCTCCCTCTCAAGAAGCAGTAGCCATCAGTCCTTCCCAACTTCTAGTGGACTTAAGTCATTGCATGATCTCACCCAGAGGCAATAGCTTTTGAAACCCACTGCTTACTGGGGAATGAAGGACATTGCTGGGGATTTCTGTTAGGCATCAAGAAAAAGGAACAGAATACTTGTGAGAGTGGAGTGTTGCAAGAGCCTTTCTAAGCCCCTGATTTATATCCAGGATTTGCCTGGATGTAAATCAGACTGACTCTGAAAATAGAACTAAATGAGAAATCGCCAAAACAGGTAAGAATTAGAAGCACCAACACACCCTTGTCCTGTCGTTACTCATGTAGTTCACTTCCGAACGTTAATAATGAGATGTATCATTATCTCACATCATGGGAAATGATCATTTTTTCAAACAACAATAAAAACAAAACAATAATAATAATGTGATCATACAATTGAATATCTTCTTGGCTTTCCAAGCACTTTTGATATTAATCTTCATGCCAACACTTTGTGCTACAGACATACATTATTTAAGGTTTTCACCTTTTATATCTTAACATTGATGTTCAGAAACTCAGGGTAGCATGTTTCGAGGAGCACAGCTGACAGACCCCTCCGTTCCCCAGAATCATAGTTCAGGGCCCTCTCTGCTTTATCAGGCTGATTCTATTTAAACTAATCATTTACATCAAATTTTATTTGGAAGAGGATTATAAAATGTTCCCCTTCCTAAGAAACCTGTAATATACCAGAAAAAGGATTGATAGTAAGAAAAGCAGAATCTATAACTCTCTTATGACTTGACTTATTTCTTTTCCTACTAAATTTGCTCAGGGCCACCTGCCTAGCATGGCCGTGGGGGCCAGTCTTCAGTCATATACTCCTTCCCACGGCCACTCCTCAAACTGACAAATGAGGGCAGAATGGACAAGAACAAATTATCTGATTTCTTGTAGTCCATCATCAGGATTCTGGAGAGAGACTGGAAGGTTTATATAAATTTATACTAATTTTAGAGATGGTAGGTTCATCCAATATAATTTCATTTGTCTGAGTTCCTGATTCTCTCCCACGACTATCTCTGTCTTAAGATGCAGACAAGTCCAGATATGGGGAAAGCTGCATTAACCAGTCAGTGCCTGTGGGGGTGAACCTGAATTTTTCCCATCAGGTCTAGTTCTGCTTCTTAGGAACATAACTACTGTCAAGGTCAGATCGCCACACCAGTAACGATGCCATGTGTGCTGCTCTCATAGCTTGAATCCTGCCATGGCTCTAATGTGTTCTGAAGTATAGACCAGAGTCAGTTGAAGAAGATGGAAAACATGTTTTTTTATTCAAACAACATGGAATATGGAATGTAAACAGCTTTGAGTCAACATTAGCCCAGGTTAGGTAAAATCAGGTGAATGAGCAAGGCAATTCTCCAACCCCCTCCCCCTGTAATTTTTCATCATTAAAGTCACATCTTCAGTGCTGAGAGATTGTTTTCCCCTGCTCTTCTGAGTCCAAACCCTCAGTCTTCTTGTCACACTTGAACTCTGCTCTTAAAAACTTTTGATGCTTGTACCTGTCCACACACAGGAATAGATAAGTGTAAGTCATTTATAAATATATAAGTGAATACAGTGGCTTATTGGACACTGTAATACAAGCTCTTCTTTCTAGCAGACTATTTCAGTAGTTTAGATAGTTGAGCTCCAACTCATCATCCTGATAAAATGCTCAAATATTTCTTTAGATTCTTCCAGAGCCCTAATTCTCTCTGTCTCTTTGTTTTTTTTTTTTTTTTTTTTTTTTTGACCATGCCCTGAACAAGTAGAGTTTGCCTCTCCTGGGTCTGTGTGCCTTTGCATTCCCCAAAAATCATTTTATAATTTTCCTTTTCTTCTGTGAAATTTTTACAAGGAAAGTGGTATTTCTTTGTTCTTGAAATGCTGACCAGTGGCGAAATAAGCTGTATTTTTTTTTTTAAATGTGGATACCGTGTGAGAAGCCAGGGACAAACTAAAGGAACAAGGCAAATATTTTAGCTATTAAGTGGGCACTGGCTCCAGAGAAGCAAGCTGGGCAGCTGGCACAGCATGGCATATACCAGGGCAAAGGGTTTGAAAATGAGATTATTTGACTAAAGAAGCAGTAGGGGAAACACTTGCCAAAAAGGAATTTCAGAAGCTCTGCTTGAACATGAGTTTGAGGAAGTGAAAATACTTGAGATGAGATTTCTGTTACCATAGCTGACACTGAGCTGGCTAGCTCCCTGCTGGCAGATGGTGCCAGGGTGTTTCTATGGAAGAGGTACACTGGGAAAGCTGTGAACCATTCACAAAGCTCCATTGTTGCCAAAAAGAAGATGGCAAGTATGAAAGCAGGAAGTAGGAGTTCCTCTTAGATCAAGAGGACGCTTAGACCAAGCCACTCCTAGTAAAATTGTGTGGTCACACTGATGACTTCGGGGGAGATTTAGTTATCTGTTGCTGCATAACAAATTACCCCCAAATTAGCATCCTAAAAATATGTATTATCTCACAGTTTCTATGGGTCAGAAATCCAGATGCAACTTAGCTGGGTGCCTCTGGCTCGGAGTCCATCACAGGCTGCAGTGAAGGTGCTCTCTGAGGCTGCCTTCAACACCAGACTCAACTTGGGGAGAATCTGCCTCTGGGATCACTCACATAGCTTTTGGCAGGGCAGAGGTCCTTGCTAGCTGTTGCTGGAGCTATCAGCTCCTTGACACATCGCCTTTTCCATCGCATCACTCACAAAATGACAGCCTGCTTCTCGAAGAACAAGGACTTCAAGACGGAAAGAAGGAGAGAGAGAGAAGGAGGGAGAGAGAGAGAGAAGGAGAGAGAGAGAGAGAAAGGGACATGAGGGGGCAGAAGCCACAGCCCTTTTGTAACCTCATTTTGGAACTGACATACCATCACTCTACTGTATTCTGTTCATTAGAAGTCAAGGAGTCCAGCCCACACACAAGGGGAGTGGACTACACGAGAGTATGCATACCGGGAGGCAAGAATCATTGGCGGCTATCTTAAAGGTTGCCTGCCACAGTTAGTGACCATATTTTTCACTTATGGATGCCAAGATTTTTTACCTCTCTTCAATACTATGAAGATTATTGACATGATGTGAAATACTTGTTTTGAAAAGAAACTCTGGATGACCATGTGGATCATAGTCTTCACTCAATACATCGTCTTGTGTTAGTGATAATGAGCTGGCTAGTGTGGAGGTGATGGAAGGTTATGGTACTATTTAGAGAGCTGTGTCAACTAGAATCCTTAGCTCTCATGGGAGACTGGGTACAAGTTTCTCATTGTATTCATCTGCAGAATGGGCTTGGCTATGAGACATTCCTTTGGTAAACTTTGCCTAAATGAGAAGAGTCAGGATAAAGTGGAGTCACCTCTAGAAAGAGCTATATTACTTATGTCACACCGATGCTACAGGCTCTTCACACTGTAGTGAAAGATTTACTATCTATGTGGGTGTTCTGTATTGACTCTCAATACAAACAAATAGTTTAATGAGTCATTTTATAATCATGGTTAATAGGGACTTATTTTGGAAAAATGTCAAGAGCTTAGATCAAAAGGCATATTGTTTTCCTAACATATTGGCTTCCTGACAACATTTTACCAGATGATTAATTCCAAAAAGGGCTTTGACCTTGTTGAATTTGGATTAAAGAGCGTCATAGAACGTTAGGGTTCATAAGGACCTTTGTGATCAGTTGCCTTAACTCCTTTGTTTTATGGATAAGGAGACAGACCAGAGCTGAAAATAAACCAAAACTGCTAATTCACTGCTTGACCTATGCTAGACTGCCGCCTCCACCAGTGGTACAGGAACTCGGAAGGCAGAGAGGGAAAAAACGGCCTTACTTTCTTTGTCATAATATGAAAAAGAAATCAGTAGAGGTTGGAAAACCTTTTTCAAATAATACTTTTAAGCTAACTCCTGTATTTCCAGGAACTAGCCCAACACAAGAGGTGTTTAGTAAACAGGTGCTGATCTTAATGGCCCCTAACTACAGGTGAATCAGACACAGCAGGTGCTAAGTAAATAGAGGATGATCATGTAATGTCATCCAGACATGGGTGAATTTCATATTCAGTTATTTTGTCATCCCTATTTGTAAACGCATTGCAGGGACTAGTTGACTTCCATAGTCCCTATTTGGTGGTCTCATTAGTGGGATGGCAGTTTTGGGGGTGATTAGGATGTAAAAGTTGGAGGCAATATTCAAGGGATGTATGGAGAAATTGAATTAGAAGCAAAGAGGCCTGAATTCTGGATTCAGTTCTGTTTCAGAAGTCCAGTGTGGGAATTAAAAAAAAAACCAGGTTCTAGCTCTGTACCTTTCATAAGTAATGATTTAATCTTGGGCAAATTACTAACTTTAGGTCATTTTTTAAAAAATCTGTAAAATTAGAGAATTGTATTATATGGGGTTGGCCAAAAAGTTCGTCCATAATATGTTATGGAAAAACCCGGACAAACATTTTGGCCAACCCCATATTAATGATTCTCAATCAGCATTGGTAGCATACCATTTTGGAGGGAGGGTGTATATCAGAATTTCTGAGATAGGTTAGAAAAAACATGTAGGTATAAAGAAAAAAATTCCTGAATTCCACTAGTAGTCAGAAGAATCAACCTTCCTAAAGGGAGGTGGTGCATCCTGGCAGAATTTCCAGGTCAAAAAATGGAACACCATGCGTATTTATTAAAGGGGGCTCAAGTGGGACTACACTGGGGAACTTTGGCTAGATGATCTCCATTCCTTACAGTCCTGAAGTTCAGAGAGTCGGGGAATAGAGAGGGACAAAGTGATTCAAGGAAGCAATGTTAGAACAGAGAAAGTACTGAGAAAGGAAAGAGCTGGCCCCCAGCTAAGAGAGTGGCTGAAATGGTGTCAAGATTGGGCACTGGCAGGCAGAAACAAAGTCTTCAAACAAAGAACACTGAGACTGGAGGCTTCCATCTACCCGAGTTGAAAGAAAAACAAGATCCCAGCTCTGACTACCTTCTGTGGCAGATCTCCTCTCGTCTGCCGATGTATTCCCAAGACTAAATGTCACTCATTAAGTTCCAAAGTTCATAGCCCAAAGGAGCTTAGTCTTAAGTAAATGATCCAAGAATGTATTGGTCTCCAATGTAAAGCCAAACTGAATTGTTATTGGCCTAAATGTTGAATGGCAAAAAAAATCACTGTAGTTATTAAATCTGTTATTTCAATTAATGATATTAGTACACCATGCCTTTTGAAGTGGGGCAAATTGAACATTTTTAAATGCCTTCCATTTTATTTGGATTGATGCCACTCTTATAAACCCACTAACATTTTACAAAAGCCTAAAATAATTTTATTTATATATTGATTTATTTATAGTTCATCTATTCTGTTCTAACATCTAAATTCTAGGTAAATCTCTGCAGCACTTTGGAACTTTGGCTTAAGAATAACAGGAGACTTGAACTAATTGTCCTGCCATTAAAATGCATGGAGATACTCATCTATGAGGAGAAGGTGAGTTTAAAGCAATTACTTTTTCTACATAGAGCTTAACTAAGAGGACAAAGAGGAAGACAAAGTTTGATAAAGGAATAAGCTGTTTATGATAGAAAAGGAAGGAGCAGAGTATGGAAGGGAAAACTGGCCTTGAAGTGAGAGATCTTGGATTCCAAGATGTTTTTTGTGAAACCTATGGCCAAGTCATTCACTTGATGTAGGCCACATCCCTAAGGTTATCAGGCTGTTAATTAGATTATTCCTTAGAGTTTTCTGCAGGTTTACAATATTTTTAGAAATTAAAGCAAATAAATGTAATGTATATTCTTCTTAAAAAGTTGTAAAATATAAGAAAAGTACAAAGAGAAAAGAAAATAAAAATATCATTAATACAGCTATTCAGACAACCCATGTAAAAATCGGAGATACAGTCTTCTACCTTCTAGTCTTTGGCTCTCTGTGTACTTGAGTGTGTGTGTGCGAAACTTCCTAGAAGCAAAATTAGGAGGAAGCAGTTTTGTAGTATAACTTGTTCGACTAAATACACATCATGGATAATTTTCATGTTTATACATTATTAGAAAACTTTATTTAACATTTTATTAAATATGAGTTTATGAGCCTATATTTATGAGTTTATAAATGTGAGTTTATTGTTATTGTATATATATATATATATATATATATATATATATATTCATTCTCCTCAGGTTGTTTCTCATTCTCCACAAAATTAATAACACTCCAGTGACTGTCTTTGCAACTAAATTTCTGTGTAATATCCAACAGTAAGCAGGAGAAATGGGGAGAAGATGTGTGGGGATGTGGGTACGTATGTCATGTACATATGCATTTTTTCACAATTGAATCTTTAAGAGTTGGGAATCACATCTTACTGGATTCAGAGTACAGTTGGGCCAATTACTGCAGGAACAGTTAGTAATAGGAACAATTTGATTAGGTTTAGGTAGTAGAATTAGGAGGGCTTTCCCTGAATAGAGCCATGCTCCCGGGCTGGGGTGGAAAGACCACATTCCTCTGGAGAAAAAAAGGACATTATGGAACAGGAGGAAAGATCCAGAAACCTCCTGTTGTAAGAGCCCTATAGCTCTAAAGACCTTACAACTCACTCTGGTAAAGGAATTAGGAAAGAATGTATGAGTTAGGAGCTCTTCAGGCAGGTTAGAGAGTCGGAGAAAACTCCAAAAATAATGACTACATTTCCAGTTGTACCAAGAAACAAGGTGTCATCATCTCTCTGGCTTTATCTGCTGTCACTCCTTGCCCTGAATTTTATGGTCTGGTTTAAATTACCTACTTATAATTATCCCCCTCCCCAGTCCCATGCCATGCCTTTCTCATTTTGCCTGGCCTGCTCCTTTTCCTTTATTCTTCTGGAGTCAATTCTATATAACCTTTAACAATTAACTCAAGCTCCAGTTTTTAAGGAAGCCATGTGTAACTTCCCTTACTAAAGTATGTTACACCCTTCTGGACTCCCATAACACCCTGTGCCTGCTTCTGTTAATCTACTTACCATATGATAATGACATTTAGTCTTCGCACATCTTTCTCTTTGAATTGAACTTCTTGAAGGAGGGATTTAGCCTAAGTAATCTTTGTAATTCTAATATCTAGGATAATATTTAGAATACTCATTTGTTTAATGGAAAGACTGCTTCCACAATAAAGCTGGACAGTTGAGGAGTAGATAAGAACAAAATTGTGTGATAACTGAGGCAATTTCAGTTATTCAGATAAATCAACTACCATAACAGTAGATGAGGGAGGATTGCCAGGTTAGGTGTATTTGATGGTTGTTTGCTTCTGTTTTTTTACATTCCATAGAGTAAGTTTCCTTGATTAGTTAAATTGACACTGCATTAATTGAATACCAAGAATAATGTGTAGCTGATCTAGCTGGCCCAGGACCCTGGAGAATGCAATTCAGTGCTAAAATGAGGCTTCATGTCATGGCTGAAGTACAAGTCCAGTATGGAAAGATCACATTTCCAAAAAGGAGCAATTTTTGAATCCCCTGAAGCAGAACTCAAGATGTTCTATTTCATTTCTCCCTGTACTGTTGATGATTTTTAATGGTCAGTGAGTCCTTCAGTTATTTTCTCATTTGAAAAATGAGTTGATATCTACCAAAATGAATGAAGGAAATAAAGAGAGCCAAGTAGGTGTCCAGAGAGATAAGATTAATGGACAGGTTGCCATTGGTAGTTTTCCTGAATGACATTTCAAACAGAATTTGAGTGTCAGTAGTCAGAGTCTTATGAAAATTGCTATGAGAATTACTATGCAGTAGTTATGAGCTCAATAATATAATAAAATTGGTAATTCCTATAGATTATACTCTCTTACTGCATGTGAATTAATTATTTTACAGAAATGAGGAAAATATCTATGGCCATGGTGACAGTTGCACTGCATTGGCTGGGAAATGTCCAAGGAAATCTAACTCTTGAAAATTTGAACCATTAGATACTTCAATTTAGACAGCTGCGGCCCCATGTGACTTATGGACCTGCCTTCTACACATTGTGTTTTAATTACTATTATTAAGCTCTTGGCTATCATCAATTTTTGAATATTTTAAATTATATAAACAGTAAGAAGAGATACATCAAATAAAAGAGATAAAAATCTCTAGAAAAGTCCAAATATGCAACAATTTTTACTATTTTACCAACACACTTTACTAATAAAAATAAAGCACTTAAGTGCATGAACATGATCTAAATACCATATCATTATAAATTACTTCCTGTGTTCGCAGGCTTAAAGATTATTCAAGATCCTGCTAAGAAATTAAAGCCACATGGCATTCTGAACATGCAGATGTTTGGAGTATGTTCACCAAAGCATGCAAAAATATTGCCAAACCAAACCAATTTTTACTTAAACTATTTCTCTACATACATCTGAGATATCCCTTCTATTAATTTTTGCCTAAGGAGAGAAAAGTCACCTTTTATGTGTTGTACTGTGCTGTTTTTTTAATGTTCCCAGACAAAACCTCACCTGTTTAACAAATCCTGGAGAAGAGGTACTCCCCTTTTGTTTCGTGGAACTTTTTGGTAGTTATCATGCCAGAACTCCAAAGGCAGAGATGTTGGATCCTACTGACATTTTTCTTTTCAGCCCATCCCCTCCAGGGCATGGCTGTCCAAAGATGTCCCTGCCAGGCCACACTGCCAGGTTTGCTCTGTGGCCTCACAGCTGAGCTTTTACCTTCGGCCCTGAGATTGGAATGTTCTCTCCTCCTCATTGTCCATTTTGCACAGTCTCTATGGAGTCACTGCTCTTATGTGGCAATATGGAACTCCAGAAAAGTGCTTCTTGGTTTTTCTTGCAGCACTGATTTCCGCCTAACCCTCTGTTCTTGAAGTCTGGTGTCTGCAATGCTCTCAAGTCTGCCATAGTGTTTTGCAAAGTCTGAGAAGATCATTGCTGTATCTCTTTGCCTGGATTCAACAAAGCTCTTATGTATAATATGACAAGGCATATAACCCTTGATTACCTCAAGGAGTGGACCCAGCTCTTTCTCAAAAGGTTGCTTCTATAAAATAGACAGAAAATACTATACTCAAAATTACAGATAATCCATATGATTGGAGGATACTGCAGTTAAGTTGGTGGTAAGAATAGTTGAAGGCTAATGAAGAACTCAAGATGAAATAACGTGTTCACGTCTTTTGGCTCTTAAGAAGAGTTAGTCTATCCTAGAAGAAGACATAGGGAATTCCTTGACATTGGCCTTCGCAATAATTTTTTAGATTTGACAGCAAAAGCAAAGGCAACAAAAACAAACAAACATGTGGGACTACATCAAACTAAAAACTTCTGCTCAAAAAAAGAAACCATAAACAAAATGAAAAGGCAATCTATGGAATGCGAGAAAATATTTGCAAACCATATATCTATTAAGGGGTTAATCTGATGAAATATACAACTCAATAACAAAAAACCCAAAAAACCCTTGGAGCTTCTAGTGAGGATTAATATAGAAATTTAATTTTAAATTTTATAGCAGTCTTCAGAAACTAAAGTTAATAATCATAGTCAACATATATCAATCTTTGCAATTATTCTTTCGTTTCTTTTCATATTCCCTGAGGATGTTTCAAACATTAAGCTCCATTTAACTATGGAGATTTACCACCTTTTGTTCTATGTGACTGAGTCACTAAACACTAACTTGGAATAAAGTTTATTTTTTTCTTTTGTTACCTAACAGAGCTCAGGTAACAAAAGAAACTTTAAATCTCAGCATTTTCAATATTAATACCAAGCCCCACGTGACTACAGTGGGGCCCATTGTGATCCCAAACTGGAAAGGTTTTGGAGCTCATCTAACCCCCTTCTTTCATTTTAAAAAGAATAAAGTCCAAACAGTTTGAAGGTGGTGCTAGGCTATCCCTCAGAGACTGTTCTTGTTTCAAAAATGGGTACAGTTGGAGGGCTTTACTAAGTTCAATGTTGATTTCACCTTGGTTTATTCCTAAAGCATGAATAACTAAAGGAGGTATGCTGCAAGGATGCAGGCAGGTGGGCTGAGTGCCCCAGGTCTCCCTTGTAGCTCACAGAAGCACTCCAAAACTTGGCTACCATGGCAATATTTGCAGTCTCTTAAATGCTACAGTGAATATGGTGCTTTACTTTGAAAGTGATCTAAAGTTTGCTTGTGGGTGGGGATGTCGGAATGGTTGCAGCTTATTAGTTATTGTGAAGAGTGGAAGGAGAGTTCTTTGAAACCAGAAAGTTGTAACCCTCGATGTGGATGGGTGTGGCTTACAGCACATGTGGTGAACTGAGGGAGTGGGTAGATATTTGAGGTATATGCTTGTGTGCATTTTGTGTATTCCTACACAATTTGGTTTAGTTGGGTGCAATTTTCTGTGTTCACATAGTGTTTCTCAAGGATGAAATCCTGCATTTGAAATATATTATGCTCAAATGCTTACATAATATGTTCATTGCATTGACACAAATTCATGTTTTCAAAACAAGCCTTAAAGCAAAACTGACGGTATACCTACTAGTGGCTATTTATGGAAAGGCCAAGTCATGAACCCCTCATTGTACTTATTCCAAGTCACCCAGCTGGCTATTGGCAAAACGAAGGCTGTAACCTAGCTCTCTAGACCAGTAGTTGAATTATCTTACCAGGTCACCAAAATATCATAACTCTTTGTGAATTCAAGTTCACAAAGTGAATAAAGTGCAGAACCTGAGCATACTTTGAAAGGTATAAAGTACTCAATGTAATATGTAACTAGAAATGCTGTGAGTCCTTTATTTTGTTTTCAAAGTCAAGAGAGCAATGTCTCTGCCCTATTCCTCTTTGAAAATAACTGTGCTTAATCTTCTAGGAATCAAGTGGGCAGAAACAAATCAACTAAACTTTAGTGCAAGAGAGAAATGGGGAGGACTAGCAAAAGAAGATAATAATTCCTAGGCTTGGAAGCACCTAGCCAACTGAAAGGGTATAGAAAAGAGAAAATGGGAAAGACTGACAAAATGTGTCCAATCTCTTGCAAATTAACCATGTCTTTGCCAAGAAAGCATACCTCGGTTAAGAGTTCTTGCCTTCAGGGTACATCAAAATCCCTTAAGGAAGTTTTGTAAAAACAGGTGTCTGGGGTCTACTCTAGTTCTACTGACTTAGAATTTCTGGTAGTGGGACCCAAGTATGTATATTTTTTATGGCCAGGTTATTTTGAGGAGCCATTTTAATAAGAATCGTGAGAAATAGAGGTTGTGTCACCTGAGGCACCACTTAGCAGCTCACAGACTTGGTTTATGAGTCCTTAATGTACCTTGCTATTCACACAGCATTTGTTATGAGGATTAGATGAGTTAAAAAATATGAAAATAATTTACAATCTGTGAAGCACTGTATAATGGTTAAAAGACAGAAAAAATCTGGACCCAATTTATAAATATTTTATAGGCAACATGATCTTACAGTCTAACATCCCTAAATAAACTAATTTGTTATTGATTTCCATGAATAAAATGAAAAATCAACTGAAAAATAGTCTCTTTTTGAACAGGGACTATGTCTTTTATTGGTCTAAAATCAGAATTGATAAACGAGCTGTGAATCATGATTGCAACCATGTCTTTAGTGGTCAGAGTGTATATATAGCAATGATTTTTAAAATGTAGTTCCTTCTATCTGTGCCATACCTCCTTCCATCACACTTTGGGGACAAAGACAGCTCTTTTAGTATGCTTAGTGAGTTTATTTTTCAATTTGAATGTGTTACTGCTTGAGTGTATGCATTTAAAATTTTTATATGTGGGGTTATTATATTTCTCACTCTTCTTCCAATCTTTTTCACTAAATATTATGTTGTTAAGATTCAGTTAATCCATTGCTTCTACTAATGATTTCAATAGCATGTAGATATGGTAAATTGCATTAGTTGGTCCAAATCTTTATCCTTCCTTGTATTTTTTTTTAATAAATTTATTTATTTATTTTTGGCTACATTGGGTCTTCGTCGCTGCGCACAGGCTTTCTCTAGTTGTGGCGAGCGGGGGCTACTCTTTGTTCTGGTGCGTGGGCTTCTCATTGCAGTGGCTTCTCTTGTTGCAGAGCATGGGCTCTGGGTGCGCTGGCTTCAGTAGTTGTGGCACATGGGCTCAGTAGTTGTAGCTCGCGGGGTCTAGAGTGCAGGCTCAGTAGTTGTGGTGCACGGGCTTAGTTGCTCCGTGGCATGTGGGATCCTCCTGGAGCAGGCCTCGAACCGGTGTCCCCTGCATTGGCAGGCGGACTCCCAACCACTGCGCCACCAGGGAAGTCCCTATCCTTCCTTGTATTTATGCTCTTTGCTATGCAAATTTGCAGGGCCCTCTCACATGAACAGGGTGACCTGCCCTACCCCTTGACATTAGTCTCAGCCATGTGATTTGCTTTGGGATACTTGCTGACTTGATAGAAACAGAAGTTTGAAAAAGCATGCATGTGTTTCCACTTGCTCTTGAGCCCCTGCCATTACAATAAAAAGACATGCTCAGGTTATCATGCTGGTCCCAAGAAGATGAGAGACCATGAAACAGAGCCAACCTGGAAATATCTGAGTAAGCCAGTTGGCCTGTGGATGGATGAGCAAGCCCAGCTTTTATCAAATGAGCCCCACAGAAGTAGAAATAAATGTATGCGGCTGACATTTTGTGGTTGTTATGTAGCGCTACTGTGGCAATAGCTAACTGATACAGTGTACTATGAAAATCTATACTCTCTTGCTGATTTTGAGTTCAGGCTCTGAAGTATGGGGAGGCTAACCAATTGATTCAAAGGTAAAGCAACATATAATATTCATATTTGTTTTTCAAATGTGATTTAATGTGTAATGGATATATATAACCTGTCATAGTTTACAAAGTGTTTACATTCTTATTATCTTATTTAATCCCCTCAACTCAAAGTAGCAGCCAGGGTAGTTTTGAAGCCCTCTCCTCCCTCCCCAAAGATTAGTAACTTATGTCTTTGGTTTTTCAACTATTTTATCCTGACTCCTTAAGATACATTCATTCCCTCTATATTATGACCTAATTCCACCAGGCTTAGCAAGAATATTCAAAGCAGCTTTATATCAACACACTGGTAAAAGACATCAAGTATTCACGTAACACAGAGAGAAATCTTACAAATGTGCATATTTTAAGTGGTCCATCTTCTGTTCACACTTCTGTACCAGTCAACCCAAAATCTGGATGAACACACACACACACACACACACACACACACACACACACACACACACACACACACACACACAGGAATGCTGACATGGATTAATAACTCCTATTGCTTCATAATTTGTATCATTTCAGCATAGTACATTCACAGTCCCTTGTACCAACATAAAAATGGCCACTATGTACAAATAAATAGCAAAAATTCTTGGTAGTTTGATGAGATAAATATGGACATAAGAAAATTACATTGATTATAGAGCCACAATATAAAACTTGGGGGAATTATCAAGCTGGAGAAATTAAAGGGAGCAAAACCTCAACTTTGGCTTTGAGCCTGCATAAGGGACAAATATGACACCCGAGAGAATGTACCTATTTCAAATGTAATAGAGGCAGGACCATCAGCTACTGACCAGCAGGAAGGCTGGCCCTGCCACAACTAGCCCAACTAAGAGGTTGTGGCGGCCACAGAACTCATGGAGAAAATATGATTCAAAGGGGATTTTCCAAGAGGCAATATGAAACAGAAGAGAGAGAACTGGATAGAAAGTTTCAGAGACCAAGTTTCTAGCTCTGGCTCTGTCCCAAGTGCTGTGTGATGCTGGGCAAGTTATTCAACTTCCCTGTACATCTTTTTTCTTGACTTCAAAATGAGGACATTGAGTAGGAACTGGAATGATAAATAATAGGCTTTTCCTTGGGTGCTGACTTCTGCTTCAGCGAAGCCAGAACGTGATGGTGTGGGTGACTTGCCTTTGCCGTGCCTATAGAGCTGATTTTTGAGTCATATTCCTAGTTTTGTGATGAACTAGCCTCTTTGTAATGTAGCCTCTTTGTAGTTTTTAATATTACAATTACACTGGCACACTTTAAAGGCCATAATTTCTCCCAGCATTCCACTGAGAAGATCAAAGCCAGGGAGGATAGCTCAAAGAAAGTATTTTCCTCTGCTGATGGATTAGACAATGAAAAGAAAGTCAAAGTAATCCATCTCCATCAGCTTCTGTCTTTCCTCTGCTCTCACACCATTTATTTAGAAACTATGCTGACCTACCACGAAGAACTGCTGTAAGAATCAGGAACTACCGACCACCTGAGCTCCCTGGAGACAAGGCCAGAAACTCAGATTTGCTCCTATGCATTTCCAGCTCAAGCAGATTGTGTGTGTTTTAAAAATGACGAGTTGTGATGGGGCCGCTGCTTTGATATGGTCCTCTGTGGCCCTTGTGTCAATCGGTAGCCTTGAACCCCACTCTGGGGAGGAGAAGGAGCAGAGAGGTCAGTGCTTGGTGGCATCCAGGGTAATGTGTCAGCTCATAAGTCTTCAGAACCTCCTGCCACGGAAACCAGCTGCAGCTTGCAAATGTCTGAACCCTGAGCTTTTTCTGCCTCCTTGTTTTGTCCTTGTGTGAAAAATTGTAACTGGATCTATTCCTGTTTGGCCTCAAAGGTGACCCATTTGACAAGTCGGCCCTGAGCCTGCCAGGTATTTGAGAAGAAAGGCAGAGCATCACCACCCCGTGGTATTTCATCTTCCAGGAGCTCAGGCTGGCCTGTTTTCAGCCTCCCTTGCCCTGCCTGTGGCATCGGGTGTGCCACCACCCTGTCTCCATTAACCTGTCATTAGTGCCATTAATGAAAATCCAGTTTTACACACTGAAAAGTGATCTGAAGCAGTCTCGAGGAAACCCTATAAAGGCCACCCCTGCTGTTAGCAGGAGCCTTCACACACCTGCAGTTTTGTCAGGACTCTTAAAAAGTCCTCTCCCCCTGGATGGAAGGAGGGGCAGCAAGTATAATAAACAGTATAAACAGCTTCATTCTGGGGCTGGGAAATCCCTCCTCTGCCTCACGTGCTCCATGATGAAGTGAAACGTTAAGTTTTTGTCAGTTGAGGAAACTGGTCATTAACCCCTCAGGAACAGGGATTGTTCGCCAAACCCAGCAGGCTTAAACAATCCTCTGTGGCATTTGCCTCATGCAGAAGTAAAGAAGTACCAGTCATTCATTTAAAATAATCATCTGTTCAGTAATAAACTCAAGTATAAACTCAAGTATTAGAGAATCTGTTTTATACCATGCGATACTATGGGAAAAAGGCGGAGCCAGTTGTCTTAATTCAAAGACTCAATATAGAATTGCTCAGTGGAATTAGAAAGTCGAAAAGAAAAAAAGGTGATTTCATTGAGAGAGATACATATTCCTACATTGAAATACAGAAAGAAGGGGGCAATGGTCCCTGAACATTCATATACATGTAAGAACAATGCAAAGCTGGGCAACTTCTCAAACAGTGACTCAGCAAAGGCACTTAAAACTGTGGCCCTGAGGATGGAGAGGAAATAAGTCATATGAGTGAGACACAGAAAAGACAACCAAGCTGCTATGTGATTGTTCTCCTTTCGTACTGCTGCTGCCTGTAGGGTTAAGAGTTAGCTCCAAGTCTGAGACCAGAAGACAAGGAAGGAAAATGACAAGTCTCTGAATCGTGAATTCACAAACTAAGTGAAGCAAGGATGCAAGGAAGACACAAAGATTGCTGATCCTGCCGAACTTTCAGCATCTCCATCTGGATTTGAAGCCTTAATATTTTCCTTCCTGTGATTCTATGTATCCATTCCTGTTCCTGCATCTCTGCAGAGTTGCCTACCAGTCTTGGCTTCTTAGGCAAATTGTTTAACCTCCCTGAGACACTGTTGTTTCATCCCTGGTGGGAATAATAAACTTTACGCATCTGACAGGATTGCTATGATGATTAAATGAGGTGTCCTACCTCAACAACTAGATGAATGTGACATTTTATTTGTCACAGTAAATACCAAGAACTTTCTAATGACAGCTTTGCCAGATTGGTGGGGAAAATGGCAATTTGTTAAAAAACTTGAATGTGTATAAATCTAGGGCAAAAATATTAGGACTTGTTATATACTATATTGTGGTGGTTAAGAAACCTAGTTCAAAAATCACATGGGCCTGGTTTTGAATCAAATTCTGAATCTTACCATCTGCGTAACTTTGAACAAGGTGATAAACTTATCTAAGCCTCAGTTTCCTTCTTGGTAAGATGGGATAATGATAGTATCTAATAGAACTAAATAAGATGTTACATACACAGTTGAAATTTCAGCCCAGTGACTTGCTGGATTTCTCAATAACTTTTTATTTTATATCTACATAGATGTATATAGCTACATCTATGTGTGTATATATATGTGTGTGTGTGTATATATATATGCTTATTTACTTTTGAAAGACGTTTGAGTATGGATGTAAACCACAGCTTTCAAGCTGTACTGAGTGTCAAAAGGCTGTTTAAAATTAAGCAAAACTATAGAAAATACCTCACAGTAATAGAGCCATAAGGTATCCCTTGAAGAAGGAAAACCAAATAAATCACAAAGAAAAGTTGGTTTTTCGATTCTTCATGAAGTGGTATTTTCAACTCCCTATTTAAAGACCTCTTCCTAGTAGACATTGATCCAGTCATTGCCTGGCTGTATATTTCCACTGACATGGAACTCATTACATCTCAAATCATCAGATTCTATTTTTCAGTAACTCTTATTTTAAAATAGGTTAATCTTATATTCTCTCCAAATAAGCCTACCTCTCACTTCTACCCTTCTAACCCAGCTTCATACCTGTTAGCAATACTGAATGAATCTAAGCTTTTTTCCACTGACAACCCTTCCCATATTTGAAGAGATAGGAGAAACATTTTCCTCCCTCTGTAGGAAGTCATAACAGCTCATAAAGCAGTGGGGTGAGCAGTGATACTCTCTCCCAGCTCCCTGTCCATGTGTAAACACTTCTAGAGGTTAGTGGGGAGGCCCGCCTCTCTCTGTTCCTGGTATTGGGGCCTGATGGGTATGAGGGAGGGATCCCATCTGAGCTGATGAGCAAAGGTCAGCTCTGCATATTCCGTTTCGAGGGGGTCATTCCAAGGTCTAGATTTAAAGAGAAATGCTAGGAACTTGGGCTATGACTACTGGAAGGACCAGCTCTATAATCTACAGGGCTCCCTTTTAAAAAATGATTAATAATTTGAAAGTGTTGACGGCACAGCAGCAAGGCCTTGTGCAGTTCCCATGTCCAAGAAACTGGCTCTGGCTGCTCGTTAAAGTAATTCTTTTTAACTTAATTTTATAAGTTATAAAGTTAATATTTCTTTTTTCATCTGTCTTATGTCCATGTATGTTTCTTAATTGGCTATAGACTCAAATCAGGTTTAGTAGGGAGAGATGTGGTTTGTAAAATCACTTATAATAGAAGGCAGGGATTATCTCTCCAGAATCTACTTTTATGCAGGTTAAGAATGTTTTGACAACTAAATGGAATATAATAAGCCTTTAAATGGTTATTAATGCTCTGTGACATGTAAAAAATTTATAACATGTAATGAGCTGAAAACAAAATACAACATTAAAGCCATTTAAATTGGTTAGAAATTTCACAGACACTGCCTATAAGAGATGCTCAAACAGTAGTGCTAACAGCTGATATATCTAGGTGACAGAATTATGGAGGATTCCATTTATATATGTCTTTGAATGTTATAAAATTAATAATTAAGCCTGAAGCCACAAGAACGTTCAACATATAATCTGAAATTCTCAAAGCAATGAAAGAAAATGTCTCACGATTAAATAAGCCATTACTCATCAGGATGAAAGGGTCTACTGAGTAGGATGAATTGTAAAAGATGTATCCATTAATGTATTGTGGTGAAATCTCAGAACAATGAAGAGAGAAAAAAAGATGATGGCTTCTAGTGTTTGGAAATTTGGAACAGACTTGTGCAGGGAGGAAGTGGAGAAGAAAATAGATTGCTATATCTCACAGTGCTATTATTCAAATGGGAAAGTAAAGAAATACACTTTCAGACATGTGTCGATTCAGAAATCTTATAACACCTAGGCTTTCTCTGTAATATACGATACTGGTAGAGTCGTTGAAGACATCGGTGCTAGAATGAGATTTCCAGGAACAAAACTCAGTCTGGGTTGAAGTTGGGCACATTACTTAACCTCTCCATACCTCAATTTTCTCATCTGTAAAATAGGGATATGATTTTTTCCCATATTTTTCCATGAGAATTAAACATATTAATTAGGTAGCTAGAAGAATACCTAACAGAGTGTGAGCAATAAAAAATTAGTTATTATCATACAGGTTTTAGTATGGATAGAAGGATGGAGAGTTGAAAGAAGGTTTTTAACTTATTCACGGGGAGAGCATGGAAATGGATTAACTCTAGGCATTTAAAAAAAATTATCAGTTATATTTGACTAAGATATTATATCATGATGACATTGGATTTATTCCAGAAATGCAAATTTGGCCTAACATTTAAAATTCAACCAAGGCTATTCACCACAGTAACAGAAAAAAAGAATAATTATCTCATTGTGTAAAAAGCATTAAATAAAAATTTAATATCTATTCATGATGAAAAAGAAACCATTAACAAACTAGGAATAGAAAGGTACTTTTCCCTCAAGTGTTTTTGAGATATAATTGACATATAACATGGTGTAAGTTTAAAGTGTACAATCTGATGGTTTGGTACACACATATATTATGAAATGATTACCACAATAAGATTAGCTAACACATTATCTCACATAGTTACAATTGTGTGTGTGTGTGTGTGTGTGTGTGTGTGTGGTGAGAACATTTAAGTGCTACTCTCTTAGCAACATTCAAGTATACAATACAGTATTGTTAACTATAGTTACCATGTTGTACATTACATTCCCATAACTTATTCATTTTATAACTTAAAAGAGTGAAAAGGCAATGTGAAGATTGAGAAAAATTATTTTTAAGACATATTTCTAACAAGGAACTCATGTCCAAGGAATAACATCTCTAAATTAATAAGAAACTGGTGGATAAACAATACACAAATGGGAAAAAGATTCAAACAGTCCCTTCTCTACAAAGACAGTCAAATGATCAGTAAACACATGGAGAAGTGCTAAACTTCATTAGTCATTGGGAACATTCAATTAAAACCAGAATTAGAGAAAAATGCCAAATGTTGGTGAGAATGTTGATCAATCAGAACTCTCATGTACAGCTTGTGAATGTAAATTGATAAAACCACTTTGGAAAACTGACAATTTCTAGCAATGATAAATATGTGTAATGGTGCAGCAATTCACCTATTATGTATATAACTGAAAGAATTGTGTATGTACACTCAAAAATATATGTACATGATGTTTACAGCTGCATTCTTTGTAATAGTAAAAATCTGGAAACTACCCAACTTCCCATAAAATAGTAGGAAGAATATATAAATGGTGGCAAATTCACAGAATTTAATATTATATAGAAATGCAACCCCATGAATTCAACTATATACAACAATGTGGTAGAATCTCAAAAACATAATGTTTAGAGAAAGAAAGCCAGAAATAAACAATATATGTACAGTATGGTTCTGTTAATTTAAAAAGTATATAAACGGTAAAAAATACTTTGGTGTTAAAAGTCAAGAAACATAGGTCCTCAAAAAAGCCTGAGATTTAATTGGAAGATTATAGAATGCCCCCCAGCCCTCACACCTCAGTACCACAACAGCAGGGCTCCAAGTGTAACAGTGGATTACAACTGAAAAAGCTTCAAGACACAGATTCTCTGAGAGGATTAATTAGAAGAGAAGAGAAAAAAAAGTCAATAGAAGAGAAAAAACCAAGGAAACCAGAGGAATTTGAAGACTATGACACCTATAGCTACAAGAAGCAATACCCAAAGGCATACTCCTAGCCAGATTAACATACATCCTCTCACTAATGGCCTCTTTACTTCAGCCCCTATTACCCAACACAAAATGTCCAGCTTTCATCAAAAAACTAGAAGGCATGAGAGAAAGCAAGAGAAAACACACTCTGAAGAGACAAAGCAGTCATGACAAGCAGATTCTGATATAATAGAGATCTTAAGTTTATCAGACTTGGAATTTAAAATAACTATACTAATAGCTAAGCATTCTAAGGGAAAAGGGGGACAATATGTGAGAAGAGATGACCAATGTAAACAGAGAGATGAAAACTCTAAAAAGGTGATCTAAAGGAAATGCTGGAAATCAGGAATGCTGTAACAGAAATGAAGAATGCCTTTGATGTACTCATCAATGGACTCAACATGTCTGAGGATAGAATCAGTGAGCTTGAAGATAGTTCAACAGAAACTACCCAAACTAAAATACAAAGAAAGAAGAATGAAAAACAACAACAACAAATAAAACAGAACAAACATGCAAGAATTTGGGAACAATTTCAAATGGTGTAACACTCACATAATTAGAATACCAAAAGGAAAAGAAAGAGAGAATGGAGCAGAAAAAAATATTTGAATTAATAGTGGTCAAGAACTTTCCAAAATTAATAACAGACACCAAACCATGTAGCAAGGAAACTCAGAGAACACCAAGTAGAAAAATACCCCCCCCACACACACCCCAAACCTAAGGATATCATATTTAAACTGCAGAAAATCAAAGACAAAGAGAAAATCTTGAAGTCAGAAGGAGTAAAAAAAATCACCTTAACTATAGAAGAAAAAGGATAAGGATAACATCAGACTTGTCATCAGAGATCACACAAGCAAGAAGAGAAGGGAGTGAATTAGTTGAAGAAAAAAAAAAACAACTCTGATTTATAATTCTATACCAGTGAAATTATGCTTAAAAAAAGAAATTAAGGACAAATAAAACTTTCTCAAACAAACCAAAACTGAGAGAATTAATCACCAGCAGACCTTCCCTGAAAGGAATATTAAAAGAAGTTCTTTAGTCAGAAGGAAAACTATAATGCAGGCCAGAAATTGTGGTCTACATTAAAAAAGGAAGAACTTTAGAAAATAAATAAATAACACCAAAATGAAATATTTCATTTTTCTTATTCTTAATTGATGTAAAAGATAACTGTTCAAAGCAATAATAATGATAGTATATGGGTGATTCTAGCATAGCTATAAAGAACATAAGTGACAGCAATGTCACAAAGGATGAGAGGGAAGAACTGGAAATACTCTGGTGTAAGATACTTGCACTACTTATCAGGTGATGTGAAATTATTTGAAGCTGGACTTATATTAGATAAAAATATGTATTGCAACACTAGGTCAACAACAAAAAAAGTTTTAAAAAAAGTATAATTGCTATGCTAAGAGAGAAAATAAAATGAAATTATATAAAATGCTCAGTGAAAACCAGAGAGGACAGAAAAATAGGAGATTTTTTAAAAGAGAATAACTGCAATAGTGCACCTGCCGGGTTCTGGTGGGGGACTCTAACCCCCAAGGAGACGGGAGGAACCCCACAGTGAACTGGTATGATGTAGGGGGACCAAGGGGAGAGGAGAAGTGGAGGCCAGACAACATCTGCACCCCTGAGGCCTGGGAGATCAGGAGAGGCAGGTGGGAGGGACTCTCTGGGAAGAGCTGGAGAGGAGCAGAGGGCGATCACCTGGCCCACTGGGGCCGGGAAGCCTGCTGAGCTCCCAAGCTAGTCCCCCACCCTCCAAAACCCCATCCAGGCATATGGGTCCTGGGGGCATAGGAGAGAGGCTGGGGGGATCAGGAGAGGCAGGTGGAGGGGCCCTCCAGGAGGAGAGGGTGAGGACCGGAGGGCGATTGCCCTGCCCACTCTGGCACAGGGAGCCTGCTGAGCTCCCAGGCCAATCTGCTGCCCTCCAAGCCCCTTCCAGGCTGCGTGGGTCCTTGGGGACATAGGAAGGAGGCCAACCAGAGAACAGGAGAGGCTGGTGGGAGGGGCTCTCTGGGAGGAGCCAGAGAGGCACAGAGGGTGATTGCCCTGCCCACTCAGACATGGGGAGCCTGCTGAGTCCCAGGCTGGTCCCCTGCCCTCCAAGGGCCCCCCTTTGCCCCTGCACTGGTCCTGGGGGCATAGGAGGGAGGCTGGGGAGAATAGGAAGGGCAGGTGGGAGGGGCCTCCCAGACTGCAGACCGGAGGAGCAGGAGAGGAGATGAAAGCCTTTGCCCCACCCACTCGAGCCCAGGAAGCCTGCTGGGCTCCCAGGTGAGGTACCCTGCCCTCTGAGACGAGGGGTGGGGGGCACACCTGGGCCCCTTCTGTTCCTTGAGCCTAAGCCCCGACCCCCACAGCCCCCAGGGCCTTTTCCAGCCCTGTGGGTCCTGAGCATTGGCCCCACCTACCACCCAAACCTTGCCCTTGCTTAGGTCCTGCTCTCCAGAGCCAAGGCCTTTCCCCACCACCTTTTTTTTTCTTTTTCCTTTTCCCTCCTACTCTCTTTTACTATTGTGGTACTGATGTACCTTCCGGTTATTGATTCATCTATATTTTTATTTTTACATTCTTTCTAACATATCTGGTAGTTTCCTAGTCTAATTTTATTTTTTACTTTGTTATTGTTCTCTCTCTTTTTTTTTTTTTTTTTGCCACCCCACTCAGCTTGCAGGATCTTGATTTGCGAGCATGGGGTCAGGCGGAAGCTCCTGCTGTGGGAACTCTGAGTCCAAACCACTGGGCTAACAGAGAACCTCAGACCCCAGGGAATATTCATCAGAGTGAGGTCTCACAGAGTTCCACATCTCAGCACCAAGACCCAGCTCTACCCAATAGCCTACAAACTCCAGTGTTGGAAGCCTCAGGCCAAACGACCAGTAAAACAGGAACACAGTCCTACTGATACAAAAAAAAAAAAAAAAAATGAGACAGCAAAAAAGATGTCACAGATGAAGGAGCAAGGTAAAAACCTACAAGACCAAATAAATGAAGAGGAAATAGACAATATACCTGAAAAATAATTCAGAATAATGACAGTAAAGATGATCCAGAACCTCAGAAATAGAATGGAAGCATGGATTGAGAAGATACCAGAAAGGTTTAACAAAGATCTAGAAGAACTGAAGAACAAACAAACGGAGATGAACAACACAATAACTGAAATGAAAAACACACTAGAAGGAATTAGTAACAGAAAAACGGAGGCAGAAGAATGAATAAGTGAGCTGGAAGACAAAATGGTAGAAATAACTGCTGAGGAGCAGAATAAAGAAAAAAGAATGAAAAGAATTGAAGACAATCTCAGAGACCTCTGGGACAATACTAAATGCACCAACATTCGAATTATAGGGGTCCCAGAAGAAGAAGAGAAAAAGAAAGGGTCTGAGAAAATATTTGAAGAGATTATAGTGGAAAACTTCCCTAACATGGGAAAGGAAATAGTCACCCAAGTCCAGGAAGCACAGAGAGTCCCATACAGGATAAACCCTAGGAAAAACACACCAAGACACATATTAATCAAACTAACAAAAACTAAATACAAAGAAAAAATATTAAAAGCAGCAAGGGAAAAACAAAAAATAACATAGAAAGGAATCCCCATAAGGTTATCAGCCGATATTTTGGTGGAAACTCTGCAGACCAGAAGGGAGAGGCAGGATATACTTAAAGTGATGAAAGAGAAAAACCTACAGCCAAGATTACACTACCCAGCAAGGATCTCATTCATATTCGATGGCGAAGTCAAAAGGTTTTCAGACAACAAAAGCTAAGAGAATTCAGCACCAGCAAACCAGCTTTATAACAAATGGTAAAGAAACTTCTCGAAGCGGGAATCACAGGAGAAGAAAAAGACCCACATAAACAAACCCAAATCAATTAAGAAAATGGTAATAGGAACATACATATCGATAATAACCTTGAATGTAAATGGATTAAATACCCCAACCAAAAGACACAGACTGGCTGAATAGATACAAAAACAAGACCCATATATATGCTGTATGCAACAGACCCACTTCAGACCTAGGGACATATACAGACTGAAAGTGAGGGGATGGAAAAAGATATTCCATGCAAATGGAAATCAAAATACAGCTGAAGTAGCGATACTCGTATCAGTTAAAATAGACTTTAAAATAAAGACTGTTACAGGAGATAAGGAGGGACACTACATAATGAACAAAGGATCAATCCAAGAAAAAGATATAACAATTATAAATGTTTATGCACCCAACATAGGAGCACCTCAATACATAAGGCAAATGCTAACAACCATGAAAGGGGAAATCAACAGTAACACAGTAATAGTAGGGGACGTTAACACCGCACTTACACCAATGGACAGATCATCCAAATGGAAAATACATAAGGAAACACAAGCTTTATATGACACCATAGACCAGATAGATCTAATTGATATTTATAGAACATTCCACCTGAAAGTGGCAGAATACACTTTCTTCTCAAGTGTGCATGGAACATTCTCCAGGATAGATCACATCTTGGGTCACAAATCAAGCCTTGGAAAATTTAAGAAAATTGAAATCATATCAACCATATTTTCTGACCACAACGCTATGAGACTGGAAATCAATTACAGGAAGAAAACTGTAAAAACCAAAAATACATGGAGGCTAAACAGTGCACTACTAAATAACCAAGAGATCACTGAAGAAATCAAAGAAGAAATTAAAAAATACATAGAAACAAATGAAAATGAAAACATGACAACCCAAAACCTACAGGACTCAGCAAAAGCAGTTCTAAGAGGGAAGTTTGTAGCAATTCAATCTCACCTCAAGAAACAAGAAAAATCTCTAATAAACAATCTAACCCTACACTTAAAGCAACTAGAGAAAGAAGAACAAAGAATAACCAAAGTCAGTAGAAGGAAAGCATAAAGATCAGAGCAGAAATAAATGAAATAGAAACGAAGAAAACAGTAGCAAAGATCAATGAAACTAAAATCTGGTTCTTTGAGAAGATAAACAAAATTGTAAACCCTTAGCCAGACTTACCAAGAAAAAAAGGGAGAGGATGCAAATCAATAAAATTATAAATGAAAAAGGAGAAATCACACCTGACACTGCAGAAATACAAAGGATCATAAGAGACTACTACAAACAACTATATGCCAATAAAATGGACAACCATGAAGAAATGGACAAATTCTTGGAAAGGTACAATTTTCCAAGACTGAATCAGGAAGAATTACAAAATATAAGCAGATCTATCACAAGTAATGAAATTGAAACACTAATTAAAAATCTTCCAACAAACAAAAGTCCAGGACCAATGGCTTCACAGGTGCATTCTATCAAACATTTAGAGAAGAGCTAACACCGATCCTTCTCAAACTCTTCCAAAAAAATTGCAGAGGGAGAAACACTCCAAAATTCATTCTACAAAGCCGCCATCACCCTGATACCAAAACCAGAAAAAGATACCATAAAAGAAAATTATAGACCAGTATCACTGATGAACATATATGCAAAAATCCTGAACAAAGTACTAGCAAACAGAATCCAACAACACATTAAAAGAATCATGATCAAGTGGGATTTATCCCAGGGATGCAAGGATTCTTCAATATATGCAAATCAATCATTGTGATACACCACATTAACAAATTAAGGAATAAAAACCATATGATCATCTCAATAGATGCAGAAGAAGCTTTTCACAAAATTCAACCCATTCACCCATTTATGATAAAAACTCTCTGGAAAATTGGGATAGAGGGAACCTACCTCAACATAATAAAGGTCATATATGACAAACCCACAGCAAACATCATTCTCAATGGTGAAAAACTGAAAGCATTTCCACTAGGATCAGGAAGAAGACAAGGATGTCCACTCTCGCCACTCTTATTCAACATAGTTTTGCAAGTCCTATCCACAGCAGTCAGAGAAGAAAAAGAAATAAAAGGAATCCAATTCGGAAAAGAACAAGTAAAACAGGCACTGTTTGCCAATGGCATGATACATGATACTATACGTAGAAAATCCTAAAAATGCCACCAGAAAACTACTAGAACTAATCAATGAATTTGGTAAGGTTGCAGGATGCAAAATTAATGCACAGAAATCTTTGGTATTCCTATACACCAACAATGAAAACTCAGAAAGAGAAATTAAGGAAACACTCCCATTTACCATTGCAACAAAAAGAATAAAATACCTAGGAATAAACCTACCTAAGGAGGTGAAAGACTTGTACTCAGAAAACTATAAAACACTGATGAAAGAAATCAAAGATGACATAAACAGATGGAGAAATATACCATGTTCTTGGATTGGAAGAATCAATATTGTGAAAATGGCTATACTACCCAAAGCAGTCCATGGATTCAGTGCAATTCCTATCAAACTACCAGTGGCATTCTTCGCAGAATTAGAACAAAAAATCTTACAATTCGTATGGAAACACAAAAGACCCCGAATGCCAAAGCAATCTTGAGAACGAAAAACGGAGTTGGAGGAATCAGGCTCCCCAACTTCAAACTATACCACAAAGCTACAGTAATTAAGACAGTGTGGTACTGGCAAAAAAACAGAAATATAGATCAGCGGTACAGGATAGAATGCCCAGAGATAAACCCATGCACATATGGTCACCTAATTTACGACAAAGGAGGCAAGAACATACAATGGAGAAAAGACAGCCTCTTCAATAAGTGGTGCTGGGAAAACTGGACAACTACATGTAAAAGAATGAAATTGGAACACTCCCTAACACCATACACAAAAATAAACTCCAAATGGATTATAGACTTAAATGTAAGGACAGACACTAAAAAACTTTTAGGGGAAAGCATAGGAAAAACACTCTTTGACATAAACCACAGCAAGATCTTTTTTGATCCATCTCCTAGAGTAACAGAAATAAAAACAAAAGTAAACAAATGGGGCTTAATTAAACTTAAAAGCTTTTGCACAGTAAAGGAAACCATAAACAAGACAAAAGACAACCCTAAGAATGGGAGAAAATATTTGCAAATGAAACAACAGACAAAGGATTCATCTCCAAAATATACAAGTAGCTCATCTAGCTCAATATCAAATAATCCAGTTAAAAAATGGGCAGAAGACCTAAATAGACATTTCACCAACGAATACATGCAGATGGCCAAGAGGCACATGAAAAGATGCTCAACATTACTAATTATTAGAGAAATGCAAATCAAAACTACAGTGAGGTTTCACCTCACGCCGGTCAGAATGGCCATTATCAAAAAAGCTAGAAACAATAAATTCTGGGAAGGGTGTGGTGAAAAGGGAACCCTCCTACACTGTTGGAATATAAATTGATAAAACCACTATGGAAAACAGTATGGAGGTTCCCTCAAAAACTAAAAATAGAACTACCATATTACCCAGCAATCCCACTACTGGGTATATACCTTGAGAAAACCATAATTCAAAAAAGAGACATGCACCACATTGTTCATTGTAGCACTATTTACAATAGCCAGGACATGGAACCAACCTAAGTGTCCATCGACAGATGAATGGATAAAGAAGATGTGGCACACATATACAATGAAATATTACTCAGCCATAAAAAGAAACGAAATTGAGTTATTTGTCATGAGGTGAATGGACCTAGAGTCTGTCATACAGAGTGAAGTAAGTCAGAAAGAGAAAAACAAATACCATGTGCTAATGCATATATATGGAATCTAAAAAAAAAGATATGGTACTGTTGAACCTAGCTGCAGGGCAGGAATAAAGAGGCAGACATAGAGAATGGACTTGATGACATGGGGTGGGAGGGTGAAGCTGGGGCAAAGTGAGAGTAGAGTCGACATATATACACTACAGAATGTAAAATAGTTGGCTGGTGGGAAGCAGCAGCATAGCACAGGAAGATCGGCTCAGTGCTTTGTGAAGACCTATAGAAGTGGGATAAAGAGGATGGGAGGGAGGCTCAAGAGGGAAGAAATATGGGGACATGTGTATGCATATGGCTGATTCGCTTTGTTGGGCAACAGAAACTAACATGGTATTGTGAAGCAATTATACTCCAATAAAGATCTATTAAAAAAAATACAAAGAATTCTACAAAGTATGATTCCAGACCACAATGGAATTAAACTAGAAATCAATAATGGAAAGATAGCTGGAAAATCTAAATTATTTGGAAATTGACCTAAATAATATATGGCCAAAAGAGTAGTCTCAAGAGAAATAAAAATATTTTGAACTAAATGAAAATAAAAATACAGCTTATTCAGAATCTTTGGGATGCAACAAAAATAGTGCTAAAAGGGAAACATTAAAAGAATTGTATATAAGTACTGTACCCTAGTTCATAAATGTGTATTCAGTGGAGGTATGGTTTAATAGTTTAGATATAACCATTTATATATATATACTGGAATTGGAAAAGTAAGTAAATGGATGGCAGGTAGTGAGAGCCAGATTTTTCACTGTTGAGTTGGGAGGTTACTCATAAGCAAGGGGAGAAGCCTAGAAGGATCCATGTGAAACTGGGCTAGAGTTGGAGACATTGGTATAAACTCATGTTGTGCTGAATATAAATATGGATGGTTACACATGGAAATATTTATAGTTATTTATATGAACACAGGTTAGTATACACACATAGTTTCAGGTTCTGTCAGCTGAGTAGACCCTAGTACCCAAAACATACAGTACATTTTGTATTTTGTAGTGCCATAAAGTAAGGAAATGCTAAAAAATAAAAAAAACAAAACAAAACAAAATTAAAAAACCATGATGAGGCTATGTCAGTGGGACACAGGAGCTAGCTGAAAGACCTCCCAATGACCGAAGTTTTAACAAATTGACCAATATAATACATAACCTATAGTTGTATTATAATCCAAAATATAAAATAAATATCCATGAGTCTATTCTGATATAAATTAATGGTTTAAGAAATAAATAAATTGAGAAGAATTGATAGATTTGTGCAAACAATTGCAATTTATTTATATAGAAACTTTAGGGAGGAGGAATATTAACTCCCTAGTCCTTAAACGTGGATGGTGCATAGAGACTTCCTTCCAGAGAGTATAGTTTGGTGATGGGGAATAAAGAGTAAGTTTTCAGGGGAGATAGCTGACAAATACTACCTCAGGCAGGTCGTCAGGATTAACATCAGCAGTGAAGTCATATTGATAATATATACTTTGGATATGATGAGATGAGAATGACACTTTACCTCTGTGGTCTTCCTTCCCAAAACCCATAACCTCAGTCCAATCCTGAGAAGAACATCACACAACTTCTAACAAGAGTACTACTCCTGAATGCCTCAGCAATATACCTCCAAATTGTCAAGATCATCAAAAACAAGGACAGTCTGAGAAACTGTCACAGTCAAAAGGACCTTAAAGAGGCATGATGACATGTAATTTGGTGTATTAGATGTGATTCTGGTACAGAAAAAGGACATTAGGTAGAAATTAAAACGATCTGAATGAAGTATGGACTTTTAAAATATTGTAAAATATTGGTTCATTACTTGGGACAAATGTCCCATTCTAATATAAGATGTTCACAGTAGGGAAAATCAGACGTGAAGTATATGAGAAGTCTCTGTACTAGCTTTGCAACATTTTTGTAAATCCAACACTGTTCTAAAATAAAAACTTTATTTAAACAATGATAAAGTGGTAAAGATGGATTTAGGTGAGAAAAGAATACTGGGGTGAAAAACCAACAAGTATTTGTTATAGATCATATCTCTCTGTTTCAGGTAGGAGACTGTTCTGGTTTTGCCTGGTCTCACTCATACTAATATAAGATGTCAATAAGGGGAGATTGGATATATGGGAACTCTATAAATGTTTCCAGCTTCACAATTTTTCTGCAAATGTAAAACTTTTTTTTTTTTTTTTTGCCACGCATCGTGCAGGGATCTTAGTTCCCCAACCAGGGATCAAACCCGTGGCCCCTGCAGTGGAAGTGTGGAGTCCTAACCACTGGACTGCCAGGGAATTCCCTGTAAAATTATTTTAAAATAGTGCATTAAAAATAAATAAATTTGGGAATAAACATATTTTTTAAAAGGAACACACATGTACACTGGCAGGTCTGGGGTGATTCTGCATTGGGCTTGGGTTTATGGCTCAGCTGGGGCAGTTTTGATTCACCTGCTTTAGTCTGTTTGAAACCCTGGCTGGGAGGCACCATTTACCCAGGTTATGCTCTTCTCGTTATATCAGGACTGCAAGAAGCCAACTAAACAAGCATGTCTGAAGCCTTTGTTCATCTCGTATCTGCCAATGTCTTATCAATAAAATCAAGCCGTATAGCCAAGCCCAAAGTCAGTGAAAATATACCTTGCCAACCATGAGGCCATGGCAAGGGTGTGGATGTATAATCCTACCACAAGGGAGAGAAAGAGAACCACGAGCAATGCAGTCGACTGCAAAATACATTAGAACAGAAATACCAATGGCAATCTTCAACGAGAAGAACCAAGCTGAAGGATTTACATCATTAGATATCAAGACATATTATAAAACATACATATTAAAACAGTGTCATGCATTTAAAAAGAAATTGCTATTAATTATATGAGATCCAGTGGTTTGTGTGTGTGTGTGTGTGTGTGTGTTTCTGTTTATTTACTTATATTAGTCTATGGAAGTCACTAGTGACTAAGAAAAGTGTGTTAAAGTCTCCCCTTACTATTTTGTTTCAATTAGTTTATCCTTTTATTTCCTGCAATTTTTACTTTATCTATTTAGATGCTATATATTTCGGTATATAAAAATGAATAAAACGTATATTTTAATTTTGAAAAAAAAAAAAAAAAAAAAAACAGTGTCATGTTGGCATGAGGACAAATATCCCACTTGAATAGAAGAAAGAGTCCAGAAACAGACTTATTTGTTACAGCAAAGAAGATATCAGAGGGCCTGGTGGGAAGAAGTACCCCATAATATTCACAATTACAGGTGGGTTATAGATCTAAATATAAACAGTACATTAATAAAGCTTCCAGAAGATACCATATTCAAACATTTGTATAGTTTTTGCTAAGTGAAAGATTTATTAAATAGGACACCAGAAGCAGAAAACATGAAGGTTGAGTGTGGTGAGAATGTGGTATCGTGGAGTCACATTTTGCACTTCCTACTTGTGTAGTTAAAATTAAATATGATGACAAGTTTTTAAAGTCATAATTTAAATTGTATTGACTTTATTCACTCCAATTTTCCATTTAGTCTATAATATTTAAAATTGTGAATCTTATTATCTGAGGTTCAGAATATAAATATATGCTATACGGCCATAAGTGTGGCATGTTAACTTGGCATAATTTTTAGTCAATTTCAAGAAAGATTTAGTTCAGTCTTCAGAAATAAACTAATAAATGAAAAATTAGGGGAAATTTTAGGTACATGATGTATGTTTAGTGAATGGTGGATAACTTTTAGTTGTTCAAGAAATAGCCTTTGGTGCTACCATGTAACAGAATTCTCAGTTAGAACGCCTATTGCTTTGAACCTATTTTGACATTTCCCATGTTCTCAGAAAAGCTGATGTTAACAAATTTCTGTAATTTCTTCATTTCTTTAGATAATGCCAATTTCTTATTTTTTAAGAAACAACTCCCTATCTCACTTGAGAAACCACAATGGAATGTTTTATGAGCATCATGAGGTCTCCATAGCAAAAAACTCACATTGCTAATACATCTTTGTTCAGAAGGAATCAGACTGCCAAATTTCTGGGACTAAAGAATTACAGTATTTGATTTCTAGATTAGCTAGGAATGAAATTGTTCTTTTATTTTCCTCCCTATTTGAGCAACTCCAGCTTAGGAAGTTAAGTTTTGCTGTTATTATAGTTGACTTTGTATTCATTCCCCATGTCGCAAGAAGAACATGAATGTTAAAAAGCAATGGAAGTTTAATCATATTCCCCATCACCATTGGCAGCACTGTCTTCAAACCCACTAAACATCTGACCCATCTCCTAACATACTTTCCTAAATTGGAAAGATCTGATGGATTGTAGACTGATACCCACCACCACAGCCATGAAGGAGTGAAGACAGCATGACTAGCTAATGAGTCACAGTCCTTCTCTCATCCGATTTTCATTTGAAAACAGATTTTTATTTTTACAGCAGTCCAGACAAAACACTTCTAGTGTGCCCCATGATTGAGAGGCTTTGTCATAGTACAAGTTCTCAGTGAAGGTTACAGTCATTCGCATAATAAAATCGTAATATTTACTATGTGTTCACATGAGGTGCTAAGGCAGGGTATTAGTTATTTATTACTGCATAACAAATGACCACAAACTTAGTGGCTTCAGCCAACACACATTTATTATCTCACAGTTTCTAAGGGTCAGGAGTCTGGATACTACCTGAGACCTCTGCTTCAGAGTTTCATAGGGTTGTAATTAAGGTGTCAGCTCAACTGAGAAAAGATTGGCTTCCAAGTTCATGTCGTCGTTGGCAGCATTCAGTTCCTTGCAGGCTGCCAGACTGAGCCTTAGTTTCTTGTTGGCTGTTGGCCAGGAGCTACCCTCAGCTCCTCGCTGCGTACATAGTACTCTCCATAGGAAAGGTTATGACATGGCAGATTGCTTCCTCAAAGCCAACAAGGAAGAGAAAGTCTCCTACTAAGATGAGTTAAACAAACATCTACATCCCTTCACCTTTGCCACACGCTTAGTTGGAAGCAAGTCACAGTCGTCCTACACTCCAAGGGAGAGGCTCACACAAGGGTGTGAAACAGGAGGCAGGGATCATGGAACCACCCTAGACACTGTCCACCACACTGAGTGATGCTGCAGCCCTCTATTCTCTTTCCCTGGCAACCCAACCCTGCAAGATGGCTGACAAGATGGCAGAAACAAAGGTGGACACACATGGGATCCTGAATTACCACTTGGAATAAAATTGTCCTGAAGAGTCACCTCATCCACAGTGGATTTTGACTAAACAAGAAATTTGAGAACTTTTACAGTCTGACTTTAAAAAGATAGAGAAGAAAATCTTGACCTGATCCATGAAGGAAAAGGAAAAGAAGAAAGACATGGGCAATTAAGTTATTTAAAGAGAAGAAAAAAAGGTGAAAAGTGTGAAGTTGGACAAACACTGGGTCAAAAGCATTGGATGATCATGGAGAATTCTGATGGAGGGAAAAATGAGTCTGATTGAATGTAGTGAGAAAGAATGAATATCAATGCCAAAAAGAAAAAAAATAAAATTCCATATTATTAATAGTAAACAATATAAATAATTAGAAAAAGAATCTATGAAATAGTTTAAAAGGAGTAGCATTAATAATATGAAAAAAAGTAGTATCCACAATGAATTTTATACTTTAATGGTATGTCAAAGTCAAGGTCAAATCTTTGTTTCTTCCACTCAAAAGCCATTGTATAACATCCAGACAAAATATATTCTGGAGGGAAAACAAACAAATAAACCAAAAATCTAATATTCAGAATACAATAGAATGAGAATAAATTTTGATTGAAAAATATGACTTTGATATGTCAGAGTCACTACTTTATTCCAACTATGTTATAGAAACATCAAACTCCTTTTATTCTTAATGGTGAAAAGCCTTGAAAAACTGACCCCTAAATCAGTGGTTCACAAACTTTCACTTATCATCACCTTGATATCACCTGAAAAACTAGGAAATAGGCAGATTCCTGGGCTCCACCACTAGGGATTCTGATTCAGCAGGTCTGAATCAGGGTTTGATATTCTGCATTTCTCACAAGCTCCCTGGTAAAACTTACTAATGGTCCATGGCCCACCCATTGTAGGTGGTGGGCCTACAAATACTCAAATGGTGCATATGTCAGATGGTTAGTAACTAAATTTTTTCTATAGCTATTTCTGAAGCTATACTAGTTGGAATTTATACCAAAACATCTAGTATGATTTAAGGGGCATAGAAAAAAATTAATGAATTGTGGCTGGCTCCCTAGCCATATGCCTTCAAAAATACAGATTTTCAAACTAAAGGAATCCAGCAATTTTACTTGTGATTATGGGATAAAATTGTAAGCTCCAGAAAGGTAGATCAAGTGCCTAGAATAGTTAAGACATTTAAATATTTGTTAATATATGAATGAGTGAAAACAGAAAATCGTGGTTTGAAATGGAAACATATCAAGAATTGTCATAAAGGTGAGATAATCTGATCTATTGTGAGATAATCTTATCTTAAGACATAGTGTGGTAGTACAGTAGAAAAAATGTCCTCAGTGCTTCATGCCCTTTGCAACGTGACTTTGCAACCCTTTCATCAGGAAACAATTTATTGTTTGAAACCTTGCCTCCCTGCCTACACCATGACCCAAGTCGTGTCTTGGCTGTTCTTGTGACTTGCCTTGGCCAGTAGAATGTGGAAGAAATGAGTTTTATTTTGAGTCTAGACCTCGGAAAGCTTGTGTACTTCCACTCTCTCTCATAACCTTTCCACCACCGCATGAACAAGCCCAGACCAGCACCACAGGACAATGAAGAGTCCACCCAAAATCACCCTACCCAACTCACAGACAACCACAGACACATGAATGGGACCAGACAAGACCAGAAGAATCTCCTACCTGAAACAAAGACATATGATCTATAATTAATGCATGTTGGTTTTTCATCCCAGTTTTCTTTTTGCACCTAAATCCATCTTTACCACTTTAGCATTGTTTATGGGGACAGAGGAAGGGGTTGGCCTTCATCGTGAAGTTTAATTTGAGTTTTGAGCTTAACTGACCTCTAACTCCTAGAGTCAGGAGAATCCCAATCAACATGCTTCAAGTGTAAAATGTAGAGAAGAAGGCTACCTGGTCAGCAGTGGAATAGGTAAATTAACTGTGGTATATTCACACGATGGAGTACTATGTACACTGAGAACAGACAAACTACAACTGCACACAGTAGTATGAATAGCTTCCACAATACAGTGTTGAGTGAAAGAAACCAGACACAAAAGAGCACAAACTGTATGATTCCATGTATTACAAGTCCTAAATCAGACAGTACTAATCATTGGTGATAACATTCAAGATAGGATTTACTTCTGGAGGCAGCCGAAGGGTACTTCTGGGAACAGGCAATGTCTGACAGCTGAGTTCACAGGGGTGTTCAGAATGTGAACATTCATTAAGTTTTATGCATATAGTGTACACTCTTTTCATTATTTAATCTTCAGTTTAAAGCTTAAAAAGAAAATACAGAGGAAAAATGACTTCCTCAGTGATGAGGTTAATACCTCAAACTCCTGCCTCTTTTTTTCTGCCTCAATTCCATTACTTTTCAATGTTCAGGAGGTAAGGGAAGTTAAGGCAACTTGGAGGAATAAAATAAATGCAGGGAGAAGTGTTCCTTTGAAAGAAATAGCAGAATTATCACCTTCAAGGCAAATAGTCAACGCACACATTTAAATTCAATTAAATATACTTATTGAGCATTTACTAAGTGCCAGGCATTGTTCTAGGTACTTAGGATAGATCAGGGAACAAAAATGACAAAGATACTGCTCACATAGAGTTTATATGATAATGGGGGAGGGGTGGAGGGTGGGAAAACTATAAACAACATAATAAATGTGTAAATTATGTTGTAGTTAGAAGATACTTTGGCAAAAAAAATGGCATAGGTAATGGTGATCAAGAATGCTGATGGAGAACTGGTTGTAAGTTTTAAAAGGTGGTGAAAATATGTTTAAACAGTTTTGAGGACAATACTAAATGATCTATATTCCTTCTGTCATTTGATTATCATGAAAACAAAATTATTTTCTGACTCTTTGGAATGCTTATTGTCCCTCATCCAGACCCTGCATGGTCAATGCACACAGTTGAGTTGGTCTTAAAATATCGCCCAAGTATATGCGAGCCAAATATCTGGAGTCCTGAGCAATGCTAATAAAATCAGTTGAGATATAGATCCTTGTCATTGTACCTACTTTGTTATAGTTTGTTTCCCATTGCTTGCTTTTATCGTTAACTGCATCCTCTAAAGTATTTGTTGAGATATGGCCAAACAGAGAACTTGATTGTGAGTGTTTCTTGGTATAGCTTTTGTTATTTATTGACAAGTTGCTTGATATTGTTGGGTTTTAAAAAATTATTTTAAATAGACTATTTTTTAGAATGGTTTTAGGTTCACAGCAAAATTGAGTGCAAAGTATTGAGAGTTTCTGTATACACCTTTTCCCTCCACCCTCACTATCCACAACCATATCAGAGTGGTACATTTGTTATAGTCAGTGAATCTACATCATTATCACCCCAAGTCCATAAATTACATTAGGGGTCACTCTTGGTGTTGCACATTCTGTGGGTTCTGACAAATATGTCATGACATGTATTCACCATATAGTATCATTGAGAATAGTTTCATTGCCCTAAAATCCTTTGTGCTTCGCCTATTCATCTCTCCCTCCCTCCCTCCTAACACTTATAAATTACTAATATTTTTACTGTTTCCATGGTTTTACCTTTTCCAGAATGTATATACAAGTTGACTCTTGAACAACAAGAGTTTGAACTGCACAGGTCCATTTATACATAAGATATTTTTCAATAACAAATACTACAGTACTACCCTGTCTGCAGTTGGTTGAATCTGCACATGCAGAAGAACCTGGATATGGAGGGCTGACTCTAAGTTATATGTGGATTAACCTCTGAGTTGTTCAAGGGTCAACTTGAATCATTCAGTATGTAGCCTTTTCAGATTGGCTTCTTTTACTTAATAGTATATATTTAAGGCTCCTCTGTGTCTTTTCATGGCTTGATAGCTCATTTCTTTTTGGGCTGAATAATATCCCATTGTCTGGATATACCATAGTTTATTCATTCACCTACTGAAGGACATCTTGGTTGCTTCTAAGTTTTTGCAATTATGAATAAAGCTGCTATAAACATCTGTGTGCACATTTTTGTGTGGACATAAGTTTTCAACTCATTTGAGTAAATACCAAGGAGTGTGATTGCTGGTAAGAGTAGGTATAGTTTTGTAAGAAATTTCCAAACTGTCTACCAAAGTGGCTTTACTATCTTGCATCCCCACCAGCAATGAATGAGAGCTCCTCTTGTTCTACATCCTTGTCAGCAATGGTGGTGGTCAATCATTCTAATAGGTGCAGAGTGGTATCTCCTTGTTTCAATTTGCATTTCTCTGATGACATATGGTGTGGAGCATCTTTTCATATGCTTATTTACCATCTGTATATCTTCTTTGGTAATGTATCTGTTTAGGTCTTTTGCCCATTTTTAAAATAAGGTTAGTTTTCTTATTGCTGAGTTTTAAAGAGTTTTTTTGTATATTTTGGATACTAGTCCTTTATTAGATGTGTTTTTTTTGCAAATATTTTCTACCTATGGCTTGTCTTCTCATTCTCTTGACAGTGTCTTTTGCTGAGCAGAAGTTTTTAACTTTAAAGAAGGCAAGATTATCAATTATTTCTTTCATGGATCATGCCTTTGGTGTTTTATCTAAAAAGTCATCACCATACCCAAGGTCATGTAGGTTTTCTCTTATGTTAGCTTCTAGGAATTTTATAGATTTGCCTTTCACATTTAGGTCTATGATCCATTTTGAGTTAATTTTTGTGAAAGGTGTAAGGTCTGTGTCTAGATTCTTATTTATTTATTTTTGCATGTGCACCTTCAATTGTTCCAGCACCATTTGCTAAAGAGATTATCTTTTCTCCATTGTATTCCCTTTACTCCTTTGTCAAAGATCAATTGGCTATATTTATGTAGATCCATATCCAAGCTCTCTGTACAGTTCCATTCATTTATCTGTCTATTCTTTTGCCAGTACCACACTTGCTTGATTACTGTAGCTGTATAGAAAGTCTTCAAGTCAAATAGTTTCAGCCCTCTAACTTTGTTCTTTTCCTTCAATATTGTGTTAGCTATTCTGAGTCTTTTGCCTCTCCAAATAAACTTTAGAATCAGTTTGTCAATATCCTCAAAATAACTTGCTGAGATGTTGATTGGGATTGCATTGAATTTATAGATCATGTTGGGATGAACTGACATCTTGACAATATTTAATCTTCCTATTCATGAACATGGGATATCTTTTATTTAATTCTTTTAAAAATTTCTTTTATCAGAGTTTTGTAGTTTTCCTATATAGATCTTGTACATATTTTGTTAGACTATTTTTTAAGGGGGGGGGTGCTAATGTAAATAATATTGTTTTTAATTTCAAATTTACTTGTTTATTGCTGGTACATAAGAAAGTGATTGACTTTTGTTATGTTAACCTTGTATCCTGCAACTTTGCAATATCACTAATTCGTTCCAAGAGGTTTTCTTTTTTTGTCGATTCTTTCAAATTTTCTGTAAAGACAATCATGTCATCTGTGAACAAAGACAGTTTTGTTTCTTCCTTCCCAAACTGTACACTTGCTTGTTTTTATGTAGTCATTCGTATAGTAAATAACAGAAAAGGATAATCAATTTTTTATACTTTCTAAGTTTTCAGAGATTATCTCAATGTATTAATCAGCTTCCTATAAAAATTTGCTGATAGACTGAATTTACCACAAATGTTACAACTCATTCCTTTAAAATTCATCCAACTTTTCTTTGCTTAGAAAAGGAAAATGTGTATTCTTCATACTGTAACAAGATGTTAAATTGGAAGTTTCATCTAATGTAGCAAGATATGGCAAATATCAGATTCCAATGGAGGTGCCATACTATGGGCAAAAATTTTAAAAGAAATGATTGAGAACAATTTCAATGACTTTGAATGTGTCGCAAAAATAAAGGATAAAGAGTCAGGTGTTTGGAATTAGTGATAGAGTTTCTTTAGTGAGAGTTGTGCTGTAAGGACCAGGCCCTATTGAGGAAGGAAGAGGATGCATTTTCCTGCTCCTCAAGTCAAATGGGAGTGACTTCATCATGACCACTTGAAGAACATGGTAAGTGTTGGTCCTCATGGTAAGAAAAGTACAGTGACTGGAGTCTGACCTTCATCTGAGTATTCCAAGGTCAAGAGTCTGTGGCTTTCAGATCAAGAAGGCAGAGTAAGAAGGAGTGAGAGTTGAGGACCAAGTTTAGGAAATTACCATACTTCCAATGGAAGAAGGACAAAGTGGGACAAAGGATGTCCATGTCTTTGATGACCTATATTTGCATCAAACTGAAGGATATGAGCCTAAAACTACTTTGATTTTCGTCTAAGGTGACTACTTTGTCAGCTGTTGGGAATCCAAGAGTGTCTTTGTTGAATGAGTGTCCAGAAAACTAGTGGCTGAGGGAAGAGTGGCAGCTTGATGAATAGAATGTGTCATCCGCATCATGGGAGGTGAGTTAGTGAAGTCCAGTAGGATAACCAACAAAAATCTATGAAAGTGTCCATACTTTAAATCTCCACCAGAACTGAAGGAAGTGAATTTGTGATAGTTATCAGTCAAGTAATAATTGTCTGCTCCCACTGTTCTTCTTCCTGCCTCCCCTTGCTTATTCCAGAGGATGTCAGTGGCATAGCTAGTGAGTAAGAGAAGGAAAAGGGAAAATGAGGAAGACCATATCTTCTCTCCAAAAGCAGGTGGCCAGCCTATAGCCAGCCCCAGCCAAGGAGGAAACATGTTAATATTCAATCTAGTTCAACATATGTTAATATTCAATCTAGCTCAGAGTTTGTATTACTGTACCTATAAAATCATGATGGTCACCTGGATTTTCACCTGAAGGCAGAAGAAGTATTCACCACTCCCCATCCCCAAGCAGGTTTCAAGGGGCAGTGGAAAAGAAAAATAAAACTCCTTTTATGATCACATCCTCTGAGTCATGAATGTTTAACATGTTGATCCATGAGTAAGGCTTTCTGGGCCCACACATGACCAATATGTGGTAGGTATGGTAGCAAAAATAAAAGTCTACAGTGAGTTGTTTCTAGCTCTAGTCCACGTTTGAGTATTGGAGCCAATAACCCAACTCACAGCATTTTACCCTGTGATGTTGGACCAGCTCCTTGGAGTGGCCTGAGCAAATGTTCACTAAACCAGTTCTAGATCTAAGATTCTCAAACTGTAGTTGTTGTCATAAGAGTCAGTAGTTGATCTTGTTAAACATGAAGATTTCCAGCCCCCCACCCCCACCCCGCTGCAACCAGGAGATTCTGACTGGTAAGGTTTGAAGTAGACCATTGTTAATTAGCACTCCAAGTTGTTATGTTGTAGGTGGTCTGGAAGATATCTTTGGGAAACACTGTTTTAGGGCAGTGCTTCTCAAACTTTAATAGGCATATGAATCACCTTGGGATTGTCTTAAAATGTATTCTGATTCATAGACCTGGAATGCGTGAGATTGTGTTTCCCTCCTCAGTGATGCTTCTGCTGCTGGTCCAAGTACCACACTTGCAGTAACGATGGCTAGGACATTGTTTCCCAAACCTGCCTTGTCTTAAGAATCTGCCCATTCTGTTCAAAACACAGATTTCAGATTCCCACCTTTATCCTCTTGACTCATAATCTTCAGGTGAGGAATATAGGAAAACAGGAGGAGTGTCCTCAAATATTAGCTGGAGTCTGGAGCAATGCCAACATCCAAAGGCTATGTCTAGCAGAATTCTTCAGGGACAGCCGAAAACAGCATGAACAAAGAAACTGTTCCTCCGTTCTTCCTGATGACTAGATCCCAAGAGAGAGAAAGAAGAAAAATTCAAAGCTACTAGTTCTGTTCCATAGTCCATAGTCCTGAACCATGGAAGAAAATTTTAAATGTCTCCTTGGATGACTTGGCCATCAAGCTTGGCCTCACACAAAGGCTGTCACCTCTGCCAGTGGTTTTCAATTTTGACTGCATACCAGATTCATCTGGGGGCTTAAAAAAATAACAATATCTAGTTGCCACCCTCTAGAAATCCTGATTTAATAGGACTGAATATTGGGATTATAATCTAACTGGCCCATGTACTGGGATTCTTAGAAGCTCCCCAGATAATTCTAGTGGGCAGGGAAAATTGAGAACTGGAGGCTTTGAAGATATGGTCTGAAAGAGTCCTGTGTAAAGAAATCTTACTCATTATTTTGTAACTATGGCTAAAATCCTGTACTTGCAGTGGTTTGAGTCAATTTATTGCTTCCAAAAGTTTCCTGTCAAAACTATATGGCCTGGAATATATCACATGGACAATTTAGCACCCATTAAAATGCTGGCAAACGTTTAGTCAATCAAACAAGCCAACAGCCAGTGGCAGAAAGCTTGACGCTATTTTTGTGCATTATAACAACTACTACTATGAATTCTATTGCATCTTGCATTCCTTTACTACATATTTTCTATTCTTACAATGGTCTGTAAGTAATATTTTATTATTCCTACAAGAAGATGAAGACGCTGTAGCCCGGATTGCTTAACTGATCTCTTTTTCAAGTTCAAGTCCTACAGAGCTAACTGACTAGTTAAAACCAAGGATGTTAAAGGCACTTAAAACTCAACATGACCATAAGTCAATCAAGATCTTCCTCACCTGGACGGCCTCTTCCAATGACATGTCTCCATTAATAGCAGGGCTCTTCCTCCAGTTTTGTAACCCAGAACCTTAGACTTACTCTTGAAACTACCATGTCCTCTCCATCAGCTCCCACATCCAATCCTTCACTAAATCCACTTGATTTTACTTCCTGACATCTCCAGAACATACTAATTTTCTTTGTATTCTCCACCGTCACCACCACTTGAGTCTAATGTATGATCATCTTTCCTTTTTCCATTTCAGTGTCTATAAGTAAATTTAAAAAAATATGCCAACACACCTATGTGTTTATGTATCGTCAATGACTGCTTTCTGCTACAAAGGCAGAGTTGAGTCATTGTGACAGAGACTATATAGCCCACAAAGCTGAAAATATTTACTATTGGGCCCTTTACAGAAAAAAAAAAAAAATTGCTGGAGTCTGTGCTAGATTATCTTAAAGCAGTGCTCTCAAATGTTGAGAAGAAGATGAATCACCTAGGAATCTTGTTAACTTGCAGATCCTGATTCAGTCATTCTGGGATGGAATTTGAGATACTGTGATTCTAACAAACTCCCAGATGATGTGGGTGCAAACTCCCAGATGATGTGGGTGCTGCTGATCTGTGGTCCACACTTTGAGTAGTAAAGGAGGTAAAGGACCCTTCTACTTTTTAAAGAAAGAAAAGAACACAGCTGATAAACACTACCTCAGCCAGATGACGAAGATCAATGTCAACAGTGAATAAATCATGTGGCTAGCATGTACCCTTGCTATGACATTATTAGAACAGCATTGTACCTCTGTGCTGTACCTTGTGGTCTTCCTCCCCAAAACCCATAACCCTGGTCTAATCATGAAAAAAACATCACACAACTTCCCCTGAGAAACATTCTACAAAATGCCTGAGCAGTACTCCTCAAACTGTCAAGGTCGCAAGGAAAGTCTGAGAAATTGTCACAGCCAAAGGAGACATGATGACTAAATATGGTATCCTGGATGGAACAGAAAAAGGGCATTGGGGGGGGCTTCCCTGGTGGCGCAGTGGTTGAGAGTCTGCCTGCCAATGCAGGGGACACGGGTTCGGGCCCTGGTCTGGGGGGATCCCACATGCCGCGGAGCAACTAAGCCCGTGAGCCACAACTACTGAGCCTGCGCGTCTGGAGCTTGTGCTCCGCCACAAGAGAGGCCGCGATAGTGAGAGGCCCGTGCACCGCGATGAAGAGTGGACCCCGCTCACCACAACTAGAGAAAGCCCTCACACAGAAACGAAGACCCAACACAGCCAAAAATAAATAAATAAAAATTAAAAAAAAAAGGCATTAGGTAAAAGCTAAGATAATCTGTATAAACTATGGACCTTAATTAACAATAAAGTATTAATATCAGTTCATTAGTTGCAACAAAGTGCCTTACTATTGTAAGATATTAATAATAATAGGGGAAGCTGGGTATGAAGCTTATGGCAACTCTATACTATATTTTCAACTTAAAAAAACCCTGTTTTTAAAAGATAAAGTTTATTTATAAAACAAAAGTAAACAACAAAAATGTAACAAGTTTTACTAAATACTAAAGGACAAATTCTACTACAAATTTCATCAACTGATAACTTCAGCCCTACAAAAACTACTTCAGAATATAGACAAAGAGGAAACATCCTCCAACTCATTTTTTGGGCATAACATACTCTTGATACCAAAACCAATTAAGGATGTTATAAAAAAGAAAACTTACAGTCCAATACCATTCATGAACATTAATATAAAAATATTAAATATTTTATCAAACCAAATTCCACAATTAAAAAGTAAACTATTTTGATCAAATTGGATTTACCCCAAGAATACAAATTTGATTTAACATTAGAAAATAAGATTACATTGCTCACATTATTAACATATAAAAGGAGAAAAACTATATAGGATTATCTAAATAGATACAGAAAAGAGTAGTGGATAAAATTCAATATCCATTTGTGGTTAAAAAAAGGATCTTTAACAACTAATAATAGAAAAAAGAGTTTCCTTAGCCAGATAAATGATATCTTTAAAAAAAACGTAGTAAATATTATAACTAATGTGAAAAGTTATTGATCCACTAACTAGATCAATTTCTGGAAAAATATGGACTTTTTTCATCTTTGGTGAACTACATCTGTTCACTATTGGTGTAGTTATACCAGAAAAAGAAAGAAAAGGAATTAGGACTTGGAATGAAACAAAACAGTGTCATTGAAGATGATATAAATGCCTACTGAGAAAATTCAGCAGCTTAAGGATGCATTTTTAGAATAAATAGGAAGTTTTGCCATGTTGTTGGTTACCAAAACAATGTCAGGAGCCAACTGCATTTTTATAGCCAGCAGCAATCAGTTAAAATGTAATTGTAAAAGTTATACCATATAAAACAGTCCTAAATCTATAGGGGTGTGGTTTATATGAATATTTCCATTTGTCAAAAATCAATAAATTCTACACTTCCGTAACCAAACAGGCCCTATAGGGCCTTCCTAGGACCAACACCTTCCCCCATGTCTTCCACCTACCTCTTGTCTATAGAAAAATTTCGATCTCCTAGGCCTTCCCCGAGTTCCAAAGAATAAATTTAATCAAGAAGTGAGAAAATGCAGAAAGGAAAACAGTCAAGCAAAACAAATAATAATAGTTAAGCCATTAAACAAAGTTAAGGGCCTTTAGTTCCTCCTCAAGGGCTATAGGTAATATTCTGAGCCATGTCCTGTGAGCTGTTTTGCAGATACTGAACGCCCACCAGGTGGAAAAAGTTAACTGTATGATGACCACAGGCATGTAGACCCCAGACCAGTTGGAACCAGAACTGATGACTTTGACTCCCGATTACCTCACCACCCACCAATCAGAACAATGTCTCGAGCTGATCACACACCTCACAACCCCCTCCCTCACCCTGTCTTTAAAAACCTTTCCCTGAAAGCCTTTGAGGATTTGGGGTCTTTTAAGCACTAGCTGCCTAGACTCCTTGCTTGGTGCCCTATAATAAACTCTGTGATTTTCTTCACCACAACCCAGTGTCAGTAAATTGGCTTTACTGCACATGGGCGAGCAGACCCAAGTTTGGTTCTGTAACACTTCTATTTTTGCATTTTGCTGTACATATATTTTACCTCAAAATGAACTTTAAAAAATATTTAAAATGTAAAAGTTAAAAAGAGAGCATGACTTGTCTTTAAACATTTGGGACACTTGTATTTATAAACAAGCGTTAGTTTGGGGATGCTGAACATCACATTTGTGTGTGAGTGTATGTAGTATTTTATTTGATATTGTTGTTTTTTGAGACTGTGAGCCCTCTTGCTTTATAAGGTCAGGAGTTCCAATCCCACTGGAATTGTCTGACACCTTACCCCTACTCAACCTGATCCACTGAACAACTGACATGGAGAAACTGCTCACCTGGGCAAGGAGGGGGAATGGGCATTGCTTGAATCGGGTTAAACCTCAGACAGGACTGATTGCTATGGGAGATAACATGTTCATCCACAACAATCACCTCTGAAAACCCAGGCATTATTTGCTCACGTCAGTCTTAACTCCCAAATAGAATAGAATGGCTGCCAGCAAGCCTATTAGACACCCTGGTATCTCCAGAGTAACGGATGGGCTTTAAAATAAAGGTATTTTAAAGGAGATACTTTTAATCTGAGGATGAAGGCTTAGTTTCATTTCATGCAATATGTCGAAGATGATTCTTTTCCAACTGTGCTTCTAGCTGTTAAGAAAACATTATTTAAGCATATCCTTATTATAGTATTCTACAGAACATTTTTATCAAGTTTAAGATACAATTGAATACAACAAACTATACTCATTCAAATGATACTCTTTGTTATGTTTTGACAAATGTGTAAACCCTGTAACCACCACCACAATCAAGATTCAGAACACTCCCATTATACCCAAAAGTTTCCCTTGTCCTTTGCAGTCCCTCCCTGCCTTTACTCTTGGCCCCATGAGACCACTGATCTCTCTGTCACCATATATTAGTTTGTGTTTTCTAGAATGTCACATAGGTAGAATCAAACAGCATTACTACTGTGTGTCTAGCTTCTTTCTACAGTACATATGAAAATCACAGCTGCCACTGATACTAATTAAACATGTACTGATCAAAACAAGCTAATGAAGATTAATAAAAAGAAAACTGGAAGCCAATTTTAATCAGCAAATTGCAGACCTTTTTTTTTTTTTTTCTTAATTTATTTGGCTGTGCCTGGTCTTAGTTGCAGCACGAGGGATCTTCGTTGCGGCACACGGCATCTTTGTTGCAGTGTGTGGGATCTTTAGTTGCAGGCATGCGGGATCTAGTTCCCTGACCATGGATCAAACCTGGACCCCCTACACTGGGAACATGGAGTCTAAACTGCTGGACCACCAGGGAAGTCCAGACGTTTAAAAATACATGGACATTTTATCCATAAAATGAGGCTGGTATTAAGCAAACTTACAGATTATGTCTAACCAAAATTTCATGATAGTCAATGTTAGTAACCATATGAACAGTTAGACTTTTCCTTCAGAGGACATAGGTTCTCTCAGAGAATTTTGAAGTATTGATTGATTTTTGCAGAGGTGTTACAGTAAAATCTGTTAGAAAAAGTAACAGACTAAAGAAAATGAAACCAGCCACAAGTAAAAATGCAAAATTTGCAAGGGAGAGGAAGAACATAAAGCATAGAAAAGATGAAAACTGCACTATTTTATGTAATTCAAGAAAAGATCAGTCAGAATTGAAAAGTTACAGAATATTTTTAAGGAAATTATGCTGTATTTTTTTTCAGATGCCCACCATTATTTCTGCTGGCAGACACAGAAAGGAGAGGACCCCTCTTATTATTTGGGGTTCATTTTTAAATGATAGAAATAAACAGTTTATTTCTAAATAAACAATGGACATTTTCACTGTTTAATATTCACTGTTTAGCACCTGCGATAAGCACAAGAAGAGATTTCCTGTTTCAGAGAGAAACGCACTTTCTCTATACTCAGTTTGCTTTGTGTTTTGCGTATTCTTTTTGTATTTTGATGAGGAAATAACACCCCCTATAATAGGATGTATTGTGGTCTTTGGTTAGAGAAAGTTAAATTCTCAATAAAATATAGACTCTTAATATGTTACCGTGCAAACACTGACTCTTTTCTGAGAAATGTTACCAATGCCTCTTTCACATAATGTTTTTATAAAATCTGCTACTTTCAAAAGCTCCCCCCACCTCCATTATTATGAGGTCTGTGCTCCGTCTTACCCCGCTGACCACACACCAGGGCTTGGAGAGGGCTTTGGTTGCACTTGGGTACAAAAGAATGTAATTTTGGTGTTTGAAAGGATGGGGTTTGTGTGCGATCATCAGCCCCTGAGTGCTGCTGACCGCCTGCCCCGCTTCATTCATCCTGTGGTGCACGTCTCATAATGACAAAGCCTTACTTTTAAAGTCTGTGGTCTATTTTTTCTCCCACAACATTTAGATTCCAGGGTAGCCTGGCTGAATTCTTGAAAACTGGAATTGGTGGTTTCCTAAATGTCATTTTTCATTTAGATTAATGCACACATTTTCTTCATATTTTACTATAACTGAAATCGGACTGCATCAGTTTTAATTGATGGTTTCTATTTACCTATCTATTTATTTATTTGCCAGCCAACGGGTACATATGGTACCTGCCTGCAAATATTTAAAGTAGGTCCTGTCATCTTTACATTGCTCGAGTTCTTTGCATTGTCGGATTACAAATGTTGACTTTAACTGCTCTTTAAAATATCTTCAAAAAAGATTAAGCTAGGATTCATCATTTTAAAAGAAGTTATTAAATACCCCCAAAGGCATGGAGATAGAAGAGCAGGATGTAAATTTGATAATAAGTATTCATTATTGGAGGAATTACCACAGTTTCTTATGTATTTACAAAGCAATAGCTAAGTTTATCATTGAACACGAGAGAAAGTTTTATTACTGCCAATTACCTGTTACATACCAAGATCAAAGATAAGAAATCATTGTGTTATAGCTTAATTAGAAGTAGTTTTTCCTTAGTGGTGCATAAAATAACAGTGACTTAAAAAATTTTTTTTAATTGAAGTATAGTTGAGGTACAGTATTATATGTTACAGGTGTACAATATAGTGATTCACACTTTTTAAAGGACGTATTCCATTTATAGTTATTATAAATTATTGGCTACCTTCTCTGTGTATATATGATATATCTTTGTAGCTTATTTTATACATAATAGTTTGCACTTCTTAATCCCCTACCCCTATATTGCCTTTCCCCCTTGGTGACCACTAATTTGTTCTCTGTACCTGTGAGCCTGCTTCTTTTTTTGTTATATTCACTAGTTTGTTGTACTTTTTAGATTCCACATATAAGTGATATCATATAGTATTTGTCTTTCTCTGACTTATTTCACTTAGCATAATACCTGCCAAGTCCATCCATGTTGTTGAAAATGGCAAAATTTTATTCTTTTTTATGGCTGAGTAGTACTCCATCATAACCACATCTTCTTTACCCATTCATCTGTTGATGGATGCTTAGGTTGTTTCCATATCCTGGCAGTTGTAAATAATGCTGCTATGAACATTGGGATGCATATGACTTTTATTATTAAAGGCATCTTAGCTATTATAAAATATGGTAATGAAATTACAGCAACTGCACCAGAAGGAAAATGCAACTTTGACGGAGCACTGAGAGGCATAGCTAACAGGTGGCATCTTTACTTTCTTCCAAAAGATAGTGCTGTTACAGCTCTTAGCTCGAGTGATCATATAAGTTATTGTCTAAATTGGGACCCTTTTGAGAGTGGAAGGTGATGCTAGAACAACAGGCATAAACTAGGATTGTCCCAGGGAAATAAGGGCATATGATCTCGTTAATATGGGCGAGAGATCCTCTCAAAGAAAACTAAATCTAAGTTTACCTCTAAGTCTTTGCAGAAACAAGAGCAAGTCTTAAAATATTATATAACAAATGGAACTGAAAACTATAGACATAGCGTCTTTAGGCTACTGTACTAAATAAAGTTATAGACTCTGGTATTGGGGAAAAACATTTCTGGGAATTTAAACAGAGTAGGTCATAGAATATTTCAATCATGAGCAAAGTTAAAATAAGTGTCATATGAGCTTTTGTTGTATAGATCACCCATATCAAGAGCTGAAATCTTTGTACGTGAAAGTCTCACATTTATGTCTAGGAAAACAACCCCAACAATTTACTTTCTTCTTACAGTATTTGTGTGTGTGTTCCTGTGTGTAATTGCTCCAAGTTATCAATGGTTAATGTCAGATTTTACTGCCTTACAACTCTCAACTGGTGCCTCTCAACATTTAGCTTGTATAAGCATTACACGGGGGAGACCTTCAAGATGGAAGAGGAGTAAGACACGGAGATCACCTTCCTCCCCACAAATACATCAAAAGGACATCTACATGTGGAACAACTCCTACAGAACACTTACTGAATGCTGGCAGAAGACTTCAGACTTCCCAAAAGGCAAGAAAATCCCCACATACCTGGGTAGGACAAAAGAAAAAAGAAAAAACAGGGCTTCCCTGGTGGCACAGTGGTTGAGAATCTGCCTGCCAATGCAGGGGACACGGGTTCGAGCTCTGGTCTGGGAAGATCCCACATGCCACGGAGCAACGAGGCCCGTGAGCCACAATTGCTGAGCCTGCGTGTCTGGAGCCTGTGCTCCACAACAAGAGAGGCCTCAATAGTGAGAGGCCCATGCACCGCGATGAAGAGTGGCCCCCGCTCGCCGCAACTAGAGAAAGCCCTCGCACAGAAACAAAGACCCAACAGAGCCAAAAATAAATAAATAAATAAATAAGTTTATAAACAAAAAAAAGAAAAAACAGAGACAAAAGAATAGGGACGGGACCTGCACCTCTGGGAGGGAGCTGTGAAGGAGGAAAGGTTTCCACACACTAGGAAGCCCCTTCGCAGGCGGAGATGAGGGGTGGGCGGGGGGGAAGCTTCAGAGCCACGGAGGAGAGTGCAGCAACAGGGGTGCAGAGGACCAAGCAAAGAGATTCCCACACAGAGGATCAGTGCTGACCAACACTCAGCAGCCTGAGAGGCTTGTCTGCTCACCCGCTGGGGCGTATAGGGGCTGGGAGCTGAGGCTCAGGCTTTGGAGGTCAGATCCCAGGGAGAGGACAGGGGTTGGCTGCGTGAACACAGCCTGAGGGGGGCTAGTGCGCCACAGCTAGCTGGGAGGGAGTCTGGGGAAAACTCTGGACCTGTTGGAGAGGCAAGACACCACTGTTTCGGGGTGCATGAGGAGAGGGGATTCCTTCCCTGTGTGCCCACAGAAGGCAGAACACCACCTAAATGAGCTCCAGAGACTGGCGCAAGCCTCGGCTATCAGCTCGGACACCAGAGACAGGCATGAAACGCTAAGGCTGCTGCTGCCACCACCAAGAATCCTGTGTGCAAGCACAGGTTACTATCCACACACCCCAACCCCGGGAACCTGTGCAGCTCGCCACTGTGTGGGTCCTGTGATCCAGGGACAACTTCCCCAGGAGGACACACAGCACTCTTCAGGCTATTGCAACATCACACCAGCCTCTGCCACCACAGGCTAGCCCTGCATTCCAATTATAACTACCATACCCCTCCGTCCCCCCAGCATGTGTGAGCCAGAGCCCCCAATCAGCTGCTGCTTTAACCCTGTCCTCTCTGGGCGGGAACAGAGGCCTGAGGGTGACCTACATGCAGAGGCGGGGCCAAAACCAAAGCTGAACCCCAGGAGCAGTGGGAACAAAGAGGAGAAAACGAAATTTCTCCATGCAGCCTCAGGAGCAGCAGATTAAATCCCCACAATCAACTTGATGTACCCTGCATCTGTGGAATACCTGAACAGACAACGAATCATCCCAAAATTGAGGCAGTGGACTTTGGGAGCAACTGTAGACGTGGGGTTTGCTGTCTGCGACTGACTTGTTTCTGATTTTTATGTTTATCTTAGTATAGTTTTTAGTGCTTATTATCATTGCTGGATTTGTTTATTGGTTTGGTTGCTCTCTTCTTTTATTTTTATTATTATTACTTAAAAAAATTTTTTTATTTTAATAATTTTGTTAAATTTTTTTTATTTTAATAATTTAAAAAAATTTTCTTTATTTATCATTATTTTTTCTTTCTTTTTTTCTCCCTTTTCTTCTGAGCCATGTGGCTGACAGGGTCTTGGTGCTCTGGCCTAGTGTCAGGCCTGAGCCTCTGAGGTGAGAGAGCCGAGTTCAGGACATTGGGCCACCAGAGACCTCCTGACCCCACATGATATCAACTGGTGAGAACAATCCCAGAAATATCTGTCTCAGCACTAAGACCCGGCTCCACCCAACTGCTAGTAAGCTCCAGTTCTGGACGCCCCATGCCAAACAACTAGCAAGACAGGAACACAACCCCACCCATTAGCAGAGAGGCTACCTAAAATCTTAGTAAGTTCGCAGACACCCCAAAACACACCACCGGATGTGGCCCTGTCCACCAGAAAATAAGATCCAGCCCCACCCACCAGAACACAGGCATCAGTCCCCTCTACCAGGAAGCCTACACAACCCAGTGAACCAACCTTACCCACTGGGGGCAGACACCAAAAACAGTGGGAAGTACGAACATGCAGCCTGTGTAAAGGAGACCCCAAACACAGTAAGTTAAACAAAATGAGAAGACAGAGAAATATGCAGCAGATGATGGACAAAGGTAAAAACCCACCAGACCAAACAAATGAAGAGGAAACAGGCAGTCTACCTGAAAAAGAATTCAGAGTAATGATAGTAAAGATGATCCAAAATCTTGGAAATAGAATGGAGAAAATACAAGAAACATTTAACAAGGACCTAGAAGAACTAAAGAGCAAACGAACAATGATGAACAACACAATAAATGAAATTAAAAATTTTCTAGAAGGAATCAATAGCAGAATAACTGAGGCAGAAGAACGGATAAGTGACCTGGAAGATAAAATAGTGGAAATAAATACCACAGAGCAGAATAAACAAAAAAGAAGGAAAAGAATTGAGGACGGTCTCAGAGACTTCTGGGACAACATTAAACACACCAACATTCGAAGTAATGGGGTCTCAGAAGAAAAAGAGAAAAAAGAAAGGGTCTGAGAAAATATTTGAAGAGACTATTGTTCAAAACTTCCCTAACATGGGAAAGGAAATAGTCAATCAAGTCAAGACTCCCATGCAGGATAAGTCCAAGGAAAATCATTCCAAAACACATATTAATCAAACTATCAAAAATTAAATACAAAGAAAAAATATTAAAAGCAGCAAGGGAAAAGCAACAAATAACATACAAGAGATCCCTCATAGGGTTAACAGCTGATCTTTCAGCAGAAACTCTGCAAGACAGAAGGGAGTGGCAGGACATATTTAAAGTGATGAAAGGGAAAAACCTACAACCAAGATTACTCAACCCAGCAAGGATCTCATTCAGATTTGATGGAGAAAACAAAAGCTTTACAGACAAGCAAAAGTTAAGAAAATTCACCACCACCAAACCAGCTTTACAACAAATGCTAAAGGAACTTCTCTAGGCAGGAAACACAAGAGAAGGAAAAGACCTACAAAAACAAACCCAAAACAATTGAGAAAATGGTAATAGGAATATACATATAGATAATTACCTTAAATGTAAATGGATTAAATGCTCCAACCAAAAGACATAGACTGGCTGAATAGATACAAAAACAAGACCCGTAGATATGCTGTCTACAGGAGACCGACTTCAGACCTAGGGACACATACAGACTGAAAATGAAGGGATAGAAAAAGATATACCATGCAAATGGAAATCAAAAGAAGGCTGGAGTAGCAATTTTCATATCAGACAAAATAGACTTTAAAATAAAGACTATTACAAGAGACAAAGAAGGACACTACATAATGATCAAGGGGTCAATCCAAGAAGAAGATATAACAATTGTAAATATTTATGCATCCAACATAGGAGCACCTCAATACATAAGGCAAATGCTAACAGCCATAAAAGGGGATATCGACAGTAACACAATAATAGTAGGGGATTTTAACACCCCACTTTCACCTATGGGCAGATCATCCAAAATAGAAATAAATAAGGAAACACAAGCTTTAAATGACGCATTAAACAAGATGGACTTAATTGATATTTATAGGACATTCCATCCGAAAACAACAAAATACACTTTCTTCTCAAGTGCTCATGGAACATTCTCCAGGATAGATCATATCTTGGATCGCAAATCAAGCCTTGGAAAATTTAAGAAAATTGAAATTCTATCAAGTATCTTTTCCAACCACAACGCTATGAGGCTAGATAGCGTTAATTACAGGAAAAAAACTGTAAAAAATAAAACACATGGAGGCTAAACAATACATTATTAAATAACCAAAAGATCACTGAAGAAATCAAAGAGGAAATAAAAAAAAAATACCTAGAAATAAATGACAATGATAACACAATGACCCAAAACCTATGGGATGCAGCAAAAGCAGTTCTAAGAGGGAAGTTTATAGCAATATAATCCTACCTCAAGAAACAAGAAAAATCTCAAACAAACAACCTAAACTTATACCTAAAGCAATTAGAGAAAGAAGAACAAAGAAACCCCAAAGTTAGCAGAAGGAAAGACATCATAAAGATCAGATCAGAAATAAATGAAAAAAAAAATGAAGGAAATAATAGCAAAGATTAGTAAAACTAAAAGCTAGTTCTTTGAGAAGATAAAATTGATAAAATATTAGCCAGTCTCATCAAGAAAAGAAAGGAGAAGACTCAAATCAACAGAATTAGAAAATGAAAGTGAAAAAGGAGAAGTAACAACTGACACTGCAGAAATACAAAGGATCATGAGAGATTACTGTAGGCAACTATATGCCAATAAAATGGACAACCTGGAAGAAATGGACAAATTCTTAGAAAAGCACAACATTCTGAGACTGAACCAGGAAGAAATAGAAAACATAAACAGACCAATCACAAGCACTGAAATTGAGACTGTGATTAAATATCTTCCAACAAACAAAAGCCCAGGACCGGATGGCTTCACAGGAGAATTCTATCAAACATTTAGAGAAGAGCTAACACCTATCCTTCTCAAACTCTTCCACAATATAGCAGAGGGAGGAACACTCCCAAACTCATTCTATGAGGCCACAATCACCCTGATACCAAAACCAGACAAAGATGTCACAAAGAAAGAAAACTACAGGCCAATATCACTGATGAACATAGATGCAAAAATCCTCAACAAAATACTAGCAAACAGAATCCAACAGCACATTAAAAGGATCATACACCATGATCAAGTGGGGTTTATCCCAGGAATGCAAGGATCCTTCAATATATGCAAATCAATCAGTGTGATACACCATATTAACAAATTGAAGGAGAAAAACCATATGATCATCTCAATAGATGCAGAAAAACCTTTCAACAAAATTCAACACCCATTTATGATTAAAAAAACTCTCCAGAAAGTAGGCATAGAGGGAACCTACCTCAACATAATAAAGGCCATAAATGACAAACCCACAGCCAACATCATTCTCAATGGTGAAAAACTGAAACCATTTCCTCTAAGATCAGGAACAAGACAAGGTTGCCCACTCTCACCACTATTATTCAACATAGTTTTGGAAGTTTTAGCCATAGCAATCAGAGAAGAAAAAGAAATAAAAGGAATCCAGACTGGAAAAGAAGAAGTAAAACTGTCACTGTTTGCAGATGACATAATACTATACATATAGAATCCTATAGATGCTACCAAAAGACTACTAGAGCTAATCAATGAATTTGGTAGAGTAGCAGGATACAAAATTAATGCACAGAAATCTCTTGCATTCCTATACACTAATGATGAAAAATCTGAAAGAGAAATTAAGGAAGCACTCACATTTACCATTGCCACAAAAAGAATAAAATACCTAGGAATAAACCTACCTAAGAAGACAAAACACCTGTATGCAGAAAACTATAAGACAGTGATGAAAGAAATTAAAGATGGTACAAACAGATGGAGAGATATACCATGTTCTTGGATTGGAAGAATCAACATTGTGAAAATGCCTATACTACCCAAAGCAATCTACAGATTCAATGCAATCCCTATCAAAGTACCAATGGCATTTTCCACGGAACTAGAACAAAAAATTTCACAATTTGTATGGAAATGCAAAAGACCCCGAATAGCCAAAGCAATCTTGAGAAAGAAAAACAGAGCTGGAGGAATCAGACTCCCTGACTTCAGACTATACTACACACCTACAGTAATCAAGACAGTATGGTACTGGCACAAAAACAGAAATATAGATCAATGGTACAAGATAGAAAGCCCAGAGATAAACCCACGCACATGTGGTCACCTTATATTTGTTAAAAGAGGCAAGAATATACAATGGAGAAAAGATAGCCTCTTCAATAAGTGGTGCTGGGAAAACTTGACAGCTACATGTAAAAGAATGAAATTGGAACACTCCCTAACACCATACACAAAAATAAACTCAAAATGAATTAAAGGCCTAAATGTAAGGCTAGACACTATAAAACTCTTAGAGGAAAACATAGGAAGAACACTCTTTGACATAAATCACAGCAAGATCCTTTTTGACCCACCTCCTAGAGAAATGGAAATAAAAACAAAAATAAACAAATGGGAACTAATGAAACTTAAAAGCTTTTGCACAGCAAAGAAACCATAAACAAGACGAAAAGACAACCCTCAGAATGGCAGAAAATATTTGCAAATGAAGCAACTGATAAAGGATTAATCTCCAAATATACAAGCAGCTCATGCAGCTCAATATCAAAAAAACAAGCAACCCAATCTAAAAATGGGCAGAAGACCTAAATAGACATTTCTCCAAAGAAGACATACAGATGACCAACAAACACATGAAAGGATGCTCAACATCACTAATCATTAGAGAAATGCAAATCAAAACTACAGTGAGGTATCACTTCACACCGGTCATAATGGGCATCATGAAATAATCTACAAACAATAAATGCTGGAGAGGGTGTGGAGAAAAGGAAACCTCTTACAATGTTGGTGGGAATGTAAATTGATACAGACACTATGGAGAACAGTATGGAGGTTCCTTAACAAACTAAAAATAGAACTACCCTGTGACCCAGCAATCCCACTACTGGGCATATACCCTGAGAAAACCATAATTCAAAAAGAGACATGTACCATAATGTTCATTGCAGCACTATTTACAATAGCCAGGACATGGAAGCAACCTAAGAGTCCATCAGCAGATGAATGGATAAAGAAGATGTGACACATATATACAATGGAATATTACTCAGCCATAAAAAAAATGAAATTCAGTTATTTGTAGTGAGGTGGATGGACCTAGAGTCTGTCATACAGAGTGAAGTCAGAAAGAGAAAAACGAATACTGTATGCTAACACATATATATGGAATCTATAAAAAAAAAGTTTCTGATGAACCTAGGGCAGGACAGGAATAAAGACGCAGACATAGAGAATGGACTTGAGGACATGGGGAGGGGGAAGGGTAAACTGGGAAGAAGTGAAAGAGTAGCGTTGACATATATACACTACCAAGTATAAAATAGATAGCTAGTGGGAAGCAGCTGCATCACACAGGGAGATCAGCTCAGTGCTTTTTGACCACTTAGAGGGGTTGGATAGGGAGGGTGGGAGGGAGACGCAAGAGAGAGGGGATATATGGCGATATATGTATACATATAGCTGATTCACTTTGTGGTACAGCAGAAACTAACACAACATTGTAAACCAATTATACTCCAATAAAGATGTTAAAAAAAAAAAAAGAATCACACAGAGGATTTGTTAGAAGACAGGTTCCTTCTCCCATGTCTCATCCTCAGATTCTGATTCAGCAGATCAGGGGTGGGATCTGAGATTCCCATTTTCTAACAAGCTCCTGGGTGGTGCTGATGCTGCTGGTCTACAGACCACTCTTTGAAAAGCACTGCAGACCAGTAATTCTCAATCCTCATGTCTAAGCACTATGCACAGAGATTCTGATTTAATTAGTTTGTGATCAGACCCACTGTTGATGATACTCTTACATCTCTCCAGATGATTCTAATGTGCTACAAGGATTGAGAAGCGCAGTTTTTTTCTTTCTCACTGCCATTTCAATTTCAATAATTTGAAATATCTGCTATCTCTATTGGATTCTAAGATCTCCAAGGACCAGTACCATGTCTATTGGGTTTCCTTCTTTGTCCCCAGATCCTAGAATAACTGTCTCTAATTTCATAGGTTTCCATTACACATTTGGCCATTACTGACCAGTGTTCCACTTGGTATCTTCATCTACATAGTAAGGATGCCGATGTCTTCACTTCTTTACCTCCATGGATGTAACAGTGATGCTGAAAATGATATCTTTTTAAAATATTTGTATTAGTTAAGTATTAATGTATAACAAGCCACCTCAAAACTCAAGGGCTCAGCACAATAAGCGTCTTTTATTACTCATGAGTTTATACATAAAAGTTCTTGTCACCAATTTCAGTGTGTTTTTTCCCCCCACACTACCAAGCAATTTTCATACAACAACTGGGTGTCCGACAATTCAACTCAATTCTGGCACCATCTATGTGGAGATACCATCAGATTCCACAGGTTAAGGGCTCAGTCCTACAAGATTGCTCTCCCTTTCAGATGCCAATCAAAAGTCCAGGTTGCTACCTGTGCTTCTAGCTGACTGGCTATAAATCAGAGGTTCCTACAATCAATCACATGGTTGATTCTCTTGGCAACCAGTCCCCATCCTTAGGTGAGGTCCAAAAGTAACTTCATTCACATAACAAAAGACACCTTCTTTTGCTTTCAACACTTAGGAATTCCAAGGGTTTTAGGAGCTCCCAGAAAAGAAGACAAAGACAAAATACATATTTCTTAATTATAAATCACAATATAACAACATGTCAGCAGGTGGTTCTGCTGGCCTTAGATGAGTTCATTCATGCATCTGTGGTCAGCTGGAGGTTGGGAGGCAGCTCTGTTCATCTTGGCTGGGCTCTCTCAGATGTTTGGGGGTCGGCTGGCTCTAGGCTGACTCTAGGCCTTGGCGGAGACTGCTGCCTCTCATCCTCCAAAAGGCCAGCCTGGGCTGGTTCACATGTAGGCTGCCGAAGATTCTAAGAGAGAGAGGGGAAGCATGCAAGACCTTGCTGTGCCACATTCTATTCACAGAAACAAGTCACCAGGCAGTCCAGAGTCAAGGGGAGAGGAAATAGACTCTGCCTCTTGGTGGGAAGAACTTCAGGGTCTTAGTACAAAGGGCTTGGATGCAGGAAAGTCATGGGTAGGACCAGGAATGCCATCAATCCACCACAGCATCTAAGGCAAAGGCCCCCATGTGGTCTCCTTACATTCCAGCCTTAGAAGAATTGCCAGTAAGTCTAATGACAAAGTGAGCTGATTTGGGTTCATTCCATTTGTTGGCTTAGCTATTTAGTAAATGAAAGGCTCATAGGATTTAATTACAAATGTTTGAAAGCTGAAGAGATGCAAATATCTAAGAAAAATAAATTTTCAGTTGATATTTGTTTTAATTAAGAATAGATTTATGAATTCTCAGTGGGAAACTTGGATCAATGAACATGACAAATGATTCACCACCAAACTTAACAAAGACTATAATATACAAAAGGCTAAAACCTAGGAAATGAAAAGAAAATGTACTCTGAAAGTCACCTTTAGTTAAGGATGCTGACACGTAGTCTAGTTGGTTCCCGCCTTCCTTGTAAATGTCTATAAGCAAGAGGGGATTGCTTAAAAAGGGATCTAAAAAAGGACCTCCAGCCTCCCAAAATAATGATTCTATGTAAATCCGAGACCAAACCTTGAGTTTCTTTCTCAACTGTCCTGACTGGTATACTTTCTCTGGGAGGCAGAACATTATCTTCCCCTGCTCAGGACCTACTTTGACTGCCAAGAGTGCTTTTCACCACTGCAAGAGACGTCTGCGTAAGAAATTTAACATCAGTGCTTCTGAAGGATATCGTTTCTGGGATACCCAAGAGCAAACCACGTGGGTTCAAAGGCTCTTCTTTATACAGCAATAAACATTTGATCAACTGGTTTTACAAGACAGATCCCACTCTGCCCCGGGGGTTTCTCATCACTAGGCTCTCTGGCTTCAAGGTAGCCAGGCTTTTCTAAGTTTACCCTGCTTGTCCTAATTACTTACATTTCAACTTGTTTTGTAATTGTTTCCAAGCAATAAAGTGTCATTTATTATTTGTTTTTTTTAATCTTCCCTCTACCTACTCCCCTAACCCTGTAAACTACACTCATCAACACACACAGAAAGGCAGAGATAAACACAAGGTCAACTTCTAAAAGGCAGAGGGAGGGCTGGTGGTTGTAGTTTTCTCCAAAGGAAGGGCCTGAGCATGCCAGCTGGAGTGACCAAAATCCCTTTCCCAAGGAAGCCAGTTCACTTGTTTCCAAAGCCTTGTTTATGTAACTCTTTAAATAGAGCATAACCAAATCACAAGTATTTTGCCATGGGAAAATGTAAAGTCATTAAGCAACTTAAATACCATCCCGCCCTTTTCAAGCAGACAACACAACCATTAAGCAATTAATGCATGTTGAGACATTTCCAATTTCTTGGCACTAATGCCAGTTCAATCATTTGGGGCTGGAGAGCATAGGTGAAACCTATGAGTTACACTTCTTGATGGGAAGCAAAGTATCTTATATGTTTGTTCTTTTTTTAATGGAATTCCAATCTCCCCCCAGGACGCACAGAACGCTAACCTGGTTGCAAAACAAGATTGGATACTGTTTGACATTGTCTGGCATTTCCAATAGGTGTATGAGTTACATTTGGACTTACACTCTGTTAATTGGGTGTCTTCGCGAGCTTGTGGATTTTAAGCCTTCTAAGTCCTTGGGTTCTGCTGACATATTGGGCTGTGGTTTGTTGTGGGTCCTATGGAATGGAAAACTTCCTCTGCTTCTAGTTCCCAAATAAAAACAGTGACCTGCCTTATTTACTTGTGAGAACATGGGCAGCATTAGTGACAGTGAGACATGTTCTCTTAGTATAATAGTGATAGGATGGACATATGTAGAGATGAAGAATAATGAGGGATTTTTGTATAATTTGTTCCTTGAAAATGTTAGGCCACTGAAAAATCTCACACTTCTGATTTTTCAATTTGCTCAAAAATCAAGGGTTCCACTTCAGTCACTGACAGGGGAATACTTACTTTGTAGATAAAAATTATTTTATCCCTATGAGAGGCAAGAATAGACTATTCATTGAAGAACTACTAATCAAGATTTGTCATGGGCTAGGCACTATTCTAAGTGTGGGGATACAGCAATGAATAAGAAGCATGAAGTTCCTGGTCTCTCATGAAGCATGTTCCTGTGCAGAGGAACAGGCTACAAAGAAGTAAACACATAAATAAATAAGAATATGATATAGCAAAAATACCAGGAAGAAAAAAAAAAAACACGATAATATGATAGATCTTAGGGGGCTATTGTAAATTGGCTTCTCAGGGAGTGCTTTGATGAAGAGTTGACACTTGATTGAGACCCAGATATTCCACAAAATGTCTGGGTGTTGAGCCTGTTAGGCAGAGGGGACATTTAGAGCAAACGTGCAGATTACTTTACTGGTTTGGCACTACCCAGGCAAATATTAGAGAATTATATATAATACTATATAACTTTATAACTATTATATAATTTTTTTAAAGAAGCTATCAGAATGTATTTATATATGGGCCCCTTCAGACTTGTTATTCCTATTTGAAATACAAGTTGTTATTTTTTTTTAATATATATATATATTTTATAAATTTATCCATTCTATCCACTTTATTTTTGGCTGCGTTGGGTCCTCATTGCTGCACCCGGGCTTTCTCTAGTTGCGGCGAGCGGGGGCCACTCCTCATTGCGGTGCGCGGGCCTCTCACTGCGGTGGCTTCTCCTGTTGCAGAGCACGGGCTCTAGGCCTGCCGGCTTCAGTAGTTGTGGCTCGCGGGCTCTAGAGTGCAGGCCCAGCAGCTGTGGCACACGGGCCCAGTCGCTCCGCGGCATGTGGAATCCTCCCGTACCAGGGCTAGAACCCGTGTCCCCTGCATTGGCAGGCGGACTCTCAACCACTGCGCCACCAGGGAAGCCCCCCCTCCCAAGTTGTTATTTTTATGGTTTTTTTTAACATTTGGTGAAAGAATTATAATGTTTTCTTTCTTTAGAGAGTTCCCTTCACCTGTTTTCCAACTGGGGTCTGTGGGCAAGACTGAGATATTCTGACTTTGAAAACAGAGTGGAAAGAGAAGGAACTCCTACCACAGGAACTGTAAGTCCCATTGCTAATGATAGGTGTATGTCTTAGCTTTTGCTGTGTAACAATCCACTCTAAAACGTAGTGGGTTAAAACATCAAATATTTGTTTAGCCCATGAATCTACAGATTCGCTATTTGTACTGTGCTTGGCTCAGTACTTCTTCCGGTCGTGATCAGACACATACACCTGTGGTCAGCCACAGTCAGCAGGACAACTCTGATTCTGGAGGTTGGCCGGCTGTTAGCTGAGGCAATGGGGTAACTGGACTATGTGTGTCTTTCGCCATCCAGCAGGCTTATTCTCAGAGGAAGGATTGCGAGAAAGTTTGCAAGGGCTCCTGAAACCTAGGCCCATGATGGGTCCAGTGTCACTTCCTCAGCATTCAAAACATTCAAAACAACTCATAAGACCAGCCTAAATTCAATGGCTGGTGAAATGGATTCCATTTTTGGTCACATTGGAAAGGATATAGGGAGGGGTTAAGAAATGGCCATATTTTTTTAAACAATCTACCATAGCAGGTAAATGCTAACACTGCAGCCTAGAAATGTTTAAATTTACAGGGGTTGGTAAACATTATTTGTAAAGGACAAGTAGACATTTTTGGCTTTTCAGGTCAGACGGTCTCTGTCATGACTACTCAACTTTGTTGTAGTGCCAAAGCAGCCCCAGACAATAAGTGAATAAATGGGCATGGCTATGTTACAATAAAACTTTATTAACAAAACAAGCAGGAGGCTGGATATGGCCCATGGAGCTATAGTTTGCTGATCCCTTATCGGTTATTGAGGTGAGATAATTTTGCTACAAAAGCCTTAGGCTTCAAACAAATAGCCTGGAATATAACATGGCTTCCATCAGACACTAACGAACTCAGAGAGGAACAAAGGTGACTCACACATCAGACCACAGGCCGTCATATGGATGAGCTTTTGTTCTAGTGGTCGGGGGAAGGGCGTTTCTTCGGCTTTTAATACAGCATTTGTTTACGGAGCTACTTACATAAAGTAAGTAAGTAAGTTTATGTAAGTAAGCTACTTACATAAACTTACATAAACTATCTGTCATTGGTAGTGGTTGTTTGCTGCCTGGATGTAATAATTGCTTATTTCCTTTTGTTTGTTGTGGTTAGTTCACTTTCAAGGAAGAAAGACAAAAATTTCTAAGTAGAACAAAGGCTAAGAGGAAAGAGAAGGGAAACAGTAAAGCAATTAGAGCTCCTCAAGGGCAGGAATGGGGCTCTGTCCGGGAAGCCTGTTCTCCAGCTGGAAGTGGCCCCAGGGATCCACACGCTTGTTCTCACCCTTGGGTGCACATTAGAGTCACCTGGGGAGCTTTGCACAATTTTCATATCCAGGCCACACTCCAGGGCAATTAAATCAGACTCACTGTGGGCAGGAGCCAAGCATCAGTACTTTTTAAACCTCCCTATGTAATCCAACATGCAGCCAAGTTTGAGAATCAGGGTTCAACAGTCTTGGCACCTCTTAGTGACTCTGTCTGAGGTCTGGACCATCCCACAAATGCATGTCCCCCACTCACCTGAATGCCCCTTCTGAGAACTCATCAGCTCTGGGCGTATTCTTCTTGGGAGCTCAATAATACGTAATGACATGATAATCTCTCTGAATTCTGACGCAGCCCCAGGGCCCTGAGCTTCAGTATTTGTCGACTTGAAAGTTCATTTCTCTTTTCAAAATCTCATTTTTCTTTTCAGCATTCAGCTATAAGTTTATCATCTCTACCCAGAGTACTCTCTTTTGGAAAATCAATACTATTTCACCTGAAGTATTCCTTCAGTTGAAGGGGAAAAAATGAATAGCCAGAATTATCTTCAGGCAGACTTCACAAAGAATATATTCAACTTTCTAATAGTTGAAGTCATCCTATACTTAAGTGTCCTCTGGACATGCCACTAACTGAAGTCAATATTTTATTAATCTTCCTGTAAATTGCTCAAAGCAGCATGGCAACCAGACTAATGGACCAGTTATGGTCCCCCGTTACTTCACTCAAGCGATGGGTAGAAATTTAAGCTAAAAAGAAGTGTGGAGGTCATCTGGTTCCCTGCCTTCTTCCCTTTTCATTAATAAACTAACAATTCAAAAGTTAAATAGCTTTCCCAACCTAGTAGGAAAACACTTTTCTGATACCTTGCAGGTTAGAGTAGCAAGAGGTTTGTTTTCAGATGGAAGGCTCTACAACTCTTTCAGGAAACAGTCTGCAAGGAGCACAAATAATGTTCTCTCTCCTGTCCTCTCAGCCCCCCTTCCTTTTGCCGCACCCACTGTAGGGACTGTGGTCCTGAATGGCAGTAGCTACTCTTCAGAAGTACCTCACTCCAGTCATCCCCTCAAATCCATCCTCAGGGGATTCTAGTGTTCCAACTTAGTCCCCTAGCTGTCCTTTTTTGCCGAGCTCGTTCTTGCCCCTCATCTGCTTGTTTTGGGATCTGGCATCTCCAGACCCTCACCTTCTCCAGGGCTTCCTCACAGGGGTCACCTGGGACTAACCCATAGGAGAGTATATAACTGGGAGATTTCTCATGGAACAGGGAGCCCCACTGCTGGCAAAGGACAGCTCTTTCTTACTAATGTTTCTATGGTTGAGTCTTTTCTCTCTCCCATGATGTTTCTCTAAAGCCCTTCAAGTAAAGACATCAGTATCTGGGGGACCAGCAGAGAGACTATCAGGTCAAACATCTGTCCCACAGCTGATCCTGCACCTGGGAAGGAATCCACACCCGGCTTTGACAGCCACCTGAAATGCAGAGCCAGCAAGCCTGAGCTGGAACCTCCCCATTCTTGCTGCTGCCAAATTGTGATGGCCGAAGAACGTCTTACACAAAGGAACTTTGAGAGTTTGTTGTTGCTTTTCCCATTGTCATGCTGCAGATGGATTCTGCCCATCCTAGACTTGTAGAAAAATCGGCTGTAAGGCAAGCCCATCCAGATTCCAGTCAAAGGTATACACCACCTCCAAGAGATGGGAACAGCCCAACTCTTAAGTTTGGACCAAAATCACATTAGTCAATAATCTTATAACCAATGATAAATAACTACTTAAATACATAGTTATTTTAATGAGTATTCCAGAAGATAGGATCAGATCACCAAATCCATGATTTCAGTAGACGATGGCTTTTCTTTTCTTGTTTACTATTTAATCTTCAAAGTTTTTAACTATACAGAAAAGTAGAGAGGATAATGTAGTGAAAACTCATATACTTATCACCTTGAATTAATACTTTTAAACATTTTATCATATTTGCTTCATCTCTTTTTTTGCTCTAGTAAGTTAGAGAAATTTACAGACATGTGACATTTCCCATGCAACCCTCAAATTCAATATAAATTTCTAAAAAGTACATTTTTCTATATGACCACAAAATCATTAAATTACTCAACAAAATTAATAATTTCTTAGCATCATCTCACAATCCAGTCCAATTTCTCCATTTGTTACCATAGTATTTGGGGGGTCCATATTTAGTCAAGGAGAGCACATCTTGGATTGGAATGCTATGAAGGGACAAGTATCCGGTCCTTTGTTGGTCTGTGAGGGGAAGAGATTGTGGGGCACCACATTAGTCAAGGAAGACTATGTAGAAGACAGTGAGATTTGGGAGGGAAATAAAGGACAGGTAGTTTTCAGGAGAGGTAGTGAGACAGGCTGGGACCTGGGACCTGGAACCCTTTGCTGCAGTGCGTGCATCTAGATAAACATCGCCTTAAGAAATAAACTACAAAGAAACTATATGAGAAAGTGGCATGGACATATACACACTACCAAACGTAAAATAGATAGCTAGTGGGAAGCAGCCGCATAGCACAGGGAGATCAGCTCAGTGGTTTGTGACCACCTAGAGGGGTGGGATAGGGAGGGTGGGAGGGAGGGAGATGCAAGAGGGAAGAGGTATGGGAACATATGTATATGTATAACTGATTCACTTTGTTATAAAGCAGAAACTAACACACCATTGTAAAGCAGTTATACTCCAATAAAGATGTTAAAAAAAAAAAAAGAAACTATAAGGGACTAAAAATCACTGTGCATGTGCAGTTGGGGCAAAGTATGAACAACAAGATACAAAAAGACGAAAAACCCAACTGCCACTTCTGTGGTGTCAGGAGAAAAGCAGGGTACTGCGCATGATCCCTGCACACAGCACCATCAAGCGGGTGGGCCAACCACCCAAGCCACCCCTCCGGCCCAACTCCTGGACCCGCCCGCACCCTCACCCCATTTAAGGGACCAGCTCTCAGGGAGCGAACAAGGGCATCAGTTGCTTCTTTTCTTTCCCTCGTGTTGCAGCTGGAGCCCCAGGAAAGCCTTGCCTGAATTTCTCATCTGGCGTCTTAAGCAATTTCTATTGATAAAAGCGTTCGAGAACCCCACCAGCTGGGGAGAGAATTCCAGGTAGAGATACCAAGAAGGATGATACATGGGCAAGGAGAAGCTGGTGCATCAGTGTCTGGAAACATTGATATAAATGATTTACTCATGCCTGCTATTTAGAGAAAGTTTTTGGTCAGAAAGCCAACTCCTGGATGCTTCCTAGTTTGAGAGGAAAAGGGCACAGGAAGAAAGGAATGGTGTTGGAAATGAGGCTGAAAAATTACAACATAATAATTCTAGAAAGCCAAAGGAAAACAGAGTCCCCGAGTCTCTGAGCTGAATGTGACAGAGAAGACTAAACATGCCGCCACAGAGCTGCTTGGGGGGCCACCTGAATCAGCATCATTTATTAGAAATGCAGATGCTTGAGCCAGCCGTAGACAGACTCCTTCAGAATCTCAGGAATGGAGGCCTAGGAATCTGTGTTTTAATTCGTTCTCCCAGAAATTCTTCTGCACACTCAAATTTAAGAAGCCCTGGTCTACGATACATCTTCTCAAGTTCTCTCCTCAGTGTGTATCCTGCTTCAACAAGTAGCACCTTCAATCTTTCCCCTTGCATTCTGTCTGTAGCAGATTTTCCCCTATTCTTAAAAACAAAAGAAAGCAAGCAAGCAAGGAAGAAAAACACGCCTATCAACCAAATCGGAAAATAAAATCCTCCTGTTTTCTATCTTACAGTTTTTCCTTTTATCTTTAATGTCTCAAATTTTATATATGACCTACAACTATACTCTCCATAGTCTCACAAAATATCACTATTTAAGAACCTGAACTCCGTCTTCTACAGAACCCTGCCCCACAGACTCACCAATATGCTAGATTCACCACTATGCTCTAAAATCACCAAATGACCTGCTAATCGGTGATTCCCCATCTTTGTTCTTGAACATCAGCAGCAGCCTTGAAATTTAACTCTTTGGGCTTCTTAATATAACAACGTAATACCATTTAACAATGTCATACCATTTAACTTCTCATTTCCTATTTCTCAGACCTTCCACTCCCCCCTCACCCGCCGCTAAACAAGTGCATTTCCCCAAATTCAACCTTTAACATTTGCTCTTAATTTTTCCATTCTCCCTCTAATAGAGATAACATCCAATGTTTCCAGATACCGGCTAGTGAACGGTCATGATATCTAGGTGCTATTGGGCTCAAGTAGTGCATATCAACTCACCAATTGGACGGTTTCAAGTTAGAGGTTCTCTTGTCGCCTGACGTCCAAGTATTTTCTCCAAATCCTCAATCCCTCCCAACCAGGTCCCTTCTATCAATAACTTCCTTTTATCTGTGAACAGGCTTTCACATCTGAAGCCTTAAACTTCAGGTCACTTCAGCCACCTCTGTAATATGTCACGATCTACCAAACCCTAGGTCTATTATATATACACATTTTTTTTCCTAGCTTGTTTCTATGGTTCTTGCCAGACTCCCATTACACCCATCAAAATATTTTTTTTCCCTTTTGGCCTCGCCACAAGGCTTGTGGGATCTTAGTTCCCCAACCAGGGATCGAACCCGAGGCTTCGGCAGTGAAAGTGCAAAGTCCTAACCACTGGACGGCCAGAGAATTCCCCAAAATATTAAATATATAGAAGTGATAAAACTTTTTTAAGTGGACTTGAACAAAATGTATAAACAAAGTCTCAGGTTAGCATCTGGAGGCTTGAGTTCTAATTAGTCTACCTCTCAGAGGCTCAGTTTCTTTGCCTATAAAATGATGGTTTGAGAACTGATTATTTTATAGTGCTGTTGGGGAGAATACAGACTTCATACAGCACTTTAAGGTTATGGTTATTAAGAATAATTATATGTTATTATTATTGTTAAATGACTCTTGATCCTCCTTTAGATCAGGAGATGACAGATCAGGGTTGAGGTCTAAGTAAAATTATGAAAGAGATGAAGTCAGCTTCCCCATTTCATCGAGCCTTTTGAGTATTTTTCTTCTTGTCAAAGCTGTGGTTTCATGAAGGGCTTAATGTTGGCTGGCTGACAACAACCTGTATTATCAACATAGGATTTTAAGCATGGATTCCATTCATGTGTGTGTGTGTGTGTGTGTGTGTGTGTGTGCACGTGTGCACGTGCATGTGTGCATGTGCATCTCTGCATGCGCGCAAGTGTGAGTATCACCGTGGAGAACAGCTCTGGGGAGCAGCCAACTTTGAAATCTCCTCCAAGCTTCTCTCTCTCCTCCACTTTCTAATGAAGTAGCCCCAGAGGGTTTGCGAACAAGAACAGAGAAAGCTGGAGTCAGGATTTCCTACTGCCTCATGCCATCCGCAGGCACTGTTCCCCCTCTTCTGGAACAAACAGTGAGAAGCCAGGACAGGCTGTTTTTGCCTGATTCACCCATTTATGCCTCAGGATCATTTTTAAGCTTGAGGATGAAAGCCAAATGGCTCTAAGTCCTTCCACAGAATAGAGTAAGGTTTTGTACTATTTATTCATTAAAATAATAACTTTACTGCTATAAAATCCCTTGAGGAACCCAACATTCTAAATGCTGTTAATAATTTAGATATGCTATAACAGCAAAACAATCTGCAAAACCAAAAGGGAAGAATAAGCACCATAAATGATGGTAGAATGACATATAAAGTTCTAGCCTATGTAAGATATAACACTCAGAATATTCATACTCATAATTAATGAAATGGGAAAAGTTCTTAAGTTCTCTCTCTCTCTCTCTCTTTCTCTTTTGGAAGCAAAATTGAGAACGTGATTTTGTGCAATAGTATAATGAAAACATTGTACTTTGCACGTCTGGGACAGTAAATGCAACTTTAGCCATTTTCGACAGTAAGCAAGAGGAGGAACTAACATTTATTGGGCACAGAGATCTTTACACACATCTTAAAATTTAATCATCATTAAGGCCATTATAATATTAAATTATCACCATTTTGCAGTTGAAGAACTTGGGGCTTAGAGAGGTCAAGAATGTTGTTCAAATCCACATGGTAGAACTGGGTTTGAACTCAGATTTCTCTCATTTCAGAGCTCTTCTCTAAAACCTTCTTATTGAAATATAATGTTCATACAAAAACGTGTGCTAGTCCTAAGTGGAAAGTGGTGAAATCTTTTCTTAATAGACACTTCATGTAAGTAGTCCCTGGATTAAGAAAGCATTACCAGCACTCCCAAAGCCTCCATAGAAAACTACTATACTCGATTCCAATACCATAGATTTGTTTTGCCTATTTTTGAATGTAAATAAGTGGACTTGTGTAACAAGTCTTCTTTTGACTTCTTCTGCCCAACCTTAGGTTTTGTGAAATTCATCATATCCTTGTAAGCACTTATAAACCATTGATTCTTAGTGTTGTATAATATTCCATTGTAAGACTACACAATAATAGATTTACCCATTCTATGGTGAATAAAAATGAGGTCTTTCCCCTTTGGTGGTATTACAAATAATCCTGCTATGAACATTCTTGGTTGACCTTATTTAACGTTTCTGCTGGATCTATCTCGAGGAGTAGAATCATTGGGTCGTGGAACAGGCATAGCATCAGCTTTATTGAATAATGCCAAACAGTTACCCAAAGTGTCTACCTTTCTATCCATGGAATATGAGAGGTCTAAGTATTCTACATCCTTGCCAATACGTGCAGTTGTCTGGTGGTTTTTTTTTTTTTTTTCATTCAGCATATTTTAGGAGTGTATTGGTATCTCACTGAGATTTTAATTTATATTAAAATTCTGTGCTCTCTTGACTTTCCACCTGTTTCCATTGTATTTGATGGCCTGCATTTTTGAGGTGGCCAACCAGCACTTCTAAATGCACACAGTGGTCTTCAAATGCATCTAGCCAGTAGGAGCAATAAGCCCATAAACAATAAGTGGAATCTTTAGGCAAGAGCCAGTATACTAATAACGATTTCAAAAAAGGACAGATGAGAGGCAGTGAGTAGGAATATAACAGATTACAAAATAAGCCCCAGTTCTCCACCCTGCATCCATGCCCTTTTAGCAATGTGACCTTGCTGCTCTTCCCATCAAGAGATAGAGCGTGTTTCCCCAGTATTTAAATACAGACTGGCCTTTCACTTTGCTTTAGTCAGTAGAATGCAGCAGAAGTAACAGAATGCCAGGTTGGCTTAGGCCTCAAGATGTCTTGAATGTTCCCACTCAGTTTTTTGGAAACCCACTGAGCCACCAGGCTAGGCTGTAGGAGGGTGAGAGACACACGAACCAGAGCCGAGTTGTCCCAGCTGGAACCATGAGAGAGTTTCACTATCGCCTAAACCTGGATCAGGTCAGCAGAACACTAGTCAACTACAGATTTGTGAATTTATAAGTGGCTACTGTTTCAATGACCAAATACAAGGAGGTTGGCCAAGTGTCCTGTTTTACACATTTCCCCAAAAGTGAGCCCCTGCTTTAGTCTGGTACTGAATTTCTCTCCCCGATATTATCCCCTCTTCCTAGGAAAGATATTGGCTTGGCCAAAATTTCGTTCAGGTTTTTTCGTAACATTTTGTGGAAAAACCCAAATGAACATATTGGCCAACCCAGTATCACTCTTGAATCTGTGATGTTCCCAAAAAGCCAAATGGAATGTGATTCTTATTTTCCTTAATCTAGCTCTGTGCTCTTGAAGACCCTTGTACAGTTGGAGAGCACTCCCTTAGTACAAGCAGGTTCCACAAGGGAAAGCCCTGCTTTTAATATACTCCAATTTACTTCTGGATGATGACTGCACATCAGTTCCCAAGTCCAGCCCAAAAGAGCTATAGGAGCTACTGTGTCAGCACATGCAGCTCCCCTGAGTTCTGACGTTATGCCAAACAGCTCTCCTCCCAAAGCAATCCAACCATCCCTTTGCCAGTGATGAAAACGACTGCCTTTGTTGTCTCACCAGCTCTGCGCTAAAGCATTTCCAATCAAGAAAATGACCCTGCAAAAATCCTTCCTTGGAAGAGAGGCAGTGTGGCAGAGCGGGCCCAAGCGTTTGCCCTAAAATGCACAGGAATCACCTGGCATTTTGTTCAAATGGAGACGCTGGTCAAGTAGGTCAGGGGTGGGGCCTGAGATTCAGCATTTAAAAAAAAAATTTCTAAGTGGTGTTGATGCCACTGGTCCATGGGCCACACTTTCAGTGGCAAACGTCTAAGGTCCAGGTTTTGGACAAATAGGCCTGTGACCCAGTGGCTCACAGCTTCAGCTTCCTCATCTGCTAGTTGGATTGGTATAAGATTTACGTGAGACTGTGCATGTAAGAAACTAATCACAACCCCTAGCACACAGGACAGGTGGAGGATATAGAGTTATTGTGTTATGCAGATATGGAGAGTTGCCCAATAGTTACTGTACAGTCTCTCTCCCCAGAAATGGGTCTTTATTCTTATCAGGATTTCCTTGGGCCCAGTGCCAGACAGCTTTCGATGTTTTCTGAGTCCCATGTTCTTGTCCTGGCAACCTTGGAAGCAGTCCTAAAGCAGAGGTAAAATAAAAGTTGTGGAATTTAGGTATTGCTGAGGGAGTCTTATTTAGGATGAGAAAGGTTAATAGTAGGGGGTCATAGAGAGGTTATGGTGAATCAGGGTCCCCTGATTTGAAATCTATGCTGTTGAACCTTTTCCATGATTCCCATTCATGTCCCAAACCTATGCAGCTTTTAGTCCTATGCATTTACCCATAGTTTATAAGGTTAAGTTGAAAGAAGAATGAATCAGCCCCATGCAAAAATACTCAGCTGTTTTCCAAACCCACTTTCCCAGACAAATCAAATAAGACAGCAGAAAGAATCAGGTTTTATGAGACTTTTCCATTAGATATGTTCATTAAACCCTTGCTACTCATAGTATGGTCCAGGGACCCAAAGCAATGACATCATCTGGGGGTTTATTATAAATGCAGAATCTCAGGTGCCCCACCAGACCTACTCAATCAACTCTCTGGTTGGGGCCCAGGATTCTGTGTTTTAACAACCTCTCCAGGTGATTCTGAGGCATGTTACAGTTTGAGAAGCATGACTTTAGGGCCTCAGACCAACAGTATCAATTTGGTCCCTTCTCTTTAAAGAAATGTAGGATCCCAGGCCGTAACCAACAATCTACCAAACTAGAATCTGTATTTTAACAAGATCCTCAGGACATTAGTATGCTCATTATAGTTTTAAAAATAATGCTCAAGGGTAGAACATACTTTGGGCCCAGTCTACCATCCAGGGTACTGACTAGATGGATTATAGACCCAGGAAAAACACACAAATTATTGGAATAAGAAAAATTCAGATAGAGCTGCCCTTACATTGCACTGATGCAAATAAGAAGGGATGAAAGCTTTAGGCATTGCTATTCTGCCATTTACATGGGTGCTTAACCAAAGTTTGGGGTGAGCTGGGCTAAAGTAGAATGAGTTACAGGTAGTGTTTTTGCTGGAAGACTATTAGAAACAATTCCTATCTTGACAGGACAGTGGGGGAAAAAGAGTTATGGTTTCTTTGTTCCCTCCCTGTTCAATTTGGGTCAGAGACCAGCAGAAAGGGGGAGGAGGCTTTGTTCTCTGGGTGTGAGTGAGGCATTCTTTCCCAAATTTTTACTCAGGGCCCTGGATTTAAAACTGACTGCTTCTGCCAGTTCTGATTTCCTTGAGGCTCTAGGTATAGAAAGAGACTTCTGTGATTGGAAAAAACCCTTCTGGACAAGATGCTTCAGTGGACACATCAACCACTGCCTTATCTTGCCCACTACTTGTACTGCACGGGGCTGACCTGTCCATCCAGGTCAGCAGCTGTGCTTTGGCTCATCTTGGATTTTTTTATGATCTGGGGATAAAAATGGGGAAAGTAGACCCTTGTTAGTATCTGACCAAAATCTGGTATTGGAACCATTATCAGAGAATGTAATCATTTTAAAATTTATTTTTAGTTTCAAAGTTATACACATACATGTACGTATAGCAGCTGCTGACTTAAGCGTTTAAGACTCATCTGACTCCTTGTCCAGGTGCTCCAAGGAGCAGATATCAAGACGTGATTAACCATGCAAGGGTATTATTAGGGGAAATGCCTTGTGAGAAAATAGGGGGGGAGCCAAGGAAGGCTGGGAGAGCTGTGAGACCATGGTGAGGTCTGACACCCGTGAAGGAGAGAATGCAGGAAGGAAGGCTTGGGGGTGAAGGCGGGGAGCATCTGAGATCACTGTGCAGCCTGAGGGAGGTTCAGCAGGGTTGTCAGAAAGTTCCTGAGCCAAAGTGGGCTGCCAGAGTGTCCCCCAGAAATGGGCCTGCTTTAGTATTCCTACATGCTAAGTCACTGACTAGGAGTACCAAGTCAGTGGCAATGGATGTCTGTAGTAGTCAGGATCCTCTGTCAACACCTCTTCCTATAGTTGGAGGAGTGCAAGACACATTCTCAAAACCATAACTTTCCTCCTCCCCCTCCCCATCAAAAACATTCAGTGGCAGCTAGTATTTAAAGACCCATGTATCAGTCTATTTGGCATCTCATGGAGGGTGTCATAAATATGAAAGGCATCCAATCTGCATACTCACCTTAGACCTTCCACTGCTATCTGAGCAATTTGTCAACTGTGTATTTGCAGGAAGGCTCTACAAGTTCTCTTTGGAGAAATGACAATAAGAACTTGGGTGTTGTCATGTAAAACTTGGAGAATGGAGTCTTGATTCTTAACTAAAGCATTGACTTTTGTTGATCACCTTTGAGAAAGCAGGAGACCAGTGTGATGTAGAGAGTATGAAGTGATATGTATCCTGCCTTGAAATACCAACAGACAGTTGGCAGTGAGGATTTTTTGAGCAGTTTTCTGAGGTTCTCTTTAAACTCTCCTGCAACATATTCCCTGAGGAAATTGTTGTACATTTTTCAATAAGAAGGATTGTAACAGACATATTGTTTGTCGCATACTAAAGACATTCAATATTAATTAAGAAACCCAAAAGATCCTAGGACTGGGAAGCAGGAGAACTGGGTTTAAATTTTGTGACCTTGCTGTATGACCTTGAGTAAGTCACTAACCTCCCTTCAAAGCTGTAGTTTTTTTCCCTTGTGAAATGGAGATAATAGTACTTGATTGCAATTCACTCGATAGATTAGTTTCCCTTGTTGAATGACATCACATTGGAAATTTTGAAATGTCATACGAAAGAAAGGTGACTGTGTGAGTTGGGCTCGTGTCCAGTTAAGCAAAATAAGGTTTATTTTAAGGACACAAATGGATTAGAACTGGAAAAAGAAGGCCCCAAGGAAACAAGAGTAGAACCAGGGTTGGCTATTTTCTCTCCTTTAGGTTTACCTCTCAGTTTCTTCAGACTGGAAGATTCCTTTCTTCCCCATATTTTGGAGTTTAAACCTTGGCCCATTGTGCAGCTAAAGAGAAGGGCCCTGAATCTGAGATCACCCCACATGGAAGACCCCTCTGCCAAGAGGAGCCCAGGGCCATTTCCTCAGGAAGCAGCTTTGGACCAGGGTATTTCAGTAAGAAAGGGGAAATTGGGCATGACTGGCACCTAGACATATCCAACAGGTGCAGATTATAAATTGGCAAGGTGACATCATCCATAGAAATCAGGCTGTTGAATAAAAATCTAGAAGTATGACCTAGCCATTCTCCCTCCAGTCCACATGACTTGGGGACAAATCACATAACTACTTTAAGCCTCAGTTTTCTTGCTGGGGATAAAAATGGGTTATTGGGAAATTCAAATCAGATAATTTGCATGAAAATATGTTGTAAACTCTGAGATGCAAAGAATGGCCACCAGAGCTTAAGAAAGAATAGAAGCAAGCAGGCTGAGTTACTAACTTGCCAGGGAAGTGAATACACACCAGTGAAGAAATTCACTCACTGGTGAGTAGAAAACATACTACTACTTTTTTTTTTATTATAACATGCACAATTTTTGACAAATTACAAACAGACATAATGGTTGATTAAGTAAGCAGTGCCATGGTGATGGTAAAGGCTATCCGTTCATCTTTTCATAAAAAGTAAATGTCAAAGTTGGGATTTCTTTTAACAAAGAATTGAGAGGGCCTTTAGAAATCAAAGAATCAGATTGTAGAGTCGGAAGCACCATTCTCTCTAAATGTAATCTCCTTTTTAAAAGCTGTGTTTCCGAAGGCTTGCTGGTTGGCAGACAAGCAAAACTGAGAGCATATTCATGAAAGAACAGACTGAGGACTTGCAAAGGCCTTGGAGACAGGAGACCTGTGTCCTGTGCTTCTCCTAACTGGCTGTCTGATCCAAGGTTATTTATTTTCCTTCTCTAGGCCTCCATTTCCTCAGCTGTAAAACTTTGTCTATAGGCGAGGACTAACGCTAATGTCCCTTCCAGCTCTGATAGATTCTGATTCCAAGGAACTTCATCTGATCATGACCTCAAAAACTATTTTTTCCGTCAGAAATGTTAAATGCCATTTAAAATGTCAAATATGATAATGTTGGTATAGCCACAATATTATAACAAATTACCCCCCAAATTTTGTTGCTTAAAACAACCACCATTTATTTGTTTTACAAGTATAAGTGGACGGGGCCACTTGGCTGATACACCCTGGGCTTGGTTGATCCGGACTGGGCTCACTCACGTGTCTGTAGTCAACTAGTGTGTAGTTGCGGGTGGCTGGTCTGTGTTGGCCTCGGCTGGAACAGATAAAATGGCCCAGGGCCTCTCTCCAGTGGATGGGGTCTCTTATCTTCCAGCAGGCTAGTCCAGGCTTATTCACATGCCAGTGGAAGTTTCCATGAAAGAGAATGGAAGGATGCAAGAACTGACACGTTGTCACTTCCATTGTATTTTACTGACCAGAGTAAATAGTAAGGTCAGCCCAGATTTATAAGTGATGAAGTAGACTTCACCTCATGGTAGGAGGAGCTACCACATCATATTGCAGAAGTACATGGAAATAGGCAGCAATGAAGAACTGGGGACATTCTGGCCACTAATCAACCAAATGGTAGCTAGATAGATCTATATGATTCTTTCTGAAACACTTTACAATATTTTTTTAAGTCAGACAGTTTAAATCTCCACTCCCTCATGGCAAGGAGAATCACAAGTAGTAGCGGGCTGTTTATCTCTTTCTAGAAAAATCCTCAACAGGGACATGGCATTTGCCTAAGGAATAGCAGGTTAATGGCTCGCTTATACCCTTTCAAAAGAATGGTTAGCTTCCCAGATGACCCTAAAGGCTCTTAGCTCTTTTTCCCAGTTCATAAATACAGTCTAGAGATTTTTTTTTCCAGGGCAGTCTTCCCGAAAACTGCAACAGATACAACTTACTTTATCAGAACATGAGCTGAGAAACTGCAACTGTGCTAGCTATCCAAACAAAAGCCCTGAGGCTCCTCTTTCCTGTTGAAGTTGAGTGGCAAGTATGCCCTACAGGGGAGACCTCACTTTCCCCCAGTTGCCTTCTTCCGCTCCCCAGTAGCAGCAAGCCCATTTCAAGTGCTCGGTAGGCACACGTGGCCACTGGACAGTGTAGGTACAGAGCACATTTGCCATTGCAGAAAGTTCTGATGGAAGAGGTGATTTGGGAAATATCTAAGCTATCCGGAGAGGGCAGGCCCAGGTGGGGCCTTGGCCAACCCTGGGATATTCATGAAGGAATCAGATACCTGGAAGAAATGCAGGTGATTATCCATATTGGACATCATGATTCATGTAGTTTGGTCCTAGGTCTTTTAACTACAGATTCACTCAGTGACCTTGGGCAATGCATCTTATTTCTTTGAGTGTTAGTTTATTCTTCAGGAAAATAAGAGATTAGGGTAAATCAGGGCTTCTCAAATTTGTGTGTACACATGAATTATCTGGAGATGTTGTAAAAAATGTGAATTCAAATTCAGAGGCAGTAGGTGGTTGAGGCCTGACATGCTTTATTTGAAATCAGCTCTCAGGTGGTGCCAGTTTTGCTGAGGCCCTTGGTCCATGGACCACTCTTTGAGTAGCAAAGCATTAGGTCATAGAGCCATTGAATATTGCCTCAGAAAGGATCCTTATAGATTCCCTATTCCAATCCTGTCTCTAAGGTCCTGTCCAGCCCTAGAGTCCCTGAGGTCTGAGAATAGGCCCTTTCATATCCTGAAGGGGCCCTGGTGTCATTTGACTTGTTTAATAAAGCAACAAAAATGACTTTGGAGTAACTCCATAGTTTCCTTGTAACTATGTAAGTAAGGAAAGACTTGATTTGTGTCTAATGGCTTCTATGAAGTGAAGAGCTCTTATAGCTCATATATTCCACTTACTAGAGACTGGGTAATCTTTACATTTGCTTTAAATGACCTCCTCAAGGCCACTCTCCTCAAGTGTTAATTGTATACAGTAAAATACGGCCATTCCTAATAGCATACCTGTTCTTACTTAAAATTGGCAAGTGGAACAGCAGAGAAGAAGCACAGATTCATGCAGCAAGTGAGATTGCCCCAGAGGCAGTGGTTGAAAAACCTCCAGATTTCTCCATGTGGATAAGTATGGCGACTGGTAGAAAAATAAACTATACACTACATATGCTATATACATATACTATACTCTAATATACTACTATACAGTTCACTTCCATCAAACCCCACAGTGTGCTCTTGAGCTCCTAAGTCATTAGGCTTGAATTCAAGACCTGCTGTTTTCTTGTGAACTGAGCAATGGGTGCTTTTAGCAAGCAGCACCACCAGATGATGTGCTGTGGCCTCTTTAATGTAAGCCATTCAGTTTGTCCTAAATGGATGGGCACGTTTTCTGCATTTGCAGCTTGGATTCCAAGGCTGGGAGTAGTAATGCTGAGGAAGCCAGAGTACAAAAGGAAAGAATAAAAGGGCAAAGGACTAAAACCAACAGGGAAATGCAATTACAAGGTGTATTAATGTACACTGTGCAGAGGGAAGGATTTATTACACTTTCAGGGTTTTTTGGTTTTGTTTTCGGGATTTTTTTTTTTTTTTTGCATGAACGGTAGGGGGAAAGAACTGATATTTGTCAGTCTGAATTGGATAAGTGCAGTTGCAAAGAATAAAGGGAGCTTTTAGAAAGTGGGCAGCTGCGGCAAAGCCTGAAGCCATGGTACTTGATACTGCAGTGTACTCTCTTAGTGATCCTGGGCAGCTTTTGAGAACAGCAAGCAAGGCATTCAGGATGGAAAACAATGGCAAATGTCAAGAAGGAAAGAAAGAATCTCAAGTTTAAAAGACTGTTGATTGACAGGTAGGACAGATCAAAGAGAAAAATTCGTATCAAGTATTTATAATTATAATGCTAATAGGGATCAATAATCATAAAAAGAAACTATAGCCAAAAAAGTTTAAAAAAAAATAGCTTTCAATCTTAAAACAAACAAATTAAAAACAAAAGAAGAAACTAGCCGAAGACTCAAATATTCACCATTTCATGCATTCGGATTTTTTCACTATGTATTTTGTTACTCAGCTAATCAATGAAAAGAAAGTTTCATTAAGTGTGTTTAAAGTTCTCTGCCTTAAAACTTATCCAGTGGAAATATGTTTGGAGAAGCACAAGATGGGGTTCATGTATAACCCACTGCAAAGCAAGCCTCAGAGACCATATCTAAGCGTGAGTTTTTGTGATTCACAGGAAATGTTTTGGGAGAAGCAGGATTCTACAAATACATCACCTGGGCCCAGTGGGCTTGTTTTCACTTCTTTCTCCCTGCCACTCTGTGCCCCACACAGGTGTGGATGTGCAAAGCTTCCTCGTGGCAGATTGGGAGGTCAGGCTTGAAGGAAAAACCCTGTTTTGGAAACTTGCTCAGGCTTGCTTGGGACTAGGGTGGTTTAGAAGCCCAGGGAGAAATGTTGAAATCAGTCATTGCAAAATCACTTTTGCAATAAGTAATGAATAAAAACCGAAGGAAGATATCTTTCCTCCCCAAAGTAAAAATCTACCACAGGACTTGTCTAAACAGCCCTTTGATAATAGAACTTTAAAGGCAACATAAATTAAAAATGCTTCTCATAGCCAAGGCCAGAACTTCTGGCCGTCATTGATTGATTTATTCATTCAGTAAATATCTGCCAGGACATGACAGGTAGCAAGCAGAGCCCAGGACAGCACTGAAGAAGAGGAGCCTGGTCACTCATCTCATGGCTCTGAGACACCAACTCACATGTCACCTCCTGAGACAGTCACTGTCTGACACTTTATCTCACCTAGCTCTACCTCGGTTGTTCTTTATCTAAACTTTGGCCCTTCCATCATAGCTCTTGGTGCACCTGAATTCTGTTATTTTTAAAAACGGGGCTCTATGTCCACCCACTACAATATCACTGTGAAGATCCATCTGAATTTTTCAGTGTTGTGTGCCCAACATGTACAACAGTGCCCATATATGGTAGGATCTCAAAAAATGTTTATTAAGGAAATGAATGAAGATGGTGCAAGCCATCAAACAACCTTCCTGTTCAGATGAAATATTATACACAAAGAGAAAACTATAAAGCAGTAACTGAAAGATCCCTAAGAGAAATCAATTTCTATAGAAGTTAAACTTTAAAGAGTTCATTGCTGAAGAAGACTATCAGAGAAGACTCTCCCGAGACCTTAATGAACTTTCATCTTTTGTGGATTCAAATAAGTGCAGAAAAAAATTCAAATCATTGTGAAAGGAATAACTAACTCTTTTTTCAAAATGACATTCTGGCAATAATATGTTTCAATCAATGTTTTTCATAATTCTAGAAATTGTGCAAAATGCAGATGGATATTGAAAATGTATCAGAGGAGACATTTGAAATCAGTAAAAAAGTGTCAGATTACTTAATAAGAAGTTCTGGGAAAACTGGTTTGTCTTTCTCAAAATAAAGTTGAATCTGTCTTTCTCTTTATCCCAACACAAATTGCACCTTAAATTACTATTTAATGAAATTAAAACTAAATTCCAGAAGAGAACATTGGTAACAAGTAATATAATTTGTAGTAGGAAATTTATATAATTTTCAAATCAAGATTTCAGTATCTAAAGAACAAAGGCAAAAGAGAGATAATAAGCAGGGAAAATATTTGCAATGCATATTACAGGATCTAATGCTCTCTATATGTAAGGAGGTTTTATTAATCAACAAGAAAACTATCAAATGAATAGAAAAGGTGAAGCAAGGATGTAAGCAGGAAAAAAAACCAAGGATTTAAAATAAATGAAATGATGTTCAATTTTACACATAATTGGAAAATGCAAAATAAATTAACGAGATATGATTTCCTACCTTAAAAATGGCAAAACAACTTTTAAGGTTTTCATTATACAATGTTGGTGAGGCTATGGGAAAAATACACATTCAAACATTAAGTGTAAGAGTGAATTGCTATGATCTCTTTGGAAAGTAACTTAGTGATATCCATGAGAATTAAAACAGATGTCCTTAGTCCCACCAAACTGCTCTAAATTTTTTCGTAGGTATACTTCCATATATACAAGAGCATGATAATGATGAGAGAGAGAGAGGGAGAGAAGAAAAAAGAGGAGGAGATGGGGGAGAGGGAGGGGGAGGGGAGGAGGGGGAGCTGGGACTATGAAGCATGCTGGTCCTTTGCCATTTGACTCCCTGTTTAGTTCTGTTGATATATCACTGATCATGGGTATCTTTGGGAAATAATACTGGAGCCTGGGGTGGAAGGGAAATGCTTCCTTCAAAACATAAGTCATATCAGTGGAAGTTCAGAAAGCTGGAAACCCAGTAATCCTCCAGTGGAAACTCCAAACGGGTGTGTGTGCAACACCAGTATTTCTGCCTCCTGGACCTGGTAAATATCCATGACATGCTCTTTTTAGGACTATTCTTCAACTTTCCCCAGATTTAATATCAGCACAGGCATACCAGCTAGACAAAGTGATAAATAGGCTGGACTAGTAGAAGAACAAACTTCCAATTTAATAAATGAATTAATTTGAGAAGACCAATAAAACATTTTCTAGCCATTAGAAGACAAATAATAGGTAGTATGGCAGTGTTTTTCAAATATTTCTGACCCACAAGGGAAAATGTGTACTTTGCATTATGCACTACTAACACACAGACACACAGACACATGCACAAAGTGAAACAGAAGTTTCATCCAATGATACCTTAACCTAACTACATATAATTCATGTTGATATTTTCTATCCTTTTCTATTCCATTCCATTCTATGTCATTAGAAAGAAAATGCTAGTCTTGACCAATCAACTTTATTTCACAATCTAATAGCTGTATGAAACTACAATGTGAACAGACACTGGCATAAAAGAATCCATAAAGGCTTTCTAATTAATCTGACCTGGGTACTAAATCCAGGCTGATGACTTATAATTGTTATAGTAGTTACTTAATTTCTCTAAACTTTGCCTCACCTGTAAAATGGGCCTTTTAATACCTAACATAGAGATGGTTGGAGAATGAATTTGTGTATTGTGTGTAGAGTGTGTGATGTGGTTGTCCCCTGTTGGCACCAGTGATCCACTTTTCCATTCACTGAACAAAGAGTCCTTGAAGAAAACAGATGCGGTTCCTGTCCCCATGTAGCTTGGCTTCTCACTGTGCAGTCAGTAAGCTGAAAGCTGCTGACATCAGCCCATAGTGAAAGGTAAGTTCACTATAGATTTTTTATAATTTTTTAAAGAAATTGAAGACTCAGCACGAAGCCAGTAGAGAGGAAGCTGTATAAACAGGAGAACCCGTTTGTCATGAATCCTGATTCTCGTATGGCCATGGTTCTCAAGCAGGGGCGATTTTGCCCTTCAGGGGATATTTTTGGTTGCCACAACTGAGGGACCACTACTGGCATCTAGGCCTAGAGGCTGAGGATGCTGCTAAACATCCTACTATACTCAGTACAGGCCCCCACAATCAAGAATTATCTGGCCCCAAGTGTCAATAGTACCCAGGTTGAGAAAACCTGTGTTATGGGAACTGAACCACTATGATTATTGTGATTGGAAATGCCTTTAGAATCTTGGTGTGGGAGTCATTCTCACCGGCTTGGGCAAGTTTCCAAAGCTCTCAGTTTCAATTTCCTCATCTGCAAAATGGGTATAATAATATCTGTCCACCTCCGTAATAGGTTGAGATGTGCAAATCAATCCAAAGATGAAAAGCTTTAAGAATGAGACTGGGTGGCCAATTTCAGATGGGTACCATTTTATTATTATTATTGGCCTTTTCATAAAATAAGAAATTACCAGAAAACTTCAAAGATTTTGTTAATTAAAAGAGATGTATCAAAAACACAACATTAGGTTAATTATGGCACCAGCACCCAATTTTCATCAATAGGAATACGGCTCGTTTGGGGGGTTTGCATTATAACATCATGGGTTCAAAAGGGAATCAAAATTAAATTAGTTTTTTAATAATGCCAACATTCCAAACATCTGATGTAAAAATAAACAGAGAATATATTATGGTTACACATTATTCATTCTGTTTATAGATACTTCCCTTCCCAATACCATCCCAGACCCAGGGAGCCAATAACACAAAATGTGCCAAGAATTACAAATCGTGTCTTGCTTGGTACCTGACTATCTTTCCAAAGTTATCAAGGTTCACTTAAAAACCAACTTGCCACTAGCTGTTATGGAACATGAGAAGATGAGTCAGTAATTTCTTTTTCCCTTGCACGCTCACACCTTGGTATTGGTGCCTCTCTTAGAGAACCATTTATTTTGCTGGTCTGTCCCTCTCCTTTGTAATCCCGGCACACAATCTGATTGTGAGTCCAGAGATGGGAAGATCTTACCTTATCCATGTTATAGTTTGTAACGAGTAGGTGTGCAATGTAATCAAGTGAATTGAGTTCTGCAAATATTTCTCAAAAGAGTTCTTCTTATTACTTTGAGTCTTTCTTTGCTCTCCTGCATCTCTGCAGAGATTCTTGGTGTAAACTTACAGAAGGAAACAAATATGGACCCTGTTTTCATGTAAGTTATATTCTCACTTTGCCGGCAGTAAATTAAAAACTGCTGCTGGATTATGCCATTGGGCTATAATCATAGTCAAACTCACCCGAACTCCGTACAATTTTTTTTGATGAGGACCCCGTTAGTGTTTTCGGTGGAATATCACAGGATCAGCACAAATCCCACAGTGCAGAATAAGTTGGAGTGATTTCCTAAATCCTTCTGCTGTGGGAGGAACAGAACTATGTGCTAGGGGTGCCTGGAGCTTGAACAATCACATGGGCTGGGATGGTGGTAGGGAAGAATTAAGATAAGAGCTGAAAGGTTGGTGACTTTTAAGTTACTTAAGTTAAAGGACAGTATACTTAATAGAGTTAAGCCATTCTTTGAGACTCTTTCCAAAAATCTGATTAAAATAAACAATGACTGTCTTGATCAATAGAACCAAGCTTTCCTTCAGTGCTTATTCAGTACTAAATCCTGCAATCTAGTGGATTCTAGTATTACAGAGATGAAGAACACTTGGATAGCTCTGCGGTATCTTCCAGCTCTCTCCACAGTGACCCTGGAGGGTAACATGTTTCAAGTGGCATTGCTACAAGGTGTAAACAAATGGTCTGAAACCCTGCATCACTGCTTGGAAAAGTGATTCCTGGGAATGCTGCTAGATTAGCAGTGAACTTTGTATGAGTAAGAGATCAACTTTCACGTTAAGCCTCTGAGAGAAGGGGGTTTGTTTGTTACTGTACCTTAGCAAGACTCTCTGACTAATACACAATCATTTCATTAAAAATATACTGCAAACTTTAAAACTGGAAAGAAAATAATCCCAGAATATGTATAGTTCTGAGAATTCAGTAAGTTTAATATAATAAAGACGTCCCTACAGCTCATATTTTCCTCATTTGACTATGGATTCAAAAAACTAATTTAAGACAACATTATTCACTAAAATTAAAATAGCATATAGATAATTTTGCTAAAAGGGGGGCACCGAAGGCCTTGAGGTGGGAGGTGGTTGTACCATGATTAGATTTATATTGAGAAAGACCAATCTACTGCCTGTTGGAGGTGAGCAGCAGATACCAATGAGAAAAGATGATGCCAAAGATGAGATGTCTCAGAAAAGCCATGGAGGGGATGAATGTTGTGTGTAGAAAGAGAAAATGCGGCTTACTGCCAGGAAGGATCAGCTCTAAGTCTGTCAGTGCTGGCATCTTGGGAATAATTTTAAAAAGTATTATTTCCAGAAGGTGCTGGATTTTTAAAATTTGCTAGTTGGTGTGCTACCTACCACATGCACCTGCTGGTCACCTTCCTGAGTCACTGCATTCATCAGGCCCTCTGTCATCATAAGCTCCAACCCTCTCAAAGAGCTACCTAATTTGCTATATACATTATGGATCATTCTGAACCAAAAGCTTAATATGAAAGCTCTGTAAGAGTAATATACCCAGAGTCTATGTTTTATCAGTTGTTTATAAATTCTGGCTCTTATATGTAGGCAATCTAGTTTTTAAAAATATTTTGAAAGTACACACATAAATATATAGAGTTCTAATTGCAAAATTTTATTTTAGTAAATTAAAATTAGTATTCTCCAAGTAGAAAAGGACTTATTTTAATGTCTTAGGAGAGTAGCACTTTCTAATTGTTATCAAATAACAAAGGGCTTATTGGATCTAGACTCTAGATTTTTAAACTCTAGATTTTAGAGCATACTGGGGCTTAAGTGAAAAAAAGGGTGAGTACCAGAGGGCATTGGGGATCCATATTTAAGTGGACATAACCAGATTGCCTTCCTTACTGATAGTATTTTACCTTTCCAGATGAGTTCAGAGAAAAGCAAAATGCCTTCCAGTGAACTGGACATTTTCCCTTGCCATCTCAACAGCCAGAATTTCATACAGGAACGGAGGAATGGATGGGAAATCCTGACTGCCTTATCAGTTCTAGCTTCATTATTTCATTTTAAGCAGGAACAACCAGCATTTTGCCAGTACTGAGATGAGGAAATCTGTAATTCTTAATCTCATTGTGAAAATTGTTAGAGCAATTTCACCAGTTGGAAATGTGGTTTTAATGCATTCTTGTCTCCTAATTTCTCTTACATACTTTTATGTACACTTTGCTCCTGCTAAACTGTTATGCTTTCAGCATGGACGGTCTTCTCCATCTGTACCTCTTTATTTGTGTGTGGGCATGCCCCCCCACACAATCACACACACAAACACACACACTGTGTATGGCATTCCCACTCATCACCTTTGCCATTTCATGCTCACTGGCTCATCTTCCAGCTGTTAGTACTTGCCTCTCTTTGCCCGAGGGCTTTTCTCTGGCCATGAAGCCTGTTCCGACTTTGCACAGGCAGGCAGAAAGTGCCAGAGAATTAATACCTCCTCTTTCAAGAGCAACCTCAACCTATGGGTGTCAGGAATGGTGTACAAAACCACAGCTTCCTCATCCTTTGGAGAGAATTAGTCTTAGGTGCTTGTTCAACACTGCTTCCCAGGGCTTCCCATTGGAGTGTAGGTTGCCCACTGTGCCAACTGTTTTATTATCTACCCTTTGTTGACTACCCTCCCTTCCTGCCTCACTTCTCTACCTCTCTACTGGTCTCCTCCACCTTCCAAATAAACTACTTGCACTTGACTCATATATATCAGGGGCTACTTTTGGGGAACCTCAAACTAACGCACACATATAACACACACGCAGTCTAATTACAACCTCTGCAAGGAAGCTTCCTCTGATGGCTCAGGCAGAAAAAACTCTCTTCACAATCTTAATTCCCAAAGCCTAGGATTTGTACCGTTCTCTCTGATATTTCATGCACTTTTGCCCATACCAACTTCTCTGCAAGACTGCAAATTCCTAAAGGGCATTATCTACACTACTTCCAATGTGTATGCTCTGTAACACCAGCCTCCATTGGCAAAGAAAAATTAGATAATAACTTGATTTTGAAATATATACTCTACCCATGCTGCCATTGAAATGCAGTCGACAAAGAATGAGTCATTTCAAACGAATTTATTATTTTTAGAGTATTCTTCCTAAGACAGTGCATCTTGATTTCTTAAAAGGCATTTGACAAGATTGCATAGGACACACTTATGGGAGATTTAGTTAAATCTGGGAAGGTGAGCTTTCAGTTGTTTGAACATAGAGTGAGTTGAAGAGTATACTGGTATACGGCTCAATGCCAACCCTGAATAAAATTCCTAAGATGTTTCTTATCTCTAACATTGACTTATCAGATTTATGGGGAAAAATATTTATTTTTCTCACTAGCTAATCTATAGGTTGATTGGGATTTCCTGATATTGGCTGGGCTTGACTAAATGTGGCTCTAAGCTGAGGCCTCTTACAGTTTATATCAATAAATAATATAAAGATTTAGTAAGTGCATTTATCAGATTTGTAAATTATAAAGACTGGGAGAGAGAGTTAAGCTGTTAGTAGAATTATGAGTCAAAATGTCCTCTATAGATTAGAATAAATAACTGAAACCAGCTAGATGTGTTTAAGAGAGGCCAATGTAAAGGTCTGTCTGGGATCAAATAATCATTTGTATTGGGGTAGAATAGCCATGCATGACTGACTGTTATTATTACAATAATTACCATTATGCATCTCAGGATTATGCTGCATATACACAGAAGACTCTGTGTTGACCTAAAAAAAATATACTCATCTAAGGATACTTACCTGTAAGATGGTGCCTGTACCAACCGTCCAGGAGTCTTTGCTGGCAGATGTTTAGACCATGTATGATACTTTACAGTAGTCAAAGCCAATACCACAGAAACAATGTGCAATTCTACTTAAGCCACTGGAACCTAAAGTTTATTGTGCTTCCCAGAGCAATCTTTATTTACTGTGTGAGGACAACAAGATGGAAAAGAACTCTAGCTATCTTCACTAAGTAGAATTTAATTTATTCCTGAAGTTTAGTGACCAAAGTAACTGAAAAACTAGAATAGTAAATTTGTGAAACAATATTAAGTATAAAAGTATTTTTGAATAAAGAATTTTAAAAACCTATAGTAATTTTATTAAAACTGTATTTCTTAGAGAAAATTACTCATATTATTATTATTATGGAGATGACCATCACTCTATTTTCTCTTTTGGTCCTTACAGACTCTACCATATTGTCTCTGGAGCCATTTAAGAAGCCATGACAAGGTAGTGAGGGTCTATAAGAGGGAAACCTTGCAATATGTGTCCAAGCTGAGGGATCTGGGCATTTTCTCAAATAGTCCTAATTAGATGGACTATTTTTATATAAGTAAGTGAACTTGGATGGACTCTTTGTAGCTGCAGATGGTAGATTCTGGATGGATGTGTAGAAATCACACAAAAAATTACTAAAAATTTAATTTGTCTCAAAACACAGCAAACTACTTTACAAATTAAAGCCCTTTAGACTTCAAAGGGACCTTCCAGTTGATGCATTTCTTTTTTTTTTTTTTTTTTTTTGCAGATCAGGATATAAATCCAGGCAGGTTAGGAGATATCCAGTTCCTCTTAGGAAATATCAGAGGTAGAGCTAAGAACACAGTTCCTGATTCATTGTCTAATGCTTTTCTCCCCACATTCTAAGCTGACTCCTTTGGCCAGCAGTGGTCCATCTGGCAAGGGTATGAAGTCACCTGTAGCAAGGCTTCTTAAGTTCTGTGGTGAAGGACCATTTTCTCCCTCATACCCCTCATGGACTTTGAAAATATTTTTGGTCTAATTATTTTTATTTTAAATATATTTTTTCCAATATTTTTGTTCTATATCCAGTTGAGTACAGTGATCATGCATTTGGATGTCAAGCAGTATCAAATTTCTTAAGGCTTGCTTTCAATTCCTGTACTTCTCTCATGCAGACCAGTAGCACTGGTGTGTGTGTGTATGTGTGTGTGTGTTTAAGTCTTTGAATGTCTGTAAGTTGGATATCATTCTGATACAAGCACAGTGTGTTCTACAGTGGTTTTCTTCTTTAAATTTCTATAGGTATATCTGATGGATTGAGTTTGGGGATAGTCCAAAGGATTTCCCTTTGAAAATGTTTTTAATCCCCTATATGATAGGCGGCACCTAATATAGTCCCTGATGCCCCTCACATCCTGGCATTCAAGCCCTGTTCAGATCCCCAATCCTAGAATGTGAGCTGGACTTATTAACTCACTTCTAAGGAATAGAATACAGCAGAAGTGATGGGATGTCATTTACAAGACTAGATTATAAAAAGGCTCTGACTTTGGTCATGGGTTCTCTCTCTCTCTCTCTCTCTTTTTCTCTCCCTCCTCCTCCCTCTCTCCCTCAGATCTTTGCTCTTGGGACAGAAAGATGCCAAGTTGCCAGTAGTCCTAGATATAGACCCACATGAGAAGCAGCTGATGCATCCAGCCAACAGTCAGTGAGGACCTTTTACCAGCACCTGTGTGAGTGAGCTTGGAAGCAGACCTGCATCCATCAAGCCTTGAGATGACAGCACGCCCTGCCAACACCTTAACTCTAGCCTCACGAGAGACCCTGAGCCAGAGGCACCCAGATTAAGTCATGCTTGGATTTCTGACTCAGAGAAACTGTGTGATGATACATATTTGTAGTTTTATGCCACTAGGTTTTCGGGTAATTCATTGTACAGTGATAGATAACTAATAGACCTTGCTATGAGCATAACCAGGTAAAGCTGTAATCAACATCAACAATTAGCATAAATAAGTGTACTTTCTCTTTAGCTCCACAGGTGAAATGTAGTAGAAAAAATGTAACGCCCCATCCACTCTGAATGGGCACAGTGGCTACTCTTCAGGAGCGATGTACCCATCCCCTAGGTGCTGGGAGCAATAGATACTGATAGTCATAGCTTTCCTCCTCATTGGAACTTCCTTCAGCTGTAGGGAATTGTGTCTCCCAAGATCATGCCTAATTAATGCAGGGACACAAGGGTCTGGCCTACTTGCCTCACCTGGGACAACTTAGAAGACAATCCCAGCCCCAGAGCTACCCACAGGGTCAGCTGAGGCCTCTGTTATAACTGCACCATGGGTCAGATTTTCTCTCTGCCCAATCCCCCTTCCTCACAGATCTACCTCCCATCATGTTTCTGGTTGAATTCATTGTCCAGGGCATTGCGTGATGAAATCTTCCTAAGTAAGTCGATATATTTCTCTCAGAAAGCTCTATGGGTTTATTATCTTTCTAGGATAAAACCCAGTTCCACCTTCCTTATCACTATCCACATAACCCTCACCCCCCCCCCCACGTACTTGTCACTCAAGCTTGTCACGTGTACTGGTTAACTTCACAGAGTTGGGGAAATAAGGGGGACTGGTGGATTTGGTGGCTTCCTGGTTTGTAAGAATCCCTGAGCCACTGGCTGGCTGCAGTTTCATTCTCCAGAGCTGTTCTTATAGCTCCAGTCCTATCTGGGCTAGGAGGTCAAGTCGTAACTGAGTCCATGTTTGTATTGGCTGGGCCAAAGAATCCCCCACCAAATTGAACATCACAGGCAGGACTGTGTTGGGCTGAGAAAAAGAAAAGTTGTGGACAAGTTGTTCTTTACTCCCTGAGCCTCCTGCTGTTTCAGCCAGTTGGTCTCTGCCTGCAACTTAAGCAAAGAGCTTTGTTTTGTTTTCTCAAATAGACTTTGTGAGAGACAATGTGAGATCATCTCTCACTTTTTCGACTGAGAATGAGAATAAAATGGAGGTTGGAAGGAATAAATATCTGTTGAACAATACCCACTGAATGCTTACAATAGCCTGAGGACTCCTGAAAATTATCTCCATTCAACAAATGCGGAAATGAAAGTTGAGAAAATGAGTAACTTGGCTAAGGTCCAATGAACTAGGCACCACTAAGAAAAATTACCCAAACCTAATACAAAAGATCACTGCATATTCTTTCAAAATCCTGCAGGAACATTGTCTGATAGGCCCACTCAGGATGATTTAATTCTCTAAGACAGGGGTTGGCAAACTCTGCTCTACCAGCCAAATCTGACCCATAGCATGTTTGTGTAAATAAAGTTTTATTGGAACACAACCCTTTTCATTTGTTTATGTATTGTTTATGACTGTTTTCATGCTACAGTGGTGGAGTTGAGTAGTTGCCACAGATAGCCATTTGGCCCACAAGTCTCAAATATTTACTATCTGGCACTTTACAGAAAAAGTTTTTGACCTCTATTTGCATTACTATTCACTACTAATTAGGGACCAGACTTGAAGTTACTTGTTAAACTCAGAGAGCTTTGTCTGATAGAGATGTAAATGCTTTGTGTGTTAAAAAGCAAAACAAAACAAACAAACAAAAAACTCCAAAGTTTTTAGTCTTTTTACCTGTGGGACACTAGCCAGTTTTGCATCTAACCTAACAATTTTATTTCAGCATTCTTTCAGTGTCTGTATATATACTCAATCTCTCAAATTCTCTCTGAACCAGCTTTACCACCTTGCTGGTTCCCTCATTAGTAAGTTAAATAAATTTTTGACTCATGCTCTCTATATATTTTATCAAATTAGTGTTCTTAAGTTTGTGAAAGTTATACTTCGACATAGGCAGACCTGTGATTTGAAAAAAAAAAGTGTCTAATTTTAAAATCCATTTTCATTCTGCTGCCTCCTCATCTACGGAAATTAAAAATTAGATGTGCTGATGAAAGCTTTCACTGTGATGGTTAAGATGGTAGAGCCACAGATCATAAAGATTGTTTCCCATTCACTCAAGTTTGATTCTTTGGCCAAGAGCTCTTATGTAAGTCTAATAAACACATCTTAACAAATAGCTTCATTCAATGGTGATGAAAAAAAAAAAGCAAGTTGCCTTTCAAGCCTCAGCAAGCAAAAATCGATTTGGAAGACAAATCGAATGGCTCAGCTCTTTTTGTTGTTGTTTAATTTTCCGTTCTCAGAACATTACCAGTATCTGCAGTCCTTCCAGTCTCCAGGGTTCACCTGGATGAGATTACATAAAGCCTTTGGGGAAAAACTTCTTTCCAGAAGGTGGCTCTTGTAGGATTTGCTTGTCATTGAACGATGTAAAGAGTTTGGGGAGCAGCAGGTCAGGTGAGCTTTCTCATAGCCTAGTCTCTACCTTTGACTGGCATCAAGTGAGATTTAATTGTCCTCTTCTGTAAAATCAGGCTTACAACCCTTATGTTGCAGACTTGTGAGAAATTGAACAATCTATTCAAATTGCCCACTGTTTAGTAGATGCTCAGTAAGTGTAACTATCATAGATTCTTCCCTCCCATTTAATTGGGCCTCATCATATGTATAAGCTTGCACCATCTTGGTTTAGTCCAGAAGACTGTGAGAACAGATAGAAGTTTAGTAGAAGGTCTAAAATATACTTGAACAGAGGACTTGGGTGCAGTCAGTAGTTTCTCCTATTCTGCCAGGAAGATCTCTTAGGCTGTAGTATTCTCATTCTGTTGATTCTAAGATATTATCCTTGCCTTTGTGTATTGATGCCTAAAATGATCATTTCTATATCTGTGTTCCTGGTGGAGTGAAGTATTATGACAGATCATGAAAACTCTCCCATTCTTGCCTTCCATCCATGGAGTGAATTCTTATGTTCTCTATTGGCAAACACACATCTGTGAGATTTGTCATTCCTGACACAGTAAAAATGCTTCCAGATCACCTGCAAATCTCAGCACATGCTCACTTGTGTTTTTTCTGACATGGGAAAGTCTCTTAGAAAACCTCTTCTCTTCTTCCTGTGCCATTTTCTTGTATAGTTTATTGACTTTTCAGTTACTGCCAGGACTTCTTATGTCTACTTTCTGCGGTTCAGAAACCTGACAGCTGGCATCATAGGCAGCTATTTATATATGTTTGCTGTCATCCACGTCAACTTTTCTGTCAAATGTATCATCTAGTGTGTAGCCCACTCTGGGGCATGGTCTCTGCACCACTCAGCAGGAGACCAACAGTCTCAGAGATTTCTTCCTAGGGTGTGCCCTATGAGAGGTGAAACTACCTAGAACGCCCAAAATGCATATTTCTATTGGGTAATTGGTTTTACCCTCCAAAGGCTCTCGACGTTTGTTTCCCTAAGGTTTGTAAAATCCATTTTCCAAGAAGAATACTTGTGAATTCCTTCTTGAAATTTCTTCTCAATCAGGAAGGGAGTTTTACATTTTTTTTGATTATGTGCCAGTTGTTTAACATGTTATCTCATTTTATCCCTATACAACCTTGTAAGTTATTATTATCGCCACTTTGTAGGTGAAGAAACAGAAACTCAGAGGGGTTAAGGAACTTACCCTGGATTCTGGCTCATAGGAGGCAAAGCTGGTGTTCAAATCTAGGCGAAAGTCCATAGCCCATGTTTTTACTTCATTGTAGAGCATTGCTTTGCAAATTTAAGTGAGCATAAAAAATCACTTGGAGAACTTGTTAGAATATATATTCCTGCATCCCAATCCGAGAATTTCTGATTCAGTATGGCTAGAGTGAACCCTGAGGATTTGTTCCCTAGTATGTTGATGCTATTGGTCTGTGGACCACACTTTGAGAAGCACTGAGCTAAACCATGTTGTTTTAGCAATACTTTCAACAATCTGACAGCTGACCTCCAAGTCTCCTCAGAACTGAATCCTTAAACTTCCATAATGTGAGTTACATTTGATTATAAATTCAGTAGGGTAAATACCTATTATATAACTGTTGTCCAGTCACTTGACATAATGTTGTTAATAGTATTTTAGAGCTTTAAAGGACCTTGGAGATTGTCTTATTCAACCTCTTCATGTTACAGAAGAGCAAGCATAGATTGCTTAAATTTATTGGAGAAATAAAATTTCTGGTTCACTGAAGTTGTCAGGAACCCAGTTGATGGTTATTCAGCTCATCCATTTCTGGCCGACTGAATTATCTCAAAACCAAAGCAGTTTGGGCCAGTTTGTGATTAGAGCCCACCTTCCTATAGTTTCAGCAAGTGGACGTTTGTGAATCCAGCCTTTTCATTCATATACCAAGCAGAGAAGGTATGTGGCCTGGGATGGCAGTTCTTTCAGAAACTGGTCATGGAATCTCTTTGATTGGTGTATGTGGGAAGAGGTAGGTGCATCCATACAAGCTATGGGGAGTTTTATTGTGTTTTTCCTGAACCTGATCCAGAGATCCTGACTCAGCCAGAATTTCCCATCACTGGTTGCTTTAAAGTAACCCTGCCCTAGTGTTTCACTTGCCCATAGTTCCTCTGTACTTTCTCTTATCTAGAACTTCTAAATTATATACAAGCAGGTCAAGAAAGCCTTTTTCATATTCCTTCATTTCTAAATACAGAATAAGAAACTTTTTTTCATGGATGAGCTCATTTTAATGGGGTTTGCTCTTGTTAGTTATGCATCCTAGTGTCAAAAGTTTTCTTCTAGGTGTTTGGGGAGTGGAGGCTATAGTAGGGCTGATCTGACATTAAACTGGGAGTAGAAGGAGATTGAGTCTAGTTAAAGGGTTAATGAGGCTCATTAACAAATGTCAAAACTGGGGAGATGCCTCACTGGGGAGTATGGATGAGATTTTGTTTTTTGATTGCAGTGATCCTCATGGATGAGAAGGAGGTTGTACAGAGAAATGAAACATAATTTTACAGTGGAATGGAAGCTTTTCATCCACAGTCAAATTATGATTGTGAGATGACCACTAAGAAATTTTAACAGTGGAAGCCTTCAAACAGAACTAAGGGACAAGGGCTTTGGGGTGAGAAGGACATATTTTTATTGTATAACTTTTGGAAACTATTTGTATTTTTTATTATATAAACGCATTACTTTTCCCAATGAAAGAAAACCAAATGTTTATTTTCACAGTGGTGTAACCATAGTGGCAATAGAGTGTGACAAGGGACTGAATAGTTAGCCCCAAAGAGAGATTGTTGGTGACAAATAGAAAGTAAAGTGCCCAGTAGTGATATTCATAGCCCTAAAATCCTTCATAGCATCTTAAATTTTGCCTTATGGGAGCACATTGCTTCCAGGGATATCAGCTACTATGACTGAAATCCAAACATGCATGAGGCTCCAGTTTTAGAAAATATAACACATTCTCATACAAAAAGGTGATTGAGATAATATCCAGAAATACATGCTACTTCCACAGGTCAGAGAAAAGGGGGCTCAAATCTAAGAGGCAGCCTCATAATGATTGTGGAAGCAACATGAAGGAGGCAGAGTTTAACAATTTCCCGAAGACTCCGTGGGGTGTCAGAATATGTGGGTGGAGGGAAGCAAGCCCTTGAGGGCGTCGACCCCCACTCAGGATGTGCAAGAATAAGATGGCGGCGTGGATTCCCCTTTGGCTACATTGGCAAACACCAATTGATAGATTTCTTGGGGCTAAATTTACATTTTGTAGGAGGGACTTGAATGTTAGTGAGGAAATTTGCAAGGAACTATGCATATAGTTTCGGTCAGGGGAATGCCATGACCAGGGCAATATTTTTACATTGATTATATTTTCTCCTGTTCGCAGAAGAGCTTGGAGGAAAAGCAAGTGGCAACTGGGAGGGGAATTCCTGTCTCCATAGCAGTGATTAGCACATTTATTTGGGGGGACATCTGGAGAAGATGAAAGGGAAAGGGGGGGCATTCCAGGTTTCTAGATCCTGACTCAGTAGCAGCAGCAATGGTTCGACTTGCCTACTGTACTGGACTTCCATTTGACACGTCATTTGAGGAAAGCATTGTTCCCCTAAAAGAGGTTTTAAATTCATTGTCTGAGTGTGAGCCCACCAGGGTCTGACCTGGGCTGGAAATAGGGCGCTGGACAGAGAGATGGGTATGGAGGGCATGGAGGAAACATGAGCACTTGGAAGGAATTTGTGAGTGACTGAACATGCCTACAGGAGAAGGAGCTATAAAATATGACTCCAAGGATTTGTGCCATGGTCATTTGGTGACAGTTTTATCTGTATAGAATTTCTTCGACATTAGAACATCCAGCATAAATGACTTCCAGGAATTTTAGAACCTGAAATGAAGCCTGGAAGAAGCAAGTGGGTGAAAGATGTAATTTGGAAATCTTGAGTAGGGAAGATTGTGAAGACATGGGAAATGGTTTTCAGATGTGTTTTTCAGAGACTGTGAATGAGAAGCTAACAATAATTACAGTAGTTGCAATACATTGAGCACATATGCTCTGCATTATAAATGGTTTATTTTATTTGATCATCAGCACTTTAGGATGTGCATATTACTATCTTGATTTTATAGCTCAGAAACTGTGACACAGAAACATACAAAATAATGTCCAGAACTACAGAGCCATTGAGTCAGAGTCCTAGGATTTGGACCCACTAGTCTGTCTCCAGTGCATGTATTCTCTCAGAGGATGGGTGTGAGATTTTAATATGACATGATAAAGTGGCCTAAAAAGATCAAGAACTTGGACAATGAAGCAGAAGGCAATCAAGGCATTTGGAAACTTTCATAGCAGGACCATTTGCAATAGCGAGAAATTGGACACAACCTAAGTGTTTATCAGTTAAAGACTGGCAAAATGAAATATGGCTCATACATTCAATGGAGTACTATGCAATAATAATAAAAAGATGAGGTATGTCTGTATTATTGAACTAGATAGATGTGGTTGGCATATTGATGAGTGAAATAGCAAGTGACAAAACATGTCCTTTTGTATAATACCACTTATGTAAATTATATAGACATTGTCTGTTTAAACCTAGAAACGTATCTAGGAAGATGATCTTTAAAATATTGAAAATGGTTAACTCGTTAATAGAGTGATGATGAGAGGAATTTGGATGCTTTTTACTTTCTTTTTATTTCTTCCTGTATTGCACGAATTTTCTAAAATCACTACAAATTAGCTGAGTAATAAAAGATAAACAATAGTCTATTTTCGCTTTAAAGCAGAAATAAGAATGGTCACATGCATAAATGTTTTAAGGAACATAAAGACTGAAGGGAAAAATGAAATTTGGTTTCACTTCAAATATTGTTTATTCTTCTCCAGTGAGATGGGACCAGTCAGCCACTCATTTCCTCTATTCTCCACTTCTTTTTTTCTATGAAAAATAGCAATAAAATTTAAAACACAATCCTTTGCATAGGAAGACCAGAATACAAATGATCTTGGTACTTGTTAAAGGACACTTGTGATGGAATTCATGAGTCAGAGACTACAACCTCCCCCATTCAGAAAATTGTGTTCCCATTCAGATCATTCAACTTTCCACGCTGAAACTTCTGTCTGTTTTATCTGTGTGTGTGTGTGTGTGTGAATTTGTTCTGCTTTTGGTCACAGCTCATATAAAGACAGGATCGCCCATCACCTTGTTATCATCAAATATGTCTTCCTGGGGCTTCCCTGGTGGCGCAGTGGTTTGGAGTCTGCCTGCTAATGCAGGGGACACGGGTTCGAGCCCTGGTCTGGGAGGATCCCACATGCCGCGGAGCAGCTGGGCCCGTGAGCCACAACTACTGAACCTGCGCGTCTGGAGCCTGTGCTCCGCAACAAGAGAGGCCGTGATAGTGAGAGACCCGCGCACCGCGATGAAGAGTGGCCCCCACTTGCCGCAACTAGAGAAGGTCCTCGCACAGAAACGAAGACCCAACACAGCCAAAAATAAATAAATAAAAATAAATTTAAAAAAATACCTTGGCTAGTTTAACAAACCACAGTACCAATTATCTGGCAATTCAGATCTTACACAATCAGCATTCATCAGTGGAAAGGCTCGTCTGGAGACAGAATCTGGAAGAACAAGGGGAAGCAGCAGAGAAACACATGAAAAAAAAAAAAAAAAGTCTTCCTGCCTCAAAAGCGACTTTGCCAGCTCTGTTTATGAAAATAAACCCGTGTACACAGAACTTTCACACATTTCACTTCTGAGCCAAATGCTATTTTGTGCTTGCATTCCTAATTAAGTTAGAGTTTAGATGTCTATAGAGCTCATGGATTAATACCATCAGAAAAAATCTTAAAAATCTCCTTCAACTGTGGTGTAAGTCAGAGGATTTATACAAAAATCATATGATATCATTTATATGTGGAATCTAAAAAAAAGGGTACAAATCTGCCTATTTATAAAGCAGAAATAGAGTCACAGATGTAGAAAACAAACTTATGGTTACCGGGGGATAAGGGGGAGGGGGAGGGATAAACTGGGAATTTGGGATTGGTATATATACAATAATATATATAAAATAGATAACTAATAAGGACCTACTGTATAGCACAGGTAACTCTATTCAATACTCTGTAATGGCCTTTATGGGAAAAGAACCTAAAAAAGAAAGGATATAACGTACATATATAACTGATTCACTTTGCTGTACACATGAAACTAACACAACCTTGTAAATCAACTATATTCCAATAAAAATTTTTAAAAATTCCAATGTCAACCAAATTGAAAAAAAAATAAAGTGTAAGCACCTTTTGCTACACATGCCTTCAAACCCATATACTACCACTGCAAAAAAATTTTTTATAGCAATTGCAGAACATTAGATGAAAGCCTTTAACGTCTCAAGGAAGTGTCATCATTGCAAGCTAAGACCAAACAGCATATTAACAGCACAGATAAAAATCATTTTTAGACTAATGAATCCCCCTTGATTTCACTTTTCTTATTACTGTGTTTTAATCTTGAAAGCTATTATTATCAGCTTGACTGGATTAAATTATTTCATAAGTAGCTTTCATGTAAACAGGTTCAAAGGAAGCTAACTTAGTAACCAGCTTTCCAGTTTTAAGAGAAGGGGAGGTCACACCATAGCTGAGGGAGGTAATTTGTCTCAGGAGGGAAAACATTTGAGTATTTGAGCCTGATGTTTTTTTAGGCCAAAAAAGTAGAAGGATTTTCAGCAGACCCCAGAGCCATCACTTGTTTTGAACTATGGGAAAGAAGTTCATCTATCAGGTCTGTTATCCTACTTGTCAACTTTCTATATATTTACTGCGTATTTCACATGGTATAACTTTACCACTGTTCATAAATAGACTGTGTTGTAGCTCCCTGGAGAGCACACTGTCTTTTTCTTTTACGTAACCTCATTCCTGGTGTCTTTTCTCTTCTATTAGGCTTGATGAGCTTTTAGGACATATGAATAGAACTTGTAGGAATGGCAGGTAGGCTGACAAGCTTGACTAAGTCATTCAATAATTTCGCTAGCATCACTGACACTGTGAAGTAAGGTCCCTGTTTATACTCACACGTTGACCTTTGCTTTCATATTTTTGGTACTCACTTTTATTTAAAGTTGGCTATTCTTGAGCATATTTGGAATACCACTGAAAAAGAGCATGGTATACCTTATGTCTAACTCTTGGTTAATAAAGGACTTTCATGGAATTTGGCATTGGGATTGAATTTACAGAACCAAATGGCCATATTGAACATAATGTCTCCATGAGGTTACCTGACTAATCTGTGGTCTGTGTTGCTGGATGTGATGTTTCAGGGAAATGGCCTCATGTTCCAGGGCTCCTTAGTCTAACACTGGACTTTCTTGGCTTTGGTAATCACAGCTCTTTCTTGGGTGTGGTGATGGTGGTCAGAGACTACTCACCTTCTCAGCCGTAGGCTGTGCCACTGTGTCCTCCATATTCTGCTCAACTGCTGGAGAGTGTTGAGCATTTCCGTGACTTTCCTGACGCCCAGAATGAGTCAATGAGCACTTTCCCATTTCTCTCATGTTATCTACCCTTTTTGTTCCATTCTACTCTGAATGGACAAACACACACTCGCATACATACATTTACAGGCACATGTCCCTTTAATAGATGATGAATTTTTTTATCACAGTCTGATGTTTGACATTTGCTAATTTTAGGGCCAACATTTTAAGCCACTTCAAATACTTTCTGAGCTATTGTCTAGCAGCAACATTAAGGAGAACATTATCGTTTTTGGAGAGATACTGTGAGCCAGGCCTGGAGATATATACTTCATATACACTATCTTAATTCTTTTTTTTTTTTTTGATCTGTGACTTTATTTTTTTAAATTTATTATTTATTTTTGGCTGTGCTGGGTCTTAGTTGTGGCACATGGGATCTTTGTTGTGGCATGCAGGATATTTAGTTGCAGCATGCGGACTCTTAGTTGCAGCATGATAACTCTTAGTTGTGGCATGCGGGCTTCTTAGTTACGACATGCATGCGGGATCTAGTTCCCCAATCAGAGATGGAACCCAGGCCCCCTGAATTGGGAGCACAGAGTCTTACCCACTGGACCACCAGGGAAGTCCCATATCTTAATTAATTCTTACATAGGCATTGAACATTAGATGCCACCAGCTCTATTTTATACAGGTAGTTCAGAAAGGACTTTGTCCCAGAGTACATAGCTAAAGGGTGATAGAACCAGGACTGTCCACCTCCAAAGCCTTGATCATTTGCACTTGACAACAATATAGCTTATCTCCGCATTGTTTTTTAAACTTTGAAAATTGAATTCTTGAAGGGATTAGAAGTTGTCAAGAAGGAATGGAGAACTGGTAACCTCTACCATACTCTCTATCATTTGATCCATCACTCCCTCAGACCTTCCTCCATCAGCCCGTACTTTCCCATCTCCAAATCTTCCTCCTTTCTTTCCTCCCTCCCCCCAAAACATCTTTCCCTTCCTCCATCAACCACCTTCCTTCCATCACTCCCTTCTTTTCTCTTTCCCTCCCTTCCATCTCCTCTCCTTCCTAGCCTCCTCCACTGCTCCCTCCTCCCTCCAGGGCTCCGTCTCCCCAATTCTTCATCTAACACACACTTAATTTACAGAGGACTTAAAATGTGCCAGGAAGTGTGCTTTATTTATTACATGGATAAACTTATTTAACTATCACAACAACTTTTGCTCTAATACGTGTTTGGAAATTGACCCTCAAAGAGATTAGGTAACAAGCCCAAAGCCATACAGTGAGTGAGTGTTAAAGCCAGAATTTGAATCTCAGCAATTTGACTCTTGATCCCTCAATCTGAACACTATGCTCTACTTTAAAAAAGGTTTCATTTTACTAGGTAGAAGTAAAATAAATGCAAATTAAAACAATCAGGTATTGTTTAAACTATGATATTTGACACTGGCAATTGTGCAATGATTCAGAAATCCTTACATTATGGGGAATGCAGCTTGCACAGTATTTCTGGAAAAAATTTTATATCAAGAACATGTTAAAACTCCATATGGCTTGGCCCAGTCTTTCTTCTAGGAATTTATTCTGACAAACCAGTAAAAAACATATCCATAAAGATTTGTCTGTAGAAACACTGTTTTGAGCAGGAGAAACAAGAGAAGGCAATGTAAATGTTTAGCAATGAAGTAAATCATTAAATAAAATATTGTAAGTCCAAATCTTGAAATGCAGTGTAATCATTAAAATAATACAGTTTTTAACCTTTTGGCTGTGATATATAGCATACTTACCAAAAAGTCCACCAAAACATACAATTTAATAAATTATTGTAAAGAAAATACCTATGTATATTTCATTATGCAGATTATGAAATGGCCAACATTGTGGAAGTCTCCCACTTTCCTGATCACCGCTTCTTCTGACCTTATTATCATCACCCCCTTGCTATCTAAGGATGCAACCCTAAGCAAGGTAGCTTAATTGTTCTTGTTGTTGAGCCCTAATAAATGGGATCCAGTCTGTAGGTATTCTATTGTGTCTGGCTTTTTTCAGTCACTCTGTTTATCCGTTCTACCGATGATGCAATTTGGATTATTTCCAAGTTTCAGGCTATTAAAAACAAAACAAAGCTACTATAAATATTCATGAACTTCTGTCCCTGTGTACATAAGTACACAATTTTATATCCTTATTGCTCCCTATACCAATGGCATTACTTGGTCATAAGGCCTATATATCTTCAACTAGAACTCATGCCAACAATCTATTTTCCAAAGTGACTGCAACAATTTATTCTCTTACCAGCAGCGTTTGAAAGTTTCTATTGCTCCCTTCTCTCACAAGTCTGCATACTGTTATTGAGGATCGATTTAAATCTTTTGGCTCTTAGGTTGTCTTTCTTTTCCTTATTAGTTTATACATGCTCTTTATCTATCCTCAAGACAAGTCATTTTGGCTGTATGTGTTGAAACATCTCCCACGTGTGATTTGTCTTTCTACTCTCTTAATGGTGACTTTGGATTAACCACAGTTATTCATGTACAACTTATCAATCTTTTTTTTTCTTATCTTAAAATTTTTTCCCTTCCTCATTGTCAGGAAAATAATATCTTGTTTTCTAAAATCTCTATTTTGTTTTTGTTTTGTTTTTTCATTTAGGACTACACACCAATTTAATATGATTTTTAAGAATAATGTGAAGTAGGGGTTCCAAATCATTTTTCCCCTGTAGTATCCATTTGTCCCATGACTGCCATTAAAAAGATACTTCCTTACTACTCTACAGTGCCACCTTTTATAAATCAAGTGTGTTTTCAGTTTTGCATCATTGGCCTATTTATCTATCCCAGTCTTAAACCAAACACTACCCTTAACTCTACTACAAACCCAACCCTAAGACAAACATTAAACCTAGTCCTAACTTTGACTCTAACCCAAATCCCAACACTAATAATCCTCACCATAAACCTAATATTAGTTCTGGTGCCAACTCTAACCCTAAAACTAATGTTAACCCTAATCTTAAATCTAACACTAATCCAAATTAAGCCTAATCCAAATAGTAACCCTACATCTAAAAGCTAACCCTTAACTTAAAAATAAGCATAGAGCTATTCCTAACTTCTGGCCTATACCTAACACTTACCTTAACCCTAAATCTAACCACAAACTTAACTCCAATATTCTGAAATTTTCTTTGTAGTCCCATATAAGGTCAATTTTTATAAATGCCCCATGTAGATTGAAAGGAATATGTACTTGGCAGTTGTTGGGTGCTGTGTTCCACACATGGCTATTAGGTCAAGTTCATTAAACAAATTGTTCAAATCTTCCCTTTTAATTTTATTAATGTTTGCCTGCTTTTTCTATTGGAGAAAGATGTGTTAAAATTGCCTATGTATGATGACTTTTATCCCTGCAGTGTTCATTTATCCTATTTCTGGTAAAAATTTGCTTACTCAACTTTCTATAATTTTCAGCCAGTGTGTGTGGGTGTCTGTATGTGTGTGTATGTATGTATGTTTGGAGGTAGGGAAGTGAAGCAGAGGAAGGAAGAGTTTCTCACTCTTGAAATCATCACCCAGCATGTGAATAAGCTTGGGCTAGCCAAATGAATGATGAGATCACATGGAACAGAGCTGAGGTTATCCATCCTAAATGTCCATCAACAGACAAATGGATAAAGAAGGTGTGGTATATATATATATATATATATATATATATATATATATATACACAATGGAATATTACTCAGCCACATAAAAGAATGAGGTAATGCCATTTGCAGCAACATGGATGGACCCAGAGATTATCATACTAAGCGAAGTAAGTCAGAAAGAGAAGGACAAATACTATATGATATCACTTATATGTGGAATCTAAAATACGACACAAATGAACATATCTACGAAACAGAAACAGACTCACAGACATAGAGAACAGACTTGTGGTTGCCAAGGGGGAGGGGGTGGGGGAATGAAAAATTGGGAGTTTGGGATTAACAGATGCAAATTAATATATATAGGTTGGATAAACAACAAGGTCCTACTGTATAGCACAAGGAACTATACTCAATATCCTGTGATAAAGTGTAATGGAAAAGAATACTTAAAAGAATATATATATATGTATAATTGAGTCACTTTGCTGTACAGCAGAACTTAACACAACACTGTAAATCAACTATACTTCAATAAAAAATAAAAGAGCTGAGGTTATCCATGACTGCCCAGCCACAAAGCAGTCACCAAACAGTAAGAGAGCCCCACCAATATCAGCCAAATTGTTTTCCTGGCCCATAGCTGAGTGCACATGCATGAGGAAGCCCAGGTGAGGTCAGCCCAAACTGACAATCAACCCAATCATGAGCAATGATAAATGCTTATTGTTTTTAGTCACAGAATTTTGGGATGGTTTGTGATGCAGCATTGCTAACTCCTGTATCGTTCATAACCCAACATAAAATACCACATTCCTGGTATTTTAAATAGAATTCACACATTTCAGGGATGGGTGGGTTCCTCACAAATGTATTTACATTTTCAAATCTTCCTGCCTAACAGTGTCCATCAAAGGGTGGGCTTTCTCCAATTTCACCCTGAAAACTTAAAGTTATTTGGTCACCCACTTCAGAAAACAACCACCCAATCTAAGTCACTGTTACCATACTCGAACTTCTATTCAAAGTCCTAGCTTAGAAAAATTCTATCTCATGGTACAGGGGTTGAAGGCTATTTCGTACAGATCTCAAAATTCTTGAAGAACACAATTTCACATCTCAGCTTTCACTCTTGTCATATTCTGATATTACATATGTTTTCTGGAGATAAATCTCTCCCTTTTAAACTCACGCAATACCCCCACAAATCAGGAGCCATGTGCTTTATTGTGTGGTAGTAATATTTTAAAATATGTATTCATAAAAAATACTAAGAAAAAGAAGAAAAAGAAACTCAGTTAAATATTTAATGTCACTCCTAACAGTTGTTTCCATTTCTTGGAAAAACTCCTAGTATAATAAATGAAGCAAACATTTCCATCATAAGTACATTTATTATTTCCACATGGTGTATGTGTAAGTAGTATGTGCAATTAGGTTTGCTTTCAAATTAGAATTGCTTTAAATCTCACACAGAGTCATTTCTCTTTCATCAGGGGGCCCTGCCAGCCAGGATTTTCTCACGGAAACTGGGGAGACCCAAAGCAACTCTACAATTGTGCTCCATGGAGAATAAAGGTCATATCTTTGGTACTTTAATAGCTTCTTTTATTTTTTTAAAACCATAAAGGAATGTGTGTGTGTCAGATTCAGTGGGTTTCTATGTCCTTGCCCGTCCATCTTTCTAAGTTGCCTTAGTCCTTGATGGGTACTTCTCTTGTCCCTGTAGTGTTTACCCACCTAGAACCTATTTGTGCAAGGTGCCATGGGTAGATTGTCACACGATAAATGTCATTGTCTCATGTCCCTGCCTCCCAGTGAGTGAGCAGATCTAACGATCTTCACTCTGTAGCCACACTCTGGTGGTCAAGAACGCTAGCTTCAAATTACACAAGCAGTCGTTTGAACACTTGCTTTGTGACCATGGAGTTACTCAACTTAATTTTTTTTAATCTGCAAAGGAGGTAATAATGCCTGCGTGGCAAGATCATTCTGAAAATAAAAAATAATACTTTTAAACTAGTGGTAAACCTAGTTAAAAGTCATTGCTTTTATTAGCAATAGTAGTGTTAGTATAGGGAAACCATTTTTTTACAGTAAAATATCAAAAAGATATAAATTGCCTAGGCCACCCTTTGAAATCTGTTACTTTACTAAGTTGGTTAACTCTGCAGCCAGGGAAAGAAAGTGCACTGTAGAGGTAACAATACACCCGAGGTTCTGGAATAAATTTACCATGGTGGAAACTCTCTCTTTTAACAACTTTGCCAAACTTCTCACTAGAGATGCCCATCCTCCTCATCATTTCTTTTCAACTTCTATTTATTCTGCAGACACATGCTTCCATTGCTCTACTTAACCTGCAGACATTATAAATGTCACCCAAATTGCCAAGCACAATAGATGTGTTCTATTTTTGTACCTAAACTCTCCATATTTGACAGCTGACCACTACTAATTTTTCACCATTTTAACCATCTTTAAGTGTACAGTTTAGTGACATTAAGCACATTTACATTGTTGTGCAATCATCACCACTATTTGTCTCTGGAACTTTTTTCATCTCAGAAAACTGAAACTGTACCTATTAAACAATAACCCCTCTTTTGCCCCTCCATCAAGTCACTGGCAACTACCATTCTAATTTCTGTCTCTGTGAATTTGACTACTCTTGGTACCTCACGTAAGTAGAATCATGTAGTATCTGTCCTTTTGTGATTAGCTAATTTAGCTTAGCCTAATGTCTTCAAGTTTCATCCATGTTGTAGCATGTGTCAGAATCTCATTCCTCTTTAAGACTAAATAGTATTCCACTGTATGTATATACCACATTTGATTTATCCATTTATCTGTTGAGGATGCTTGAGTTCTTTCTACCTTTTTGGCTATTATGAATAAGGCTACTATGAACATGGGTCTACTAATGTCTATTTAATTTCCTGCTTATAATTCTTTCGAGTACATACTTAGTAGTGGAACTGCAGGATCATATGATAATTCTATTTTCAATTTTTTGAGAAACTGCTATACAGTTTTCAGTAGCAGCTGCAGCATCTTACACTCCCACTGGAAGTATACAAGTATTCAAATTTATCTACATCTTTGCCAACACTTACTATGTTTTTTAATGATAGTCATTCTAATGGGTGTGAAGTACTATCTCATTGTGGTTTTTATTTTCATTTCCTTAGCGATTAGTGATGTTAAGCATATTTTCATGCAACTGTTTGCCATTAGTATGTCTTCTTTGGAGAAATGTCTATTCAACTTCTTCCCTTTTAAAATTATTTGTTTTTTGTTGTTGGTGTTGTTGAGCTGTAGGAATTTTTTATGTATTCTGAGTGTTAAACCCCTATAAGGTATATGATCTGTAAATATTTTCTCCCATTCTGTGGATTGCCCTTTTACTCTGTTGATAGTTTCTTTTGATGCACAAAACTTTAATTTTGATACAGTCTAATTTATTTATTTATTTATTTATTTATTTTTGCTGCCTGTGCTTTTGGTGTCATATCCAAGAAATCATTGTCAAATCCAATGTCATCAAACTTTCCTCCTATGTTTCCTTCAAAGAGTCTTACAGTTTTAGTTCTTACATTTAGATCTTTGATCCTTTTCGAGTTGTTTTCTGTATATGGTGTAAGATAAGGATCCAACTTCATTCTTTTGAACGTTTTGTTGAAAAGACTGTCCTAACTCATTGAATGGTCTTGACATTTTTGTTGAAGATCTTTTGACCATATATGTAAGGGTCTATTTCTGTCTTGCTATATCCATTTTTGAAGGTGGGATATTGAAGTCTTCTGTTATTATTTTACAGCTGTCTATTTCTCCCTTCAAGTCTATCAATGTTAGCTTCATGTATTTTGGAACAATGATGTTTGCTGCATATATATTTTCAATCTTCTTAAATTTGTTAAGACTTCTTTTGTACCCTAACATATTATCTACCCTGGAGAATGCTCCATATGTATTTGAGAAGAATTTGTATTCTGCTACTGTTGAATGGAATGCTCTGTATATGTCTGTTAGGTCAATTTGTTCTAAAGTATAATTCAATTTCAATGTTTCTTTAATGATTTTCTGTCTGGATGACCTATCCATTGTTGAAACTGGGATATTAAAGTCCCCTACTGTTATTGTATTATTGTCTATTTCGTCCTTCAGATATGTTAATATTTGCTTAATATATTTAGGTGCTCTCACCCTGGGTACAGTTGTTACATACTCTTGATGAATTAATTAGCATTATATAATGACCTACTTTGTCCCTTGTTACAGTTTTTGACTTAATGTCTATTTTGTCTGATATAACTATAACCCCCCCTGCTCCCTTTGGCTTGCATGAAATATCTTTTTCAATCCCTTCACTTTTTTCTCTTTTTTTAATTAATTAATTAATTTATTTATTTTTGGGTGCGTTGGGTCTTCGTTTCTGTGCGAGGGTTTTCTCCAGTTGCCACAAGCGGGGGCCACTCCTCATCGCGGTGCACGGGCCTCCCACCATCGCGGCCTCTCTTGTTGCGGAGCACAGGCTCCAGAAGTGAAGGCTCAGCAATTGTGGCTCATGGGTCCAGTCGCTCCACGGCATGTGGGATCCTCCCAGACCAGGGCTTGAACCTGCGTCCCCTGCACTGGCAGGTGGACTCTCAACCACTGCACCACCAGGGAAGCCCAATCCCTTCACTTTTAACCTATGTGAATTCTTAAAGCTGAGTGAATCTCTTGTAGGTAACACATAATTGGATCTTGTTGTTTTACCTATTTAGCCATTTTATGCCTCTTGTTTGGAGAATTTAATCCCTTCACATTTAAAGTAATTATGGGAGGTAAGGACTTGCTAATGCCATCTTGTTTTCTGGCTATTTTGTAATTCTTTTGTTACTTTCTTCTTCTCTCACTGTCTTCCTTTGTGAACTGCTGATTTTCTGTAGTGGTATGCTTTGATTCACTTCTCTTTATCTTCTGTGTATATTTTGTAGGTTTTTGCTTTGTGGTTCCCATGAGGCTTACATAAAACATATTTATAACAGTGTATTTTTAGCTGATAACAACTTAATTTCAATCAAATACCAAAACTCTAACCTTATACTGCCCCTCCCCACATTTTATGTTTTTGATGCCAAAATTTATACCTTTTTATATTATATATTCATTAATAAATTACTGTTACTATAGTTAGGCTTTATACTTCTGTCTTTTAGCCTTTATACTACAGTTAAGTAACTAACATACCACCATATCACAATATTAGAGTATTGTGAATTTGACTATCTACTTATCTTTACCAGTGTATTTTATATGTTCATATGGTTTTATGTTATCAATTAGTATCCTTTTATTTCAGCTTGAATAACTCCTTTCAGCATTTCTTGTAAGGCAAGACAAGTGGTAATGAACTTTTGTTCACCTGGGAAAGTCTTTATCTCACCTTCATTTCTGAAGGACAAATTTGCTGAATAAAGTATTCTTGGTTGGCTTTTTTATTCTATGAGTACTTTGAACATGTAATCCCACTCTCTCCTGGACTGGACTGCAAGATTTCTGCTGATAAATTCAGTGATAGCCTATGGGAGTTTCCTTTTATGTGAGAAACTTTTTTTCTCTTGCTGTTTTTAAGATTTTCTCTTTGTCTCTGATTTTAGACAGTTTCATTATAATGTATGCTGGAGAAGATCCTTTTGGGTTGACTCTTTTGGGGGACTTATGAGCTTTATGAACTTGGATTTTCAAATCTTTCCCCAGATTTGGGAAGTTCTCAGCCATCATTTCTTGAAAGAAACTTTCTGCCCCTTTCTCCTTCTCTTCTGTTCTGAGACTCCAATAATTGTAGATTGTTTCTCTTTATGATAGCTCATAATTCACAGAGGCTTTCTTCACTCTGTTTCATTATTTTTTTTCCTGGACTAGGAAATGACAGGTCAAATAAAAATAGCTTAATATGACAAATATCCATCTATTCAATGATTAGCTTCATTATATTGATGGATATTGCTCAAGTCTGAAATCCTGGAGTCACTCTTGACCCCTGTCTTTCCCATACTTGACATCTAATCCAGCAAGGACCCTTATTGGCTTTACATCAAAAATAGATTCAAAACGTAGTAAATTTTTTCCATTACCATTTCTACCACTCTGATCCAAGCCACAGTCATCTCTCATCTAGATTATTCAAACAGTGTCTTAGGTGATTGATTTGCTTTCATTCTTGTTTATTCTCAACACAGTGGCCAGAGCGGACTTTTTAAAACGTTAGTCAGTTGATGTCACTCTCTGTTCAAAACCCTCCAATGGATTCATGTTTTACTTGGAGCAAAAGTGAAAGGCCTTAACTTGCTCTGACCACTCTCCTCCTATAATTATCCCTCTGAACATGCCTCTTGCCACCCTCCCTCTTACTCTTCCTACCCCTATCACATTGGCCTCCTTTTTGTTCTTGGAAAAAAGCAGACACGTCCCCTGCCTTAGGGCCTTGGTACTGACTGTTCATTCAGCTAAAAATGCTTTTCCGCAGATATCTTTACAACTAACCCTCTCCCTTTCTTCATGCTTCTGCCCAAAATTTGCTGCTCAATGAGACCTACTATTTAAAATTGCAATCTGCGCCTTCCCAGACCTCCTTCCCATCACACCCTTAGTCATGGTTTTTCTTTTATTCATAGCACCCCATTCTAACATCCTATGTCAAAACTACCCAATGTGTGGTCCTCTGACTAACAATGTCAGCATCACCTGGGAACTTGTTAGAAATGCAAATTCTCAGGGTCCACTCTAGACCTGCTGAATCAGAATTACCAGGGTGGAGCACAGGGATCTATGTTTTCATAAACCATCTAGATTCTTATGTATGGTTAAGTCTGAGAAGTATTGTTTTATGTTCCTAGCTTATTTATCACATTTATTATTCACTGCCTCCCCTGATAGAATGTAGGCTCCATAAAGGCAGTGTTCCCTGGGTATTTCATTCACTACGTTTTTGTGCCTTTAGAACAGATCTGACACATAAGAGGTACTCAATAAATAGTTGTCAAATGAACAAATTCTGTAGTACTTAATTTGAGAGAAAATACTGTTAATATTTTTAAAGTCAGGTTTTGAGTATAATTTACATAGAGTAAAATTTATTCTTCTTAGGGAGCAATTCTGTGAGTTTGACAAATGCTTATATTTGTATAACCACCACCACAATTAAGACATGGAACTGTCCATCACCCCCAAATATTCCCTTGTGCCCCTTTGAAATCAAATACCACTCACCCCACACACACAGCTCCTGGGAATTACTGATTTTTTTGGTTTCTACAATTTTCCCTTTTTCGAAATGTCATATAGATAAAATCACATAGTGCGTAGCTTTGTGGCTCTAGCTTTTCTCACTTATCACCCGGCATCTGTGACTCTCCATGTTGTTGTGTGTATTAATAATTTCTTCCTTTTTATTGTTGTGTAGTCTTCCATTACAGGGATATAATACAATTTGTTTAAATATTCACAAATTGAATAACATTTGAGTTGTTTCAGTTTTTAGTGATTATGAATAAAGGCATTATAAACATTTATATACAGGTGTTTGTGTGAACATAAAGTTATATTTCTCTTCAGTAAAGGCCTAGGGACCGGATTGTTTGTCATGGTAAATATAGGTTTAACTTTGTAAAAAACCACCCAACTGCTTTCCACTTTGCATTCCCACCAGCAATGTGTGAGAATCTCAATTGCTGTGGATTCTTTCCAGCATCTGGCATTGTCAGTTTGATGACAATGATGATGATAACATTAGCTATTCTAACAAGTATTTAGTAGTATCTTTTTGTGGCTTTAATTTGCATTTCTCTAGTGGCTAATGATGCTGAGCACTTTTTTGTGGTTTAAGAGACATCTATTTACTAAGATGTGTGCTGAGATCTTTTGCCCATTTTTAAAAATTGGGTGGTTTTTGTTTTTTAATTTTTAACTTTGGAGATTTTGCTGTTATTGTTTCTGGCTATAAGTATCTTATCAGATATGTGCTATGCAAATATTTTATCCTAGTCTGTGGCCTACTTTTCCATTTCTTTAAGAGTATCTTTTTGTTGCTGTTGTTGGTTGCCCTGGGTCTTAGTTGTGGCAGGCGTGCTCCTTAGTTGTGGCACGTGTGCTCCTTTGTTGTGGCTGGTGGACTCCTTAGTTGCAGCACATGAGCTCCTTAGTTGAGGCTCACCAGCTCTTTAGTTGTGGCATGCAAACTCTTAGTTGTGGCATGCATGTGGGATCTAGTTCCATGACCAGGGATTGAACCTGGGCCCCCTGCATTGGGAGTGCAGAGTCTTATCCACTGTGCCACCAGGGAAGTCCCCTTAAGAGTGTCTTTTGAAGAGCAGAAGTTTTTACTTTGAATTAAATCCAATTTTTATTATTTACTCTTTTCCGGATTGTGCTTTTGTGTAACATCTAAGAAATCTTCGCCTAACTCAAAGTCAGAGAAAGTTTTTTCCTATGGTTTCTTCTAGAGTTTCATAGTTTTAGGTTCTAAACTTAGATCAAGATCTATTTTAGGTTAATTTCAGAATATGATGTTTGTTTTTGCACATAGATGGACATTCAATTATTCCATCATAATTTCCTGAAAATACTGTTAATATTTTGAAACTCAGATGCTATGTGTGATTTCTAAAGGTTTAAATAGACTTTTTTAACAGTCCCATAAAACAAAATTGTTTCTTTGATTGGCATATCAATAAAATATAGCATGACTCTATGTCCCAGTGTTAAATGGAGGACCTGATAAAATTTCGAGAGATGAGTAGGAGACTTTTAAGAAAAGATCAAATTCAGGGGAACAATTCATGAAGAATTACAAAATTAAAATTCTCAGAAGTTAAACCTGAGAAATTTAGAAATAAAGCATTTTATTAGTAAAGGCATTTGGTGACAAGTAAAAGAATATGACTCTTTTTAACTCAAGTAGGAAAAATATATACTGTAATGTCTTCTCAGGAAAGACAGGAACCCCGGAAAGTAGACTTATTAAGGGGAGCAAGTCTAGCCAAGGCCCACCTCCAGGAAAGGCCACTTATACCATCACTGCTTTGTACCATCACCTCTGGATAGCAGCCCTGCACTACTGCCCCACTGCCCCAGTCACTACTGCCCTATATACTTGCCCCTCTGCTGCTAAGCCCCCTAACCTCAGATGCTTCCTGCAACATCACTAGATTTGTCACATCACACACTCTCTGCCATGCTGCCATAATGGCTTTCTGAGCCTGTACCTTTCCACCACATCCTCAAGATCCACAGTCCCCACTAGGAGTCAGTCTCCACTGACCACACTTCAGTCCCCAAACACAGTCTCCAGCAGACATAGGTGATGGAAAGGAACATCCATATACCATTGGCATTCATAGACGTGGAATTCCTCCTGAACATAAAAGATGTGTGGATGATGCAAAACCAAAGCCAGAAATGTCCACCATGATAATTTTGGCAAATGGCTTAATTTTACAAGTAGGGAAATTGTGTTAAAAAATCCCTTTGTGATACTACAAAAAGAGAAATCTTACCTGAAATAACGTTAAAGAGCTAAAGTGTAGCCATTGGGCCCAATTCCCATCAAGTATAAATTTGGGGAGAGCCTGGTCTGGTGCTTTAACCGAAGTATTTCCAGTTGATCAAACTGGTATCCAGACAGATCTGTTTTGCCTGGCAACCGGTGAGGTACTGGGAGGGACTAGAGACCAACTTTTCAAGATGAGCTCTATGAAAACACCCCCTGAGATGTAATACTCTTGCTGTGTCTATAAAAATTGTTCTGGGTTTGGTTAGCTAGAAGCATGCACACATGTCGACTGGTGAGCAAAACCACCCTACTTCCTGGGTAATTATGGTCTTTGGCCAAAGTCTGAGGAAAAAATAAAATCCCCCAATAGAGCACTTTCTTGCCAATTGCATATAGCTATGAAAGGGGAATACAAAACTGTGTCTGGGGTTATAGCAGCTATTGTATGATTTAGTTTTTCCATAGGACTTTAGCTCTGGGCTATGTGTCTCATTAATTCTGATTTTTCCCATTTTTGGATGTGACAGTTGATGCTGAAAGCTTCTCTGTTTCTGCAGACAAGATTAGGCATTGCAATGTCTTAGATATTGGCCTTGCTATGCTAAAGACTGGGTATCTTTGCCTCGAGGTGATTTTTTTCTTGGGAGGGATCTTAAACTATAGAAGCATTCAGCTTCAAATATCAAGGAAGAAATGCATTTCAAGAGAGCCAGAATTCTACCTTCAGGAAAGCAGATTTTATTCACATTTTGCATATGAGGTAGCTGGGGTCCAGAAAAATTAAATATCTTGGCCAATATCCCCAGTAAGGTAAGTGACGGAAGATGGTTCTTTAAACCTGGTACAATACATGTATACAATACAACATGGCTTATATCAATCAGAATATGCTAGGTTATACTGCAGTAACAAATAGCCTCAAATCTCAGTGGTTTACATCAATGAAGATTTTCTATTTCTTGCCCATGCTATCTTAGTCAGTAGACTATAGATTTGTTCTTTGTATCTTTATTCCCAGACCCAGGCTGATTGAGACACATCTGTCTAGATCATTGCTAGTTATATTGAAGAAGGAAAAGAAATCACAGAAGGACAAATATTGCCTCTTCGTGCCTCTACTAGGAAAAAACACACATCACTTCTGCCCATTTCATGGCTAAACTGGCATACATAGTCAAGCTTGACATCAATGAGGTGGGAAGCATATAATCCATCCCGGAGATGAGCAACACATTTTGGGAAATAGTATAATCTGCCAACTTGGTTTTTGAAGTGCGGTCTATAGACAACCAATCAACATCACCCAGGACCTTATGTGAAATGCATTTTGTCATACCTTGACCCAAACCTGCCTATCAGAATCTGCATTTTAACAAGATCCTCAAGTGATTCATATGCATTAGAGAAGCACTGGTCTAAACCAATGCTCAGATGCTACTGTTACACATCCGAAAACATTTGTACTTCTTGTTTTGCTAATTTCTTACCCTACTTCCTTCTCTAATATTTTTCATGAATTGATAGGAAGACTGGGATGCAGAAGAGGATTCCCAGCTTCATCTATAAACTTACTTTAAGTACTTTATTTAAAGTTTAGGACAGACTATGCATGCTCCTTTTCTTAGGATAACCAAAAGATAAAAGATCCAAAGTATCTGGGTGGCTACACCGATCTATCACCTGAGTGGTAAACCCCAAGCTCTACAAACTCTATGGAGTATCCCCAGCGTGGGTTTTGCTAGAGAAATTTTTCTAGGTCTCTGTTTATTTCAGCAAAAATGTACCAACTTCAAAGTGACTGCTGCTCTAACACCAATGATCTGCAAAGAAAAAAATAAGAGGACATTCACAGATCTCCAAGCTTTGTGTTCTATTCTTTTGCTACACCTAAATCACTGGTAAAAGCAAAGGCCAGATTTACAGCTTTGGGGAATTCTCTGAAAATATACATATGGCCACTGGCAAGGACTGTTGAATGAACAACAGTTCTTGTTGGGCAAAAGGTCCTGGAGAGCGGCAGGAATTATTGTAAACACTCGGTTCTAAAATTTAGTCTCTCACTAAGGAGCCCGCAGAAGACCAGTAGTAAACTGATCACTTAGGAGGCCCATCACCCCTTCATTTTATTCTGTTGATGATGCAGGGGCCCCAAGAAAAGACGAAAGAGTATGGTTTTGGTATCCAGAAAAGAGGAATTCTGACCTTGACTCTACCTTTGGCTAGCCACATGACCTTGAACAAACGACTCACTTTTTTGGGCCCAGGACTGCAAAAACCTACATGTTCCAAAAGGCTCTGTTACTGGCACATACCTACTGAATTTCAAGAATTCTTCATTTTCTCTCAATTTTATCAATTTGGCTTCTGTTTAAGATCTCTTTCGAACAAAATATTCTCCAGCTCATGAAAAACAAGTTATCTGTGGTACCTTCTCATTTTAGCCGTGTAAAAATCCATGATTTCCCATCAGCATGAAGGATGTTGTGGTGATGGTTAAGATGAGGAAGTTTTCATCTGCTATACTTAATGGGAGACAATGTAAGTCAGCTTAACAATCAATGGTATTGTTTAATTCCAAAGTGTGAAGACTTACTTTTACAGATATTTAGCTTCTATAGAAGGTGAGACCAGCATAGAATCAAGCAATTATGTAAATAACATAAATGATATTTAAAGTGTGGGCTTTAGGCTGAGTCTTAGCTTTGATGTTCACTAAATAGTGACCCTGGCTAATCCCATTATATCTTTATTCCCAATTTCATATATGAAATATATCATATTTTGTATATGATGTAAATATAATAGTGCCTAAATTGTAAGGCATACTAACTGAACTGTATGTATTAATTATCAGCTTTCTATGTAAAAGGACCTTGATATTTTCAGTCAAAAGATCTCAGTTTTGTACTTGATTGCTCAAACTCACTGGTTGTGAGAACTTGGCCAAGTATGTTAGCTCTAGTAAGTTCTATTGTAATACACACACACACATGCACTCACACACATACACATATATATAATGTACATATATATATATATATATGAAGGATGATAATGACATTTTCCAACAAAAGAAGGTATATGAAAGTGCTTTGAAAAACACAAAATTCTATAAAGACGAAAGTATTTGTATAATTATCAATATCTAGTTTGCATTAGTCACCCATGGATAACTTGTATAGAAGAATAAGGAAGAAGAAGTAGATAAAATTAGATTCTGAAACAATCTAACTAAGCCTTGAAATGATTATGGATTTCATGCCTCTGGTAGATTGTTACAGTAATAACCCCGATGAATCATGCCTGCCTGGGTCCATGCCCTTCTGTAGTCCCTTCTCATTTTGACTCTGGGATTGACTGTGTGACTTGTTTTGACCAATGGGACTGCAGTGAACATGATGCCAGGGTAACTTTGCATTTGAGGCTTGCAGTCTTAGGATTCTACCGCCATGTAAAGAAGCCCAGATTGGCTACTAGAGACATAAAGCCCAGCCAGCGGCCAGCATCAACCACCCACCAGACCTGTGAGTCGGGCCAACTTCGACTGCAGCCCAGTTGACCTGCCAGGCAACTGCAGCTGCAAGACTGACTCAGTTGAGACCAGCAGAAGAACTGCTCAGCAGAGCTCAGCCCTAATTGCCAACCTACAAAATCCTGAATAAAATGGTGGTTGTTTTAAGTCACTAAGTTTTGGTATGATCTATTATGCAGCAATTGATAAATGATACACAGGCAGAAAAAAATAAAAGAAATTCAAAAAATTTCGCCTACATAGTCTTCAACCTTCTGAGCATGGTTAAGTTTACAACTGAGTGCCTAGGGGTTTTCACCTGTTTTCAATGGATAAGAACCTAAGCCAAGTTGAAGCAGCTCTACATCTAGAGTAGCACAAAGTGGGCATCAATACAAAATTCAGTGATTCTCATTCCTCTTTCCTTATTCTTGTAATGGGTTTCATGTTTGTAAAATATTTACATGCACTGTTTTATTTGATACCCACAATATCTCTATAAAGTCAACTCTCTAATTTCCTCCCTTACAGTGAAAACAAAATGAAGCCATGGAGAACTCTTGTGGCTTGCACAAGAGAGCAGGGTTGATAAAGTTGAGAAAAATTTAAAATTATGTTCCCCAATACATTATTCATTTCATGCCTACTCAGTTAACCTATTTGGTGAGTCTTTACTGAGGTTGAAAAAGGAAGAAAATAGAAATAAATTTATCTACTGATGGGTCACAGGTATGAAGGCCAACCCCAAACCATAACAAGAAGACCATGAGTCATATTATATACTTTATTCAACTTTTAATCATATGAATCCATATTTCCTGAGGGATATCTACAAATAGCTTCCTTTATTTTCTCCATATTTTAAAGCCACAGCATGTGGATAATTTGTTGAAAATGGGAATTCATATTATTTACATTACTACATCGTCTGTTACATGAAGATCTCAACTTTGAAATCCACTTTTCTAGACAAGAGAGAACGGTTGGAAAATAAGTTGAGGTCTTTGCTTTCAGAGAGTCTGGAAGTCCTTTTCAGGGGCTCTAAAATATGAGCAGCTTTAACACTGAGTGAACAAACTGGTGTTTAAGTATCTCTGAAACATGTGTATACCAAATGCTTTCACCATTTGCAGCATAAAAAATATTAAAGTGGGTGTCAGAAGACTTGGAGTAACCCTGATTGTGACCCTTACTCATCACTTACCCTCTTTGAGCCTCAGTTACTCCATGTATAAAGTGAATATTAACTACCATGTGTCATGGAGTAATGTATGTGTAATGTATCCAGCAGAGGACCTGTCTCACAAAAGGCTCCCAATAGACAGCAACTACTTGTATTGTTACTACACACCTTGTAAGGTAGGTGCAACAGATATTAAATTTCTCACCTGTCCAGAATGGGCAATAATGTTGAACAGAGTTAAGGGTTCTATTTATTTTTGCACAGGAAATTAGTGTCCTAAGTCAAGGCTGGAGTCCTATTCTCTCGTCATCTATCTCCAACCATACTCTTGCCAAATCACTTGGTAGCAGTCATGTCATGGTAAAAGACAGAAATAAGACACAATTAATATGATATTTACATATTTAATATTTATGGAGCACTTACTCTGTGCAAAGCATTGTGCTGGGAGGTGTGGAGGCTATACAGATAACTTAGACAGTATTGCACAGTGGGCAAGCACATGGCCTTTAGACTGGGCTTCCAATCTTCTCCTTCTCACCAGATATCTGAATTTGAAAAAATGAATTAATTCTCAAGCCTTGATTTCCTCATATTTAAAAAGGGGTAATTGTATATGTTCTCATCACAACTCTCTGAGGTAGAATATGACAAAGTGTGTAAAATCATAGCAAGACTCACAAATCACACTGGTTAATATTATCTTTTATGCTTGCTATTTATTCTGATCTCAAAGAGCTTATAGTCTGGTAGGGGATATAAGACATTAACATTAAATATATAAAGAAAAAAGAAATGAATGCCTATGGACAAAACAAATGAAATATTATGGAGCTTGAGTGGGAGGACTTCTAGCTATGGGTATCTAACAAGATTGTCTGGAGGAAATATCATTTGAGCTGGGCCCTATAATACAGATGGATTTAATGGATTAAGCACATATGGAGACTTTAATAGACTTTTTTTAGTAAAGAATTATGTTCCATATTGGGCATCAGTTAGGTCTTCAAGAGTTCTATACGGTAATATTTGCAAATAAAGAGATGCTTTGTAATTGAGTGAATGGATATATTAGGAAGACAATAAATTGTTCACGGTTTTGTAAAAAAAAAAAAAAAAGTAAGTATAAAAATTGGAAAACAAATCTCAGTTGTCCTCTTGTGTTCTGTTTTCCGACCTAACTTTTTCACTGAGTGTTGACTCCAAAGAAGTATCTGTTGGCACAAAGAGTAATAGGTTCTATTTTTGCCTATTAGAATATTGCAGGATCTTAAGAGATCATAAAATCTTCGTGGAGACACATGCTTGGAATTAGGCTCTGCCCTCTATCACTGTGGAACCAAACATGCCATAAGTAAAGGGTGAGATTTTCCTGACTTTGCCCAATATAATTCCTTTGGTTCCAGGAACCAACAGGGTAGGGCTTGGATTGCCGTTCACTCTCCAGCAAAGCCCCTGCTAACAAGTGAAACGAAATTGCTTTTCTCCTCTCCATGCATCTGGGTCCATCTGTGCAGGCCAAATAGATTAGCTTCTAATATCGCAAAACAGATGTTTGCTGTTGGAATTGTTGTGCATGTGCAACATGTTCCACAAGTTGGTGGGAATATTCTGGGCTCCAGGGTGTGTAGAGACATCATTCTGGGTGGGGTGTTCCAAACAGTCAGTGTGGGTGAGAGAGGGAAGCTGGCAAGGATTTGCTCTCCATAGCGCTTCCCTCAGTAGGAGAGCTCCGTGGAGGAAAGTGTGCCAGGTGGCTCCGTGAGTCGAGATCTGGTCAGGAAAAACCAAAGCCACGCCAGCTATTTTAACACAAAGTATTTAATGTAGGAAATTGAGTGGGTGGGAAAAGCCAAAACAGGAAAACACGCGTGACAGAGTAACTGCAGGGAGAGCTTTCACCCTAGGGCTGGGGGAAGGAAGACAAGAAACTGACCCTATTAAAATGTAGAAAGCTTGCAAAAAAAATGTCCATCAAAGCTGCAACCCAGACCCCTGAGATGAGAATGCTTCCTGACTGAAGCTGACACGTCAGAAACACAAACAAGTGACCCAGTAGAGCTGGTTCAGAACAGCAGCTGGCTGATGTGAGCTGGTACTCTGAGTGCATGGAAAATGGAAACTGGAACCAACTGACTGTCTTGAATTTGCATGCCTGGCCCTACTCCAGACCCACTGACTCAAAATCTTAGAGTGGGCAGCCCACGCATGTATATATATATATATATATATATATTTTTTTTTAACATCTTTATTGGAGTATAATTGCTTTACAATAATATGTTAGTTGCTGCTTTATAACAAAGTGAATCAGCTATACATATACATATATCCCCATATCCCCTCCCTCGTGCGTCTCCCTCCCACCTTCCCTATCCCACCCCTCTAGGTGGTCACAAAGCACCGAGCTGATCTCCCTGTGCTATGCGGCTGCTTCCCCCTAGCTATCTATTTTACATTTGGTAGTGTATATATAAGTCCATGCCACTCTCTCACTTCGTCCCAGCTTACCCTTCCCCGTCCCCGTGTCCTCAAGTCCATTCTCTACGTCTGCGTCTTTATTCCTGTCCTGCCCCCAGGTTCTTCAGAACCATTTTTTTTTTAGATTCCATATATATGTGTTAGCATACAGTATTTATTTTTCTCTTTCTAACTCACTTCACTCTGTATGACAGTCTTTAGCTGACCTGACCTTTCCAGTAATGGGTGGTGTAGATATTTGAGCTGTCACTAGCCATAAATTTTCTCAGTGGATATCAGTCAATTGCTAGTTCTGTCTGGATGACCTTGCCAACACGTTATTTCCAGTGCTTGCATCAACCTGGTGAATTAGCCAGGGGGTAACTAATTATTCATCCATGCAATGCCTATTATATGCCAAAAAATATACTAGGAGCAAACATCCAACTTAGATAAAAACCAACGTAGTCCTGGCCCCTATGTAGTTTTCATCTATTAGGAATTAGCTGTTTACAAATAAACACATTCATCAATAGGTAAATCTAGGTAAATCTTATGAAGAAGAATAGTATGTTATAAAAGAGTATTATGTGGATTGGCTGCAAAAATGGCTCTAATTATTCTACTCATTGTAAGCACACAACTTGCAACGTGACTCTGGAGCTCCTGTCAATAAAAATGAAGTCAGCTCAGTCCTCCAGGTGTTGGTGCTCTGTGGGATTGGAACCTTGTTGCTTATTGGCCTGTGTGTGGATATGGCCTCAAACAACTATACCCAACAAGCAAGCCAAAGCTATGGGGCCTACCCCACCTGGCCTGGGCAGGGCTATTCCCAGCAGAGCCACCAGCCCTGTGGTCAGCAGAGTTACAGTGGTTACGGCCAGGCAACAGACACTGCAGGCTATGGCCAGAGCAGCTATGGTGGGTCTTATGGACAGATTCAGCACACAGGCAGTTCCCCAGGGATATGGCTCCACTGGTGGCTGTGGCAGTAGCCAAAGTTCTCAATCATCTTATGGGCAAGAGTTCTCATACCCTGGCTATCTCCAGCAGCTGGCTCCTAGCAGCACCTTAGGAAGTTATGGTAGCAGTTCTTGGAGTAGTGGTTATGGGTGGTCCCAGAGCAGGGACTGTGGCCAGCCATCTGGCTATGGTGGACAGCAGCAAAGCTGTAATCCCCCTCAGGGCTCTGGACAGCAGAACCAGTGCAACAGTGGCAGTGCAGGGGGTGGTGGAGGCAACTATAGCCAAGACCGGTCCTCTGTGAGTGGTAGTACTGGTGGCGGTGGTTATGGCAATCAAGACCAGAGTGGTGGCGGCAGCTACAAAATTAAAATAAAAAAATAGATGAAGCCAGTTTCCTGACCCGTTTGAATCTGAGCTAACCTCTGTGACTTGCTTTAGCCCACAGAATGCTGTAGAAGTGGCACTGAATACATTCTAAGTATAGGTCTCACTCCTGGAAATACCTGCTATTACCACGTGAACAGCTCAGGCTATTGTGCTGGAGGAGAAGTGAGCATGTGAGCTGGGATGGTTTGTCTCTTGTGGGTGAGAGATTTCATGGGGCAGAGATGGACTGTCTTGGCTGAAGCCATTCCAAGTCAGACCCCGGAGCAGCAGATCGCAAAATGTACCCAACCATCCATAGAACTGCCAATGGAATCCAAATGCCAATCTGATGCATCGTGAGCTAGAAAAGTGTATTGTTTTTAAGTCATTGGGTTTTAGAGTGGTTTGTTACATGATAAAAGGAATTGATAAAAGTAATCTATGTAAGGAAAGATCTGTGCTTCAAAATTAAGTATCCTTCTGAATTATCTGATTCTGATTCTATGTGGAAGGGGTGCCTCTGGGCCTTTCATTGCATTGAACTATTTCATAACTCTATATACTGTACAGAACTGATGGCAATGCAAATGATTTTTATCTATAAACTTGCAGATAAATTGTATATGTGTAGAATTCATATATAGGGAATCACACAGTATATGCTTCCTTCATTTATCATAACATTTTTGAGATTCATCCATGTTGTAGCATGTATCAATACTTCAGTACTTTTTTATGGCTAAATAATATTCTATTGTATTGATAGTACCACATTTTGTTTATCCATTTATCAATTAATAGACATTTGGGGTTTTTTTCCACTTTTTGGCTATTATGAATAATGCTGTTATCAACACAAGTGTATAAAATTTTGCGTGGACATATGTTTAATTTATCTTGGGCATATAGTTAGGAGTGGAAATGTTAGATCAGAGGGTAAATGTATGTCTGGCATTTAAAGGAACTGCCAAACTATCTTCCTATATACCTGCACCATTTGACATCCCCACAGCAATATATAGGTGTTCCAATTTTCCACATCCATGCCAACACTTGCGATTATCTATTTTTTTATTATAGCCAATTTGATGGGTATGAGGAAGTATCTTGCTGTGGTTTTGATTTGCTTCTTACTAATGACTACAGTCAGCTCTCTGTATCTGTGGGTACTGTCTGCTCCCATGGATTCACTCAACTTTGGATTGAAAAAAAATTTTTTTTTAATGCAAAACTTGAATTTGTCTCATGCCAGCAACTATTTATATAGTGTTTACATTGATATTTACAGCTATTTACACAGCATTTGTCAGTACATTGTATTGAGTTTTATAAGTAATCTGAAGATGATTTAAAGTTTATGGAAGGATGTGCATAGATTATATGTAAATAATATAAGGGGCTTGAGCATCCTCGGATTTTGGTATCTGCAAGAGGTCCTGGAACCAATTACCTCTGGATACCTAGGGACAACTGTAATGATACTGAGCATCCTTTGCTGTACTTATTTGTATATCTTTATAGATGAACTGTCTATTCAAATCATTTGCCCATTTTATAATTGGATTGTTTGTCTTTTTATTATTTAGTTGTAAGGTATTTATATATTCTGGATACAAGTCCCAAATCAGTTACATGATTTCAAATATGTTCTTTCAGACTATAGATCATCTTTTCATTTTCTTGATTGTGTAGTTGGAAGGACGAAGGCTTTTAATTTTGATGAAATCAAATTTATCTTATTTTTGTCAGTTGTGCTTTTGGTGTCATATATAAGAAGCCATTGCCTAACCTGAGCTTACCAAGCTGTGTTATTCTAACAGTTTTATAGTTTTAGCTCAGTTAACTGTATGACCCACTTGAGATATTTTTGTGTATGATGTGAGCTAAGGGTTCAAATGCCTTCTTTTATATGTAGATATCCAGTTACCCACCACCATTTGTTGAGAAGACTATTATTAATTGACTACAAATGTTAGAGTTTATCTCAGGATTCTCAATTCTACTTCATTGATCTGTATGTCTACCCTTATGCTAGTACCACAATGTTTTGATTACTGTAAGTCTGTAGTAAGATTTGAAGTTGGAATGTGTGTGTCTTCCAACTTTCTTTTTTCTTTTTCAAGATTGTTTTGACTATTCTGGGTCCCTTGCATTTTCATGTGAATTTTAGGATTGGTTTGTCAATTTTAGCAAAAAAAGCCAAATGAACTATTGATAGTGATAGTGTTAAATCTGTCAATCAATATGAGGATTGAACCAAGTTCTGAGTTCTACCTGTTTTTATCATCAAAAATGAGTTAAGTAAGGTCTTTAACATCTACTCATTTTAAATGTTTATACAAGTTATAATCTTGTGTCTTCTTGAAAATAATTTTTAACAACAGACATGAAATTTGGACCATCACAGGACTCAGCCCTAGCCTCTCAGCATTCCTTACTCTGCACTTTTTCCTAAGCAATGTCATTCATACCTACAGCTTCAATTAGCCTCAATCTATACATCAGTACCTTCCAGATTTTTTTTTTCTCTGTCTAAAACCTCATTGTCTAAGCTCCAGACGAAGTCTTAATTTTACCTGCTTACTCAACTTCTCTACTTACACGTCTCAAAGGCACTTCTAGCTCAACAGGACTGAGCTTGAATCCATTCCTTCAGCTCCCTGGCCTAGGTCCTGTTCTACCATTGATCTCTGTGTCATTAAAAGAGAACATCTTTTATCAGGCTGCACAAGCCGGATACCTAGAAATCACAGTTTAGCTCCCCTTCTCTCTGCTTCCTCTCCTACCAAATTCACCTTAGAAATCAGTCTAGCTACTGATATGCCTTCCCAATAGAAGCTACCATTATGTCTTCCCTAGAGCACACAATAGTCTTCTAACTGGTTTTCTTATGTCCACTGTGGCCACTTTTGTTCTGTTCTCCTCATTATAGGCAGATTTCAAAAATCAAATCTGATCATGTCAGATGTGTCAAAGTGCAGTAGCATAGCTTATGGAGTACCATGTGCTTATTAGTTAGTTTCAGCTTTAACTCTAGTGATAGTCAATCAGTTTCATTAAAAATGCACAATCCAAGGATAATCATTTGGCATTAATCAGAGAGTGCTACACTGCAGGGGCAGCTGCCATAAGCCCATTTCTCACCACTACCTTGATCATAGCTTTTCTAATTAGTATCCTGAATGTATACTGAATTAGTATACTGAATGTGAGAAATATTGGTGAAAATGAGCAGTTTGTTGACAAGCATCAGGAATTCTGGAAATGGGCAGAATTAAAGGCTACACGTATTTTAGAGACATTCTCAATCCTGCATAAATAGGGAATTAGAATCCAGTAAGTGAAAATTCCTTGTAGCCATACAAGGTTCAGTTCCTGGGTGATGCTATGACCAGCTATTGGTTTTGGAGGATAATTGGTTACCTGAGCCCAAGAACAAAAGGACAGAATCTCTGGAATATAGTGCTGACCTTAAGTGAACTGCCAAGCAAAGATTGGCCACGGCACCCAGAAAGACGGAGCTGTAACATCATCAAATTTATAGAAAGGTTATATGAAGTGTTTTTGCTAAATTAATGTCCATATGTGTGGTGGACTTTGGTTTGAGATTTGATTTTATTATAACTTGGCAGTGAAGTTGTGGGTAAGTAACTAACTCTCACTTACCTCAAACTCTTTTTAGTGGCTGCCATGATCAACCCAAAGAACCTAAAGTAGGGCATATTCAATTTAGTTTGGTTAATAACCTTTGGTTTCTTTTAAAGAAATTCAGTTTTCTTTACCAGACTGCATTAGACATTCCTGTCTTAGAATATTAATTCAATATTAGGGGACCCAGACATGATAATTATTAGTATGATAATTTTAATTTGTTAAGCAGTTGACATTTGTACAAAGCTATGTACATCACAAAACACTTAGTTCCCATACATGTTATCCCACACAAGAAAGAGAGCTGAAACCATTAATGATGGACATGTTTATTCTCCCCACAGTACACAGGGTTCTAGTGTTGAAAAGGCAGGACATGGATGTCAGGTAGCAGAGGTGCAAGGATGAGCAAGGCCAAGTGTACAGTGCTTTTCAAACCTCTGCTGGTGTCATATCTGCTAACATCTCATTGGCCAAAGCAAGTCTCATGGTTGAGTCAAGAGTCAGAGTGAGAGGGAACTAGAAAGTCCTATCTGCTGGCTGGGGGATGCCAAGGTAACTTCACAGCCGTAGGAAGGTATGGTCCCAAGATGGAAACCACGGGGAGGAGAAATACCGGGAGTGGCACCCAAACCAGATCATGAAGTAGGCAAGAAGTAACCTCTTACTATACTAAGTCTCTGAGATCTCATTTTTTATTATTGTGGTTGTTTGTGGTTTATTTGTTTGTAAACCCAGCCTAGCCAGGCCTATTCTGACATGTACAGAAATCATAACATTCCTCTCTTGTATTTTTCTTCTAGGTTGCTTCATGGTATATTTTCTGGCCTCTAATTGTGTGTGTTTGTTTAGAGTTATACTTTTGTGCAGTAAATCCATATCTTTTTTTTTTTTTTTTAAACATCTTTATTGAAGTATAATTGCCTTACAATGGTGTGTTAGCTTCTGCTTTATAACAAAGTTAATCAGTTATACATATACAATATGTTCCCATATCTCTTCCCTCTTGCATCTCCCTCCCTCCCACCCTCCCCAACCCACCCCTCTAGGTGGTCACAAAGCACCGAGCTGATCTCCCTGTGCTATGCGGCTGCTTCCCACTAGCTATCTATTTTACATTTGGTAGTGTATATATGTCCATGACATTCTCTCACCCTGTCACATCTCACCCCACCCCCTCCCCATATCCTCAAGTCCATTCTCTAGTAGGTCTGTGTCTTTATTCCCGTCTTGCCACTAGGTTCTTCATGGCTTTTTTTTCCCTTAGATTCCGTATATATGTGTTAGCATACTGTATTTGTTTTTCTCTTTCTGACTTACTTCACTCTGTATGACAGACTCTAACTCCATCCACCTCATTACAAATACCTCCATTTCATTTCTTTTTATGGCTGAGTAATATTCCATTGTATATATGTGCCACATCTTCTTTATCCATTCATCTGTCGATGGACATTTAGGTTGCTTCCATGTCCTGGCTATTGTAAATAGAGCTGCAATGAACATTTTGGTACATGACTCTTTTTGACCAATGGTTTTCTCAGGGTATATGCCCAGTAGTGGGATTGCTGGATCGTATGGTAGTTCTATTTGTAGTTTTTTAAGGAACCTCCATACTGTTCTCCATAGTGGCTGTATCAATTTACATTCCCACCAACAGTGCAAGAGAGTTCCCTTTCCTCCACACCCTCTCCAGCATTTATTGTTTCTAGATTTTTTGATGATGGCCATTCTGACCGGTGTGAGATGATATCTCATTGTAGTTTTGATTTGCATTTCTCTAATGATTAATGATGTTGAGCATTCTTTCATGTGTCTGTAGGCCATCTGTATATCTTCTTTGGAGAAATGTCTATTTAGGTCTTCTGCCCATTTTTGGATTGGGTTGTTCGTTTTTTTGTTATTGAGCTGCATGAGCTGCTTGTAAATCTTGGAGATTAATCCTTTGTCAGTTGCTTCATTTGCAAATATTTTCTCCCATTCTGAGGGTTGTCTTTTGGTCTTGTTTATGGTTTCCTTTGCTGTGCAAAAGCTTTTAAGTTTCATTAGGTCCCATTTGTTTATTTGTGTTCTTATTTCCATTTCTCTGGGAGCTGGGTCAAAAAGAATCTTGCTGTGATGTATGTCATAGAGTGTTCTGCCTATGTTTTCCTCTAAGAGTTTGATAGTGTCTGGTCTTACACTTAGGTCTTTAATCCATTTTGAGTTTATTTTTGTGTATGGTGTCAGGGAGTGTTCTAATTTCATACTTTTACATGTATCTGTCCAATTTTCCCAGCACCACTTATTGAAGAGGCTGTCTTTTCTCCACTGTATATGCTTGCCTCCTTTATCAAAGATAAGGTGACCATATGTGCGTGGGTTTATCTCTGGGCTTTCTATCCTGTTCCATTGATCAATATTTCTGTTTTTGTGCCAGTACCAAACTGTCTTGATTACTGTAGCTTTGTAATATAGTCTGAAGTCAGGGAGCCTGATTCCTCCAGCTCCATTTTTCGTTCTCAAGATTGCTTTGGCTATTCGGGGTCTTTTGTGTTTCCATACAAATTGTGAAATTTTTTGTTCTAGTTCTGTGAAAAATGCCAGTGGTAGTTTGATAGGGATTGCATTGAATCTGTAGATTGCTTTGGGTAGTAGAGTCATTTTCACAATGTTGATTCTTCCAATCCAGGAACATGGTATATCTCTCCATCTATTTGTATCATCTTTAATTTCTTTCATCAGTGTCTTATAATTTTCTGCATACAGGTCTTTTGTCTCCTTAGGTAGGTTTATTCCTAGATATTTTATTCTTTTTGTTGCAATGGTAAACGGGAGTGTTTTCTTAATTTCACTTTCAGATTTTTCGTCATTAGTGTATAGAAATGCAAGAGATTTCTGTGCATTAATTTTGTATCCTGCTACTTTACCAAATTCATTGATTAGCTCTAGGAGTTTTCTGGTAGCAGTTTTAGGATTCTCTATGTATAGTATCATGTCATCTGCGAACAGTGACAGCTTTACTTCTTCTTTTCCGATTTGGATTCCTTTTATTTCTTTGTCTTCTCTGATTGCTGTGGCTAACACTTCCAAAACTATGTTGAATAATAGTGGTGAGAGTGGGCAACCTTGTCTTGTTCCTGATCTTAGTGGAAATGGTTTCAGTTTTTCACCATTGAGGACAATGTTGGCTGTGGGTTTGTCATATATGGCCTTTATTATGTTGAGGAAAGTTCCCTCTATGCCTACTTTCTGCAGGGCTTTTATCATAAATGGGTGTTGAATTTTGTCGAAAGCTTTCTCTGCATCTATTGAGATGATCATATGGTTTTTCTCCTTCAATTTGTTAATATGGTGTATCACATTGATTGATTTACGTATATTGAAGAATCCTTGCATTCCTGGGATAAACCCCACTTGATCATGGTGTATGATCCTTTTAATGTGCTGTTGGATTCTGTCTGCGAGTATTTTGTTGAGGATTTTTGCATCTATGTTCATCAGTGATATTGGCCTGTAGTTTTCTTTCTTTGTGACATCTTTGTCTGGTTTTGGTATCAGGGTGATGGTGGCCTCGTAGAATGAGTTTGGGAGTGTTCCTCCCTCTGCAATATTTTGGAAGAGTTTGAGAAGGATAGGTGTTAGCTCTTCTCTAAATGTTTGATAGAATTCACCTGTGAAGCCATCTGGTCCTGGGCTTTTGTTTGTTGGAAGGTTTTTAATCACAGTTTCAATTTCAGTGCTTGTGATTGGTCTGTTCATATTTTCTATTTCTTCCTGGTTCAGTCTCGGCAGTTTGTGCATTTCTAAGAATCTGTCCATTTCTTCCAGGTTGTCCATTTTATTGGCGTAGAGTTGCTTGTAGTAATCTCTCATGATCTTTTGTATTTCTGCAGTGTCAGTGGTTACTTCTCCTTTTTCATTTCTAATTCTATTGATTTGAGTCTTCTCCCTTTTTCTCTTGATGAGTCTGGCTAATGGTTTATCAATTTTGTTTATCTTCTCAAAGAACCAGCTTTTAGTTTTATTGATTTTTGCTATTGTTTCCTTCATTTCTTTTTCATTTATTTCTGACCTGATCTTTATGATTTCTTTCCTTCTGCTAGCTTTGGGGTTTTTTTGTTCTTCTTTCTCTAATTGCTTTAGGTGCAAGGTTAGGTTGTTTATTCGAGATGTTTCCTGTTTCTTGAGGTAGGCTTGTATTGCTATAAACTTCCCTCTTAGCACTGCTTTTGCTGTGTCCCATAGGTTTTGGGTCGTCGTATCTCCATTGTCATTTGTTTCTAGGTATTTTTTGATTTCCCCTTTGATTTCTTCAGTGATCACTTCGTTATTAAGTAGTGTATCGTGTAGCCTCCATGTGTTTGTATTTTTTACAGATCTTTTCCTGTAATTGATATCTAGTCTCATAGTGTTGTGGTCGGAAAAGATACTTGATACGATTTCAATTTTCTTAAATTTACCAAGGCTTGATTTGTGACCCAAGATATGATCTATCCTGGAGAATGTTCCATGCGCACTTGAGAAAAATGTGTATTCTGTTGTTTTTGGGTGGAATGTCCTATAAATATCAATTAAGTCCATCTTGTTTAATGTATCATTTAAAGCTTGTGTTTCCTTATTTATTTTCATTTTGGATGATCTGTCCATTGTTGAAAGTGGGGTGTTAAAGTCCCCTACTATGATTGTGTTGCTGTCAATTTCCCCTTTTATGGCTGTTAGTATTTGCCTTATGTATTGAGGTGCTCCTATGTTGGGTGCATAAATATTTACAATTGTTATACCTTCCTCTTGGATCGATCCCTTGAGCATTATATAGTGTCCTTCTTTGTCTCTTATAATATTCTTTATTTTAAAGTCTATTTTGTCTGATATGAGAATTGCTACTCCAGCTTTCTTTTGATTTCCATTTGCATGGAATATCTTTTTCCATCCCCTCACTTTCATTCTGTATGTGTCTCTAGGTCTGAAGTGGGTCTCTTGTAGACAGCATATATATGGGTCTTGTTTTTGTATCCATTCAGCCAGTCTGTGTCTTTTGGTGGGAGCATTTAATCCATTTACATTCAAGGTAATTATCGATATGTATGTTTGCATTCCCATTTTCTTAAATGTTTTGGGTTTGTTATTGTAGGTGTTTTCCTTCTCTTGTGTTTCTTGCCTAGAGAAGTTCCTTTAGCATTTGTTGTAAAGCTGGTTTGGTGGTGCTGAACTCTCTCAGCTTTTGCTTGTCTGTAAAGGTTTTAATTTCTCCATCACATCTGAATGAGATCCTTGCTGGGTAGAGTAACCTTGGTTGTAGGTTTTTCTCCTTCATCACTTTAAGTATATCCTGCCACTCCCTTCTGGCTTGCAGAGTTTCTGCTGAAAGATCAGATGTTAACCTTATGGGGATTCCCTTGTGTGTTATTTGTTGTTTTTCCCTTGCTGCTTTTAATATGTTTTCTTTATATTTAATTTTTGACAGTTTGATTAATATGTGTCTTGGCGTGTTTCTCCTTGGGTTTATCCTGTATGGAACTCTCTGTGCTTCCTGGACTTGATTAACTATTTCCTTTCCCATATTAGGGAAGTTTTCAACTATAATCTCTTCAAATATTTTCTCACTCCCTTTCTTTTTCTCTTCTTCTTCTGGGACCCCTATAATTCGAATGTTGGTGCGTTTAATGTTGTCCCAGAGGTCTCTGAGACTGTCCTCAGTTCTTTTCATTCTTTTTTCTTTATCCTGCTCTGCAGTAGTTATTTCCACCATTTTATCTTCCAGGTCACTTATCCTTTCTTCTGCCTCAGTTATTCTGCTATTGATCCCATCTAGAGTATTTTTAATTTCATTTATTGTGTTTTTCATCGTTGCTTGGTTCCTCTTTAGTTCTTCTACGTCCTTGTTAAATGTTTCTTGCATTTTGTCTATTCTATTTCCAAGATTTTGGATCATCCTTACTATCATTATTCTGAATTCTTTTTCAGGTAGACTACCTATTTCCTCTTCATTTGTTAGGTCTGGTGTGTTTTGACCCTGCTCCTTCATCTGCTGTGTGTTTTTCTGTCGTCTCATTTTGCTTATCTTACTGTGTTTGGGGTCTCCTTTTCACAGGCTGCAGGTTCGTAGTTCCCGTTGTTTTTGGTATCTGTCCACAGTGGGTAAGGTTGGTTCAGTGGGTTGTGTAGGCTTCCTGGTGAAGGGGACTATTGCCTGTGTTCTGGTGGATGAGGTTGAATCTTGTCTTTCTGGTGGGCACGTCTACGTCTGGTGGTGTGTTTTGGGGTGTCTGTGGCCTTATGATTTTAGGCAGCCTCCCTGCTAATGGATGAGGCTGTGTTCCTGTCTTGCTAGTTGTTTGGCATAGGGTGTCTAGCCCTGTAGCTTGCTGGTCGTTGAGTGAAGCTGGGTCTTGATGTTGAGATGGAGATCTCTGAGAGATTTTTGCCATTTGGTATTATGTGGAGCTGGTAGGTCTCTTGTGGACCAGTGTCCTGAAGTTGGCTCTCCCACCTCAGAGGCACAGCCCTGATGCCTGGCTGGAGCACCAAGAGCCTTTCATCCACACAGCTCAGAATATAAGGGAGAAAAAAATAGAAAGATAAAAAGAGGATAAAATAAAATAAAATAAAGCTATTATAATAAAAAATAAGAAAAAAAATTATTAAGAGTAAATGTATTCAGAAAAATTTTTTTTTTAATTTTTAAAAATAGATTTATTAATTTTTTATAGTAAAAAATAAGAAAAAGATTTTTAAGAAAAAAATTTATTAAGAAAAAAAAATTTAATTTTTTAAAATAAAAAATATGAAAAAACTTATTAAAATTTTTTTTTAATTTCTAAAAATAGAAAATACGGAAAAAAATTATTAAAAAAGCATATATTAGGAAAAAAAATTTTTTTAAGTAAAAAAAAAAAAAAAAAATGGACGGACCTAACCCTAGGACTGATGGTGAAAGCAAAGCTATACAGACAAAATCTCACCCAGAAGCATACACATATACACTCACAAAAAAAGGAAAAGGGGAAATTAATATATCCTGCTCCTAAAGTCCACCTTTTGAATTTGGGATGATTCGTTGTCTATTCAGGTATTCAACAGATGCAGGCACATCAAGTTGTTTGTGGAGCTTTAATCCGCTGCTTCTGAGGCTGCTGGGGGAGATTTCCCTTTCTCTTCTTTGTTAGTACAGCTCCCAGCGTTCAGCTTTGGATTTGGACCCACCTCTGCATGTACGTTGCCTGAGGGCGTCCGTTCCCCGCCCAGACAGAACGGGGTTAAAGGAGCAGCTGCTTCGGGGGCTCTGGCTCAGTCAGGCCGGGGGAGGGAGCTGTACGGAGGAGGCGGGGCGAGCCTGCGGCGTCAGAGGCGTCGTGACGTTGCAGCAGCCTGAGGCGCGCCGTGTGTTCTCCCGGGGAAGTTGTCCCCGGATCACGGGATCCTGGCAGTGGTGAGCTGCACCGGCTCCCGGGAGGGGCGGTGTGGAGAGTGACCTGGGCTCTCACACAGGCTTCTTGGTGGCGGCAGCAGCAGCCTTAGCGTTTCCTACCAGTCTCTGGGGTCCGCGCTGATGGCCGCGGCTTGCGCCCGTCTCTGGGGTCCGCGCTGTTAGCCACGGCTCACGCCCGCCTCTGGAGTTCGTCTAGGCGGCGCTCTGAATCCCCTCTCCTTGCGCGCCGCGAAACAAAGAGGCAAGAAAAAGTCTCTTGCCTCTTCGGTGGCTGCAGACCTCCTCTCCGGCTCCCTCCCGGCTCGCCGCGGCACGCCAACCCCTTCAGGCTGTGTTCACGCCGCCAACCCCAGTCCTCTCCCTGCGATCCGACCGAAGCCCGCACCTCAGCTCCCAGCCCCGCCTGCCCCAGCGGGTGAGCAGACAAGCCTCTCGGGCTGGTGAGCGCTGCTCGGCGCTGAGCCTCTGTGCGGGAATCTCTCCGTTTTTCCCTCTGCGCCCTTGTTGCTGTGGGATCCGCGCTGATAGCCGCGCGGCTCGCACCCGTCTCTGGATTTCGTTTAGGCAGCGCTCTGAATCCCCTCTCCTTGCGCGCCGCGAAACAAAGAGGCAAGAAAAAGTCTCTTGCCTCTTCGGCAGCTGCAGACTTTTTCCCGGACTCCCTCCCGGCTAGCACCAAAGCCCGAGCCTCAGCTCCCAGCCCCCGCCCGCCCCAGCGAGTGAGCAGACAAGCCTCTCGGGCTGGTGAGTGCTGGTTGGCGCCGAGCCTCTGTGCGGGAGTCTCTCCGCTTTGCCCTCCGCACCCCTGTGGCTGCGCTCTCCTCTGCGGCTCCGAAGCTTCCCCCCTCTGCCACCCACAGTCTCTGCCCGCAAAGGGGCTTCCTAGTGCCTGGAAACCTTTCCTCCTTCACGGCTCCCTCCCACTGGCACAGGTCCCGTCCCTATTCTTTTATCTCTGTTATTTCTTTTTTCTTTTACCCTACCCAAGTACGTGGGGATTTTCTTGCCTTTTGGGAGGTCTGACGTCTTCTGCCAGCGTTCAGTGGGTGTTCTGTAGGAGCAGTTCCACGTGTAGATGTATTTCTACTGTATCTGTGGGAAGGAAGGTGATCTCCGCGTCTTACTCTTCTGCCATCTTGCCCCTACTCCCAATCCATATCTTGTAGTAAAAAAATGTTAAGATTCACAACCAGAAAACATGTGCTTGAATCTTAAGCCTACTACTTAATAAGCTATGTGATGTAAGTTATTGAGTTTTTCTAAGAAATTTCTTCTAGAAAGTTGAGGCAATAACACAGACTTCGTGTGGTTATTATGAGGCCTTGAAAAGCAAATGCAGTAACAGCTATGAATTTTTCTCTTAGATTATAAGGTATGCAGATACTAATTGTTATTAATATTCATTTGGAGCTTGTAAAATCAAATGAGAGATAAACACAGAGTTGTTATAATTCTGGAGACACATCCCTTGTATTTTCCCAGTTCAAGCTTACTGGACTTGAACAGCAATTTTGTATCCAGGATTGTGGGTTCTTTGGGTTTGCAGACAGAGGGGAAATTCCTGCATTAAGTGCTCACCCCCTACAAGCAAAGTCCAAAGGTCTCCTTCATGAAGTTTACAGGTTCTTTCATACTGAGGCTCCTTTTCTACATTAACCCAGCCACCCCATCACCAGCTTGTCTGTATCTCCACCATATGGAAGCTCCAGGCCTGTGTCTCTGCACAGCTTCCCCAAGGACTGGAATCTTCCCACTTCTTTGCCAGGCCACCTGCACCTCCTTATGCCAGGAAGGCCAACTTCTCCTCAACACCAAAGTCTGGCTTCAAACCTTGCTTTGTTGAGGAAGCCTCTGCTGTCTCTTCTCCCACAGGGTTAGTCATTCTCTTCCTGGGCTGGAATAGGGCCTTATACATTCTTCTTACAATACTTCATTTATTTTGTTTACATGTCTGTTTCCCCAGCAAGATGCTGAGCTCTTGGGAACATGTCTGTGTTATTCATCTCCACCCTTAGCACCTAGCCTGGTGCCTGGAATGTTAACAAAGGTATTTGGGTCCACAGAGAAATTTTTCTGAGTTTTCTATCCTGTATTCGGAGAACTCGTAGATTAGATTTACTGAAAATAATCTCTCTCTTCTTTGAGGGTTTTTGATGAACATTTGAAATTATAGGTTAACTATAATATTAAAAATTACATTTCCCCCAGTATATCTTCCCCCTCTGGATTGGTGGAGAGTCTGAGCAGTAAGCCAGTGGTTCTATTCGGGCATCTAAACCACCTGGGAGAACTTGATAAAAACACAGAGCTGAAATCCCTACCTTAGACCTTAAGAATTACAATCTTTGGGGGAGAAGCCTAGGTATCCGTATTTCCAGAAACTTCCCCCAGTGATTCTGATGCATGTCAATTTTGAGAACAATTGCGTTAGGCCTATCTGACTTATAAATTGCTGGTTCCAGTTGCTTCAAATGTTTCTTGTTGTCAGAAGGAGCAGAAACAAAAGTGCCCATTCAGAGCCGGGCGTCCTCTCCCCACCTGGCCACAGGTGCCCCGGCTCTCCCTGGAGAGTTACTGTCGCCTTTCTTATCGTTCGGCGGCCTTTGATCTGGAGCTTCTTCATTGTGGCTCATTCTCCACTTCAAAGCTGGGAAACCCGATCAGTTCCTCTCTCCTCCCTGTACCCAGAGCCCTGCCGTCCCCACAGGTGGGCTGGTCACTCAGAAAGTCTGGGCAGACAGCCTCAGCATTCGGCTGCAGGCCAGAGGCCAGGCTTTTGTGTGGCACTCCTGTTTGATTCTCCCCCTACACAACTGGTGCCAAAGAGAAACCAGCAGAGGAAATGCAAACTCGTTCTAAGCCCCCCGTGGGTGTGAAATAACCACATTTAGGGTGCAGTTTTAGGAACAGTTTTGCAGCATTCCATCTTCTAATCCCTGAGGCAAGTCTACCTGAGTTAAACAGCAAAGGTTCTTGGAGCTTCCAGAATAAATTGCATTTTACCTGAGCCACTGAAATTAGCTCCCAAGTGAAACTTTACATAAGGGAAGATGATAGATGATCTGGCCCTGGGAATACAGGAACAGTGTTCAGTATCCTTAGTAAATTACTTAATATCAGAAGAGTGGCAGGTGCTAGTGTAAGATGCTGCTTTAAACGCAGATTATCAAGTCACTACCCCCAACCCACCTCCCAAAATAGTCAAGGGATGAACCAAACCTTACTTTTAAATGAACACAAATAAATCATAAGGCTATTAGAGAAACAGCTTTATTAAGATATAACTCACATTTCATAAAATTTACCCATTTAAAGCATACACACCAATGGTTTTTAGTATAATCACAGAGTTATGCAATGATTACCACAATCTAAGTTTAGAATATTCTCATCACCCAAAAGGAAATCCTATACACATCAGTAGTCATTCTTCATCTTCCTCCCCCTGCACAGCTGTGGGCAACTCTAATATACTTACTGTCTCTAGAGATTTGCCTATTTTGGACAATATAAGTGGAATTTTTTATATAAGTGGAATTATACAATACGTGATCTTTTGTGAATGACATTTTTCACTTAGTATGTTTTCAAGGTTCATCTTTGTTGTAACATTTATCAATACTTACATTTCTTTGAGTAATATTCCATTGTATGGATATGCCACATTTGTTTACCCATTCATTCATTGATGGACATTTACACTGTTTCTATTTTTTGGCTATCATGAATAATGGTACTCTGAGTATTCATATACAAATTTTTGTGTGTATATATGTTTTAATTTCATTTCTAGGAATGGAATTTCTGGGTCATATAGTAACTCTATAATTAATGTTTTAAGGAACTGGCCAACTGTTTTCCAAAGTGGCTGCACCATTTTATATTTTCATCAGCAATATGTGATTTCCCTCTGTCTACACTCGACCTTGTAATTGATCTTTTTTAATTGTAGACATTCTGGTGGGTGTATGTTTGTATCTTGCGGTAGTTTTGATTTGTATTTCTCTAATAACTAATGATGTTGATCATCTTTTCATTTTCTTATTGTCCATTTATATATGGCCATTTTTAAATTGGATTCTTTGTCTTATTATCAAGTTGTAAGAGTTCTTTATACATTTTGTATACAAGTCTCTTATCAAATGTATCATTTGCAAGTATTTTCTCCAAGACTAAAGATTTTTGTTTCACTTTCCTGATGAAAGCATTTAAAGCACAAAATTTTTCATTTTGATAGAGTTCATAAAATAGAGTTATCTATTTTTTTTGTTGTACTTTTGGTATTGCATTTAAGAAAACATTGCCTAATCCAAGGTCACAAAGGTTTACTTCTATGTTTTCTCCTAAAAGTTTACAAATTTTAAACTCTTACACTTAAATCTGTGACCTACTTTATTTTTTTTTTTAGTATTATATAAGGTAGAGGTCCAAATTCATTATCTTTCATGTTGTCCCAACTGGATTTATTTGAAAATCTGTTCTTTCCTTACTGAATTTCCTAGACACTCTTTTCAAAAATAAATTGACCGTGCATTTTAGAGTTCATTTTTGGACTCTTAATTCTATTTATTTATCTATATATCTATACTTATGTTAGTACTATTTGATCTTTATTACTGCAGCTGTGTAATAAGATTTGAAATTGGGATGTGTGAGTCTTCCAACCTTGTTCTTTTACTTTCACAATTGTTTTTCCTATTCCAGATACTTTGCATTTTCATATGAATTTTAGGTTCAGCTTGTTAAAACCTTTTTCTTTAAAACAACCAGCTGGGATTCTGATAGATTTGCATAGGATCTATAGATCAATTTGGGGAGCATTGCCATCTTAACAATATTAAATCTTCCAATTCTTGACTGTGGAATATCTTTCATTTTATTTAGAAATTATTTAATGTTTTTTAACAATGTTTTGTAATTTTCAGTGTTGGATCTTTCACTTCTTTTGTTAGATTAATTCCTAAGTAATTTTATGCCATTTTAAATGGAGTTGCTTATTTTTATAATTTAATTTTTGAATTGTTCATTGATTACATGGAGTTATAATTAATTTTTTGTACTAATCTTATATTATGCAGCCTTGCTGAACTTATTATTAGTTATAATAATTTGTTGGTGGACTCCTTAGGATTTTCCACATATAAGATCATGTTGTATGAAAATGAGATACTTTTACTTGCTTTCCTATCTGGTTGTCTTTTATTTCTTTTTCTTGCCTAATTACCCTAGCTAGATATTCAGCAAATTTCCTCCCTTGACTCACCACCTTCAGATTTAAATTTTTTCCCATTGTCTGGGACTTCTGTTGGCCTCAACTGACTCGTAATAATGTATCTTCTTAGATTTTGTCACTTACCAAAACGAATTGCATTACACCGTGGCTCTCTGTTCACAGCCCTTCACACTCTCTATTTAGGTCTCTACTTAGCAGCTGCTCTCCACATCTGCATCCGTATCCTCCAGCAGTGTCCCTGTCTGATCTTGGGGCTCTCTCTCCTCACTGTGACTCAACAAGTGAAGTCAGGTTTCACTCTAATATATTCAAACTGGATCTAGATTATTGGGTTCAGTTCTGAGTGCCACCTTTTGCAAGAGACATTCAGTGGAATAAAGGTGATTGGGTTGTCCTAGAACTAGAAACTATGTAATTTGAGAAGTTGGTTTCATGAGAAAACATCATCTCTTTCAAGGAATTCATGCAGTAGATGCTGTAGGTTCCCCGCACCAATCTCTTTACCGGAAATCTTTATTTGTCTTCATTCATCTCTGTACTGCTGTGTTGGTTGTTAATGATTGTCCACTGCTCCCTATACAGGGAATTGCCATCGGCTGAGAGGAGCCAGCCACTTCTCCCAGAAAGTTTTATTGCCCCTGAGGACAGCCTACAGCAAATGACTACCAGCTCCTTTGCCTCAAGGTGAGAAAGTTCTGGTTGCTATTCATGGTGCAGAACTCCCAACAGGATCAGGCTTAAGCTCAACCACAGAGGAGGCCACATTCTTGCACAGTTCCTTCCTCTATTCCATCCTGCTTCCTTCACTCTCTTTCTCCTGAGAGCCTTCCCTCAATAAACCACCTGCACCAGAATCTCTGTCTCAGGCTCTGCTTCTAGAGAACCCAACATAGGACAACCTAAGACTTCCTACTCAAAGAAATCAGAATGGAGTTATCTGTGATCACTGTTTTCTAGAAAGCAATGCTAGAGTCTTTGGGCCCCTTCATGTTAATAATCCACATATGTAAAACATCTGTTAATTAGCTGCTAAAATTTCCTCTTTGTTTAGAAATCAATTTTGTTGGCTTGTAAAATTTCCATGAAAGAAGAAAGGAAAACCTATCCCTCAGTGCCCCAAATTAAATAATGAAGTTTTGACTGGATATCTCCATGAGCCCACAAAGTTACAGAGTTTAATCAGATGTCACCATGAGCCTATAATTTATTCATGAGAAAAGTAATAAAGGGGATTAGAAGAGCTCATCCACTTTTCATTTGGTGCGCAGTTGTTCTCAAAGGCTCAGGGATACCTCTCATGGACGAGGATTTTGTTGGGGAGCCCCACTGCTCTGTGAGCATCACCAAACTGAATCCAGATCTGCTCAGATAATTGTGAAATGCCACTTTTAGGCAGAAGGCAGGGTCAGTGAGGGTCATACCTGAACATTGCCCAGCATTGCATTTTCTACGGATAGCTCTGTCTTTGAAGTCTTGTAATTTTCATCTTACTGAGATGAGAAAGAATTGAAGTATGGTCTTGATCAAGAAGGGGAGCATTCCTAATTCTGGGAGTCCTTAGATAGCTGGGATCCTGGAGAAGAAATGAGCAAGGGCAGTCAGGGAACTACTTACAAATATCTGAAGGTTAACTGTATCAAAGATGTAAATAATTTCAGTGGTGTTTTCGGGATGATAGAATTAAAAATAATGGTTGGAAGAAGTAGAGTTATGCCTTGGTTACCCTGGGAGAACTACACAAAATGGGAGTATTTAAATCAACAGGAGAATCAGAAGTAGAAGAGGAAGTGACACAGGTTGAGTGTTGAAGGATGAGTAGGACTTCACAAAGGGAAGAAGAGGATGATGGCATGCCAGGCAGAGACCTGTGTGACGGCACCAAGGCTGGACAGCAATGTCACACGATGGAAACTTCTATCCAGTGAGAAGTTCAGTCAGTGTGGCTGCACACAGGTTACATGGTGGGATGGAGTAGGAGATGAAGCCTGGAAAGGAGGCAGAGGCAGAGCGTTCAGGGCCATTTATGTTGAACTAGAATTTGAATTTCACCCAGAAAGTATGTGAGAATCCACTGAAGGATGTTAATAAAAGGGAATAAAATAATTTGGTGTTTGGTGTTTGGTATTTTCACTCACTCAAGTACCAGTAAAGAGGGTAGATAGATGAAGTGACAAGTGGGTAAGGGGATCAGGTATGAGAAGGCAGCCCAGTGAGGAAACTGGTAAAAAAAATCCAGGTGAGAGATGAGGAGGACCTGAATGCAGGTACTGGAGGTGAGTGTGGGGCAAGAGACATGAGATGAAATCTCTGAGATTTGAGCACTGATTGGGTGAAAGAATGAATGAGAAAAGGGAGCCTGGGGTGATACACAGTTATTGAGAAATAAATATAACTGAATATAATATGTATATGTATGTGTGTGTGTGTGTGTGTGTGTGTGTGTGTGTGTGTGTGTGTGTATGTATATATATGGGGGGAGAGAGAGAAAGGGAGGCAAGAGAATAGAGGCAAAGATGGACAGAAAGAAGGAAAGAGGTATGGGGAGAAAAGGAAAAGAGTAAAGAGCAAGAAAAGAGATACATTTTTTGAGGACTGTTTCTTCAGTATTTAGAGACCTGACTCTATGGATAATCCAGCTGTGGTGGAATTAAGGGCTGCAAGGCCACACCTTAGACCTGTATTGTCCAGTAGATATATAATATGAGACATACATATGTATATATAAATTTTAAAGTTTTCAGTAGCTGCATTTTTAAAGTGTAAAAAGAAAGATAAAATGAATTTTAGTAATATTTTATACTTAACTCTATATCCGAAATATTACTTTAATAAATAATCAAGATAAAATATTAACCACATAGCTCATTCTGTTTTTGTACTGCCTTCCAAATCTGGTATATTTTTTACAATAACACCGTATCTCAATTTGGACATTAAATTTTTATCAGAACTACTTGATCTGTGTTTAGATTTCATAAAATGTATGGCTGAAAAGATAGATTCACATATCCAAATTGTTTTATATGTCAACGTTTTTCAATAACTGAATTCAGTATTATTTTTTAATTTGAATTAAAATGGAACAGAATTAAAAATGTAATTCCTCCATCTCACTAGCTACATTTCAAGTCATATGTGGAGTAGTGGCTGCCATATGGAACAGCGTAGTTCTAAAATCTAGTTACTTTAAATGTGACCTGAGCACCACAGTATTAGCATCTCCTGGTAGCATGTTAATAAATTCAGACTCTCAGACCCAGCCCCATACTTACTGAATCAGAATCTGCATTTTAACAAGACCCCTGGGTGATCCATGTGCATGTGAAATTTCAAGAAAAACTGTCCTAGAAGGCAGTAAGGTTCATATGGATTATGGATTATTTCATTCTTTTTCTATGGATGAGTAATATTCCATTGTGTGTGTGTGTGGGGGGGTGTGTGTCTGTGTATCACATCTTCTTTATCCATTCATCTGTCGATGGACATTTAGGTAGTTTCCATGTCTTGGCTATTGTAAATAGTGCTGCTATGAAATAATGCCATTTACAGCAACATGGATGGACCTAGAGATTACCATACTGAATGAAGTAAATCAGGAAGAGAATGACAAATACCATATGATATCACTTATATGTGGAATCCAAAAAATGGTACAAATAAACTTATTTATGAAACAGAAATAGACTCACAGACATAGAAAACAAAGTTATGGTTACCAAAGGAGAAGGTGGGGAGGGATAAATTAGGGGTTTGGGATTAACAGATATGCACTACTATATATAAAACAGATAATCAACAAGGACCTACTGTAAAGCACAGGGAACTATATTCGATATCTTGTAATAACCTATAATGGAAAATAATCTGGAAAAGAACATATATATATATGCACACACATATATACATACACATATATATGTATACATATGTGTGTGTGTGTGTGTATGTATAACTGAATCACTTTGCTGTACACATGAAACATTGTAAATCAACTATACTTCAAAATGAAAAAAATAAATAAAAATTTTAAAAAGATCATGTGGACACTCTGGGACACCAAGGCATGATGCAATCAGGCAACTTAACCAATACCTCAGAGTGAGGGAACTGGAGGAATATATGTAGAATCTAGAAATTTAGAGTTTGTTTCTTATCTGACCAGTTATATGGTATTGGTTCATGTAGTCCAACTTATTTTTTCATCTTGGCCTTCCCATTCATAAATCCACCATCACACAGGAGAACTCATTAGCATATGGATATACAACACTCATACAGGCATTCTAGGGAAAATATAGTAAAGGATTCCTCATTAGATTATTTCAGAACCCCATTTAATGAAAACCACAATTGGTTCTGTGGGACAAGACCAGAGTTTACGATGGAGCCTCTAACACACAGAGGATTTCATTACTCCTATGATGACCCTGGTTTAATTTACCTTGTTCTCTAAATCCTCTGTCTTCTAATTGCTGGTCAGGACAAAGAGGCATCTTTTCTACCATAAGGAGAGATAAAATGAGCTGGACAATAATGCAAAGTGGCTTTTGTGTTGAGCTTGCTTGTGCCTGTGAAACACGATGAGTGACAGATGCAATTTCATGCTGAAAACTGGGTTGAACATGCCAAGCTCAGTTACCTGTCTGAATACCTATAATTATAAAACTTTAGGTACTTAAGGTTATCAAGGGAGGTGATAGGTTTACAAAAATTAATATGAGCACATTTTAAAGATAGTTTAATAGTTTCAAGAAATGGTTTCAAAATTACTCAAAAGAATTTACAATTTCATAATGGATTCCTAATTTTTCAATTTAAATAACAAAATATCTTGAAATTTGGAATTCCCAGAGATCCAAAAAGGCTGGGAGGCAGTGCTCTTCGCATCAGGCTAAGTTTTTGCCGCCCCCAATATCCAAGTTATAGCTGCTCAGTAAATTCAAACATTACAAAATTTTCTAACACATCATTTTTATTTTAACATAACCAGAAACTTCCAAAGTTTAATTAAATTTGATTCCAAGACTATTTTCTGGCAGTTTGGCTGTTAAACAAATTTATTTGTATAACCATTATAGTCACAAAATTGCAGAAATATCATGAGATTGAAAGATGCGATTTAGATAGTTTTGAAGCTCTAGGGAGTAGTCAAGGTAGAATTATAGAGTGAATCACTGGAAGGTTAAATTGGGTATTACTCCATATAACCTCTGACATTCTGTAACCTAATTCCAAGTTCTGAGCCCAGAGACTCCCAGCACCATCTGATGAAATTTAACTAAGCTACATTTCAGCTAAAGATGCTTTGGTGAAGGCCTCTCTGCCACTCTCTCCTTTCTGAAATCAAAATAATAATAATAGCAATAATAATAATAATAGTGATGATAATGATAGAACACTGTATTTACAAAGAATTTAGAAGACAGCAAAATCCCAGATCACAGTCTATGACAGAGGGTTGAAAATGCAATGAAAAGGAAACCTAGTCGAGGGAGAAAGCCAAGAATTGACAAATAGCTCTGGCAAACATGGTTCCCCAAAAGTAGTACCTATAAACCAAAAGTTCACACCAGCGACCCCACTATTGTAAGGAACAGCAAGGTTTGGGGGCATCCAAGCTACATCTATGAGTGTGAAGTGGCAGAGGAGGTACGTAGGAGTGAAGAGACACACCATACCAAACAGCCAACCACCACCAACAATAAAAGCCATTTGCATGGCAAGATGGAAGAGGAAAAGTCGGTGGCCAAGAGCTCTGAAAATGACACTGAAAGAATATTTTCTAAGGCACATGACACCACACACACACACACACATGAAGAATTGTAATTTAAAGTGTTTATGAGTACTCAATGCCCCCCACACCGGGCACTGAAGGAGTAAATACAAACATTTCCTCAGAGAAATTCCCAATACTTATTAGCTCACTTGCGCTCTCTCTCTTTCTCTCTGTCTCTCACTCACACACACAACACACATCATAAAGCACCCACAGAAACAAGACCTGTGAGAAAGAGATATCAAACACAAATGCCGAATTAGACCCACAAAGAAGGCAGATATCAGATTTACCAAAGGTAAAATACAGAACACAAAATCTTTGTATTTAAAGAAATAAAAAAGCAAATTTAAAACATGCCTAAAGAATAAGAGCCTGTTTAAAATAATCTGATAAATTTGGAAATAAAGCAAATAGAACATCAAGAACTATCTAGAGTCTTCAAAGTACACCTGTAGAATAAAAATAAAAAAGATATTTTAGAATTCTGCTTAAATCCCAGGCCACAAACAGAGGGCATCTTTCTCTGCTTATAGCCTGGCTTTTATGACTCTGTTTCTCTCATGGACTTTTCATAGTCATATAATTACTAAGATAACCACTTGGAGAATGAAAAATAAATTAACAAACCAAAATGAGGAGGTCAAGAGGAGAAAAATAAATTGGGAGGAAGTATAAGTATATAAAATTTCCATCTTTCACAGTGGGAATCTGTAAAAGAATGTAGGAACAAATACAACAATCCTAAAAATACATATTCATAAATTTAATGCAGCAGGATATAACAATAGCTTGCAGAAACAAATAGGAATGCAAAGAGGTTTTAATGTTAGGAATCTACTGATGTAATTTAACATGTTATTAATGATTGCAGGAAAGAAATCTCAGTAACTGCTAAAAAAGAGATTTAATAAGTTTTAGTATCCATTTTTTAATAAAAACAGTAAACTAGGAACTAGAATGGACCTTCTACAGCTTAATTAAAAACATAAATCTAAATTATAGAGCCAGCTCAATGTATAATGGTGAAATACCAGAGGCCTTCTCGTTAAAATTGGCAACATCAGCAGGGGGTGTCGGGGTGTGAGGGGTGGCTGCTCTTGGCATGATTTTTATCTATTTTTCTAGCTATTACTGTTCTTGGTCAAAGTCTCCTCCATAGGCCCTGAAACTCCTTGAAGCTCAACATATATTTATTTCCCCTTTCATCCTCTATTTTGGATACTTACCAGAGTAGAACATTTCTTCTGTTAAATGTTATTTACACATAAGTTACACCAAGAAGCTTGTGCACCTTTGTCAGAAAGATACACTTCGCATTAGGAATGAAATGTACAATGTTTAGAAGCTCTTATGAGAAATGTTGGTCCAAGAATTGTGCTATCCTGCAGTTATTGTTGTTGCAAAGAGAGAGGAAAGGAGGTAAGGGGGGGCGAGAGACAGAGGGAGACAGAGGGAACTTGTCCAGCAAGCCTAAGATAAAAATCAGATTTTGCCCTGCGTGTAGGCAAACCCGTTAGCCTGCCACAGTTTCACAGATCTGACAGAGGATTGTAGGTAACTGGGTCAGAGATGAAGGACGATTTTTTTGCTCATAGCAATAGCAGTAGCCCTAGTATTACTGTTTTTGCACGGTTTTCCTGAACCCCGAGTCCCACAGAGAGATGCAAAGAGAGCCAGATGATGTCTGCGCCCACAATGCATTGCATTATGGAAGAGGAATCCTGTGTTTAGAGAGCCTGAATCTTTTATAATGGACAACGACCTGCTTGCCTTTATATTCAGTTACTGTACTGAACAGTAGGTATGACTGCACTATGCTCTGGAGGGAGACACTATCTCTATCCTCCAAAGCTGTTCTCTATACAAGTGACCTTGGAGAAATAGTTCAGAAAAAAGGGCATCAGTGCCCTTGCTCACAAGACACGTAGAAACATCAGAAACTCATGGAGAAGTGCCTCCCCACAATAACTATCTCCCCATTGTAATTATATATTTATAAGCATGGCATTTTATTTATTGTCAAGCTCCTACATTAGACACTTATTTCCACGAGAGTATGGACCCTGTTTATTTTCCCATTACTGCATGCATGATGCATGACTCAGCAGCGAGCAGATAAAATGTAACTGCGAGTCAAAGTTTTCACAAAATGAAAGTATCAGTCATTTAAATTATATCCATACTTCCCGTATATGCCTTTATGTGTATGTGTAGGCATGTGGGTGTGGGTATTTTGTATAAGCCCAACTAAAATACTCTGTACATTTGATTCAAACCCAGGAAGTGAGAAGTGCAACATGAATTTTTGTATCATATACATAAACTTGATTCAGTTTCATCTAAAGGCATGAGTATAGTAAATGCAAAGACAGTCTTCACAGTCTAATATCAAACATAGTTGTGGAACCAATCTTCTGTGTCTAATTCTGTTCAGCCTTTATAATATAAAGCTAGAGCGACTCTTCCTTACACAGTCCATACATCTAGAAATGCTGCCAAGTTGTCCTTGACTCTTGACCATGGCAATGGTAATTATATAACATTCATTCTGCCCCCTATTTGCCAGGGACACAATGAATCAGTAGCATTAGTCTTTCCTGTCATTTCCATATCTAGCTTCAGAATCCTTCTGAACATTGGGTTCCAGATAGCCACTGCCAATTGATTGGAAGTAAAGTGGAAATTGAACATACTTGCTATCTTGGTCAAAGTGTCACTTGGAACTCATACTAATTGAGTTCCTAGAGATGTCTTCAGTTCTAATGTCACTCCCAAAGTAGATGAGTCTGCAATATTAGTTCACTGGTTACTAGCAATACTAGGTAAAATGTGTTGACCTTTTATTGTCTACCAAGGTGTTCAAAATGTCCATACCCCCATAACATTATGAATAGGTACTTTACCATTCCCGTTTCACCAATGAAGAAACCAAGACACCATGATGTTAATTTCTCTGCCAAAGACCACACTGCTACAAAATGAATGAAGAAAAATTCTGACACTGAAGCCTGGCTCCAAAGTTATACTCTTAACTCTTATGAAATGTAGAAATTACTGAAATGCTCCTAAAGTTGTGTGCAGATGAACTAATGTAGCTTCCACATTTTCCATAGAAATCTTTCATCTGGCAGCCAAGCTCCATAATGACATTTTACAAAGGTAATATCATAGTATCAGAGAAGCAGCAGGAGACTCCAGGGGCCCTGATCCCATTAATTCATTCATTGGGTTGCTGGCCAGATGGTGGTTAGGGTGACCCACTGTCTTACTTTGCCTGGAAATGAGGGGTTTCCAGGACAAAGGCTTTTCAGTGCTAAAATGTTGACAGTGCGGAGGAAAATAGAACAGTTGGTCACCCTAGAGGAACTCTACTCATCAACATGCGATGCATGAAGCGAGAGGTTCCAGAGGGATTACTGTGGTCACCAGTTCATCGGGATTCATCTAATTTGCCAAGAATCATCTTGTTTGCCTTTCCTAAATTGCCACTAATCACTTTCAGAAGGCAGATCCCTGGTTTTTCTGTGTTTTTCAAAGTGTGCTCCTCAAACTTTAGTGTGTGTCAGAATCATCTGGAAGACTTGTTAAAACAGACTCTGGGGACCCCCTCCCAGAGATTCTGAATCAGTAGATTGGAGGTGGGGCTCAAGACTTTGCATATCTGACAAGCTCTGGTCATGCTGATGCTGGTGACTCAAGGAGCTATTATTTTTGGAATATTTATTGATGATCATACATGCCAATAAACTAACAAGAAGGGAAAAAAGACAGGGTCACTTATCAGTGTGGTTCTGTTTCAGGCACTGACTTGTACCCTCTGATTCATCCCTAGTAAAATTATTTATATAACATTCATTCTGCTAATTTGGAAACTGGTAATTTCTGCCAGATGATTCATTACAATGATCATACTCACTAGGGCTTCTAAAATCTTGGTTTCTCAGCTCTGAAAGAAAAACAACTCCATCAGTAACAAATTCTGCCATTACATTCTAACACAGTGAGTAGGACTATTTCATTGGTGATAAACATTCATTCAGTCGGCTCCATCCTAGTGCTAATCCCACAGCAATGTCTTTTCTGATGAATGTAAGAAACACACTTGCCTTTTCTTGTCTAAGTGAAATGAGATTGAAACTCCTGGCTCAGGGTTAATTCAATGCAGTCTTGCTATTTTACAGAATTCCAATTATGCTGAGCAGAATCGCTCACAGACAGCAGCTGCTGTCATGGTTCTGAGAGTATACAGAATGTTATCTGCACTCCCTCATCGTTTTGGGCTAACTTTAACAGTGCAGCTGATCCTCAGCCATCCTCTGTAAACATCATGCACTTACTAAAAAGTGCTGTTAAGGGCTAGCTTGCACCTATAAGATGGTCCTTTCTTTCCAGGTGCCTTGAGTCTACTCTCAAGAGTGTGCTACCTCATTCTCTTGAAAACCAAGTGACTTATACGTGGAAGTGATACACTGTCCTAGGAGTGAATCTAACAACTGCTGTGGCCATAGTGTAAATACGAACATTTCATAATATTGACCATTATATTCTGATTTTTACATTTAGCTTTGAGGAAGATCTTCTCTATGTTCAGTATTGGCAAATTCTCTTTTCCCTGTGATGCCCTTGCTCTCCATAAGATCATTCCATATGTCCACCAACCAGTGGGGTCCACCTGCATTCCTTTGACTATAGTAAGTCAGCCCCAGTCAGCTGCATAATGTTTCCCTCCTCTCAACTTCCATAGCACTTTCCACTTTCTGCCTTATAATAATAAATTAATAAACAACAAATAAATAATAATGGCTAAACAATTATCAAATGCTTAATGTATGCTGAGAACTATTTGAAGGCACCATGCATCTTTGCTTTTTACATAGAACTTGGATAGAATAGAGATGTATGACTGTATTTTGAATGAAGGCATTAATGAAACCCAAGAGAAACAATGGACAAATGTCAGGATATAAATTAACATACAAAATTCAATACCTTTCATATGCACAAATAAGAACTAGTTACAGGATAACAGCATAGAAAACCTCATTTTCAATAGCAACAAAAATCTTGACATACTTAATCATAAATGAATAAAAAGTATGGAAAATGTATGTGAGCAAAGTGAAAGACTTTCTTTGATAGGAACATTCAACATCATATAGAAGTCACTTAAGTAAATTTATAAAATTAACATAAAAAACATAGCAATGACTTTTTTGAGGGGTAGACAAAATGAAGATAAAGTTTATATTGAAATATAAACAAACAAAAAGTTTATATTGAAATATAAACAAACAAAAATGAACAGAAAAATGCTAAACAAAGGTACAATGTAGTGGGCTTAGACATGGACAGTGTCTAATTAACAGTGTGGTAAAAAGACTAAAGGAACGTTCAGAAATAGACCCAAGTACAAATGAGATAAAAATATGAAAAAGATTGTGATGCAAATCTGCAGGGAAAAGATTAACATTTTTAAAAAATGGTATTGAGAAAACTGTCAAGCCACTAAAAAAAGACAAAATTCAATTCATGTGTCAAACCACAACCCACAGTAAATTCCATGCGATTCAGAGATCTAAGCATAAAAATGAAATCCATTATAATCTGACAGTGGGAAAATCTTTCTAGATATAATAAAATCCAGAAACAATGTAGAGAAGATGAGACATTTAACTATAGTTCAAAAAACACATTTAAAATATTGACTATGATGCAAGAAAAAAACACCTTATGAAAAGTAAAATGAAAATGATGCTTTGGGGAAAAATGCAGTTTATATCATGACAAAGAACTAATGTATCTTCAGCCTACAAAAGCACTGTCTATTGGAAAGGTCTATTAGAGAAGACACACAAATAGCAATGTGCATACCTTGTGCCCAGATCATTCAATACTGAAAAAATGGGGCTCCTTAGAGAAATGGCTGATTCCAGGATTAAGGCAAGAAATACACAAAATAATGCTGGGTTGGGTTGTGTCAGAAAACAAAGAAGAGATTAGAAACTCATTGTGGCATGTCAAAAACATAGATGCCAATAAGAAGACGCCCAACAATGGGACGATTAGAACAACAAAATGAATAATAATTTCAACTTATTAAAACACATTAGATATATATGTATGTATTTATTTTTTGTTTTCTTAATAATTAACCTTTTAAAAAATTTATTTATTTTTATTTATTTATTTATTTGGCTGCACCAGGTCTTCGTTATGGCACGCGGGATCTTCCTTCCCACATGTGAGATCTTTAGTTGTGGCATGTGAACTCTTATGTGGGATCTAGTTCCCTGATCAGGGATTGAACCTTGGCCCCCTGCATTGGGAGTGCAGAGCCTTAGCCACTGGATCACCAGGGAAGTCCCTATATATTTATTTTTTAAATACTCAAAAAAGAGAAAAAGAAAGCCATCTTTTTCATGTCCACACTCCTCCCCTCTCCCCTCTCTCTCTGCAAAAGCAGGCAACTTATTATACACTATGTAATATACAATATATATACATATATATAAAATAGGTAAAGCAGGTCATTCAGTCACTAAATCTTTACTCAGAAAATAGCAATTAGAAAAGCATTTACCCTGATTTTTCTGTTTAAGCTGTATTCACAGTATCCAAATATTCCTAGTTGATAAGGAAATATTAGAATTCCAGGTATTAAAATATGGAAAGAAGATGAAATTAGAAAAATCGCCATTTTCCATTCCTATTGAAACAATTGACCAGGAATGACCATCTCTGTTAGAGGAAAGGTTAATGGAAATGTTTCGAAGGAGGAATCAGGTCATGAATCCCCTGAACCTAATATTAATGTTCTCATTTAGCATCACTAAATGTGGGACAACTAATACGTGTGCCTTCTGATGTGCTTCGTATTGATAAAGTACACTGCACACCAAAGAAGGATATTTTGAAAACAAACAAACTAAATCTAATCAAACCTCTAGAGCTATATATTCATAGGAAATACAAGTTAGAGAACCCATAAGTAAGCAGACAATTACAGAATGTGGTGAAATCTACAGGGCAGTGGCCTAATGTCTGTAGCCAATGGTATGAAAATACTGAAAACAAAATAGAAGGTACTGCTCTACATTAAGAGAGAATAACAACCAAACGTAATGTATGGACACTGTTTGTATCCTGATTTAATCACACAGACTGAAAAATGACATTTTTGAGACTATGAGAGAGAAGTGATTATGGCTTTGGTATTAGATAATACCCCCCAAAAAACACTGTTAATTTTGTTAGATTTGGTTGTTGCAAGTGGTGATATTTAAAGAAAAAAATTATGATTTTTAGAGAAATATGGTGAAATTTGTGAGAGAGGAATGCAAAATGGATAAAAATTGATTTAAAATATGTTTCATTGTAAATGGAAGAAATGAACCAAATTCTTAATGATTTTTGAATACAGATAATGGATATGTAAGACTTCATTGTACTATCGTCTCTAATTTTATAGGTGTTTGCAATATTTTTAAAACTTCAAAGGGAATCAAGACCATTGATAAAATTAAAGGCTGTGCTGATGGCTGATGGGACACCACCTTCAGAACGGCTTGTGACATACCTTCCAGGAGGAATATTTTGAAAGCTGTTCCCAGCCAGCTGTCCTGCTCCTCACTGTTTCCACACTTGGGGGAAAGCGTGTGATCTCTCACCTCAGCAGAGCCCCCTCATTTGACTCTTTGCGTTTGGAGTTGGGAACAAACACTTATCACCTACGAAGTATGTGACAGTTGAGGGAAGGTGACATTCTGTCACACTAGAGGAGTGTTTATCTGAGTCAAAGGCTGGTGTGTTTGAGGGGCGGCCCAGAAAGAAAGCACAGCATGAGACTGATCCAGGTCCTGAATAAGAGGTAGAACCTGGGTAATCAAAAAACAAAAGCAAATTTTTTTTTAAATGAAGCTTGTCATTGTGTGATAGATCAAAGCCACAAGTGGAAAGCAATCAATTACAATCTGATAGAAATGTGTCCTCAGAATAGCACCAATATCTTCATGCATAACAGAACATGTGCTATTTAGGATCAGGATAGGGAGATTCAGAAGATACTCAGGAGCAGTCCCTGGCCCAGAAATAGAAGTTGTACTGACATGGTGGTAAATGCAATCGATATATCAAAAGTGGAAAGAGCCCATGGGATGTAACTGTAAAGTGATATGACTGTAGTTTTTATAATCAAACATAGCAGAGTTGATACAGGCACATGTAGTCTGTCCTTCAAAACAGGTTTTCCTGGAGCCTCTGCTCCCATTACAAAAAAGTAATTGCTGTGTAAGACATTTTTGGAATTCATGACTCCTCTGTACTGCTACAAAGGAAATCTGGGAATACTTTAAGGTTACTTTTATTATTATTATCATTATAATTTTTGTTTGAAATAAAGTTTATTGAGGGTAATCAACATACAATAAAATGTACAGATTTGAAGTTTGATGATAAAGGTAGACACCTCCTCAATAAAGATACAAAACTCTTTCATGACTCCAAAACGTTTCCTTCTGCCCTTTTCCAGTCAGTTCTCCTTACCCCAGTAACCACTGACCTGTTTTTGGTCATCACAGATCATAGGTGAATAACCAGTTGCCTATTCTAGAACTTCATTTAAATGGACTCATTTGGCACATATTCTTATGTGTGGCTTCCTTCACTCACCATATTTTGTATCAATTTTTTTATTAAAGTATAGTTGATTTACAATGTTCTGTTAATTTCCACTGTACAGCAAAGTGATTCAGTTTTACGTATATATATTGATACATTCTTTTTAAATTTCTTTTCCTTTATGGTTTATCATAGGATATTAAATATAGTTCCCTGTGCTATACAGTAGGACCTTGTTGTTTATCTGTTCTATATATAAAAGCTTACATCTGCTAAGCCCAACCTCTCACTCCATCCCTCCCCCAATCCTCTGCCCCTTGGCAACCACAGTTTGTTCTCTATGTCTGTGAGTTTGTTTCTGTTTCATAGATATGTTCATTTGTGTCATATTTTAGATCCTACATGTAAGTGATATCATATGGTATTTGTCTTTCTCTTTCTGACTTACTTCACTTAATATGATAATCTCTAGGTTCATCCATGTTGTTGCAAATGGCATTATTTCACTCTTTTTTTATGGCTGAGTAATATTCAATTGTATATGTATATATGTACCAGATCTTCTTTATCCATTCCTCTGTTGATTGTCATTTAGGTTGTTTCCACGTCTTGGCTATTGTAAATAGTGCTGCAATGAACATAGGGGTACATGTATCTTTTCAAATTATATTTTTGTCTGGGTATATGCCCAGGAGTGGCATTGCTGGATCATTCTCATTACCTTATTTTATACCAGAAATGTAGATACAAATATTCCATCTCTCTTCCACCTGTGTAATACTTCCACCCCATCTTCATATATGGCAACATTCACATAGTGAAAGGTCTTTACTCACCATTTCCTAGTGTTCAATTTAATTCTACATCAGTAAGATATACAAATATGAACAACTCTGCAGGTGTAGTAATAAGGGACATGGCAGCATGGGTGTTTCTCTGTGTACATATATGCATTCTGCTAAGCATAGACATTCTCCGAGGTTTTGTCCAGTTACTTCTCAAGTGCATGACTAAATTCACAAAGGCAGTCAGAGAAACCCCATTGAGGGACTGTTAAGAGTTGACATTTCTTTTTTTTTTTTTAACATCTTTATTGGAGTATAATTGCTTTACAATGGTGTTTTAGTTTCTGCTTTATAACAAAGTGAATCAGTTATACATATACATATGTTCCCATATCTCTTCCCTCTTGCATCTCCCTCCCTCCCACCCTCCCTATCCCACCCCTCTAGGTGATCACAAAGCACCGAGCTCATCTCCCTGTGCTTTGCGGCTGCTTCCCACTAGCTATCTATTTTACATTTGGTAGTGTATATATGTCCATGCCACTCTCTCACTTTGTCACATCTTACCCTTCCCCCTCCCCATATCCTCAAGTCCATTCTCTAGTAGGTCTGTGTCTTTATTCCCATCTTACCCCTAGGTTCTTCATGACCTTTTTTTTTTTTTTTTTCCCCTTAGATTCCATATATATGTGTTAGCGTACTGTATTTGTTTTTCTCTTTCTGACTTACTTCACTCTGTATGACAGACTCTAACTCCATCCACCTCACTACAAATAACTCAATTTTGTTTCTTTTTATGGCTGAGTAATATTCCATTGTAAAAAACTAAAAATAGAACTACCATACGACCCAGCAATGCCACTACTGGGCATATACCCTGAGAAAACCATAATTCAAAAAGAGTCATGTACCAAAATGTTCATTGCAACTCTATTTACAATAGCCAGGACATGGAAGCAACCTAAGTGTCCATCATTGGATGAATGGATAAAGAAGATGTGGCACATATATACAAGAGTTGACATTTCTGAACCAGCCTGAGCACCAGCCAGGTATCTGCTGAGACTGTAGAGGTGAGTACCTGCTGCCCCACCCCTACTCCCCATACCACACCCTTTCACAGAGGCTTCCATCTTCCTCTACCCTTCAAGACTGCTCTTCCTGTTCACATTACTTGCTTTTACTTGAATAATGGGACAAAGGGCAACGATCAGTGTTATCTGTCTTCTGCCTTAATTTATTTCCAAGAAAATCCAGAAGTAAGAATTTGGCCTGGATTCCTATTCGGTTGAGCATCATACAGGATTCTTTAAAAAACCAGTCATTTCATTTTGGGCTTTAAAATCTTAAAAGGCAGTCACCTAAGCATCCTTAGCCATTTGATTGTGGCTTCTAGGTAATATTTACTCTCCAAAGCTCAGGTCAGTAGGTATCTACCATACAAACATGAAAATGCTTTTCTCAGCAATTCATTATTGGTATCATTTTTTGAAATTACCTTTCATAGTCCCTAATTAGCGTTTTCTCTTTACACATGCACTTTTTTTTTATTATGAGAGGAGTAATTTTATTACCCTCATTTCATCTGATGGTTGATGGAGAACCACACCAGTTTTATTCAGGCTAAACACAGTCAAATAAAAGTAAAATCACATTTGTTATTCTGCAGAAAGTGAAAAATATCTTTCTTTTTCTCTTTTTTTTAATTTAGATATAACTGAGAAATAAAATTGTAAGATATTGAAAGTGTACTTCATGGTGATTTTATATACATATACATTGTGAAAAGATTTCCACCATCTAGTTAATTAACTCATCCATCACCTCATATATTAATCTTTTTTTGGTGAGAACTTTTTAAAATTGAATTATAGTTGATTTACAATGTTATAATAGTTTCAAGGGTACAATATATTGATTCACTATTTTTGTAGATTATACTCCATTTAAAGATATTATAAAATATTGGTTGTATTCCCTGTGCTGTACATTACATACTTGTATCTTATTTATTTTGTACCAAGTAGTTTGTACCTCTTAATTCCCTTCCCCTGTCTTGCCCTTCCCCCAATCCCTCTCCTCACTGATTTGTTCTCTGTATCTGTGAGTCTGTTTCTGTTTCTATCCCAGTCTGTTTTGTTATATTCATTTGTCTGTTTTGTTTTTTAGATTCCATGTATAAAATGAAAGCATAGAGTATTTGTCTTTCTCTTTCTGACTTACTTCACTAAGTATAATACCCTCCAGGTCCATCCATGTCGTTGAAAATGGCAAAATTTCATTCTTTTTTATGGCTGAGTAAATTCCATTGTGTATATATTCCATGTCTTCTTTATCCATTCATCTGTTGACAGACAGGTTGCTTCCGTATCTTGGCTATTGTAAATAATGTTGCTATGGACATTAAGGTGCATATAACTTTTCGAATCAGTGTTTTCATTTTCTTCTGATATATACCCAGGAGTGGAATTGCTGGATCATGAAAAATATTTTTCTTCTAAGGCATTAAGTTGAAGAATGTTCAGTGGAAGCAAATATTCTAGCAATTCTATTAAATAAGCTAATTCTGAGCTCCAGAATGCTTCCTATTCAACAGGATGGTTTAGAAAGATGTAATAGTTGTGTGAGCGGTGCATAGGAAATGTATTAGTAATCCATGTTCCCTCAGAGCAAGAATGTATTTTTTTTTAAAAAGATAAAGTCATTCAGAGTAACACCAATAAACATCATATTGCCATGTGCATGGTATAAAGGTAAAGACTCTAAACCCTCAGAATAATTTGAGGTTTGAGATGATCATTCAGTCTGTGAATAACTCACTTATGTATTGTGGTATCTTAGCAATTTTCTATTTTCAGAGTTAATCCACAGATTTCTTCGCCCTTCAAAATAATGGTCATATCAGGTGATAAGAAACCAAAGAGAAATTATTAACAAAACATTCATTGTATGACTAAATAATTTTAAATCTATTTTACTTTAATTATTAAAACCTATTCAGAATTTTTTCCAAATACATATCTTTGTTGATAGAGGCAGGTACATTTTTATTCCTACATAACTCTGTTTAGGAACATTTTTAGCAATGTACAGACAAATTATATATATATGTATGTACTTTATATATATGTACTTTATATTATTTATATTTATATATTATATACAAACATTATACATACATATACAAAATATATATTACAACATATAAATATGTTTATATATAAACAAATATGTTTATATATATAAACAAAGATATGTATTTGGAAAAAATTCTAAAATGTTTTTATAATTAAAATAATAAAATATATGTAAAAATTAACTATATGATGAATGGTTTAGTAGTGATTTCTCTGTTTTTTTATTATATATCAAAACATTAGATTTAAATAATTTTAGTTCCCCCAAATCCCAATGAACTAGAAATTATACCATAACCTAGCTTTAGTTTTTCCCTTTGTAAGGAGTTCTTAGTATTGCAGACTCCTTTCCCCCATAAATACAACTCCAATGGAAAGAAACCCCTGGTGAGCAGGAAAGGACCTCTCCCTGCTTCCTTATGTTCTTGTAACAGAGATCTACTTCTGAAATTCTACCTAATTTATTCACCTATTTCATGCGTTAGCAGACTTATATATCATCTCATACTTTTTTATTTTGCACCATTTTCTTTCTTGGTTCTGCCCAGTACAGTTGAGCCCCAAGATTCAGATGGGTTCAAGGGAAACACCTAAAGCTTAAAACACCTTGGCTCTTCTAAAAGCCACTGAAAGATAAAACAATCAACAGAAAGCAAAATATCAGGTTGCTCTGTTCTTTTCAAATGGAATATCATGACATGCACAACCTGGTCTATATATACCTCAGACACAAATGGAAGCATGCATTTCAAGGAGGGATGTACTTGTGTCACAACAAAGGCCTGATTGCAATCTTTCCTTCCTCTGGCCTCCTAACAGGGAAGGGTATCATCAAGTATTTAAATAAAGGCTTCAGATTCTCTCCCCACAGATCATGGCATCCATCCATGGCTTAAGTGAGACCCTAAGTCCCATTCTGAAGAGTAGATGCTTGCCATTTTAGGAGTGGAAACTTACGAAGTTTAGGAGTGACACAATTTGGTCAGCAGCTTTTTAAAACTGGAAAGAGTATTAAAAATGTATGGGTAATTTGAGGTTTATCATTTTTATTGAATTAAAGACACAAGAAATATTATAATGCTCTTAAAAATGTTTTGTATGAAAGAGCTTCTGTTGTCATATCCAAGATACAAATGATACTAAAGAAAAATATTCACATTTTGAAAAAAAATCAATCAGAATGTCAAAGAAGCCAATTCAAGATGGCACCCCTGTCTGCCCTTAGGTTTGTCGCTTGTCATTGGCTTGGTGTGGCTCTCCACCAAGTTCAGGATCAATCTTGCTTGTGAGCAATTTAACAGAGGCTGGTACCTCAACTTGCATGATTTGGGTAGAGCTCTTTTAAGCTTCTAAATGTACCCTCTGTGGTACTAGTTACATTAGTTTAAACTACGGTTGTTGTCATAGAGGTATCCTTACTTCATAGCCAAGCAGCAGAAAATTCTCATGCCCAGATTCAATGATGGCCTGGGACCCAAGTCAGCAAACCTTTCTCCCATCTTCCTGCTAGTTTATCACTCTGTAGTATTTTTATTTAATGATCTATCTCTTGAGTAGACAATTATTGAGAGCAATAATTCAATCTTATTCCATCTGTTGTATTGAAAGTGTTCAATTAATATGCTTGTACAAACAAATGGAAGAAATAGAGTGATGTGTTAAACCAAGAGTTATATATTGTTTTGAAGTTTGCAAATATATATCCTCATTTAAAACTTGAAGCAACCCTTAGAAAAAGATATCTTTATCCTGCTTTGCTGATGAAGAAACTAAGCCTTAAGGAATTCAAGTTATACATTAAAAGTAAAGAGGCATAATAGCAAAATGGTTAAGAGCATGGACCATAAAATCACACTGTCTAGGTTTGAACCCTAACACTTCTAACTACTAGTTATGCACCATAGGCAAGTTACTTAACTTCTCTGTACTTTAGTTTCCTCATCTATAAAATGGGTATGGTAACAGTAACTTCCTCATTGTGTTGCACTTAATGGATTAAATTATAATCTATTGTATCATTAAATTAATCGATTTAATATAGATTAAATAATATCTGCAAACCTTAAAACAGCATCTGGCAAAATTAGTGCACATTCAGAACTTCAAAGGAAAAGACAGTTGTAAACCAAAACAAGCGAGGAAAGAAAATCTTCAAAAAAAATCTAAATCTGAACAACAGCAGTAAGCACTAGAATCTACATTGCAAGAGTGTAAATGAATGTTTATAACCAACAGAAACATTTGCTTCTATCATAAATGTCCACATGATATGCCAACTTTAAATAACCTAATATAAATATTAATATCCCACTTCATCACAAAATAATTAGTTGATTATTATCTCTGTAAAAGTTGACTACAGGATTTACTATGGGGAGACATTAAATAACAGGGTTCTTTGCTATATCAATGATTATTCACTTTACAAGCATTTAATTCATAATCAGCAATTCAGAGGAACTGAGAATACCTTTTTCAGGCCCCAGCCATGCTGTATCACTAGTATTTTAAATAATATAACTGTAAGCCTGATTTACTTAAAAAGTATATTTGCTTAATAGAGCTTATATTCCCACAGGAGCAAGAAAAGAGAGTCCCACACAGAGAAATGAGAATAATAAGAAAGAGAGAGAGAGAGAGAGAGAGAGAGAGGGAGAGAGGGAGGGAGGGAGGGAGGGAGGAAGGGAAGAAGGAAGGAAGGGGAAAGAAAGAAGAAAGAAGGAAAGAAAGAAAGAAAGAAAGAAAGAAAGAAAGAAAGAAAGAAAGAAAGAAAGAAAGAAAGAAAGAGGAAAGGGAGAAGGAAAGGGAGAGAGAAAGAAAAAGAAAAACAAGGAAAGAGAGAGAAAGAAAGAAGAAAGAGGAAGGAAGGAAGGGAGTGAGGGAAGGAGGAAGGAAGGAAGGAAGGAAAGAAAAGAAACTAGTTCTTTCCTTCAGCCATTTGGTAATTCACTTGAGAATAATTCTGGCAAGTACACAATTTTTTTTTTAAAGTGTTGTAGTAAAAAGTGGACAGTCTAGTTCATGATATTGACTTTCATGGACCCAGTTCCAGGCAACTTGTATGACTTTAAATTATCTTTACAAAGTTTGAACCCATTCCATGTCTCCAGTGGAATTTTATCTTTTTCACTGGCATGTGTAGACTGGAGTATAATTGCATAAAAATCATCTGGGTGTTTGTTGAAAATTCAGACTCCAGGGCCCCAGTGGAGGTCCCGGGTAGCTGTAACGGGACAAGGCCTCCAGGGGAGTGGGATGGTGGCATGCACCATCATTGCCTCCTGTAAGGTCAGGTGCCTGGGGCTTATAGACCCTGGTCCTGATCGAGACAGAATTTACCAGCAATGGTGTGGCTGAGGGAAGGCAGTAGACAGCTCTGGTTTCACTTTCTTATAGTTCTACCAAGACAAGACCTCAAGTCCTTGTTTCCTTCTTATACAGAGAAAGTTGTGGATACATATAATATTGTCTATACATATATTGTATATATAATTTTGCTTAAACTCCTAAAATCAGGCAAAATAAAATAGGAAATATTTTATTATGGATTACCCCAGTTAATCTAGAATGAGTTTCACCTAGATTAAGATTAATTTGAAATTTAGTTAAATCTTCCTCTTACCTGTGTCACTTGTTTATATATACTAAACGTTTGAATATGAATATCGGACAACATGTTCTATTCACCATAATGTATTCTTTCCTTGGAAGATGCCAATAGTCTTTCAGAACATTCCACACTAACTCTGCATCTGCAGCATGAACACCAGTTTTCACTGAGTGGTCCGACAGGAAGGAATGTGTTTTAAATGCCTGTTTGGATTCTGATGCCTTCTTTTTATTACCTCTCTGAATGTATTTGGTGCAGAAACTGGTGTATCTGTTTTGTAACACACACCACTGTGCACAAATCTGTGGTGACCAAGTGCACAAATCTGTGGTGACCAGGACAGGGTTATTTTTGTGGAGACACTCAGGTGAGGAAAGTGTCCCTGGGGCTGGTTTTGCTTTCTTTGTCACTAGATGTCACTGCATACACAAGTGTGCTGCTGTGACCGAGGGTAACGGGGCAGCCTGAGAGCCGGGAAAGAGGCATAATAGATTCTGGAAGCCTTTCCTGTGATCCTACTTGGAAGATATCTGCACTTTGCCTCTCTCAGAAGCATTCTCACAATCTCGTTTAATTAGGCTAATCCCCCTTAATACTCTTGTCATTTGACAGATTGTGTGAAATCTAATTTAAATGTGTGCAAATCTTTTGCCATTCATGGGAACATTTTGGAGGGTCATATGTGGTAAATGTATCTTATTCAAAGTTTCTTTTTGACTTGGAATTATGGACAGGATGCAGATTAGCTACTTATATGCTACTTTTTTTTTTTTTTTTTTAACCAAGGTATAGTTGATTTGCAGTGTTGTGTTAGTTTCCGGTGTATGGCAAAGTGATTCAGTATACATATATATTCTTTTTTATATTCTTTTCCATTATGGTTTATTACAAGATATTGAATATAGTTCCCCATGCTATACAGTAGGACCTTGTTGTTTATCTATTTTATTATATGCTGCTTCTAATTCAGGCTTATATCCTGCTAGAACACCAATTTGTTCTCAATCAGAATTAAACATTGAATAGGTATTCAAAATTGGCTCCAAATGTAGCCTGACTGTTTGCTAGTTAGTAACATTATATATTTGCTTCAAGCTAAGAAACTTTAATTAAAATTTACAATCCCTCTATCCATCCTTCCGAATTCCAGGCTTATATTTGCATCCTTTGGTGCCAAAAGTATGATCAGTGGGGCCTGCGTTCATATCTCCTCACCAGGTTTGCTGTATTTGCAATATGTGCTTGACAGAGTAATTCAAGTTGATACTACAGTCTTCTAGGGGAACAGTAATTTACATTTTCCCCTTCTTATTCCGAGCCGCCAAAGAGATTTGTGACAATCCTATTGGAAAGATCCTGTAGGGTCACAAGTGAAATTACATCTTCATATTTTTATTCACCAAGATCTCACGGCAAGCAGGAATTTTACCCAAAGCTGCTAGACTTTAGACTTCTTTCTGTCTTCTCCTTAGCTGCTGAACCAGATGTGAACAGATATCTTACTGAAATTTGGATAAGCAAGTCCCTAAGTTGAGGTCCTCTTCCCCTGCCTGTGATCTGCTCTAATGAAATAAGCACAAATAAGATACAAAAGATCAAGGTTAGGATCCTGAATCTTTTGTGTGGCAATGGAAAAGCTGGGCCTCGGTTTCCTCAGCTGTTAAGAGGGAACTAATAAAATCTACCATTATCTACCTCACAATGTTGTTAGGGGAATCAAAAAGATAATAGAGTTGGAAAAAAAGTCATAAGTGTTATAAAGATTCACGACCTTATCTTCATCTCCCTCATAACTTCATTGCAACATGTGTACTTTTAAATAAGTTTAAAAGAGATGGATTCATATCACTTTCAAAAGTAATCTATGACCTGTTTCTTAAAGTTTATGCGATAGTGTAGCCAATAACCAAAGTTGATTAGCACCTTTGTGACCAGACGTGCATTTTCCTGCACTCAGCCAGCAGGCAGTGTGTGACAAATTAAAATAGAAGGTGACATCACAGAACATGGTGGTGGTGGCTCTTCCTGGACACCCTCACAGGTTAAATTCCGGAGACAGGACACAGATCATCTTTATTGCAGTGCAGACCTGGAGATGCCTGGGATGGGGTCGGGGAGTGTGGAAAGCAGAGAAAAGTACAACTGCACAGCTGAAGCCATGTCAGGTCCCAGAAGAGGCAAACCTGTTAATTTAGGACCCAAACATCAGTTTTTATTTCTTAGAAATATAGCCCAAGAGAAAGTTATGTAAATCTTGTTGGATATGAAATCGTTCTTACAAAACAGCGTTTTGATGAGTCTAAGGTAAACAAATCAGACCCGCACAGATTAAATTTCCATTAAAGTGCACAGGATTTTAAGAATGGGTTAGGGGGGAAAAGCTGAGAAAACTAAAACGAGTTTAATTAAACCTTAAATGCGGTCTGGTTTTGCCCCAAAGCTTCTCTTCAGATAGCCTTCTGACTTTCTTTTTAAAACATCGAGTCCCCAAGAAATGAGCAAATTATGCTGATGACGGCACATTTGGTCAGCGGGCTACAGACCTCAGAGGGCTCCTCTCTGCCTTAGTTCAGATTTCGACGGGCACCACAGGGCTGAAAGGGATCCTCTAATTATGGGCGGGATTAGCGCTCAGCAGCCGATGTGTTGTTCTTCGTGGCTTTCAGCCCTCGTGGTTTCTCGGTTCCTTATGGTCACTGTGGCCACCTAGAAGTTCTTTTCAGGAGCATAATAACCAGATCAGCTGCTGCAGGCTGGAGCCGGGCGGAACAAAGGCGGGCGGAGGGCCCTCCCGCAGCCCCGGGCCTGTTCACAGATCCCAGCGGGCACCCCGGGGTCACACCAGACAAAACCGTGCTCCATCCCCATTTGCTAAGGCTCCGTCCCTCACCACCCACTGCACCCACTTAAGGCCTGGGGGGTATGCTCCAACAGCGTGTACTCTTTGCCAACAGAAATACTAGCAGTGGAAAAAGCTCCCCACCCAGGCCCTGCAACAGCAGGGAGACTCCTCTGGTTAACTTCCCTTTCAGATATTTCTCCTTGGAAAGCCTGAACGTCGATATGGGGACTTGATTTCTCAGAGTCTGTTTTTAATACTTATCTTTTGATGGGGTCATTTGAACCTACGAATAACCACAGATGGGGAGAAGGAGGCGGTAGGCATTTATTTTATCCTAAGACAAGTCAGGGCAGCTCCTTCTTCCTTGCTTTGTTCGTCCGTCGTCTGATGCTGCAGCGCGAACAGGTTTCCTAAGGAGCATCTGGTCCCTCTCGGAGGAGGAGTCCACAGGCGTTTTGTCTCTTTCAGGTTTTCAATAGTGGCCTCTGGGGCGGGGGACCATCTGGCGGGGCGTCACCTGGCCAGTTGGGCCCGCCTGACCACACGCTGCTCTGCATTCCCCTGCATTGCATCCCTCACTCCCACCCCCCCCCCCCACCCCCGGTTCAGGGGGACCTGGCCAAGGGCTGGACAATGGGCTTAGCATTCAGCCAGAAACCCAGAATCAATAACGCTTGTTATTAACAACAAGGCTGGATTACATAGTTTTTAGAACATGGGCTTGTCATCAGCAAAACTGACCTTCCGTCTTGCTTCGTTTACATCCTAGCCCTCAGAGCACTGGACAACTTACCTGTCAGGTTCTTACACCTGCAAAAGAAGAAACGTGAGAACGATTGAGTTGCTGTGAAGTATTAATGAGAGAGGACTCCGGATATAAAAGTATATTTTATATCAGGTAACAAAAGGTACATTTTACTGGGCTAGTAGAGAACTGTTTAATAAGGGGGCTTTTATACAGTTGCAAGCATGATTTTGGAAAAGCAAGAAGGGGTCTGTGACATCGCGAAGCGGTTACCTTGGTAGGATTGAGGGGCAAAGTGAGGGAGTACGTTCTGGAAACCAGAGGAAGTGTAGGGAGAGGAACATCCTGACACAAGCTGCGGACTTTGTCAGGGGGCGCAGCCGAAGCAAGGGGAGGAAGGGGTGCGGCGGTGGGGAAGGGTGAACACTCAGAGCACGATCCTTGGACCTCAGTCCCCTCCCACTGTCTGAATCTCCTGCTGGTGCCACCCATTACCCAAGCTAAGTAGCAGCCCTGACCATATCCCTTTGGCACCCAAGTATATGTGGAAGGCTTTCTGCTCCTAAGACATTTGGCCTGAGGGCATTTTGGCAGAGGAGCACGCATGGCCCACGTGCATGGCAAACGTACTGGAAAGTGGATGTTCCCCAAAGCAGCCCTAAACTGCAGGAGGGCTGGCAGGCATCAGTGAATAAATACCCCATTTCTTCACCTTGCACCATCTCCCAGAGCTCCCCCAGGACCCAGTGCCAGTTGCCTGCAATGAAAACTTGCTTGATAACATACGCATCATTAGGTTCATTCCCTTCCTTGTCTCTCTTCCCTACATCCTGGGATCACCACCCAAATCAATTATTTGCACTACGATCAATCCCTATCTCAGTGTCTGCTTCTGGGGAAGCCCAAATGAAGACAAAACCCACTAGCATAGTCCATGTGGGTCAGCCTCCCGTGGTACAGAGCAGGTGAAGAAAGGTGGAGAGTGGATTTGGGGAGGGAAGGGGAGCCACCTGCAGGGTGGCTGGTTTACCTTGCAGCACTTTCACTGTCTGTATTAGCTTGCCAGCTGCAGCAACAATGGTACAATGTTTCCTCATCCTGTTCCTCTATCACGGCACCCCTGTCAGTTACCCAATTCCCTAGGTTCCCCGCCTATACTTGACATTTGACTCAGTAGGAGTGTTTGCTGAGTTCTAGCTCAGCATTTTATATATTATATTGTGTAAGAGGTGGACATGAGCCATTCGGGGTGGGACCAGGGGTAGGTGGAGGGTGGGAGATAGTGGTAGGGTTATAAAAAGATTAAGTATAAATAAAAACTAGATGATATGCCTAATAAAGATCAAAGCCTTAAAACTCGAATGAACATATTCGTATTTCATGCCATCAATTAGCAATTAAAAGAGGGGTGGGTGCATGGGGACAGCAGAAATAGGAAGCCTACCAAGTATTCTTTAAATTGAAGTATGCAGACACTAAATCCTACTTTTGGCACTAGAGTCCAGGTCTGCTGTAGAAGGAGAACCAAGTATCCACTATGAAGTGCAATAAAACCAGTTTATTATAGCACATCTGAATATTTCAGTTTCCAATCAAATCTCAACATATTGCATTAGAGTTAAAATGATTAGGTAAAAAAATGAGAAAGACTTCAACCAAATCATTTACTGGAGCATAATTAACCCTAGGGCCTATAACAGAGACTAGCATGTAGTTGGTACTTAGTAAATAATTGATGGGTGAATGGAAAGATGGATGATTGGATGGGTTAGCCTAGTAGTATCAAACTAAAGGAATCCAACAGGAATCAAAGTACTAATATTCATCCACAGTCTTCCTTGTCCAAAATGATTTTAATACTTTTCTCATGAATTGTGTGCATGTGTGTATATATGGTGTGCCTCCTCGCTCTGTGCTCTGAATGCTTCTGGGTTCCAACCTACCCCCTCAGGGGTCTTCATTTCTTGAGAGGCAGGATGGATTTCATCTTGATGGAGATTTGAGTCCCTGCCAGAATCCCTTGGAGTGTTTGAATGATGTGAGTTTCTAGGAACCACTCCAGATCCCTTAAAGCATAATTTCTGTGAGAAGAGCCTCAACATCTATATTTGAATTAAACATATGCAGGTGAGGGACTAGTTATGTGTGTTTCATGGGTTTCCATTTCAACACGACAATAAGGCCCAAGGCTGAGGTAGACACCAAGTGTTCTCATCTATCTGATCACTTAATTTTGTTAACTGATGTAAGTGGCAATTAATGGAGAGTGTATTTGCCAAACCACTGTAATCCCCATAGCTCTTCCCTATGGAGGAAACCATGGTTTTACACATTTTGAGGGGGGGTTGAGGGAAGTTGCTGTTTTGTATGAACAAATTCACATTTCAATCGTATTTATGATCTCTGTGGCATATTGCATAAGACTTGGGGGAAAATGTTTGTTGTTTTGAATTAAATTGAATTTTTTTACTGAATTAAAAATATTTGAGTCCCTCAAATCACATGGAATGCAGGACACCTCATTTAAACTTCCAATATGTTATTTAGTTAAAGACTCTGAGCAAGGGAGTCCGAGGAAATGGACTGATGTCACTCTCCAGTATGACACTGGAGTCCCCAGAATTTCCCTTGGCAATTTCAAGGGCTGCCCCAGCTGTGAATAGAAGTGAGTTGGAAGTTTTGTTCCACATTTGACCTGGAATGAATTCCTCCAGACATACTAATTGGATAGGGTGTTAAGGTATACAAACACAAGCAAAAACAATAACAAAGAAAACATTACAGCCTCTACTGAGGATGACTTTATTTACAGTGGTTCTTTTTTTTTGTTTTTTTCAGGTGTGTTGGGTGTGTTTTATCTATTTATCTATTTATTTATTTATTATTTTTAACATCTTTATTGGAGCATAATTGCTTTACAATGGTGTGTTAGTGTCTGCTTTATAACAAAGTGAATCAGCTATACATATACATATATCCCTATATCTCCTCCCTCTTGCGTCTCCCTCCCATCCTCCCTATCCCACCCCTCTAGGTGGTCACAAAGCACTGAGCTGATCTCCCTGTACAGTGGTTCTTGGAAGTTAAAAACTATAAAGAACTTCTCTTCTGATACGAAGCTTTCATTTCTTCCTTTTGAGATATAATTAATCTTTATACAAAAATTAAGGATAGCATATTTTGTGAGAAAGAACCTACATGTACATAATCTCCAATTCAGAAAAGCAAATATTACATATTTATTTTTAATGCAGTTGTATGAGTTTCAACTAGAAAATTATTTTAAACTACTAATCAGATGGATTCTACTTTATTATTGAAACACAGGATAAAATGTATTAAAGGTTCAGCCTCAAACATAAAGTGAATCATATTACATAAATGCCACTGAGTGAAAAATCACAGTAGATAAGAATTGTATTTATTTTTAAATACTCTTTACCCAATGTCATTTAAATATGGGAGCTTTATTCTAGGAGCACTTTGTGGTGATAGAGCCCAAGACCCAAACAACTCACGTATACATAGGGGACCACATAGTTGATCATCCAAACTCGGGCCACTTTTGACAGAAATGGGATGCTATTTATAATTAAGATAGAATGATAGGTATGATCTGGGACCATCTTTGGAAAATTGGATGTATGGTCACCCTACCTGCATACTTTATTCCTAAAAGTGTAAATTCCTTATATATTTTGTGTAGCTTTTTACTGTGCAAGCTGTTTTGTAACTTAAGAGAAATTAGGCCTCTTTCAAAAGAAAAAATCAACTTTCAGGAGATAAAATAAGTAAAAATAAATTTCAAGAGGGAAGTAACTGCACTGCCAAACAAATGTTTATTGGATGAATGGATGGAAGAATAATGATAAACATTTATTTGAGTGCTTCCTATATGCCAAGTACTGCATTGAGTGTTTTCCTCATTTCCTCTTTTTTTGTGCAGGTGAAAAACTGTGTTCTAGAGAAAGAAAGATATCCATGTAACATAATAAATAAGTGCTGAAGTCAAGAATTGAACTCAAGTAATTGGACTTAATAGTGGAGTTCTTAACTCCTCAACTGCCAAAGTGGAGAAGGAGAGTAATTGATTCATATCTGACTTCTAGCATTTTGAGCCTTAATGACATAATACTGACAGATATAAGGAAGTTGGGAGTAAAAGTCATTGAAGAGTGGGAAATGGAGATGATTAATTAAGTTTTGATGCAAAACCAAAGCAATAGAGTTAGAAGGAGTATTAGTTAGAAACCAGCTGTCCCCAAAGCCCTCTCTTAAAGGAGCATCTAAGTCCCCCCAAAATTAGTTATTAAATGCATCAGTGGTGGGTTGGAGACTAGACCTCTCCTTTCCCCACCTGACACTTCTTCCATGAATAGCACTGGGTGGCCAACAAGGAGGGCCCAGGAGGCAATTGGAGAAACGGGATGGAAACTCGAGAGGGAGATGACAGATATGGATGCACATGGGAGTGTCCTCCTTGAAGAAAGTTTAGCATGGAAACCAGGAAGGTGAGGGTACTCTCTCAAAATGGAGTGGAAAAAAGAGATGTAGTGAAGTAAATCATGGGAGGTCTCTACAGAGTAAGGGCTGAAGGGAGGACACAGAAGCAGCAAGACAGACCTACAAGTGGCCTGAAGGTAGGAAAGAAAACATGACCAGGCAGAGTTTTAGAGACTGAGGAGGAGAGGACTCAAGAAGGATACATGTCTAGGTGATGTGGGGGAGACTCAGGATTTGGTTTCCATCAGGCGCTAGTTCCATAGTTATGAATTCTGCATATATTAGCTTATTTGCTTTCATAATAGTTCTAGGAGGCAGGCATTATGGTTCCTGTTTTACAGATGCCACACAAGGGACAGAAAGGCCACCAAACAGAGGAACATCAGGAAACTATCACCTGAGAGCTGGGATATTTCCCAGAGTCCAGGACCTAGAATATCCAACAGAAGCAAGATCCATGCTAGACTCGTGTCCAGTGGACCTGGAGCCATGGAGGAGATGTGGCTGATAACAGAGACACCATAGGAAGCAAAGAGAGAGAGACGTATCCCGGCTTCCCTTTCCCTCCCTCCCAAACTTCAATTTTCAGCTGGTTTCTTCCATTGGCTGAACCTATCAAGAGTCCAAAAGGCAAGGCAGCTTGGGAAAATGAGTCCTGTAATATACAGTGGAAGATGAGAAGGGCAGGAGATACCTCTGAGAGTAAACAAGAAGTTCACTGGCATATCCACACATAGGGACTTGTACATTACTTCTGCATACATCCAACCGGCAAAAATTCAGTCACATGTCCCCACTTTAGCTGCAAGGGAGGCTGTGTGCCCAAGAAGGAGAGGGTAACATGGAAAATGGTGACCATGATAGTTTCTATCCCAAGTACCTACAATATGAAATGCACCATAGTGGCCACTGTAAGAAATGCAAGAGTGACTAAGCTATAACTGCAGCTCACACCACAACCAACATAGTCATAACCTAGAAAGATTGTAAAAGGTACAATAGTAGAGGTGTCATGTGACGCCAGATTTCTTGGAAGAGATCCAATCTGATTGGAGTATGAAACTGGAAGAATTTCTGGAGGTTATAGGATTTGAAAGAATTTTGACAAGCAAGGCTGTGGGCAAAACCATCCCAGACATAGGGGAGAGCTGAATAAGATTTACAGAGATAGAACTGTGTGTGTGTGTGTGTGTGTGTGTGTGTGTGTGTGTTTAGGGAACTGAAAGTAGACTAAAGGGGCAAATATGTGTCAGTCATGGTGATTTGAATAATTAGAAATAAAGATAGCAAATAATCATGTATGGATATTGGATTAAGATAATGGAAGAATTGGGAATTCCCTGGAGGTCCAGTGGTTAGGACTCGGCACTCTCACTGCCGAGGGCCTGGGTTTGATCCCTGGTCGAGGAACTAAGATCCTGCAGGCCATGTGGAGCAGCCAAAAAAATAGATAATGGAGGAATTGGAGAGGTCAGTGTGGGGAACAATGAATCTTTATTCCATCCTTATATACAATTTAGAACCATAGAAAGATTTTGAGCAAGGTAGTCATATAATCAGAGCTGTGTTTTAGGAATTGAACAACAGGCAGCACATACATGAGTCTTCTAAATGAATTGTGTCCCTCCAACTTCATCTGTAGAAGTCCTTATCCCCAGGATCTCAGAATGGGACTGCATTTGGAGATATGGTCTTTAAAGAGGTAATGAAGTTAAAATGAGGTCACTCAGGTAGGCCCTGATCCATTATGACTGGTCTTTATAAGAAGAGGATCGGGACACAGATACACAGGGAAGACTACGTGAGGACTAAGGGGAGGGGTCTCGGAAGAAATCAACCCTGCTGACACCTTGGTCTTGCATTTTCAGCCTCCAGAATTGTGAGAATATGACTTTCTGCTGTTTAAGCCACCCAGGCTGTGATACTTTGTATTTTGCAGCTTTAGCAAAGTAATACAATGGGTCTGGCACTTACTGCAGCTTGGTTTGATAACCTATGCACAGAAGAATAGAGGTAAATTTTCTTCTTAATAAATTCATATGACATGCTTTAAGAGCTTAACTTTCTCCAACTTTGGAGGGCCTTTAGCAACAATATTTTGATCACTGAGAGGACTCAAGATTCAGAAGTATGGTCTCCTGAAATACATAGGGCATGAGTTCTTTTAATCTAAAAATGTCAGTTCATAGAGTTAAAACACACAAGGGTAGCATTTCAGTTATCTACTGCCAAAGTAACAAACTACCACAAATCTTAGTGGCTTAATACAGCAATTTTGTTTTTTGTTTTTGTTTTTCTCATGAAGCTACAGGTAAGGTGAGCAGTTCTGTTAACCTGGGCCATAGTTGTCTCATTTCAGCTGGGCTCACTCGTTTGTCTGTAGCCAACTGGCAGGTGGCCTAGGATCTGTCTGGTCTAGGATAGCCTTGGCCTAAATGACTTGGCTCTGCTGCATATGATGATCATCTTCCAGCAGGTTACCCTGGGCTTGTTAGCACAGAAAAGCAGTGGAGTAAAAGAAACGACTCTTTGGGCTCTTGAGGCCTAGATCCTAAACTGGCACATTATCACTTCTGCAGCTTTCTATTGGACCAAGTAAGTCACATGTCCAAACCCAAATTCAAGAAGTGGGTAAAAGAGACTCCACCCTTTAATGGAAGTAGCTTTAAATTCCCATTACCAAGGGCAAGGATGCTGGGAGCAGTAAAAAAAAAAAAAAAAAATTAGGGCCATTTGCACAATCAGTCGAAGGTAGATGATTACCAATGGTCAAAGCTTGAAACACAGTATCACTGAGTTACCTTAAAAGGGAACACCTAGCCAGATCCCCCATCCAATGAAGGAATTTCCCTAAATTAAACACACAAAGACAAAACAAATCTCTCAAAGAAGATTCCTACCACCTGACCATTTGACCTAACTTTTCTCATTAGGCAAGAAAAGGAAAAGCACGGCAGCTCTCCCACCCTGCTGTTCCACGCTCAGTTTATCTGGCTTCTGCTATGAGTCACAGCTGACTGAGGGGTGGGGATGGGTCATGAGTCATGGCCTAAAACAAAGATAATTTGATGGGGGTGGACCAGAAGGTGGGACAGAAGACACTGCAAGTTCATGCATTAACTCAGTATTTAGGGTGATTTCTTCTTTCCTGCAGCTGGGAAAATTGGGCAGCGTGCCCTCTTCTGAAATCCAAAGGAGGATATCCCACATGGGCCCTGTGCAGCTGGGTTGAGGGGATTCAGACATTTGTGTCTCCTAGGGAGTCCACTTGTTGATTTCAGAAGTGTTTATATCACCGCCTTCAAGGTGCTACAACTACCCTTCATCCCCATGTGCCTGGTCAACAGACCGTTTCACCCTACCATCCCCAGGAGCAAGTTACCTGGTTGGTTTGAGAAGTTAATATTTAGAAAGACTAATGGTTGCCTATGGTTTTCTGCAAGAAAGAAAAAATAAGCTAACATTATCTTTTGACCCACTCCCACATATATTTGCAGATGACAACTTAAAAAAAAAAAGTCCTTGGCTCAATGACAGTGTAGCTTCACTATGGTAGGAATTTTTTTTAAGCTATTACTCTCTATTTTCATGCGGCTGCACAGTAGCCTGCCTAGAGTACATAAATATTTGTGCATCTGGCCTCAAGCAATTAACATGTCTCCTACCCTGGGGTAAAAATTAAATGAAAATTCTGTCACCCCCAAATAAATCTGGAAACAGAATTCCTGAGTGTTTGCCAAATAAGGTGACTCCCAGCCTTAAGATGCTGAACTTTGGAACAACGGTCATAGAAACAAAGGCAAGGCACGGCTGGCTCCCATTCAACCTGGTCAACAACATCCTTCATTACAGGACGTGGCATCATTTTGATTCACAGCAGAATAAAAGGAATCTATTTGTATATTTGGAAGTTTGAGTGAGGATTTCCTGAGTTCCTGATGAAGTCATTCCTGCCTTACAACAGCCTTGCTTGTCCCACTAGAGTTAGAACCGGGTCACCATTTCCATGCAAGTGTGTGAGCCCACTTTGGGCTCCTGCGCATGTGCACACACACACGCACACATACACACACACACTCATTTCATTTCAGCATCTAACTAAAACTCAGTCATACATAATCTTCTCCCAGATAATGCTGGCCTCAAATCAAAATTTCAGCTCAAAAGGAAAATGCTTTAAGCTAATCTTATATTTGCATTGCCTGCCAATGAGAGAGTGCCTTTTGTTAAATCACTTAGAACACATGTGCCCTAGACATAGTATTTAATGGGAACAGAAATAGAGAAAAATGTTGGCTCCTGGTATCCAGGAAAGATGCCACTGGCTTCATAAGCTTCTTCCCACAGATATAGTCACAAACAAAAGATAACCTAACTTTGAACTATAAAAGTCTTGCTTTCCTATGATCCAGTTCTTCAAAGACAGTCTTAGGGTGTTATCACTGATCTGTGATGGGCTTGCCTTAAGTTCTCATGGCCATTAATACTATGTGCTCTGAAGAGACTGTGAATTCCACCAAAGGAATTGTCTGCAGGATTAGACTCTGAGGAGCACATCCTCCTCCTGTGCTGTCCGTGTCACAGAATCTGGGATTGGAGAGGCCAGAAGGGATGAGAGGCTGATTGCAAAACCCCAGGGAGCACATATGCAGCCTACATGAATAACAATAACCCTGAGGGGTGGTTGCAGCAGATTCTGAGGGAACCGTATCCATACCCCTTACCCCTACTCCTTCAGGGCACAGCAGCCCAACTTTCTCTTTGCCTAAGAGCTTTCTCTGGCCCCCATATCCAGCAGCTTAGCCACTCACATGATGGGCAAGAAGTGAAAGGGAATTAACATCCACTGGAAGTAACTTTCAATGAATGTCAGATAGTAATCGGTGTATACATACCCCAGTTCCCTTGCTTCACACCATTTCCCAGCAGTTCCCAGCAGAACTAAGTTCCAGTTGCTCACAGCAGTATCTGATTCAGTAAAAAACTGTTTATGGGCTACCTTCCTTTCCCTGTCTCACTTTTCCTCTCCCACATCTGTATTTCTTTTGCTTTCCTCCTAAACTATTTACCATTGAATTGATGTCACAGGGATTGCTTTGGGGAAACCCAATCTAGGAGAGGAGCAAACTTAGTTAAGACCTCCTCTTTTATGTAACTTTGGGGAACGAGTAAAGCATCCTTACTTTCCATCCTGAACAGGAGTCTATCCCATGACATTTTTGGATCCTGCCTTTGAGGAGATGGAACTCACCACAACACAGTTCCTGACTGTCCTGTTTGCTCCTCTGGACACGTGCCAGCTTACCCATCATACAGGAAGCTCCCAGGATGAGGGCAAAGTTCTATGAGGTCTGATCTTTCCGAGGCAGAGGAGACTCAACTTAGCTCTTTTTCCTTGTGGTCCACTGATGATTTCCAAATCGAGTCTAGTCCCAGATTTCCCTCTGGTTTTCATATAGCCTGCATCCTTTTGCTTTTACTTACATTCTCAGATCAGATCATGTCACTCAATGGAGAAGTGATCATGTCAGTTCAACCTGGCAGAGGCTCTCTTGCCCTAAAATGACAGCTGTTGAGTCCTCACCATGGTCTGCAAGGCTTCCTGATGACTTGATTCCTGGAGACCAGTCTAACATCATTTCCTAGACCTTTCTTCTTCACTCCTTGCTTTTCTTCAAACATGCCCACATTTTCCAGTTGCGGGATTTTGCATCAGCTGGTCCCTCTATCTGGGGCACTCTGATGTGCATGAGTCTCCTCTTTACTTTACTCAAGTCTTTGTGCAAATGTCAGCACCTCAAACAGGTCTTTTTTGACCAACCCAGCACCCCTTTAATTCTTTATCCCTTACCCTACTGGTTTCTCTTTAGAGTTGTCAGTACCCATTGGCATTATATGTACTTGTTTAGCTGCTTTGTGCTGGTCTTCCACTGCAACGTAAGAGCCACCATTATATTCCTGCCACCATGTGCCCAGCACACAGAAGATGGTCAATTAATATTTGTTTGGCTGACTGAATTAATATATGATATTAACTTAGTAAAGTGATCTATCAAATATTTTTACCAGAATAATAGTTAACATGTAGTCCAGATTTTTTTTATATTGTATATTTCTCCTTATAGATTAATTTCATTTTAAATGACTGATTCTTTACTTTCCAAAGACACATTTTGACAGTTTTCCGATTTGTTTGGTTGGGTTTGGCATGGTTATTTAATCCCAAGTTAGAAGGATGTATAAAGATAGAGATGTACTGATTGATAAATTAAGTAACAAAGCACAGACAGCATACCTCAAACTGGACTACTGGCATCTATGCCCATCCCTCCATTCAACAGGTATTAATTGAACATCTACTATATTCCAGGCACTGTGATAAATGCCAGGGGTGTATCAGAGAATACAACAGTCAAATATCCCTGACCTCATAGAACTTATATTCTGAAAGAGGAGATCCACAAGGAAATGTAAACATAATGAATAAGTAAGCTATTTAGTATGTTTGACGGATACACCAGGGTGGTCAGGGGAGGCCTCAGTGGGAAGTTGACTTCTGGGTGAAACTTGAATTAGTGAGAGTGAAGCCACACTCATGTATGTGGGGGGAGAGTTCCAGGCAGAGAGAACAGCCAGAGCAGAGGCTGAGGTGGGAGCAGCGTGCCAGGCGTGTACAGAGAGAGCAAGCCAGAGGCCACTGAGTGAGGAGGAAGAGTTGGGGGAGATGATGCATAGAAGAAACAGAAAGCAGGTCACACAGGTCCCTGGAGGCATTAAAAGTACTTTGATTTTCACATATGCCGATAATTTTTAAAAGGCAATCAATAGTAGCTGTTGCCAACCTATTCAACTAAATAATGCTTCCTCGTTGATCCATATAAAAAGCTATTCCATTCAAACAAAGCATGTTATCATTGTTGTTAATGATGTTATTATATTATTGTTTCTTAGTAAGATGATTGCTACTATATTTTTTCTTAATTACTCAAGAGCAAGATATTTTATTGATGATAAATACATAATGGAAAAGATAATTTGTGAAATAAAAATAAGAGGTTTGGTAGACTGGCTCTTCTTTAATTTTTATTGTAATAGATTTATTGAGATATAGTTCATAGACCATTCATTTTGTCCCGTTAAAGTGTACAATTCAGTAGTCTTTATTATATTCACAGAGTTGGGCAACCATCATCATGGTCAATTTTAGAACCTTTCCATCACCCCCAAAAGAAACTCCATACCCCTTAATAGTAAGTCCTCATTCTCTTCAACACCTCTCTCCAACCCCTAGGCAACCACTAATCTACTTTCTGTCTCTATGACTTTGTTTAATCTGGGCACTTCATATAAATGGAATAGGTGTCCTTTGAGTCTGGCTTCTTTGCCTGTATAGTATTTCCAAGGTTCACCCATGCTGTAGCATGGATCAGTAACTCATTCCTTTTTATGGCTGAATAATGTTCCATTGTATGGATAGACCCCATTTTAGTTATCTGTGTGTCAGTTGATAGACACCTGGGGGTTTTCCACCCTTTGGCTATCATGAATAATGCTGCCATGAACATTTATATGCAAGTTTTTGTGTTTTCATTTCTCTTCATTCCACTTCTACGAATGCAATGCATTGGCTCTTAAAATCCATGGTAAGGGGCTGTTAATACTGCTAAGATTAACTGATAACAATTTTTAAATCTGAGTTGATGAATCAGTTTAAAAAGAACTATTAAAACAAATTCAAGAATGATTTAGGGGAAAAAAACAGTCTTAGATTAGGAGAGACCCTCAAAATTGATCCACATGTCAAAGCCAATAGGTTAGCTAATGAAGCCTTTGAGAACTAGATGGGTTTTGTGCAAAACTGTGCAAAAGGTTGAAAAAAAATCATATGTTAAAAGAAAAGAAAGATAGAAATATAGAATGAAAGTAAAGATAGAGAAAGAGTTATCTTGGCCACTGAAGCATTTCATTGTGTCAAGTGAGTTCACAGAAGCGCAGATCTCATCTGCGGTGTGGGACTGAGCCGTCATATTGTCAGGCAGGTGATGTCCATCCCTGTGGCGTCACAAGTTGGAACAGCAGAGCCCCATAGGGAAACATTTATCAAATCATAAATACCCACCAGTGCTCCTTTGTGACTGGTACTGGAAGAAGTATGAACCAAAGAGGCCTCAGGGACTTACAGTCTAGTTGGAGACAAAATTACAAGCGGTCAAAGCCCAGAGATGTCAGGAATTGTTCGCAAAGTATGAAACAATTTTCATCTGAGGGTGTGGTGCCAGCTTGTTCTTAAAAGCATAATTCATTTGCCCTAAACTGCTTCTTTCTCCAGAAATCCTCTCAGGGCTCTGGGGTTTCTCACCACCAGGAGCACTCATAGGATGGGTGGATGGACACCCAGAGGGTTCGGGGACCAAGGAGGTGAGAGGATCTTGGCCACAAAATCTGATGGTCCTGCTTTTGCGGGCTTGAGTCAGACTCCAGTGAGAATGTGGTAAGGATTCTGTGGTCTAATAGGTCATCCCCTCCTGCTTGTCTGACTCAGGGCGATGAGTGTCCCCTGCTATGCTCAGCGGTGGTGGGAGCCCAGCCCAGCCAAGTAGAGGCAGAGGTGGCTGCTGGCCTCAGAGCAGGGAGGTGGGGCAGTGGAAGAGGCCAGTGACTAGCTGGGGACAGCGGCATTGACCAGTTCCGAAAGAGCTGCTTACCCAACAGGATCCAGGGCCCCAACTCTGTATCTCCACCCCTCCTTCCTCCTGCTGGCATGTATTTCCAGAGACCCACAACCTCTAAAAGTGGAGAAAGCCATTTTTCTGGTCATCTCCCTCCACGCAGCTTTTGCACTCTTTTAAAATCATCCTGGGACGTGAAGGGCTGAAGTTTGCTCTTCACATAACCTGTAACAAAATCAGAAGCCGTGAGGCACGGGTCACAATCTTCCTATGAAAAATCTTTCTCATTACATTAAATTCCCTCCTTTGAAAGATGTGACTCAGCTGGTCACATGGCTCTAGAATGGACCTTGTCACCAAAGATTCATAAGGAGATTGGAGGAGAGGAAACGGAGAGTCTTTCAGAGATGCTCCTTTTTATTTCCCCTGTATGACCTGAATATCAGGAAATCTGAGAGCTAAATAAGATCTCATACATTATCTACCACAATGCCCTCATTTTCTGGAGGAGTACACCTGAGGCCCCAGAAGAGTGAAAGTGACAGGAATAAGGCCACAGAGAGAGCAGCAACTGAGCAGGGCTTGGAGCACTTATCTCCTGCCTTTCAAGCCCCTACTCCTTCCACACACCACAGTCAGCGAAGAAATCAGATTAATGAAAGAATCCTCAGAAAATATTTGCCCCGGGTTTCCAAGGTTGCCTCATGTTTGCTATACTTTTCTCACTCTTCCCCTTGCCAGACCATGAGGTAGCTAAGAATGGCAATGACCACATTCTGAAGTTAATTCTGATGGCTTTTTCTAAAGTTTGTTTGACTCATCAGTATATTAGTGAAGAAGAAAACGTTTCCTTGCAGGAATAATGACAGCTATAGGCAACTTCCTAATATCATATCATGGCAAAGGTAGGCAGGGGAAAATGTCCTTCTAAACAAGTGCAAAACCAACAATGTCTGCTTAGGTCAGCCGACCACCCAGTGGTGTGCTGTTATATGGTGGTCAACTGACTTGCCAAGACAAAACCCTGGTCTGTAGAATTTGCTGATTCTCAGCTGTATATACTGCCACCATGGGCAGTTTCAATGGATCAATGTGGTGTCACTAACTCAGAGTTGGGAAAAGATGTATCATACCACACCATTGTATAATATTTCTACCACCCAGATGGAATTGATATATTGATAAATAACCTCAAGAGCATAGATAGTAGTAAAATGTGGTAAAATAACTAGGAAGTGATGAGTTTTGAGTATTCACTACCTTTGTTTTTAATGTAACTTATTTCACTGTGAATTTATTAATTTAATTTTTAATAGCAAGTATATAGAACATCCAGCTAAAGAAAAATCCTGAAAATTCAACAATTGACTCACCAACAGGTACAGACTGGCTTCAGCAGAACACTAGAATCACCTGCTCCAAACTTTGTTGACTTAGTAAAGTAACCTGCAATGCTGCCCTCCTGGGAATATGTAAACATTAGCCATAAACTAAGGAGTCTTGGCCCCTTTGCTTTTATTCGTAAAATTAGTGGTCCTCATAAAACTATTCTTCCCTGGGAAAGATGCAACAAACAATAGGCAGAAATAAAAATTGTGGTTGTAAACGTGGTTCATCTCATCCCTTCCATCCAGTTTGGTGACTTACATGCCGTACTTCATCTCCAAGTGTGATAACAACAAGAACTAAATATAACCTTTTCTCTTGTGGCTAAGACTTATCAATGAGGGAAAGCAAAGGCATTATGCTAAAAGCTTCACATGTCTCATTTAGTTCTCACAACAGTTTATTCCCATTTTACAAAAGAGGAGTTTGAAGCTTGGCAAGTATAATTAATCTTCCTAAGATTATAGTTGTTAAAAAACAAAGCCAGAACTTAAATGTAATACTGTTTGATTCTAGAGTCTGGCTTTAATTAAGGCTAAAGCATGATTAAAGGAACTGAGTGTGAATGAGGGCCTAAAACAATTCTTATAGGGACTAAAGAAAAAGGCATTGTGAAAATGACTATTCATGAGAGTTAGACCTAAAGCTATTATGCAGTCAAAGCTGTCAATAAAGTAGAATAATAGCCTTATGAAGTGATCATTTAATGTACCTGGAGAAGAATGAGAGACTGTATCAGTTACCTATTGTCACAGTAGCACTGTAATAAACAACCACAAAACCTCAATAGTGTACAAAAATAACTATTCATGTTCACACATCTTGAATCAACTGCAGGCAGGTTAATCTGTAGTGATCTTGCCAGGGATTGCTCTCATGTGTGGGGTTCAGCCAGTATTGCCTAACGTATGATGACTTTGGCTGGAGTGACTCGGCTCTGCTTTAGATATTTCTTATCTTCCAGTAGGTTAACCAGGGCATGTTCTCATGGCAATAGAGGCACAAGAGCATAAGCAGACACATAAGGCCTCTTGAGCCTCAGCTTGGAACAGGTATAGTATCACTTGTGCCTCTTTCTATTGGTTAAATCAAATCACAAGAATAACCTATCTTTAAGCAGTGGTAAAACAGGCTCCATCTCTTTAGTGAAAGGAACTGCAAAGTCACATAGTGAAAAGCATGGGTATAGAGAGGAGTAAAGATTTGGCACCATTAATGCAATGAATCTACGAAGAGGTGAGCAGGGTGGTCAGTGGAGAATGTGGAGTGATCACCTGGTGCTCATACACTGTCATACTTCATGAAATCTACTCCCTGCTACTTACTTTTAACCAGGCAATGACTAGTCCTGGGCCAGCAGTCTGATACCTTGGAAGGAATCATGAACTTGGGTACTGGCCCACATCAACCCCTTACTGAGTGCATAGATCACTGATCCAGTGTTGAAACTTGGAATTCTTCCCATCTACAACATGCATCATCATGTGTTTATTCCTCACTGAAAGCTATGTTGTGAATGTGTGGAAGGGGGTGTGAGTAGGATTACATGCCTAAATTCTCCATTCTGGTCAGTTAATAACCCTCTTTTTCCTTCTTTCCCATTCCTTATGTCATGTGTCAGCCCTTCCATATCTGCTCTTCCCCTTCATAACTTAGCTCTCTGCTCACAGAAGCTAATATATATGGACCACATCAGAAGGCTTCAATGCCCAGTGCCTTCCAACTGAGATTACTAAAGAGGAAGGCCCAGGAGAACTAGGAGGAGGAGGAGAATGAGGTCAGGGTATTTATGCCCCTGATTCTCTTCCTGTGAGGTCACCTTTGCTTTCTGACCTAAATGACTCACTTTTGCTCTTTTTCCAGGTCCTGGAAGCCATTTACTCTCATTCTTCTGGGCCCATGGATGACAACAGCCCCAGGTTTCTATACCATCCCTCAATGTCCCCTCTACACTCTACCTACATCTTTATAACTGAACTCTTCATCAATAAATCTCCCTCAACTTATTCTAATTTGAGAGCGCCTTCTGTTTCCTATAGGAATTCCACCTGGTACACTCTCATATATAGAGAACACTCAATGGTTCCCCAAGAGAAATGATCTAAGATTTCATCTTATCATTTAATCCTGCTCAAAATTCAGAATATCCACATGATACTCAACAATTATACAATTGTGTATAACTATGGCTCTTCTCAGTCAAGAAATGTATGAACTAAACATGTTTTCTGCTCACTCCTCATTATATAATGGTGGAAGGGAAATAAGATTAACAGCAATAAACAGGAACAATGGAAGACACAGAGCATTCATTTGTCTACTCTGCCTGGGAAGACTTCTAAGGACCTGGGGATGCAAAATGTTACTTGATTAGACATGGATTCTGTCCTCTGGGGGGAGACTCCTTACCCATTGTTCTCCAAGGTCCTTGGATCCCTTTCCATGATATTCTTATTTGTCCATTATATCCCTTGATGACATTTAATGGGCCTTGGGGAATATGCTGCCCTTTAAGACTGTACTTCTTTTCAGCTTGCTTCTTGGTTGAGGAGTCATTTTAAACCTCAATAGTTACAGATGTTTTTAGACAGGATTTATAGCTTCTTTGAGAGTAAAAAGTTCTCGAAAGCTCAGTAAGCCTCTAGTTCACTTGATTCTAGTAAGTTCTATGTATCAGTAATCACACAGTTCTTTTCAGTATACTCTAAAATGCTTATTTTCTCACCTTCTCAGCATTTGCATCTGGCTTTTAATTTATTGAGACTGTAGGCTCTAGTGAGATCATATTAAAAAAAAAAAAAAAAAAAAAACTCTTTGCTCTGAAAGATATTACTGGTAAAATAAGCCTTTAAAGCCCTTTTAAGTCCCAGTACCTATGGTTTGGGGGTCTCAAAGCCAGCTTTCCCCATATTTCTGTACTCTTTTGACTCCCTTTTAGTTCTGCATATGCACCAGTCAATTCTCTCTGAAATCACCCTTCTCAAACCTTTGACCCCCTGTCAAATCTAGCTACAAAAAAAGCAACAGCCAAACTAAGGTTCTGTTTTTCAGTGTCTTTCCCGAGAGTTTCTGGCTTAGAATTCATGTCATCTGGTACCAAGTAAACTTCCCCAGGTGACAGTTTTAGCAAATATTTTGTCCCTGCAAAACACGATCATCATGTTTTTAGCCTCCAACGTGTTTCATCACTGCATACCACCAGTCACTAATCCAAAGCTACATATTTTAGGATTTTGATGTGTGTCTTAGTCCAAGCTGCTGTTACAAAATTTTATAGACTGGGTGTCTTGAAAACAACAGAATTTTTTTTCTTACAGTGTTGGAGGATGGAAGTCCAAGATTAGAGTGCCAGCGCCATCACTTCTGCTTGGTGAAGCCCCTCGAAGCTGCAGACTTCTGACTCACTGTGTCCTCACATGGCAGAGAAGGAAACAAACACTCTCATAACATTTATAAGGGCAGTAATCCCATTCATGAGGGCTCTACCCTCATGGCCTCATCTAATCCTAATTACATCCCAAAGGTCTCACCTCCTAAAACTGTCACATTGGAAGGTAGAGTTTTAAAATGTGAATTTTGGAGGGGAACACAAACGTTTAGTCCATAACAATGTATGACACTCCACTTCTGGTAACAATTCTGACACTAGTCAGGGTAATGCTAGCCTATGCTGTGGTAACAGATTAACCCTGCAAACACAGTTTATTAGCATAACAAAGCTTTCTACATTCTATCATTTTTCTCTATCATTCATTTGACACATCCAACAAAGGTGTCTGACACACACCTCTCCATGGCGGCATAGCCAAGGGAGAAAATCCGTGGAGAACACATACGAGCTCTTATTGTAATATGTGACCAGAAGTGAGCACATCACTTCCACTCACATCATCAGTCAGAACAAATCATCATGGGCTGCGAAAGGCGGGGACTATATGGAGATTCCATTAGTACCTACCCTTGCATCACATGTGTATAAGACACATCCACAACTTTCAAATAACATGTGGCGTAGCTTAGACACTTCTAGAGCCATCAGCTGTATTTTTTTGTCAGTAAAAATTGCTTATCCACTATCAATTAAATGATATTGAAAATTTTACACAAGAAGATCACTGATAATAAGGAGAACAAAAAAGTGTAGCAGCTGTCTCCGTGAAGTGGATGTCTGCTTCTCAGGAAGCAGTGAACTTAACCATCAGGGCTTATGCCTGATTCTTTACCCAAGTTTACAAAGCCTGTGTTAACGTTTCCCACATCTCCCACACCATTTTTTCGGGATGATATTCAAAACAACAACCAGTTCAGCATAGGTACCAGCCAATCAGAACAGATGTGACCCTATCTGAATGGACATTAGTTGTAAACAATTGCTGTGTTTATACAGTATGTACCAGTAGATCTGATTGATCCTGGCTGTCCCTCCAAGCATGATCAGCATTTTTCCACATGCCACACTTTAGTCTCCCCACCTTGCCCTTATACAAGCTGTGCCTCTGCCTGGAATTTTGTTCTTTTTTTTTTTTTTTTTCCTTAATTAATTTATTTATTTTTGGCTGTGTTGGGTCTTCGTTTCTGTGCGAGGGCTTTCTCTAGTTGCAGCAAGTGGGGGCCACTCTTCATCACGGTGCGCGGGCCCCTCACTATCGTGGCCTCTCTTGTTGTGGAGCACAGGCTCCAGACACGTAGGCTCAGTAGTTGTGGCTCATGGGCCCAGCTGCTCCGTGGCATGTGGGATCTTCCCAGACCAGGGCTCGAACCCATGTCCCCTGCATTGGCAGGTAGATTCTCAACCACTGCACCACCAGGGAAGCCCCTGGAATTTTGTTCTTTATGTGGAGAAACAACCACTTTGGTCACCTTTCAAGTCCAAGTTCTAATATGATTTCTTTGGGGAGGATTCACAAATGCTTCCTCCCAACTCTTAGTTTTCTCCTCCTGTGTTTTCCAGAGTGCTACATCCACATTCTATTATATTAATCATTACACCATGTTACCATTCGTAATAATTACATGTTGTCACCCTCACTGGGCTTTGAGCTCCTCAAAAAATAACAATAATGATAGCCTATATTTATCAAGTATGTGTTATGTACCAAGTACTCTTCTAAATGCTTTATATGCATTAATAAATTTAGTCCTGAATAGAATTCTATTGCTATCTCCATCTTGCAGATGAGGAAACTAAACTACAGGGCAGTAAATTTACTTGTTCAAGGTTTATTTTGTCATCCCAAGCACCCAGCACAGCCTTGCACACATGAGGCTGTTGAATAAATGGGCGGATTCCTCCTGCCTTCCCACTTGTGCTGTCTTTTTCCCCATTTATTGTGTGAACCCTCTACATTCCATTATCATGTCTCCTTCTCTAAGACCACTCCTAACAACTGTGACCCACCCAGATCTTCCCACCTAAGGAAACTCTTGTTACAAGTTACATCCCTATTATTCAATTTAAGTTTCAATTATTCTTGGTTTCAACCTTGTTATCTGGCTTTCCCAGTGAAACTCTTTATACCATGTTTTCTGTATATTTGGAAGATTGCTTAGCACAGACCTCACTAGAAACCAGGGGTCCCACACAGTGCTTGTTAATTGAGCAACTAGTAAGGAGACATTGGAACTTTTGCCATCTTTGTTTGGGGTAGCACCAGTATTGAATACAGTATCTGATTCTTGCTCAGAACTCATGGTCACTGTGGAATTTTGTATAAACTGGAAAACATAAGGTAATGGGCTTTGTGCCTCGTTGTACCTCCCCCCATCTCAGTGAAAGTAATATTGGGGGTGGGTCCCTGAACTTCCCACAGAGGGGCAGCAGATATACTCCCATAATAACTGTTTGATATGCTTTCAGGAAAACTCTGGAAAACCTATAATAATTTGAATTTCAAGGTGGAATGCTGAGGGAATTCCCCGGCAGTCCAGTGGTTAGGACTCCATGCTTTTACTGCTGAGGGCCCGGATTCAGTCCCTGGTCAGGGAACTAATATCCCACAAGACTCGCAGGGTGGCCAAAAAAACAAACAAACAAACCAAACAAACAAAAAATGGAATGCTGAGTGTGCATATATAAATTAAGATTGGGTGTAATCTGAAAGAAAAACCTAATAACAGTGGCCTAAAAAATAGAAGTATAGGGACTTCTCTGGTGGTCCAGTGGTAAAGAATCTGCCTTACAATGCAGGGGACATGGGTTCGATCTCTGGCCAGGGAACTAAGATCCCATATGCCATGGGGCAACTGAGCTCGCGCGACACACTACTGAGCTGGCACACCTCAACTAGAGAGCCCGCGTGCCGCAAACTACAGAGCCCACGCGCCCTGGAGCCCACATGCCACAACTAGAGAAGAGAAAACCAGCACGCCAACTAGAGAGAAGCCCACACGCTGCAACGAAAATATCCCACGTGCCTCAACGAAGATCCCGCGTGCCACAACTAAGACCCGATACAGCCAAAAATAATAAATAAAATAAATAAATAAAAAATAAATCTTTAAAAAAATGGAAGTACATATTTATTTTCCTTGACATTTACACATTTTGAACATAAATCAGTCCTAAATTTATAGTATGATGCTCCATGGTGTTATGGACACAAGAATCTTCACAGCCACTGTGACCATTTTTCCTATCACATTCCAGCTAGCAGGAAAGAAGGCAAGTCAGAAGACACTCTGGGCATGGACACACTTCTTCCAACTACAAGGGCAGAATTTAGTTACATGATCACCTAGTCACCAGGGATGTTGGGAACTGCAGTCTTTATCCAGGAAGTCATTTCTAGCTAAATCAGAGATTCTATTACTGAAGAAGAAGGTGAAAACAGATAGTAGGGGGAAACTGGTAGGGTTTTGATACAGCAGGAAAAGCAACTCTTTTTGCTCAAGGCTAATTATTTCATTTGCCATCTGAAGAAGTTGACGTCTCATCCAAATGTGATTAAAATGGAACAGAGCTGTAGCTCAGGCTTCCTTCTTGTAAGCTTTGACACTCAAGCTATTTTAAATATTTTGTTGATCTTTGCTTCACTTCATAACGAGACACATCGGAAAATATGCTATTTAAATGAACAGCTAAAAAAAAACCAAATTTCTAACTAGATTAGTGATTTATTGCATAATTGATAAAGAAATAAACTTGAATTAACACCCTAGTTTTTTGACCATTGGAATGTATTCTGCTATGCCATACTCTCCAATGACTTGAGTCATCATTTATTTTATTTATTTTAGTGGAACCAGTAAATGTATATGTTCTCTTGGGTTCCACAGTGAGACTGATTTTATTATGCTGAACTGTGAGGATTATTATTTATTTACCATATGTTACAGCCTCAATCTGCGTTTGTTTTTAATAATGTCTCGGATGCAAATCTTCCTTTCTTCCAAAGCAAAAATTAGCACTTAAATGTCACTACATATGTCCTCTGAAATACCTATAGGGACAGCGCATTCAGACTCAGGCAGACCCCAATCACTGACTTGCAAGGAACACGTGCATAAAATTTTATCAATCACTTCTCCATCCCAGCCGGACAGATGGCTTTTACCACCATTCTCCCTATGGCCCTTGAAGCAGTGCTGGGGGCGGGTCCCTGGGTTTCATACAGAGCAGAGGCAAATATGTTCTCACAATGGAAACTAATCAGCTGGTCTCCTCCTAAGCTACCAGGAAGATTTAGACTACACTCACACACTGTCGGAGGCATGAGAATCCATCACAAAGACAAATTCCAGAAGATTTCACAAGCATCTTTATTAAGCTCATACTCTTGCAGAAACCCTCCCTTGTTTGTCAGGCACCATGCTAAATGGCTAAAATACATTATCCTAAGTCATTACAAAATCTTAAAAGAGAGGCATTGTTACCTATCTTTTATAGGGGAAGAAATGAGGACTCAGAAAGGCTAAGCACATTTCCTAACTTACAGATAAGAACGGAGTCAAGATTTGGAAGCCTTGCTTTTCATTCTGTTTGTTATCCTACACATATCCTATGGATTTTTTGCATCCAGAAAATACAAACAAGAAAAGCATTCGACTTTTCCAACTTAACTGATTATATCACTGAGTATTTTTCTGTTGTAATAATTCTCAACTTCTTTTGCACACAAACCTGTCACTACATGTGAAATTATTATTGCTCTTCTTTCATGGGACTTGTTAGCTATTTATTACTAGTTATGTAAATAGTACTTCTTAGTCATTATATGTACTATTTAGTATTTGTTCTTTAAAAACTAGATATGTCAGTGGAAAGAAATATGTGGCCCTGAAACTTATAGTAAAAACATAGCATTAATGTATTTGAAAGAGAAAAGAGACATACCTAAAAATACATTAATAATGATCAAGTGATGAACTAGAGATGGTGAGAAGTAAAATACAGTTTTCTAATTTCCATATGTTCTATGATGAGCACATATGAATTAATAATTGGAGAAAATAAAATGCATCATTTAAAAAAGACGAGGACCTAGAATTAAATTTATTACAGACATCCAAGCATTTACAAAAGCTTTTGGCATTTCATGGTGTCACAAAATAAGAAAGTTGGAGGGACTCTCAGCCATTATCTAGCAGGCTCTTTGCCCATCAGCTTCATAGTTTTTCTGACCATTTTGTTGACTTCTAGTAGATCCAAGGTCTTTCCCATCCCACTGGATAGAGCATAGAGAGAGAGAATAGGGAAGTCGAAGAAGCTAGGATTTGGGGCTATGTCTAAATAGCCACCTAACCAGGAAACCTGGCAGAGAGCAGATGAAATAAGAATCACCAGCTTCATTATGAGAGAATTAGGGAGAATGAATCCTGTATTCAAGAATCAGGGTGGAAGGAGTCAGGGGTCTAGGAATTAAAGATGATCCTTGTAAGGGGTCCCAGCAAAAAAAAAAAAAAAAAAAGAAAAAAAAATGAAAAAAGTGAGCTAGGGCATCTCAAAATGAAATGGATTGGGAGCCTTTGCCTAGAGAAACAGAAATAGAGTAGAATGTACCAGAAGTATGTTTTGCTGAGAACTCATGTAGCTAGTCTGTGTTCCTTTCTAGACCTCTGTGTGAGGTTAGTGGGGTTAGTTCACAGACTTGTGTGACTTTGGATGAATCACTTTACCTTCTGGGCCTCTTCCTTTTATTTTGAAAATTATCACCCAGATCCACCTGTAAGATCCTTTCCAAACATATTAATTCGACCACTGTTTCATCTCCAAAAGCTTCTCTCCCACCTACCTCATTGAGGAATGTTTTCTACAGTGGCAAAGCACTCTTCCCTGGAGAAACCTTCTCATTCTGACCAAGCTAAATCCCCTCTGGGTTCAGTTTAAAAATGAAAGCCCCATCAACTGAAATCATAGATGTTTGAGTCCACACCTTCAAAATACCGAATTTCTGAAGAATGTTGAATTCCTGAATTTCTGTAACTTCCCTAAGAATCATCCACACCTCGATGGTGGACTCAGTGGAATCTCTGTCTGGTGACAGTGGCAGAGTGTTTCTGACAGAAGGTGGCTGGGTTCTACAATGCCAAAGAGAGTATCTGAGCAGCCACTGGGGGGGGGGGTGGAGGGGCCCACTGCTCCTGGGACAATGCTTCAGGGCTTTTCTCAGTGGCTTGAACAGTGAAAGGAAACCTCTAGCATTTCATAGGATAAGACTGGGAAGATAATTGCAGTGACTGAAATAGCACAAGGCTGAGCTGACGATTTGGAAGATGGTGCCCATTCAAAGTGAAAGGGAAGTAAAAGACACTAGCGAGAAAGAGAAAGGGGAGGGAGGCAGTTTCCTTGAAAGACCTGAAAATGAGCAGGAGGGAAGATAAAAGGCTAGGGGCGTGCACAATAGCATCCGAGCCACCTAATTCTCTGCTCTGTATTCATCGCAGTCAACTCTGCAGAGCCCTCAATGAGGCTTTATGTTGAGCCTCATTATCTGCTCAGAGATGGAGGGCAGGCCATGCAAATGAAGCTGGGCCCGCAGATAGGCTGTGAAAAAACTGCAATTTGTCAGCATTGAGATAAACAAATGAAGGGCAGACTGCGTGTGGGAGGCGGACCCCCGGGAGCTTTCAGGGTATTTTGACACTTGTTGTGAGAAATATCTTCAGGGTCTGAACACTGGCTCCCTCCTTATCATTTGACGGAGGAAAAAGGGTCGCTAATTTACTTATGACTGAGACAGCTGGGGTGCTGTGGAGGATCTCTGCTTTCATCCATTGGTACTTAGGTCCTAGATTAATGTCCTTCTCATTAGGCTCAGCTTTCTTTTCTGTCTGCTGCTTTCACAACCTCTAGGAGGAGGGAGTTTTTAAGCCTCTGAGAGTGGTTTGGGGGAGAAAACACACACAAACACACACACAGCAAACAACCTTTCAGTAAAGTGATGATTCTGGCCAACCATAGGAATGTGGAATCATTCTCACACCAAGAAGATGGTGAAGGAAAGAACTCCTGTTTTCCAGAGAGCATTGCTTTGATTCTCCTGGTAACATTGTCTTGTTGATTAAGGAAAAATAAAATGGTCCCATGTTAGTTGTTGGGAGATTACAGGCTATGCCTCTTCCATCAGCTGGAAGGGACAGCCTGTCAAAGCCCAGCAGAGAGTGGGAACAAAGCTGCCTTTGGTGATCTAGTCTATTCTCCAGTTTCTTAAAGGACTTTTAATGATGCTCTGGTGACAGCACCTTAGAAATCAGATTGAATCAATTGTAGCACATTTTCAAAAGCAAGATTATGCAACAATGGGGTTGCCATCCCCTCTCTGAGCACGCCCGGCCACGAGGCCGCCTGCTGAAGCTTATCCACAGCTGTCGCCCAGCCTAAAGCTGTCAGGGTGCATCCCCACCGGCCCCACGGGGAGCCGAACCTTGGTGGCATGAGTGCCCCATCCATCTCAATCCCTCCCACAAAACAAGAGTCACTAAAAGCTCATTTGTGCCTCTTTGCCACTGGGGCTTCTACACAGATCTTTCTGTTCTTTGGAGGAGAATGATGTGGACTTAATTAAGTGTCGTAACTTATGTGTAGGGCTGTATTGATGGCGGAAATGTGGTACAGATGTGGTGTGAAATGATGGTTAATTACTCTGGTGAAGAATACAAATCAGGGTGAGCGCCCATTATCTGAAGCCACAAGGAGTTCCTAGGCACTCAATTACCGCCTTCTTTGTGACCACAGCACACCAGATGGTTCCAACACCGAAGAGTTTTCTATTATCATAACATTTTTCTAGAGTGCCTTTTCTTCTTCTCCAATTCACCATAAGATGATTACCTTTTTATGGGGAGTTGATTGTTGGGAAGGGTGCCGGGGGGTCAGGCCCCAATTCCGTGGGGAGGAGCAGAAAAGGGGGCAGTGGACGGTGTCTGCAGCACAAGAGCCTGTAGCTGGACGGCTGTGATTCGGGCCACCCCATAATAGCTCATGTGAAATGACTGCTTGGTCCCCTCCTCCCGCTGAACCCACCACTTCCCTTCTGCCCCCAAATCCAGAAGACACAGTGTTCTGTGTGACCGGCTGCTCTGCCTTCTGTCAAAGCATTTCCAGCCAAGTGAGCAGTTTTTCTTTTAAGGGACTGAGTGGCCCTCAATACAATTCATTCCCACTCATTGGCACCACTGAGGCGTCAGGTGAGGACAAAAGTAAATGAGCTTGTGAATATAGGGCTAGTCATTAACTCAGGGCACCCAACTCTATCATCTGCCCATCCCTCCCCAGCTCCAGAGAAGGGGGTGAAAACAACAACTCCGTGGTAAATAAATAAATAAAACTCCACACCGTGAAAATCTCTGAAGCAGCAAGCCTGGACTTGAGACTCACAGAACCTGAGATGATTGGAATAATCCCGGGCCCGGAAGAATTTTCCTAATGAAAGAAAGACAAAATGGGGACAGGTTGAAACCACAGGCTGCTGTTCTGTTCATGGTGGAATCACCCCTGGGAAACAAGGAATTTCCAGGGAATTCCAGGTGATGTTTCTAGACACAGATTCCAGATGTGATGACTCCAGAACTCACAGGGGGACAGGAGACCAGCTGAGCACTTCTTCCCCCACCAGCCTACGTCCTGGGTTCCCACTGTCTCTCTTCCACTCCTTGAAAAATGCCCCTTCTCTCTGCAGAGTTATAATCTGGAGAGGTCTCATATTTTATGCTGAAAGGGCAAAGCCCTCCAGACCTCTCTCTGAAGTGAACTGTTGTTATGGTTGCATCTGTTTGCTAAACATAATGATGGTGTTATGAGGAGTAATGCCTTTATGACTTTCCTTCCTTAAGACAAAAGCACAGCCCAAGTGGTGTCTGCTTGAAACCCGATCATGTGGTTTTCAAGGCTGGCACCCACATCCTACTTTGGGGTTAGCCAAAGAAAACTGTATTTTGGTTTGGTGTTGCTAGCACTGAGGAAATGATCTCTGGTTCAGAGTTTATGTTTATTTAAACTGCGGCCACCGTGAGACACACGTCCATTTTCCATGACTGAAAAAAGCCTCCCCTTCCTCCCCCCACTGACTACTTCCAAAGGGAACATTTGCCCCTCTCATCCTCATAAGTGTCCTCCTATATAAAGCTAATGATGGCTCCATGATGGCGTGCATTGGCTCATCAAAAGAGAAATCAAAATGATGTCGAGTTATAGCCTAGAAAGTCAACACTGAACACCGAAGGCTAGTTATTATTCACAAACACATAAAGCCACTGACATGCATTGTATAGATCCAGTTTCAACCTTGTCTTTCCTTTAATAAATGAAACAAGCTGTACAGCAAACGAATAATCAAGTGGTGATAATGTCTGGTTTTCTAAGCAAGCAGCAGAAAGATTCATTTTTCTGTAACAACCACCACCATCAAAAAGAACTCATCAGAAATCCCTAAACCTGATTTTGGCTGCAACTAGAAAAGAATGCATATGTATGATCTTAGGCCCAATTACCACACTTTCATAATCAAGTGCTTCTTTCACTTAATTCCAAAGAGGAATCTAAACAGCTTTGACTATCTTTTGTGCGACATATAGCCAATCATTGAGCGTAATCTACAAAAGAATGGGAGAAGTTAGCCCAAAAGAGATAAAAATGAAAGAGAATTAGAGATTGCACTGACCACTATTGTGAGATGAATTCTTGAGATTGCGGTCTGAGATACATGCACTTCCATTCTCTATTGTCGCTATAATCTTTACTGTATATAAAAGTAAGAGATTTTCAAAACTCACAGTGAGAGAAGAATGCTCTGAACCCCAGGACAAACCTATGATTTCTACTTTTCAATAGGTGGTTCTTGGATCATCCCTCTTCATTTTCTAAATTCAGTAACAGGTGGAACAAGAGGACTATTTGCTGCTAACACATGCTTAGAGCAGAGATCCTGGAACCTAGCGATGTGACAAAGACGTGATGCAGCAACAGGTCAGTGAAAACTTCAGCAGGGGCTGTATGCTGAAAAGACCACAAAAACTGTTGTGAAGTTAACTGAGAATTCTCAAACATACTGCCTACATCTTAAATTTTTGAACTGTTTATCATTCAAGGAAAAAGGTATCTCCTTACCTTCTGTGATAGATTAGATTATGTTTCTGGAATATTCACTCCCTTTCTCTCACTTCCATGGGAACAATATAGTTCCTTGCTCCATTGATGTTGGTTTTGCCATGTGCTAAATTTATTTTGTGATTTACTTTTGGCCATGATGTTAACACACATGACACAGCAAAGGCTTGAAATGTACATACCTGTTTCCCCTAGTTTACTGATGCCTCTGCCAACATCAGGAGAAGCATATGCCCAGGCTTCCTTGCTAGACCCTAGAAGAGAAGAGATGCATGAAACAGAGCTGAGTTGCACCAGCCAAGTCCAGCCTCCATCAGCCAGCTCCCAGACCATCCCAGTGTGTGCAAAAGCCAAACCAATATCTGTAGAGCCGCCCTGCTGAGCTCAGCCAACCTGCAGGTATATGAGCAATAAATGCTGATTTTTGTAGGTCACTAAGATTTTGTGGTTATTTGTTACACAGATTATGCTAGCAGTAGGTAACAGATACATCTTCTTGGAAGTGATCTTATTATTAGACTGAATAATTTAGTGCTGTCGTTCTCAATCTTAGCTTAACAGAGATTCTGATTTCATTAAGTTAATCAATCTAATTCGGGCCCAGACATCAGTATTTTAAAATGTCCTCAAGTGATTCTAATGCACAGCCAGAGTTTAGAGTCATTGACACATATAAAGAAGTGATCATATATATATATATATATATATATATATATATATATATATATATATATACACAAGGGGGCATCACTGGCAGTGGTATGGTCCTGAGAACAAAGGCAGAACCTGCGACTCTGACAGATTTATGGGAAGAAGAAGGTCATCCACATTACTTGTCCAGAGTGGATTTCAACCTTGGCTGTACCTTGGAATTATGTGCAGAACTTAAAAAACACAGAATTCTGAGGCCTTCCTGCAGAGATTCTTATTTAACTAGTCTACATTGTAACTTCATCTTGACATCACATTTTTAAAAAATTCCTCAAGTGATTGTAATGTGTACCCAGGGATGAGAACTATTGGTGGAACAAATTGTTTTCAGGGTCATTAAGTAGTGGAGACCCACTCACAAGGGCTGTGATTTCAAGGCAAGTCTCCAGTCCTAGAGCAGGAAAAACCCAAAGAAATGTCCACAGTCCAAAAGAAGTGGCATTCCTGGTGGTGAATAGGGTTAGACAACTCATTTTTTGGACTTGAGGCATGAATCGAGATGCAGTAGCAAGAAAACATAGCACTTAACAAGAATGGAAGCAGAAAGTCAGAATCAGAAAAGAAACAAAATGTACTTGAGGCCCTGAGTTACTGACCTGGGACATTTTAAGGTAACTTCGCTGAAAATAGTACTGCTCTAAGAGTTTGAGTCTGGGTTGAAATGATTTAGGCAAGGGTTTAGGCAAGAATGGGTAACTCACCTGCCTACAGTGGCCAATTTGGTGGTACACATGAGTCAATGGAGGGAAGGTGACTTGGCGGGGACTGCAGCTCCCTGGGGACACATACCTAGTAAAATCTACAACCCAAGTCTAGACAATTCTGTCATTAGGACAGTCTTTTTTTAAAGACTGAGACTAGAATTTTGTGTACCATCTCTTGGTTTTTAAATACTGGCAACAAGAAAAAAGATCTTTATAAATATTGCACAAGTTAAATAAAGATGATCTTGAAATAAATTTGGACTACCAACTCCCTGTTTATGATCTCAAGGTTACGTGTTTCCAACTGTTCAGTGTAATTTTTATTTCAACCATGCCCTCTCATCCCAGTGGCCCAAGCAGGTCAGAAGCAAAAACACTAAGTGAAGGGGCATTGACAGAGGCCAGTGTTAAGGCTTGAATAAGTCTTGTGTCCTGCCAGAATCCATGCAATATCAGGGAGGACTTCTGGGAAAAGCTTTCAAGATGTGTGGCTCTAAAGGAGAGAAAGGTTGTATTATGAGTTTAGTCCTGACACAGAGCTTCACTGCCTCCCTACCTTTGAAAAATGTCTTCGGTGTACTGACACACTCCTACTTAACACATTGGGCTGCTTTTTTTTTTTTCCCCAAAATGAACAACTTTTCATTGAAGTATATTGATTTACAATGTTGTGTTAGTTTCAGGTGTAAAGGAAGGTGATTCAGTTTTATATATATATATATATATATATATATATATATATATATATATATATAAAAAATATATAAATATATAAATATATATACATATATATGTTCTTTTTCAGATTCTTCTCCATTATAGGTTATTACAAAATATTGAATATAGTTCCCTGTGCTATGCAGTAAGTCCTTGTTGTTTATCTATTTTATATATAGTAGTGTGTATCTGTTAGTCCCAAACTCCTAACTTATCCCTGCCCCTCTTTCCCCTTTGGTAACCATAAGTTTGTTTTTTATGTCTATGAGTCTATTTCTGTTTTGTAAATGAGTTCATTTGTATTATTTTTTTAGATTCCACATATAAGTGATATCATATGATATTTGTCTTTCTCTGTCTAACTTACTTCACTTAGTATGATAATCTCTAGGTCCATCCATGTTGCTGCAAATGGCATTATCTCATTCTTTTTTATGGCTGAGTAATATTCCATTGTATATATGTACCACATCTTCTTGATCCATTCATCTGTCCGATGGACACTTAGGTTGCTTCCATGCAATGAACATTGGGGTGCATGTATCTTTTCAAGTTAGAGTTTTTGTCTTTTCCAGATATATGCACAGGAGTGGGATTGCTGAATCATATGGTAGTTCTATTTTTAGTTTTCTGAGGAACCTCCATACTGTTTTCCACAGTGGCTACACCAATTTACATTCCTAGCAACAGTGTAGGAGGGTTCCTTTTTCTCCACACCCTCTCCAACATTCATTATTTGTAGACTTTTTGATGATGGTCATTCTGACTGGAGTGAGGTGATACCTCATTGTAGTTTTGATTTGCATTTCTCTAATATTTAGTGATATTGAGCATCCTTTCATGTACACATTGGGTTGCTTTTAATTTGTTATGATTAAAAATACCAGGGCTTGGCACTTCCCTGGCGGTCCAGTAGTTAAGACTCCATGCTTCCAATGCAGAGGATGTGGGTTCGGTCCCTGGATGAGGAACTAAGATCCCACATGCTGTATGGCGTGGCCAAATGAAAAAAAAAAAAAAAAAAGAATACCAGGGCTGTTTTTATCTAAAACTTGAAAATATAGTGTGCATACAGCGACTTTATATTTCTTGCCCCAAATCAGAACACATGGTCCACCAGTTTCTTATACCATTTCTGAATGTGAGAAATACTCCGGGAGAGCTCATCTGAAGGCCAAAAATTTGGGAATTCCATGCTGGTTTTATAGGAATGGCAGAGATTATTTAAAACCCAGGATTATCACAGCCATTTGTACGTATATGTACTCATAGGGAATTTATATATTAGGTACTAAGATTTCTTAGAAATTATTTTCTACATTGTCCTTTGTAAAATGCTTTTTCCCTTCCAGTTTTCAGGTATAGGGATCGATTTTCCTTACTAAGTTCAGGCTCCTTCCTCTTTCTGTATCCTTTCTTTTTTCCATCCATATCACCAATCTGTATGTTTTCTGCTTTTTGACTATAATTATTGCTCTTAGAGGAATCTTTTGTAAGAGGACATGTCTTACCAAGCAGATAAAGTGTTAGTTGTTCCTGATAAAGTAAAGCATGGAAAGAGTTGGGTAAATCTTTCTTCAGTTCCCATACCTGCTGATACTTTATTCCTTTTATATTCAGACTCTACTGACTTGAGCTCCAGAGCATCTTCAAATTTGGAGATTAGAGCCACTAACTTTAGGCTGCACCCATTGCCTAGGATTTTATTTTCTTTTAAGGACTCGAAGGTAGGCACACATCCCAAATCTGACCTTTGACAAGAAGTTCAAAGGTAAATACCACTTTGCAATTCCTTTTATTCCTTCACTCAACAAATATTAGCAATATGTATGCCTGTTACATGGCAGGCACTGTGCCAGGTAGTAAACATATAATGGTGGGCAAACTAGATATAGTTCCTGTCTTCATGGAACGTGCAGCCTATGAAGACAGCAGACATTAAGAAATAATAAATGAGAAACAATACTGAAAAATTAATAAATAACTTGAATAAATAAAAAAAGTCCATTTGAATTAAGTGCTGAAAGGAGAGGTGCTAAGAGATTCAATCTGGTTGGGCAAGTGAGGGAAAGTTTTATTGAGGATATAGCCATTGAACTGAGATCTGAGGGGTAAGTAAGAGTTAACTAAGTGAGGAGGAGAAAGCACTTCCAGGAGGATAGAATACCACGTGGAGGACCCTGCGATGAGAAGGAGCATTAGGGAACAGGCCCAAAGATCTGTTTTGGTGGCTGGCCCATATGAAGAGAGAATTTGTGATGATTATGAGGCCTAAGTGATGGGTGGAGACCAGGCAGAGAAGGTCTCTGTGGACTGTTGATGTGTGCTATTTGCCCAAAAACAGAGTATGAGGCCAGTGGTGATGGGTCTATTCTGTACTACCCTGAGGCGAGTAAAGAGGGGTGGGTTAGAATGGACGTGGGTAGACTCATTTGGAGGAGTTCTCAGTTTTCCAGAGAAAATAAAATGATAGCTTAGAGTAATGGTCATAGTTTTGAAAAGAAATGAACAAGTTGAAATTTGTTAGCAAATAAAATTGGGGTTGATTTGGAGAGGGGATAAAGGAGAGAGAAGGCTCAAGGGTGATTTGCATAATGGGATGAATGTTGGTGTCTTGATCTGAGATGTAAAACCCAGAGGAAGATTAGATTATGGGATCATGAGCTTAGCTTTGGACTGGGGATTTAGAATGTTTTTGAGACATTTAATAGAAGTTAACAAGTGGGTGGTTGTCTTAAAGTTTAAAGGTGCAGACTGGAGATTAGACTCTAGCTCAAATAATGGGTAATTGAAGGGAAGCATGTAGCTGAGACCCTCTAAAACTGTTATGGAATAAGAGGACTGAATTTTGGAACAACCAACATTTAGTGAATGGGTAAAATAAGAGATTCCCACACCAAAAGTACAGAAAGGATTCCATGAAGGTGGAAGGAAAACTACAATATTGCATCATGAGACACTTAGGGAGGTCGTGTGCCAAGAAGGAAGGGAGTCACTAGTGTCAAATGTTGCTGAAAAGACATGAAAGATGATTTGGGAATAGCATTGAGTTCAGTGAGAAGGTCTTTGGGTCACACTAATAAGAACTATTTCAGAGGCATACTGGGGCCAAACACATACTGGAATGAATTGGCAGTTATCTCTGTATGTTTCCCAGTCCCTCTTCTTCTCACGCAAACACAGGAAACTAGATATATTAAAGCAAATATATCTAGTTTGGTTTTTTAGTAAATGGAGATTGGAACCAAAGATCAATATTATTTGACATAGAGTGGCCATGAGCCAGCCTTTAAATGTTTGCTGAAATTCCAACTAGACTCTGATTCCCCTCTCCTATCACTATCTCTCTGCACTGTGTTAGAATGCAATATTCACTTAAAAAATTATTTCTGTGTGGGAAATAAAGTGAAGGTTAATATACTCGATTTTCTTTTCTCATAGCCTAATTGTCTTAAAGTAACATTGAAACCTGGAATGCCAGCTTTAGCAAGTGCCTACAGACAAGTATTTCTTCTTGGTTTGTTCATGTGCTTTTAAAAATATCTCAGTTATCAACTAGAAAGAGAAATAACTTGAATTTGTGTTGAAGGCAGTCCAGGGAGTGGGTAGAATAAATGATACAAAAATGTGAAATGTCAGTTATTAGAAACTGGTGAGTTGTACAGATAGGAAGCTGATCCAATGCCCACAGCTATTATTTTCCAAATAATAACCAAAGCCTACAAATTTCTCCCTTTTCTTTTAGATCTATTTATCTATGAAAGGAAATGTTATTCAATCCATGTACACTTAAACCATCAAAGTAATTTAAGGAAGGTCTTTTGATGGCCCAAGTATATTTTGAGCAATTTAAGAGAAAAATATTTTGTCTTTCTTTTTATGTATGGGAAGCATCATTTTGCAAAAAGCAGTTGAATCAGAATGACAAAATTAGATTTTTTTAAAAGATATATTTACAAGATTTTCAGTGGAATACAGATTTGAGGAAGAGCATGTGCTCATTGTTGACATCTAATGTGATGCCAGAACAAAGGATGCTTGCAGAGACCCAGCCAGGGTCTATTCAGCTCAAAGAACATCTCGCCTTAGTGTATAAGTCATAAGTCATTTATTAAATTCAGTCAGTACATATTTTGATCATCCACATAGTTCCACACACTGTTCTAGGCATTAGACAACAGTATTCAAACTATGGACAAACCCGTGTCCTCAATAAGTTTATATTCTAGTGGAGAAGACTAATAGTAAATAAATGTATAGCATTAATGAAAGATAGAGAGAAGTTTTACAAAGAAAACTAGAGTCAATGGTAGAAAGAAGAGAATGGTGATGATTGCTCTTGCAGATAAGTTGGTAAAGGGAGCTCTCTGTGTGGAAGTTATACAGAGATCTGAAAAATTCGAAGGAACAAATTTTTATAATTATGAGAGAAAAGAGCATTTTATATATAAAGTACAAAGGCCCTGGAGCAACCGTGGTGTGTGCCCCACAAAGCAGAGCCCTGCCAGCTCCACATTCTCCCAGACCTTGAAGACACAGAGAATGGGTTTATTCCAGTGCCTTCCTGAAGATGCTCTCATTAGCCATAACATCCAAAGAAGAAAAATCTGCTTTCTGTTAATGTCTCCCCTTGGTGAGTTTAGTTTGCAAATTTTCTGTGGTTTCATTAAACTGAACCAGAAGGAGTCTCTGAATAGATCTATTGCTTTGGGAAACTACATTAAAAGCCAGCTCGCAAGTCTGGCTCCTTGGGGTACAGCCAACCTCCCCAGCTCACCTCTAGTGAGACTGACTCTATTTGCTTCCCTTACTGAAGGTGAACCCATGAACCTACCACTTCCCGAGGCACACTTGGGTGGCTCAACCCCGGGTGCACCCGGTAGTCCAGTCGGGCAGACTAAGGTGTATGTATTATCTAATCAAACCCAAAGGCTTCGATTAAAGTCATTATGTGCAGGGCAAGGGCAAGACAAGATTTCTGACTTTTGGACATCTGCACCTCAGGGATTGTTTGCCTGTTCCTCCACAGATTCATTGAGACTGGTGATAAAACTATGGGAGGAGGGGGTAGTCTTCTTTGGATTTTAATCTTTGGAGGAGGTACCTTATGGGTCACATTTGAGTAAACTGCCTGCATCCTCATTGAAATGGAAGATGAAGAGGCATCCTCTCAATACAACTTTATATCCCTTGTTCTAGACACCCAGCTGACTGCCCCAAAGCCACACCCTGCCCAATGTCATGTTGTGTGTGGTCCACACATTACTTAAAAGGGAAAAAAATTAAATTACTCCTCATGATTGCAAAATTGAGGGAATTCACATCAACTCTGGATTTCTGCACGCTCTTGAAAAAGCTCTGAGAGTTATAGATCCACAATCCCTTATGGCAACAATTGGCTGGAACTTAAGGGCTGATTTCCTTACGTGGGGCATGTGCCCTCTACTGCCCCTAATTCTCACCCAGTCCCTATTAATTTCACCTGCTCACATCATTTAGTTTCATTTCCTGCTTGGGCTCTGTAGGCATTGATTCTTATAAGTCCTCCTTTAATCCATTATCTTATTCTTGTCATCCAGTTCCTTTTCCCCCAACATTGAGAACAGCAAAGGTGATGACAACATCATGGTGGATACATCCAGTGGCCACTACAATCTGCTACCTTAAATTGAAAGCGAGGCAAACACTTCCCTCTTTCTTCATCCTAACTTTGCAGTAATTTGATGGAATGATGATATCATAAAAATAAAATGATGATTGCATAAAAGCAATTAGTCTGTCATGAGAGAAAATGTAAGACTGTGTGTGTCTTAGATGAGGAAACAAACTGTTCTAGAGAAGAGCACAGATGGGGCTTTCTCAATATTTGAGAGTCTAAAAGACAGAGCTGGGTTTCCTATCTGCTCTGGATAGTGGATTTGCAATCTATTTTGCTAAAGAAAGTTTCAGACAAAGGGTTCAGACACCTGTGACCTCCATAGACTGTAAGCTCTTGAGGGCAACAGCCAGATGTCTTTTGTTTGCCAGTGTTTGCCCAGCGGTAAGTCCATGGCCCATGGGAGACCCTCAGTAGACATGTTTGTGGAGGAATGAAAGTCCCAGTGCCATCATGTGTGAGCTCTCCCAGCAGTGTATGTCCCCACTCAGGGCAGCCGCGAGAACACCCAAACAACTGAGTCACAGCCACCCCTTACAATTCCTGAGTGGTTATAGACATTCCGTTGGGTTGAAGTTGTTCAAAATGGTTACAGCACACAGGGGAAGAAAGATTTTACAAAGGAGGCCAAAAATTCATGCATCAAAACACCATTCCCGCCTTGTTTGGCCTTGAAACATCTTCCTTTAATTAGTTATTCCTGCATTTGTTTCCTAAGACTGATGAACAGCTGGCTTGTACTTGAAGTTACACAAAGAGCTGGGCTTAGGAGTACATTTTAGTATCCGCTACTTCATCTAATAGCTCTGGGGCATATTTCAAACATCTTGTTAGGGGCCTGCCTATATTATTACCGGCTGTGACCTTCCCTTTGGGAGCTGCCAGCACTGATTGGAACTCATCTGCTTCTTTCTGAGCAGGATTACAGCAGGGAGGAAGCCGGGGAGATGTGAAAAAGGTCTAGATCCGGGGCACACTTTGAGGAATACCCAAAGCTTCTTTGAAAATGGAAGCCATGGCAGGGAAATTTGGGATAGAAATTTTTCTTTCTATATTCCTTCCTTCCCACAGTTTAAGCAGGTAACTACACTATATAGTTAGTTGCCTTGAAAGTTTTTGGCAGGCTGAAAGCAGAAGCTACAGGAAGGTCATGGTTCTTCCTGTCCTTGAGCTTGGTGTCCTGGCTGGAGGGGGCAGCAGGAGATTCAGGCCTGTGAAGATGACAAGGTTCAGAACTGGCAGGACATCACTTCCACTGCATTCTGTTTGCTAAAATGAATCACAAAGCCAGTCCAGATTCAACAGGTATTGAAATAGACCCTGCTTCTTGATGGGGGCAGCTACAAAGCCACATTGCAAATGGCGTGCTTACCAGTGGTGGTTTGGAAGATTGAGCCATTTTTGTAATCAGTCTATTACATTGAGTCTTTGCAATTTTGTTGAGGCCACAACTCCTGTATCAGATTGACCACAGGTGCTCCTTGCTTTGAACTACTTCCTAAAGCATCATTACTAATAAGAGTACTGTACCTCCAAGTTAAATGCCAACACCTGGAGGACAAGATTTTTTTTTTTTTTAATTCCTGCACCATTTGCAGAACTTAACATCATACTAATCATTTTCTTATAATTCTTTTTGTTTGGTTAGAGGTGGAAAAGTGACACCCACAAACCTAGAACATTATGTATCCAGAGACACTATCTAGAATTACCTTCATTATTTTTAAATTTTTTAATTTTTTTTAACTGCCTGGTACTTGGGCTTAAGAAATATGCTGCCTGGGTCCTTGGACTTAAGAAACCATGAAATTAGGGAGACATTTTGGAGGGTAAAACTCAGCAATATGCTTCTTTATAATCTTTTAAAAAAAATCTCAATTCCTGTATCCCTACCCTGATGAGTTGTTGAAATTCATTCCCAGTCGTTATTGGGGTTCTGGTACCCTCCTGTGGGAATTCAAATATCAGTGGAAATTAGAGGAAAGGTCTCTGGGCTCTATTTTGTCACCATTCAAGTCCATGTGGTCCCGTGGAGTTGGACAGAGCTCAGCTTCTGATATGGGGAGGGGATATCTTCAGGAGGTCCTGTCCACCCGTGCTCCTGCTCCTGGAACTATACCAGCACCATGAGAACAAGCCCGGGCTAGCCTGGTGGAGGATGAGAGCACATGGAGCAGAGCTGAGCCTTCTCTGCTGGGCCATCCCAGACCAGCCGGCACCCAGCCCACTGCCTGCTGCCCGGATTCTCTTGTGGGATCCCCACTGTATCATCAAAGCCGTGGCCCAAATCAACAGAACTTCCCAGGCCACCATAGGCTTGGGGAAATTATAAATGGTGTCTTTTTTTAAAGCACTACGTTCTGTGGCAATTTGTTACACAGGATCACTGTATCAATACATAACTGATTTGCTGGAATAGATGATATATCAGGTTCCTGAGGTAGGTGGGGCTTCAAAGATTTAGTCAAGAAGGGAAGAGGGGGTGGTCATGCCAGTCAGGGGAAAGAGCTTTTCCTGACTTGGTTTCAGCCTTTCCAATGTATCAATACTAATCGGAATCTCAGTTCTCTTAGACATGTCTCTCCTTCCTCTTAGGCTCCCTTTCTCGCTTTGCCCAGCCTCCTGTGAACCAAGGAGGTCAGAGCAGCTGTAAGGCCGCGTGGGGTCCCAGCCTCCACGAAAACCTAGTCCTCCCATTTGATCTCTGCTCCAGCCCCGCTGGGCCAACCTGGGGAGCTTTCTTTCCCTTCATCTAAACTCTGGAGATCAGAACACTTGGACCCTTTTGGCAGATTTATACAGAGCACATCAGGCCCAGGAATCTCCTTGAGTGCCCAATAAAACAAGGTATTTTTGCTGTTATTTTATTCCCAGGCCCCAGACTTTCATTACAGAATAAAATTTAGAAATAAAAATAAAGCTCTCCCTCACTCCTGGGGCTTCCATTCTCTTTGTCGACGAGCTGCCCTGCCCTCCTGGTTCTCAGGCTCTTGCGCTGTAACTCCCAGGATTTCTAACTTCCTGCCTCTTTCCAAAACCCGTGCCACTTTCCCAGGCACTGGGAGTCAAGTTTGAAAGGGTCAGTCCCTGGAATGCCTTGTGGTAACAGTGGGGAGACACCGCTCCTGTCTGTTAATTGGCACAGGAAATGAGCAAAGTTGAATGTGGTTCTCCTGTGATTAGAAACCTTTTAAAACAACAAGCATGGCTGAATCTTTCCTTAAAAGAGGGATGGGAGTGGGTCCAGAAACCAGAGAGCTCTCTAGGTGATTTAATGAAAAAAAAAAAAAAAAATTAGATTGGCGTCTATTCATTTTGTAGAATAAAAATTTAAACAAAACAGGGGCAAAACGTTCCTAAATGTTGGAACCTCGTGGGTCTCCCTCAATTTTTTCTCTGGTGCTGCTAAAATAAATGCTACGGAATAGCTCCCATTCCATTTCCTTTCCCATTCTTCTTCCCCACCACCCCCCCATGTCTTCAGAGCAGTCCTTTTAAGGATCTGAGAGTCTTTTAAAGTCCCGCCTCCACCCGTTTTCACTCTGACAAATGTTGATTTTTAATAATTCCTCCTTCTTAGGTTTCAAAACCATCAGGGTGTTTGTTTCTAAAACTAAAAATTGAAACAATGAATCGGGAATAAAACCTTTTTTGTTTTTTTTTTTTTTTGTTTGTTCGTTTTGTTTTCTTTAAGAGGGAGCTAGACAGGAGTCAAGAAGACCTGCCTGCAGTGTTTTTAAGATCTGAAGAAATAATATATGCAGAGAGGCAGGCACCCCACTTTTGCCCTCCTTCCATAGAATCCACTTGCACTTTCGCTTAGACATGTACTTGTATTTTCTTTTTGTTTCCCCAAGTGCTTAACTCAGTCCTGAGCACAGAGTAAGCACTTAATACATATTTGCTGATGTGAATTGAAGGCCTGGGTTATTTCCTACAGATTAAGCAATTTTGACACCATAATCCCTAAATAATTCCCAGGAAGTGCCTTGCACAATGGTTTCTAGTGCAGGCACATTAGAGCCCTTGATTCCTGTCTTTTGCTGTTTGTTTCTGGTTCATGTGTCAAGCCATTCACTCACTGCTCTTGGTTGGTTCTTTAGACAGCCAGGGGAGACGAGTGATAACGCCAGGGCTGGGCGTTTGTATTCTCCATGTCTTAGAAACTAGACTCCAAAGCAGAGAAATGATTTTTCTACATTGCTGAGTAATATAATGATTATGACCTGCAAATATTTGGAGAAGGGTGGTCAAAGGTAGCCAAGAGAGGTGAAGATGCTCTCAAAAGAAATGAAACAGCTCCAGTTCTGAGGCCTGCTCTGAGCATGGGGAAATGCGGGTGAAATATTATAGCAGCAACAGGAATGGTTATTGAACTGTGAAAAGCATTTGCTACATAAAGAGGGCCTTAATTCCTCTGATGTTATCAGGGAGGGATGTATTAGGTTCTGCAAAGCAAGTGGCAGTGATCAGCAAATGCATTTTTAAAATGTTCTTCCCCTTTAATATCAGATGACTATAACTTAATCTCCAGTTTGTGGGGTATTCTTCTTATCCCTCCCCCCCAAAAAAGAGGGTGTGGTCAGGGGAATTAAGGAGGCCGATTAAGAGGGCCATTTTAATTTCTGGAATGAGTCACCCCCTCACTCCCATTTTTCTGTTGCTTTTATATTTATCAAAAACATAAATTAAGACCTTGGGATGTCTGAGCTAACAAAAATTAGGTATAAATTACTACTCTATTAATTGAAATAGAAGACTATGATAAGCCCTGAAATATTTGATAATCATATACAAAAATGTCCATGTTAATTTGTATTAACTTTCTAAACAGCTCTATAGAACCAAGTTAGAAATGTTTTAAGAAATTGTTTTATTTAATAAAGACATGGACAATCACCCCATTTGATTTTTGAAACAGCAAAAACATTTTTTAAGTAAAACTTATTCCACTTTTTGCACTTTAATTTGGGATAAAGAGTCAATGAAAAAGAATCGAACATCTTATTTCTTCAGTTGGTTTCAGCTGGTAGAATTCAAAATGGTGCTTAGTGTGGAAGCTAAAATGGAAATAGATTGAATAGGTTAAGATTTTAAATTGGACTGAGAGCTTGCAACATGAGCAATCTAGAAGGATCATGGCACTATCAAGGTAGCTGGTTTCAGACCATAGGTTTGTTCTCAAAAAGAGCATCTGACTCCTACTTACACCTTGGTAGGTGGGCACTGGAGAGATGCCAGGAACGTGCTATGCTGGAATGCTAAGATACACACCTAAGGAGGGGATTTAGAGAAGAAAGTGATTTCTATTTCTGTTCCTTTCTTTTGCAACTGTTTACAAATAGCATGGAGCTGTGACGTTTGTGTGTCTTACTAATGTGGCTAATAGCACAGTCTATTCATAAATCCAGCCCCACCCCCAGAAGCCTTGTCGTTTAGGTCAGAGCCTTATTCTTGGCCAGTCTATCACTGCTGCTCATTGGAAATTGACACGGAAAATACTCCAGACGTAGGCATTTTTCTGGAATCGCCTTGACACATGAACTGTATCTGCTTACACTCTTTCTTAGCATCATCCCCTGTCAGTTTCCGCTGGAAGTTTCAACACTCCCCTGATTCTGATCCACCCACGCTAATGCATGATCCCCCTTCCCCAAAGCCTGGGAGAATGAGGAAAGACGTGCATTTGATAAAAAGCCCATTACCATTTGGGAGAGGGGGAAGGAGGGAGAGAACAGAGCTGGAGCCACCCCATACCACGACCAGCAGTTGTTGGGTTTAAAATTTCACGTTGGCCTCTTTTTTAGTAGACAGCCTAAGCTGGCATCAAGAGGCTATCGACTGTCAAAACAGCAGCCAGAGAAACAATCGACAAAGCCATCCCTTGAGAACGTTGAGTAAACTGGTGAAAATACCGTCAAAGGAGTTAATGTGCGAGCTGGCACCCAATGCCAGACCCAGCGTGAGAACCACTTACGTGGTAATTGTCCCTCCCAGGGTCCGGACTCTGTCAAACACTGCCCCAGGCTTGCCTTTCAGCACAGGAACTGATCTCTTTTTGACAAACTGAAATACACACCCACCCCAAAGCCCTACCAGCTGAGGGTGGGGAATTCAGGTGGGAAAGCAGGCAGTTCTCTAGTAGCCGCAGGCCGGTTCAGTTTCACCAGACTCCCCCAGGGTCAGGCTGGCTGGGCAGACTGATTCTTGGGAACCTGGGTGATATTTATGCACAGCCCTGACCTCTAGGGGAGATAAAGCCAGACACCAGGTTGCGTCTCACAAACCCCTTCCAGCCAGTCCAACCGCAGAGGGGCTCCTCGGTCCCAAAGTCCCACACTCTCCTTTGTGGCCTTGAGATTAAGCATCCATAAAAGGAGAGATGGTGGTTAGACCAAGCACAAGCGCAAGGTCAGTGCGGTAACACGAGGTGCACGCGCATCACGGCATCGCAGGGCTTTCTGACACAGTGTGAAAAACTTTCCCAAAGTAATAGCTAAAAAAGACACTGTCTTTATAATTGCACAGGTCGGAAACATGCAATTTGAAATAATAGGATTGAATAGGAAAATAGTAACTACAAAGGAGGTTTTTGTTTTGACATCAAGAAACACCTGTTGCACGTTGGCGCTGAGGGCTAGCCTGCAGGATCTCTTAATTTTCTGGAAGTCACACCAGTTTGCTATTCTGCCAAATTCTCCAGTCACTCAAAAGAATGAGCATTCAGGGTGTATACCTATAAATAAATAATACGATTGTAAACAAAAGCCTGGGAATAATTTTTAATAGATAGCATATTAATAAAAATAAAAAGCGTAGGACTTCCCTGGTGGCGCAGTGGTTAAGAATCCGCCTGCCAATGCAGGGGACACGGGTTCAAGCCCTGGTCCCAGAAGATCCCACATGCCATGGAGCAACTAAGCCCATGTGCCACAACTACTGAGCCTGCTCTCTAGAGCCCACGAGCCACAACTATTGAGCCCACGTGCCACAACTACTGAAGCCCGCATGCCTAGAGCCCGTGCTCCACAACAAGAGAAGCCATCGCAATGAGAAGCCCGTGCACCGCAATGAAGGGTAGCCCTCGCTCGCCGCAACTAGAGAAAGCCTGCACACAGCAACGAAGACCCAATGCAGACAAAAATAAATAAATAAATAAAATAATTTTTAAAAAATAAAAATAAAAAAATAAGTAAATAAATAAAATAAAAAGCGTAACTAAGACACCTAAAACAAAAATAAGTACAGGTTATAAATAGGTCAATCAAAAAGGCAAAAAATTATATAAATGTCTAATAAATGTGGATAATTAATTAAATTCATTACTAATCAAAAAAACAGTAAATAAAATGAACAATGTCATATTTGTTTGCCCTAATCGGCAAATTTAAAGAATGATAATACTAACAGCAATTCATAAAATATGACGAATGGAAATAATATTGCTGCAGACCACCTGGGAAACAACTTGACAGTAGGAATCAAAAGCGTTAAAAAAATATTTGTATACTTTCACCCAGTAATTCTGCTGTGAAGAAGGCTTCCATCTTCAGCCACTGCGCCCACTGCCGTTGGGCAAGTTGGAGCCAAGTGTCCAGGGAGGCCCTCTGCAGATGGACCACAGAGAACCTTGGCCTTCCATCTTCTAGTCCAGAGGCACCCATATGTAATTCAGGAGACTCTCACTTGCTTCTATAGAAATCTAGACTTGTGGGGCTGTACAGGGAGGGGCACTTACTGGTGCCTTTTATCCTCCCTAGATTTTGCCCAGGTATCATTCTACTGGCTGATTTTTTTTTTTAAGTATAGTTGACTTACAATATTATACTAGTTTCAGGTGTACAACATAGTTATTCTGTATTTTTATAATTATGAACCATACAAAGTTATTATAACACTATTGACTATATTTCCTGTGCTGTACATTACATCCCTGTGACTTACTATTTTATAATTGCTAGTTTGTACCTCTTAGTTCCTTTTATCTATTTCAACCTCCACCCACCCCTTGCCCTTCAGGCAACCACTAGATTATTCTCTTGCATCTGTGAGTCTGTTTCTGTTTTGTTATATTTGTTTGTTTGTTTCACTTTCTAGGTTCCACATATAAGTGAAAACAAAGTTTTTTGTTTTTGTTTTTTTTCATTTTTCCTCATTTCGGGCTCTTAAGAACTGATATCATTGGCAATGCAGATACCTTTTTTCATATGTTCCTTTTCTTTTTTGTTTTTTGGTTATAACCAATGAGCGATTAGAGAAGAAATGCCTTTATTCTATCAAAAATGCTTTCACATTGTTGTTCATGTCTATATTTTCTAAATTTTCAACACAGATTATTATTTTTGCCATTAGGAAAAAAATGCAATTTTATTTCATAATATGGATATGTTTACAATTTATATTTAGGGAAAAAAATTAAGGTAGTATTTATATACATTTTTAAAGTCTTTCCCAAATAACAATCACAAAAGATACTAATTTTAACAAGACATGGGCTATATCTATCAACTGCTCTAATAATTAAAGTTATTTTAAATGTTCAGTAAACAACGTTTTTTGTTGGAGCTTAAGATTGGTGGGCTCACATTGCTGTTTTCCTATTCATGTATGAGGGTTCTAAAGAAAGCCTATCTTAAGAAAACAAAAAATGCCTCATAGATAAGAAAAATCAACTTGAACTGATTTTCAGTAGATTGTCTCCTATAAAACACAGCCTCATGCAGTGTTTCCATCCAGAAATGTTTTTCACCTCCTGTGAGGGTATGAAATTCCTTGGTGGCCTTAGGGTAGTTTTGCTAGAAATGAAATCACCACGACATTGTTAATTTTTGCTTTAATACAACATAACAATGATAATCTCCAGTATGCATTAAGAGAGACATTCCTGGTTTAAAGACTGAAAGTCTCGCACCCCAGGGAACCCCTCAGTCCCATCACCCTGTGTCCTGAGTGCCTGCCATGTGCAAATTGTTCTTAACTACTCCAAAGCTGAGTGGTTCAAAGCAATAACCATCTTATTATATCTGATGACTCCGTAGTCAGGCATTCAAGCAGGGTTCCCTGGGCTAATTTTCCTGCTCCATGTGATGTTGCCTGGGGTCACTCTTGGTATTTAGCAGGTGGTTGGGCTGCTCCAGAGGGTCCAGGGTGGCTTCACCCCCACGCATGGCAGGGAATGTCTCCAAGGCTGATCTGGACTGGCCCCTCTGCCTCTCTGTGTTGTCTCTCGACCTCTACAGGTGTTATTTGCAGTAGGGCAGTCAGACTCCTTACTTAGTAGCTCAGGGCTCTGAGAGTGAGAGTTCCAACAGACAGGAAGTGAAAGCCAATGGACAGGAAGTGGAAATTGCTAGTCTCTTGACATCTGGGCCTGAAAACTGGTACAGCTTCTCTCCCAACGTATTCTGTTGGTCAAAGCAGTCACAGACCTTGGCCAGAATCGAGGGAAAGGGATATAGACTACACTTCACAAAGGGAGGAGTGTAAAAAAACTCGAGATTAACTTTATACCACCCCACAAATACTACTGTTTCACGTAGTAACCCCAAGTTGCAGTTGAATTGGAAATATGTATATGTATAAAATTCCTATTTTGCAGTTGAAAAAAGTGAGGCTTGGAGAAGTTGAATAGTTTTCTCAGATCACACAACTAATAATATCAGAGCCCAGGTAAAGCCTAAAGTGGTCTGATTCTGAAAATTATGCCATTTTCTTTCTGCCACATTGGCCACAGAGACACGTTTCATGGTACTTTCACAGATGGGAAGCATCTGTGTATTGAACACATGAATATGTTATATGTGGGAAAGGAGGACAATGGGTAGAAACTCCCTCTCTCATGCTTGTGACAGAAAGATGGCAGACTTTTCTAGCAAAGATTTTAATTCCCATCTATCAAGCCACATGGGGTGCAACAAACAGAGTTAGACTGTTTGGGTTAGACTATCTGGATCTCACGAGGTGTCAGGTTACATTTGAAGCCTGCCTAAGAGGATGCAGAGGGTTGCAGCCATCAGTTCTATGTCATTTAGGTTCTGTTGTATAAGAAATGACCCCAAAACTTAGTTGCCTGGGCAATTCTTCCAGTCTCAGCAGTCTAGGCTGATGTTGGTTGTGTTCCCTCACATGTCTGTATTGAACTGTTGGTTTGACTGGTGTGGGATGGCCTCACTCATGTGTCTTGTGGCTGGTAGGCCACTTGCCAGAGCCTGGCTGACTACTGGCTGGTAAGCCTTGTTTCTCCTCCACATGACTTCTTATCCTCCAGCAAGTGAAACAGGGTTTGTTCACATGGAAGCTGCAGCATTCCAAGAGCAATAGTGGGCAACCCTTCTTGGGGTCTGGGCTCAGAACTCACACATCATGTGTTCCATTGCATTCTATTGGCCATAGCAAGTCACAAGGCCAGCTCAGACTCAAGGAGTGGGGAAATGGACTCTGCCTCTCTTGATAAGCTGGATTGTAAAATCACATTGAAAGAGTGAATACAGAGAGAAGAATAATTACAGACAAATTTGCATTCTAAAACAAGACCAATTGGTTGATATCTTCTACACCATTCAGAACACAACCAGATGTGGCCACCCACAACTCTGATAAATTGGCTTAAATGAAAATCTGAGCTTTGTGAGTTCAACCAGAAACCCTATTCAGATAATTAATCTATAACAAAATTAATAAATCCAAAGGACATTCTGAAGTACTTTTCATCACTATAATCCAGAGATAGTGTTTTTTTCTTTTTTAACTTACTGTGGTCCATTTTAATGTCTACATATGTAAAGACTGCTTTCTGCTCCCAGCTCTTTAAAGCTGCCTCCCCCCCACCCCGGAAATCAAGTATCATCAATATTCTGCAATAAACCCAGTAGATTAAAGAAAGAAGCCACATGAATTAAAACTGTACAGCAAGAATTCAGTGACAACTTAGATTCCCTGAAAGGTCAAAGAATGTTGTCTACATTTTAATAGCTACTACAGAATTCATATTTGAACTTAAACAGTGAAGAATATCTATTGAGTGCATTCTAGGTGCAAATACTGTACTGGGCACTTGATATATCTCATATTGTTTAATCCTCCCTACAAATTTATGATTCAGAAATGAACACTAACATCTCCATTATTCATATAACGGGACTGAAACTTAAAATGTATGGTACATTGCTCAAGATTCCTCCCTGTCCATTAAGAGGTAGGGTCTATTTCATCATCTCTTAAATCTTGGCTCCACCATGTGACTTGCTTTGGTCCAGAGACATTAGTAAATGTGATTCAGGCAGAGAATTGAAACACACTTAACATTACGGCTTGCTTTCCAGCTACACTTGAGATCCTAGGACCGCCATATGAATGAGTCCAAGCTGCCTTGCTGGAAGATGGGAGGCTACATGGCAGAGATCCAAGGAGGACCAGCTGAGAGTCAGCCAGCCCTTGGCCAATCACCTGTCAACTTCCAGACATCTAAGTGAGGTCATCCTAGATCATGCATCCTCCAGCCAACCCTCCAGCTGTCCCAAGCTAGTGGAAGCAGAGCTGGGAGCCAAGCCCATGTTATCACATTCCAAAGCTTATGTCCTTAATAGTAACAGTGTACTGACTTCTCTAAAATGTGTACTGTTCCTCAGAACGTTGATGAGGCTAACAGCTGTTAAAGAATCTATGAAGACTGTTTGGCATACAGAGAAGTAGAGGCAGAAATTTGCCTTGTTAATGAACTCCAAGTGCCTTTACACACACCAAGGACAATGGAGTAACCCTCAGGACAATAGAAGCCCATGAAGATTATGATCAAAGGCTTGGAATTTTAAACAAAGCCTTGGAAAGATAAAATTGCAAGTAGCAAGGACATAGATTGAGGAAAGGGGAAGTATAGAGGCAGAGAAACCAGAGGCAGCAATCTAAGGGTGAATTAATCTAGGGGTGAAGTTATGAGTCAAGATAGCAACAGGGAGATTGAGAGGAGGTGAGGAGATGCATGGGAGGCATTAGGAGGGGCACCTATAGCACACAGTTATTTAATCCTATGCCCATCTCTGTGGGCTGTCACTTCACTCAAGTACTCTTGAACTCCTATGACGATCCTGACTTACATAGATGCTAAGATACAAGTTGGGGAGAGAGAAAAACAGAGACCAAAAGAGATTGAAATATGGGGTCCATGTGGTCTCATTGGAAAATCCTTGGTCTGAACTCAGGAAATAGGAGTTTTGATCCTGCTCTGACATCATTTACTCTGGAGTTTGTATAAGTAACGTTACTGCACTCAGTCACTCAGTCTTCATCTCTGTCCAAAGGGAACCCTTTGAAGGATGGTTCTTAAAAAGGTTAAAAGCATTAATAAATATACTGTATTACTGATTTGTAAGATAGTTTTCTCTATGAACACTTCCCATGCCAAGATAGTTACAAGTTCGGAAAAAGTTAAATGGAATTTACCAGAATCCTTTTCATTAATTTCCCACTAATGTCAACTCTTAGATTAATTAGAAAGCCAGATTGTCTCTAATGTCTTTGGGGAACAGTCTGAAGGCTCAATAGGCTGACCTTAAGGAAACTGACATCCAGGAGAAATTTCTCTGGCCTCATTCTATATTTACCGAGAGATTTAGAAGTGAATGATCCCCTTGTTGTCTCATGCCCATTGAATCAAGACACAAGTTCTTGGTTTCAAATCCTAGGCTCTTCTCTTAATAGCTGCATAATCGTGGGCAAGCTACTTAAATAGTCTGTGTCCCAGTTTCCTTATCTATAAAATCTGTAATTATAATACCTATTTTATAGGGTTGCTGTTAAAGTTAAATGAGTTCCTTCTAGATCTGGTGCTTAGAAAGGTGTCTGACACATTAAAGTGCTATAGAAAAAGGCTACCAGTTAGGATTATTGCTTGTTAGCGTGACCTGAAGCCTCTTCCTTCCCCTACAAGCTTATAAAATCAAGAAAAATCCTTTCTCACCATTGGCCTCAGTTTCTGGCTAGTGCCGCTGGCCCTCGATCATCCCTGGGCTTGCTCCCCCTGCTGCTATCATACCAACAATATACCAAGGGATATAGGTCAGCCTGATTATTACAGTAAAGGGATCTCCAATGACCCAGAAATCATGTGACCAAGGTTAATTTCAGTCAAAACAGTGGAACAACTTGGACCACGTAAGGGTTTGTCATGGATACTCAAGATCTGTGGTTTTCAGGTATTTTTCTTTTCCGAACAGCAGAATCTGTTTGTCAAACATAACATATATCCTAGATTGAAGGAATCCTGGGTTCCTTCATTACATTAGTCCAATACCCTCATCTATAGATGAAGTCCAAATAGATCAAATGACTCAGGTGGTCATACAGCTGTTCAGTGGCAAAACCATGAAGGTGTTCAGATACCGGGCAGTTAGAAGCCAAACCAGCATGTGTAGAGTTTCAAAGGAAATGGCTCTGAGAGCCCATTCCCCACCCCAGGGACCACTCAGCTAGATGAGGGACTTGAGGAACATCCAACAGTGGAAAGGAGGTGATGGGAGATGAGAATTCTGTGTGGAGAGCTGTTGATCTCTGAGTCCCCAGCCCCACCTCTGATGGCTGCATGTGACTTTCCTTCCGCTGCATGTGAACTTCTCCTTCTCAGACCTTATCTTCAGTGAAAGTGCATCATTCACTCTGGTCTCAGACAGTCCACTGTGTTTGCTCAGATTCATACTACGTTCTGGGTTCCCTTTTGAATTGTGGGTAAACAAATGCAATGTCTTCCATTATCCTGTTTCTCTTCCCTTCTGTAGTGAGTGCACTTTCTCTCCACAAAGTCTGACTGACAGTTTCTTCTGAATTTACTAACTTCAGGTTTTTTTTAACCCCTACCAATGAAATATGATACATTTTCTTTGATCCAACACAATGAGTGCCTACTCTAAATTTCCTTTCTGATCAAGACTTAGCAGTCAGTTCTTTCCACATACAAAATCTCTTCCATAACAGCCTCTCCTGTAGGTCTTAAATGTCACATACTTTTGAGTATTGTTTCTTTTAAAATGCAAATCCCTGTCAGACTGTGGCTGCAGACACTCTTCACAGAATGAGAGACTCAGATCCTTTCTAAGAAACTGCTGAATGGTGGGTCTTATTGGGGACATTGTGGAAATGTCTGGGTGTGTGTCAGAATGGTAAGGATGATGGATGAGAAAAAAAAATGGTCCCACTATTTGGTGAGTGACCTGGGAATTCTACCCGAGGTAGAAAGCTAGAATCCAGGAGGAAGGTGAGTATCTTAGATTTCCGGAGCAGGGCAGAGAGAGAGGAGGGACCTTAAACAAGGATCCCTGAGAGGTGAAATAAATTCTTGAATAAAGACCAACACTTACATCCTGACCATGCCCGGAATTTCAAAGTCTCTCCATGCACTGCCCGCTGAGCTATCACTGACTCTTCCTCCCATTGCTGACTATGGGTGCAGCCAAGGACACCTTTCTTCCAATATGGGGCATAAAAAGTAAGTCATTACTCCTAACCAGTACTGTGGAAGAGAATAGAAAAAATAAATAAATAAACAGGGAAGAAAGCCAACGTGGGTTTCCTTGAAAGTTAAATCAAATCTGTCTCCCAGGAGTAAAGAGGCTGGGATTGATGAAGGGCTGGGATTTGATTGTATTTTAGATTAACTGGATCCCAATAAAGATGGAAGCCTTGGAGCCAGCTATCTCCAAATGCAGGTGCACCTAGAAGGTTCGTTCTCTTTGGATGTTACCATGGTGTTGCGCGTTCTGACTGGAAATCACCATCTCTATCAATATTTAATCTGACTGGCTCAGGCAGATAGCAATCTAGGGAATGAAATAAATTAGTCGCTGGGTTTTAAAGATCATCTTTCTCAAATCTGAGGTTTAATGCGATGCATGTGAGAAGTTACGTGAGGCAGCTAGCTAAGGAGGTGAGTTTTAAAAGAGCAGATTTCTGGGAAACATGGCCTCCCTAAGCCCCTCTCTTCTCTCTATCTTTAAGGAAGTCCCCCGTGTGCTCATCATCCTGGGACATGATCTTCTTCTCTTTTCATTTTGAAATTAATCTTTTAACATCTTTCCATTGAAGGAAGGAAACAAAGTCTAAACTGTAATACAGAGAACATGGCTTAGAAACAGCCCTTATGGCTACCATGGCATATTCATAGCTACTGTTTAAAGGCTAATTCTCCTTTTTGTTCCTTGTTTACACACATCTCTTGAGCTCTGTTGCTGCCTTGCTGGCTGTCGTGCCTCTCTCTTGCTAAGAGTGCTCTGTTTGGGTTCAGGGTCATGCAATTTTTATTATGTACAACATTGCCTGTGAAATTATCAAGCAGGAACACCAAAAAGGTCTGTGTTGCCATAGCACCAAAGACATGTCAGCCAGCTATCCACTCACAATTCTCAGAGTGATAGTGGACCTAATAACTGCAGCACAAACTCGGGGTCAGAAACCATCCATCCTAACAGTGGACTCCTTCATGTGTTCTGTTACCCAGAGGCTATCATCTTTTTCAATCATGCTTAGGGATGTTGAGGGTTGAATGATAATAGGGTGCATGCAGAACAATAAGCACAGAGCCACCCAATAATAAGAGTAGTGATCGCTTTCTCTGTGCCAGATTCTTTACTTATCACTTGTCATGGATCATAGTAATATTCACAACTACACAGAGGTAAGGTGCCATCATTATCCCTATTATATAGATGAAGAATTGAGGCTTAGTGTGGACACATGATTTGCCCTTGTCTACAAAGCTAGAAAGTGGTAGATTTCAATGCCGGCATCAAAATGCCAGGGCCCCGCTTGCATAATATTTTGCCCTTCAAGATCCACTCACCTAGGCCCATGCACTGGTTTCTGCTTTGCCCTCTCACCTTGGACTTCAGTGATTTCAGACCATGTGGTCTTTTCTTTTTATGATGTTCCTTTCTTCCTCAAGCTTTCCCTCCTCCTCCTCCTCCACACTCCCAAATCGTCCTGGGAAGGGTGATTGTCAAATATTCAATAAGAGATCATGGTCAGGAAAAGACCAGTTAGACTTGATGCATCAGCTTGGTCCTGAAGGAGCCCTGCAGCTCCAGTGAGGAAGCCTTTACCAGCTGGTTTTTGGGGCAGCTCCACAGGGTGGGTAGGTACGGAACGCTGGGGTGAGGAGTGGAGCGATGCCTGTTACTAACTGGTATGGACAGGTAGATATGGTAGAAATTGGCTCTGAATTTCAGCCCTGACTCCTGTAAGTCCCTGATCTGAGTTTCTATTCAAGCACCACTTGATGGATTCAAACACTCTGGGGTTAGTCTTCACTCTACTTTGCTCTCTTCTTGTTCTCATCTCACTGCCTTGTAATTATGTGTCCGTGTCCATCTTTTATACCAGACCCTTCACTATGTTAAGTAAATGTATTAGGTTCCAAGTAGAATCCACCTTTGCATCCTCCTCACCTAACACACTGTTGAGTGAATAAATGAATCTGTGCATCTGGTAGTATTACCTTTTTCTGCATGTTTTCATCTGGATTTATAGACCCCCGAATCTCAGAGCAAGAATTCACTTCTCCACTTCCGGGCACCCACAGTTCTCTAACACAGACTACACACTCAGTATCGAGAAGCCATAATAATAAACCAATGCTAACTTTTCATGTTATTGGGCACCTTTTATGTGCCACACCACACAGGAGTTGGAATTCAGATATCATATATATGAACATATACCACACACATTTATACATATTATCATATCCTATGTATGCTGGTCGTATGTACACACACACACTCACACACTTAATCTTTAAAAAACAAAACTCTGAGGGCAGGCATTTTTATCTCCACTATGTAGAAAAACTTGGAACCAAAGAGCAGGGATTTACATTTTTAAAATTCATTTCAACAACTATATGCAAACCGCTCATTGTCATCGACACTGGGTGGTGGGTATCCAGCGGCAAACAATTCAGAATGTTTCATGTCCTTTTGGAGCTTTCAGTATGTGGCAGAGAGATGATTACAAGTTGTGATAATGCTGTGAAGGGGAAAGGGATGCTATGAGGGAATATACCAAGGGGACTATAATTTAAATTTAGAGGGGTTGAGGAAACACTTGTATGAGAAGACACCTTATCTAGTAAGGAGCTGGGCTAGAACTGGGGTCTAAATCTGTTAGGCTGTTGGTGGATAAAATGACATCTGTGTGCTTCATTTTGTAAAAGAGATGTGCTCTTAACATTTTTAAAAAATAAAAAAAATATTCTATTTTAATTCTGTTTTAATTTTTCTACTATTCACAAAATATATTAGAGTAGGGAAAAAACTCAAGGGTTCCCCATGTAGGGATCACTTGGTTAGCAGTCATTATATCTATTATCCAAAAATTACTTGAATGCCTTCAGTGGTCAGGAGCTCACTACCTCCAAATACAGCCTATTCTGCTCTCAGTAACACACATGACTTATTACAATCTCATCATGTGCTCAAAGCTGCTTCCTCATTATTTCCATCTGGTCAACCTAGAAAAATCCTAGAGAAAGAACTGACTTCTTCCTCATGATGTTTCCCATGGTACTCTGCTGATTTGCCCACCTGATGATTTCAGGGATCCCTTCCTCATCTTTTCCCTGGCAAAGTATCACCAGGGACCATCATCTTATATTCCCTGAGTGTCCCTCTTAAAACAGCACAACCAGAACTGAACAAAGTGGCATCTGACCAGCCCACAAAGTGTCAGCATTTTTCTTACTGTGATCTGGTCACTTCCCTTTCTCCACAGCCATAGTCTGGTAACAAATGGATCACAGCACCCTTTCTTGGCTCTGTCACAGTGCTTCAGATTTCTATTATTTGTTCATGTGTTCTGCTTTTCACTCATTCCATCAGAAACTCCTTGAGGGAAGCTTCTACCATAGGGTTTTGCACATAACAATCAGACCCTAAATGTTCTTCGAAAGAAATTTTGGAAATGGAGAAAGCCCCTCTGTTTCTATCAGAAGATCTGTCTGAATTCACTCCTTAAAAATCAGACATGAAAATCAGAAGATTCCATCATGACTGTCCAAATTATCTAATGCTGCTATGAGGATTGGGACCATTCAGAACATTTGCCCAACTGGTGTTTCCTACTAAGGGTGTCTTGGTGTTTCCTAGTAAGGGTGTCTAACAGTCACGCATTAGTGATCCCCAAAGTTTTTTTTTTTTTTTTAATTCAAGGACAGCTTTTAAATTCCCTTTATTTTTTGGATTCAGTTAAAATCTCTCTGTCCATCTTTACATCTCTTTAACTATCCTGCCCTGCTTTCAGCCAGTTTCTCCATGTTTGCTATGCTCCCAAATTCTTGCTCATTTGCCATCATTTCGTCCTGCAGGAACAAACACTGGTTGGGGTTTTTCACTTCACTACTGATCTTTCCCGTTATAAAAACACAGTCCATTTGGATTTTGTTCTGCAAGCAAGCTGGAGATTTTCCATCTGCCAGGCTCCTCGGCCAACATATGGAGAAGAATACGATCTTGTGTACTGTAGAAATGCTATTTTCTAAAACCGAGAGGAATAGCTGTGGGGTGAGGATGGAAGGAGAAATGGAATCCTGTGAGAGGTGGGCAGGCCAGTTTCAACAGCACCTTGAATTTATGCATCGCTGACCATGGGCCAGGCACTCTGCTGAATGCCTTCCGTTTACTCATTTAATCTACACAACAACTCAATGAGAGAAGCCTGAATACTATCCCCATTTTACAGATAAAGAGACTGAAGTTCAAAGTGGTTAAAAAATGTACCCAAGATTACGCAGATACTAAGGAGTAGAGGTGGAGAGCAAAATCCTAGCAGCTCTGGCACCAGAGCCCATGTTTCCTCTTACCGTGGCTATTTCAATGCTGCCTACCGGGATTCCTCCCCGAATTCTCAGAAGTCATCCAGTCCTATTACCATATACAGTCTTGCTCTGACTAGATCCATCAACTTAGAAATAGAACTCAACGTGTGCCACAGTTAGATTGGCAGGAACACTGGACTGTAGTTAGGAGTCACGAATCCTGTGTCGTGTATCTGAACCTCTTCTCCGAAATCTTGGATTAGAAGTTCACTAAAGTCTTTCATTTCTTGATGCTATTCCTAAATAAGAAAAACAAGAATGTTAGAGCATGAGAGGGTGTTAGCCATCATCTCTAGCCCTGTGTTTCCCAATATGTGGAGGAGATGTGCTGTTAAAAAAAATTAGAGTCGTTTACTGAGATGGTTACCCACATTTCATTCCTGGTAGGTCACCCTGCCAATGTCATGACAAAAGTCTCAGTGTGGTGCTAGGGTGTCTTCAACACCTCTCTAATGCTTGCTAATCTCCCTTTTTAACCAAGAGAGAGCAGGCTCCAGATTGAGAGCCTTTGGCAGACAACAGTATTCATTGTAATGGTTTTATGTGGTCTGCCAGAAGAGACCTCTTCAAGCAAACCTAAAACCTAGGCTTAATAAGAGTGTAGTGGTCCAACTGGGAAAAGGACCTTGGCTTAACCAGTGTCCCAGAAAGCAAACATTTTCAAAGACATGAACCTGAAGGTCAGGAAGTGTGCCCCTCCACGAGGGAGGTTTTCTGTGCCTTCTCTGCAAAGCTGGGCCTAGTAAAATGAAGGCTTTACCAACATTGAAGAAAACACTGTCCTATTGTGCCAACTTTGGGGTGTTACCTTGGATTTATGGAAAGTAATCCTGGTTCCCATGTATAGATAAGGTGAAAAGTTTCTTTGTAAAATTAATTAATTTGAGTAAAATAAAAGACGTGATCTTTCCTCTCATTTGAGTCACCATCTAGTGGAGAAGATGTTGATTTTCATCCAGTAGAAGATGTAAGAGTGTTCTGTTTGGTAGAAAAAAAAAACTCCTAAGGTGACCGTTTGAACAGAAATATAAGCAGTCTTGTGGTTCCACTGGGAATGGAACCCAGGACCTTCTGCGTGTAAAGCAGATGTGATAACCACTACACTACTTGGAACCACCACACTACATGGAACCTTAAGGTGACTGTCTGGTTGCCCTGTGAGATGTTGACCAGCTTTTTATCTAACCTGGACATTTTAGTCCATCTTTTTCAAATGCCTGTAATAACCTCTGATTTTCTATTCCTCTTTGGAACTGGTTTTCCATAGTCCTGGTTCCCTCATAATGGAGTTGAAATCTTTGATTCATGTTCATTCTATACTTGCAGATGAACCATGTTTTAAATTTTTGAAAAACAAAACAAAATAATTAGTCTTTGATAACACTGAACAAGTAAAATTTAGCAATTATTCCTTGATCATGTCCAGTAGGCCAGGCACACAAATAAACAGAATTAAAAACTGTGGTAAGTGCTTTGAAGGAAGAAGTGAGTGTGGGGTGAGCTTAGTTTTTATTTGAGTCAAAGAATTGAAAGAAAGGAAGTTGAAAATATGTAAGTGATTAGACATGTGGTTCAGAGACAGTACAATTGTGACGGTCACATGTGATTGGCTGAAATTCTGAGGTGTCTGGCTATCTCCCCCTACAGATAGATTCCTATACACTCAAGGCAGACGAGCTCCTTCCCTAAGCCCATAGCTCCTCACAACCTGATGGATGATCCTCCACACAACCGCAGCATTGCCCTTCTCTGCCTTCTTGGCCATATGGTAGTGCGTATGTGGTGGGAGAAGGGGATAGCTGTACTGGAGAGAGGGGGGCGTTGCCCATGGGAGACAGGCTGGGACCTGGGACCCAGGTCCCTTGGCTGCAGTGCTTGCACCTGGACAAACGTCTCCTCGAGCAACAGAACACAAAGAAACTATGTGACTAAAAAGAACTGCGTGCATGTGCAGTTGGGGCAAATTATGGGCAACAAGATACAAAAAGACCAAAAAGCCCAACTGCCACTTCTGAGGTGTCAGGAGCAAAAGCAGGGTACCACGCATGCCCCCTGCACACAGCACCACATAAGGGGTGCGCAAACCAACTAAGCCACCCCTCTGGCCCACCCCTGGACCCGCCTCTACTCTCACCCCATATAGGGAACCAGCTCACCCCCGTTTGGGGAGCGAGCAAGGGAATGTTTTATTCTCACTCCCCTCTGCTGCAGCAGGGACCTCAATAAAGCCTTGCCTGAATTTCTTGTCTGGCCTCTGATCAATTTCTATTGCTTCAGGAGGCCAAGAGCCCTAGTCAGCAACACATGGAAGAGACAGAGGCCAGCCCTAAAAATGACTCCTATATACCCCTTTCTTTCCTCTTAGAGGTGCAGAGCTGGGGGGCACTTTGCCAACTCCCGGGGAGCAATGTTCTATTGGGGCTCACATGACTTTAATGACAGACAAACGAATACGCTGGTGCAGTGATTCTCAAACTTTCTTCTGCCTCTGTCTTGCTCATATGCCCAGAACAATTCCATCGGAAATTCTGAGGTGAAGAGGAAGCTCAGGTAGCTGGGAAAAGCTGCCATACCCCACGATGTTTTATGTCCAGCTTCTATTCTGAGACTCTCAGGCAGATGTTTAACTGCACAGACCCGTGGACTAAAACAGACAGCCCTCAGCATGGTAAGAGGATGTTGACTCTTGTCTTTAACACCTTCCTACCCTCACTGTCAGAACTTCCCACCACTATCTTGACACCCTTCCCTCTTGGAAATCAGTGGCCTCAGGAGAAAAACACATCCCGGTTAGTTATCACATTTGATTAAACACCTCACCCCGAAGTGTAAATATTTCAGGGGCCCCTCCTTTCGCAGAGATATTTGTACCCCGTGGCTTTATTGCAGCCTCTCGAACAGTGGAATTTCTGCTATCAGGAAAAGCCAGATAAAGGGGATATTTTGGGAAGGAGGATTTCCCAAAGTCTAGTCCTCAAAACAAATTGCTTTAGGACAATTATGACAGTGATTTATTGAAGTAAAAAGGCTATTACTTTGTTCTTGCCACATAAAATGTCTATGTTTGCTTAGCGTAGCTGATTTCCTGGTATATCTGAAATACACTGACAGAACCCCATAGAAGAATGTTTGTCTTTTTTTTTTCTTCTTCTTCTTTTTCTGTATTGCTTAGACTCAGTTTCTTCCCCTTGGGAAGAAATTTTAAAAATATTTCACAGCTGCTTTGAAAACAGCTGTATAAATGCAAGACATTAATAGGGAAAACCAAAACATGCACCAGGGCAAAATAAGACCAAAGTTATTAAACCATAATCTAAAGATACTCAAAGTAAAATACACATACATGTTGAGTTCAAAACATATGTGATTTAATTAAGATCGAACTTGGGTTTAAAAAGATTGGCTAAGCAAAACAGTACGTCTGACACTTGAAAAATCTTAAATCATTCACACACACGTACACACATAATGTGGGAACACAAAATCATTTCCTGAACCCTAAAGCCGAGGAGGCCTGAGTGTTAAAACAAAATGAGGTCTTCAGCGCACAAATCTAGTGAATTGCCTAGAACATTTTACGACAGTCCCTGCCCGCCCGCCTTGCAAGTATCACACACTGTTTATTCATAGCAATATCAATTAGTCATCCTGTTCCAATCCCTGCAAGGAGATTATCTACCTTATCACCCTGAGCAGTGTGCAGATAACACAGCTTCCCGATGGCCGACTGTATCCATTTGTTTTCGTTTCATTCCCGGGACAGGGGAGTTATAAAGCTGTGTGTAGGAAATGCAGCATTTGTCCTGCACAAACGTCTTTATCTTTATTTGCCCCATTGTTGGCTATATTTTTTAGTCTACTGGCAGCCAAAGGTCACATTTCCATGAAGATAAATTTCATATTGGACCCGCTGGGAGCTGAAGTCAGTGCAAATCTGTGCCAGGACAGATTCAAAATGATGGCAAAGAGGAAGTTTCTGTATTTTATTTCTGTCTTATATTGTCCTGTTTTCCTGATAATGGAGCCAGGGAAGACTTGGAACCAGGGTCTATTTTTCTGCTCTGCTCATCTCCCAACAATGGATAAATACATGGGGCCCTCCCTGTTGGCCGGACTTCAGTCTGATTATCTGTAGGGTGTCCTGAGATCCTCGAGCACGACGGTCCTGCATCCTTGCCTGCAGGCCCGGCTTTGCTCACTCCCTGGGTGACTGTTTTAGAGCAGATGCCTTGCATCCAGGGTTTTGCTGCCAGCGAAGGTCAAGCTCACTGTGTTGACAGAGGTACTTCCTGTCCGTTATCAGCCTGCCTGACATTTGATGTGTGTCCATTTTGTGTGTCTACTGGAAGCCAAATGTCATAGCTCCAAGATAACATTTTGCCCTGCTTTCCTCCCATTTCAGAATGAATTGAGGTTTTCTGTATGGGTAAGCTCAGTTCAGAGTCTGGGGGGAATTCCAAAGTCAAGAATGTTCTGTTTATGAAGTAATCCTAGTAACGTGTGGAATTTTCATCGTGCATTTTTTTTTCTTGCAAAGGCTAAATGTTTAAGAAAAATGCAGGAAACTGGCAATTAGAATCAATTCCCTTCATAACAACAGCAGGATATCAGCTGAAAAATATGTCCTTTAGCTGGTGTAATGATTGCAGTAAGAGAAATCTGGGGACTGTCTGTGGAATACACAGCTCAACCTGGGGGTGACTCGAGGTACAATTAAGGCACACTGTCATATTTCAAAGGCTGGTTCGCATGGTAGTGTTTGGAATGCAGAACATGAGTCCTAATGAAATCCATGGTACAAATAAAGATTCCGGGTCAGGCTCCATAATCCATAACATTCAAAATGTATTCTACCTGTAGCTTTACAAAATAAGCAGTAAAAAGTATTATGGAATAAGGTAAAATAGATTCTTTAACCACAAGGCATTTGTAAACAATGAATTCATTATGCCGAAGACTGCCTTTGTAACATCAATTTCTACTCCCACATCTCCCCTTTCAGTGATTCAATTATTTCAGCAAATATTTAATGAGCACCTATTATGTGCCAGGCACTATTTTAGGTGCAGTGAACAAAACCGCCACAAATCCTTGTGCTTGTGCGGCTGACATTCCAATGGGGAAGAGAGAGAGAGATTCAAATACAATCTAATTTATAAGTGCTAAGAAGACGATCAAATCAGAGAAAAGAGTTAGGAAATGTCAAGAGAGGTATGGTAGCAATTTTAGATTTTAGTGCTGAGAAAATGTGATTTGAATCAGATCCTGAAGCCAGTGAGGAAGTAAGCTCTCCAACTTTCAGCAGCAGCCAAGCCTCAGGCCAAGTCCACAGCAAGTGCAAAGGCCCTGAGGCATGTCGGCCTTGCTTAAACTCATGTGAGAAAATGCTTGTTGGCTCCTGTTTCCAAGGAAGGAGATGCAAACTGTGTGATTAGAAGGGCCCAGACTATGAAACATCCCAAGATGCTCTCCCCTCCCTCTGGGTGACATCTTTTTTTCTCTTAGCAACAATCAACAGCACTGAAGGCTAGGGGGTAGGGTGGGGGGTGATTTATGTTCATCTCTTTCTTGTGTGCTCTAATTTATGTGCAAAATGGCACCTAGGAAAGCTTGTGACATATAATCCTTTAGTTAATTTATATGCATGTATTATTATGTGTGTATTTTATGGTGTCTTTCGTGGTACAGAAGTTTAAAAACCTTTATTGCAAAACATAACATACACAGAGAAAATGATACACAGCTCAGTGAGTTATCACAGAGCAAACACCCATGGAACCACCCTCTAGGTCAAGAAACAGATGCTGTCAGCTCCCCTGTCCCACCTCTGAGCCTGTCCCCTCCTGACCCTGTAAAGGTAAACCAGTCTTCTGACTAAGCTAACCACTTCCTTGCCTTTTTGTTTTAAAGAAAGACTGGTAGGGGCTTCCCTGGTGGTGCAGTGGTTGAGAATCTGCCTGCCAATGCAGGGGACACAGGTTCGAGCCCTGGTCTAGGAAGATCCCACATGCCGCAGAGCAACTAGACCCGTGAGCCACAATTACTGATCCTGCACGTCTGGAGCCTGTGCTCCGCAACAAGAGAGGCCGCGATAGTGAGAGGCCCGCGCACCCCGATGAAGAGTGGCCCCCGCTCGCCGCAACTAGAGAAAGCCCTCGCACAGAAACCCAACACAGCCATAAATAAATAAATAAATAAATAATTAAAAAAAAAAAAAAGACTGGTAAAGGGACCCCCATGGACTCACCATCACTCAGTTATAACAGTTATCAATGGCAGGCGAAGCGTGTCTTCTGAAACCCTCATTCCCCCCTCCCTTACCCAGCTAAGCTACTTAATTAATTAATTTATTTGTACTGAGATAGAATCTATATGAGGTGAAATACACAGGTCTAAGGTATACAGCTCCAGGAGCTTTGACAATTGCTTATATGTGTACAAACCGATATAAAGGTTGAGCATTACAAGTTTGTTTTGCATATGTGCAAGCTTTCTTTACTAACTAGGAGCTCAGAAACATGACATGTGATTTCGGTCCCCCTCTGTGCACACATGAAAGTCCCCACACAGCAGGCTGGCAGCCAGAGGAAGCCCCCAAAGGATGCTTATATTGATCTTTGTAAACCTTTCCTAAATGCAGACTGTTATCAGCTACCCACTCCTCTACCCTGCCCCCCACCTTTTCCTTCTGTCGGCAGAATAGTTTGTTATGGATTGGTGATAAAAATCAGTGTCCACTGAAAGACACGTCAAGACCACCGCCATGCGAGGCCTTCAAAGCATACCAGGCCACATTATGCCACAGTGTGAAGGATGTGCCTGTCAGGGGGCTCGCAGCCAAGGTCCCCCAGCTCACTTCTCCTGTTTCCCATGAGTGCAAGGGTGATCCACCCTAATCCACCAGAAGGCTCTGCTCTTCGCCCTTTCCTGGGTGATGGATCGTGGAGGGTTTGTAGTGAGTAGGCTCAGGAAGATAGGGAATTGGAGGACAGTAGGCAGAGTTTTTGGTTAGCGGCTCCCTTCGGTGATACCTTCAGGGACGAAGTTTTCTCCGCTGATCTTGACCCATCTCTTCTGCTTCTGCGTCCCTCCCTTTTCCCTGCGTCACTTGTAGGGCTGTCTCTCTCGGGTCCTGGGTAATGACGAGCTATAAACATCTTCATCCTCACCAGTCACAGGACACTTTTTTTTTTTATTATTAATTAATTAATTTATTTATTTATTTATTTTTGACTGTGTTGGGTCTTCGTTGCTGTGTGAGGGCTTTCTCTAGTTGCGGCGAGCAGGGGCCACTCTTCATCGGGGTGCGCGGGCCTCTCACTGTCGCGGCCTCTCTTGTTGCGGAGCACAGGCTCCAGACATGCAGGCTCAGTAGTTGTGGCTCATGGGCCTAGTTGCTCCGTGGCATGTGGGCTCGAACCTGTGTCCCCTGCATCAGCAGGCAGATTCTCAACCACTGCGCCACCAGGGAAGCCCCACAGGACACTTTTAATGGCAAAATGTCTTCATTTCATATTCCTCCAGAGCCTTTGTAACATAATTTATGTATGGCTAATATTCAACATCTATTTGCTAATAAATTATGTTTACAAATTAGTCAGAATACCATGACTTCATGATATAGTTACATGTCATGATGTGATTATACTTAGACATTAACTGTATATTTTGCATGCTCGACACTATTTTATTAATTCCCATCCTTGTCTTAGTGTAAAAAAACAGCAACAACAAAAAAAATGAAAAAACAAACAAAAAAACCCCAAAACTTTGGCATTTTCCAAAGTATCTCTAACACCTGTGTTTAAATTTTATTTGGTTTTTTTTTCACCCTTTGGTTTTCTTGGTAAAGTTTAGGTCAGCCCAACAGTATCTGCTTTACCCAGAGGCCTATATAAAACCACTGCTGCAAGAAAACAAAAGTATGGTTTTCAAAACTGTCCTGTGTTACTCACAAGTAAGAATGATAGATCCTCACTAGACAATGACATTAATTAATAGCCAAAAATACTGTTACATGTACAGGCAGGTTTCCAGTGGGCCTGAATATGACAGAAGACCTACGATAAATAATGCACAGTTCTAAAACTCTCTGAGTCTAAATTTTCCACATGGAGGTTTTGGTGTTATTGCCTTCCTTTGTGCTAAAGATTTTTTACAACAGGAAAATAGAGATAAAAGACGTACAACAAGTAGGGCTTTGATCAGCATTTCCACAATTCAGAAACATAGCTTTATGTGGCCCGACCACATGGATGCCAGCTAAAGTCCTGTTCCCCAAACTCCACGGAGCAGGGGAATCCTTGAGGATCTTATGAAAATGCAGACTCTGATTCAGAATGTCTGGGGTAGGGGGCAAGACGCTGCATTTTTAACCAGCTCCCAAGTGAGGCTAAAGCTATGGTCCATGGTCTACACTTTGAGTAATAAAGAGTTAAAGTTCCCTCCCAGTGCTAGAATTTTTCAGGTAGTGAACTGGAGTGGGAAAGAGGAGATTGGAGAAAGGGAAGGGGGGGAGGATTGTTTAGGGTAAAGGTAAATTGCTGTTTTGTTTCCTGCAGTAACTTCTGCAGCCTTTCATGGGAAAGTGAATTCAAGGTATGGGATTCCTGCCTTTTAAGCACTGTCTCTGGGACATAAAATGTCCCATGTGAATATTCAAAGACTGGCCCAGAGTTTTGCTCTCTTGACTCTCATGGAAATTAACTATGGTCTTGCCAGTTTACGCTTTGAAAAAAAAGCATCTCTCTTTATTTTTGTGGGAACCTGCATCCCATAATAACAGTGATTCTCAGTGGGAGCAACATGAAAGCAAATTAACCCTTCAAATTACAGGGAGCAGAAAGCAGTAAATCCATCCTGGTCTGAAGCAGCATCCCTTTCTCCTTTTCACGCAGCACAGAGCTCCTTTTAAGGCAGGGAGATAAATGTCCGTTGGCAGGTGAAGACCGGTGGGTCCCACTTCTAAGAGACTTGAATCTCTCCACATGGCTGTTATTGACCAAAATAAGGTCAGATGGAGGGATATTGACTGGGGAATAAAAGACTCACCATGTAAAGAAAAAAGGAATTAACTTTTGCTTGAGCACATAGTTTGTTCCAGACCCTCTATGTATAGTATGTCATTTAAGTTTCACTCACTCCTTGTGAGGTAGGAACTATTTTCCTTAGTTTCTCAGTGAGGAAGTTGAGATCTATTGAAGTTCAGTCCATTGCTCATGGCTCCACATTAATTACGTAGCAGAGCCTGGGAATATGAACTCAGTGCTCTGTGATTCCAGAAATATTGGAATTGTTTCCCAGATTCCTAGACTGATCTGCTAATTTGTAGGCAGAGCCACTCCTTGTATGCTATGCCTGGCACCCAGGCCCTCAAGCATTAATCGTTGCAAAAATGTACAAGCACATTCATATCACTTAAATTCATAGAGCCCAGCAAGAAGCCAAATTATTTTTAATGTCTGTTTCCCATGTCAGACAGGGACATATAGTACAGATAAATGTGCGTGGGGATTTATGATCAAAGCAGATAGTGATGCATGTGGATTAGACCTTCCTGTCCTCTTTAAAGGCTCACTCAGTGGTTTTCCTTTAACTCCTTGAAAGTTCAGAGGGGCTGACTTCCCCCCACCCCCAAAATCAGGGCCAGAGTACAAGGAGCTGGACAGGACTTCCCTGGCGGTCCAGTGGTTAAGACTCTGTGCTCCCACTGCAGGGGGCACGGGTTCCATCCATCCCTGGATCCATGGTCGGGGAACTAAGATCCCACATGCCATGCTGTGCAGCCAGAAAAAAAAAAAAAAGGAGCTGGGCAAAAGTTACCAGTTCTCAGGTGCCATAATCTTTTATAAGAGCAGCTTCCATAGGTTTCCTTGCAGCAAAAGAGAAAAAGAAAAGCTGCACATGAGTCCAGGGCAGGGATATGGGCTTCAGTTATCATTACGCAGACACCAGGAGGGTCCCTGCCTGACCTGGACCCGACAGGAAGAACAATAAATAAAAAAACAAGTCACCTTTCTATGACCCAGAAGTATTAGAAAACAGCATGGAATTTGCCTTCTGCAATAAGAAATGAGGTCAATGTCCCTAGTTTGTTGATCCTGGTATGGATTTGTCTCATTGGAATCTCTAATGATGTCCTTGCCCTGGATGATGAAAGGAAATAAAACTTCTAGATGAACAAGCTAGGAACACACACACACACACACACACACACACACATGCATGGACACACAAACACACAGAAACAACAGAAAACCAGTGCCACCAGTCCCATAAGGAGTGACGAATCAGAATTTTCAAGCAGTATTTTGGCAATAATGCTAAAACAGGTAGTCCAATGTCCTCATGTGTTCAGTTGCATTTTTCACATCCACCAAAGAAAATGACTTAAAATGTTTGAAGAAAGCAACTATCTTAAAAACATTGAACTTATTTTCTAAAACAAGGGGGATGGATGTCCTTAGAAACAAAGATCTGAGGTGTTTGAAAGATAAGTCTCATGAAAAGAAAGGTATGTCTCATGAGTTTATCTTCACCCAGTAGCACTTAGTAGCCCCCTGATTTCTGGTTGTGGGATTTAAGAAAGAAGAGTCAAAAAATGCTTGCTCTGAAAACAACAAGATTGGGTCAATAGGGAAAGAGCCAGTGCCATCATAAAAAAGAAAATTCCCAAACATTAAAGATATATTCTATTGTCCTAGTGACCAATCAAAATAAACAGACCATCATGTGTTGGTAGAAAGACCACTTTTGTTTATCTCTGTCTTCTTAGTATGGGGTATCTCAGTCTCTCTTCTTCCTTTCTGTCCTTTTCCACTCTCACTCACAAGAATATATTCATTTTTTAATACTATATTTATTTTTGTTAACATGGTGCTCCAGAAGTAGAAGCATTTGAGAATATATGGTTTCTAAGATTAACATCTATCTGCCATAGGATGAAGATACCCAGTGGACACATGGATGCCCTGGGATGTCAGGCTCCCCACATGTAAAAACTGAAGATAGATAGACCTGTATTTTGTTTAGCGTGGAAGTTTTATCAATATAAATGCTGGCTCAAGTCTCAGAAAAGCAAATACCGCCATCACTGTTTATTTTGATAGGTTGTCACTACCACAATAGAAGAGATCTTCCATGCTTTGCAGTTTTCTTTTTACAAACGCTCCAACTCTTTCCTATTGACTCTGTCCCTTGGTTTTCCTAGCAAGCATTTCTTGGCTCTTCTCTCCTAAATCCCACAAAATGATTTCCTATAGAAAGCGAGATTTTTGAATATCAGCATAAGAATGAAGCGCTGTAATATTTTATTTTGCTTTACATTCTAAACTTCGATAGGAGAGAATACACAGAGGGGCAACCGGGAGTGGGGAGTCACTTAGCTCCTCCCATAATCTCTTAAAGTCACCCCGGTTAAACACGATCTAGGTAAGAATAGTGTGTTCACCAGGCAACGGCAACTTCAAGCCACTGGGAGCAAGAATGCATTTGACCATGTTGAGACAGTTCATTGGTTTTGGATGGGCAACTCGGGGGTCAGGGGCTCCTGCTGCACTGTTTCCCCACCCCCGGGAGGACAGAGGATCTCAGAGCAGGAGAGTATGAGCCTCCAGTAAATGAGATAGAGCCAAAAGCATGGAGGCAAATTGTAGAAAGAGAAATGAGCCAGGGGAGGGAGGACCAGAGAGCTCATCTGGACCTGAAGAAAGTGAGCAAGTTCTGAAAGGCACCAAAACTGCAATCCAGAAACAACCACCTTAAAAATGCATCTGGAATTTTTTTCCAATGGAAACATTTAATGGTGTATCATAATCTTCCATTTTAGCTTATCATACCCGACTGAGGCTGGTAGGGGAAGATTTGATAAAGAAAACCCAACAGAATATTATATATGGTATTTCAGTGGAATAGGGTAATAAACTTTTTATGCAAAAGCATCAAGAGGGAGCTTAATTATGACATATGCTGCATCTTCTTTGATTCATTACATTTGCAAAATAACTTTACATTTAAAAATATAGTATATACACAATTTCTTCTAAAAATGGTTTTTAGGTTTTAGTTTTCAAGCAAGCACAGGTAAGTTACTTCATATAAAGTGTGAATGAACCCGAACTACGGCTGCTGTCTTTGAAGAGCATCTACAGTAAAGCTTTCTGAAAGGCAGAGCAGGTGGGCTGCTAAGTTAGGACCCTAAGCAGATAGACTCCAATCAAAATGTCATCTTAGAGATGCAATATTAGAAATGTCAGAAGAAGAAGCAATCAATTTTAGGACTACTTTCAAAACAAGTGCTTTAGAAAATTTACTGATTCTCAAATTTCTGAATAATTCTTCCAAATAAATAGTTGGATAAAACAACATTCACAGCTAATTGAAATTTGAGGATTGCTTAATATAAAAGTGTGTTATATACTATAACTCCTTAGGTTTCCTAGAGCACTTTTACCTATATTGGTTCATTTATTCTTCAGAACTACTCTATGGGTGTGTGTGTATGTGTGTGTCTGTGTATGTGTGTATGAGGCAGGGCCTCCTTTTGAGAAATGTTATTGCATTTCTTCTCATGTCCCCAGATCGTTTTTTTCCCACAATGGATAATGAGTCTTCCCACATGAGGTATAACATAAGACATCACCTGGCCCGGTGGTTCCCAAAACTTTCTGCCCATTGAAATCACCTGGGAAACTTCAAAAAATATGGTGTCTCTGCCTTGCCCCAGAAATTGTGATTTATTGGTCTGGATGTGGCATAGGCTTTGGGATTTTTAAAAGATTCCTAGGTCATTCTAATATGCAGACAAACCCAGGAGTGAACAGCCTAGACTCTTTGGATCTCATTTTCTTCACCTGTAAAGTGGACATGTGGGTGTTGAAAGGGCTTGAGGGTGTAGAGTAATAATCATAGCACTTCCTGAAGTAGGTTCTTAGGAATGCCCATCTTCTCTGATCCTTGTGAAAAACCAAAAAAGATTCTCTGATAAAATCACTTTGAGAATCCATGTGTAAAGTACATTGGTTGAATGAATAGTAATTGTATTAATGAGTGAACCAATCAATCTATCAACCCAGAATTGAGAATGCCAGTTCAAGTTCTCCCTTCACCACCCACTAGCTATGAATCACTGGACACCACTTACCTCACCAGGACTCAGTTTCCTCATCTGTCAATAAAAGGGTGGACCAGATCTCCAGTGAGATGTCCTATTCTTCAAACATTCCATGACCCTATGACCAGAAGATCTCTGGGATCCCTTTTGTTTTAGGATTCCATGAGTCAAAGGGAACCAATGATCTTATCTAACTCTCTCAAGACTACAGAACTGGGGGAGGATGCTTAATTGGTCTAATTTTACAATGAATCATCATTAGGCCCCGAGGCAATATAGCTGCAGACTGTGATTCTTCTCTCTAGTGGTTAAGGCTCATTTTATTCCTAAAAGCTTTTTAAAATATTATCTTCCTTACTCCTTCAAATAAAGACAGCAGAGCCTCAGACAGGCTGATTCATAGCTACTATTTCTCAGACTCATAACTACAGATGACAATCAACACAGGCTTTCCTTTGCTTTCAGCTTTCTTTCTGCCAGCAGACTGTCTGGACCTTGCCCGGGCTGTCTCTGGGCATTCATGAATGCAGCATTCACCCCGCTGGAAATCCAAAGTGACTAACGGGTGGACAATTTGGGCTGCCTGCAGTCGCATGTAATGTCCTCTTATGCCATCTATCCCCTTTCCCTCATTTAGCCCGGAAATGGGAAAAGCACATAAAATGCAACAAGGCCAGTAGGAATTTAGTGACAGTGAGGAGATGAAGTACGAAAGTCTGGCTGGTCCTATACACCATCTGTGTATTGATGGCTCACCAGTTTGAGTGAGAAGTATTTCCTCTGAGCTGACATTTTCATGCAGTCTTGCAAATCATTAAAATACCTATAAGTTAATCAGTTATTCTGAGAATAAAGGATTGCCCTGGATGCTTTAGATCAGCAATTGGCAAACTATAGCTCACTGGCTGAATTAAGACCACAGACTGTTTTTGTAAATAAAGTTTTATTAGAACACAGCCCCACTCATTTGTTTACACATTGTTTATAGCTGTTTTTGCTCTAAAATGGCAGGTGAGTAGTTGCAACAGAGACTATGGACTGCAGAGCCTAAAATATTTACTATCTGACTACTTCTTATTGTAGATTTCATACACGTTATTTGATATGAACGTGTTTTTTCATTTACTCATTCGTTTCTTTCTTCCTTTATTTAATCAGTCATTTCCTAGATATTTAATAGTCAAAGCAATGAAATAAACACTTTAAGGAATATAAAAAAACATAAAATAATTTCCTGTCCTTTCAAAACGCACCTGGACATCAATGGTCATCTTGTTGCAATCACTTATGTACAAAATCTTTAGAAGCTTTCTCTTGCATACAGTCTTACACACCTGGCCTTCAGGAGGAAAAGAAAAGTATGCACATGACCTGCCCATATTCTCCACCTTATTAAGTCAGTCATAATATATACAAATTATAGAAAAATATAAATATATACAAATTATAAAATCATGCAATCTAAAGTTAAAGGGGACCATTATTTCTAGTCCATCCTCTCTAGTCAATGGCATGAAACTAGAGTTGATAATAAATCTAAGTTGTATAATATGTAGGAATCTTGGCTCTTACGTTATCATTATAAGATAAACATATATATGTATATGCACATATAAACACCCCATAATACATAAGTATTCGTGGTATATTTCTTTCTTTAATTTATTTATTTATTTATTTATTTTTGTCTGCGTTGGGTCTTTGTTGATGCGTGTGGGCTTTCTCTAGTTGCGGTGAGCAGGGCTACTCTTCGTTGCGATGTGCGGGCTTCTCATTGCGGTGGCTTCTCTTTGTTGCAGAGCACGGGCTCTAGGTGCACGGGCTTCAGTAGTTGTGGCACGTGGCCTCAGTAGTTGTGGCTTGCAGGCTCAGTAGTTGTGGCACACGGGCTTAGTTGCTCCGTGGCATGTGGGATCTTCTGGGACCAGGGCTCGAACCCGTGTCCCCTGCATTGGCAGGCGGATTCTTAACCACTGTGTCACCAGGGAAGTCCCTCGTGGTATATTTCTAAATGTTTCAACATGTTAGCTTATTTCTCCCTCTCAGGACAACCGCTGCCAGAATATGATTTCTCCTTTTGTAGTTCTGGCATGGACAAAGCAAGTAAATACAAGAGAAGTTTTGTCTGGGATTTCCTCACTCGGGATGGGGAGGAGAAGATTCCAATAGGATCTTAGTTTTAAAGAAGTAATAAAACATACCCTTGTACAGCTAACACAATCCTGTGTACTTCTATACTAAAGCTGTAAGGTACATTGGAATCAGTGATGGGGTGGGTTTTAGTTTCGAAGAAAACATTTTTTTCCCCAGACTATAGCAGATCTGACACCTGAATGTGTGAAAACTAGAAGCCAAAACAAATTCAGAATTAAATATGAGTTGCTGACAGTTACAGACCTATTTAAGCAATACTGTTTCTGTAGAAAACAGTATTCCAAATCATTCCCAAGGAATATTTAAATGTGCTCAAGGAGCATGTAATTCCACTAACAACTAACACAATGGATGGATTCTTAGTCTCAATGCAACAAATCCAGTAGTAATAATAATAATAATAATAATAATAATAATAATAATAATAATTCTATCCCTTGGATACTGCTCCTCTACTGTTGGGATCTAATACTCCCAAGCTGATGTCTTGTTACTCATTTGCTGAGGACCAATTTCTTTCATTTTTCTAAGTCATTCCATATTAGGATTTTATGAACTAGTAGATCAGATTACTGCTGATTATAGGAGGCTGTGGAAAGTGCAAAGTAAAGTGCTGGAATTTTAATGCTATATTTTAGTGGAGTGAGTACATGGCAGAGGAAGATGAATTAGATTTAAGATAGAAGGAGAGTCCAATTTAATTTTGCCCCATTACTTGGCATGCCTAGAAATTATCCTCAGTGTGTGGGATTCTTCCCCCTGTGAGGATAGCACCAGAAACACCTCCCCACACTTCAAGAATCAGGGGATGTATACAGTTCTCCCTCTGTTATCCCGCTCTGTGCCCTCAGGGGTCTGTCTGCGCCAGAACTGCTCTGCAAGTGGGTGGGAGTTCTTTTCTGGCACAAGTTTTGCAAGATGAGAAATGGGTCTCTATGGCTAAGAAACGCTGGCATAAAGCTCCAGTTGTGATCGAAAACTCTCAGAGAGGCTTAAGCTCCACTTCTGCATCAGGAGGGAATATCAGAGAGAAAGCATATGGTCACATTTCAACTGTTTGCAAGTAGATTCTTGCCTTTGCAAATGAAGCCTGGATTAACCAAGTAAGGACTTCCAGGTCTGAATCAGGAGATGTTCCAGACAAGGCATGGTGCCAGGAATGCACCTTACTCTTTTCCCCTCAAGAGTTTCACATTCATTAGCCCTTGAAAAGCCCTCTCTTTACCTATTGAAATTCTTTAAGCCCCAACTGCAACTCATTAATCCTTCCCTAGTCCTTTTCAATCTTGATCCTTTAGATTTTTAAACCATATAGTGTTTTCCACAGAACTTGGCAGTGAAACCCCACAACTTTCCACCTTCCAACTTACAGACTTTGAAAGATAAAAGCAAACTGCTAGGACACTTATCCACTCTGCCTACCACCAACAGAGGGCGTGAGCAGTTGGAAAAGTGGTCTCATGAACAAACCAGTTTGTATTTGCTGGACAATATTCTCAGGGTACATCACTATTCTTGGCCTATTTCTCATACTAGAGTACAAGATTTTAAGAACTAGAAGCAGTCCTTGTTGAATATCTTGACCGTGTTATGCTCTGTCATTTCAGTTCTGATCTCTTTCTCCTCTCAGTGACCCTAAATCCTCACAGCTAACTCTAATGCCAGGTCTTACCCACAAGCCCAGTTCTGGAGAACTCGAAACACCAAACACCATGTTTCCCTGAATCTAAGATGTCATAAATTTTAAGACAGACCATCAGTTTAGTAATAATGGAAAAGAATACTACATTAAGTGTACTCATTGATGACAAAATGCCTTGCAATTTCAAAAACATTACAGTTTAAAAATTAATGGTCACTGTATAACTGATAAATAAGGTTTACTGGCAGTATTAGCCCCAAATCCAGTGGAACTTGTAACTGAGTTGCATTGATCACAAATGGACTTGGGGTCCTGAGTCCACGGAGTAGTGATAATTCTGTTCCCTGAAATAAGAAACTCTGTCTTAAGCATTACAACAGATAATTCTTGGTTTTGCTGTTACTAAGCCTGCTTCCCTATAAAGCTCGGTTGCTCTCTGAAGCCTGACCTAACTTTCTAGGACACTGTGCCTTGTCAGCCTATCCTGATCTGGTCCTTTTTTCCTCTCATACAATCAAGAAAACTTATGCCCAAGGGGTAAAGCTCCCCAAAATAATTGCCTGCTTCCTAAGGGTATTCAAGGATAGCCTCATCAATGAGAGGTCGGTCTCCTCTCTAGGACGTTCGGGTTTTCAAAATTGCCTAAATCAGTAATTCTCAACCCTGGGTTGCATATGAGAGTCACTGAAAGAGCTTTCAGAAAATATCACTGTCTGAGCCCCACTCCCCCAACTCGGATTTTTTGTTCTAACTTGGAGACCAAAACTCATGGCAATTTCTTTAAGTACTGAAGACAATACTACATATAACCATGATTCCCTTTTTGGATAATATTTGTGTATAAGTCACCATGCATATAAACTTCTGTCCTTGTAGTTGACCGCAGAAAACTGATGCGAGAACATAAGAAACCCTGCAATTGATAAATATATTTAATAAAAGAACATTTCTCTCTTCTGCAAAATATTTAAATTCTATAAGACAACAAATCCCATATCTGTAATTTCAAAATTTTATGTCCAGTTCTTTTACTGCCGATTCAGGGATTCAAATCTTTTCTTCTCTCTTCTATATATTTAAAAAGAAATTTTTAATAAATTTTAGAACTTTGTGTAAAGTTATTTATCAGTATTATCTCATATTCATTAATTGCCACATGTCAAGAACTTTTCATACATCTGGATTTAAGTTTGCATTATTGACAACTCATTTTATTTAGAATTTCCTTTTAAAAACCAGTAATAAAGGGCTATGTATCAAGAGGTTGTAAAATGCTACATAATGGTATGCTATCAATTATATTTATTTGAAGGAGTGGAATTTAAAGTGTGATCATGGTAGAGCACCAAAGAGCTGACAGACCCTGAGTAGTGAAGGACTTGAAATGACGACTAACTTTCTATTTAAAATTATCTTGTTGAGGGACTCACACAATTTTAATAATTTTAAAAAATTAGTTTTCAATATGTTGATCATCTTCAAATTTCATTAGAAGCCAGATCTCAGGGTTTAAGGCATTGCACCTCTCAATGATAAGACAGCTCCATGGTGGGAGCCGTTTCCTGTATCAGTGTTTCAATTCCCTTGACTAGTTTTCAAGAGCAACTCCACACTCTGCTAAAGTATGTTCTCAAGCGTAGAAAAGAGGCCTCAATCCTCCATTGCCTTCTTGATCCACACTCTTTTCTTCCATCAAAAGATGAAATCAAGTCCCCTACCCTTTTAACCTAGGTTGGGCTTGTAATTTGCTTTGGCCCAAAAGAGAGAAAGAAGTAAAAGTTGACCTACTTATAATTTTACCACCCAGAAATATCCTTTTTTTTTTTTGTCTATCTACTTATATTTCATTCTATATTTATAGAAATGTGTCTCTCTCCATATAGACATAGATCATATATATTTTTTCCAAATGGCAGTACACCATGTATACTGTTTTATAAGTTCTTTTTTTTTTTTTTTTAACATATAACAAGGTATTTAAAAACACTTTCCATATCAGTACATTTACCACAAAATGATCATTTCTAAAAACTTCATTGTATTTCATACTATCGTACCATGATTTACTGAATGAATGTCTCTGTTGCTGGACATTTATAGTATATGCCCAAATAAAATACAAATGAAACAGAAAGAGATCTTCCATATTTCCAATGAGAAGACTGGCGAAAACAAATGTTTTTGGCTCATTTGACTCTATCTCCTTAGATGTTCAGCAATAGTTTTACATAAGATTGGGTTCAATTTTCTTTTTTGTATAAATAACTCTGTGAAATATGTTTGTGCCACAAGATTGTGCAGTTAGACGCAATTTCTTATGAAAGTTTCTAAGAATTGAGACTGTTGGGTAAAAGTGCATGAAGATTTTGAAGACCTTGCACAATTGCTTCTAAAATTTAAGTCATTCTAGTTTTCCATTAAGGGGATATAAAAGTTGTGAGATTAAGCAGGTTTTATGTTTCTTCTTGAGAGATTTATAAATTATATTTTTCTAAGATTTTGTGAATTTTATATAAAATTTCCATTTCCTTTCATTGATGGAAGTGCTCATAACATCTTCTTAACAATGTTCCAATGTTATGGGTATGATGACTCATTCTTTCATGATGTTGATTATTTGGGCCTTCTTTCCTTTTTTCTCTTTTAATTTTTTCATTAATTTGCCAGATGTTTTTAAATTTTGTCTTTTCAAGGAACCAAATTTCAGTTATGTTGATCTCCTCTATCCTGCTCTTACCGTTTTTACTGCTTTCTTCTACTTTATGAAAGTTTATTAACTCCTTGTAATGGATATCTAGTTTATTAATTTTCAACCTCTGTTCTTTTCTTTATTGATTTTTTTCCTGTAGTTCTATCAGTTATTGAGAGAGAGATGATAAAATCCTGAGTGGTTATTTTTGGGTGGCTTGGTCTTCCAATCCCTGAGAGAGGTATGTTAAAGTCTGTTATATGAGTGCTTGTATCCTTTTTGGTTCTCTTATTGACTATGTCTTCTTGTGGCTCCATCAATTTCTCATTTACATATTTTGAATCTCTATCATTAGGTGTATGGATATTTAAAATCGTTACATCTTCCTATGAATTGAACTTGTTATCATTCTAAAGTGATTCTCTGTGTCTTTTGACTTAAATCTATTGTGTTTAATATTAGTATAGCTACACCAGCTATCCTTTGTTTCATGCTCACTTAATAGCTATCTTTTAATTTTCATCTTTTCTACAGTTGGATCCAGGACTACATAGGGTGTGCACTGCACAACTTCAGAGGATAACTTCTTCATAAACTATGGTGTGAATGCCCCTCCTCCAGGAATTATGCTACATACCAGATTTCACTGGAATGTTCTTTAATCCAAGCTAATATTCTTTTCTTTTAACTGTCAATCTATCTGCTTAGATTTAAACAATTACTAATGTACTTGTGTTTAAAATATACCATCTTATTTTTTATTTTCTTTCTCTCCTACCTGTTCTGCTTCATTTCCCTCTCTGTGCAATCTTTTGATTTATTTTTTTATTCTAATTTTTCATTTTACTAATTTGGAAATTATGCTCTAGAAATTAAAACATGAATACTCATCAAAGTATAAATTTGATTAATACTTCTATTACCTCCTAGAAAATATAAGGTCATGAAAACACTTTAACTCCTTTTTATCTCATTCCAAGTTAATCTGTTAATGTTATTTTGTATTTTAATTCTATTTTGATCTTTGATACCTTATTATTAAGTTTAATTATTGTTATTTTGTTAGATTTATCCCCATATCCACTATGTTTTCTGCTCTTCATTCCCTTGAGCACTTTGGCTCTTCTCTCTGGGTTCTTGCTTCTGCCTTAAGATCATTCTTTTGCATTTCCTTTAGTGTAGGTTTGCTGGTGGCAAACGTTCTCAGTTTCTGTTTGCCTGAAAATAATTTAATTTTGTCTTCACTTGGAAGGTTTTTTTTTCACTGGGTATAGATTTTCAGGTTAACAGTTCCTTTTCTAGCACATTAAAGACATCTTTCCATTGCTATTGGCTTTCAATGTTATGGTGAAATCAGCTGTTAGTCCCTTCCTTAAATGTAATCTCTATTTTCTATTTTCAAGATTTTTCTTTTTCTTTGGAGTTCTGCAATTTCACTATGGCATGATTAAGTGTAAATGCCTTTTTATTTATCTTGCTAAAGACTTTTTAAGCTTTTCAAATCTCTACATTTTAACTTCCATCAGTTCTGAAAAATTCTGTTATTATCTATTCAAATATTATCTCTCTGCCATAGTCCCTTTCAACCATAAGACTCCAATTAAAGCTATATTAGACCTTTTCAATATCCTTTTTATGTTCTGATTTCCCTTCTGTATTTCATCTACTGTCTTTCCATGCTACAGCCTGGATCATTTCTTCTAAGGGTTCTTCTAGTTCTAATTCTCTTTTAGACTACATCTAATTTACATTTAAACTCACATGTTAAACTTTTAATTATTATATTTTTAATTCTAGAAATGTTAGTTTTTAAAATACTCTAGATCACTTCTTAAACTACTATTCTATTCCTTGAAGATATTTTCAAACTTGGTTTTAATTTTTTTAAATCTAGCAAACACAACTTTTATAACCTGTGTCTAATAGTTCCAGTATCTGGCATTTTTGACATTTACTTCTTTTCTTCCTCTCTCTCTTTCTTTCTTTTTTTTTTTTAATTTTTAATTTTTGTTGTTTTCTTGCTCATGATTCCTTGTTTCCTTGGGTGATTGGAAATCCTTGAATTTGTGTTTCTCATTTTACTTGAAAATTATTCTCACAGAAGTATTTTAAGGTCTGTGAGAACAGCATCTTTCTCTAGTGAGAATTTACATTACTTCTTCCATCTGCTTATTATTATTACCAAGGCTAGTACTACTTTAATTAACTTGACTCTGTGTGTGTGTGTGTGTGTGTGTGTGTGTGTGTGTGTGTGTGTGTGTTCTTAAGGGGCACCAGCAATTGCAAATTTGTTGGCAAATCCATGCAAGTGCCATCTCATTTTTGCTTACCCTTTTCTGAGTCTGCACTCCTTGGATTTCTAATTAAGTTGATGATTCCACAGCCTAAGAAGGCTCTGGGTTTGGTTCTTTCCTCGATTTTCTTGCAAGGCTAAAGATCTCAAAACCAAAGCTCACATGTGTTGGTTTTGGCAAAATCAAACTCTTTTTTGCTTATCTCTTGGGTTGCATTTTTCCCTACAATTTTGACCCAGCAAATCTTTACTATTTTATCACTTCTTTGACAGTTTATAAGAATTCTTTTAAACTATTTTGTTCAGAATTTTCTCATTGCTTTCAACAGAAAAATTTTAATACAAATAACTCAATCTGCTATTACTAGAAATAGAAGTACTACAATTATGCTATTCATAAGTTAACAGTATTAATCCTTTGTCTTTTTTGCCACAAATACTTCTCCAGGTAGCTTTTGCTCATCTTTCCTATTAGAGCTGTTCAGAAATGGAACAGATTGCTTCATGAGTGAGTGAATGATGAGCCACATGAAAGAATCACTCACTGTCTGAAAAGCTGTCAGAGAGGTTATAAAAATGATTCCTGTAATAAGCAAAAGCTTGAACCAAATGACATATGAAGTGTTGTCTAAATCAAAGAATATGGGGATACTCTTTTCTCCCTTAAAATTTATTTTCAGTAAACTGTATTTCCTTTTTTACATTCTGAAAAAGAACCTACCTACTATCCCTCTATTTAGTGAAAATCTCTATTTGGTTGTATTCATTTTCTGTTTTGCCTTGAATATGTGTCTTATTCAATTTTTTCACATCTGATGGCTCCCTCCTTATTTTGTAAATAAAGAATGGCTTTGTGTATACCTTTTTAAACCTCTCACAATCTCCATCCATTTTTCTTGCATGTTATTGGATGTCCAGAAACTGCTGCATTTTTATTTGAGTTGAAAATTTTATAATAAATAAGACTGAATTTCTATGTGCTTCACATGCATTATCTTATATAATCCTCATAATAATTTTACGAGGTGTAAGCTGTTATTATTTCTATTTTATAGATGACAAAACTAAGAAATATGGAGGTAAAGTATCCAGACCACAGTTTGGAAGTGATGGGGACTGGGGTTTTGTCTCAAGATGTCTGGCTCCAGAACTTCCATTTGTAACTAATGCCTATCAAAAGTAGTTAACAACTTACAAAAGTTTTCAGGGTAATCAAAAAAGAAATAGTGAAAAGATAGCAGTCAACAGTTGGAGAGAACCAGCCCTTTTTGGCAACAGGATGAAAACAGAATTATTTATTCTTTGCAGTCAATATTCCGTTCTGTGCGCATTTGTGTGCGTGTGTCTGTGTTAGTGTGCGTATGTGATGGTGATGCTTTGTCTCTTTTCTTTTAACAATTTTTCTTTGCAAAATTATATTTCCTCATTCCCTTGTCCTCACCATGCTGTGAAAATAGCCCTGCAGGAAGACCTGCCCCTCCCTGGCCGCGCCAGCTCTACTTCCTCCCCCTCCCTGTCTCACACATGACGTTTTCCGTGCAGTTCTAGCCCTTCTGCACGCTCTAACCTTGACAGCACTGACGTCAAGAATTGAGGGAGTATGCTGAGCCAGACCCAAGCAGGCGGGCTTTGGCTACCAGCACTTCCTCTAGAAGCCGGCCTCTTTCTGGCTTAAACATTTTTCCCCATCCTGGCCTTGTTCCTCCTGGCCAGCCAGCCCTCCCCTCAGCTCATGAATCATGTGAATCTTTATTAAGCTTGCGATGTTCTTGTCACCCGTGTGGTCATCATCCACATCAAGAGTTCTGCCACTCTGGGAAGGTTAAGAGGTGGCAGCCTCACCCCTCTCTACAGACGTCAGAGGACCATTTTGTTGCACACATACAAGCCAAGGTTTGCCGTATTTTTTCTTGACCATAAGCACATTCCAGTGAGGCACCCTGGTTGGGCAGAGAATGAATAGAAGGTCACTGTGTGTGCCCTGTCATCCAAAATTACCACCAGCAATGACCCTATCACCCAGGGATGCTCCTGAGCCCAAACTGGAGACAGTGTAGAAACTTTGATGTCCAAGTCTACACCATCCTTTGAAGTTGGAATCTGGTATACCAAAGGATCAAAGCTCTATAGATTTAGGATAACTCATGAAAAAGTAGACTAGGTACTTCTGGATTTGAGGCAGAAGGTAGGAGGACTTGAAAGGGTTTTGTTCAGATTCCTACAGCATGCATGGTTTTCTACCACCTTGCATTATTATTTCTCTCTCTTTCATCTTTATGAAGAATTCAAGATGATTACTGTATAAGTGACTGTGGGGAGGGCAATATTATTATCATATTTCTTCTCTTTTTTTCTCCTGCAAAGCCCAATGCAGCACCAGCTGCACAATCTCATGAAAGCACAGAATGTCAGATCTGAGAATTTCCTTACAGTGCATCTAATTCAACCTCCTACTTGACAAATGAGAAAAATCCAGCCCAGAGAAAATAAATGACTTTGCCAAGGCCACATGATTTCCTCAAGGCAGTACAGATGTGAGAAGCTGGCTCTCTAGACTCCTGGCCCAACAGGTGCTTGTTACAGGCTTGATACTAGAAGGATTAAGCATGTGAAGGGATGCAGGCCCTGCAGTGCTGTTACCTTCCCACGGTGACCACGGATGAATAGCACTTTCTTGGGTGAGCGATGGTGACTTTTACGTCTCCATTTCAGTCCTCAAAGTGGGTGATTGGGAAGGTGATGCCTTTGTGTCTCTCTTCCCACTTCAGTGTGGTCTAGAAAATTAAATTCACCCAGTATGAGTTCAGACGTCTCCTTCTCAGAGAAGCCTTGTCTGATGCTCCTTTATGAAGCAGTATGTTCCTCCCCTGCCGCCCTCTCCCCCTCGACACTCAATAATTGTCTTCTTCTGCTGACTTTTTCTCCACAGCACTAAGTATCATCTGATGTGTCACAGATTTGTTTATTTTTTGTTTTTGTTTCTTTCTCTCGAATGTCAGAAAGAATCCAAAATAAAGAAGATGCTTGTAAAGAACTGAGAAAACTTCCCTACTAATACTAAGGTTGTCTGGTGTTGATTTAAAATGCTGTAGAAAAAGAGTCCTGGTGGGAAGTGGTAGATGTGGGGAAAGGAAGAAAGAATTAAGGTAAAGTGAAAGAGGGGAATAAAATATCATGTAAAAGAAGCCACAGATTGGCTCACTAGCAACAATGTGACTGGGTGAGAACTGAGACCTGGAAACACAACATTAGACAGAAAGCAACTGTATTAGCTATTTATTGCTGTAATAATGCTGCATAACAATCCACTCCCAAACTCGGGTTCAAAAACAATGTTTCATTGAGGCAGGGCTAAGATGGGCCCGTTCACATTTCTGGAGATTTGTTAGCTATTGATCAATTTAAGGTGGTCTCAGTTAGGACAACTGGAATGGCGTGGCTCTGTCCCTTTTGTCTCATCCTCCAGTAGGGTATTCGGACAGGTTGTCATGGTGGTGACAGAGGAGCACTGAATGAGTAGGAGGAGGCACACAGGGCATCTCAGGGCTTAGAACAAGCGCCACATGACCTCCGCTGTTGGCCCAGGCAAGTCACAGAGACAGATTCAAAGGGTAGGGAAATAGACCCCACCTCCTGATGCGAGGGACTTCAAAGAGGTCAGGCTAGAGCGCAGGGTAAAGAATTGAGGTCATAACTGCAATTTGCCACAGCAGCTCTGGAGGTCTTGTGGCCCAAGCGGGAGAAGCTCTATCTCTTGGCAGTGCCTCTTCTTGAAGGTGGGAATGCTCCCGAGGGGACCTGGATTTTTGGAAACTTTTCACGTACACAGATGCAATGATGTATGGCATTTTATATATATATATAATCAGTTTCTTCTTTTACCATTGTCTTGTCCACAGCTCATTTGAGTGTACTCTTCAAAGATGATGAGTGAAAAAAAAAAAAAAAAGATGATGAGTGAGGTGGGCTTCAAGCCCAGTGAAAAGGCATCATTAGGAAAATGTAACTTGGATCTGCTTTGGCACCATCATAGGATGACACGAGGGAGCAATGTACACATGGGTGAAGAGCACTTCAACAACTTGCTACATACAAGCATGTGCTTTCCTCTCTTTCAACCTCCTTAACTTTGAACAATGAAAACAAGCCTATTTATTCATGAAAGAGATTATGACTACACTGACCCAGAATCCCAGACATCCTCTCAAAACTTCGGGAAGCAGCCCCCATCATTCTCCCCCACTCATTCCAATCAAGTGGCCGGCACCAGGGCACACCCCGGGGCACCTGGATGTCCCTTGACTTCCTTGTAATCAGGCCCAAACCCAATTAGTGCCTATCATCCAGCCACCGGCATCCCTTAGAAGCCCTCAGCATAGTGTAGACCTCATCATTATTTAAAGATGAAAAAATCCTCCTGTGGGCACCTCTGTTTCCTCTCTGCAAGTGTATTATTTTAGGTGAAAAATAAAATATAAAAATAAAAGCCAAAGGCTTGCTCATCCCCTCCGACTCTGGAGGGGAATTCCAGTCGCACAGAGAACGGCTTGTCCCTTCCTCTCACCTTCTCCACCCAACAGCGGAGGTGGAACCAGCCTTGGGGAGGAAATCACTTTCCTGTTCCACTGTCTGTAAGCACATTTTCCAGATCAGTCCTGACTTTCCAATTTCAGAGAGCCTCCACATCCAAATGAGGCCCCGTGTTGGACCAGCCTCACGACGTACTTCCTACTGCTCATTGGTGAAATGTTTATCAGCCTGAAGGGAAATGGCAAAGGTACAGGGCCGCGCAGAGAGCAGGCACATGGTTGACTGATGCATAGCACTTGGCTCAGAGCAGCTTGGGGGGCAAGCGGTTATTTTCCATGGGCTGTTATCAACAGGAAATCTAAGTGCATTTCATGCAGTGGGAGATTTTGGCTAGTCCCTTGAAATGAACTTTTGAGAGCCCTTAGGATAACTGTCACTCACTTTCCAGACTCATTAATCATTGACAAGCTGATGCTATCCAGTTAGAAGGAAGTGAAGAGGCCCATCGAAGAAGACATGTCGAGTAAATCACACTCTGGAGCCGGCACCAAACTCCAGAAACTCCAGTGACAGACAAAATGTAAGCTAGTGTGTCAAATTAAATCCCAGCACTGTGCCTGCATGTGTCTTCATATGAGAGAGGGGGAAAGAGAGAGAGGTGTAAGGAAATAACACGGGTCTGAGATCAAAAACTTGAAACATTAACTCTCAAATCTCTCCCCTCTACTCCCATCTCCAGTAAGAATATATTACCGTGTCTGGGGGAAATAGAGTGAGAAGGTGGGAGAGACACACAAAGAGATAAAGCTATAGAGTCCTGTGTCCCAGACTTCCTCAGAGACCAAGGTGGACCTTGAAACACTTGATTTTTCCCCATTAACTTTTATGAAGCCTGACTTGGCTGTAATGTTTCTCAAATGCCAGCCGGTTTCCAGCCAGGATTTTCCAAGTGCATCTAATTGCCCACTTTATCACAGGCACTATCAGGTAAATGGCGTCCCACCTCCGCTGGGCCTGCCTGAGGTTGACACCGGGACTTGTCAGGCAATGGATCACAGAACCAGAGTGGGGGCCCCTTGAACCGCATTCCTGCGTGAGGGTGACAGTAAATCCTGACATCCGCCAGGAAGATCGGAGCACGGCTATGCGCCCTGATGCACCTAAGCGACACAACCAGGAAGGCTTTTAGGATGTGATCAGAGATGTGTCTGAAAGCTCTTAAAGAGACAAGGAGCCTCTTTCCCCAGCAACAGTGGAACCGAGATGAACCCTGAATATTTGCTTTTCTCTTTGATGATGGGTAATGACCTATTTTTATGTTTGGGTGAATAATGCAATTAGAAAGTGTTTCAGAGTTTAAACTGTGCTTATATCCACCCTCTCAAGAGCCTCAAAGCTACTCAAAGAAATGGCCATCACCAGGCCCATAGTTTAGAAAGAAACCAAGATGGAGCCTGGCTAGGTGATTTGGCTTGGGTCTCAAACCCAAGGCTTCAAAGCCCTCAAAACATGTGTTCTTCACTTTACCAAGATGTTCTCCACCTTCTTCTCCAAAAGAGTTTTTGTTAATTGTAGCTTACAGAACCATCCATGAAACTTGATACTCAAAACACCAAAACCAAAAGGGAAGAATAATCCTCTTACTAATCCAACTTGCTTGGTTTTTAAAGGAATTAATGGGGAAAATAAATAAATAAAAGAAGGGTAAGTGCCTGGCATCATGAATTTATCACCTTAAACGATCATTTAGTAAAGCTAAATATTCTGAAATGGAATAATTTGGAATTTCAGACAAACTCCGCACAAGATGGGAAGGGTAAAGGTGTGATTTGAAATACTTGGGGGCTTGGGAAGTTCTTTGAGTTCGATGGCCTAATATTTAAGCAGGCAGCAAAGCCAAGGATCTAAACTTAAGATCGTATGGACACAATATATGGGATGCTTATCAGTTAGTGAATTTTCACAAGGAAAATAGCCTTTAAGGTTATAGAGAGAAAAGGAGGCTGTTTTGTAGGTGTAGATGTCATCATTGCTGATCTAAAATGGTGACAGTACAAATTGTCCATTAAGTGCCTGAAATTCAACATTCAGGAGTGTCTCCCTGGCACCCCTCACTTATAAATGAGACACAGGCTTTTGACTCATCCATGCTGCACAGAAAATTGATGATGCAAAGAGATCAAGATTTGATCTGATGCCCAGCGGGTTGACTTATTTCTTGATGACCCTCAGCAAGTCATTTAACTGTGCTTAATTTTCTCATCTTAAACTGTGAATAAGAATATTTAGTTTGTGGGGCTGTATTAAGGGTTAAATGAGAAACTGGATGTGAGAGCACTTTGTAAACTATAAAATGTTATTATTTTCATCTGAAAACAACCTAGTATTTATTGGAAGTTGTGCCAGGCCCTTAGGGATTGAAAAAGAAAATGGCAGTATTGATTTTATTCTGCATTCAGCCTCTATTTATTGGGTACTTAGTATATGCAAGGGGATCTGCTAACAACACTGATGTCCTCAAAATGGAATGACATGGTCATGATCACTGGAAGGTTATGTTGCTCAAGGTCAAAGCTACCAAATATGTATGAATGTGTCTGTATTCCTTTCTTCCGACATTTATTGAAGAGCCACTGCCTTAAGAAATTTACAGAATTAAATATAATTTACTAGATTATATTACATTGTGATACATATTATGGTAAAATAATTTTACAAGCCTATTTAATGATAAATTCTGGAAGGGAGATTCCAGAAATTTTAATATACGCACTTAGTTCTACACCTGGAACTATTTATACATAAATGCCAAATATTTTATAATAATAGTTCAACAGATAATGGCTTGGATAATGTTTTTCCTCGCTGCAGTATTTGGTAATATTGGAGGTAAGTAAATAGATGGATACACTTAAGTGACCAGGAAATGGAAAAGCTTACAAGTCATCCCAAGCAACCATGACTGGTGGAATGAGGTTGGTTCACCACAATTAGAAGCAGTAAGGATTCTAGAAAAATATATGAATGGATGTGGCATCATCTAGCCTTCCTTGCGTCAGAGTCAATATTTCAAAGCACTAATAAAATACCACCTATGCTCAAATGCCTGGTGGATAGATTGAAATAAAGAGGTTTTAATTGTTTTTTTAAGATTCAGTGCTTTCCTCGCCATTCCCTCTTAAGTTGCAATCTTGAAGTAAATAATTGAAACCTCTTTTCTCTCTTCTATTAGCTAAACCTTTCCACAAAGAGTTATTATCATTGCTTCTGAGATACACAGAAACTACATGATCAGTACTGACACTTTGTGTAGATCCAGTAAAAAATAAGTGTATTTAAGAAGGAGTACGGGGCTTCCCTGGTGGCGCAGTGGTTGAGAATCTGCCTGCTAATGCAGGGGACACGGGTTCGAGCCCTGGTCTGGGAAGATCCCACATGCCGCGGAGCAACTAGGCCCATGAGCCACAACTACTGAGCCTGCGCGTCTGGAGCCTGTGCTCCGCAACAAGAGAGGCCGCGATAGTGAGAGGCCCGCGCACCGCGATGAAGAGTGGCCCCCGCTTGCCACAACTAGAGAAAGCCCTCGCACAGAAACGAAGACCCAACACAGCCAAAAATAAATAAATAAATAAATAAATAAATGTATAAAAAAAAGAAACAAATGACCTGAAGAAGTTTAAAAAAAAAAAAAGAGTACGTTTTATTTTCTATTACAGACATTCATTTGTCTGAAATTCGACTAATGAATTTCTTGCCTGGGGCAGGGGGTGGGTGGAGGGATAAATTAGGAGTTTTGGATTAACAGATACACACTACTATATATAAAATAGATAAAGAACAAGGACCTACTGTATAGTACAGGGAACTATATTCAATATCTTGTAATAACCTATAGTAGAAAAGAATCTGAAAAAGTATATGTATGTATATATACTGAATCACTTTGCTGTACACTTGAAACTAACACAACATTGTCAATTAACTATATTTCAATTAGAAAAAAAGGAATTACTTGCCTGGGTTCTTAGTTCAGATACACCATGGGCATTATTTTCATGCTAAAGCACAGACTTCCCTGAAAGATCCCATGAATCCTATCCTTTCGGAGCCTGGAATTTCACAGAAACATTCCACCCCAGTCCACAACTGTTGGGGTCCTTCATTACAGTTGTTAACACATCACGAAAAACACAATAACGTGACCAGAATGGACTTCTCAGTTTTTCAAGTGGTTTAAAAAACATTGTCCTTTGATTCTTTTATGAGGGTTCCATAATTTCTTGGGGTTTTCCAGCTGCTTTTTGATCCCCGGCCCTGCCAGTATCTCTTCCCAGACAGAAAGTGGGACCCTTGATGGTGGTTGTGGTAAATTAATAAGGAGAAAAAATAAACAGAAGGCCCTTTTCCCATGTGGTTTTCTTTAAACTTTGCAAATCTGTTCACTGTACACTTAATGTGGAGCTTGCCATGCAGGAACCCTGTCTGGCTTTTCCAATTCATCATCTCTTGTGATGTTATTCCTTCCTTAGCGAGTCCACAAGTGGAGCTCACAGCAGGCGAGTGAATGGATGGTCCTCTCTCCAGGTTCCCACATCCTTCCAGGACATCTGAGCAGCTGTGCAACAGCAAAGTAAAATTTTCTAGGGTTTCTACCGTCCAACCCCATAGCTTTAATATAATCTAAAGTAGTGGTAGGCAAACATTTTCTGTAAATAGCCAGATAGTAAATGTTTTTGCAGGCCATATGGTCTCTGTCACAATTACTCAACTCTGACTTTGTAGCATGAAAGTAGCCGTAGATAATATGGAAGCGAATGAATGTGGCTGGGTTCCAATAAAGCTTTATTTATGGATACATTTGAGTTTCCTGTAATTTTCATGTGTCATAAAATATTCCTCTTGTTTTGAATTTTTTCCAACAATTTAGACATGAAAAAGCATTCGTAGCTTGTGGGGCCATATTCAAACAGACAGTGACTGGATTTGGACCACATGCAATAGCGTGCTAACCCCTGATCTCAATGATCAGGGCTTCAAAGGTACGTCTCCAGCCAATATTTACCTTTTGGATCCCACAATTGATGCCTAATATCTCCAGTTGTTTGTCCCTCAAACACCTTCAGTGTCTAAAATGGAAGTTGTGATTCTCTACTCCTATTGCTTTTTTGTCAGGGCTTCTCCATCTGAGGAAAATACTTTTACATTTTCTACATGTGTAGTTACTACAGCTAGAGAATTGTTGACCACTATTGAGTGCTCTTTTATTATAGTCCATATCCAATCCATCACTGTATTCTAGAGATTGTACTTCCAAAACATATCTCAAATCTGCTTAATTCTCTCCATCTTGTCCAAGCTACCTTTATCCATTAACTAACTGGATTCCTATAATAACTTCCTCATTGATCTCCCCTTTTCTGTCTTTTTTACTTGCTAAATCTTTGCAAACCGAGATATTGTCATTGCTTCTGAGATATGTAGGAATTGTGGGATTATATTGACAATATGCATAGGTAAAGTAGAAGTTTCCCTTCCTACCCTCTCAGTGCGTTTTGCATATAGCATCAGAAGTGAACTTGCTAAAGCATTAGTCATAAAATCACTCTGATGGCTTTCTTTTGCCCTGAAAAATAATCCAAGATCCTTACTAAATACTTCAAGGTTCTACTGGAGACAAATTTCATGTTCACCTCCATCTCTTCACCACCTCTGCCCACTCTCATCCTTGTTCATTACACTTCAGCACAACTGGCTTCCTTTCTGTTCCTGCTGCATACTTGATCCTTTCTCAGCTCCATGCCTTTTCCTCATTTTCCTCTCTGACTTATGTGGTATTTTCCTAATTCCTTGCATGGCTGACTCATTCTCATCTTTCAAGCTTCAACTTAATTATTACTTCTCCAAGTGACCACTTTATCCAAAGTCAGCACCTCCATCTCCTTTGCCTTGATGATTTCCTTTATAGGCAATATCCCAATATTTAACAGTTTTTATTGCCCTTTTTTAGCCAGTTCATTATCTGTCCTTCATAGAAAATGTAAATGATGTGAGTAGGAGTCACCTTACAGTCTTACAGTCACCTTATCTGTAAGAGTCACCATATCCTAAGGCCCAGTCTAACATACAACAGCTACATAAGTATTGAATAAATGACCTAATAAATAAATCTATCAGTTTAAAATGTAGACCAATCCTTCGGTATAATTTTTTAAGTGTATGAAAAATTTTAATGGAAATATAAATTACACTTGGAAAAATGTGTCATGGTACAGTTCCCATTTTATTCTTAAAGACTTTGTGCATTTTTCAAATAATCTACCACATACGCACACAAAAAAGAAACAACCCACAAATCACTTTTGTTATTAGCAGTAAGAGAAATGCAAATGGGAGGGGCATTACATGGGTAGGGGAGTAAGAAGTACAAACTATTAGGTATAAAAAAACTACAAGGATATATTGTACAGCATGGGAATATAGCCAATATTTTATAATAACTATAGAGTATAGCCTTTAAAAATTGTGAATCACTATAATGAACACCTGTAACTTATATAATACTGTACAGCAACTATACTTCAATAAAAACATATATTAAATAAATAAATAAAATTTCTTTCATGTAAGAGAAACAGAAAAGAAAAAAGAAAAGGAAATCCCATCCTGCTAAAAACGTTTGTCTACAGTTTTCTAAATTGTATCCTTGAAATCTTCATGGTTACATTGGAACATGGAAATGCTTTAATGTCTAAGGTAAAGAGAGGAAAGGTAATATACTACCTGGATGCTGGGGTTGAGAAAACCTGTTAAAGATCAATTTATCCCTCAAGAGAAGCTCTGGGGAAGGCATGTAGGAGTTTTGGTTGAATAACCATGTCTTCTCTGTTGAGTTGCCTATCTTTCTATCCTATTCTTTCTGCTTTTTCAAAATGACTATTTAATTTGAAGGATGATGAAGCAACAGAGGTGATAAAAAAATGGCATGAATGAGGGCTGCAGCATGAGTTAAAGTCCTGATTGTGTTGTTGTGACCTATGTAATGTTGACCTCTGACCTCTGATTTCCTTCTCTGTAACATAGAGCCCCAAAGTAATTTCTCATTAGACCATTCTGAAGACTTGGAGGATATTTATAAGGACTTGGTATAGTATATGACACAAACTGGGTATTTATAAAAATAAAACATCAGTTTATGTATCATAAATATTAGTTTTTAAAGGAGTAAGTTCCACAAGGTGGAAATATCTTGTATGTTTCTAATAAAAAAGAAAAAGAAATCTGGCTAGAGAAAGATTTTGGCTATCATAAGTTCCTAAGATAATTTTTCTCACAGTGTTCAGAATCCTTGCTAAACGTGTAAGCCAGTATTTACTACATTTTACTGCAATGACCAACAGCTTCTGAAACCCAGAGACTTATGGTTACAAAGGTTTATAAAGGTTTGTTTCTCATTTGCCTTATAGTTAGGCTGTGGCAGCTGCATATTGACTATGAATCTGCTTACATACATTCTTCTTACCAGCATCCAAAGAGAAGCAGCAGCTTTTCTTTGGGACACACCCTTCTCATAGCAGAAGAAAAACGGAGATGGTTGAATCAAATAAGTCTCTTTAAACTTCAGACAAGGCATGTGTTACTTTGCTCACATTCGATTGGTAAAGGCAAGTCACTCAAGCAGAGTGGTGTCATTGATCAAGAGAAGTCAGATTCCAAGGGAAGTCACTGCAATTCACATGGCATCAGGTAGAGATTTATAATTCTTATAAAAGAAAGGCCAGAATATTGTGTATAATAAACAATAGACAACATAAACCTCAATCTATTTTTCTAAATTCAGATGGAAAAGATGAGTGTCCTCCAAACTTATGTGAACTAATTCCTCCACCTGAAATAAACCAATGTTTAACAACAAACCATTGCTTTGTGGAACCAATGGGTTGAGACATTTAGCATAATGGAAAATGCTGACTTTTAAAGTAGCAAATTAAATAGCACAGTCTGGGCATACAGTTTCCAGTGATTTATATGGTTTTCGTAGGGCTGGTCAAATAGATGGATTTAGTGCTAGACTGATGTGTCTGGGAAACACTGATCATCGTTCTCCTCAGACAGCAGGCCTGCTCTCAGAACTGTGGTGAGCGTGATTACATTGAGCCCTAGGCTAAAGGATTTACAGTCTCCTTTAGTCAAACCACAATATATTGATTAAAACTTTGCCCAGAGTTTATCCGATTCAGGCTACCTGGAGTTGTCTGTGTTAATAGCCATCAGATTGAATATGCTGCCCGTGCACTCAATCATCAGTAAGCCAAGGAAATGTCCTTTTCTCCTCCTATTACTTGTTTTGCCACAATAAAAATTAAACAACATATTTCAACTCTCCGAGTGATATCTGTTTCGTTCATTGATTAATATCCGAGTCCAATTTTATCTCATTTAGAAAGAAATGAAACAGGTCCTTTGGTTTTCATTTTTAAATTGAGAAACTGACATTCAGGGAGTGAGTCTTGTCCTCTGAGCCTGAGCTGGTAAGGGAAAGACAAGAAAGGCACCTTGGATTCTTCAAGAAAACCAGTGCACCAGCATAGCTTGGGGTTTCCATTTCCATGGAATTCCATAGTGGTGGAAACTTAAACAATTTCATTATGAAAAATTAACAGATTTTAATTTTCCCTTAGAGAGTCTATCTCAAAATAATTTTCCCTTGGAGAGTCTATCTTCACAAACTCTTTTGTTATTGTTATTGATAGTTTATTGCTTGTTTGTTTGTCTGTTTAAAATACCTCTACTTGTGTGGACGATGCAGTTAAATTAGACCAAGCTGGTTCAAACTCTTATTTTACAATGGGCAATTATTGAAATAGATGATTGAAAATGCCTGATTTCTTAATCAAGTTTAATAGCGGCTTCTGGGGCAAGTGAATGATTCACTTCAATAAAAGCATTCAAGTCAGCTGTGCATGTGGCTACAATGGTGAAATGAACTTAACACAGAAGTATGTATTTCCATGTTTGAACAATGAGAAGCATGAAAAACATGTGGGATATTTGTTTTTTAAGCATGCAGAAAAAAAATAACCAAACGATACCAAAGATATACCTGAAGACTAAAGATCTGTTTCTAGTCATCCAGTTCCCTTCCCCAGAGTCTCTAATTTCTCATGTAGACGTCCAGAAATCAATCTATACACTAATATAAGTTATTACTGTTATATCAGCTAAGGGGAGATAAGAGGGGTTAGGGATTAAGTAAACATTTTATTGTACTTTTCCATTTTTCCAAATGTTGCCATCAAGGACTGGGAAAAGTGGGAGCAGAAATAAGAGGGGAAAAGCCCTAAGAAACAGAGCAGTGTTCCCAAGCATTTCTATGCCATCTTGGGTCTCTTGGCACATTAATTGGTATTTTGATTTTTAAATATATTTTTTGCAACATATGAGAACAGGAAAAATTTAGACTAGGAAGATTCATAAGCCACAAGTTCCAATTAGATTTGGGTGCACCCCCTACCTCTCTTAATATATGTCAAAATAAAGACATATAAATGTAAGGACATATTTGAGTGTTCTGAAACTTCTAAGAATGATGTCTTTAATATTGTTCTTGGAAACTGCAAATATTAAATTCTTCCAACAAACCATTTTGGGGTCATCTGTGCTTTGCTGGTACAGTAAACATGGCACTCGTCCACCTATGTAATCATCTAGCAGTGAGACAGGCTCAGTAATCTTGGCCACTTGTAACATCTGCTGTACCACTGAGCTTATATTTCCTAAACTTTAGAATGAAGTTAATCTTCCCAACGATTTCAGAAGTTTTTAGAGAGAGACTGTAAGGAGGAACCCATGTTCAAGTTCATCTCTGTAACATCTGAATGAATTTCTAAACCAGAGAGGAATAGCAAGGTGATGGGCTACCTGAGAGAAAAAGCAGTCAAGACTGAATCACAATGGCTTAGAGATGGGAATAAGCTCAGGCCAATCACATAATACTCGCTATTGTGCTCTCAGGCTTAGTCAGAGCCAAATTCAGGAAGCACATTCCATTAGACTAAATAAAGCTTCGATCATGTGTAAAATTTCCAGCTTGAATAGGCAGCCATCCTATCACTCATCAGCCTGGATGCATTTAATGGGTGTAATTTCTTCCTCATATTTCTATGCGTTTATTGTTTCATTTTTATTATAGGAATTTGGGCATCTTATACAGTTTATTATTTTCTGTTAAGCCCAGGCTCAAGTAAATACTGTTCTACAGGGTGTACATGAAAATATGTTTCCTTTAGATTGTCAAAAGAATGGGCAATCTGATTCAACTTAACTATGAGATTAGAAGAAAGGAAAAGTGGGAAAAATACCTATCCAGCACTGAGCCAATGTAACTTGAGAGTGTACAGAAATTATACAGGGGGGGAGAGGGATTGTGAAGTATGAACTCCTCAATTCCAGAAGTTCTGATTCTGTAGACACAAGATGGAATTCAGAAAAAAAAAATGTAATTTAAGAAAGCTTTACAAGTCATTTTGAAGTATGTGAATATTGCCTTGGGCCCCTGTAAACTGCATTAAACTTGCTCTTAAATCGCTTAAAGGAAAAGGAAAGAAGATGGAAGCTGAGTGTTCTTTTTTATTCTATTCAGGCCAATTATTTGAAAAGCTGAATGTCAGAAATAGTCTCTGCAACATTTCTATTTCAAGATTGAATTTCATTGACCAGAGCTGCTGAGCCTCTCAGCTCTTGAGGACTGACTGCTGACCAGAGCTCCTGTCTGGAACAAGTGCTCATTAAGCGGAATGGAAATGAACGGTGTGTAAATTTTATATATATATATTCAGCAGAGTTTTTCAAGGTAATGATATGCTCCAAATAAAAAACCTAGAAAAAGTGAAGGCTTAGCCTCTGAATATTTGGGGGACAGACGTGGTTTATTTTATTTAGTTATTTGATTGGGTGGGAGAACAGTCAGGCTGCAGGTATTTCTATTGAGTTCCGTAACTCCCCCAGATGTAGAACCAGAAGTAGACCCTAAGACAAAGACTTAAAAGTAAATTGTTGGGGAGGTGATTTAAGTAACGCTGGTGGAGGAGTGGGGGAGCAGTGAGACTGGTGGTGGAAGGCAGTCAATAAGGATATTTATCAAGTAAGTTATCATTGTAGACAGCGGGGCCTTGTTCCCAGTCTGGGAGAACGTGCAGAGAGGTTCGCTTCCTGTCAGATCCGCAGCAGCATTAGATCCTCATAGGAGCGTGAACCCTACTGTGAACTGCGCATGCGAGGGATCTAGGTTGCGCACTTCTTATGAGAATCTAATGCCTGATGATCTGAGGTGGAGCTGAGACGGTGATGTTAGCACTGGGGAGCGGCTGCAAATACAGACTATCATTAGCAGAGAGGTTTGACTGCGCAGAGACCATAATCAATCAATTGCTTGCAGACTCATATCAAAACCCTATCAGGGAGTGGCAAGTGATAACAAGCTCAGGGTTCCCACTGATTCTGCATTATGGTGAGTTGTATAATTATTTCATTATGTATTACAATGTAATAATAATAGAAATAAAGTGCGCCATACATGTAATTCACTTGAATCATCCATGGTCCATGGAAAAATTGTCTTGCATGAAACTGGTACCTCTTGCCAAAAAGGTTGGGGACCGCTGGTGTAGAACACATGCTCAGGGCAGCGGGAGCTTGAGTAGTTGAACATTGACTCCCAACAGTCATTGGTTGAAGGCTGCTCAGGTGAACATTCATTCCCTGGTACTTCCGGCCTGCCTCCTGCATGGACCAATCAGGCTTCAGGGGCCAGAGCAAGTTGTCAGGTGGACGTACAGGCTCTGTCAGTTAGGATTCAGGCAAATGTGTACTGAAAGCATCAGAGAGAGGGATTTGGAAAAATTACGTCTTTGAAACCAGCTCCTCATTCTAGTATAAAGGATGGAAGAAAGGACTTGCCAGGCAAGCACCAAACCTCGTTATATTTAATATGCCTCCTCTGTGAAAACACCGAGCCAGGTTAAAGGGCAGAGCATGGGTCAGTTGCCCTGATTACCAACCCATGAGTGATCTTAACTTGTCACAGTGATGAATTGGATCCCTGGTACCAGTTTACTTGGATTTCAACTTGAGAGTCCTTCTGTAACTGGTAAAATGTAAAATTTTCCTTATCCTGCAAAAGTAGAGAATGTCCTCAGCGGACATTTTAAAAGCACCACTTGCTTACATGTCCTAGCTTGCATGTTGCAGGTTTTTGCCTCATCTAAGTGCAGGTTTCATGGTACAACCTCAGGAAGCTGAGTGTCATCAGGGACAGATTAAAAGTAAGCAGAGATTCTAAAACTGAATGACACATGGAAAAATGCTGTTCATCTAGAATTAGTAATTTGTCTCTATATGTAAATGGATTTTTATGCTTCCTATTAAGTTATTCAGTTCAAAAAATGAATGTAAAGTTATGAATTTCTCATTTTAAATGTAAAGAAGGAAGATTATTTTCTATTAATTGAAAAAGTTTCCCTCTGACTCCACAAAGTACATAATGATCACATATGTAAAGAATGTCATACTGAAAGAACACCAAGTTTTTAGCTCATCAGGAGAAATCTCACATGGCTTCCTTATAGCCCTTTAGGAAACCATCAAATTTGGTTGACAGAGAAAGTGAATATGAATTTGGTGATATTTTAAATATGCTCAGTACCTTTTCCCCAAGATACTCTAGTACTCTAGTGTCCACAGCTGCACAAACTACAGCTTTGCAAAGAATTAAAAATACCCCCTTGTTCACGAATGTCGAACAATTATAGTGCTTATGGACATGAAGCCCTAAAGCTATATGAATGAATCATGGAGGGATTTTTTTCCCCCACTGGAGATTTGCAAACTCATCAGATGGAGACACTGTAGAAAGAAGCATGCCAGATTCAGATTTCATTCTGCCTCTGGTCAGTTCTGTAATTCAGAAGGCTTCCTCTTGTGTGCTCTATGGATCCAAGCAAGCTACTTTTAAGTTTGACACACACCGACATACACACAGGTATGATTGTTTAATTGTCTTTAAATTCAATTTATTCCCACTTCCACTTTTTGCCCTCCAGCAACATTTACAAATTATAGGAGGATTTCCTGGCTACAACTGTGCCTGGGACTGCTTTCCAAAGTAACTTAGCTTAAAGCTACCAGCTTGGCACTGGGACAATTAATGTCAAAAGATATCCTAAATGGAGTGTCAATTTCTCAGTTTTCTTATGTTGTGGTCTCTGTTACACACAAGGAACCCTTTGCTGCCATTGCAAACTCTTGTCAAAAACATCTTTTCTAAGAGAGAAAGGATTCAACTACCAATATTGTAACTTGAATATGGGTATAATTTTGCAACTTGGATTTATTCTGCTGATTTGTGTGTTTTCAGTATTGTTTTACTGTTGAGACAGAAAAGCCAAAAAATTAAGCTGTGAAATCCCCCAAATCACCACTGCCTATTGAAATCTATATGCCTCTTAAACAATAAAGCCACATTAAAAGTGTCCAAATTAACAGAATGAGATGAAAAGCTAAGTGTGGATAGAATGAGTTGAGAGAGGTGTTGATTAAGAGACATGATAGAAGAAAATATACAATTACAGTTCACCCTCTGCGCTGAAGTTACCTCTTTCAAACGTGTGTCCCTTTGGCCACAGAAGTGGAGAATGACGAGGGAAATACAGAGAGGAGCAAGAAAGGGGTGAAGAAGGATAGGAAGATAAAACACGAAAGACAGGCATCACTGGAGGGTTCATAGTCACAGAGGTGCAACCTCCCTGGTCTTAGTTCCCTCATCTATGAAATGCTGGTGTTGATGAGGATGGTCTCTAAGGATTCAAATAATTCTAAAGTGCTTCATTTCTTTGTTTTAAAGTGAGAATCTGATTTTAGCCACCAGCCAACAAAACATCTCAGAATGACTATCCCTCATATCGTTGGAGAAGGTAGTTCCTTACAAAATAGTTTGTGAGATCAAATTGTCTTACAGCTTTTTTGCATTCTTTACACACAAAGATCAAATTATCAGTCATTCAAGGTTCTGAAAGGACTTGAACAAAATTACCAAGTGGCAGATATAGGCTCCAGGTCAACCTGTTTACTTGAGAGCTCTTTGTACGAGGAGCTGCATGGGCCTTGATGCCAGCCGATCCCGTCACTGAGCCCAGAAGAGCAGGCATCACCTACATGTGGGCAATCAATCTCCAGGTCGAGTTTGCTGGAGCACCATACATAGTTTAACGGATGAGTGTGATCTTGCGGAGCAGAGGTTCCCCCGTGGAAATAACAAACGCTAGCCACCAGTCAGGTATTTCAGGTCCAGAACTGATGTCACTGCAGTTGCAAGGTCATCTCTGCCTTTTGCTTCCCACCCCCGAGGCAGACTGAGGCACTGGTGCATATCACTCTGCTTTGGACCATGAAGCAGCATGATGCTTCCAGCCATTTTCCTTTGGAAGTGGCAGAATCTGTTTTGGAGCAATACGGATGTGTCAGGGAATTTTCATCATGCATGTTCCTGGAAGATTTGGCCCAGAGGCTGCCTACCTCTCAGCCCCTCATCCCCACATAAGTACCTGAGCAAGAATCTTCACCCTGGCTTCTTTATCCAGAGCACTTGCCTGTCACAGGAACACGAGAGGCCCTGCATAGCCAGAGAACTGGTCTTGAATCAGCTCACGGAGTTATGTCAGCTACTTGGCCTAACCGAGGTTACCTCTGAAGTTTGGATGTAGAATCACCACTTGTCTAGAGGCTTCTAACTCCAGTTGGTCCTGAAGAATAGAGTAGTCCTTTTGGCAGTGAGTCACTTGAACTCCAGGCTAATGTTGAAAGGAAAGCAAGTAAAACTTCTTTATGTTCAAAACAGTCCATCAAACTGGTTAACTAGTCAGAGCCATTCTTTGAGTATGGAAATCAGGGGTCCAGGGCAAGCCATGTATCGTAAGTGTACAGCTTGGCCAACTCTCACACACTGAGTTCACCCTCGTAATTGACACCTAAATCAAGACATGGAGCATCGCCAGCCAACACCTTAAAAACTGCGTGTGATGGTTCCTGGTAATTACCACAGCCCATGTCCCCTAGAGGAAACACTGTCTTAACTTCTAACACCATGGATTTGTTTTGCTTGCTTTTGAACTTTATGCAAATGGGATTTATCATACGTTATATATGTTTGCGAGTGGGTGTTTCTGGTCAACATAATGTTTGTGTAATTCATTGATGTTGTTGTGTATAGAGTTCATTTTCTCATCACTATGTGGTTTTCCATTGTGTGAAGACACCACAATTTATTTATCCATGAAACTATTAAAGGGCATCAGGGTAATATCAGGTTTTTGGATATTGTGAATAAAGTTTTTATGAACATTCTTTTATGGTGTACATATACATGCGTTTCGGAGGGGATATTTATTCCTAGTGATAGAATGTCTAGTTCTTAGGGAATGCATATGTTTACCTATAGTAGACATTCTCCAAACAATCTTCAAAATATTTGTATCAATTTACATTCCATGAGCAGTGTCTACGAGTTCTGATTGTTTGACATCTTCATCAATACTTGATATTGTTTGTCTTTTTAATTTTATCTCTTGGGTATGTCATCTAGCTATGTATTTTATATAGATAAGATGTATATAGGTTCAATGAACATAGGCAAAACATTGATCAAAATAATGGAGTAAAGGCACTTAAGCAGCATGTAGAATTCACTTATTCACTTATTCACTCATTTAATAAGTACAGATATTCAAGGGAGGTGTTACAAAAGACGAACAACTAGGAAGTGAAAATTTCGAGAAAAAGATTTAAAGAGAAATGTTCATGCAGATGTATTATGTTTTTCCTGAACACTCTGTTTCTCTGTCATCCTCAGATGGATACTAAGTGTCTCCCAAACCTCCAGGGCCAGGATGATTTCACTATTTTATTTCTCAGCAATGATAATATGACAACAACAACAACAGTGGCAACAGTGGTTTAAGTCACTGAGCTCACTGACCTTCACAACATGCTTTCATTCGTGTTTTTTTGACCTGATTCTAACAACTGTGAGATAAAAGTAGAGTTTAGTCCCTTCATTGCATAATCGAGGCGATGGAAGTCCTGAGAAAATAAGGGACTTGCCCAGGTGATCAGAACCAATTATAAGCGATTCAATGGATCTGGGATTTGAACCAAGGATGTTAGATTTCTCAGCCTCATGAAGCTTCTCTTTACCCTCAATATAGCTCTGTTAATGAAGACACTTTACACTGTAGAGATTCTTTGTACAATAACCCTTTTAGTTTTCATTTTGTTGGATCATTGTTTTAGAGACCAGATTAAGTTATATTGTTCCTGTTTCACAGATGAAGATAAGCCAGGGAGGAATTTAAGAGTATTCCATTTTTTTTTTATGATGAGTTGGACAGTGGGAGAAACTCAGGGGAACACTAACAAACTGATTAATTTCTTAAATTCTGTCTACTAAAATAGAAGTGCTCAGGACACAGGGAGCAGAGGCAGCCATATATATCAGGATGGAATAATAATCATTGCCATAATCTTATAAATTCACATTTCTCTACTTTTGTTTGGGCTCATAATTTCTTCAACACAGCGAAAGAAAAGAAGCTCCTATAATACTAGCGTTATGAACCTTAGACATTCAGATAAGGAATAATTCCCTATGCAGAATTCTAGGAGCTTCTCTGATTTAAATTAAGCAAATAAATCTCTATTATTGTCCCAGGTCCTTTTCTAGTCCACATCCCTTAGTAGACAAAAATGTAACTGAATAACGTGAATTAATGGCCACTTGATGAGTCCTGGCTTCTAGAACCCAGAGACAAAAAACAGATCACCAATTTTGATATAAGAAAAATGTCAATGATTTAAAATGGGATTGAGGTCTTTCTTGTTCCCTCAGAATTCTGTTGCTTTGGGGAAAGGTGGGTAACAGAAAGAGAGGTTATGGAATGTACCTGGTAAGTCTTTCTATAAAAAGAAAAAGGAGACAGAACCTCCCAGTGTGTTCTGCTTTCAAGGCCAAATATCAACAACAAAAAAGCTTTATTGGTTTTTTTTTGTTGTTGTTAATCCTTCCAGCTGTGCTGGAATTCCCAAGGTGAGAGGCAGCCCAAGCAAATTAAGCTGGTTTATCTAATATTTCACAGAGTTCAAGATGGAGTCAGTATCCTGCCGAGTGAACATGTCTAGTTGGAGGAGTGTGCATTAATGTACATTCTTCATGTGGTTTGGGTCACCTCAGTGGCACCCACCTCACCTCACTGACACCCACCAGACCAGATCATAATATTCGCTGGACAATTAAAGGATAAAGATCATATGAAGAAACTATGTCAGTGCTATACATGTTGGTTAATTCTTTGTATAAATTAAATTCATTAATTCACTGCGTATTGCTCATAACTATGTCAAAAATGGAAATATTTTTATTGGTGGTCTCATCTGAGTCCCAGGCTACCTGATTGGAAGTCAGATTAAATGAAGAAAACAGTTTTTAAAACTTTCCCAAATCAAAATTGAATATTAATTTGTAAAAGAATTATTTATAGACAGGATAAATTTCCTATACATTGAACCACTCTTGTACATTTTGTATAGGCCCCAGCTAATGATGGATAAGAGTGGGTGGACAAATGCCCCATTTCCTCACCCCTTGGGTGGAACAATTCCGAGAGGTGCTCTGCAGGTTTTCCTAGAGGTCCTCAGTGGAATTACGCTTCAGCTGCTGATGGTGGTCACCTTGGTAATGTGCCTTCAATGCCCACCTCCCATTCCCTGTCTCACTTCCCAGTTCCTCTGGAATTCCCAGTGCTCCCTGGAATCCCATCCTTACACTCAAATCCTCATCTCAGGGTCTGTCTCTGGGGAATTCCAACCTAAGACAAACTTATCATTACTTTGTGAAGATAAGACAATAGGTCTCCAAAGCACCACCAGTCATTATATGTTAGACTATGTGACAGGAGTTTAAGTATAAAGGAGAAGGGGATGCATTAGGCTGAAGATGACAGATACGCTTTGTATTTTGAAAAGGAAGTTGGATATTTTGCTGGACTCTGAGGAATACAGTGGCTTTTCAGCTGGATGTGAGAGGTGAGCGATGTTAGTGTTACTGACCCAGATTCTTGGACTCTTCATTCAATAGAAATTGACAAGAGGCCAGATGAGAAATTCAGGCAACACTTTACTGGGACTCGTGCTGCAGCATGAGAGAGTGAGAACAAATAACCGTGCCCTTGCTCGCCCCAAGCCGGTCCCTTATATGCGGTGAGGATGGGGGCGGATCTGTGGATGGGGCTGGAGGGGTGGTTTAGGTGGTCTGCCCACCCCCTTGGTGGTGTTCTGTGCAGGGATCATGCATGGTACCCTGCTTTTGCTCCTGGCACCTCAGAAGTGGCAGTTGGGTTTTGGTCTTTTTGTATCTTATTGTTCATACTTTTTCCCCAACTGGGCATGCACACAGTTATTTTTAGTCCCTTATGGTTTCTTTGTATCTGTTGCTTGAGGAGATGTATGTTCAGGTGCAAGTACTCCAGTAGAGATCCCGGGTCCCAGGTTCCAGGTCCCAGCCTGTCTCATTAGGATTCAGGAAAAGAGCATGGAGTGTTTGTGGAATTGAAGGGGGAGCAGTTGTTTCAAGAACAAGTCTGTCGAAAGTTGGCTAGATACCTACCGGCAAGCAGAAGATACCACCATAAAGCGTCTTCTGTTATTTCCTGTGTGGTCAACAAAAGGTTTAGAGTGTAGAAAAGAATGATCCCTCTGTTCCCATCCCTTCTGGTAAATATCCAGGAATCACTGTGTGTAGTGGATGCTATTGGTGTCCTCTCCTGGGTCCCTGTTACTGGGTGGTGGATCCATTCCCCATCTCCTGTTGGCTACTGATGGCTCCCAGCTGCCACCTTCCCTGAAGACAAACCCTTGGTTGAATGGGAGGCTCCTGCCTGGGAGATTGCTCACTGCTCGTCTCAGTCAGCCTGCAACAAGTGACTGACTGACATGAATGGCAAGGATGTATGAAATGTTGGGCCACCAAGCTTCTAGGTGATGCTCCCATAGGATCAGGCAAGATGATACACCTGCTTTACATGGTCCACTGCCTGACCTGTTTCTCTCACCCCCCCATCTCATGAAAGCACACCCTACATAAATCACATTCACCCAAATCCCTGTCCCAGGTTCTACTTCCAGAGAACTTGACCCAAGATCCCACATGTATGGCAGGAGTAGGTCTTCTTCATTAACTCACAGGGAAAGGCATTATGGCTCACTTGGTGCTTCTCAGACCTCTACTGATTCTCTGGGGAAAATGAATAAGGACTCTCCACCTTCCTGAAAGCCACACACTTAGTCATCCACAGACTTTCTCACAATGTGCTACTGACCTAAGCATAACATGCTGCCTAAACTGACCCCATCCATTTGAGGGCCAGCAGGCCACTGACCGCTAAGGTGGACGTGACCTCTGGCAGAAACACATCTCCAATAATAGTAGCATAAAGACATCAGAACTGTCCTTTGAGCCAAAATGTCCCACCCATACACAGTGGAAATAATGAACAGGTGAAGCTCTGAGGGGCCTAAAAATGGATCTGCAGGAAGGCTTGGGAAGAAAAGTACCATAAAACTTCTTATATACCAAATCTCAGGATCAATTGAAGGGACTGATGTGTGGGAGGCCCATGTTCCAGGTCCGAAGTGCCTTGCCTGAACCCTCTGTTAAACTAAAAACAAAGTAAAACAAGGCATGGTTTTTCCATGCCTAATACTCTCCAGATGACTTTAAATGAATACACAGAGACTCTTTTTCTTTTTTTCGTGTTTTTATGTTTTCTTTTAAAGGGGCATTCTTCAAACTCATTGTGACACTGTAGTGCCTGTTGCTACTATGTGGGGTCTCTCTTTCCCTGCTACTATGTGGTTTTTGCTCAATGAACAAAAACATGCTTCAACATTAGTCTAAGTAAGCTTAAATAGAAAGTTTATCTGTAACTCAGGTATACATGCAGGGCTTCTGACTGCATTTCTAATTCAAGAGCAATGGTTTGACCCCATGAGGGCCAGGATATATTTGGGACCCTAGCACCAAGCAATTGGCCGGTTATGTATGAAGAACCCAGAGAGCAGTGTGCTATACAATATGACCCAACAATTCTGCTCTTAGCAATACACCCGACAGAAAGGTAAATAGATGTTATTAAAAGACATATGTCAGAGTGTTCCTAGCAGCATTTTTGGTAAAAGCCCCAAACTGGAAACTATCCAGATGCTAGTCAACATTAAATTATGATATTTACATATAATGGTTTACTAGACAGAGTCAAGAATGAACAATCTTGATATATTACCATATATATTACCATTTGAATGAATTTTAAAAATACGTCAATTGAAAGAAGACATACAAATAAGCATACAAATAGGCAAAAACTAATGTGTAGTGTTACATGCCAGGATAGTGGTCTACCCTTGAGGGGATGGGACCTAGTGACGGGCAGGGCGGGGTGGCACCTGGACACCAGTGATGTTCTGTTGATTAATTTGAGTGCTGGTTACATAGTTGTGTTCACTTTGGAAAAACTCATCAAACTGTACAGGTACAATTTTTGCACCTCTTTGCATGTTATTTGTCCAAAAAAATTTTTTTACGGAATAAATTTCCCCAACTGAATTAAATGCTCCATTATTTGGGGTCATTCAGATGTATCTGTCTTCTATAAATGTCAATAGTCTTCTATAAATGCCAACTGGTTAACCTAAATGTGGGATGGTTACATGACTCTTGTAGTCTTTAGTCTACATTAGGAAGCACTGGTGAAACAATACAAATTATCTTGTTTCAAAAGATTCAGGGGAAATATAAGAGCTTTTCTGTTTCTGTTTCAGAGAGAACATTAACTTGTTAGGTATTTTAGAATTATAAAGCAATTCTAAAAATAAATGACAGAATTTTAAGTTGGGAAGGACTTGGAGAATAAAGAATACAGCCTACACATTTTACAGATAAGAAAACTGACCAAGAGGTTAAATAAGGAGCCCAAGGTCACATGTGCGGTTAGCAGCAGCCCTGGGAGGAGGTCCAAGGTCTGAGGTCCTTTTTCTCTAGACCACACAGCCTCCTTGTTTTCCAGACCTTCTGAGAAAGTTCATGAATACATTTAAAATGTCTGTTCACAATTTTTAAAACTCAACTCATTTACCCCCTAATGGTACAACATGTAGGATGTGAACTGGCTCAACTTCCTCCACTCCAATCTGTCAACAATCAACAAGTCAGTAGACTGCTGGCATTTCTGCTTCAACCTAATGGTTGATTTTAATTAACTCATGGTTCCTGTGCTCACTAAAACCCTTTAATTTTGCTCATGAACAGGCTTAAAATCAAGAAATATTCTCAACAGCTAAGACAAGGCCCTTAGGGTCATTTTTCCAAAAGCAATAACATTTGCACATCTCTTAAGGGAATCACAAAGTCCTCGGGATAAATATCTCCTAATTCTCTGAAGTTTACTGTAGAGATCCCCAGCCCTGACTTCTTTCCAGTGCAATCTTTAGAGGGTTTTAAGCACTGTGATGCTGTGGCTCCACCCCAGACCTCCCAAGTCGCATTCTCTAGGAACAGGGTCTGAGCATCTGGAGGCTTTAAAATCCCTGGTGATTCTGGCGCAGTCACGGTTGGAAGAGGCTGGTCCTTTGCTCCTCTATGGCACAGCTCTCACCATCCTCTCCATCAGCGGTCCCCAACCTTTTTGGCAACAGGGACCAGTTTCGTGGAAGACAATTTTTCCACGGACTGGGGTTGGGGGGGGATGGTTTGGGGATGATTCAAGCACATTACATTTATTGTGTGCTTTACTTCTATTATTATTACATTGTAACATACAATAAAATAATTATACAACTCACCATAACACAGAATCAGTGGGAGCCCTGAGCTTGTTTTCCTGCAACTAGGTGGTGCCATCTGGGGGTGATGGCAGACAGTGAGACACGAAGTGTGTTGCTTACGTCCAGTCTACTCCGTAAGATGCAGCTTAATTGTCACTTGCCACTCACTCACTGATAGGGTTTTGATTTGGGTCTGCAAGCAACTGATTACGGTCTCTGTTCAGTCAAACCTCTCTGCTAATGATAATCTGTATTTGCAGCCACTCCCCAGCGCTAGCGTCACTGCCTCAGCTCCATCTCAGATCATCAGGCGTTAGATTCTCATAAGGAGCGCGCAACCTAGATCCCTCACATGTGCAGTTCACCATAGGGTTTGTGCTCCTATGAGAATCTAATGCCACCACCGATCTGACAGGAGGCGGAGCTCAGGCGGTAATGCCAGCGATGGGGAATGACTGTAAATACAGATGAAGCTTCGCTCACTCGCCCACCGCTCACCCCCTGCTGTGCGGCCCGGTTCCTAACAGGCCACAGACCGCTACCGGTCTGTGGCCCAGGGCTTGGGGACCCCTGCTCTCCATGATCATTCAGATACGTAAATATTTAACAAATAACGCAGTAACTGGCCAGTGGTTATCTCAGCTACACCAAGCTTGAGTGTCCACTCTTTCCCAAAGGTTCATTGATTACACACCACAGGTTGGTATATTGCCTCCCTGATTTGCTACATCCAGCCAATAGACCAACTAGTTTTTCATGGATGGGTGCTGTAAATTTCTTAAAAATCCGTTAAACTATATTCCTTGGGGTGGTGGCAGGGGGAGGTCACAATAGCATTTGTAAAGATCATACACAAATTAAAAGGAAAGAAAAATCAAAGTAGGAAGTGGAAGGGTCAAATAAGAGATTCACCCAGGACTCGGAGTCCAAAGTCAGAGGAACCGGTGGGGCATTAGGGAAGCCTGCGTGGATGAAATAAAATTGGATTGTCAAACTGAAATGCAACATATTTGAGTTTTTGTTACAAAGTAGACATACTTCTATGGCAAAAATTTACCTTATATAACTAAATGAATGTTACTGACCACATTGCTATAGGATAGTTTGAACTCTGTTAACAAGGCCCTAAGAGATATACAGTACTAACATTACCAATAATTAACTAATTATTGACCCTCATTAGTTCGTTCATTAACTAATTAATCCGTATGTATTGTATGCGCTATGCAGTAGTTTTAAGTATAGCAGATTTTAAAAATGACCCTATCCTAACATTTTATATCTACTGGAGTGGCAGATAAGTAAATGGACACCGTAACATGAGACTAAGATAAAATTCAAGGACAAAGGCCATGGACTTGCAGGGGACAGCTTCTGCCCCAGACAGATCTGGTTATGGGAAATAATTCTTGAGGTAAGTAACAAAAGATAAGCAAGAAAAGGAGAAACAAGGAGAAGTGTCCCACTTGTGCATAGGCTGAGACCCTAAAGCAGAGGATGAGAAAAATGGTGCTGCGTTTACACAATGTCAGAAAGTTCAATGTGATAAAGAACGCAGAGCTCGTGAATCTAGGCAACTCCCATCTCCTTAGCTTACAAGTTCCCGTCTCATGCTGTCTCTCATCTGCCTTGGACACATATGTGTCTTATGAGTTCCTTGAGACAGGGGCCACGTCCACCTGGTTTGCAAATATATCCCATGGCCTACCACCATGTGGTAGGTCCTCAATGCATACTCCTGAATGAAAGAATTTTTTCCCAGCTCTATCCTACTGTAATTGAGGAAACTGAGGTCCAGGGAGATACAGTGGCCAGTCTAAAATGACAGACTGTTTAGTGGCTGAACCAGATATTAAAACAAAATCTTGGGACTTTGTGTCTAACTCTGCCACAAGAGCCCCCATTCAAGTGCTGAATCACAGGACTCTCTCCAATTTTCTGTGAATACATCCAAAGAACGTTGGGAATGGAAAACTAATTTCCATCTTGAGTTCTTAAAGGAGGTGTTGGCTGCTGGCATTATGAATTTATGACAGAGAATGGGTCTGAACCAATGCCTCTGTGATTCAGGAATATTATAGTAACTAAACCCATCTTTAAAGGTTGGCCACTGACACTATTATGCAAATAAGTGATGCTTTAATAAAATTTTAACGTTAAGCTTCTATAAGCATAATTAAATAAGCAATTCAATCAGATTGTAATGGGGAAAAAATGGACCGAGTTACACCTGTAAAGTGGTGAATCATTGTGCACTGAGTTCTAACGACTGTATCAAAGAGAGAAAATGAAAGGAATTCAAAATCATGGGTAAGCATCATCACAGAACCATGAAGAAAAAATCAGTAAGCTGCTATCAACATTTAAACATGAACACCCAGACATTCATGGTCTACTTCTCTCAGACTCATGGAGTCATAGAAACAACACTTTTTAAAAGCAGTAGCTGTCTGCAAAAGAGGAAAGCCGATAGCAATCTTCAATTGGTGTTTTAAAATTCTCAGTGTTGAAGCTTAGTTCTTTCTTCCTCTCAGTTTGGAATTTACAACTGCCCCCCACCCAAAATTTTTTTTTTTATTTTAAGTCATTTACAACAAAAGCATCCATCACAGTCATTCTGCTGCCTCCAGCACTGTGACCACGCCCTGGTAACTCAGAGTCTAACCCAATTCACTTGACTGGGAGCTTAGCACTAGCCATCTCTCCAGCTCTGAGCTTGGATCGGGAATGCAAAGCTGGACTCTCAAAGAGTTCTTTAGAGTGGAGGCAAGAACAAATTCCTACTATCCATGAATGAAAAGTAACGAAAGGGCTTATCAGAGGTGCAAACAGGCGATTAAGGCTGATCATAGGTGAAGATTTGGGGAGGAGGAGTTATTATTTAACTGGTCTTTGACTAGTTAATAGCATTTCAAGTTGAGTAACTTGAATGCTCTGCAAACGTGTTTGGATTTTTTTTTCTATAAACTGAGGGGAGCCATTAAAGATAAATAAGCAGGACTGTTTGAGGGAACAGCTCTGGCAGTAGGGACAATTGGAGAAGCCAGGATGAAAAGCAGAGGGAAAAGTTAAGAGGTTCTTTAGGAAATCTACAGCCTTGCTACTCACAGCAGCGCCTCTATCACCAGGGAGTTTGTTAGAAATACAGAGGTTCAGGCTCCATCCCAGACCCACTAACCTAGAATCTCTTGTTTTAATGAGATCCCCAGTGTGAAAATCACTGAAAATGTTGCATATACCCAGCTTGACAAGGCTGGATCCCAAAGAGTTGGGACTGGCCCTGAGCTTTGAGTGAGGAGCAAAGGAAATCTGAAGTTAGTATCCTGGTCAGGGGTAAGAGGAGGATAATTTAAAGATTCAAGGCTCCCAAGTGTAGGTAGAATATAAATACTTGCTCAGAAATGAAAGGGCCACGAAAGTGGGCAGGCAAGACCAGGTTATGGCAGGAGTTAGGATATCTGGAGCGACTCCAAAAGGCAACTGGTGGGGAAAGGATCCTGCTATGGAAGAGCTGCCCAGGGGGCTGTGAGTGAGGGGTGGGCCCCGGGGAAGTGGGGGGAACTTGTATGCACAGGGTGCCAAGTAGTTCTAATTTGGGGAACAGAAAGTGGGCAATTTCAGAGTCATAATGAAGGGATGATCTATAAGTTTGAGTGACAAATTTTATGTATGGAGTGAGAGAGAGTTGCTGAAGATGACACTTACATTTCCAACCTGCTGTATTTCAGGAAGGTGATATAAAATACCTGACATTTAGACAATCTTATATCACTGATGAAAGAAACCTCTAGAATGTTTTGTTTGGAATGTGCACACAATTTGCACCAGGTAACTTTATGTGGGAGCCTTTAAGAATGAGTAAAAATATCTAATGTTTATTAAGCACTTTCTCATACAAAATGTGCTTTTCAATGCTTAAAATGCTCATTATGAACATCATAACAACCCCATGAAGTAGGCTCTGTTATTATTCCCATTTTACAGATGAGGAAGCAGAGGCATGTAAAAGTTATTTAACTTGCCCAGGCAAAAATCAGTGTCAAGGCCAAGATTTGGACCTGGTTCATGATGTCACAGCTTAAAATCATCATCATGGTGCTAGGCTACAATTCCTCCCTCCCACATACCCTTATCTTGTGGTCTAACCTGGAAGGTACTTCCAAGTTCAAACAGGTATCCAATTTTTACTTACTATGGCCCCAAAAAAGTGTTAGACAAGATTTTTCAGTTCTAAATTCTGGGAATTATTTTTATGAATTGAAAAGCATTAAAGGGAAATATTTCTTAGAAATAATAAGACAGCTGTACAAATTGAGAGAAAACCAATTCCTGATGACTTGGGTTAATTATGACAATATTTGCAGGGGCAACGAAATCCTCCAGTATCCCACAAATTTTACTCTCATCAGTCAGGTCCATGATTGATCTTTTACGACCCTCTAATCAAGATCCTGGATATTTTCAAAGGTAGTCTGTATGAAAAAGGGAAAATGAAGAAGGATAAAGAAACAAAGGCCAGGGTAATAAAAATACTGGGTAACTATAAGGCATGGGACCAGCCTTCCTGAGTTCAGTTCCATCTTCCTTCTCCCTACTTTCTAGCCATATATCCACAAGCAAATCACTGTCTGTGCATCAGTTTCCCTATCTGTAAATTGGGGGGCAGTGATCATACTTACTTTGAAGTATTGTTGGAGGGAACAAAATGACGATTCATGAGGAGCACATAGTAAATGTAATAGCAGGTAATATGACAATCATCAGATCAGTAGTCAAACCAATACACAGAAATTAATGGCAACTCCTTTTTTACGAACTGTCCGCCAGACTCCAGTGTATGTCTCTGTCTCCAGCTCTCTCAGTTGTGGGTTGAAAGATGAAGCCCAGGTTGGCAGGAAAAATCTCCTTTTAGTTTTCTTTAAATGAGCTCCAAAGGGCTTTATTTCCCTGGCCACTATTATTTACTCTGGCACTCAAAGTTAGCAGCAAGAACTATTAGCAAAAACCCCCAAATCACATGGATATCAATAGAAGAAAAATCTTCCATGATTCCATATCCTGCCTATGCCTCAAATCCAGAAACATCCACTGACCTCCTTTTAGCACCGAATGATGACAATGCAGATATCTCAGGCTGCAGTTCCCTGTTCACTGCAGTCTGTCTGGGGTTGTTTTGCCCCTGGACTATTTTTGCTCACATGGTTGCTCTCAGCCGCAGACATTCAAATGGAAACCAGAGAGATCCAAATACTTGGGAGGAACCCATAAACAAATGTAGGAAGAAGCATCCAGTCTGACCATGGCGCCCACAGAAGTTTCTGTAGACAGAATATAAGGGGCCAGATTCCCAACACCTACTACTTGAAAATTTGCCTAAATCTTTCTTAGAGACTTAGCTACTTCACAGGGATGGAAGGATGGAAATTCAGAAGAGCAGGTTGGGGAGAGCTTATTCAATATGTGTGTGTGTATATGTATATTCAAAGATTTCCCTTGGGGGGCCTGGATGCCTGCCATTTTGTGCTTACAGAGAAAATACAAATTGGGCTATATTTATTTGTTTATTTTAATAAAAGTCGGTCAAACAAAAACAGGTCCCTAGGTACAGAAACTTACAGAAAAACATCAGGCCAAGTTAAGGGTGTGTTTTCATTAAGAAATGAAAATGATTAAAATAGATTCTAAATATTGTATGAATAATACTTTTTTGAGGATCAGTAGGTAACCCCAACCCAGTTTGTAAGTATCTAACCCCAAACCCCGCCTGTAAATATCTAAATACGATTCACAACAACAAAACTCTCTGACTCTATAGAATTCAGAAATGCAGTACTAGATGTGGTACAGGGCCTTCCAAATTTCTATTCTTTTCCCCCAAGTCTTCAGGCTTTTTTCCCTTTCCTCCCCAACCCATCCTAACTGGACCACCATTAGCTAAGAAATTAATGCAAAATAAGGAAAAGAGGGAACCCAAACCATGAGGCTACCCTGGCAAAGTCCTCTAACTGGAGCATAAACTGAACTCACCAGCAGCTTAGTTCATCACAGTCCGGGGTCTTATTAACTCACTGATGTGTTGTCACTTTTGAAGGATTCCCAGCCACAAACCTCCAATGCTTGTATGCTAGAGGGAAACAGAACGGACAGTGTTATCTTGGACCCTACTGCCCTTACTTAAGGAGTGTGTTGGGAGATTGGATCTAAATACATCAAAACAAAAAGAAACCCCCCACCCCCAAAAGCAGTAAGAAAACTACAAGAAATCCTTGCTTTCAGGAGTGGGCAGGCAAATCTTCAAACATTTGTCAGTTACATGCATCTTCTAAGACTACCTGGAAAATGACGTGCAGCCTTCCCAAACAGAACCAGCTTATAGAACATTTTCACCTTTTCACCTTCCAATGAATTGCTTGTTTTCCCATCCAAACAATAACCTTATTGTTTGCCCTGAAGTACAGTAAATGACTAGTCTAGTTAAGGAAGTGAATGAATTGTTGTTCTGTCAACAAGATTTTCCCCCCACATACCTATTATATCTAGGAATTCCCTTCCAAGTTAGAAACTGAAGAAAATGCCCACTGCTTTCATCTACTTTCATTATTCTGGGTTCTACTGGTGTTAGACTAGGGTTGCTTAGCAATGTGAAATTACTGGGAAGAGGAGGACTAATTGTGGTATTTGTACAAGTTTCTAAGTACACCCTGTGATACCCCTGTCACAGTCTGGTGAGAATTTTGATCCGTGGTACTTTCCATGTTTTATTTAAGCCCAGGTTAAACACAGGTAACCCTCCTTAAGGATGCAGTTTACTTACTAGGAAAGGAGTATATGGAGACATGATAAAGGCTTAGTTCTGGAATAAGTCACCCTAAATCCTTCCTCTCCTTCCCCTCCCTCACAGCCCTTTGAAACAGAAACCTACTGACTGATAAAGGAAATTTGTATGTATTGGGACCTTCAAAAGAGAGGTTGTCCCAATGGCCTGGCCCACACCACAAATCTCAACCTAAGTCAGCCCAAACTTATGGGAAATGCCTCACTGTCTAGGAAAGCTAACATATACCCTCCAGCTCAGCTTTAGCTGGCTCACCTTACCCTAGAAAACAGGACCTGCCCTCCTTACCAGGAAGTCCCTGGCTTCCTAGACAACTGTGCCTTGTTTTTGAGTTGCTGCTTCTAATGCTCTTGCCCAAAATCCCTTGGGAAACGTTCCCCACTGTGAAGCTCTGTACTCCCCCAATCCATGTATTGTTTTCTCTTAAGTAAAGGACATCAAGCTCATTACTAAATTGTAACATTTTTGTTATTTGACACAGCGGGAAAAAAAAGGAGCCATCAGACCTCTGGCCTTGTCTGATCTGGATGATACTTCCTTCTTAATCCATTAAAAATGGAAAACAAATGTAAAAAGTTTGAAAAAAAGTTCAGTTTAATAACGCATGGAGGGGGTCTGGGCAAGGTGGTGGAAGAGTAAGACATGGAGATCACCTTCCTTCCCACAGATACATTAGAAATACATCTACACTTGGAACTGCTCCTACAGAACACCCACTGAACGCTGGCAGAAGACGTCAGACCTCCCAAAAGGCAAGAAACTCCCTACGTACTTGGGTAGGGCAAAAGAAAAAAGAAATAACAGAGACAAAAGAATAAGGACGGGACCTGCACCAGTGGGAGGGAGCTGTGAGGGAGGAAAGTTTTCCACACACTAGGAAGCCCCTTCGCGGGTGGAGACTGCGGGTGGCAGAGGGGGGAAACTTCGGAGCCATGTAGGAGAGCGCAGCAACAGGGGTGCGGAGGGCAAAGCGGAGAGATTCCCGCACAGAGGATCAGTGCCGAGCAGCACTCACCAGCCCGAGAGGCTTGTCTGCTCAGCCGCTGGGGCGGGCGGGGGCTGGGAGCTGAGGCTCGGGCTTCGGTCAGATCGCAGGGAGAGGACTGGGGTTGGCGGCGTGAACACAGCCTGAAGGGGTTAGCACACCACAGCTAGCCGGGGCGGGGGGAGTCCGGGAAAAAGTCTGCAGCTGCCGAAGAGGCAAGAGACTTTTTCTTGCCTCTTTGTTTCACAGCACGCAAGGAGAGGGGATTCAGAGCGCCGCCTAAACGAGTTCCAGAGAAGGGCGCGAGCTGCGGATATCATCACGGACCCCAGAGACGGGCATGAGACGCTAAGGCTGCTGCTGCCGCCACCAAGAAGCATGTGTGCGAGCACAGGTCACTCTCCACACCGCCCCTCCCGGGAGCCTGTGCAGCCTGCCATGCCCAGGCTCCCGTGATCCGGGGACAACTTCCCTGGGAGAACGCACGGCGCGCCTCAGGCTGCTGCAACGTCACGCCAGCCTCTGCCGCCACAGGCTCACCCCGCATCCATATCCTTCCCTCCCCTCCGCCCGAGTGAGCCAGAGCCCCCGAAGCAGCTGCTCCTTTAACCCCGTCCTGTGTGAGCGAAGAACAGATGCCCTCAAGCAACCTACACGCAGAGGCGGGTCCAAATCCAAAGCTGAACCCTGGGAGCTGTACAAACAAAGAAGAGAAAGAGAAATTTCTCTCAGCAGCCTCAGAAGCAGCAGATTAAAGCTCCACAAACAACTTGATGTATCTGCATCTGTTGAATAACTGAATAGACAACGAATCATCCCAAATTCAGGAGGTGGACTTTGGGAGCAGGATATATTTTTTCCCCTTTTCCTTTTTTTGTGAGTGTATATGTGTATGCTTCTGGGTGAGATTTTGTCTGTATAGCTTTGCTTTCACCATTTGTCCTAGGGTTCGGTCTGTCTTTTTTTTTTTTTTTTTTTTTTACTTAAAAAAATTTTTTTCTTAATAAATGTTTTCTTAATAATTTTTTCCTTATTTCATATTTTTTATTTTAAAAAATTAAAAAATTTTTTCTCAATAAATTTTTTCTTAATAATTTTTTTCTTATTTTTTATTATAAAAAATGAATAAGTTTATTTTTTAAAAATTTTTAAAAAATTTTTCTTAATAAATTTTTTCTTAAAAATTTTTTTCCTTATTTTTTATTATAATAGCTTTATTTTATTTTATTTTATCCTCTTTCTTTCTTTCTTTCTATTTTTTCTCCCTTTTATTCTGAGCCATGTGGATGAAAGGCTCTTGGTGCTCCAGCCAGGCATCAGGGCTGTGCCTCTGAGGTGGGAGAGCCAACTTCAGGACACTGGTCCACAAGAGACCTCCCAGCTCCACGTAATACCAAACAGCGAAAATCTCTGAGAGATCTCCATCTCAACATCAAGACCCAGCTTCACTCAACGACCAGCAAGCTACAGTGCTGGACACCCTATGCCAAACAAGTAGCAAGACAGGAACACAGCCCCATCCATTAGCAAGGCTACCTAAAATCATAAAAAGGCCACAGACACCCCAAAACACACCACCAGACGTGGACGTGCCCACCAGAAAGACAAGATCCAGCCTCATCCACCAGAACACAGGCACTAGTCCCCTCCACCAGGAAGCCTACACAACCCACTGAACCAACCGAAGCCACTGGGGACAGATACCAAAAACAACGGGAACTACGAAGCTGCAGCCTGTGAAAAGGAGACCCCAAACACAGTAAGATAAGCAAAATGAGACGACAGAAAAACACACAGCAGATGAAGGAGCAGGGTCAAAACACACCAGACCTAACAAATGAAGAGGAAATAGGCAGTCTACCTGAAAAAGAATTCAGAATAATGATAGTAAGGATGATCCAAAATCTTGGAAATAGAATAGAAAAAATGCAAGAAACATTTAACAAGGACCTAGAAGAACTAAAGAGGAACCAAGCAACGATGAAAAACACAATAAATGAAATTAAAAATACTCTAGACGGGATCAATAGCAGAATAACTGAGGCAGAAGAATGGATAAGTGACCTGGAAGATAAAATAGTGGAAATAACTACTGCAGAGCAGAATAAAGAAAAAAGAATGAAGAGAACTGAGGACAGTCTCAGAGATCTATGGGACAACATTAAACGCACCAACATTTGAATTATAGGGGTCCCAGAAGAAGAAGAGAAAAAGAAAGGGAGTGAGAAAATATTTGAAGAGATTATAGTTGAAAACTTCCCTAATATGGGAAAGGAAATAGTTAATCAAGTCCTAGAAGCACAGAGAGTCCCATACAAGATAAATCCAAGGAGAAACACGCCAAGACACATATTAATCAAACTATCAAAAATTAAATATAAAGAAAACATATTAAAAGCAGCAAGGGAAAAACAACAAATAACACACAAGGGAATCCGCATAAGGTTAACAGCTGATCTTTCAGCAGAAACTCTGCAAGCCAGAAGGGAGTGGCAGGATATACTTAAAGTGATGAAGGAGAAAAACCTACAACCAAGATTACTCTACCCAGCAAGGATCTCATTCAGATTCAATGGAGAAATTAAAACCTTTACAGACAAGCAAAAGCTGAGAGAGTTCAGCACCACCAAACCAGCTTTACAACAAATGCTAAAGGAACGTCTCTAGGCAAGAAACACAAGAGAAGGAAAACACCTACAATAACAAACCCAAAACCTATAAGAACATGGGAATAGGAACATGCATATCGATAATTACCTTAAATGTAAATGGATTAAATTCTCCCACAAAAAGACACAGACTGGCTGAATGGATACAAAAACAAGACCCATATATATGCTGTCTACAAGAGACCCACTTCAGACCTAGAGACACATACAGACTGAAAGTGAGGGGATGGAAAAAGATATTCCATGCAAATGGAAATCAAAAGAAAGCTGGAGTAGCAATTCTCATATCAGACAAAATAGACTTTAAAATAAAGACTATTACAAGAGACAAAGAAGGACACTATATAATGATCAAGGGATCGATCCAAGAGGAAGGTATAACAATTGTAAATATTTATGCACCCAACATAGGAGCACCTCAATACATAAGGCAAATACTAACAGCCATAAAAGGGGAAATCGACAGCAACACAATCATAGTAGGGGACTTTAACACCCCACTTTCACTAATGGACAGATCATCCAAAATGAAAAAAAATAAGGAAACACAAGCTTTAAATGATACATTAAACAAGATGGACTTAATTGATATTTATAGGACATTCCACCCAAAAACAACAGAATACACATTTTTCTCAAGTGCTCATGGAACATTCTCCAGGATAGATCATATCTTGGGTCACAAATCAAGCCTTGGTAAGTTTAAGAAAATTGAAATCATATCAAGTATCTTTTCTGACCACAGTGCTATGAGACTAGATATTAATTACAGGAAAAGATCTGTAAAAAATACAAACACATGGAGGCTACACAATACAGTACTTAATAACGAAGTGATCACTGAAGAAATCAAAGGGGAAATCAAAAAATACCTAGAAACAAATGACAATGGAGACACGACGACCCAAAACCTATGGGATGCAGCAAAATCAGTGCTAGGAGGGAAGTTTATAACAATACAAGCCTACATCAAGAAACAGGAAACATCTCGAATAAACAACCTAACCTTGCACCTAAAGCAATTAGAGAAAGAAGAACAAAAAAACCCCAAAGCTAGCAGAAGGAAAGAAATCATAAAGATCAGATCAGAAATAAATGAAAAAGAAATGAAGGAAACAATAGCAAAAATCAATGAAACTAAAAGCTGGTTCTTTGAGAAGATAAACAAAATTGATAAGCCATTAGCCAGACTCATCAAGAGAAAAAGGGAGAAGACTCAAATCAATAGAATTAGAAATGAAAAAGGAGAAGTAACCACTGACACTGCAGAAATACAAACGATCATGAGAGATTACTACAAGCAAATCTATGCCAATAAAATGGACAACCTGGAAGAAATGGACAGATTCTTAGAAATGCACAACCTACCAAGACTGAACCAGGAAGAAATAGAAAATATGAACAGACCAATCACAAGCACTGAAATTGAAACTGTGATTAAAAATCTTCCAACAAACAAAAGCCCAGGACCAGATGGCTTCACAGGTGAATTCTATCAAACATTTAGAGAAGAGCTAACACCTATCCTTCTCAAACTCTTTCAAAATATTGCAGAGGGAGGAACACTCCCAAACTCATTCTACGAGGCCACCATCACCCTGATACCAAAACCAGACAAAGATGTCACAAAGAAAGAAAACTACAGGCCAATATCACTGATGAACATAGATGCAAAAATCCTCAACAAAATACTAGCAAACAGAATCCAACAGCACATTAAAAGGATCATACACCATGATCAAGTGGGGTTTATCCCAGGAATGCAAGGATTCTTCAATATACGTAAATCAATCAACGTGATACATCATATTAACAAACTGAAGGAGAAAAGCCATATGATCATCTCAATAGATGCAGAGAAAGCTTTCAACAAAATTCAACACCCATTTATGATAAAAGCCCTGCAGAAAGTAGGCATAGAGGGAACTTTCTATAAAGGCCATATATGACAAACCCACAGCCAACATTGTCCTCAATGGTGAAAAACTGAAACCATTTCCACTAAGATCAGGAACAAGACAAGGTTGCCCACTCTCACCACTATTATTCAACATAGTTTTGGAAGTGTTAGCCACAGCAATCAGAGAAGACAAAGAAATAAAAGGAATCCAAATCGGAAAAGAAGAAGTAAAGCTGTCACTGTTTGCAGATGACATGATACTATACATAGAGAATCCTAAAACTGCTACCAGAAAACTACTAGAGCTAATCAATGAATTTGGTAAAGTAGCAGGATACAAAATTAATGCACAGAAATCTCTAGCATTCCTATATACTAATGATGAAAAATCTGAAAATGAAATTAAGAAAACACTCCCATTTACCATTGCAACAAAAAGAATAAAATATCTAGGAATAAACCTACCTAAGGAGACAAAAGACCTGTATGCAGAAAATTATAGGACACTGATGAAAGAAATTAAAGATGATACAAATAGATGGAGAGATATACCATGTTCTTGGATTGGAAGAATCAACATTGTGAAAATGACTCTACTACCCAAAGCAATCTACAGATTCAATGCTATCCCTATCAAACTACCACTGGCATTTTTCACAGAACTAGAACAAAAAATTTCACAATTTGTATGGAGAAACAAAAGACCCCGAATAGCCAAAGCAATCTTGAGAACGAAAAATGGAGCTGGAGGAATCAGGCTCCCTGACTTCAGACTATATTACAAAGCTACAGTAATCAAGACAGTTTGGTACTGGCACAAAAACAGAAATATAGATCAATGGAACAGTATAGAAAGCCCAGAGATAAACCCACACACATATGGTCACCTTATCTTTGATAATGGAGGCAAGCATATACAGTGGAGAAAAGACAGCCTCTTCAATAAGTGGTGCTGGGAAAATTGGACAGGTACATGTAAAAGTATGAAATTAGAACACTCCCTGACACCATACACAAAAATAAACTCAAAATAGATTAAAGACCTAAGTGTAAAGCCAGACACTATCAAACTCTTAGAGGAAAACATAGGCAGAACACTCTATGACATACATCACAGCAAGATCCTTTTTGACCCAGCTTCTAGAGAAATGGAAATAAAAACACAAATAAACAAATGGGACCTAATGAAACTTAAAAGCTTTTGCACAGCAAAGGAAACCATAAACAAGACAAAAAGACAACCCTCAGAATGGGAGAAAATATTTGCAAATGAAGCAACTGACAAAGGATTAATCTCCAAGATTTACAAGCAGCTCATGCAGCTCAATAACAAAAAAACAAACAACCCAATCCAAAAATGGGCAGAAGACCTAAAAAGACATTTCTCCAAAGAAGATATACAGATTGCCAACAAAGATATGAAAGAAGGCTCAACATCATTAATCATTAGAGAAATGCAAATCAAAACTACAATGAGATATCATCTCACACCAGTCAGAATGGCCATCATCAAAAAATCTAGAAACAATAAATGCTGGAGAGGGTGTGGAGAAAAGGGAACACTCTTGCACTGTTGGTGGGAATGTAAATTGATACAGCCACTATGGAGAACCGTATGGAGGTTCCTTAAAAAACTACAAATAGAACTACCATACGACCCAGCAATCCCACTACTGGGCATATACCCTGAGAAAACCATAATTCAAAAAGAGTCATGTACCAAAATGTTCATTGCAGCTCTATTTACAATAGCTAGGACATGGAAGCAACCTAAGTGTCCATCATCGGATGAATGGATAAAGAAGATGTGGCACATATATACAATGGAATATTACTCAGCCATAAAAAGAAATGAAATGGAGGTATTTGTAATGAGGTGGATGGAGTTAGAGTCTGTCATACAGAGTGAAGTAAGTCAGAAAGAGAAAAACAAATACAGTATGCTAACACATATATATGGAATCTAAGGGAAAAAAAAGGTCATGAAGAACCTAATGGCAAGACGGGAATAAAGACACAGACCTACTAGAGAATGGACTTGAAGATATGGGGAGGGGGAGGGGTAAGATGTGCCAGGGTGACAGAGTGGCAGGGACATATATACACTACCAAATGTAAAATAGATAGCTAGTGGGAAGCAGCCGCATAGCACAGGGAGATCAGCTCGGTGCTTTGTGACCGCCTGGAGGGGTGGGATGGGGAGCGTGGCGGGGGGAGACGCAGGAGGGAGGAGATGTGGGAAGGTATGTATATGTATAACTGATTCACTTTGTTACAAAGCAGAAACTAACACACCATTGTAAAGCAATTATACTCCAATAAAGATGTTAAAAAATAAAAAAAATAACGCATGGAGATGAGACAATTCAACATTCTGCTGAGTAGGGCACTAACAGAAAAGCGCTCATATCTCCCTACTCTGTTCAGCAACAGCCGTAAAGAACAAGTCAGATGGTCAGAGAAACTCATGCAAGCAGCTGGATGAAGTCAGTTCCATGCAGTATCCATTTCCAGCCTTTGCCACAGCTACGCCCACACAAATGAGCACCCAAACTTTACCTTCACACATTCAGCTTAAGTTGCCCAGCAAACTTACCACGTGGACCAACCAGCCTTTGGTACTCACACTTCATTTTTATTTGCTTTTTATCCTATAATCCTTTCTTGTTTTATTTTCTTTAAACTTAGAAAGGGTGATGCAGTATAAAAAATAAAGTTTGTCCATAGGTCCTTTATAAGCTCAGGGCCAGATCAGATTTTGCTAAGACTCCAATATGCATGTATGAATATGTTTTCCTGAAACCTTGCTGATATCTACATACAAATGATGAGTAATGATTCTTGAAGAAAAGTGAAATCTTTCAGTCTGATTATTTCCTGTCCTGGGTGAGAGTCAGGAATGCATAGAGGCTAAATGTTCTTCTCTACCTCACTCTCCCGTCCCTCCAACAGGCTAGCCAGGGCATGTTCTCATGGCAAAGGCAGCTGTGCACTAGTGGAAGCAGAAACACACATATACAGTTGGTTTTCAAGCTTCTGCATGTATCCCATCTGCTAACATTTAATTGGCCCAAATTAGTCATGTGGCCACAGTCAGAATCAAGAGGCACAGAAATAGACTCCACCACCTCCTATGTAATTGGCCCAAATTAGTCATGTGGCCACAGTCAGAATCAAGAGGCACAGAAATAGTCTCCACCACCTCCTATATCAAAAGGTGTGGTTATGAAGAGGAGAAAGGAATTGAGTCACGAATGCAGTGAATCTATGACACCATAGATGTGCTCACAGTCACAGATGATAATATAGAGACCCAAGAATGTGTCGGAGATGAAACTAGAACTCAGGTTTCTAGACTTATGGTTTGCTCCTCTTTTTATGGTACCCGTTGCCTTTATTTTACTAAAGAGCAATTACATGACTGATAAAGATAAGTCATAATCAATTTTAGTATTATCAGTTATAATCCGTACTCCCTAAAATAGTGCCTAAGAAATACCTTATCTATAAAATATGTGTGAACAGCTTTGAACCAAACATGGAAAACTATTCTCTGTCTGATATTTTAGCAGTTAAGATTTTATGCTATTAGAGAGCACAATGCAGGCCAAGCAAGTATTAGAAAAAGGGAAGCATAAACTATGATGACTGGAGACACTTACAATGTACTTAGAGTTGGCAGATTTAGCAACTAAAAATACAAGATGCCAGGTTAAATTAGAATTTCATAAAAAATGACTACTATTTTAGTGTCTTGTGCATGTTTTGGAATATACTTACACTAAAAAATATTCATGATTTATCAGAAATTCACATTTAACTGAGTACATTCCATTATATCTGGCAACCTTATATTTACTAGGAGATTTAAGATACATACAAATCATAACTAACAATGTGTGATATACATGCCTATATATAATATTAGTAATAATTCATTCCTAAAAATTTTTTTCAGAGGAGAATTACTGTAAGTATTCAAAATAAAATTTTATAATGAAAAGTATTGTCATATTGGCAAATTAATTAGCATCTTCAAAAAACAAACTTTTCCATAAAATGAAATAAGAAAGTACAATAGGATTTCATATGCATAGATGGCAGTTAATTCCATGATAGGGTTTGAGTGAGTAGGAATTGAACTTCATAAATGCATAATGAATTCGCTAAGGTTCTAGGGCTTTTAATGTACCTTTAGTGGACTAGAAAAGTGAAAACAAAGAGAAAGAACTCTGGATTCCACAAACAAGAGTGGAAAATGCTGCCCCACAGAGTGGATGTGGTAAGAGGATATGGAATAATTTCTTCTCAGTACTTTTTGGTGCTCCCCTGGCAAGGGGACCATCCCCAGTGGACTCTATTCCGGGCACCCTCTCTCTAGGGACTCCAGCCACAATGCCTGTGACCTCATATCAGAGCCCAGTGTTTGAAGGGAAGAAGTAACTAAATAGCTGGGAGAATCCAAAATTGTTTTTTAAAAAAGTAAAGTAAGAAATTAAAATTAAAACATAAAATAAATGTAAAAAATTTGTGTCAATATAAATTGGTAGACAAGATGAAGAGTTAGTAACAGTCTGGTTCTATCAACAGCTGTCAGTGGGAAGGAACTGAAAAAAAACAAAAACAAAAAACTTTCTCCTAAATCTGGCCAAGCCATCTGTTAAAACTTGTTTCCATTAAATGTTTGTTAATTTAATTTATAAAAGCCAAAGCCCAATGGTCGTTGTCTGCTGCACACAATAGGGGCAGTATGTGTACAGGCTGGCTCTCTGCCAGTATATAGTATCATACAGACTGGTGTCTTGTATGTAAACATTGTTTGAATCTCTAATAATCAAAACAAATTTTTTAAAAAACCCTCCATGGCTCCAATATCCTTATAATGCAAAACAAATACTGAACTTCCTGTGTCCAGTTTCTGTATTTAGACTGTGGGTCTTCTTGTTGGCAAATCAATGTGAGCAGAGTTTGTTTCACCACTTTCATTAGGTCAAAGTTTTCACTTCCTCTAGGGAGAGAGAGGAAGTTGCCACTGAAGGAGAATCAACTCTGTGTTGTATGCTTTACGGTCATTGCACTGGATGTCACATTTAATAAAATTTCTCATATTACAAGTTAAATATTGAATATGTACAGCTTATGGACATATAGTGTCTTATGGATATGTTGGATATTACTTGCAATGTATGCTATGATTATATACACAATAAATATAAAAATAGTAAATCAAAACAGTAGTATAAATTATGTAATATTCTATTACAAATATTGATTGTCATAATTAATAATATATGCTAAATAAAAAAGTTGAAGGGAAAGGTAAGAGGGAGAATATTCATTCTCTTCCCCTGGCTTCTATTCAGTCCATAAATATTTCCCACACAACTTCTCTCCCAATGAGAGAAGCAGATGTTGTTTTTTTCACTCCACCAACCAGGAAATCTTTATTGGGTATCTTCTAGGTGCTCTGCACTGTGCTAGATAGAGTGGAGGATAAGGAACAAATGTAAGAAATGTTCCTGGTCTCCAGAAGCTTGTGGTCCATCTCTAATGTCCCCACGATAGCTCTGCCCTGGGGTTTTTGTTATTTGTATAACAACCTTCTCCTACTGGCCATCCAGTGACCAATGGTCAATGTGGAGCCCATTGGGTGGCTATGGTGAGAACCACTGAGGTACAGGGCAACTCCATCCACCTATTTTCAAGAATTATTTATTAAGTACTCACCATGTTCCTTCAGTATTTGTTTGAACTTGAGTGTGTGTGTGTAAGAAAGAGAGAGGGAGAAACTTCACTTAAATAGCTTCGACATGAAACTTAATAACTGTAACCTGAAAGGGTCAATTCAGCACCCATATGATCCACCGCTGGGTGTCTACTAAAGGAAGGGGGCAATTAAGGGATTAAAAATCAGAGTGGAGGTTTGATATAACATGGAAGAATCAACAGGTTAATTTACTGTTTGTTGTTGTTATTTGTTTTGCTCCATTTTGTTTTCCAATGTTAACTGGTTGCCATGATATTCTGTGGGTGTCATTTAATTCCCAGGCCAGGACGTCACTTAGGCACGGGGACAATGTGGTTTGCTGATGAAAAATTTATCTGTGTGCAATACTCATGTGGACTTCATTTCTATTAAAATAATATGCTTTATTTAGCCAATGAGTTGGAATTTTTAAAAAATTCCTTTGTGCTAAAGTCATCTCTGTATCTCATTTTAAAACCAACCCAAATATCTTAGGTCCAAAGAGAAGCATTCAATCGACACTTTATCAAACTGTAAAACATTGATTTGTTAAAACAAATATGTTTTTCCTTTATTTTCTTGCACATACCTTTTACTTAGTTATTATCCAGCCCAGTACTTTTCCATCTGGACAGATGGCAGAGCCAAGAGGCTGTGACAAATGAGACTATTCACACCTACTATACGGCATCAAGTGAGCAAATGTTGGCAGCTGAGGTCCATGAGGAACAATTGTGGGTTTGGTATCTGAAGATCAAATTCCAATGTCAGTTCTGCTTCTTGTTTGATTGTCATTGGGTAGGTCCTTCAGTGGCTTCTGGGCATCAGTCTTCAGTCTTTAAGATAAAGATGATGCAAGGCTGGTACTGTTATGGGGAGGTTTGAGTGAGAGAAGAGATGCAAAAATGCTTTATAGTAATACCACTAAATGAGGTTGGAAGAATGCTGTAATATGGCTTCTGAAGCTCCATAAAAAGGTGCAGAACCACCCAGAAGTCTTCAAACAGAATGATCTTTGTTCTCTCATGACCTCCTGATCTCTGTCTTCCATTTGCCTTTTAGTCACTCTGATAACAGAACCATTCTGAGTTTTTGTTTCCAAGCCCTCAGGAAGAACCTGAATCAACCACAATAAAATTGAAGAGTATTTCTTTTTTTGTGGTTATCCTTACTCTTGATTTTATTTTTTAATTAACACAATAAAATTGACTTTTGGGAGTGGGTAAAATTCTGAGTTTTAACATACATGTAGATTTGTGTGACCACCACCACAATCAGGATATAGAACAACTCCATCATTCCAAAAACATTCCCTGGTGTCACTCCTGTGTAATTGCACCTCCTCCACTCCCTCCCTTGAAGAGTATTTCTGATTGAAAAATCAATGGTAAGAAGACTTCGATGGTTGAGAGAATTTAAGTCAACAGTAAAAATTCCTTAATAATTTATTCTTTATCAGCTTAAAAATCTAAAGTGCCTTAGATTTAAAATCACTCGCAAAATAAGAGAATTAACAGAATTCAGAACTACTGAAATTAAATGTATACAGAAAAGTTGGAAATTTTCAACAAATATACTCAGCAACAAAACTAATAAAAATCACCATTGTTAAGTAATTCTACCCTGAACATCCTACCGACCAAGCTTAAATTTTGAAAAGGAAATAATGAATTCTCATCATAGAATATGAATGTAAGACAACCTTTACTTCTGGGAACAAATTATAAAGGAGATGCACTATTCCTTTTTTATTGAGATATAATTGACATATAACATTGTATTAGTTTTAGTTGTACAACACAATGATTTGATATATGTGTATATTACAGGATGATTGCCACAATTAGTTTAGTTAAATCTGTCACTACACAGTTACACATTTCTTTCTTGATGAGACTTCTAAGAGCTACTTTCTTAGCAACCTTGGAATATACAATACAGCATTGTTAACTATAGTCACCATGCAGTATACTACATTCCCAGGACTGATTGATCTCATAACTGGCAATTGCACCTTTTGACAATCTTCACCCATTTATTCATTTATTCTTTGTTTCTGGGACCCTAATCAAGATATACTGCTACAATTCTCAAGCTGTGGAATGTCCCAGGAGTATGGTGACATGTCAAGGGTAAACATAAAGGCACAGATGACTTAGAACACCAACTTAACAGTTTGGGGTAAAATTAACATGTTTATATGTTTATGTTAATGCAAATACATGTCATGTCATAGGAGCAAACTTTTCCTTTGCTTTTACAATAAAACACATCCAGGAGTGTGTTCTGCTGAGCTTACACCCCAAACTGCAGGAGCAACGCTGTAATTCTCTGTCAGTAGAGTCTTTTTGCAGAATTTTCTGATTTTCTGATATAATGACAATATCTTTCATAACAGTTTTAGAGAAAATGCTAATGTTTTCCCATGCAGTTATATATATCCTCCACAAAAATCCAGGGCAGAGCATGAAAACATGACTCACAAAGGTGCATGTTCAGAGAGCAAAAACAAGGAAGCTTGTTTTGGGATAGTTCCTTGTACTCTGCCTCTAAGGAAACAGGACTTAATCTACAAATGTGGTCCTCAAAGAACCTGCATCAGAAAATTCTGGGAATGCTTACTAAAATGAAGATTTTTAGAATATACCTAAGACCCAAAAGATGATCATTTCTGGAACAAAGGCTCAGGAATCTTCCTGGGAACTTATTAGAGGATTGATACATAAACACGTGGAAGTTTGCAAACAGTTTAAGATGCTTGAAGGGATTTAAATTCCCCTCATCTAGCTTTCTTGTGTATCACTTTCTCAGCTCATCTTTTGACAAGAACACGGTGGCAGCTAAACCTCTAACAACTTTTTGAGCTGGTTGAAGGGAGTACCATACACTTCAAATACCAGAACTCTAGGTGGAAAATTTACCGTTCTACCATGGATATCGTGAGCCTGACTTATAGCCTTGCTCATTTGGAGAACCAGTGACACTCACCTGAGAAGGGTTACCGGGGTCACTACAAAGAAGGTCAAACATTTTCTAAACCCCCCTTCAATCTGCTTAAGTGCCTAGACAAATATTTGAATGGTGACCACACAACAGACGTTTATTTCCTTTCACAAAAATCAAGTTCCCTAGGTTCTTATGAGATAGCATGGCATACCAAAATATGGTTCTATGGTCTGTTAGTTTTGTATCAGACTTCCTCAGGAAGATCTTCTCAGAGTCTTTAATTTATTCATTTGCAGGGTTTTGAAGAGGAAGGTAAAAATGCAACCTATTTTTTTCTTGAACTTATCAGGCCAGAGACCCTTTGTGCTGGACAGCATCTTGCAACACCCACTTTCTGTATCCCCCTTGCTACTCGGAGTAGGATTCAGAAATCAACATGGATCTGCATCAGCCTCCTCTGGGAGCTTGCCAGAAATGCACAAACTCGAGCGCCCCACCCCAGAACTACTGAAACAGAGTCTGAGGTTTAACAAAGTCTCCAGGAGATCTGTATACAGGTCAAGCCTGAGAAGCAAGGCTATAGAACCCTTTTTTAGAACCAGTGCCAAGGACAATGACAGAAATGGTTTTAATGTGGAAAACTTCAAGAATCAATCTTACAGTTCATTCACCTTGGCTCCTGAAAGACTCTGGTGTTGCTTCCAAGGAACATCTGCTCTGGCGCAGGGATTTTTCACTGGGAAGATGACATCTGAAGGCTGCATGTGAAGTGACTCTTTCTGCAGATGAGAAAAGTACAAGGCTGTGCTGTGGTTCATAGCTTTCTTGACCCAGGGACAATTTTGATCTGCACCAAAGCTGCCCCATGGAGACAGAGATGTGAAAAGAATTAGAACTTTGTCTGCCATTTGAATCTGCTCCCCTGCAGAAAAATAGCCCATTTCCCAGCCACAGCTGGGAACACATCATCCTGTTTCAGCTGATGAATAATCAGAGCTTTTCCAAATGACTATTCCCCAGCCACTCTGAGTCCCAAGCATAGATTCTGAATCAGGTGTATGTGAAATAAAAACAGGGCTCGAGTTGGGAGGGAAAAGATGAAGCTCGAGCCTTAACAAGCAAAATGTACGTTAATAAAAGCCACGCACGGCCTCAAGTCCATGTAAGGTATGGCTCAACCAGCAAGAGCAAGGTTCCCATCGGAATCTTCCCAGCGTACAGCCATGACTCATGCCCAGAGCCATCTTGTCCCTGCAAGAAAAGCATAAATCATCATCCATTCTTAAAAATGGTGCCAAAAGTGCATTTTATTCAAATGCATTCCTTAAAATAATGGCTGAGGAAATAGTACAAGAGTATTCAACTGACAACTGAGTCTTTAGTGCTCACATCTGGAGTGAAAAATGTGTCACGGGTGGTTACAGTGGATTCTAGAGATGTTGGGAATTCCTAAACACACAAAAATCCATGAACATCAGAGCTGGTTTTATTCTTTTGAAGAGGAAATTTTGTGCCTCGGTCACACCTACAAAGAGGACTCCTAAGTTTTATGATGCAAACCATACCGTGTTTTTCTTTCCTTTCGTTTTCTTCTTTTCTTTTCGTCTTTCGTATTTTAACCAACAGCATGAGGGGAAAAAAGTATTTGTCATAGATTCCTCTAAACTTTCTCTCTCCTATATCCTTTCCACTAACATTCAGACAAGCTCAGGATTCTTTCACAATTATAATAAAGCATCCGTGACTCTGTTTCTCCTCCTGCTACCTCCTCTTGAGCTAGCTTGTTAAGTTTCATTTACAGGTCCATCTTCTCTGCCACTATGTGTTCTCTGTGCCCCAGCCTCTGAGAGGGAGATTCTAGGATGTGATCCCAGAAACAGCAGTAGAGAGTAGAAGACTATGCCAGGAAAGGGCAGAAAGTTCACGAAGAGGATATTATCAAACCAGTTACCATTGTGGGCAACCAGTGCTCAGAGAGACAGTGTAGAATATTCTTTAGAGTTATTACAACTGAAGGGCAAGGGACTGGGATATTCAGTTATCAAATCCCTGTCTGTCATGTTGGAGGGCTGTTCCCGGGGACATTAACGCTATCATTTTGGTTTGCTCTGTGCTTAGGTTAAGGGTGCTCTCCAGCCTAAATAAATAGATACGTATATATATACACACATACCTCAAGAAAAGCAGCCTTTGGGATACAGAAGTGACTGCCAAAGGGATCTGGACAAGACACGCACAACATCTCCTCCACCCTCTCTATTCGACCCCTGCAAGAGCTCTTGCTAAGCACTAATGTGGCTAAAACGCTTAGACTTTTTCCAGCAATTGCACTGCTTGATGTATTGGTTCATAGTTTAAAGACTCACAGCCACTGCTTCCTTTTTGAAGTTACGTGACATCCCAACCTTCTGGACATTCTCCTTTCTCTCCTGCCATTCTTAACATCCTTGATGACTCATCTTCCTCTACCCAAACTGGAAGTGCCAGGTTGCTCAATTGTGCTAAGGACTTTCCTCTTCTCCTCCTACCCTGGCTTGCTGGGTGAGCGCATCTGCTCCTATGGTTTCAGTTACTGCCTAAAAAATTGACTTACAAATTTATATCTCTGGTGGCTCAGACCTCCTGACCAATGAGGCTGATGGCCCATGCAACATCGGACATCCCACAATTGCTTCAAATGCAAAGATTAGGCACAAAAGCCATCTTCTGTCTCTTGCTTCCCCTGGAAGAAAAAAAATGGCCCTCATCTAATATTTCTTCTATGTATTGTATGGAAATATGTTAATATAAATGTTCCAGACATTACATGAAATTTCTAATATTTCTTAAGTCAGTGAATAATACCACCTTCCACTCAGTTAGACAAACTGGAAAACCAGCATCCATGACACATGTTTCCCTGTTTCCTGCCTCCACAGCATGCATTTCATTATTAGACCTCATCCACTGGATTCCATCAATGGATTATTTCTCTTTTAAAATTTATTTTATTAAAGTATAGTTGATTTACAATGTTGTGTTAATTTCTGCTATACAGCAAAATGATTCAGTTATACATATATACATTCTTTTTCATATTCTTTTCCATTATGGTTTATCACAGAATATTGAATATAGTTCCCTGTGCTATACAGTAGGACCTTGTTGTTTATCCATCCTATGTATACTAGTTTGCATCTGTCAATCCCAAACTCCCAATCCCATCCCTCTATCCCCCTCACCTTTGGCAACCACAAGTCTGTTCTCTATGTCTGTGAATGTCTCTGTTTGGTAGATAAATTCATTTGTGTCATATTTTAGATTCCACATATAAGTGATATCATATGATATTTGTCTTTCTCTTTCTGACTTAGTTCACTTAGTAGGATAATCTCTAGTTGCATCCATGTTGCTGCAAATGACATTATCTCATTCTTTTTTATGGTTGAGTAATATTCCATTGTATATATGTACCGTATCTTCTTTACATGAATGGATTATTTCTTAAATCCTTCCACTCCTGTCCATTTCCTGATCCATCCTTACCTCTTACCATAGCCTAGCACATGCCTTCCTCGGACCTTTTCTTCACACTGCAGCCTGAGGGAGTGTTTAACAATACAGCTCTGTTTTACTGCCCTTGGATCTGACTCTTGTCTGCTGCTCCTGTGCCATCCAGCACTACTTTCTACCTAGGCTTTCCTGTTCCACCAGTGCTTACCTCTTTTTGATTTGGAAAGTGCCATACTGCCTCTGGCCTGGGGATCTTCATAACTGCTACCCGCCTTGACCTTGAAGCCATTTCTCCCAGCATCTCTTTCCATTAACTAATGTCTACACATCCTTCAGATATAAGCTTAACCATGACTACCTCAAAGAAGCCTTTCCTGTTTTTCCTGATTCCTCTAGGAAAAGGGTCGGTTCCCCCATTATTCCATTCTTTAGGACATTCCACTGAAACCCTTGACTCATATTATAATTATAATTAATTATTTGTGGAATTAATTGCCTGCATCAGTGTAAGCTCCCTAAGAATAGGTACTGTGACAGTTTAATTTACAGCCAAATAACCAGCACCTTGAACAATGCTAATTACTCAATGAATTTTTACTAAGCCTACTGACAATTCAAAAAGTTTAACTGTGCCAAGCTTGAGTTACATTTGCTCTTTGGTTTTATATGCTACTCCTCTCTTTCCATTTATAGGATATTGAACATCATCCTAAGAATAATAGAAACATATATGTATTAGTTTTCTGGGGTTGCTAAAACAAAGTACACAAACGGGGTGGCTTAAACAACAGAAATTTATTGTCTCACAGTTCTGGAGGCTAGAAGTCTGAAATCAAGGTGTCAGCAAGTTCTGTTCCTTCTAAGGGCCGTAAGAGAAGGATCTGTTCTAGGCCTCTCTCCTTGGCTTATAGAGGCTATCTTCATATTCACATGGTGTTCTTACTATATATGTATATCTGTGTCCAAATTTCCCCTTTTTATAAAAATACCAGTCATATTAGAGTAGGATCCACCTTCATGACCTCATCTTAACAAATTACATCTGCAATGATCTTATTTCCAAACAAGATCACATTTTCAGGTACTGGGGGTTAGGACTTTAACATCTGTAGCATACAGTTATGAAAATATCTAAGGATTTTCAGCAGCAGGGTTGATAAACAACTAGATCCACATTGTTGATAGATCATGATCGCTTTAGGGTGAAGAAAAGATTGGAGGGGGCAAGATAGGCCTGGTGGAAGCTAGAGGCCTATTATAATGCTTGCAGCAATGTCCACGAGTATAGTTTCTCTATTAGCATTGCCCAGGATCAAAGATCTACCCCACTGAGTGCCAGTAGTATGAACTTCACTGCTCTGGGGTCAGTTTTCATAGCTATATAATGGCTACAATTTTAGCATGACATAGTTTATAATGCTGGAGGAAAGAACCAAAACTAGACTGACCTGTGATCTGACATAGGAACTTATATTTTCCTTCAATATCTCAGCATAACACTCAAAAAAGAAAAAAAAAAAAAAAGTTCGTTTTTAAGGCCAAATCAGACATTGAGATGGCTTGTGACAGTTTTGTTTATACGAATATATTTTGTGCCAAAGAAGAAAAGTGTAGGCATTATTCAAACATTTCAGTTTTCTATTATTATGCAGGCATTTTGTAGGACTATCCAATAGAAAAGTGGATCTTGGATCTTTATAAAGATAAGAAATATGAACTGGAGTGGAAGCCAAAGAGTCATCACATTTAAAACACCCTCTTCTCTACTTCTGTTCCACACCAATCCATTCTTTTTTCTTCCTTTTCCTTTCAATTACATAGCCTAATCCCCACCCATATTTTTATCACTACAAATAATGGAACTCTGGGTCTTGTCCCAAGAGAAGAGTTGTCCAACTTATTTTTCCCTCCTAGTCCTTGGCAAGTCCGTTGGGTGACCCACACAGACACCTCAGAGGGTGGTGCCTCCCGCCCCCTCAAGCCACAGAAACAAAGCCTTAGCCATTGCATACTCTTGGCTCTAGCCTTTGTCATCATTTTAATTTTTTAAACATTACTTTGTCATTAACTCATTCCACTTATGTAGGGAGAATAAGCCAGAGATAGTTAAGGAGTGCCTCTGATTGTTCTGGAACCAAAGGGAAAAAAAAAAAAAATTACAGCATTGCTATTGCCCAATGTACAGAAGACAATGGCTATTTTGCCACGGTAGAATTCTGAATCACAGGACAATGTAATTTATTTATTCTATAAATTGTACTATGCCGCAAGCCAAATCAGAACAGTCTTTTGGACAACATTTTAATAAGACAAAGGAAATGAATTATTTTATATAGGAAGGAGGTACATCTGAAATTATTGGGATGATACACTTATGCTAACATTAGGTATTAATTAACCATAGGATCAATTTCATTTTTTATAAGACTAATCTCCTACCTCTCCCTTAGAGATGTACAGATTGTAAAATATGAAAAATAAACAATATGTGATATTATTTTTTTGTGTATAAGAAGGTTAATTTATATTTTTCCTGTTTAATAGAATTTGAAGGGAAGAGTGATAAATAGAAAAGCTACATTATAGGTACCTGTTTTGTTAAGAGGAGAATACATACAATCTTATACATTCTATTAGAAAGTGGAAAAAGGTTGATTCACCATTTTGAGGAACAGAAGAAACTAACATTTAATGGGAAAGAGAATGAGGGTGCTCACATAAATGCTTCTCAAACTTTAATGTGCTTCCAGTTAAAGAAAACTAGGATTTTATGTAAGCAAAGGTAAAAATATACAGATAGAAATGCTGTCAAGACAACCCAAGGGAAGAGCGCTGATGAGAAGAATTAACTCCTGGGTCTGCAAAAACCAGTAGAGCTGATGAAATAGCCATGGGCGTAGTTTGAATTAAGGCTTTGATTGCTGTTGTCATTGTTCTTTGGCTTCTCCTTTTACACATTGACATGGCCAAGACTTACACATTAAAAACTAAACCAGAACAATGTCTTCTGTGAATCCTTATCCTGCCCATGTATGATCCCACTAAGGTGGGATGTTTAAAAATGTCAGTTAAGTGCCCCCAAAAGTTTTAGCCAAAATATTTAAATAATAAACTTTTGTGTAGACCCATTGTTTGGAGAAACTGAAATGGATTTCATTCTAATTATTCTTCTATCATAACTAATGTCTCAATTGCCCCCTTTTCCAGAGAATTTCCCTTGGCAAAATGGCAGCCATTTGCCCAGGAGGTCACCTCCCATACCCATTGCCAATGACTGGTTGACATGAAGAATGCAAAATGCCAGCCCGTCACCTCAAGGGAGGAACAGATGCACGGTGTCATTCACACTCCAGAGCCTCTATTAGATCAGGCTAAAGCCAGAGTCCAGCAGAGACCACATGCCAGCATGGCTCCCTCCCTGACCGTACCTGCTTCCTTCACCCCAACCCCTTCTCCTGAGAGCCCCACTCCAACAAATCACATGCATCTGAATCTCTTTCTTAGTCTCTGCTTCTAAAGAAGAGGACCTAAATTAAGCTATAGTTCTTGATCTATTACAGATACATGGTTTTCACATATTTATTTCATTGACTTCTCAGGACTACCTTATTTGGAAAGCCAAATAGGGTAGTCATCATTGAGATCACTAGAGACCAGGGCTGAGCCCAGGTTTTTTTTCTGTTTTCTAAACATAGTCTATATTTCGTATGCTAAATGGCTGCCTTAGACATTTGTGGTAACAACTTCATCACAGATCACCAATAAAATTAATAAAGTAGTTACAGGGTTCACAATTTGAATGAATGTGCCCTCCCCACATTAACATGTCAAACAGTGAACAGATGTTGCCCAGCGTTTCCCTGACATAGAGTGATATTTTTCCATTAGGAAAAAAGGAGGTGAAGAAGGGAGAAGGAAAAGAAATGAAATAAAAAGAAAGGAATGAAAGAAGGGAGGAAAAGCATAGGGGAGAGGAAGGGAGGAGGGAAGGGAGAGAAGAAGAGAAGGAAGAGGGAAAGACAGGCAGACAGACAAACACAGAAAGTAGAGGCCACGGTACATACTTGTTTTAATCGGCTTTTAGCCTCTTAGGTGATCCCTGGTCTCGCTTCTTGGCTGGAAAGGCACTGCAGGCCATTTCTCCTCTCTGATTGTTTGCAATGTGGAACAGTTGGAAATGCTTTCATCACAGGCTGAGCTTCAGTGCAGAGCTTGGCTGAGAATCACTTTTCTGCTAAGAACTGTGAGGAGTTTCCAGGGAGGGCTTGTAAACTAGTTATCTCTGTTGATGACCACATCTGTGTGTACATCTGCGGTACAGAAACATGCCACGTAATAAAGAGGATCTTGTGGTCTCTGCCTTTCTGCTGTGTGGGCTTGCCTTTCCCACCACATTCAAGATGCCCTTTTCCTATGACAAAGAATCAGAATACAGAGGAGTGATAGCCCACCCATAGGGTGAGAAGGAGGCTGGTCTGTTTTTCATTTGGTGTCCCAAGCAAGGCCAAATATCATAGGATTCATTTAAGAAGTCTTAATTTCTTAACTTCTTAAATTAAGAAGTTTTAATTTCTTAAGACTTCTAAAATGAGCCCACTCCCAAGGCATTGAGGATGCGGAATGCCTCCTATGTGCCAGACTCAGCAACAGCCCGGAATATTTTATATCACCTCAGGGGAATCTCACAAAAACCATTGAACCTGGCACCCTGGTCCCCATTTCCCAGAGGGGAAAACAGAGTCAAAAGGGTAAAACCATCTGTCTAAGATCAGGCATCTAGGAAATGAAGAAACTCGGTTTCAAAGCCAGGTTGGAAGGATTTTTGAGTCCAAGGTCTGCTTTAGCAGAAGCAAGGGCAGTGACTTCTCAGGTACCCACCACCATCTGATTAAAGGGACACCTTTGCACCTGGAAGAAGTGATATTTACAATGGCTATTTGCCTTTGAAATATCTGCTCTGCCCAATTCCCCAAATTCTGTAGAGATCTACCAGCCCTCCAAAGAATATGACAAGAATCACTATGTCATGTAGAATATTTCTAAACCACAAGACAGGGTAAGTAAGGTTGGAAGAAAAGAAAACATGGAAATGGCCTGCTATAACAAGGATTACTCAAGATGACTACACGCAAAAGAGAAAGGCCTTCAGTACAAGATTTTTGTTTGAGCTCAAGGACCTGAAGAAATCGGAAATAAATGTGGTTGCTCTCAAGGAATCTGAGCCCCAAAGCTGTAGCTTGGTGTTCCTAGGAATCTGATATCCACAGGCATCTGCCCAGAACAGTGACCTTTGACTTCATGCCTGCTTTTAGTAAATATGGGAAGAAGAAGATTTAAAGGAGCTTGAAAAAAAACTGTTTATTTTTAAAGAAGAGCAGAAAGCATGTCAGTCAGTCAACTAAAAAAGTATCTGGTTTGAAATTTAATCATCAAAGGGAGGTAAGACTAAATGATTTCCAAGTTTGCTTCCAATGATATTTTAGGATTTTAGGATATGCTATCTAGAAAACGTACCTGATAGATGGCAATAGATTATTATGAGGTTATAAACACTTGCAAAGAAGCTCGATAGCTTTCTGAACCCAGTGTATTGGAAAATGCTATTTATGTTATTTTTTGAACAGTAATTATTTTACATTGTTTGATATAAATTATATTTTAAATAGCATGACTTTCTTCTAGTTCCAAATATAAGTGATATGATTCATGAGCTAAAGGTCCCTAGTTAATAAGTTAATGGAAAGAAAGACAGTGAATAAATTTTTCAAAGCCATTTAAAGTTAGCAGAGGCATTGTTGCAACAATAATAGTCATTTTGGTAGATACTTGCTCAAAAGCTCCCACTGTTTATAATTACTGGTGCAGGTAGATTATACTTACAAGACGTGCCCTGGCATATTCTAGAAACAGATGAATGCTTTGTTATTAGGACATCTATATTCCATGCTTTTTAAATAAAAATAATTATGTGCAATTGAAGCACCTGTTGCTCCTTTGCTTCTTCATTCTGGATCTAATTTTAAATAAGTGTTAGAAAAGGATTAGGATATTTGAAACTGCTGGAACCTTCTGTCCATCAATAAGGATAATACCTATGACAACAGTGAGCCTTCACCAGCACTTGTGAGCTCTGTAGTTCAATTGGATGACTAATATCCATGAACAGTCAGCAGAACCACTTGGCTTTATCTAGGAGGCCAGTATGGAACAGGCTACAGGAATGACCAGGACAATAGAAGATGTATTTCAGAGAAATGGCTAAGGAGTGTTTCCCTGCCTTTGTTCTTGGAATATCCTAGACACACTCCATGCATACTGGGCTTCCACAACTAGAGTTCATAGACATAGTTGGGCTACACCATGAAGCCTCCCAGAAACTTTGTTTATATAAATACATGAATTAATGAATGAATGATTGAATGTCAAATTTCCAAGGGAAAGGTACACTACATTCATTCCAGCTTTCTATGACAATACTCAAATTTCCCAGAGGAAAATTAGAAACTTTCATTGCCAAGAAGGTAAAATAAAGCTATTTTCTTTATTTTACAGATAGAAAGTTAAGGCACAGGAAGATTAACAGATATATCCATGGTGGCACAGCAGGGAAGTGGTGGGACTGGGATTTGAACTAGCCAGTCCAACTTCATGGTCCCTACTCTTTATCACTTCCCAAGATACTGGGCACAACCTAAATGGGAAGCCAGGGGATGGAGTATCTCCTCACTGAAATGCAACCTTTGCGCACTAGAGGAGAGCCATGCGTTATCACCTATAACAAGAAGATGCCTTTAGGATTACAGGGATACATCCAGGTCAAATTGAGCAGACAATGCAATCAGTAGGCAAGGAGGAATATGAGGTTGTTTTTAAGAGCATTAGTGAGGACCCCATTTCAGGAAGAAGAGAAATACCTTGAAGGTGTTTTATATCTCTTTAAAATGATGTGTTTGGAAGCACCTTGGTATCCCCCAGCAATCCAAGAAACATGTCTACCTGTACATTTGAACTAAATTATAATTACTAAAATGTCTTAAGAATGTTTTTCTAACCCTTAGTTCAGATCTCACTTGCATCAGTTGAGGAGAGAGGTAATTTTTCCACCCTAGACCCTCACTGGCACTGCTGCTTACTGGGCGAGGACTGCTAAAGTCAACTCCAATGTGGTTTTCATGGCAACAGAAGGACAAAGATAAGGTTGCCAGCTCTAGGCTGACACATTGTTGCTAAGGGAATAAACTTAACTCTGACAATATGGGAGCTGGAGCCCGGATGTAGGATTTCTGTAATGAGAGTCTCTAATTTTCCTCTGGGAAAACGGAGTATTGTCAGAGAAAGCAGGAATGAATGTAGTGTACCTTTCCCTTGGAAATTTGACATTTATTCATTCACTCATTTATTTACTTACATAAACAAAGTAACATAATTTTCAGAGAAGCCTGAAGGGATATTTTTCTAATATTCTTGTTCCCCATACCTGTTACTGTTTATAGAGCTGCAGTCCTGATGAGAAGGAACAAATCAAATCAAAATCAAAATAAGAGTTCTGAAGATGAAAGCACGAGCATTAAAAGTTAAAATAATAATAACCAGTTGCTCTTTTTTTCTTTCCCTTCCTTTCTCTCTTTCTTTCTTTCATTTCTTTCTCCTTCTTCCTCTTCCTCTTCCCCTTCCCCTCTCCCTTCTTCTCCTTCTCCTACTCCTCTTCCTTCTGCTTCTTTCCTCTTCTTCTTCTTCTCCTTCTCCTTCTCCCTCTTCTTCCTCTCCTTCCTGTTCTCCCCCTCCCCCTCCCCTCCCCCTCCCCTCCCCCTTCTTCTTCTTCTCCTTCCTCTTCTTCCTCTTCTTCTTCTTCTTCTTCTTCTTCTTCTTCTTCTTCTTCTTCTTCTTCTTCTTCTTCTCCTTCTCCTTCTCCTTCTCCTTCTCCTTCTTCTTCTCCTTCTCCTTCTTCTTCTTTGAATCAAAATGCTTTTCTGACACACAAATTAATGCCTGCCTTCTTTCCTCCCAGATCCAACTGCCTTATGTGAAGATAAAGAGAATTTTTTCCCCAACTTCACTGAGGTATAATTGACAAATAAAATTGTAAGGTAGTTAAAGCTGCACCATTAAGCCTCCCAGCAACTTTGCCAGGAAGGTAAAATAAAGATAGAAAATTAAGGCACAGAAAGATTAACAGATATATCCACGGTGGCACAACATGATGATTTAATATATGTATGTATTCATTGTAAAAGGGTTCCCCCATCTAGTTAATTAACTTCATTTCACATAGTTACCCTTTTTTTCCCCCTTTGGTGAGAACATTCCAATTCTATTCTCTTAGCAGATTTCAATTATATAATACAGTGTTATCAACTATAGTCACAATGTTTTCCATTAGATCCTCAGACCTTATTCATCTTAGAGATGAAAATTTATACCCTTTACCAACCTCGCCCTGTTTCCCCCACTCTCCCAGCCCCTGGTAACCACCACTCTACTCTGTTTCTCTGAGTTCTGCTTTATAGATTCCACATATAAGTGAGATCATACAGTATTTGCCTTTCTGTGTCTGACTTATGTAACTTAGCATAATGCCCTTCAGGTTCATCCATGTTGTCACAAATAACAGGATTTCCTTCTTTTTTAAGGCTGAATAGTAGTCCATTGTGTGTTTATGTGTGTGTGTGTGTGTGTGTGTGTGCATACCTCACATCTTCTATAGCTAAACATCATGTCGTTTCCATACCTTGACTATTGTGAGTAATGCTGCAATGAACATGGGAGCATAGATATCTCTTTGAGATAACAGTTTCATTTTCTTTGGATATACCTCTAGAAATGGGATAGCTGAAAGGACAACCTTATTTAGGGGAGCAGGGACAACTCCCATGATGCTCAAGTCATTCTTGGCATTGTTCCACTTCCACACAAGGGCTGATGGGTGTATCTGTTTCCATTACATCAACCTCCCAAGAGTTAATCCATTCTCCAAGTGTTTGAATTAGTGAACCTTTTTTTTTTTTTTTTTGCCTTGCCTTATGGACAACATAAAACCACATAGCTCTTTACTCATCACCACAGAAATAGTGTTCCTTATGTTATTCCTCATCCTTCTTTGTCCAGACAAGCTTTAAATGAGTCAAACCATAGTGTTTCTACTATATATTTCATTATGAATAATCTCTGCCCCATGGAATATTTATTTACCGCTTGCTATGTAGCTTAGGTTTTCATTTGCTCCATTTCACAAATAACTCTTAAATTTTGTCCACCATCAGTGAAGCAAGGAATGAACTATTCCTGATAACTGCCATTTCATGTTGAGGTGTAGGTACCCTTTCTTTTACATCCAGTCAATCCACATTACATAATTTGTCTCTATCTTTAAAACACATCTACCCCCAGGTCTCCTCAAATCACCATCTTGATCTGTTAATAATTTTGTCAGTTTTTATTCTTGGAAAAGCCTAGAAAAAGCTGTGAAATAACACAAGCAAAGGATTTAATTATTTCAGTTCTGGTGGGATTGCCCCATGGATTCCATGTAGGTGCATAAATATTGCTAAGAGCATGAGATTCATTTCCATGTGTTTACCTGTAAAACTAAGCTTTCAATCTGGCTTTATAATCATTTGCTTGTTTCCAAGTGTTAGATAAACCATGAAGTTCCATATACTTTCAAATCTGAAACCTCAGGAAGCACATAATTGTGTTTTGACCTAGGGGAAAACACAGTGAATTTTGCAAAGTTTCAGCGATTTTTTCCACCAGCCTGTGAATTTTAAATAGCACGTGTAAAGTGTTTCTTTCACATGTCATGACTCACATCTCTCCCTATATCTCTAGATAGAGCAAGTTAGAGGGTTATACAAAATAATATGTTTACTTAAAGCTGAGCACAAATTACTCATCCACTACATAAGAAAAAAGAAACAAATTTCTAAATGAAAGTTTTAAAAGCCCTCACAGTGTTATTGAATACCCATGAGGACCAAGTAGAATGAAAATAAGAATAAAATCCTTAATTGCCAGTCCAGGAAATGAATGACAAAATGAGCAAACACTGAAAGGCAATACTGATGCCCCTATAGAAAGCATATATGTAAGCAATTTTCGCTATTTGCTGGATCAGTTAGGAATCAGTTTGTTCACCTCAAATAAGCAAGGACAGGTTGGGTGGTTGGCCCATGAATAAAAGGATCCTAAGTAGAACCAGGAGCCAGTGAAAGCAGGATGGACAAGTAACAGGCGTATTCTGTTCCGGGGAGCATATGAGAGTTGTCGTTTATACTCCAGATAGGGAATATAGAATGTGAAATGGCAGGCCAGGAGTTTGGGGACTCAGACTCTGGTGTCTTTTTAAAACATAAAAAAAAAAGATGATGTTATGTAACCTTTCTAGATTCCAATCTACAACAACAATTTTGTTATTAGTTTAAAGAAACAACTCACTTAAATAACAGAGTAAAATAGTATGGAAGTGAGTGGCTCCAAAGCTTAAGACAATTATTTGCATTGTCTCCTAATTTGAAGCTTGCTCTGAATTTCCTTTTTTCCCCTCATCCCTGACCTTAGTGGAGTGATGCAGCTCAGTGTCTTCAAAGATAAAACATTGAGAGCAGTTCTGCAAAGGAGCCTGCTGGATTGGCAGACTGCAAGGGAGAGCTTGTTCCAGACACAGAGGCCCGAGGGAAGATGAGAGAGAAGAAATGGAACAAAGGAAGCAGTTAGGGACAAGCCTGGGCTCAGCCAAAGGAAGGAACAGAGGAAAGGCGAAGGTATGTTGGCAGAGACCCAGTGGTTCCTCATTCCATCCAAGGACACAGTGAACCACCTCGTCATGCAGCCTCTGGGGTGAAGTGCTGTCTATGTGCAGGGCTCCTCTCTACAACGAAAGTCTCCCATGATAATGACAGATGCCATTTTAACACATGTGGGCTCATGCTTCCCTCCTTCCCTTCACAGCCTCGAGAGCATTTGGGGACGTTTCTTCCATTACAGATTTGAAAAAATTTAGTCATGTCCAACACAGTTACTACTCAAGGAAAAAAATGTCTTCTAGCTGCCTGGGAGTGAGTTTGCCCTTCAGTCCAGAGACGGCAAAAAAAAGGCCCAAAGTTCCAGGAGCAGGGAGTCTGGGAGGGAAGAAGGGAGTGGAGAAAAGGCTGCATTTCCAGCTGTGGCTAAAGTTCCCAAGATTCACAGACATGGTGTTAGTTCCTCACATGAGCCCAGAGTTGGGCAGCAGCCACTGTAGACCCAACCACCCAACCAGCATGACCTCCAAAGACACTCCCACACTTATGCTGGATAGTGCCTTCCCAGGGCCCCTCACTGTTTTACTTTCAATCCATTTTATCCACATTGCCCTCTTACACAAAGACTAGAGGGTGGAGAAGCGGTGAAACACACTCTGAAGGTATCCCACTACTAGACCCTGCCCCTCCCCCAACCCTGTCCTCCCTAATGGGGGGAAAGAGGATGCGATTTCCTGATGACCTAGGCAGAGGCAGGCACATAGTCTCAGGAAACACATTAATAGTCACTTGGCTCTCACCATATCCCCTTGGAAATCCCCAGGTGTGCCTTTTGCACAACTAAAAATAAATAGAGGAAATAAAGGTGTTTTTCCTTTGAAATAGGCCAGTCATTATTCTGCTTTGTTCTCACAGGTGATGCCAGACTATATCTCTGTCCACAGACATGACTCCACTCCCCTAAAACCCACCTGTGAATACAGTCATCTCACTGCCAAGCAGTGATCAACTTCTGGTGTCTCCTCCAAGGGTCTCTGGGTTTGCAATTGTATCATCATTAAGTGATCAGATTTGTCTTCAACGAAAACAGTTATATGAAAGGATTTTAAGTCTTTCTCTCAGGATATTTTTATTCATTTTTTTTCCTCTAGGGCTTGCTCATTTTTTCAAACAACTTGGGCATATGTCTCAGTAGAGCCTTGTATGATACCTTAGTGGAAATGAGTTATCTTATTCTGCCAAGTACATATTTCCCCCTTTATTATGGTAACAAGAATCTGATAATCCTGTGTGAAACCATCTCAACCTTATTCTTATTCCATGTGACTTGGAGAAGGCATATGACCTAGGTCCAGCCAATCAGCATCTTCCACACGCAGCCACTATTATTGGTTCAGGAAAACCATGTGACTCAAATCAGTGCAGTCAAAGTTCCTTTCACCGCTTTTGCTGAAAAAAAATCCTGTAAGAAGAACTTTCTTTTCCACTGAGGTAACTGAAGTGACGAAATGTACACATGGAGGTGCTGGAAGCCAACTTGCCACCCTGGAGGGAGAGTGTGTTGGAGAATGGAGCCAGTGCAGAAGAAAACAGAAGTCATCGTGGGAGACATAATACTGATGGCCTTGTCGGTCCTTAGACCAGTCATGCCTGAAGCCAACCTGCCTCTGATCTTTTCAGTTCTAAACCAGTGCATCTTCTTTTTGGCTTCATTCTGAGTTAGGTTTTCAGCCAATCTATGTTAGGTTTTCTGTCACTTGCTACCAAATATGTTCTGTATTAAACGCTTCCCTTCTGCTCGGTGCTTCACCTCCATCTAAGACTTTGTGAGCAATGTTCTCATTTTGCTGCTTACAGTTATGCTTGGAAACCAGGTGGTAGTAATGAAAATGGCCCACAAACTATGACATCCACTATGAACTTCAGCTTCCAATAAAGAGAAGAAGTTAGATCAAAATGAAAGCACACAAAATCATTTCCAATGTGAATAATTTGGGGGACAACTCCATTCCTTTTCCCTCTGGAGACAGACAAGAATCTCTTCTCATTTGCTCTGATAGGTTAGCCAAAAACATAATAGAATGAGACTAGGAAGTTGACACTACTATAGAATATACTACCAAGAAATAAGAGCAGAACAAGAAAATGAATATGCTATTAGTTGGAGCTTTGTAAATCACCACTTTGAGTGTTTATTAAGTGTTTGAGTTAAGTTTGATTAGAATGGGTAGAGAATTTCCATGTGGTAAAAGTGAGACCAGGGTAGCCAAAAAGGAGTTGGAAGTGACACAGATCTGTTCTTGGCTTTCCAATGGGTGTAGAAAGAGTAGACAGAACTAAAAACACAACTGGAACTCTGGCGCAGTTCCTGGATATTAGCATAGAGGACTGTGCTTTCCATGCAGACGGTGTCATCAAGTAACCAAAAGAAGAAATACTTGGGGAGAAGAAAGAGGGTGGGGGGAGGAGGAGTCCCTTTCACTGTAGTTCTTCTCCAATGTCAAGGAGACTGGCTGGGGATCAACAAAGCTCCTCTAAGAATGCCTGTATTTCTTGGTTTTTGGCCAGTTACCCAGAGCAGATGTGAAACGTTTGCTGTGATTAGGAAATATTTTGCATGTGAGAATGTGAATGCTACAATCCTCAACTAAGCCAAGAAGACTTAATAAATGGTGAAATTTTACATCTTTAGGGAGGAGCAACATATTTTTTAAAAAGTGTTGGTTAAAATAAACACCAAATTCCCAAGGAGAGACTCCAGATTCTGATGATGTGTAGCACTGATCATTTTATTACTGTGGAAAAATTTACTCAGAGAGTGAAGCCCACTTGATTCTTTTGTTAATGTTTTCATTCTCCCATTGTCAATGGTATACAAGTACTCATCCCTTCTGATCTGAGTTTTCTTTTGTTATTGGATGAACCAGAAGTGGACTAACAAAATGTGTCCTTGTTGGCAATTAGCAAATGAAGAAGTGATTTGACGTCATTAAGAAAAACGACAGGACTCTTATTTTACAAATGAAAATGAGTTATCATTGGTTAGAAAAATATGGCATGTTAGGGAATACACTTGCATACTGGTCCCTCTTTACAGACAGCTGTCTGACCTTCACTAAGTCACTTTACTGCTCTAGGTTTCAGTGTCCTTTTTGTCAAAGGAGAGAGATGTACTACATCAGCATTTCCCAGAGTGTGTATTGTAGAAACTAGTTCTGTGGGATATTAATAAATTGTCAAAGCAAAGGTAGGAACTGACTGATCAAACAAGACAAAGAAAGGCATTCAAGACAGAAGAAATCATGTGTGTGCAAGTACAGAGATATGAAAACCTTTTCACTCATCTGTTCAACAAATATTTATTGAAAACATGTTATGTGCCAGGTGTTGACTGTGCTAGAAGTTGGAGGTTCCGTGGTAAGTAAAAATGACAAGAAACTTGCTTTCAAAGAGCTTATATTCTTGTGGGGCTTATGATTAAACAAGCAATTAAAATGAAATCAAGTATTCTGAATATTATGACACAAAAAGAGAGGCTCCTACAGAATATGGGCATAAGGGAAGTAAGAGAGTGCTTTTTGGAAGAAGTTATATTTAAACCTAGACCTAAAGGACAAATAGGAGTGATACATGCAAAGAGTGTAGAATGAATATTTCAAGCAAAAGCGTCCTTATGGGGTAAGAGCATGCAGCTAAATAAGAAAATGGTGAGTTTAAAGAACTTGAACTTGAAATCCAGTATGGCTGAATTTGATTTGAGGGGGTGAAAGTGAAAGCAAATGAGCTTTAAGGGGTAAATGCGGGAAGATCATGTGGTATCTTAGAGACAATGATTGATGGTCTGGATTTCATCATGTAGAAAATAGAGAATATTAAAAACTTGAAGCACTTGAGCAAAAAGATCATATTTTTAATTTTGAAGTGGCAGCAGTGACAGCAGTAAGATTTTATAGGGGAGGAGCAAGATGAGAAAAAATTGTAGTAACTGGGAGACACTTGCCTCCTAGCAGTGGCAGCAGAGATGGAGAAAAGAGAAAAATGTAAAAGTCATTTAAAAGGTAGAATTGGAAGGTTTGTGCCTGATTAGGTGCTGGTAGTGAACAGGAGGGAAGAATCTTGGTTGACACCTATGTTCTCAGTGTGGGTCATAAGGTAGATGCTGGTTGCATAAACCAGAATAGAGATTATAGAACAAGGAGGGGATGAAGAAAGAGGAAATTGAGAAATAAAATTGAGTTCTCTTTGGGATGTGTCTATCCTTTTACTCCATTGGACTTTAAATGAAAGTATTTGGATACATCAGCCTAGAACATGAGGGAGTGAGCTGAAGTCTCAATGTAAATTTGGATGTCTTTAGTTCATGGATGACCGTCAAACCTTGGAGTGGCTGTGATGACCCAAAAGGTGTGTGAGGAATAAAATAAGAAGAAAGATAAAGCTAAAACCAACACTGAGGGAGGAAGCAGATGAAATTACATTTGCAAAGAGGACGGAGAAGGAAATGTAAAGAAGCAAAGTTAATCTTAAATTTTTAGTGATGGTACACAGATGTTCAAATAAAGTAGATAAGATTGTATTTTGTTGAAGTTTATTTATGATTTCCATGCAAATGTTCTGGTATCACAAAAATTATGTAAACTCTAACTCTGGAATGCACTCAGTTTTTTTTTTTTTTTAGGATTTTGCTGAGATACAAGTAATCTCAAACAATGAATTAATTTTAAAACCATTTCTTTCTAAACCTTAAATACAATGACAGAGACATACACATAATTCCACCTATATTACCCAAGTAGACAAAATATATAGATTTTTCTATTAAACTTCTATGGCCTGTACTGCAAAGATGTCTTTCAACTGACAAAAACACAATCACATTTGCCCGCCATGAAAATAGACATCATTTTATAATATCTCCCCAGCTTCCACCCCACTTGGCTGTATGAATAGCAACTGGTAGCTGGCTGAACAACTAAGTAAAGAAATCATAGTTAATCCAAAGAACAAATCAATACATCCAGAAATCAAAAACAAGCACATGTAAGAAAACAAGAAACTAGGATTTTTTTCCCCCAAGTGTTGAACATGCTCGGTTTCACTGGGGTCATAACAATGAGTTTCCAAATTTTGGAACCCTTTGGACCCCTAGCCTGTCTGATTTTCTGACTAAGCTACAGTCTTCTGGAGTTGATTTCATCAGTGGCTGGTGAAGCATGACTTTGTTTTTTTATAAGCTTTTCTTCTTAAAACAACAATTTGATGAGCTCAGCATAAATTAATCAGAAACATATGGATTAAATTGACTCCAAAATACATATGGGTTTAAAAAACAAGAAAAGGACTTGGGGCAAAGACACACATAGGGCTTTATAAGTCTAATATGTTACAAAACCGTGGCAAGAGGATTTCAGATATGACATCCCCTTATCTCTGTCATGGTCAGCAAAGTCTTTGCTATCTTCTCACAGAAAAAGGAAGTTAAGAAACAGATGAGCACTGTGAGATTTTTTGGCCTTACAGCCCGCTCTCTAAGGCCAGACACTGTGGTTTCACTCTGTCTGGCTGCTGATTCTTTGAGTGGAAGAGGGGCCCTTGAGAGGCATTTATTTGCTTCTGTGACACTGGTGTCTATGACCACACCTCTAGGTTTATCCTCTCCTTTGAAGACACAACTTCATTGTTCACTTCTTCTAGGGCAATTCTTCTCTTAAATAATTTGTTTTCATCTTTAAATCAACATATAAATATAATGAATTTACTATCTCCCCCTCTCACTTCCCCACTTCCCAGTCTTCCAGGCACTAAATCTTGGGGACATCTTTGACAACTTTGTCGTCTTAATTCCTCATATCCAACATCTGTCAACAAGTCCTGCCGAATTGTCTTTGAAATCCATACCCTCTCCATCTTGATTGCTATCACCCTCATCCAGCCCCTCATCACCTCACACCTGGATTACAAGAGCAGCCTCTATGTTGACCTTACTGATTTCTCCTAACCTCTAGGCCACCTACACACTGCTGGCAGCCTAATCTTCTTTAACCTATGCTTTCATCCTATCACCCTTCCCCTTCTCCTCTTTTGCTTGTCCTATATGTCAAATTTAAATTCTTCTGCATTCCTCCCAAGTTTCTTCATAACATGATATATCCTACCTCTCCAAGCATGTTTACTATTATTGCTCGTACTGGCTCCCTCTCAAAGCTTGGCATCAGTGCTATGCTTATGTTCATTTTATGTTGCAGTTTACATTCCCCCAAATCTTTCCCTGACTACTTATTTCCTCACTTTTATTTACCTTTCCTTTACATTTTTATGGCATGATATCTATATCACATAATGTGGGCAACCTCACTAATGTGATCTTTAAGTGACTACCCAAAGGATGAAAAGAACTCAGCTCACAGAGAGTGAAGGGGAAACAGCTTGTACCAAGACTCTGTGATGGTTTGTGCATGGGGAAAGGGGGAGGAACAGCTTTGTGTGCTTGAGAAACTGTAAAGAAAGAAATTACGTGTTAAGAAATTTTGTTTAAGAAAATGTAAAAGGCCATTGTAGCTGACATGTAGCTTAAAGGAGGAAATGAGTGTGAGAAGAGAATGGACAATAGTCAGAGGCCAGATTGTGGAAGATCTTGGCAGCTGTGCTACAGAGTGGATTTTGTTCTAAATTCAAGATGCTCTAAGGTCATTTACATTAAAGAGGAGGAGGTCATTTACTGGAAGATAACTTGTGCTTCTTTGTGAAGAAAGACTAGTAGTAAGGAGACCGGTATAAAAGTTATTTCAATAAAGTAGACAAGAGAGAGAAAGGTGAGTTGGACTTGATGGTAGCCATGGAGGCAGAGAACACACTGGAAGGAGAATTGGCCGGGTACACTCATGAATTGGACGTGAGACTTATGAGAAAGTGACAAATTAAGGATGATTCCTACATTTCATGCTTGAGGAATTGCGTATACTTCCTAAAATAGAGAAGACTGTGAGAGAGAGAATAGGTACATTGAATTAAGATATCAGATTCGGATTTAGCTTCAGGCAAAAATGGATTAAGTACTTTTGACCCATTTCTACATCCTTGAAAACAACAGGAAGAGCTGAACAAGCTAGTTTCAAATCTATTTAAAGGCATTGGAGAGTTATTTGGAGGGTGCATAATCCATGAAACAGAGGACAGTCCAGAGACATGATCCAGGCATGTGGTTTCCACTTTTCCCCTCAAGGCTTTTGCTCATTTTGAAAGTGGAAGAAGACAAGCTGAAAAGCTACAGCTTTCAGAGATTTTGCTAGATTTATATTGTTAGGAGGACAAAAACGGGAGTACTTTGCACACCAAGGAAGAAGATCCTTGGTAAACACCTTGTCTTCTGGTTGGTACCTCAAAGACCACACCTAAGGAAGAAGATGAAGTGGAAGTAGCCCAAACCTCACAGAGACTGAATCCAGATTCAAACCTTCTCAATTCCGAATTGGATTAAAGTGATATAGGATTGTCCCTATCAAACTACCACTGACATTTTTCACAGAACAAGAACAAAAAAATTCACAAGTTGTATGGAAAAACAAAAGACCCCGAATAGCCAAAGCAATCTTGAGAAAGAAAAACGGAGCTGGAGGAATCGGGCTCCCCAACTTCAGACTATACTACAAAGCTATAGTCATCAAGACAGTATGGTACTGGCACAAAAACAGAAATATAGATGAATGGAACAGGACAGAAAGCCCAGAGATGAACCCATGCACATATGGTCACCTTATCTTTGATAAAGGAGGCAAGAATATACAGTGGAGAAAAGACAGCCTCTTCAATAAGTGGTGATGGGAAAACTGGACAGCTACATGTAAAAGAATGAAATTAGAACACTCCCTAACACCATACACAAAAATAAACTCAAAATGGATTAAAGACCTAAATGTAAGGCCAGACAGTATAAAACTCTTAGAGGAAAAAAATAGGCAGAACACTCTATGACATAAATCACAGCAAGATCCTTTTTGACTCACCTCCTAGAGAAATGGAAATAAAAACAAGAATAAACAAATGGGACCTAATGAAATTTAAAAGCTTTTGCACAGCAAAGGAAACCATAAACAAGACGAAAAGACAACCCTCAGAATGGGAGAAAATATTTGCAAATGAAGCAACTGACAAAGGATTAATCTCCAAAATTTACAAGCACCTACTGCAGCTCAATATCAAAAAAAAAAACAACCCAATCCAAAAATGGGCAGAAGACCTAAATAGACATTTCTCCAAAGAAGATATACAGATTGCCAACAAAGATATGAAAGAAGGCTCAACATCATTAATCATTAGAGAAATGCAAATCAAAACTACAATGAGATATTATTTCACACTGGTCAGAATGTCCATCATCAAGAAATCTACAAACAATAAATGCTGGAGAGGGTGTGGAGAAAAGGGAACCCTCTTGCACTGTTGGTGGGAATGTAAATTGATACAGCCACTATGGAGAACAGTATGGAGGTTCCTTAAAAAACTAAAAATAGAACTACCATATGACCCAGCAATCCCACTACTGGGCATGTAGCCTGAGAAAACCAAAATTCAAAAAGAGACTTGTACCACAACGTTCATTGCAGCACTATTTACAATAGCCAGGACATGGAAGCAACCTAACTGTCCATCAACAGGTGAATGGATAAAGAAGATGTGGCACATATACACAATGGAATATTACTCAGCCATAAAAAGAAATGAAACTGAGTTATTTGTAGTGAGGTGGATGGACCTAGAGTCTGTCATACAAAGCAAAGTAAATCAGAAAGGGGAAAACAAATACCATATGCTGACACATATATATGGAATCTAAAAAAAAAAAAAATGGTCATGAAGAACCTAGGGGCAAGATGGGAATAAAGACACAGACCTACTAGAGAATGGACTTGAGGACACGGGGAGGGGGAAGGGTAAGCTGGGATGAAGTGAGAGAGTGGCAGGGACATATATACACTACCAAACGTAAAATAGATAGCTAGCGGGAAGCAGCCACATAGAACAGGGAGATCAGCTTGGTGCTTTGTGACCACCTAGAGGGGTGGGATAGGGAGGGTGGGAGGGAGGGAGATGCAAGAGGGAAGAGATATGGGGACATATGTATATGTATAACTGATTCACTTTGTTATAAAGCAGAAACTAACACACCATTGTAAAACAGTTATACTCCAGTAAAGATGTTAAAAAAGAAAAAAGTGATATAGGATTGTTAGTGACTAATTTAGCTGTGTACCAGAAACAAAGAGAAATCCTCTCTGGAGAAAGACAAAAATCAGCCAGGACTCCAAAACACCTGTAAAAATTATCAAACACAATATCTTGCATTCAGAAAAAAAACCAAAACCAAAAACTAAACAAGGATACCAAAGATAAGATGGCCAAAACAAAAAAAGATGACCAAAAAATGAGAGGAAATAGATAACAGAAACAGACCCACAGGATATCTTGAATCTGAAATGTTGGACATGAAATGAATTATTAGTGAAATACTCAAGAAATTTTTTTAAAAGACAGGAAGAAAAATTTTGGAATAGAACAGAATATTTTAATTAATTAATTTAGTTTTTAACATCTTTATTGGAGTATAACTGCTTTACAATTGTGTGTTAGTTTCTGCTTTATAACAAAGTGAATCAGCTATACATGTATGTATATCCCCATATCTCCACCCTCTTGCATCTGCCTCCCACCATCCCTATCCCACTCCTCTACGTAGTCACAAAGCACCGAGCTGATCTCCCTGTGCTATGTGGCTGCTTCCCACTAGCTATCTATTTTACATTTGGTAGTGTATATATGCCCACGCCACTCTCTCACTTCATCCCAGCTTACCCTTCCCCCCCCACCCGCGTGTCCTGAAGTCCATTCTTTACATCTGCGTCTTTATACCTGTCCTGCCCCTAGGTTCTTCAGAACCATTTTTTTTTTTTTTTTTTTAGATTCCATATATATGTGTTAGCATATAGTATTTGTTTTTCTCTTTCTGACTTACTTCACTCTGTATGACAGTCTCTAGGTCCATCTACCTCACTACAAATAAACTATAGAACTTAAAATATACAATAACAGATATTAAGAACATAATGCTTTTAGTAACATTGTTAAAAGCTGAAGAGAGAATTAATGAAATTGAACATAGATCAGGAAGAAACACACATACTGACACTTGAAAGGAAAACTTAATGAAATGTAGAGTAAAGAAAGTAAAAATCATATGAGTTATTAAAAGGTTCTAACATACAAGTATTTGGAATCCCAAAAGAAAAGGAGAGAATGTGACAGAACAATATTTGAGAGATAATAGCTAGGAGTTTTCCAAAGTGACAAAAGACCTCAAGCCACAAATTCAAGAGGCACAAAATACGAGTAAACAAATTCAGAGGCACATTTTTTAAAGAAAGACAATTCATCAATACTAAAATGTAAAGTTCATTTGACATTTAAAAATCAATATATATAATGTACCACATTAATGGAATAGATGAGAAAGTAATATAACATTTCAATAGATGTACAAATAACATTTGATGTAAATGGCAGAAGTTTATAATAAAAAGTCTTAGTTGACAAGCAGACCAAAAAATTAGAAAGTAGAGAGCACACATATACAACATGATTAGCAAGACTGACCTCACTTTTAGAACACTGCACTCCCAAACTGCAGAAATCACATCTTTCTCAAATGTTTACAGGCATTTCCAAAATGATAGATGTTGGGCTATATAGAAAATCTCACCAAATTTCAAAGAATTGAAATAATATAGAGAATATACTCTAATCACAGTGGAATTAAGCTAGAGATCATAAAAATATAAGTAGAAAGTCTCTATTTTGAAATTAAGCAGTACATCTCTAAGTAACCCATAGGTCAAAAAGAAACAACGAAAATTAGAAAGTATTTTGAAGGGAGGCTCAAGAGGGAAGGGATATGGGAACATGTGTATGCATATGGCTGATTTGCTTTGTTGTGCAACAGAAACTAGCACAGTATTGTGAAGCAATTATACTCCAATAAATATCTATTAAAAAAATAAAAAGAAAAAGAAAATATTTTGAACTGAATCAAAATGAAAATATTGTATATCAAAACTTATAAGCTGTAACTAAAATTGTGCTTAAAGGGAAATTCATAGCCTTAAATATATATATTAGAAAAGAAGAATGGCTAGAAGTCAATAATCTAAGTGTCCATGTCAAGAAGTTGGAAAAAAAACAACATAGTGAACACAAAGAAAATAGAAAAAGGAAATAATAAGCATAAAAATATAAATTAATTAAAACAATGGAAATACAAAGCTAAGTGGTGACTCTTTAAAAAGAGTAATAAAGTATCCTCCTGAAGAGACTGATGGAGAGAGAGAGAGCGAGAGAGAGAGAACGAGAAAGGGACAGAGGAAAGGAAGGAGAGAAAAGGCAAATAATTTAATTAAAATTAAATTTTAATAACAAATAATTAATGTCAGTAATGAAAAGGGAACTTCACTAAAGATCCTAAGACATTAATAAAATAATAAGGATATAATAAACAATTTCATGCTAGTAAATTTTTTTTTTTAATTCTTAATATAGCCATTTTTTTTTTTTTTTTTTTTGGCTGTGTTGGGTCTTTGTTGCTGCGCGGCTTTCTCTAGTCACGGCGAGCGAGGGCTACTCTTTGTTGTAGTGCGCGGGCTTCTCATTGAAGTGGCTTCTCTTATTGTGGAGTAAGGGCTCTAGGCGCGTGGGCTTCAGTAGTTGTGGCACGGGGGCTCAGCAGTTGTGGCTCGCGGCCTTTAGAGTGCAGGCTCAGTAGCTGTGGCGCACGGGCTTAGTTGCTCCATGGCATGTGGGATCTTTCCAGACCAGGGATTGAAACTGTGTCCCCTACACTGGCAGACAGATTATTAACCGCTGCGCCACCAGGGAGGTCCCTTATGCTAGTAAATTTTAAAATTGATGGGAAGTGAATATATATCCAGAGGTACACAACTTATTAAAATGAACAAAAGGAAAAATAGAAAATATGTTAGTAAATGAATTATTTAGGTTTATAAGAATTTGACCTAGCTTTCCTTAAAGCGTGGTGTTCCTGGTCTCCTGATCACCTACAAACAGGATCCAAGAACCTTCCATGAACTGCAAACTCTGAGTGATTCCACCTAGATCTAATTTGCTGTTGTTGTTTTCCTCAAAATTGCCTCTTCTTTAATCATAGGTGAAAAGCCTTTGAAACCATGACTCTTAAAACTCATGAAAAGATTTGAATGCTAGATTCATTAGCAAATATCAATACTGGGTTCCTAGAACATTCCAGGGGACCTCACTTAATTTTCAAAATGTGGGATGGACCTATGTATGCCAAGAATTGAGTTCTCTCTCTGAATATAATAGTGAATTCATCAGAATGGCCTTCACAGATAACCTCAGAGGTTAATTGTTATCTGGAAACCACCAGAAATTTAGTAACATCTAAACTCTATATAACTCCCAGAATTCCAGTCAATTTTGAGCTATATTTATTTCCCTAACATCTGCAAAGTGCCTGGCACATAGTAGGCCCTCATTAATTTCCTGTTGATTGAATATCACATACCAGTGAGTGGGGAATGTAAACTAAGTAGTCTTATGCTTCAACTTATAATATCATAACATTTTTACCAAGTTGTGAACAAAATACAACTAGTCATATTTTCACTGCCAGAGGTAATAAGTCTGTTGCCCCATAAAGAACTAACTTGTCTTCAATTCATGTCCTGTCAATTCATGAGATTCAGGTTAGCATAGTTTCACTTAAACCACTGAATACTTAATTGAGCTCAGAATTCTTTCAAACCCCACTTTCCCAGACCCCAGAACACATTTCAGACTCAAGGCTGACTGTCATCGTTTCTTCCTCCACCCAAACTAATGAGCCAATCTTTTCCATAGTAACCAAAAAACAAAAAAAAAAGGGAATGGAAAATGGAAAGGAGTAAAAAAAGTCCATAAAAGTTAACACAATTAAATAGATATGTAGACATGAATAAAATTGGCAGTAGTGTGATTAGTATAAATTTTAATACCACAACTTTTGGAGGAATTGCACAACTTTGTCACAGCCTCACCACTTGTGAACGATGTAGTCATTGCTGGTCTGTGGCAGGGAATAAGCTTCATAGCACCCAAACACCATCAGAGGTTCTATATTTACCTTACATCTGCCAAAAACCCATGTTCTCGCATTTTCTGTATAAAAGAGCTCCATGTGGGCCAGATTTAATTTGATGCAGAAATACTATATGTCACTTCCAATAAAAGCAAAAAGGAAAGAGAGATTCACGCACTAACTTATCAAGGATGGCAGCTCATGCTGGTGTTTGGAATAGTTTGGAGGTATTGTTTTGTTTACTGAGCTGTCAAGTTCAAAGGAAGGTGCACAAGCCTGATTAGAATGGCCTCCCCAGATCTGTTTTCCAAATAGAAAACATATGCGCCTGTGGAGTGAGCTCTTCATTCCCAGCTCCAAGTGAATTTGAAAACAGTTTGATTCTGGGGAAGGAGAATATAGTGTAGCATCTTTCCTTGCATAGTACTGTTCTGAGGTAAGACCAGGGCAAACTTCTGAGGGCCAAGGTAAAATGCATACCAAGTCCGACCAAAGGCCTTTACTTAATGCAGAAACCAAGAGGAGCCTTAGGCACTGTTATATTCAATCCCCCGTAGATTCTTCCAGGTGCAGGTACAGACACCTAAAGAGATTACCTGATTAGACTTAAAACTACACAGCAAATCTGTGGCCAAGTTAGAGCACCAGTGCTGGTCTCTTGATTTGTTTTTTAACTGAAGTATAGTTGATTTACAATGTTGCATTAGTTTCAGGTGTACAACAAAGTGATTCAGTTATACACGTATATATATATATATATATATATATATATATATATATATATATATATACTCATTTTCAGATTCTTTTCCATTATAGGTTATTAAAAGATATTGAATATAGTTCCCTGTGCCATACAGTAGGTCCTTGTTTATCTATTTTATATTTAGTAGTGTTATCTATTAATCCTATTAATTTCTCCCTCCCTACCCTTCCCCTTTGGTAACCATAAAATTGTTTTCCATGTCTGTGAGTATATTTCAGTTTTGTAAATAAGTTCATTTGTATCATTTTTTTAGATTTCACATACAAGCGATATCATATGATATTTGTCTTTCTCTCTCTGACTTACTTCACTTAGTATGATAATCTCTAGGTCCATCCATGTTGATGCAAACGGCATGCTTTCATTCATTTTTATGGATGAGTAATATTCCATTGTATGTATATACTACATCTTCTTTATCCATTCATCTGTTAAGGGATGCTAAGGTTGCTTCTATGTCTTGGCTATTATAAATAGTCCTGCTATGAACATTGGGGTGTATGTATCTTTCTAATTAGAATTTTTGTCTTTTATGGATATATGCCCAGGAGTGGGATTGCAGGATCATAAGGTAATTCTATTTGTAGTTTTTTAAGGAACCTCCATACTGTTTTCCATAGTGGCTGCTGGTCTTTTGGTTTATAATTCAGCACTCAGTGTTACATCATGCTGGGCATCAGAATAAATTTTTAAAACTTCACTTAGATTAAAAAAATATGGGAAAAGTAACTATAATACTTGATATGGTGATAGGACTGAAAAGATATAGAGATAAGTCATTTAATACAGAGGAAATGCTTACATATAAGTCAAATTAACATTTTTTTCTTTTATTCATATCAGATTCCAGGTGCAAGAAGAATTATCTCTTATTTTGCAGTAGAGCATTTTCATTCTTTTCCATTTAAACATATGGTAAGTTATATTCAAAATTTACTCAATTAATTTGTTCTGGCTAAATGAAAGGTTGTCATCTTATATAAATATGTATTATAAAAAGAAAAACAAATAAAAATAAAATAATAATGATAAAATAGCGAGTCATGAGCTCTTTTATGAATGTAATCAACTTACACATATGTAACAAATGTACTCTTGTTTATAAAATGTGATTTCTTTGACTGAAAAACAAGGATTTGAAGTTGTTTAAATGCTCCAATTCTGAAAGGAATGCACTTTCCATGGCTGTTTCACACATCAGAAAAGCAAGTCCATTGTTTACAACCCATCTTTTTGTAAGGCACCTTCAAGCTCTGAGAAATCTGAATTTCTCTCTAGATCTGTAAGTCCATATAGTCTGCTGATAAATATCCTAAGACTTTTTTATTGTATTGTTACATGCACACACACATACACACAAACAAAACAACAACAACAAGATTTGGAGCAAAGTAGACGTAAAATAAAGATTTGTTACTGGAAAACAGTCTCTCTCCTAATTCTGAGTAATGTCTGTCCCTATTCCATTCAAAAGCCCACCAAGAAAGTAATAGACAAAGACATGCCAGATGAAAAACATCATACTTCAAAACCATACCTGAAGAAACCCAGAAATCACTTCACCCAAACATTGACTTATGAAAATATGTTGGGCAATGCAATATATTTTATTTCATTAAACTTGTTTTTCTCCATTTAAAATTTACATAGAAGTCCATTTATTTAATAAAGATTTTACTTTCATAAAAATTCTATTTGTTTGGCTTTGGCCATGGAGACATTCTGGGCTTTCCCAGTTTAGCTCCTGTAGACATGAATGTTGACTCAAAGGTCAACTTTCTTTGTCTCTTGCTCTACTACTAGATTCACTCTTTCTCTTTGCCAGTACCCCCCTGGCCTACACTGATGATATCACTCTGAGTCACTAAGAGGCATGCACACACATGGTCAGACACAATAATGATGTTGCTGATGATAGCACCACTGTTAATAATCTGACCACACAGTGATAGGAAGCATTACCAGGCTCTGCATTTTAACAATTAAAACATTCTTCCTAAGCACAGACCATCTAGGATTAGACCACACCTGTTTTTGCTTTCTTAACCTTATCTCTATCTTTGTTGTACATTCTTGGCCAAGATATAAGAAGGAAACCTGTTGGACATTTCATAGCCTTTGACCTCTTCTGACTAAATGAACATGTCTAGGACAAACACGGCTTACATTTGACACCATTTCCCTTTGAGGTATGAAGTTGTACCCGAATGACAAAAGATAAAAACTAACCTTCACAAGTCTTCTCTTGGAAATGTACCGAATTGTTCTGAAAGTTATGTTTAATTTTGTTTAATATTGATATGGCTACAATGTTTTCTTGAGAAGTTTCAAAGGAAAAACTATGCCTTACAGATGTTATTTCTGCATAATTTGTATTCCCATGTATTCCCAAATGGGAAATAGCACTGGCATTTTCCAAAAGTTCATAGGAGTGAATGCATATGAGGTACGTGGATGATCAGTACATATAGTGTTTACCAAGATTTTAATGCAAGGTTATTGCATCTAATAAATGCAAATATAAGAAATTAATCGTAAACTAATATTTAAACACAGGCATCAACTGAAAACTTGGTAGAGAAGCAAGCCTTACAGTGGACTCTACAGACAGCTCCAAGACTTAAGCCAATGGTCATATCAGTTAAGCTAAGAAATCAGTTTGTTGAGTGATAGAGAGTCAGGGGCTAACACAGGGAAAGTCACAGGCTTGACCCCTTTGAGAATCAGCTGGCTCTGTGTAGGCAAAACTTTGTTGCTTGGCCTCAGATTATGGTCTTCTCTACTGGACAGAGCTAACTATTAATCTACCAAGTATAATTGCAAGTCAATAGATAATGTCTACAATCAATAAACTAACACATTTCAGTATATGCATATTATTTAAGAATGTATACCTAAAAAGCAGAAGGAAAAGTCAAAAGAGTTGAAAATAGGAAAATGACTAAGGAGTGGGGAACTGCTATTTTCTTCATTAAACGTTAAAAAAATGTTTTTATCTGTGTCCATATATTGCTCTGATACAAATATAAATTAAAAAATTAAATTATGAATTGAAAACAAACACGTGCTTACTATTGCCAGCTGAAGGAAGTAGATGGGACACTGCGAAGCATTCAGTATAAGCAATTCCTCAGCACAATTAGATGAGAGAAACCATTCGTTCTTTCATACATTCATCAAACAATCAAGGAGCCATTACTATGTATCACTCATGGACCAGAAGCTGTGGGAACGTGCAGATGAGTTTGTCACAGTCTCTCTTCTCAAAGACCTCACAATCAAGTATGAAGAGAAAGATATGCAAATAGCTAATTATAATTAAAAAATGAAAGTTGTATGGAGACTTATTCATGAGTATAGAGTACAGAGGAAAGACCCATAGATATTCATTGGTAACGTCAAGACAAATGTCACAGAGAAAATAATCATTTGAATTCAGCCTTTAACAATAATGAAACTATCTAATATGTTATAATAATATTTCCTATTTAACAGGGGTTACAGACAGAGTTTAGGTTAGTAGAGAAGAGGGGAAGGCATTTTTTTTTTTTTTTTTTTGGCCGTGCCACACCGCTTGTGGGATCTTAGTTCTCTGACCAGGGATTGAAACCAGGCCCCGCAGTAAAAACGCCAAGTCCTAACCATTGGACCACCAGGGAATTCCCGAGGAAAGCATTTCAGATTGGGGGAGAAGCAGGAAGAAAGGTGGGAAGATGTGCAAACTCATAATACTGTGCGTGTGGATGGGATAGGGAAGGGAAGACAGAGAGTTAGGAGGGGAACCAATGGAAGAGGATTTAAATGCCATACACTGACGTTTATTCTTTATTCTTAATGGGTTTTTGAAAAGTGAAACGGCACTTGCGAAGATGAACTCCAGTGACCCTCTGAAGGGCGGTTTGGAGAGTGAGAACCGGAGGTATCAGGAAGCTGGTACAATAGGAAATGGGAGCCCAGGGATGTGAACCATAGCATTGCCAGCGTCAGTGGAAAGTAGGGAATACATGAAGAGGCAGTGTGGCAGGGGAGAGATCAATTAAACTTAGCAACCAATTAAATGTGAGAGGTACAAATGATAGGGGATCAAATATGGGAGGTTTTTGGTTTGGACAGTTGAATTAATGATGGTATCAGTAACTGGGACAGAAAACATAGAAAGAGATATAGGCTCATGGAGGGACTCTAATTAATTCCATTCAGGACATCTGGGCTTCAGACACTTTCAAAACAAGCCAAGTGAAGGCTGACATTGACAAGTGGCAAATATTCCTGTTTACTTAGAACAAAAACTTGAATCATGGACAGACATGATTAAATGCGTACTAAAGGCAAAGTATTGAAAAAAGTCCTATGAGTGAGCAAAGCAGCTTATACTATAGTCTCTGACCATAGGGGCTTGATAATGTGGGTAAAAAGACATCGTAAGGGCGTGGAAATATAAGAGTTATTCCTAGGAAATTTAATGGGAGAGATAGAAAAGAAACCAGGCTTGGAAGATGGATAGAAGTGGAGGAAAGGGGAAGAGAGGGATGAGTTTCCAGTGAAAGCACGGAGGGGATGCTGAGAAAGAGGAACAGCTGGACTGGAGAAAACTTGAGAGAAAGGAGGGGGAAGGGCACGGCTGGGAAGTTGGAGTTAGCTTCTGCGCATTTTTAATATCAAGCGAAGCTGCTTGAATTTGATAGAGATAACAAAATGGAACTTTGGGAAGATTTTCTAACAAGTGAGTAAAATGAACACAATATTGCTGCCTCCCGTTTTGAGATAGGCTTGCTTTGTTTACTCCTTTCTCCACTCTTTAAACAAAAAAAATTTTTTAACATCTTTATTGGAGTATAATTGCTTTACAATGGTGTGTTAGTTTCTGCTTTATAACAAAGTGAATCAGCTATGAGCAGCTATCATGTATGAGATGCTATGGATGAGGTCAAAACTGGATCAGAACTGAACAACTCTCCCAGGACTTAATCTTTGAATGAGACATAAGGTGTATACTCATGGAAATAGACATGAGTTTGGAGTCAGAACTAGTCTTTTCTGTTCAGGCTTTGTCCCTGAATAACTGCATAACTTCGGGCAAGTCGCCAATTGGTCCTAAATGTTTTTCCCGTTGTTATTTTGTTTGTTTTTATTTGGATGTTAGGCAGTCTTTTTGAGACTCTTCTTTTTTCTGGTCTCTTTGCCTTTTCCCTTCGCTCTCTCTCTTTCTCTCGCTTACTTATCACCAATTCATAATTTTTATTATCGCTTAACAAAATCGGATCATATTGACAGATTTCTACAACTTGCTTTCCTCCATGGAAAAATTTGTTGAAAGCTCTTCTAATGTACAACTGATTCATATTTTAAGACTTTTCCCCTAATATTGGACATATTTATTCAATATTCTGTTATGCCTTCATCTTTTTTTGAGATTTGGCCTTTGTGACAAAGCTGCAATAAATATCCTTGCCCATATATTTATATTTCCTAGTACTTCTTTCTATGGGAAAGATCTTCAGACTTAGAGGTGCTGGGTATATGTATTTGTAATTTCATTAGGTTTTGTCAACTTGCTTTCCAAAATGCCTGCAACAATTTGTAGGTCTACACAAGAGCCCTGGTTCTCAAAGATTCACGTGCATTATAATCACCTGGAAAGTTTGTTGAAACGTGGTTTCTTAGGCCTCCCCTGTAGAGATATGACTACCTGTATTCAGTGATAATGTTATTTTTAATTGTTGGCAGTAGAACAGATATAAAGTACATAATACCTTATTTTACTTGTTTGCATTGTATTGGCTACTAATAAGTGTGAGCATCTTTTCAGACATTTGTAGGCCACTTGGATTCACTCTTCCATGTATTGTTTCTAATGTCCTTTGTCTGCTTTTTTCTATCAAGTTGCTTGTTTTTTCCTGAAATAATCTCTCTCAGAGCATCAGCTGTTTCTTCAGTCTCTGCATGCTCTCCCCAGGCTCAATCATTTTGAGGGGCTTAACTGCCTTTCTCCCTTCCTGCTAACCCAACTATTGAGGAAGATGCAGATTCAAAGCTCCTTTCCATGAGGGGAATGAGCAAGCTTCACTTGAAACCAGAAATTAGGCATTCTTAATTAAATATTATGGCTGAGGTATCTTTCCCCATCTGTCTTGTCACCTCCCCAAAGGAAAACAGTAAGCTAAGATCTATCTGTATATCTTCCTTCTTAGATTAAAAATTAAGTGATGAAATAAGTCATTTCTCTATTTACTAGATTCAGTTAAAATATTTGTGACAGGAGAAAACTTATTATAATTTTCCTGAGTCATGTCAATAGAAATTCTTTCATAAGTACTCAGAGTTTGAATAGCTCTTATCACAGACTGACTTTTGTCCCTTTGAGAGAAGGAACATTTTCTTATATGTATTTCCGGTCATTACAGTATCCAGGACAATATTTTGAACTTAGTACATGGCCAATTAATGAATGTATATCATATTGTCTATTTATCTTGATAAATTTACCTACATACATAGGGCTTACAACTGAGCCTGAGGCAGGGCAAGTCTGTGCTTTATAAAGTGGGGTTTACTATCCGTGTATTTCAGAACTGGACAGTCTTTCCTTCATTTCACACTGTGCATGAAAGACAGTTAGTCATCTCTCCACTCTAAAGGAAATTTCCCTATATCATCATTTCAAACTAAGAGTATTCTGGGAAACAGTCAAAGCAGGGTGTATGGAAACTGAGTTCCAACCCCCTTAAGTGATTCAGATTGTGTTCTGTCTGCAGGGACATGCAGGGACACAGTGGAGGCTTTCCTTGTTCCAGTCAGAATTCCCACCCCTGAGGCTGACCACCATTGAACTGCGGCTCCCTATTATGACGAGGGCATAACCCAAGTTCAGAAGCTGCCAGAAGCTTGTGGCACAAATGTCTGGTCACCAAGGGCAGAGATCCCCAACCATCTGGGGACTTGTGGTTCAACAGGCAACGTACTTTCCAATACTGCTCTAAAGTGATTTATATTTGAACATCTTGTCGGGCAATGAGTATGCTCCTGCTATAGAAGTAGGAGTGTCCAGTTCGTTTGTTTTGGTTGTTATTTGCTTTGTTTTTAGTCTGGGTATGAATTCAAGGCCATGCAGTCCACAGCTTGCAAGATTACATGCTTACGGGAAGGCTGTACTTGATTGCAAAAATGACCAAAATTACTTTGCAGCCCCTTCCTTGGGGAGATGGAGCCTATTTCCCCACTCTTTGGATCCGAGTTGGTCTGTGACCTGCTTTAGTTAACAGAACACAACAGAAGTGATGTTGGGAGAGTTCCAAACCTAGGCCACAATAGACCCTGTAGCTTCCGTTTTTGTGGCCTTGAAACCCAGAGGCTGCCATGGGAAAAATCTCAAGTGAGCCTGCTGGATGAGGAGTTGTCTCCGAAATACGTACTGCCCCAGGTGACAGTCAGCCAGAAAGAGAGCCACCTTGCTAAATGGCAGTTGACCATAGATGAGTAAGTGAGCCCAGGCGAAACCAACAGAACTAACTGCCCAAATAAGCCCACTAAATGACCGACCCTAGAATATTGAACTAAGTAAACAGTTGTGCTTTTAAGCCGTTACGTTTGGGGGTTTTTGTTACATGACAAAAGCTAACTGATACATAGGTACACATATACAGACAAACAGGGTAATAAAGAATGGTGAGGGCTGTGGTGCTGTGGTAATGCATGTCTATCCAAAGGAATTCAAATATAGATTTAAAAAAAAAAAAAAAACTTTGCTTGCCATGGGAAACACATCTGGAAGCTGCCTGCCGGCCAAGCGTGTTTGCCTTTTGATCTAGCCAGATCCCTCATTCTTGCAAATGAGAAAATTAGTCCAGAAAGTGACTCAGTCAGATTGCTATGGCTAGTTGGTGCCAGAACAAAAATAGAGTCTAGGTCTTCTAGTATCTTATGTCGGACTTTTTCTTTAACAAATGGCTGGCTTTTTCTATCTGAAACAGGTATGAGTTGAAGATAAGAAACGACAGCATAGAACTAAGATTGCTCGACTCTTTGCGAGGGGATCTTTTAATTTTCTTTTATGGAAATCGTTTCAATGGAAAAGAACAGATCCTGTGATTTAATTTTAAGAAAAAATATTCTTAGAAATGTTTATTGAGCTTAACATTTTCTGTCCAATGAACACATCACTCTCACTCATTAATTATATTTTTTGTACGTTCTGGAAACCAGGGAGAATAACAAAGTTCTCAAATCTTAAAATGGAGGGAAAAATAGTCCGGTTACATAACTCTTTGAGAAACTAACTCCTGTTAGGTTATGTAAGGAATGATAAAACCCATATTTCAGGTCCTCTGAACACATAATGCCCCCTTTTTGTAGATGTGCAAATCACTACCCTTAAAGTGAATTTCATCATTGATGATATAAATCATATCGTAAAGGATAAACAGACGTTTTGACAGGAATCTAGCATTTGGCTGCAAAAAAAGCGAGTTCCAGAGTCCATTTTCATCCTTTTCCCTTTCTGTGAAGTTAACATAAACCAAATGACTTCTCACACAGTATGTTTATTTCTGCATGGAGGTTTACTCTTTACCCGTGATAAAAGCCTCTCTTGCACAAAGTCTCCAAATCAGGGTTAGGATATGGAGAGGTTTAATCTAAATTGGCCCTTTCCCCATCTGGGTTTTGCCCATCCTGACATGGTCATGCTGTTATTCCCAATGCAGCCTAAGAGTCAAAAAATTGAAATTAAATTTTTAAAAATTCAGTGTGGTGTTGGCATCCTTCTATATGTTTAACATCTGTGCATTGCAAAGACCTCTTAAAATGCCATTTGGAACGTATATGGAAACAGGTACACCTAAGTTCATGATGGAGACATGGGAAGCACTGTGAAGAAAAATGGGGTGGGAAGCGTGAAACAGAGAAAAAGGGCACAACCCAATTCCCATTACTTAATAGAACACATTGTGAGGCCAGAGCCTTGTGGGAGCCAATCACCAGCTGACAAAATTAGATTCTGAATCATGCTTTGTAATTCTTTCGAATGCCAGCCAGGGATGAGAGCCTTCCCTGGGAACGGGTTCCTCCCCGGACCTACCCCCTCCCAGCATTCCTTATCAGCGTCCAGCCAGCTGCCAGTTCTTAAGGTTGTTGGACAGGGAATTTAATTCTCAAGGTTGTGCATTAATATTCAAATTCCTTCTTATCCATAGACTGTGACTTAAGTATGAACTTTTTTTTTCCATCTCCACCCTCTTTCCTGCATGAATTTCCTTCCATAGATTTACCCAGAAATCTTTGAATTGAATGGATATAGAAAGGAGAGCCATTTACAAACCTTGTACTGAGTCAGTTCTTCTGCAGTACAGGCATTACCCCCCAGAGCATTGCTTCTTATTTCCCAATTACAAAAACTAATCTTATTTAATATCCTTTGAAATACGTCTCCACCCCCTGAAGCTGCTTTTCCCCTCCAGCAAGGGTTCAGCTGATGTCTGAAGTTGTTGGCAAGTAAATTGGAATTAGTTACAGTGGAAAATAGAGTTATCAGAATGTAGCCAGATATCTCATATTGCTTAGGGTGGTCCTCGTGTTCACATGGATGCCTTAGAGAATCTGAAGATTAGGCAACACTTCTCAAATGATCTCAACAACAAAAATATACCTGCAGGTTTATTAGGAATCACACAACAAAAAAAATACGTACTGTGAAAGACATAAAGGCATGTGCTGTTTTGTGTCAGAAAGCATTTTGACCTCAACTACCAGACTAACTAAAAGAAAACATGATGGGATTTTAGTTTGGTCTTAATTAATGCAGTGTCGATTACCTGTGCAAAGCATCTTAATGTTCCACTTTACTTTGCATTTGTGGGATAAGTCACAGCATAATGTAGGGGAGTCCCCTTCACTGAATGAATAAACATTTGTCAGTGGCAAACTGTACACAAGGCACTTAACAGATACCAGGAGGATGTCTGCTCTCATGAATTGTTTTATTATAAGGAGTCAGATAGATCTTTTCCAAAATCTTGTCTAGACCCTCTACTAATCTTATGACTTTGGGCAAGTTATTTAAACTAAGCTTCGGTTTTCTCATCTCTAAAACAATAACCTCAGTGGTTATTGTTAGGCTTAAAAAAAACCAACACATGTACACTAGCTTTAAATGTTTTTTATTTACTGTCCAAAACACAGTAAGCAGTAATTAAATGTTATCCTTTTAGCTGTTCTAAGAGAGAAGATAAACTTACCTTTAAAAACTTACAATTTTAGATCAGAGCATTTTTGGGGTCAATCTTCAGTTTATCCTCAAGTGTCCTTTAGGTATCCCCTTCCCCTTGTTTGGCAGACACATCTGAGGTAACCATTCCCTCAAGGTTATGGGAAATTGACCAAAACATGGTCTCCTGAAGAGACAAACTCATTCTCAACTCCCTACTTTGATCAAAACTCATCTTATATGTGTGTCATAGACTCCAGGCTCCACTTTCTTTCGTGTTAATATGATAAAATAAACCAAGCAAGAATGATGATTGGGACAAATGGGTTTTGTATTATCCCTCATGAATAACAGATGAAATTTTAAATATCCTCCAGGAGGTTATGCTTCAATTCTAAGTACAGAATAATGGCAGGAAATTTAGGTACTGATATGATCTCTAAGGTAAGGATTTTAGAATAAGGGAAGGATTGGGTACCCCTAAAACCACACTGAAGGGCAGACCTCCATTCATTCATTCCACTGTATAATGTAGAACTGACATCTCATTTTAAAAAATAGAAACTAATACAAACCTAAAAGTCAAAAACCAGAATGAATAGAACCATCTCACTTCTCTTAAGCATAATCTTTCCCTAATTTGGGGGGAAATGACAAATAAAGATCACCCTATAGCTAATACAAAATCAAAGCAACATTTGAGAAAATTAACTAACTTTACTTTTATATCATGACATGATAAAATGTGCCTAGATTCAGTCTTCTGATTTCTTAACAATAGTAGCATATAAAAATTTTAATCTTCGATTATAGAAGCTATCAGATTAGACCTCCCTAAGTTCTCATCACTGCAACTCCTCTCCTACCTTCCCATGAGCCCATATAGTCTATTTTCTCTCCTGCTGTAACAGTAAACTGTCATGTATCTAGCTAAGACCAACTCTTTTATTCTCACCTACTACAGGACATTTCTCCAGCAATTCACCCCTCTTTCTGCTAAATTGAGCATTGATTGTTCCTCTTTTATGGATCATTTCTTTCATCCCAGAATGAGGCACTTGATATCTCCCATCATTACAACAACAATAGCAACAACAACAAAAACTAATAACCCCACCTTCCCCTCCAGAAAACACCCCATTTGTTTTCTGCCCTTTACAGCAAATTTTCTTTAAAATAAGTTATCTGTATGCCCACTGTCCAGTTTTTTTTTGTTGTTCCATTCTCTCCTGAACCCACTCTACTCAAGATTTTGTCCCAGCTAGTCTACTAAACATGAAGGTTATCAATGACTTAAAGTTTTCTAAATACAATAGTTAATTCTCATCAAATTCAGTCATTATCATTTGATAACTTATCTTTTTGAAATACCTTCTACATTTCACTTCCAGGACATCAAACTTACTTGCTTTTCTCCTACCACATTGTCCACAGTCAGCTTTACTGGTTCTTCTTAATCGTCCTAAACTCTAATCACTGCAGTGTTTGGCCTAAGCCCTTAAGACTTCTTTCTATTATATGCACTTTTTTTGGTGATCTCATCAAGACTCATAGCTTATTTCTAAGCTGGACCTCTCCCAAGAACTCTAGGGTCATATATCAAACATCCTACTAAAATTCTCCACTGGATGTCTAATAGGCATCAGAATTGAACATATCCCCAAATTAAGCATCTACATTTTAATCCACCTAAACCTTCCCTTTTCTTATTCTTCTCCATCTCAGTAAACGTCAGTTTTGCCTTTCAGATGAAAGGTGTTATTCACCTTAGTTATTCAGATAATTTTTTTAACTGCAGTCATCCTTGTTCTCTCTCTCATACCCCATATTTAATCTGTCAGCAAATTCTATCTGCTCTACCTTCAAATTAAGAGAATCCAAACTCTTCTCATCACTGCCACACATCCAGATGTCTTCCATTTTCCCCTCCACCCAACTCTCTAAATCTGCTCTCTTACCTCCTGTCTGCCAGTTAGGTTCAATCCTGGGGAAGCATTGACAACGGTTTGAGAGAATGGAGAGAGGCTGTGTTCCAGGGATTATGTTCCTGACTTCCATCATGCAATCCCCTCAGGCTGGTATGTCTCTATTGAAGGTACCTATTCCTCTCAAGGCAGCCTCCTTCACACATTTTTCTCCTTCTGGGTTCAGTTTCTTCTGGCCTAGCAGTAACAAATCCTCCGATCATAACTGTAGGTCATCACACTATCCATTGTAGTTTCCCTATATTCCACCTATACTTCTGTAAATAGTCACTTTGTAAATAAGTCTTCCTTAAAGTATCCTAATTTGAATAGGGCACTTGTTTCCTGATTGAGAACCCGAATGACAGTAATTGCTACCAAAAGTAACTCAAGAAGTAGATCTTTGAAGTGAGGCTCTGTAATTGGGTTGCACATATACCAAAGGAAGAAATGGAACAAGAGATATCCAGAGCAAGTGGTGGCATCATACCTACTTCACTTAGCATGTGCAAGTGTAAGGCAATAGCCTGGTAAATTGGGTGCAATGTTATAGATGGAATATATGCCTTAAATATAAGGCCAATACATATTCCTTCATTTTTGTAACTTATCCTAAATGTATACATCCAGGAACAAAGTGGTAGCATGACCCCTCTCATTATTTTACCAATAAACTACTTGACAAAATATTTTCTTCCCATCTCCACAACCTAAGGTTCACTGTGTTTTGAGGCCCTGGTGTCCACCTCAAATGCTTCCACCAAGAAATAATATCATTGATTCAATGATTTGGAAACCAAGACTTCACCCTTGTCATTTTTGTTCCTTGTGCCACTGAGCCAACAGTGAGAGAAGGGAGCCCTTGTTCTAATGAACGTAATTGATCTTGATTGACCCTGATCACTAGGGGGAAAATGAGTCACTGCTACATAATGGGGGCGAAAGGATTATTTTAGGAACCCATGCATTTGGTGGGGTACCTATTAGTACTCCTTTGGCCAAAAGTCCTTGACCAGTGGAAAAGTGTGGGAAGACCAAAGAAGATAAGACATCAAGGGCTCATATCTCATATGAATGAAGTTTTTTGTCATTCTACCAGGTAAAGAGCCTGACTATATGGTGCTGGCCAAGGGGAGAAAAATATGCAATTGATTTGTAGAAGATAATCATGATTACCAATTTTGGCTCATGATCAAGTACAGTAGCAAAGAATGTGTAAGCTCTGTTTCATGTTATTTCTTTCTTTCTTCTGTTTTTCTACCACTTTATATGAATAACACAAGTGGTGCTTATCATGATATATGGTAGTTAGGAGGATTACTGCACAGACAACAACCACAGTGTTATGGTATCTGATGGGATTTCATGCTTTCCCTAGGTTGAAGACATAAACGTTTTAGCCAGAAGAAAGGAGAAAAAGCTGAGGGCAAGGGGAGTAGATGGTGGTGGGTAACTTATACTTGTCTCTCCAGATCTGCTTTTCATTATGCTCCAGTTTGCTTTCTGCCCCAGGAGTCTGACCTTGTAAGGACATGGATGGTTTCCTTGCCCTCTGGCCCCTGATTGGGTTTAGTCAATGGGGAGCCTTTGAGGAAGATTGGATGGATGGAGGAGAGTGAGGTCATGGTATCTATTGCACTGGCTCACTCTGTGAGGTCATTTGGGATGGCCGTGTCCCTGCCCCTCTCAAGAGGACCTCCTCTACACAACTTTCCCCTTTTGTCAGGTTCTGGAACTCTTTTCTTCCCTTATTCTTTTTGGCCCAGGCACAGTAAGAATTACTCATCCTGGGTTACCACACCATCCCATTTGTTTCCCCTGTACGCCACCCACACTTTATAATTAATGCCTTTGGAAAACAAACTAACAAAATTCACTCTTTGAATTTCAAAATTTAAGTGTGCCACCTGTTTCCTGTTGGGGCCCTGACCAATAACTCTCACTAATCTGATTCACCGTCATATCTATTATTGTAATAGCTTCATAACTGGTCTTGCTTCTTTAGCCCTTGTCTGCCTCTAGTCTATTCTCAACAGAGCAGCCACAGTGATCTTTTTAAAACGTAAGTGAGATCAAGACACTTGGCTATTAAAAATCTTCTAATGGCTTCCCAACTCACTCAGAGTCAAAGTCTTGTTGTCGACCCACAGACCCTACACAATCTGCTCCCTACTTACCTCCTGTTTACACTCTGCCCCGCCAGCAGGAGCTCTGCCCACAGCTCCTACCATGGACCAGTTGCTTCCACCTGGAATGCTCATGCCCCCAGATATCTGCACGGTCCCATCCCTCACTTCCTTTATGCCCTCGCTCAAAGAGCGTCTTTTCAGAGTGACTTTCCTGAACCACAATATCTAAAATTGCAATCCTCCTCCAAGAAGACCTCTTCTCCCTCCCTACTTTATCTTTCTCCTAACCTACTCTTAAGCTTATTTATTTTTTCCTCTTTCTCTCCCTCTGGGCTGTAAATACCTGGAGTGCAAATATTTTTGTACAGAACTGTTACCAAACATCTAGAAGTGTACCTGTCACATATTAGGTACTTAATCAATATTCAGTGAATTCATTTATTCATTCATTCTTAGTTCACTCAGAGTAAAAGCCAATGTTTTTTGCCTCAAATGCTGATTGAGTTCCTAACCAATCTGAATTAAGTTGTCTTAATTCAGTTTGTATCTCAATTTGTGATGCATCTCAGTTTGTGAGCTATGGAAAAACAGAGAGACATTCACCTCTTTACAGAAAAATATAGCATTTCCCCCAATTGATCATCAGACTTTTCATAATCACCTATTTTCCAAAGGTCAAATCTCCCTTTCAGAAGATGATTTGCTTTACTGTCTAGGCTGATAAAGTGATCATGTCCAAGACAAAATATAATTTTATAAAAGGAAGTCACAATTGTTGTAAATGATGGCCACATTCTTTAAATCTGTATAAAGAGCCTAAACTGACAACTTGAAATGACAATACGAATTTAGAAATGAAATGGAAAAATAAGCCTCATTACTTTACTATCACAGAGTTATAAAGATCCAGATCTTATAATTAAATTTGAAGTGGACATCCTTAATTTATGCTTGAACAGAATTTGAAGATTTTGAAGGGAGAGAGCAAATCTTCTATAATCATGAAGCCTTCTCCTGTCCTACAAAAAAAAGTTCAAGAAATGCCCACAAAAGTAAACGATTGTCAGAAGGTGTGTAGACTACAAATATCCCAAACCGGGATATTTTAATTTAAAAACACCCTTCTTAGTCTACTTAGTTTTTTCTCATTACCAAAAGTCCTATCATTACTGAGAAATAACTCTATATCACCTCTGTTTACTAATGGCAACATAGGGTTATGGCACAGGGTTATGGTTATGGCGCTGTTTAAGTATTTCAAGTTTGGAATTGACTAGGTGCAGAAGGGTGAAGATGCTTCTGTAGAGGGAATTAGATAGTTGGGTAATTGACCCTGATTTCAAGCAAAGGTCACAACTTCTATAAAGTGAACGCTGTAACCCTACCCATAACTTTCTCCCTCTTTGAGTTCACATCATTGGTAACTTTTTTTAATTAAAAAAAAGAGTAACTTTTATTTATACTTACCAAAAAAAAAAAAAAAAAAGAAGTGAAATATATTAGTTCACCAAAGGCTTCCTGGAAATGTAATACATCAAGAATAATGAGTATTTTAAATACTGACCTCATGACATTTACTCTATTATGTAGGCCATATCCTTTTGCTATTTAGTGTTTTCCCTACCTTATCAGAGAGTTATGTGTATTTTCAATGGCCTTTTCAACTAAATAGTTTTATTTACAAGGTGACCTTTAGAATAGGGAAATGACCACACTGTATATTGAACTATTCACATGTCACAGACAGTGAGCCTGGGAGACGCCAGAGCTCTCTTTGGGCTCCAGGGATGGATTTCAATCCAACAAGTGAAATGTATTTTCCAAAATCCATCACAGCACGTACCAGGAATTTCATCAGTATAATATGGGAAGTACAAATGTCTGAGATATATATATATATATATATGTGTGTGTGTGTGTGTGTATATATATATATATATATATATAATTTAATTATAAATAATAGCAAATTGCTAGTTTAAAAAGGTACCAGTAACCCATGAAGTATTTGTTAATAGGGGAAAATTTTGATTTTGTGATTCAGAACTAATAAGATGATTTTATGTAGAGTGAATTGTGTAAGACCCTGATGCATTAGTTCAATACTTTCAACACAACATCACTATAACCAAGGCATACATTTCTGATATACCTACAAAGAGGAAGTAGACATATGCAGTGCTCCACTGATGAAGGAACATTGGATTTTCAAGTTGATATAATAGTGTGATTATTGTAGACTTTAGAGTTCGTTATACTATTTGCCAAGTGTAACACTATGGGATGATGGGCCAGGTACTAGAAGTCTTTCAATTTCCGTTGAAGCGCCCTACTAGTTGAACCATACATTACTAGTCATTATTGGAGCCACTCTAATGACAAAGTTTATGGGCAAACACTTTTGAAATCTGTACTACCTTAGAAACATAAAACATTTCTCTGCTTTTTGCATCTTCTTCCTCAATGATAATGTAAATGCACAGATTTTGGATTTCCCTGTTCGGGTAATTTTTTCTGATACCTGACCCACCCCTTTATGTCTATCTCCTGGTGGTGGGTTAGGCTTTAGGTAGGAGGGCTAGGAGGTCTGGGGAGAGGTATGACTTCTCAGAAGATCCTATTGTGGAATTCAGCCAAAAAAAGGTGGAGAAAAGGAAGAAATGTTTTCTTTGAAAAACTAAAGATAAGGAAAGAAACTTAATGTTGTGACTGGGCAGAGCTCTGTTTTAAAGTATCTACTGTTGATACTTTATACAAAGATGAAACAATACTTAGGCATTCTCAGGAAGCTGGATGAAGGGGTTTTCCCTGCTCCTCCCCCATGTCCCCATCCCGTGTTTATATGTTAGCAATACCTTGGTCTCCAAGATCCAAACTACAGCCTTTAATGCTTTATTTACTATCAATCTTTGGTTCAAAGGTCTTTTTAACTTTCTCATAAAAAATTAAAATTCTCAAAGGATTTCACGGCCATTAAATAATTCTTTAAAATGGCGATTTTACTAGTTTATTGTAAAGAAATTAGAAAGAGATTAATTAATTTTGTTTCAAAATATATTTGGTTTAAAAGTACCTAAAGAAAAAATAATACATTTGGTCAAATGTGTTAAAGTTTTGCTAAAAGGCTTATACTTGAGACACAGTTGAAGGTGTTGGCCAATCTGAAAATCCAGTGTCTTTCTATAGCAGATAATTTCCCCCCATGAAATATAATTTTTAATGGAAAATAAAGAGAATGTTGATCTATAGCAAAGAATAAAAATATGATTTTAAATCAAATATATCCCCCACATGTTGTACAGTAAATATTGGCACCTATCCATGGTGAACACAGGTTTAAGGAACATCCTAATACAGCATTGTAAATCAACTATACTTCAATTAAAATATGTATATATACATATGTGTGTGTGTGTATATGTGTGAGATAAGCACAGTACTACTCATTAGAATATCAGTATGGCCAGAACTCAATCTTATCTTTAAGGCAATTTTTTTTTTTTTTTGACTGTGTTGGGTCTTCGTTGCTGCACACGAGCTTTCTCTAGTTGTGGCGAGCGGGGGCTACCCTTCGTTGAGGTTTGTGGGCTTCTCATTCCGGTGGCTTCTGTTGTTGCAGAGCACAGGCTCCAGGTGCGCGGGCTTCAGTAGTTGCAGCACGTGGGCTCAGTATTTGCGGTGTGCGGGCTCTAGAGCACAGGCTCAGTAGTTGTGGCACACGGGCTTAGTTGCTCCACGGCATGTGGGGTCTTCCTGGACCCGTGTCCCCTGCATTGGCAGGCGATTCTTAACCACTGTGCCACCAGGGAAGCCCAAGGCAATTTTAATTTAAAGGATTTTTAAAATACAGAACCATGTCCAAATAGTATACATCTTTCAACAGCTATTCATCAGAACAATGGTAAGCCAGTTGCTCCAAAATGTTGATCTGATCATGAATGTTAATTATTTCTAATTGGAAAAAACATTAGAATTATACTCTGGGCAGCTACTGCTGTGGGGAGGTAAAGAATGGATGCCCTCTCCGGATAACTTAGTCCAAGAATTACCTCTCTGTGCAAATATGGTTGTCTCTGCTTGAGTGTGTCTGGGTCGTAAGTGATTTGAATACTAGCTTCACTATTCCAACTCCATTCAGGTGTGTATAAGAATAAAAGATAAATTAAAATCGGGAAGCATCTGGAGCAGTGGTTCTCAAACTTCGGTGTGGAACAGACCCACTGGAAGAACTAATACAGGACACCGAGGCCCAGGCTCCTTGAAGTCAGATGGGAACTGGGACTTTTAGTCTGAGAATCACTGATCTAGAGTTGATCTCTATTCCTAGCTTGAAATTGGGTTAGGATATTTTATATTTATTATCCACATCTCCACTGATGTCCATATAAGAATTGAATAAGGGAGACCTGACTTGAGAGAACTCATTTGAAGACAATCTGAGGATTTAACTGATCCTAAAATTACCAGGAGGTAATACCGGGGTGCTTCTGCTCAGAAGAAGTCATAATGCAGGGGGGCTGCTTCATTAAATGTGTGTGTCAGAACTTAATATCTGATAAAGGAAGAGATTCGTAACTCGGAGTTAAGGATAGAATAGTCAATCAACTACCTTGAGGAAACTGGCTTATGGGGGAAGAACATATCACCTGAGAGCCATTCAACCCAGTGTTCACTGAAATAAACTCTGACATATTTTTTAAAATGTAAAAAGGAAGAAAGAAAATCATGTTAAGGTAATAGAAAATATGGAAATATATGTGAATAAGTTCGCAATGGAAAGTAATCACAAAAATTCAAAAGATTTGACTACTTAAAAACTTAAAACTTTGGTGAATTTATTTTAAAAAGTCGTTGGGAAAAGTAAAAGCTATTAATAAGTGAAATACATGATGGATTATTATGCTTCCTTAATCTTACCTACCTCCTCTCCAAAAACACCATCTTTTTTCTTTTCCCTCTTTTTTTTACAACAAACTTCTCAAAAAGGCAGTTTATTTTTCTGCCCTTACTTCTTTCTACCTCCAAGCCACAAAAAGCCTTCTTTTCTAGGCACGCTCCAGCCACGATTCTCAAACTTCAGCTTGCAACAGAATTCCCGGACTGATGGGTCCTATCCCTTGAGTTTCTGATTCAGTAAGTCTGGATCAGGCTCTAGATTCTGCATTTCTAACAAATTTCTAAATGATGTTGATGCTACTGATCTGTGGACCACACTTCGAAAATCACTGTCCTACAGAATATTCTCTTACTGTTGTAGCAGAGCTTTAGTAACTGAAATCCAGTGGTCTAATTTCAGTCCTCATGTTACTTAATCGCTCATACTTTCCCACTCCTATGTTTTTGAAAGTCTCTTCTCCCTGGGTTTCCATGACATGGATTTTGAATTCTGTTGTTTGCAACTCAGAACTTTCATTTATATACCTGGTATAACATAAATGTCTTCTTTAATCTAAGCCTTATTTATCATATAGCCTTAGTTGTGTTACTTTACCTCCCCCATCCATTCTGCACCCACACTGACTCTTCCCTTCAAGCCTCGACAATGAATGTTGTATTAGACTTCTGTGCATTTGCATAGGTTTTTTCCTCCCCCTTTTTTGCCTGACAAATTCCCTATTTACATTTCAAGATTCAGCCCAAATGACGTATGCTTTGAGAAGGATTCTGCCAGATGGAGTTATGTTTCATGGACTTTTCTCAGCATTTTACAGATAACTTATTACAGTTCCTAAGGTATTTAAGCCTAACTCTTTGTTTATAAATTAATCCCATTAAAATATGAACTCATCACAGGACTGTTTGTTATGCAAGAGCCTCACACAGTGTTGATTCAAGGAGACTGCCAGTGTTTCATGAATGAATCAATGGGTCCAAATCACCAAGCAGTAGTGGTAAGCACTGCTTTGATCCAATGTTTAGGTCAGAACTGTTTTCCAACCCATCCTGTTTCCAGGCTGCAGAACACATTTCTATCAGCTGATTATAGGATCTGATCAGGCCATGAATAATTAACTTATTTTGCCAAGTACCTGGCACAGCAATACCCACAAGAAGGTATTTAATAAATTCATATGAGATGAGAATGATAAAACAGATAACCTTTTCCTCTTAACTTGTTAGAGTATACACACTATTAATTTCGCATCAACGTTGACTTCTAGTAGACCAAAATGAGAAAGTAGGAGGGTAAAATTGAGATACTTGTAATTTAGATATATTGCACATTTTGAAAATATATATTAATCTGAGGAATTTTCCACAGGAGCAATTCAAGTTAATTTCATAAAAGGTTCAGACAATTTTTCCACAGCCTTGGGAGCACTTAAACACACTTCATGGTTCTGCAGAAGTATATATTAACAAAATAAATCTCAAAAATTTCCATCATTGTTCTGTCTTAAAACAAACAAACAAACAAATGTTTCTGGAAGTATCAGATTAAAATACATGACACTTATTAATAAGAGATTAGTTAATATCCAAACTATACAAAGAACTCATACAACTCAGCATCAAAAAAACAAACAACCTGATTAAAAAATGGGCAGAGGACCTGAATAGACATTTTTCCAAAGAAGACGTACAGACAGCCAACAGACACATAAAAAGATGCTCAATATCATTAATCATCAGGGAAAAGCACCCAAAACCACAGTGAGATATCACTTCACACCTGTCAGAATGGCTATTATCAAAAAGACAACAAATAACAAGTGTTGGCAAGGATGTGGAGAAAAGGGAACACTTGCGCACTTTGGGTGGGAAAATAAATTGGTGTAACCACTAAGGAAAACAGTATGAAGATTCCTCATAAAATTAAAAATAGAACTACGATATAATCCAGCAATTCCACTTATGGGTATTTTCCAAAGAAAACAAAAACACTAATTTGAAAAGATATATGCACCCCTACATTCACTGCAGCATTATTCACAATAGCCAAGATATGGAAGCAACCTAAGTGCCCATTGATGGATGAATGGATAAAGATGTGTAATGCTAGTCATAAAAGAGAATGAAATCTTGCCATTTGGACAACATGGATGGATCTAGAAGGTATTATGCTAAGTGAAATAAATCAGACAGGGAAAGACAAATACCATATGGTTTCACTTATATGTGGCATCTAAAAAACAAAACAAATGAACAAACATACCAAAACAGAAACAGTCTTAGATACAGAGAACAAACAGGTGGTTGCCAGAGTGGAGGAGGGTGGTGAGATGAGTGAAATAGATGAGGGAAATTAAGAGGTACAAACTTCCAGTTACAAAATAAATGAGTCATGGGAATGAAATGTACAGCATGGGGGATACAGTCAGTAATAATGTAACATCTTAGTATGGTGACAGGTGGTAACTAGACTTATCATGGGGATCATTTTGAAATGTATAAAAATATCAAACCACTATGTTGTGCATCAAGAACTGACATAGTGTTGTAGGTCAATCATACTTCAAACAAGCAAACAAACAAACGCCTAGAAAAAGAGATCAGATTTGTGGTTACCAGAGGCAGGGGTAGGAGGAGGGGGAATTTGATGAAGGAAGTTAAAAGGTACCAACTTCCAGTTATAAGATAAATATGCATGAGGAATGTCATGTACAACATGATTAATATAATGAACACTGCTGTATGTTATATATGAAGGTTGTTAAGAGAATAAATCTTGAATCCTCATCACAAGAAAAAAAAATGGGTGTTTTTCTTTTTCTTTTATTTTGTATCTATGTGAGGTGATGGATGATCACAAAACTTAGTGTGGTCATCATTTCATGAAATATGTAAGTCAAATTATTTTGCTGTGTACCTTAAACCATACAGTGCTCTATGTTAATTATATCTCAATAAAACTGGAAGAAAAAAAGAAAAATACATGACACTTATTAAGAGAAATTAATGATAACTGCCACAATAAAAAGAAATCACAGTTTACCAAAAAACAATAAGACAGAATTTTGTTATTCTGCACACATAAAAATGAATGATTATTTGTTTTTTGAAATGTAGAGAAAAAATATTTTCAAATTTTGGTTAGAAAGACATTATCAGAAATTATCATTATTTAAAATATTTTTATGTTTACTGTGTTTTTTTAATGACTTCCTATACATATTAAGTTAAAATGTTGATTTAAAAGTTCTTGTCTACACTGACAGAATGCCACTATATATAAAATAGACAATAAGGATTTATTGTATAGCACAGGGAACTATATTCAATATCTTGTAGTAACCTATAATGAAAAAGAATCTGAAAAATACATATATATATGTATAATTGAATCACTTTGCCATACACCTGAAACTAACACAATATTAGAAATCAACTATATATCAATTTAAAAATACATTAAAAATTTAAAAAACAAAAATAAAAGTTCTTGTCCAAAGCTTTGTTAGTTATGATCGAATACATAGTATTTTTTTCTTTTGACATCCATTATTTATGAGATTTCAGAAAGTTTTCAGCATAGATGAGTAAGAAAATACTTTCAGACAAATATGCATGTATGTAAGGGCACAATTTGCTTGGGGGACTTCTCCTATTCATATTTTCACAGGAGCATATTCCTGCATGTGGAACAAGGATTTGAAAGAAATCCATCAGATAACATGCAAAGGATTCTTACACATGACAAAGGATGTAACGGCCATAACTGTTTATTTTTCTAAGTAGCTAGGCATCTTCAACGTTTAATTCAAATATTTTGAGTAGCAAGCCCCACTTTGACTTTTCATACTATGCATGAAATATTTTGCTGTGGTTACTTGGGTATAAGTTGGGAATTCTTCAGTCTCTGTTCTAAATTCTTCATTTCAACTTTGACAATCTTAATGAACTTCTTGATCAAAACTTACTTTTCCCCATTTCCCATTTGTGTTCCAGCATGCAGTGAACTGAAGTGTGCTTCCTAGTGTTTAGTCATGTTTGTGGATCTGTGAGTCACTTAGACACCATAACCCCAATTTTCTCTTTGCTTCTTTAATTCTCTTTTTACAGATTTATTGAGGTACAATTGATATGTAAAAAGGCTGCACTCATTCAATGTACACGATTTGATGAGTTTGGACATATGCAGACACCAATGATACTGTCAAAACAGTCAAGGTACTTCAACTCTTTATTAAGTGTTGACTTTATTTCCTTCCATTATCTTCCACTTTTTTCTTCAGTTCTGATTATTGATTGTCTTTCTTGATGGCTTCATTATTCTTACTAACTCACCTTCCTCCCCTCTACATCACCTCTACATTCCCCCTACATCACTTCTGGGTATTTATTTGGTTAGCATCTCACAAAGGAACAACCAATAAAGAAAGAAAACTGAACTCTCTTGGTTTCATTTCTTTGCTGCTATCTCGTAAATATGCTCTCTTAGAGAAAATCAACTTTTTCCATTGGCTCCTGCTTTCCTAAGCAGGAAATTAAATAAGGGTTCAAAGGATTATGCCCCCCCCACCTCCCCTTGCCCAGCCATGGCTATACACATGTTGCCCTGTCTACACTCCAGAATAAACTGCACTGACTTTGATCACTGAGTCACTCTTTAGCCCTGTCTCTTGCCATTCTCAGCAACTATTCCATGGTAAATTAATAAACACATTTTCCTTATCTATTGAAGGTTATGAGTGCAAATTTCAGGTAGTGTTACTTCATTTTCTCCATATCAATTTTAAATGGCCAGACTTCTAGAGCCTTCTTTCATCCCATCCTCTAACTCTCTGCTATGCATCATGTGGTCCAAAGGACAGCAGCATCAGTATCACCTGGGAGCTTGAAAGAAATTCAGACTCTCCTGCCTCACCACAGACTCTCTAAGTCAAAATCTGCATTGTAGCAGGATCACCGGGTGGCTTATGTGCACATTATATTTGAAAGACACTGCTCTAAACGTCTGTAAATGCCTTTTTTTAATCCATTAATGCTGCCTAGATACTTTTCTGGAAGTGCTTTTAAACTTATACTTCTCAAAGTGTTTTTTCACTGATTCTACTATATCTTACTGACTTTCAAATAATCTACAATATCTACTCTTTCTCCTGGGGTCTTAGCAGGCTTCTTAAACTGTGGTTCCAAATTAATACATATTTAAGGTGTTAGTGCTCATGAAACATTCTCCAGGATAGATCATATCTTGGGTCACAAATCAAGCCTTTGTAAATTTAAGAAAATTGAAATCATATCAAGTATCTTTTCCTACCAAACTCTATGAGACTAGATATCAATTACAGGAAAAAAACTATAAAAAATACAAACAGATGGAGGCTAAACAATATGTTACTAAATAACCAAGAGATCACTGAAGAAATCAAAGAGGAAATCAAAAAATACCTGAAAACACAATGACCCAAAACCTATGCGATGCAGCAAAAGCAGTTCTAAGAGGGAAGTTCATAGCAATACAATTCTACCACAAGAAACAAGAAAAATCACAAATAAACAACCTAAACTTACACCTAAAGCAATTAGAGAAAGAAGAAGAAAAAAAACCCAAAGTTAGCAGAAAGAAAGAAAACATAAAGATCAGATCAGAAATAAATGAAAAAGAAATGAAGGAAACAATAGCAAAGGTCAATAGAACTAAAAGCTAGCTCTTGAAAAGATAAACAAGATTGATAAACCATTAGCTAGACTCATCAAGAAAAAAAGGGAGAAGACTCAAATCAACAGAATTAAAAATGAAAAAGGAGAAGTAACAACTGACACTACAGAAATACAAAGGATCATGAGAGATTACTACAAGCAACTATATGCCAAAAAAATGGACAACCTAGAAGAAATGGACAAATTCTTAGGAAAGTATAACCTTCCAAGACTGAACAGGAAGAAACAGAAAATCTGAACAGACCAATCACAAGCACTGAAATTGAAACTGAGATTAAAAATCTTCCAACAAACAAAAGCCCAGGACCAGATGGCTTCACAGGTGAATTCTATCAAACATTTAGAGAAGAGCTAACACCTATCCTTCTCAAACTCTTCCAAAATATAACAGAGGAAGGAACACTCCCAAATACATTCTACGAGGCTACCATCACCCTGATACCAAAACCAGAAAAACATGCCACAAAAAAAGAAAACTACAGGACAAAATCACTGATGAACATAGATGCAAAAATCCTCAACAAAATACTAGCAAACAGAATCCAACAACACATTAAAAGAATCATACACCATGATCAAGTGTGGTTTATCCCAGGAGTTCAAGGATTCTTCAATGTATGCAAATCAATCAATGTGATACACCATATTAACAAATTGAAGGATAAAAACTATATGTTAATCTCAGTAGATGCAGAAAAAGCTTTTGACAAAATTCAACATGCATTTATGATAAAAACTCTCTAGAAAGTGGGCATAGAGGGAACCTACCTCAACATAATAAAGACCATAGATGACAAACCCACAGCCAACATTGTTCTCAATGGTGAAAAACTGAAACCATTTCCTCTAAGATCAGGAACTAGACAAGGTTGCCCACTCTCACCACTATTATTCAACACAGTTTTGGAAGTTTTAGCCACAGCAATCAGAGAAGAAAAAGAAATAAAAGGAATCCAAATTGGAAAAGAAGAAGTAAAACTGTCACTGTTTGTAGATGACATGATACTATACATAGAGAATCCTAAAGATGCTACCAGAAACCCACTAGAGCTAATCAATGAATTTGGTAAAGTAGCAGGATACAAAATTAATGCACAGAAATCTCTTGCATTCCTATACACTAACAACAGAAAATCTAAAGAGAAATAAAGGAAACACTCCCATTTACCATTGCAACAAAAAGAATAAAATACCTAGGAATAACCCTAACTAAGGAGACAAAAAACCTGTTTGCAGAAAACTATAAGACACTGATGACAGAAATTAAAGATGATACAAACAGATGGAGAGATATACCATGTTCTTGGATTGGAAGAATCAACATTGTGAAAATGACTATACTACCCAAAGCAGTCTACAGATTCAATGCAATACCTTTCAAACTACCAATGGCTTTTTTCACAGAACTAGAACAAAAAATTTCACAATTTGTATGGAAACACAAAAGACCCTGAATAGCCAAAGCAATCTTGAGAAAGAAAAATGGAGCTGGGGGAACCAGGCTCCCTGACTTCAGACTATACTACAAAACTACTGTAATCAAGATAGTATGGTATCGGCAAAAAAAAAAAATATATAGATCAATGGAACAGGATAGAAAGCCCAGAGATAAACCCACGCATATATGGTCACCTTATCTTTGATAAAGGAGGCAAGAATATACAATGGAGAAAAGACAGCCTCTTCAATAAGTGGTGATGGGAAAACTGGACAGCTACATGTAAAAGAATGAAATTAGAACACTCCCTAACACCATACACAAAAATAAACTCAAAATGGATTAAAGACCTAAATGTAAGGCCAAACACTATAAGACTCTTAGAGGAAAATAGAGGCAGAACACTCTATGAGATAAATCACAGCAAGATCCTTTTTGATCCACCTCCTAGAGAAATGGAAATAAAAACAAAAATTAAAAAATTGGACCTAATGAAACTTCAAAGCTTTTGCACAGCAAAGGAAACCATAAACCAGATGAAAAGACAAGCCTCAGAATGGGAGAAACTATTTGCAAATGAAGCAACTGACAAAGGACTAATCTCCAAAATATACAAGCAGCACATGCAACTCAATATCAAAAAAACAAACAACCCAATCCAAAAATGGGCAGAAGACCTAAATAGACATTTCTCCAAAGAAGACATACAGATTGCCAACAAACACATGAAAGGATGCTGAACATCACTAATCATTAGAGAAATTCAAATCAAAACCACAATGAGGTATCACCTCTCACCAGTCAGAATGGCCACCATCAAAAAATCTACAAACAATAAATGCTGGAGAGGGTGTGGAGAAAAGGGGACCCTTTTGCACTGTTGGTGGGAATGTAAATTGATACAGCTGCTATGGAGAACAGTATGGAGGTTCCTCAAAAAATCTGAAAATAGAACTAGCATGTGACCCAGCAATCCCACTATTGGGCATATACCCTGAGAAAACCATAATTCAAAAAGAGACATGTACCACAATGTTCATTGCAGCACTATTTACAATAGCTAGGACATGGAAGCAACCTAACTGTCCATCAACAGATGAATGGATAAAGAAGATGTGGCATGTATATACAATGGAATATTACTCAGCCATAAAAGGAAATGAAATTAAGTTATTTGTAGTGAGGTGGATGGACCTAAAGTCTGTCATACAGAGTGAAGTAAGTCAGAAAGAGAAAAACAAATACTGTATGCTAACACATATATATGGAATCTAAAATAAATATGGCTCTGATGAACCTAGGGGCAGGACAGGAATAAAGAACCAGATGTAGAGAATGGACTTGAGGACACGGGGGAGGGAAGGGTAAGCTGGGACGAAGTGAGAGAGTAGCATTGACATATATACACTACCAAAGGTAAATTGATAGCCAGTGGGAAGCAGCTGCATAGCACAGGGAGATCAGCTCGGTGTTTGTGACCACCTAGAGGGGTGGGATAGGGAGGGTGGGAGGGAGATGCAAGAGGGAGGGGATATGGGGATATATGTATACATATAGCTGATTCACTTTGTTATACAGCAGAAATTAACACAACATTGTAAAGCCATTATACTGCAATAAAGATGTTAAAAAAAATTAACACAACATTGAAAATCAACTATACTTCAATATTTTTCAAAATATTCTACTTTCTAGATTTGCTCAACTTGCTTTTTAATGCCTTACATTGAATATTTTTTATTAATAAAAAAATTTTTAAAAAAAATAAAATGCATAGACCCCGGCCCACCCCAGTGAGCTGGATTTAGAATCTCTTGGGATAAGGCTGAGGAATCTGCATTTTAACAAACAGAGCAGGTGAATCTTATACACATTAATATTTGCTGAAAACTACCTTCAGTAGTTGACCGACTCCAGACCCACCAAATCAGAAAATCAAGAGACAGCCTGTCAGGAACTGGCTTTCTTGGGCAGTTAGCATTCTCTTCCTCTCCGATTCTTCCATCTTTTCTCTTTTCCCCTTCAATTCACAGGGGAAACAAACAAACAAACAAACTCAGAAGTATCTTTCAAATTTAAATAAATAAAAGGTTCCATGCTTGGCTCATTTTCTTCAATGCATCACTCATCTGTTCCTACTTCTTCTTGCTTCTATTTCTCAACTTTTATTACTCTGTCCCATACATTCATGTATCCACTCTCTCCTCATCATTTCCTGTGAATTTCTCTCTGATCTTCCAGGTGCACTGGGCTCAGTGTTTGACCCACAAAAGTCCAAGGCAGCTGGTGATGATCGCCTCATTCCACAGCAAGAGAAAGTGGATTCAGCAAAATGAATTGCCCAAAACCAAGCAATTGGGCTTTTATCCAAACAAAATCCGACTGCATGAATGTCTCATTTTGCCTCTTTTATATCCCATAAACCCATGAACTAGGAGCAACAGTATCCCCTGGGAGCTCGTTAGAAATGCAGAATGTCGGGACCGACCCCAGACCCACCAAATCAGAACCTGAATTTTAGTAAGATCCCCACATAATTTTTGCACATATTAAACTTCAAGAAGGGCTTATACTGTCCATAGCACTGTCAAAGTTAACAGAAGAATTAAATCATCTATTTGTGAACCCATCAACAAAATTTAAACAGTGGTAAAATATTTTTCATTTGTATCAGGCTCCAATATTTGGAGGAAGATGCATTTATCTTTATAGGCTCTAGCTGAAGCTGCTGTTTTTTCAATTTAGCAGGTTGAAACATTCTCTAAGTATGTTGAAATATGTAGGGAAAATATTTTCATTTGAGAAATGATAGTAGCCATCTTGATGGGTGTTCTTTCCGGACCTAACTTCTAGACCGGCTGAATCTATAGTGAAAAGCAATGGTCATTTAGAGTTAGGATTTTAGATTATTTGACTTGAAAAGGATCTTAAGTCACAGAAACCCAGATCCACCATTTTAAAAATGTGGAAACTCTCCCTTGGATTCCAGACCCCTCTATCTACCTCTCTAGTAGCCATCTACCCCTAGACATCCCTCTGACATGTCACACTGAAGCTGTTCAGACTGAACCCATTATACCATCACCCTCCCTCTTCCTTCTGTTCTTCCTGGCCTTTATCAACCAAGTAACTTGAGGCAAAATCAGGGGATCAGGCGATGCTTTCTTCTTTCACTCTCCAATGTCAAATCAGCCACCGAGATCTTTACACTTCAACCAACACACCTCTAGACTTTGCCCTTCGGATCTACCATTCACTTGGATTATCACAACTTCCCAATGGGTCTTCCCCTCTCCTATCTTCCTATTTCTCCAAAACACCCACCATCACACTGCTGTCCAAGGGACCTCTCTAAACCCCAATTCTGAATACCTCCATCTATCATACATCTCCTCCATGGGATGCCCTTCACCTAGAACACTGATCTTCAAATATTTATGGTGGAGATTATAACGGATGTTACTGATGCCTTGCCTTACAGCCACTTGGCCCAACTCTGTTTCTACCCATGACTTGGGACACAGTACCCAGCATGCTGACACGACTGCCCGCGCAGGCACTGTGTCCTCTGCTCGCTGCATGGGGGCTTTCCCCTAGTCCCTCCATCCTTGGATAGAGGGATCTCACAGCCTCATGGAGGGGCAACTTGGAAAATCCAGCGATTAAATGCCTCCATGTGTAAAACTCAACAAATGAGGGCTGTGAATCAGGGGAAATTACCCCAACAATCCTAGTTCTCAGTGAGCAATTCTGGGGTGCCTTCGCGTGGTCCTTTAGATGGTCCCCAACAAGACTGAGCACAAGCTGTCCACCATACTCACACCCTTTATTGGCAATTCTCTCTTCCCTGTGTCACTTCCTCACCCTCTTATGTGTCCTTCCTGAAATCACCTCCCAAGCAAACTACCTACCCTGGTCCTTGTTTCAGAGTCTGATAATGAGGGGAGAGAATTTTAGCATTTATCAATAACACATACATATTTTTATATGTGTATATGTATGTATGCAAACACATATGTATATGTATTTGTTTATAAATTATATACGTATACTGTACTAATATATCATTTGTATGGTAAAACAAAGTCAAGAAACAGAAATATGAAAAGGAATATGAAATAGTATGCTATTTCCAAAAAGCTCACTAAAATTATTTTACACTATGAACAGCTATCATCTCAAGAAACAGTATCCTCTTGAGGTATGGCCTGAGCTACATTTTTAGTAATAGTGGCTTTAATCCATACTTCAAATAGTCTTCTTAATCATTTCTATTTTTCTGTTTTTTTTGGGGGGGGACCTACTAATTAGTTCATTATTTGTAATCTCATGACAGGATGGATGAAGCAATAGCTCTAAGAGTAGGATAAAAGTCAATGCTGCTGGCATTGCTGTTTTCTTATCATTGCTTAAGTGGTATTATCTTCAAGGTGACGGTTCTTTTCAGGAATCTTTTTTAATGCCCTTGTCCATTTTGTAAGAAGAAGTTCAATGAAAACTCCTTAATTAAGTCCATGATTCCATCCAACCAGCTGCACTTAACCAACGACACATTGCAACAGGCTATGAGAACAAACAAGAGAGGGTGTCACTACCACCACACTGCTCTGGGGGTGCTCCTACCCTTTCTACAAGCGTCCTCCCACATCGTGCTTGGCGTTTTCTGTGTTACTGGGACTGAATTCCAGGGCTGAAGCCCAGCCATGCATTAAGTGGTTGTCAAGTTCAATTTTTTTCCCCTTTTCAGGATAAAATATACATAATTAAGAAATTCCACTTTGGACTTTATTGACCTAGACACTGGGCTCTAAAAATATAAAACTCAAACTCCATAGAATGACTCTTGTCTTCATAATTTGTCTTCTGCTTAGAATACCCAACTTGACTTGACTTGACTCACCATTTTGTATCCAACATCAGAGACTTCCTTACATTTCTAAAAGCAGCCTTGCTCTTTTATACCATCGAACCTTTGTAAATGCTCTTCTCCATGTCTGTTTGGCTTTTTATTCTTTTATCAACCTAAAGAGTCCTAGTTTCCATCACGTTCTGTAGCAAATGCCTCTGTGACTCTATCCCTCAGCTCAGTACCAATGGCAGCTGAATCTGCCCTGGAGACTTCCAAGTGCATCCGGATCTACCTCACCCCACGTGGCTCCACCTCAAGCATCCCAGCAGGCATCTTTTAGTTCTCTGCCCCACGAACTTCCCTATGCTGACTCCCATGAGCACACACAGTCCCTGGAGGAAACTCTCCACCAGTGGGGACAGGAGCCAATGGATAAGTGTTCCAGTTTCCTGTCTTTCAAGTGGACAATTTTGGAAGGCATTGTGTTTGCTTCTCAGGAAGTCCTGGTGGAACCGAGCCCCACTGCCTACAGGGGATCCTTGATAAGACACCCTTACAGTAGCTTTCCCTCTTCCCTGCCTCTCTAATGCTTCCTGGGACGTGCTCCCAAATAAACCAGCGTGGACCCAGATCCTTACCTCAGGTTCTGCTCTCAGGAGAGGACAAACTGAAACACCTTTTTCTGTAAAACCGTCCCTGGAAGCCTGGAGCATCCTCCCACCCCTCAAGTAGACTGAGGTACTTCTGTTCTCTTTGCTGCTTTCCAACCTTGTATATATCTTGGCTGTTTCATTCATCGCAAACAGACACAATGGTTGGTTATCACACATATTCTCTGGTCTTTCCTCTAGCGCCCTGCAAGGGGGTCACCCAACCAGGTAGAATGTCACATGTGCTCAAACATCCCTGTTCACCCTGGCTCCTCTGCTCATCTGATGTAGGATTCTGGGGTCCTTAGTGTCACTGTGCCTCATGGGCACGTGGTTTCCCCCTTGACCCAAGTCTACCCCTCCAAGCACAGCTCCCCTTACCAGGCTCAGCTCTCCTTCCCGTTGCCCCACCAGGCAGAGAAGCCAGGCTGGTACCCATGGTTGGCCCTTCATCCCCCCTGCTGAAACCTTGGACCTCCAGGCTGCTGCAGCTCTAAGGTGCCTATGGGGGATTGCTTAAGCCCTTGAGTTTTCCCACTCACTGAAACAGCTGTTCAGTTTAAATTCTCTAAGACACCATCATTCCTTCAAAAGGTTAGGCAAGGGATGACTTCAATCAATAGCTATCATTCTCCACTTAAAATGACTACTCTCCTTAAATGACTAATACTTTCTCACTAAGGTAAATTCAGTATTCTCTCCCCCACTCCTACCGCCAATAACCTGTGTTCCTTAATCACGTTACTTAATTCTCCAAGCCTCAGAGTTTTTGTTTGTAAAATGGGAATAACAATTACTTGCCTACTGAAAGCAGACACAACGAGATTGTCTCCTGAGTTTTCTTAGAGCCCTAGGCTAAGGTTTATGATTTTCAACACCTAACTATACGATCTCAAGTTATTATTCTAGTTTCAATCAAACACACATACACCCCCCCCGATGTCCCCCTCCAGCCTGATGCCTTTATCCTTTGAAGGACATTTTGGGTATACACCTGAAATGGATGCATAAATATAATTGCTGACATCGATTTATCCACCCCCCAAAAGCCTATCACAATGGTGCAAGTGTGTGGCTCTCAATAAAGGATGTGACAATTACGGATATAAAGTCAAGTTTTGGCATGCAAGAGTTCCAGCATCCTCATATTTAGACATCAAACAGGACTTCCGTGTTGTACAAAGAAAAGGAACAGGAAAACGTAGACCACTCAGCATGACTGCAATGGCTCCAGCGGGTCAGGAGGCTGCTTCTTCAGAGGATGAAAATACTCCATGCTTCCTGTGTTTCAGGAAGAAACTTGGTCCATCTTGGCGACATAAAACTCTGTGGTGCTTAAAAACAAGCGTGCTTCATATCCACACTGTCAGTTCTGAGATTGGGGGTGGGGAAAAAAGGCTTTGGATTCCACTGTGGGGGAAAAAGACATCAAGAGAATTAAATCATTAACTGTTAAAACAGTAAAAAGTTAGGGAGCAGGAATAAGGATGAGTTTTTCATTTACTCATCCTGGTTCATTTACTCATGCCTGTGTTGGGATCCTTTTGCTCTGAAATCATGAGGAAAAGAAAGGCTTCATCTAACCACGAGCTCAGGGCAAAAATATTCATTTGGCAGAATGGTTGTGTATGTAAAATTTATTGTGAAGGAGACCATCAACATACAACTATGTCATATAAAACACAAGGGAAAGTTTTTAAAATTTCAAGGGATGAGATATGGCAGAATGGTCATTAGTTATTTATTTAAAACATTTTTACCGTGAACATTTCAAATACACATACACACACACATACATACACATACACACAAACATATAAAAAACGTCCATGCCCCATGTCCCCACAGCTTCAGCAATTATCAGCCCAGTATGGACATTTTTAGAGTTACAGATATTTAGGCCATACAAAGCTTAGCCAAGCCTGACAGTAGTGCATTTGGCATTTTTTAGCACATGATTCTTTTTTTCTTCCCCTGCCGTTTGTAGCCACTATAAATCCACCAAAGGGAAAATGGGCCAAAGCTATGTGAGTGTGTGGGTGTTTTCCCATGCACTCTATTTGTTTATAGTCCAGTCCTCAGGGCATTTAAAAAGAAAAAAAAAAGCTAGTTTCACTCTACAAGATCCAAAGAACTCAGCATTTTACAAGCTCTGGGTCATTAAACATTATAGTTACTGCCCTATGACATCAGTAAGTGGGAAGTGTTATTATCCCCATTTCACAGATGAAGAAACTGAGGGCTTTTATAATTATATGTATCAACCAAAGCCAAACTGTGCTGGCAAGAGAATCAAGGACTTCCAATAAAGCCCATTTATTTAACTTCTAGACAGCACTGTCCAATAGAAATATAATGTGAGTGATGTGTGTGGTTTAACATCTTCCAGTAGCCACATTAAAAAAAAGTACCAAAAACCAGATGAAATTATGTTTGATATTATAGTTGATTTAGCCAATATGTCCAAAATATTATCATTCCAACAAGTCATATTTTAAAAATTATTAATGCGATAGTTTACATTCTTGTTTTCATACTAAATCTTCAAAATAGATGTGCATTTAACAATGAAAGCACATCTCAGTTTGGACCCACTGCATTTCAAGTGCTCATTTGCCATGGGGTGGCTGGTGGCTCCTGTACAGGACAGCAGAGCCCTTGACCATAGTTCTTCTCTCACAAGGCCATACTTCCTCTCACTACACAGCTTATCCAAGACATGCCCTGCCTTTTGTTGACTGTTTGGGACACCTTCAGTTTTGCTTTACTATCACTTTGGTTTGTGTTAATGTAACCAAATTATAGTCATGAACTAAAACCCTTGGAAAGTAACATGAAGTCCAACTCTACGAGGAAAGGTGAGAAACCATCCACAAATTTAGAAAGTGGATTTATTGTATACTGAATTCAAGTTCTTATAGTTGAAGGGTTTAATAAAATTAGGAATAAGCCTGTGATGGGCAAGCAAATAAATTGCTCATTGTAGTATAAGAGCTGTGAAGCTATGATTTTTGAAGTTAATATACAAACATTTTAAACATCTTTTTCTGTTGACAACTCAATAAATTCCACAAATTACAATAGTGATATAGTTACTGAATAGTATGATTTTAGAGGAAAAAAATAAACCCCATTTAGCTCAGTCCTTAATGGTATTCACACAGACAGAGAGCGCTTTACCTCTTCTTCTAATTAGAGTGTACTTGCATTTCCCATGGTAGGGGGTTGCCCTTTGAACACTGACCTTTATATACTACACAAAACCACAAGCAGATTCATCTGAATCTCTCATTTATTTCACTGGAGGTCCCTGAATTCAGTGGTAACATCAAACAAAAAGTCTGAAATCTCAAAGTATTTCACAAAGTCAAAAATCCATGACAACCTAAGGGGAACTTAGCATTTAGGTCAAAGGGAGACAATGCAATGTTTCCATAGGCAAAAAAATGTAACTATAACCTCTATGCCACAAGTGTGTGTCACTGTGATGAATGAGAGCCTAAAGTGAAACAAATCGTTTGCAATCATCTAAAACACCTGACTTATTAGTGAGTGACTCTAGGGTTAAGGAAACCATTATACAAGAAATTAAAGGCTTGTAAGGTAATGCCAATCACAGGTTTAGAACTATTGGCTGCGGCTAATCATCAAAGTATCTAAATATGAGGATATACATTGAATCTTCAGTTATTTCAGAGAATTATTTGAGGTAGACAGTTTATGAGTTGCCCCTATAAATGTTCAGTAATGAAAACCAATAATTTCAGTGTATTTATATGTCTATCTATATGTCTATCCATTCATCATCCATCTATCTATGGATTTACCTATGTATGTTCATTCCCAAACATATAATCATAAAACTATACTAGAGGGCATATGAATAGATTAGAAAAATATTAATACACATATACATGAGTAAAATAGAAAGAATATGCTCCGTTTGCTGGATAAAGATCTATTTGTTGGATAAAGAAAATGTGGTAGATGATAGATAGATTGATAGATAATTATTCCTCATTAAAAAAGAAAGAAATCCTACCATTAGCAATAACATGGATGAATCTTGAGGGCATTATGCTAAATGAAATGTCAGACAGAGAAAGACAAATACTTCATCATCTCATTTATATGTGGAATCTTTAAAAGCCCAACTCATAGAAAGTGGTTACAAACTTCCACTTTGAAGATAAATAAGCTCTGTAATGACTATAGTTAACAATACTGTATTGTATGCTTGAAAGTTGCTAGGAGAGTAGATTTTAAATGTTATCCCCAGAACAACAAAAACAAATGGTAATTATGTGTTAACTAACTTTATTGTGATAATCATTTAGCAATATATATATGTGTGTATCAAATCATCACATTGTACACCTTAAACTTACTCAATGTTATATGTCAATTTATCTCAATAAAGCTGGGAGATGGGGGGGAAGATCCATTTGAGAGACACATTTTCTAAATAGCCTTCTTTGGAGAAAGGTTGTTTTTTAAATTCTTCAAATAATTCTTTTATTCAAATCACTTCAAGAAAAACAGCTCCAGAATTCACATCCATTTGGAAAGTCTAGTGATTAATTATGTAACTACACACTTATTTGAAAGTTCACATTAAAGGCTAATCAAGCAAGGATTTTGCCTTTTTGCTCACAGGATTCAATCCAACACTGTTGCTTTAGCTCTGATTCCCCAGACTTCTGCCAGAACACTACTATCTAGTTGAAGACTTTCTTGTTCCAAACAGCTTCATTTTATAAGAATCCCAGCATGAAGTGAAATACATGCACCCACAAGAAACATGCAACGCATCTGCACATGTCACACACCAACCTGGATAATCACCAATCCCAGTGGTGAAGCTGATGTAAACCTTACCTTTCCTGGGAGGCCAGTGAGACAAGGAAGAGCCGATCTTGCCCATATGATTCCTGCTTTCTTCCCAGAGGATCAGATCATCAAAGCTCTAGAATTGCCTCTTTGGGGATTTTCCTGATTCCCACTTGGACAAACTCTGGCCTCTCAGAGACTGTCTGAGAAGTCACCCTGATAAATCAATAGCTAAACAATTAGAAATTGCTCCTTCCTAGATAAACATGCTAGAAATAGTGGCAAATTACCACATCATCAGATTATTGACTTAATGTGTTGCTTTTACGTTTGTGCCTTGTAAGAAAGAAAGAGAGAGAGAGGGAGGGAGGGAGGAAGGAAGGAAGGAAGGGAGGAAGGGAGGAAGGGAGGAAGGAAGGAAAGGAAGGAAGGGAGAAAAAGAAAGCCTTTATTTCCTCTTGGATGATAATGTAATATTTATTTTGTATTTTGTCAAGCAATTCATCATTTTCTTTGAGCACACATATTACCATAAAACTGCATATTTTAAAGCATTGTGCATTTAGTAAGTATATGGAGTCTGACAATGGCAAATAAAAGATCCCTAAATCCTAAGGAAATTTTCCACCAATAAAAATTTTGTTTTCACGGGAGCTGCCTTTTCTCCCACAGACATTTCATAATCTGAGGATAGGAAATCAAGGGGCCATTTGATGAGGCTGGATATCAAACAGACAGGCTGTCCCCCCCTCAGGCAGTTTACTTGGTGGCCCCACCTCACATCTGGATTGCAAATCTCCCCCCAGCCTAGCCCTTATATTCAGGCCACCAGGTTTACACAAAGAGACCGCCCAGCTGTTAGCTGGTAAAAGGCTCCCGGGGTCTCACGTGGTCCTTGACAGCTGCGTAATTCAGTGCAGAAGCCGTCTATGCAATTACATGTCCCTGTAGATTACAGTGTAATTACATGGAGGAGACGGAAAAATAATTGCTCGTAACTTACACTGTGGTTGAGAAGGCATAAATAATCACGTGTGCACTATGTAATGATGTGTGATCACTTTGCCACGACTGTGTCACCGCTGCCACATATTTAGATGATCAGCAGTGACTTCAGAAGAAAAAAAAAAAAAACACACAAAGTTTTTTGTAAACTGAAATGTAAAGAACCGAAGCCCTGACAGCTACACCTTGCCTTTTCAGAACATTGCCTCCGGAAAATTTTTATAAGCCCTCCCCAGCCCCAAACTGCAGGCACAACGGGAGTAAAAGCGAGTAGTGTAATAAAGTGTTGCTTGATATGCACATTTCAATTTGGCTGGTGCCCTCTGGCCCCAATTTCCCAGACCCTGACTTTTGATCTCTAGAAAGGTATAGATAAAACTATCCAAGTTGTTAAAAATTCAACCTAATGCAGAAATGATATTTGAGAGATTATTCTTAACTTTTAAATTGTTTTACATGTTTAATTCATAACATCCTGGATATGATTTGCTAAGATTAAACCCTAATTCCCTTCAGCAACAATTCCTCAGTCTCATTCATTGTTTTAAATAAAAAATAGAAACATTCTATGTCCAAACAACAACATGTAGTTTAAAGGAACTCTGCTGTATATGGGTAATTTATGCATAATTCACAATCAGCCACAAATTACTTAATCTACTTAGGGATAAAGTGGGGAAAATGTGTATATCTTTGCATGTTTTCTTCCAGATTTAAGAGTAGTGTTGTTTGACCTCTTTGTTTTAACAGCTCTTGTCTCAATAATTGGTGAAGCATGAGAATAACTCCAGTATTAAATTAGAAGCTTTGGAATCCCATTTTAAGATCCATTTTGATAAGATATTAAATTTATTCTTAAAAAATAATGATCTTTCCATTGGCGAATACAGCATTCTAATCATTTTAGAAGAGCAATAAAAATTCCTACAAGAAACTCAAGCTTAATCTCTCTTTCTAAAGGAGGCTGACATAGAAAATCAATGTTAGTGAGCATGGTAGCTGGAATTACAATGAAAACATTGTTAAAACTAGTTTCAAAGCTACATAGTTGAAAAGAAATAAAGATTAACTTCTAAACAAAACCAAAACATTTGAAGCTGTTATTTAGTACAGGGGTTCAGAATCCTTTTTGTGCCCCAAGTCTTGGCAATCTGAGGAAGCCTATGGACTCTTTTCAAATGTTTTTTTTTTTTTTTTAATACATCTTTACTGGAGTATAATTGCTTCACAATACCGTGTTAGTATATACCCTGAGAAAACCATAATTCAAAAAGAGACATGCACCAAAATGTTCACTGCAGCACTGTTTACAATAGTCAGGACATGGAACCAACCTAAATGTCCATGGACATGAATGGATAAAGAAGATGTGACACATATGTTCAATGGAATATTACTCAACCACAAAAAGAAACAAAATTCAAAATGTTTTTTAAAACATAAGATAAAATACATACAAATACAAAGGAAACCAATTCTATGAATGCAATTAAATAAAGAGATTTGTGATATAGTAAAACACATAGTTTTTAAAAATTAATGAATTAATATGTGACTATTAAGTTAAATGAGTCTATTAGCTACTGCATTTCCAAAGTGGTGAGAAACATATATGAGAATTTAAGATATTGTAACCATTGTCACAAAACATGAAAATATCTATATCCTGGTACTGCGAGGTGTTGCTCACATTTATTACTGAAAGAAATGCTCTATTCTAGATAGAACTCAGTGACAATAAAAATGTAACTTCCCCCATCCTAATTCACAGATCCCCTGAATTCTACATGTAGACCCTCTCTGGTTCTGCACTTACTAGGTTGAAGGCACCTGATTTTGTACTAGTTCCTAAAACAGATGAAACACATAATTGTTTTAGTGACAACATTTCGTTCTCACAATCCCTGAGATTAAAAGAAAGAGCAGAACTATTTGTTTGTTTTACAAAGTTATTGGGAATAGAAAAACATTTAATGAAGGATCCACCACCTGTTATCCAAGGCAAGAGGGTATCTGGTACATAAAGCCTACTTTTCACAAGTATAAATTGTAAGCAGGATGATAAACAGTACAGGGAGTGATTTTATTTCCTCACACCTTTATTCCTTTACCTACAAAATAAAGCAATTGGAATGGATGACCCTCATCTGATATGCTAATTTTAATCTGTACTAATCTGAAATTGAGACGAGGAGGAAGCTATTTACCCATTCCTTTCTTTCCTCCACCACCAGCCTGCTTATTTAACCACTTCAGTGTTCCCCTTACATTTTAGTACAACTTGACATTTTATATACTGCCGGTATATAACTATAATGCCAACATTTGAACTTTCCAAACTCACTGAAAGATGTGAAATGCTATCTGCTTATATAGTCAGTCATGTTGGCAGGTGAGGGAAAATCCCTTTTCCCATATATAAATACCCCCTTCCACAGGATATTTTCTCCTGAAACTTCTAAGTGCCCATCTCTTGATCATTATGCCATTATTATTTATTGAGCTGTGAGAAGTGGTTTTCAGTACTCACAGCAGAGAACAGGTTTGCTTTTAACAAGGCCCACAGATAATAAAGACATAAAGTTTCTTCTTCTAAAGCCAGGACAGAATGACTTTTTAGCCTCCAATATGAACGACTAAATGCTTTCATGTCTGAATTTATACATGGCTATAAAATATATTTTGACTTTTTTTTTAGTCAGCCCTTTCATTTGTCTTAATTTCCCCAGGCAAAAATTAAACATCCCACATCATGTTCCACTAAAACTGGGAAGTTCAATCAGGCTGCAGCTCCATCTATTTCTTTTTTGACATCTGTCCTGAACACCATGTGCATAGTCACTTATCTGCTCATGAAAAAATAAAACCAAACTACATCTTAGAATAGCTCCATGTATTTCTGCAATCCTTCCTCCAAATAAGGCAGGCCCATGTCCCTGTGAGGTAAGCAAGGGTGAGAATGACTAATTTCATGTTATAGATTCAGTCTTGTAGTCAACATATTTCTGGAGTTCTTACAATGATGGGTTCGTTTAGGAACATAAAATATGCACAGCACATGTCTTTTCTCAAAGAAGACACATCTAGTTTGGAGCATAACACAAAGAGATGAGTGCAATGCAAGGGACTCTTAAAAGTTAAGAACTGATATTAAGGAAGTTCTAGAAGAAGGCATGGGAAAAGAGAAACAATTTCAGCTTTGAGGCATCAGAGAAACTCATTGGCAGTAATTAAATTTGAAAAAGGCTTTGAAAATTAGGAGAAATTCATCAGACAGAGACTAGAAATGAGCATTGCAAAAAGAGAGAACAGCATAAGTGAGGTTGGTGAGGGGAAGAGACAGTATGTATCAAAAGAACTTAAAACTATTATTATTGAAGGATAAGTTTAGGCTTATTATTCTTTAGGGGCATTTGGGAACATGTGGTTAGATCATGGAGCAATTTAAGTGCTAGAGTTGGGAGTTTGAAATTTAGTTGCTAAGTCTTAAAGAATCATGGATATCTTAGGATCCAGGGAATGTCATGCCAGAGTGGGTTTGGGTGAGACTTCTGAAAGCAGGAGGTCAGTTAGGAGCTGACCTAACCCTAACCCTAAGCCTAAGGAGGAGATAAGGGCTTGAACCAAGATGGTATTGGGAATAGAAAGGAATAAGTACCAGAAAGATATGTAAAGTACAAGAAAAAGGAGTGCAAGAGATGTTAAAGGACATGGTCAAGATAATATAGAGTTAGGAGGGGTGGGCGTATCTGTGATTGACCCAGGAAATACAGGTGGAATCCGTGAGCCAGTGATTTCCATTAACATACTCTTAGTGGGCCATTTCCCTATACAAAGAATCAAGATGACTACAGAATATCCAAGATGTAGATTTCATTTAGAGGCTGTATTTTCAACTAATGTAAATTACAATCCACAGGAAGATTTGAACTATTGTAAGCATTAGAGTGGAAAAAAGAATAAGTAGCACAAGAGGTGAAAAAACAAAGTTATTCAAGAGCATTATGATACAGTGACTACCTGAGGAAATGCAAAATATAATTTTAAAAACTAGTGCTATGTCCAAGTAAAAGCATCTAGTGTTAATCATAATCAATACACAGATTTATCATACTAACCGTGAAGACACTTATCTTTTCCCAAGATAGATGGCCTCAGTGGTGTCACAGTGGACTTGCTCCATGGAGAAGACAGGTTTTAACTTCAGCCTTCAAAGAGGTTGAGTGACAGGGAGTATAGTTTTCTCAATGAGAAAACAAAGGCAGGCAATAACTATAAGACAAAAAGCAAGGAAATATTGGTCTAAATATAAAAGCTAACTAAAATTTGTTCATGAAAAAGCATAGATTGGAGCACCCAATTGAGCATAAAAAGCAGGGACTGTTTTATCTCTTGGCACTAGAAACACTCTCCAAATAGCAATTCCAAATGATTTTAAGACCTTGTACTAATAGAGGAGCAATTGTAATTATAACTCACCCTTTGGTTCTATCATGAACAAGAATTACTTTATAATTGTGTGTTTTCACCTGTGAGACTCAACATATTGAATACATAAAAATTAAAGAAAACTTAACTATAGTTTCATAATATAATATAAATGTTATCAACCTTGACAACTATCTCTCAGGAAATAGGAAGTAGAAGTGGTGGAAGAAGGTGGTAGAAAGAGTAAGGACAAAAAGCGTATCTTACATAGAATCAAAGAAATATTCATAATTAGGGAAAAAGAAAAAATGTTTAAGTATATAAATTAAAGATGTATGTAGTTAGTCAATGGAATTAGATAAGAATTAAATAGCTACCAAAATCAAAAAGGAGTGGAGTGGGAGAGTAGGGTGATATGTAAGAGCTATACCCTTATATTTCATTTAAGAAAAGAAATAAGAGAGTTTAAAGTTAATAATTCAAGAATAGCGGTATGACCTCATTATTTAAAGTTATGAAACTAAACACTGGATACAATTGAACAGAAATTTTAAAAGAGATTGCCTCTGGGAAATGAAACTAGGAGAGGGGTTAATTGTGAGGGAAGGGGCAGTTTCTTTTCATGATAACCCTTCTATTTGAGTGTTACTATGTAATATGACAAAATTAATTATAAATTAGTAAAAATGACATCTTAAAATTATAGAATGCAGAGAGATGTTTTTCTCTCTCCAAAGAGAGAAAAACATCTATTTATCTTTTAAATCACAGGGGATCTTTTGGGAAAGGAGTAGAGGAAAGAAATACAAAAAAGACCAAACAATTTTCTGCCAACGCAATTGCCTTTTCTACTGAGGGAAAAGAAATAAAGTGAAGTAGGTAATGAGTTGGTGGAAGGGAGAAGTATAATGGAAATATTCTGAGTATGAACCTGACAGAAAGTACTTGAAATTGCAAGGTTTGTAGGTCTAAAATTATTTGGTCTAAGACAGAAATCTATTTCTGATGACAGCACATGAATAAAAACTCAAAACATGATGCTTGAAGAGGGTCTCAGAAGATTGGTAGATTGTTACATAGATCTCTTAATAAGCACCTATCCTATTCTTTAAAGTCTCTAAAACATATTAACCTGTAAATAGAGTGCAATACCTTTTAAATCAGGAATCTCTTCCCTATTTTTAAGCTAAGCCCTATGGAAACCTAAACAGAAAAGAGAATCTCTTCCCAGAAGTGGATTGTTGGGTTAAGGAGAGCAAGCATTTGTAATTTAGATAGCTGTTGCCAAATGCCTTCCATAGGGATTGCATCAATTTACAATCCCTCTTGTAAGGCATAAAAAAAAAAAAAAAAGCTTGTTTATCAGCTTTATCAATATAGATTTTGATTCTTGGAACTTATTCATTGCAACATTGTTTGCCATTGAGAAATATTGGAGGCATTCTAAATGTCCACTAATAGAGAAATGATAAAAATTATAATATAATGCACTATAAATATATATATATAATGCACTATAAAGAATGAAAAATATTTTAATCTATTGAGATGGAATGATCTTTAAGATATATTACTGATGAAAATATAAAGTGCAGAAAATGTGTGTCTTATTCTATCTATTGTATAAACAGGGGAGGGGAGAATAAGAGCCCTTATTCATAGTTATCTGTACATGCATGTACACTCTGCAAGGACATACAAAAACTAAAAGACTGCTTTGGTGGTTACCTGTGGAAAGGTGACAGGTAAGGGCTGAGTCGATGGGTACAGAAGAGGAAATGAGATTTTCCCTATATACCTTTAATGTTTTTTCTTTATGAACCTCATAAATGTTCATAAATTACTGAGTCAGGAAATAACACAATACCACTAGGTAGGTCTCTGGACTTGCTGTGGACACTGTGGGCCAGCTCAGAAACTAAAAGCTAATTGGTAATGAATTAATTGAAGATACAAACACTATTCTAGAAATTGGTTATGAATCACTCAAATTAGGGACATTAAGAGGCAAGTACATTATGGTATTCTGGGTATTTTGCTTCCTTTTTCACTTGTTTTTATTATTTGGGTTGGTATATTTATTTCCGATATTATTGGATTTTTTCTCAATTCTTTGTAACTTTTTAATGAAACTAATCCATCAGGTTATAATTCAATTTGGGAAATAAATAGACAATAAAATATTTTTGACACACAGAATAACACAAAAAAAATACAAGAGGGCAATAATACATTTTATTAAGCTGCATATATTTCATACAGTAAATAATCTATTTAGCGTTTCTGTTCATAAAATAATAGATTAAAAAAAAGACTGTTACAACTTAATAAAAATGTCATCCAAAATAACTTGGTACAGATTTTTCAAACACAGAAAAACTTTCAAAAATCAAATACTATGAGTGAATATATATGTTTATATACTGTGTGGATTTTTTTAAGTGACTAATTTTAATAAATTTATAATTGTCTTCATAGTAATAGTTCTAAAAATGAGAAAAACTACTAAAAATTTACCAAAATTCAAAAACCCTTCTGATAAAAACAATCAACAAAATAGTAATAGATAGACAATTTCCTAACCTAAAAAAATATATTATTTCAGTCCAGAAGCCAGCACCATACTTAACAGGGAATCACTAGAGACATTCCCAGAAATGTCAGGAAAAATACAATGATGTCCATTATCACCACTAGTGTTTAATATTCTACTGAATGTACTCATTATAATTTTATACATGGTTAGACAAGAAAAAAAATTAGCAGCATAAAAATTGAAAAAAAAAGAGGAGGGAAAATCATCACAATTTTCAGATGAATTGACTAAGTAGCAGATGAAACTCAAGATTTTTCAGGATTCAACTGAAAAAGTTATTGAATAAAGTAGTATTATTTCATGGAAATTAATACTTTCATATTCACAAATAGCAAACATTTAGAAATTCTATTGGAAAGAGCCTATGAACAATGGCAATAGAAAAGGTATATTAGCTAAGAAAAAAGAAATGTGCAAGATCTTTTATGAGGACTTAGTTTTTGCATCCATTTTTACAATTCATTAGGCTTTATCATTTATTTACAAATCAGAAGCAATCATATTCATATGAAGATGAAAAATAAAATCAATACACAGATGAGAATTATTACATGGGTGTAGCAGATACTCTGATATTAAAAGAATGAAAAAATAGATCCTGATTGAATGGCCTTATTTAAAAAAGCAAAAATCATTTAAAATCAATAGGGAGCAGCAAGAAAGAATCCTGAAATTTGAATGGCAGGACTGCAAAGTAGAAAGAACACAATCTTCCTTAACCATGAAGCTTCAAACTGTTTTAGTGAACTTTGTCATCTCTGTCTGGTCGACATCTTAAGAGTTTGTTAACTGTGACTAGATTGAACTGATGGACATAAATATTAAAAGCTACTGTCATTTATTAATACATTGCTATGTATCAAGGCCTTGGGTTCCTAAAGATTTTACATATGTTTCTTCATAAAATACTTACAATACCCAACATAAATACCAAGAAACAATTATTCTCATTTTGCAGATAAGACACATGTGGCTCACACAGATAAATCTCTTGGCCAAGGTCATACACAGGATACAAGCAGAGCCTGATCTCCAATTTGGGTCTCTGCCTGACACAGCACACCTGTGTTCTTTCCATGTAGTACACTGCTTTCTATTTTAGTCAACTTCCAATCACTCCTTCACACATCTACTTTTTTTTTTTAACCCAGAAGTTCAAAACTAAGAAAAGCAGATTTAAGATTCCTCCCCTAGCCCTCCAGGCAACAAGAAAGTTAGGAGACATCAAAGGTATAAAAGACCTAGAAACTCTACAACCTTGAGAGTGGGTTGCAGATTTACCTAGAAATAACATTTCCTGCATCTTCCCACAATAACAATAAAAACAGAGGAAATGATACACTGACAGCTTTAATCTTAAAAAAAAAAAATTAGAACCCTTTAGCCCCTTCTAGCCTATACTAAATCTATCTCTGTTGACAGTCTCCTTTTTTTGCATAATTATTTTTTCTTAGGGCAATGCTATTTATATTGGAAGTATTATTGTTTATTCTAAATATAAGAAGTGATCACTCTATTTTTCCCATTGTGAAAGACAGAATTCCCATTATATCAATAGCATGACAAGCATATCTTAAGTCAGAGGGAGCATTTTTGGATTGGAGCCAAAAGCACCTTCCCAAGAAAAATGCTTTGATGAATTAGGAAATGATCATTTGTGCCTTTATATTTTTCTTGTACCGAATTGTCTTCGATGGAGCTGAACTCTGTAAAGCATTTACAGACAATGTTTATAGGTAGTGGGTTTAATATACAATAATATTTGATTTGATTTTTATTCTCCTCAGCCCCTTTAACCTCTAGACTGTAATGACTTCCATATGGCTAGCCAAGTCTATTTTTAGACTGTTAATTATCCATCTCTATTTTTAGACCTCTTCTTCCTTTTGGTTGCTGATTATTATAAGACTTAAAAGTGCCTTCTCAAATTTTAACGGTGTTGTTTTTCTGCCATATTAGAAGCCAATTCTGTCATTGAATACTCCTCTTTCCCTTCCCAATACCAATCTCCTCCACTTTAATTTTGCTCCCAGCAAATCAGCCAGGACAATATGATTCAATATATTTGTCAAGGAGCTGTAAGTTATGTAATATGTTAGGTAAATATCAAATAAGATACACATTTTCAAAGAGATTCTGCCCATGTGGCTATCATTAAGTTGGAGAATAGTAAAACTGCCCGTTACAAAACTTTGTAAAATTTGGGTTGAAAAATCAAGTTTTGCACATGTGAAACAACCTATTTAGAATTCTTATTCCTTGCCTTAGACAGATTTTTCTTATTTTAGAATACAAATATGCAACAAAAATTGCCTTAGAGATCAATAAGATGGTCCAATTTCAGTCTTTAGAGACTCTGGCTCTTGCCTTTGAAAATTCCCAAGTATAATAACATCCCAGATTAGTCAGTCTTAATCTGTTCTTCGTCATGTGAAATTGTCAGGTTGTTTTTTTTCCTTCTCTTGCTGCTTGTGTGAGTGTGTATATATATGTATGTGTGTTTAAAGAATGACGTAGACTAAGAGCACTTGGGATTTTTGCAAATAGCTAAGGTTGAAATCCAGAATCTCTTCTTTCATGTGCTTATTACCTACAGTAAATTAAAAGACATCAATATGTTGTTCTAAGAGTCATGCTGTACTCTAATCAAGTGGTTTTTAGATATTAGTCTATATCCAAATAGGAAAACAGCAAGGAATGGGCTCTACTCTAAACCCACCCTATGTTACTCTGCAACTTTAAATCTCTTGTTAAAGCTGAATCCAACTGTCCATGTAATGTCTATCTGCCCTGTTTGTGGGGGACGGAGGGTCGGGTGTTTTCATTGGGAACAACGGTGAAAGTGGGGAATTAGGCACCACTGTGGTTTATAAAACACATTTACTGACTGTCTTTGTCATTGCATTTGATGGGTTTTTTTTTTAATTTTAATTTTATTGGAGCACAGTTGATTTACAATGTTGTGTTAGTTTCAGGTGTACAGCAAAGTGATTCAGTTATACATATACATATATTCATTCTTTTTTACATCCTTTTCTCATATAGGTTATCACAGAATATTGAGTAGAGTTCCCTGTCCTGTACAGTAGGTCCTTGTTGGTTATCTATCTTGGACCTAAAGATTATCATACTAAGTAAGTAAGTCAGATAGAGAAAGACAAATATCATATCACTCATATGTGGAATCTAATTTTAAAAAGATACAAATGAACTTATTTACAAAACAGAATCAGACTTACAAATATCGAAAACAAACTTATGGTTACCAAAGGGGAAACGTGGGGGGGAGGAATAAATCAGGAGCTTGGGAAAACGCATGCATTTGATGTTTTTCGTTAAATGCCATATCCCCTGAAACGTGAAGGAACTCTTCAACAAGGATGAAGTTTATGAAAATGCATCATAAACTCTAAAAGAACTCACAAATAAGAGGAATTACTTTTATTCCCTTTAGGGCTATAAGAATTCAAAATTTCAATACATTGACAAAGGGCATTTCAACATGAGGACACAGTTATGGCAAAATTTTGAAACAAGGATATGTTTGCTTCTGCAGTTGGCTAATTCATCCTTGGTCTTTTAGAGAAATGTGCTTCAGTGGAACAAAATAACCACATGTCTCTGTGTCCTTTTTATAAAATATTCATCCCATGGGAGGATACCCCTTTAAGAAAGGTATTGAGTGGTCACATGACCTATATGCCTTACATGGCCCACTTCAGGTGGCCTGGACTATAATATAAATCTTAAGTGTTTCTTTTAAAAAATTCCCCACCTAAGTCTTCATATGAAAGAGTACATAACACACAACACTATCAAAAGTTACATGTCATCTGGCTAAACAATCTTTCCAGGACTGATCTGAATTAAAACCTGATAAGGCATTAATCCAAAAAAAGAAGGAAAATAAAAGGGGAGTTGGGAATTCTATCTTTGTTTGACTTCACTATGGGAAAAACAGTCCTCATTTTGTAAATTTAAGATTTCTAGTAAGGAATGTTTTAGAATAAAATATCTTATCACAATATCTTACTTTAAATGAAAATTTAAATCTGCCCCTTGACAAAAACCCAAGGAGATGATACAGATACCAAAGAGAAAATTTTAATATTTTATTCCCAACCTATCTGTCCATTAAAAAACATAATAAACATAAAAAAGAGTGAGTTTAGGTCTAAACTTAATCTGTAAGAACAAAATGCATGACTAATAACTTTCTTAGATTTTAACTTCTCTGTTTATACAGCAAGGATAAAATAGACCCATTTTCATTTTGACTGCACAGTGCATGATTTATTGCACAATTCAGCTTTACTGTCAGATATTTTCTGTCAGTGGCCCACTGGGTGAAATCCCCAATTACAGGAATATTAATTTATGCATCCATTTATTTAGCAAATATTTAGTAATGCTCTATAATCCAAAAATCAGCACAAGGAATCATTGGAGAAATTCAGGCAATTTCAGAAAAAGATTGAGGAAGCTTCTGGAGCAGTATACTGCCCCTAAGAAGAAATAGAGGCATACTGTAGAATCACAATGATAATTATACCAGTAGCGATTACTTGAGCAGCTTCTATGTCCTTTATAATTTGTCTATATTTCTAATGCTCACAATAACCCGGTGAGATATGTATTATTATTCCCTTCTTTACAGTAATAACTAATAACTAATGCATAGGAGTTGGTAAACCCAATAAAGGACAGTGACAGGTTTCAAACTTAGGTCTGTCCTCAAGTCTGTGTCTTTTCCACTACACAATACTATTACTGTAAAAATAAATGTGTTATGTCTTACTGGTCACGTGCTCTATAGTAGACACTCTACTAAGTGCTTTAATTATTTTATCTCATCTAATCCTGCCAACAACCCTGTGAATTAGGCACCATTATCATCATGTCCATATATTATAGGGGATGAAACAGAAACATGGAGACATGGGCCAAGGTCACACAGGACGAAGGGAAGTTGGGATGTGAACATACGTATCTGGCTACAAAATCCTCTGTTATACTGCCTTCCCAACAATGGACATGATAAATGTAACTGCATGATGATAACGCCAATATGAAGTTGGAAGTGTGATTTTGGTGTGCTAAATTATCTTGCAATGAACCATATTTCTTTTCTCCAGGACAGAAACAGTAGCGCCTGATTGCTTGACATATCAAATCCAAACACATCTATGACATATGCAAGGTTCACTGCCATGCCCACCCCATCCCAGATCCCATCAACTTTATTTCTCAGCACTGCTCCCTTCCAGAATTTCCCAAGATCCACTCTATGGAAAGCAATGTGCCTCAAGATGACTGAACAGTGTCCTAGTGGCAAAAGATTTCGTAGTCACAGAAGTTTGGGAAATGCTCAGCTCCACAACCTTGTTTTTGGGGGATTGTTTTATTTAATTTTTATAAACAGCAGTACTTCTCAGGGATCTTTAATCTAATGTAGGCTATGAACTTCTGAATTCTGAAAATAATATGCAAATTTCTCAAAGTTATTTAATCCCCAAACTTTATCTACTTATCTACCGTTCACAGGATGTTAATTTCTGCAGGACCACAGTCAAGTATATGTTAGTCTATGTGTCCACACTTACCTATTTATGCTCTTGAACCCTGAGCTCTCTCTCTCTCTCCCCCCATTCTCTGTCCATGAAATGCCTTTGTGTTTTTCCTCTGTCAACCCAAGTCTTTAACCTCTTGTTAAATCTCACTCAAAATCTCTCCTGGAGAAAACCATCCCCGATGCATTTTACCTCTTGGCTTCCTGTTTGATTCTTACAACACCCAGACTTTTTCTGTAAAAGGTTATTTACAGTGTCCTGTGACTAAGGCAGGTATAAGCATCTTTAACCAAAGGAGTGTTCTATATGAATTTAAGAAATATCATTCAGTTTTTTTAAAAAATAATTTGCTGTGCCTCTATTGTGAAATATCCAAAGAGGGTAAACACTGGACTGTAGATTCCTTTCCAGGAGAGGTGTCTTCTCTTTCGGTGTTGTACCCCCAGGCTCTGGCAGAGAGCTTGCCATAAAACAGGGGCTCACCATATTTGCCCCAACTTTAAAAAGCAAACTTTTTTCTTAGGAAAGATAGCATTATATCTAAATAACCATGATATGAGGCAGCAAGTCATGTTAGAAGGACGATCTCTGGGGTTTTTGTTTTGTTTTGCATTGTGTTGTGCTGTTTTATGGGAGGCTGGGTTCCCCTAGAAAGCAGAGGCTGAGGCAAGAACCTGTGTGCAAATAGTTTATTTGGGGAAATGATACCAAGAATGGGAGCAGAAAACTGGGAAATTTTGGTCCACGGTGCATTGATCACTGCTCTGACCACCTGGGGCTCAACCCCACTGGCAAAATTTGAAGAGCCTGAGAATGGGCTTCAGAATGGTCTGCTCAAGGGATGCACTAGCTTTTGTCCCCCATTGGCTAAGGGCTGCCCCACAGGGTGTAATCATCTGGCCCTTCCAGGCAATTCACATTTTGAGTACTTTGAGGTTCTTGTCCCAGGGCAGAAAGCAAGAAATATGTGATGTAGCTGAGGTGGACACCATCAAATTAAGCCTGCCCAAAGCCAGATGCATCAGAAATGATTAGAGATGAAGGTGGACTGAGGGTATGAGAGAGTGCCCAAGAGATGGCTGGCTTTATGTCGCATCTGCTTTCACTCAACAAAGCACTGCCCCTTTGCAAGCCCTGCCTGGTGAATGGGATGGGCAGCTGAAAGAGTCTTACCTAGGCCAACAGCAGTAGAAGAGCATTGGATGAAAGCCTCTGAGAAAGAGAAACAGTATTTCAGAATGACATTTAGCAAACAATTGCAGCAAACAAGTTGGCGGATGCAAGTACTTCTGTATCACTGATTCCGTTTTGTGTTAACAGCCAAATACTTTTATGAAAAAGTGCATGATCTTATAAGGACCTGCTATTTGATAGTCAAGAAAAGTCCTAAAAGCAAAGGCAGCCCTCATGCATTTCCATAAAATTATAGACATCATTTAATTTTTTCAAAAGGCAGAAAAAAATAAGTTTATGTACCAAAGTACCCAAGCAGATGGAGAAATTACCATGAACTCGATTACATAACAGAGATTCTACTGACTTTAGCAAAGAGGGAAATAGCAGAGACAACTGTCTTAAGTTTTAATTTTCTCTAGATATCACAGAACATCTGGTAGATAAGAGTTTTGATTGGAATACCAATTTTTGAAATTTAAATGGAATAAAATGATAAATCGTCACCCAGTCCATGTCTCCAAGGTGGAAAGACAGAGGTAACATGAACATTTTTTCATGTAAAAGGCAGGAGAGAATAAGAGAGAGAAATCCTCCAGAAGGGATGAAACATCAGAGAAACACATGAGAACCTGCAAGGACCCAAAAGTGAGAGAGAGAATAAAAAAACAACAACAAAAAAAACCTTGCTGCTTATCCTTAATCACAAGTGACTTATTTAAATAGACAAAATGACAGGCTGACCTCTATCTATTTTAACTGCCAAATCCTATCAGCAGGGTGTGATTATCTCCCAAGACCACCTTCTGTGGGGGGTAGGGGGGTCTCAAGCCTGCCCTGAGAATCCCTGGCATTTCTTCCTCCATCCAGAAATCCGGAATCCATCTAAGGAAACATTTGTGGCCATTAAACCAATTGGAGTTGAACCCATGTCCTAAAGGTTGACAGGACAATTTATTAATGTGCTATATAACCAAGTCTGGATTAAAAAAGAAGGTCTGGCACAGATTTTTTTTCTTCTTCCTTTTTTTTTTTAACTTTTACAAGATGTTAGTACCTTTGAGATCTCTATCTAAAGGAAGACAAATAGCAGTTTCTGGCCTAGAAATTCCTGTTCTTAATTTAAAGAAATTCATCTTTTATTTCAAAAACAAAATTAGAAGTAATTAAGCCCCTGGAAAAGTTAACTAAAATTGTCTCATGAGTTAAAAAGAAAGAGAGCCAGGAACATTATAAAATAGCAGACATACGTTTTGCAACCACATAACCAAAAAGAGCTAAAGTTGTTCCTTCAAATTAAAAAAAAAAGCCACAGTCTTATGAGCCAGCCTTTTACAGACAGATAAGTAAATAATTAAACTTTTCAGTGTGTGTTTGCTTGCTTAATGGAACAATTTTCCAGGTAAAAAGAACTAGGTGTGTGCGTGTGTTTCTTATCTGGGAGAATAGAATATGTTGCAATGGCTTTTTATTTTCCAAAAAATTAAATTGGGAGGGCAGATATAAATATCTATGAAGAATTAAGAAGTAAATAAACCTGCTATTTACTGAATATGTAAAAATTTTGTTCTATGCATTCAGCCTCAGCAATTTCCAGGATAAAATCCAAACCAAGGCAAATGACTTTATGTATTAATTCAAACCTTTAAAGATGTATACCTTTTCACATCAATCAAAGAGGTGTCTTGAGTTAAATTCCCAAGAAGCTTGCTCTGCAAATCAGAAATTCATTTTCTGAATCATCCAAACATAAATGTTTAAACTCTTTTGTGAATAAGATTCTAGGATTCCCAGGCATTAACTGGATAGTTGAAATCTCTTAAATCAGTGATTCAGGCTACGCTTTTTGTTTCAAATGGTTCTCCAGAGCAAGGAAAATCTCTTAGACTATCATATAATGCCATCCTATTGCTTTGGCCTTGCCTAAAATATATTATCCATGGACCATCATAATTTTTCCCTTAAGTATACAATTTAGCATTGCAGGCATTAAGCTCTGTTGGATTAACAAAGAAAATACTTCATATTAAAGCAATGAAAAGTTGTTTATGTTGAAAATGGTGAAAAGGAAATTTTCCAATATTTTAACTTATCAAGTCCCTGGTCTATAAAGAAAACATCCCAAGATAAAATGACATTTCACTTATCCTAAGTAAAAAGAGGGAAAACACACACACACACACACACACACACAGACACACAGACACACACAAGGGAAAGCACAGTATATCCTATGTGGACTTGAGGGTGTTTTCTTTGTTCTTTTTAGTTCAAGATGAAACAGCTGTTCGGTGTTTAAAATAGCATCTCACATTTAGATCTTTTTTCGCGTCAAAAGGAAGCTATCTTATCCTTCCAGTTTGCCAATGAGGAGTAAACACTCATTTCCTACATATATTATTCATAATGCAGACTTGTGAACTTTTGCATCCAGAGTTGGACTCACCTCTGTCCTACTCGGTTTTGAACCTTCCTTCCCCTGACCTCATCAACGACCAGAGTAACCTGAAGGTCATCTTTTCCTTTAATTCATTTTTTAAACACTCATTTCCTTATTACAATCCAGCAGCTCTGACTAATCCAAGGGTTGCTCCTATAAAAGGTGGAGATGACAGTTATTTTATGACATTTTATCAGTGGGCTGATATGAGTGTCTCAAAAGAAACTTCCTAATGGCAGTGAAATCTTTACAAGGGTCTCATGTTTCCACTCCTTCATTCAGAGCGATGGTTCTGTAAGTACCTGCCAATTTGATTTGAAAATCACATCTTCTTTCTTGGAAAAAAAAATAAAAAAACACTTTTATAACTAGCAGATCTCAAGCTGTTAAATCTAAGTAGCTTGAAACAAGTTCAAAGACCCTTAAGTCAAAAAGGCAGAAAGATATATCTCTTTCAAAGGTGTCCTTTAAAATAAATTCTCTGCCCTTAATTTTGGGAAGATTTTGAAACCTGTCACACTAAAACTGAATGGCCCACTTAGGTTCAATGCAAGCTCCACCCTGAGAATTCTCAGCTCCATTACTGATTAAAAAAAATAAAAAGTAAGTGCCTATTAAATTAAAATGTTCCCCCAAAAGAAAACAACTCCTAGAATATAGGAATACAAGAAGAAACCAGGAATTTTTCTTCTCTCACATATTTAGGTGGCACTGCAGAGAGATCATAATGGGGTTGTTATATTTTGTTTTTCTAGAAATACAAATAGTTTCAAGACCTGTATTCAAATTATAAACCTCTTTATTGAAATGTTAAAGCTGGGAAACAGTCATACAGTCCAAAGAACAAAATTTGGAAATTAACTAGTTGTAATCCATCAAGTTATAGATAAAGCCACTGAGGCCCGGAGAGATTAAAGGTCTGATCCATTGCAAATTAGTAAGATTTTGCTATTTGTTGAATGAATTATGTGATTGCTCTGTCACTTTCTTGAATAAGAGAGAGCCTGAGACATTGGAAATAAGCCAGAATAATCAGAATTGTCAATTCAATTTTTTAAAAAATTTAACATTGAAATAATTGTTTATTCGTCCTAGACTAGTTAAAACTGAAACAGCTAAAGGATGAGGGTTTTTTCGTTTTTGTTTTCCAATGAGTTATTTTGCTTCATGTATGATGCCCTCAAACTTTATACAGTTCTACTAAGGAAAAGATCTTGTCCATTATTCCATATTTCCTGCCTACTTTTGAATATTTGTTCATTCAAATATAGCTTTCATATCCTCTAAGCTCCTCTATGAAGCCATTTCTTTTCACAACAAATGATCTGAATTTTATCTCCAGACATTTTAGGAGTTTGTAAAACATGAATATGACAATAGTCAAAAGAGAATGGGAATCCATTTCAAAATGATGTGTAACCTTTCCCTTTCCCCATCTTTAAATACCACCGTTTTCTTCTGGCTACCAGTGCTGGGCTTTTATTCCCTATTTCTCATTTTGCCCACTAAGAAAATGGGGCAGAATCTAAAAGAATGGGCCATGTCTGAGATCTGACTGGTTCCCACCCTATGGAGACCCTGTCTCGCCCACGCAAGTGGCACTCCATAACCTCATTTCCACTGACATTTTTTTTTTGCATCTTAGAAAAACTGGGCACTAGGAAGTATGTATACCCCCAGGATCTTGAATTTATCCAATCAGGCCTTACTCAGCAGCTCAATGTCTTAACGACCCTGGCAAAATGACATGGGTCATATTTTCACATGGATGAACTGTTCTCAGACAATTTCTCCAGTGTATGAGGCACAAACAGGCTTTTCTTCAACATCAGGCATGCATGTCTTCCCCGCCTCTTGCTTTATAACAAACATATGTATTGTGGCCAGTGCAAGAGAAATTCTATTCCCCATTAACGTTTGAGTTTCTCTCCTACTCACCCCCTTTCTTTACCCCCTTCAGATGTCTCTCTCTCTTGACATTTCAAGATAACAAAAAAGTGAAGGACCTCTGTCCTGACTTTTTTTTCTTTTTTTTGCCTGTGGAGATAGATAACAATGTGTAGCCAATTCATTTTCCCCTGCACTCTTTCTACAGAGGAATCTGAGGCAAGAAGGAGTATCAGTTACCATAGTCATCTAGGCACTTAAAAATCTACACCTTCTTCCTCCCTGGAAGAGATCATTGCTGTTTGGAGTCACTCCATTTCATGAGATGCCGTTTGGGGCATTGTTACAAATTAAAATTCTAGATATAACTATACCATAATTGCTGCTAGTTCTGCTTTCAAAAAAGAATGACATCCCCCAATAATCCCCAAATGTATCACCATTTGACATCTAAATAATACAACATCCTATATTGCACTATTGCACATAATAGATAATCCATAAATATTGTTGAATAAATGAATAAGTGAAGAGGAATCAGACCAGCAGGAATTTCTTGTTTTTCAGTTATACCCCATGATCATTTCTTATAAATTTAAGTAACTCTAACACATTCCTTCTTGGAAAAAGAAAAGTTTAGTTCTCTAGAGGAAAAGATAGTGTAAAATATGTCCCAGGGAATCAGACTGTTTACTCCCAAAAGTAACGAAAAAGAAGATTTTCCCATGACGTCATGCAGACAATGTGTTTCAAAAGATCATCCATCAGGAGCTGACTGAGTGCATGTACTTGATGGTTCGACTTGGCTGTCATTCAGTACCCTTGTTCACAAACTCTTTCTTTCATTTCAGTTTCCTTCTAATGTCAGCATGATTAATAATAGGAAACTGGTCCACAGAATCATTGATCTGAATGGAAAAGGAAAGACAGTTGTCAGCTTTATAAGAAGTTATCGATTTCTTCTCCAAAAGGTAATTTGTTATGAAAAGATTGAAGGATCATGCAAGACCATCTCTCAGAAAGAAATTACAAAGTATGAAATCCAAGTGATGATACTGGAAAAAGAGTCTCAAGATTCTTTGCAGCTATACTACACTTATCAGTGTGTTCTGTTTGAATTGTGTCTGGAGTTTATTTTCTGGATATAGGCATTTGCATCTGTTTTGAAACAATCCCCTGATAGGTTTCCCATCATCAGTTTAATGACCCAAATTTTATGACCCTCTGGGGGCCTGGAACACTGGGAGGTGCTTTAATATCAGTTGTGAAAAAGAAAAAGAAAAAGATCACATTTCTGTCTGCTCAAAACAGAGAAATGCCTTAATGGCATATCCTGTTTTCTCAATACCCACCCTACCCATGAGCAACTTTTGACCTTTCTAGGAAAAAGTGTGAGTACAATCTAATTCTTTCCCAATGATAAAAAGAAAATGATTGTTGGAAGCCAAGATAATTACTGGAGAATTCAAGAAGCCAATGAATTCTTCACCACATTTTTTAGAACAAAGGTATACAGTCTATCTGGGGAACCATGTGAAACAATCTGAACACCTTTAAGATAGCTTTCCTGAAATATGCAAATCAAGGAAGAAGTCCATTTTCAATGTTCATTTCAGTTCTAGTAGTTCATTAATGTTTCTTTTTTAATAATACCATGAATGTGGGGCTCAAGCGCACTCATCCAGGTAGTTATAAATTATCACAGGAGTTCAAGAGTGGTGTGATGGTAACAATTGTTTGTCCATATCTCTGAACTAGACATGTCTCAGCTGAGATGGTCAGAAGGTTGAAATTGAATCCATGAAGGATTGCTGCAGTAGTTTTATAAGTGCAACAAAAGATACAAACAATAAATGCTGGAGAGGGTGTGGAGAAAAGGGAACCCTCTTGCACTCTTGGTGGGAATGTAAATTGATACAGCCACTATGGAGAACAGTATGGAGTTTCCTTAAAAAACTAAAAAAAACTACCATATGACCCAGCAATCCCACTACTGGGCATATACCCTGAGAAAACCATAATTCAAAGAGTCATGTACCACAATGTTCACTGCAGCTCTATTTACAATAGCCAGGACACGGAAACAACCTAAGTATCCATCGACAGGTGAATGGATAAAGAAGATGTGTCACATATATACAATGGAATATTACACAGCCATAAAAAGAAACGACACTGAGTTCTTTGTAGTGAAGTGAATGGACCTAGAGTCTGTCATACAAAGTGAAGTAAATCAGAAAGGGAAAAACAAATACCGTATGCTAACACATATATATGGAACCTAAAAAAAAAAAATTGGTTCTGAAGAACCTAGGGGCAGGACAGGAATAAAGATGCAGACTGCAGATGTAGAGAATGGACTTGAGGACACAGGGAGGGGGAAGGGTAAGCTGGGATGAAGTGAGAGAGTGGCATGGACATATATACACTACCAAATGTAAAATAGATAGCTAGTGGGAAGCATCGGCATAGCACAGGGAGATCAGCTTGCTGCTCTGTGACGACCTAGAGGTGTGCGATAGGGAGGGTGGGAGGGAGGCTCAAAAGGGAGGGAATATGGGGATGTATGTATACCTATAGCTGATTCAGTTTGTTATAAAACAGAAACTAACACACCATTGTAAAGCAATTATACTGCAATAAAGATGTTAAAAAAAAAAGATACTAAAGAATGGTAACACAGACACCTGTGTTACCCTGAAACTCCCCCATATTAACTTCAAAATGTCCCCAGAGTACTCTTTGTCAAGTGAGAGGGAAACTGCTCACTGCCTGAGATCCCCACCTTCCAGGTCTCCAACACAGCCAGACAGAACATCATGCAATTACTATCCAGAGTTGTAAGTTGTGACTGGCAAAATGGCCAGATCCTACAGAAATGATTTCTTCAGAGAACTCACAGTAAGGAGAACAGGACAAACAAGTGCTTGGAACCTTCTTCCATAATACCTGCAGCTAAGCACACACTGGGAAGTCAGAATAACTCAGAGCCCTTCTTCAGAAAGTCACTCTGTTGTCCTGTTTCCCCCCCCTAGAAAGCAATGATCAGACCACTAGGTTATAAGTGCAGAATAGTGTACGTGTGGAGTCATCAGCAACAGGGATTTGTGTCCCACACAGTTTGATTCCCTCTCAATAGTCATGAATAAGTGTATATCAAGCAAATCTGGAAAGTTATCTGGCTGAATTCTTAAAAACATTGACTACGTTAAATATTTTTCAAGTCTCGTTTATTTAAAGTCATCACCCTCGGAGATTCCAGCACAGTATGTCTGTTGATACAAAAACTTGGGAATTCCTTTTCAGGCGTCGGATAGTTTTTTCAATATTCTGCACATTGGTCAGTCTTCAAATGTGAACTTGGTTTTTGTAAGTGAATAGGCATCATTAAGTATCATTTGTGTAAATAAAGCGGGTGATGAAAGTGGGCAAAACTACAATTTGGATCAAAAATGAAGTATGACTATAAATATAACACAACTGATTTTCCTCTGCTGATCACCAGCCAAGCCTGAGGGCAATTCGAAGGTTGAAGCTATGGATGAGAGGGTGATCTGACAGGGACAGCTGTCATCCATCAGCCCGTTGACCTTCAGGGTTAATTCACCTGATCTGGCTGGATGACTAAGGGTCATCTCCACTCGCCCTCACTACCCCATGGGCATCTCTTTTGAAACTCCTTGAATGATAATAAAAAAAAAAAGAAGAGAGTCCTTCTTTCATCAGGAATGGCTATTAATTCTTTCAACAAATGTTTATTGGGTTTCTTCTATATATCCAACGTTGTCTAGTATGTGCTGGGGAACAAGACAGATTAGACTCCTACACTCAGAGTAAGGACTCAGAGAATAAAAAGGAAACAAAATTAGCAAAAGTTGTAAATGGCAATACATGTAATGAAGAAAAATATGGGGACATCAGATAAAGAAAGCCATTACATTAGGAGGTTAGATAGAGCAGGCCTCTCTGAGAAGGTACCATTTCTGCTAAGATCTCAATGATAAAAAGGTACCATAGAAAATCACAAGGAGGATTTTCAGGCTGAGGGAGTGGCAAGTCTAGAAGTTCTAAGATAGGATGAGCTAGGTGGGTTTTTTTGAACTTAGTAGTCAAGTACCACATGTCAGAGTATAATGAACAAGTCCTATTATACACATAAGTAGCTGTATTCTCCTGCCACAAGCATTCTGGAAAGTCACTGACATTCTCAAAATGTTTTGACCAAAATCAACATCTGAGCAATTAAGTATGAACCTTCACAAAGTAACCACTTGGAAAGGGACAATACTCCCATGAATAGAAATATTCTCTAGTGTTAGAATGAAAACGAGAGATTCCATCAGAGTCATATCAGTGGAAGTTTAAAACATTTTAAAGAAGATGATAGTGGCCAGTATTTAATTTGGGACTTTTTTTTCTAGGCCTACACATTACTTCCTGCTCAGGCAAGCTTGAGAAGATGGGATCAAGGGAGTTTTGTGGTCCAGTGAGCAAAGGATGGGAAAATCAGAAAGATTCTGAGTTATAATCCCAGTTGAGCTACCAGGTGACCTTTAGGCAAGTCATTCGACCTCCCTATGCCTCATGCTCCCAGCTGGAAAATTGGATAAGACCAGCAGGATATCACTGAAAACCAGATGCTACACCAAACCCAAGCTTTCCCAGCTAAATAAATTACCACCAAAGAGACAGGGGGGCCGGGAGGGAGGGGCAGTGTCCAATCTATCAGCCTATGTGAAATGTACAGTTAATGACATTTGGCCATTCTTTACATTTAAAAGTTATTAATCTCTCCCATATTCATCAAATCAAATTAATAAAATGAGTAGTTCAAACAAGAGTACTATTTCCTGAAATACTTAGAGATGTCATTCTAGCTGGAATCTACTTTGCCACAGCAGATTTGCAGGTTAATAATTGTTACAATTCCAGTCTTGCCTCATTACACCTTCCCATGACAAGTCATGCCAGTGTCAATGACACACAGCTAGAACAACAAAGAGAAGTCCGAAACAGGAGTTTATTTCCCCATTTTTCAAACAAAGTAAACTTGCAGTTTCTATGTGAAACCAAACAATGATGTTTTGTGTCTGGGTATTAATACAATATTTAAATGGAGAGCAAAAATCCCATCACTCATTAGAATGTTTCATCTATATCAATAATGAGAAACTTTTTGTTTACAAAGACCAATTTAGGAAATGCAAACATTTTTTAAAGTGGGAATTTTTTTTTCAGTTTTGATTAAAACACCTTTATTAAGTCTTATGGGAAAAAATATATATTCATTCAGTTAAATTATCTACTTTACTGAGTAAAAGAATGTTGCTCAGGAAACTGACACTGCTTTACCTTGCTGATAAAGTTAATATTTGAGTATATTTTAAAAACTAACAATGTTTTAATTCTACAACATGAAATTGGACCATCATCTGCATGTAGACCTGCTCAACACAGGTGTATATCATTGCAACCATCTGCATGTTTAGGAATATCTAGGTGCCTGGCTTAATTTTTAAATTTCCACTTGGATATTTTTGATGTCATGTGAACATTCATAGAAAGGAGATTAATTAAGCAAGCTGAAGGTATTGAAAATACTGCTCTGGGTGCCAGCATATACCTAACATTACTCCAAAGGATTATACACATAGAGTCTATGTGGAATGAAAAATCATTTATTAAAACTTCATTAAGTGGGGACTTGGGGGAAAAGCAATGACATCATCTGGGATTGGGCTGTCTCTAATATGACAGCTTTTGTGTGGTTGCTTTCCTTTGAGCTCAGCCAAGTGATACTCCAGGCAGATGCTAAGGTTGCTTTGTTTTGTTTTTAAATTAAATGTTGCTGCTGCTTCTTTGATCTTAATCCTGATAAAAGTATTTTTTCACCTTAGAGCAAGTTTTTGTTTCTTTAAAAAATCCATGGACAATATTGATGATGGGATGAGTGGCTGAAGTTTCTGCAACTAAGTGACCTTGGTAAGGTCACCTAATAGCTCAGAGACACATTCTCACTCATTTATAAAATGAAGGTAATAAAATGTTCTCAACAGACTATAATAAGGCTCACCAAAATAAAAATGGTTTTCCAATTATACCATGTTATAGGGATGTTGCTTCTTATTGTTGTAGACTGTGGTTTCACTTCATAAGTTTGCCTTGAGGGGGTTACGCAACTGGGTAGCTCTTCTTCCCCCTCTACGTACAACCAAGTAGGTGCCTGACTGGACCTGAATCAGTAGCTCTAGACGAAACAGACAGGCATCTTCTGAGATGCCCGAATCTCGGAGAGCCAGCTCAGGGACCACGGGGACCACACAGAGTCACAGCAGTCTGTGCATACACATCCTATCACTTCAACCTGTAATTATTAGCTATAGCCCTGCACTCAGGTAACAACAACAGTAAATAACCAGCATTATTTAATATGTACACAATCAAGTCCTGTATACTTTTCCCCTGATCATTTTTAGTGGGTCATTATCCGTTTTGTTCTTAAACACAGATAAAGATTTGGAACAAATCTTGCCAAAGAAAAAATGATGATAATAATAACTAAGTGAGAGGGAGACAGAGAGGAAGAGAGAGAGAGGGGGAGAGTTTGAAAGGAAGAGCGAGGTAATTTTTGGAAGAGGGAAGGGTAGGGAAAGGGAAGAGCCAATCCCTACAAAACCATGAGTGGGTACACCAAGTGTACCTTTGGAGCTTGTATAGAAATTTATGAATCAATAGCAGTCATCTTCAGAAATCAAAGTACTCATCACTAATTATCATATAATACTATTGAGGTGCTTTAGGATAGAGAAGTGTTTTGTTGTAACCAACACCCCTACAGAAAGAAAAATTTTAAAGATCTTTTGAATGGAGGTTTGAAACACTTAATATGTCCAAGTTTTTAATAGCCAAAACAATTAGGTAAGGCTTGGAGGGAAAAAATGAGTATGTTCTATTTTAGCACATAGCTGGATGATCTTTTCTGGCCATTTTTCTTCTCCCATACTAAGACATTATCTTTTTAAGAATTGTTCATATCTCTCTCTATTTTCTTGGCTCTAAACCTATTACCACCACAGCAGTTATATATGGCAGCCTGGCTCAGAGCTATGGTAAATAATGCTAACGCATAATTCATTTTCAATGAAGAGTTGTTAAAATAAGTGGAATATGGGTATGTCATCATAATGGAAATTTCTGTGTAACACATGGATTTTAAAATCTCAGCCTGGCAACATTTGATAGGACATAGAGTCACTCAAAAGAGTGAAAAGACATGGAAATTTCTTTGAAAAAAGTGAGTGTTGGATGTGAATGTGCAAAATGTATTTTTTCAGGTATTACGTTCAGATGCTACCAAAACAACTCATTTAAAATCTCATGAAACCAACTACTTAACATCACTTGGAGAATGAATTCAGTATTTTATTTCCCTTTTATAACTTATAATTCTTGGAACTAGTTTGCAGATATGGACAACCTTAGTCATAGGGTTACCCATAAAAAGATATGATACATGACTCTTTTTGAATTATGGTTTTCTCAGGGTATATGTCCAGTAGGCATGTACCAAAATGTTCATTGTGGATCTATTTACAATAGCCAGGACATGGAAGCAACCTAAGTGCCCGTCAACAGATGAATGGATAAGGAAGATGTGGCACATATATACAATGGAATATTACTCAGTCATAAAAAGGAACGAAACTGAGTTATTTGTAGTGAGGTGGATGGACCTAGAGACTGTCATACAGAGTGAAGTAAGTCAGAAAGAGAAAAACAAATACTATATGCTAACACATATGTATGGAATCTAAAAAAAAAAAATGGTCATGAAGAACTTAGGGTCAAGACAGGAATAAAGATGCAGACCTGCTAGAGAATGGACTTGAGGATATGGGGAGGGGGAAGGGTAAGCTGGGACAAAGTGAGAGAGTGTCATGGACATATATACACTACCAAATGTAAAATAGATAGCTAGTGGGAAGCAGCCACATAGCACAGGGAGATCAGCTCGGTGCTTTGTGACCACCTAGAGGGGTGGGATAGGAAGGGTGGGAGGGAGGGAGATGCAAGAGGGAAGAGATATGGGGACATATGTATATGTATAACTGATACACTTTGTTATAAAGCAGAAACTAACACACCATTGTAAAGCAATTATACTCCAATAAAGATGTTTAAAAGAAAAAAGGGATATCATGGAGATAAGTAATTTAAAAAAAAAAAAGAATAATGTTTTCCAGTTGGCATGACTACAAACTTCTGGCATTTTGCTGAGAGCAAATTACATTTTTACTATATAAAGATTTTGATGAGACAGTATAAAGTAGTTCAGGTGTGCCCAGTATAGCCTCTTAGGTTAATAATGTTAATTTTAAAGCCTTCCAAAATAATAATAGACATTTTATGCACTAGATTATGATGACTCTCATAGCCTGCCTGGTCTAGTGGTTTAATATGAAGGATATCTGCAAATTAAAAAGCAACTAGTTTTCTTTAGTAAGAATTTGTATTTAGATGATTTATATCCAGTACATCCTTAATTATTAATGTAAGCCTATGATGCCAAGTTGATCAACCATTATCTCAAAAAAAAGTATTAAAATAAGTCAAATAAATTTCATAAATTCAAGGTACCTTGAATTAAAATGCATGGTGGAAGTACACGGGAAGAGACACAGCTATAGCCTGTAAAACTTGATCTGCTTCAATGACAAACTCCTAAAACTAGTTTATTTCATAGGCAGCCTACTAAGTAGGTAACTAGAATTAGCAGCAGGTGTTTGCTGATATAATACGAAACCCAAAACTCAACCTCCAATGGCATCCTGTATTTTCTAAAGTAGTTCGTTTCACGTTTGGATGCTCTCCAAGTTCTCTGAAGTTTACCCAGTACTTAAACATGACTTTTAACCATGACTTCCATTCCTTAATACATATTCCAAAATTTACTTTCTGCCCCTGCTCTCTCTGGTAACAACTGCTCATTTGTACTGACTCATATTCAGTATTTGGTCCATGATGGCTAATATTATTCTCTTACCTACTTAAAAGAAACCCAATTATTCATCTTATTGCATTTGCTCACTAGAAAGAACACTTCCCTAATTTCTAAAATTTTAAGGTAATATAATATTCTAGGTCTTCATTTTTATTTCTGGTCCAGTTTGCCAAGAAGGTACCATCTGCATTTTTCTCCACCACATCCCCTGGCCTCTCATCCACATTTCTTGCAAAGGCAATTGGAAATCTTTCTATTTTTGGTAAAAGAGAATTACAAAAGGAAACAATGCACTTGGCTTGGAATCTGTCACCACCAAAAGATGTATTATTTACTTCAGGTTTATAGTACTGTTAACTTTTAGCCACTCAGGCATAGCAATGAAAACCTAAGTCCACGGTACAATGTATATGCCCAACTTCATCTCCAGATGCATTTATCCAACAACTTGGACATCTCCACCTGGATGTCCCAATGGCATCTCAAACCTAACTGTCTGAAGCTCATGCCCTATCTCCTCGGCACACTTGTCCCCCTTTCTGGTTCCTGCACCTCAGTGAATGGCACCACCAGCTACCAGCTGCACTGGATGAAAATAGAGCAGAAATGTCCATGTCGTCTGACATTCAATCAACAATGATTCCCAATTGCTTGTAACTGTATAAAATCCCTTGACTCTCTCCCTTCATCTCTATCCCTCTGCTACAGCCTCTCTGTTCAGTCCCTTCCCATCTCTGCCTCCAGATTTCCCTGACTTGAGTCTCTGCCTCCGATCTTGCTGAATTCCAGTCAATCTCTCCACAGCTGCCAGATATGGAAATCTGTGTCCATCACTTCCTCTATGGATCCTCTAGTAACTTTCCATTGCCATTGTCATAAAAACCAAGCTCTTTAGCATGACACAGAAGACTCAGTATTGGTTTTACCTACCTCCCCAGTCTATTAAGTTGTCTTTAAAGAACCCATGAGCCAAACTGAAAAGACTTCCTTTGGGCAAGGAGGAGATGATTTGAGCAGCAATAAGGATAATACTTCAACAGATTGAAACATCAAATTCCTTTAAATCTATGACTTCATAAAGATACAACAAAACTTTGATCACCTTTGGATGATATTAGAAAGCCAACTCATTATTTTCAAACCTCATAAGTTAATGGGAAAAAAAAGGCTCAAACACTTAGCTTACATTCCTTATCTTCCTTACCAAATAGAGAAGAGGGAAATTTTTCTTTATATAAGGTTTCCACTAATAAAGGAAGAAGGAGTGATCTATCAATGGTCCCATGCCCCCATCCAACCCTTTATAGCCTCCATTCTAGCCCTCCCATTAAATTCATAGTCTAGTCTCACACCTCTTCCCTGACACATATGGTATTTTATCTTCTTTAAATGTCCTTATGCTCCTTCACCTGATTAATTCTCTCTGCTCTTAGAAATTCATCTCAGGCGTCCCTTCCTTTGAGAAACCTCCCTTGACTTGACCCCTCGGTGGAGGAGGGGTACCTCCAGAGCCCTTTCTGCTACCCTCTAGCATTTCCATTTACTCTTTGCAATTAAAACTGTATGAAATTTTTCCACTTCTTTGAATTATATCCCCACTTGCCTGTCCTCATACACCTCCACGTGACTGAACTGTAAACTCTTTGAGGTCACGGAGGATGACCATTCTTTACATGTAACCTGACACCTCGCACAGTTTCTTGCACATGGAAGGTGCTCATAAATGCTTGTTCCAGGGACAAATGAAGTTAACTGATGCATTTTTGACCATGTACAAACTTCTGGGGGTTTTGCTTGTTTGTTTTTGCATCTTTTTCAACTGGGATTTTTCAAAGAAGTTTTTAATGATCGGCTACATGAGCGAAACTAATTGGGGTCACTTTGTACTTTATTTGGCCAGTTCTTCAAAAGAGCAGCAGGGAATGGGGAGAAACTAAAAGAGAGAGAAAGAGGGGAAAAGGAGGCTCAGGTAAGCTACAAATTGTCTAATAGCACTTTGTGCATTAAGAATGAACACACTTTTAAAGATGGTATAAAATTTTACAGTCATAACTTTACTTTCCATGATCTGTGACATTGGGGTCAGCTTCCAAGATGGACAAAATAGACAGGAGCCTACACCACATCATTTGAAGGGTTCTGTCAGAATTCCTACCTGTGGACTTCCCTGGTGGCGCAGTGGTTGAGCGTCTGCCTGCCAATGCAGGGGACACAGGTTCGAGCCCTGGTCTGGGAAGATCCCACATGCCACGGAGCAACTGGGCCCGTGAGCCACAACTACTGAGCCTGCGCGTCTGGAGCCTGTGCTCTGCAACAAGAGAGGCCGCGATAGTGAGAGGCCTGCGCACCGCGATGAAGAGTGGCCCCCGCTCGCCGCAACTAGAGAAAGCCCTCGCACAGAAATGAAGACCCAACACAGCCAAAAATAAAAATAAATAAATAAATAAATTTAAAATTCCTACCTGTTAGCAACTGTCTTCTGTTTGCCCCTCCAGAGCCAGGTTCTGCTCTATGTATGGTCCCTCATCCACCAGTTGAGTTCACCCAGTGAGGAGCCCCCAAAGGAAAAGGGGGGAAGGAGGAGGTGAGGGAGGGTTTGAGCCTCTTGGCTCCCTCTCTGCAAGGTCACCTCAGGCGGCTGTTCCTGGGCTGAAGGTCATTGCCCCCGTCAGGGCAGCCTCCTCTGTGTGGCTACTCCACGTGGGCTCTTTTTGTTCTTTTTCTTTTTATTGGGATATAGTTGTTTTACAGTGTTGTGTTAGTCTCTACTATTCAATGGAGTTCCCTGTGCTATACAGCATGTTCTCATTAGTTATCTATTTTATACATATTAGTGTATATATGTCAATTCCAATCTCCCAATTCATCCCACTCTCCCCCCTTTTCCTGCCTTGGTGTCCATACGTTTGTTCTCTACATCTGTGTCTCTACTTCTGCCTTGTAAACCGGTTCATCTGTACCACTTTTCTAGATTCCACATATACGCGTTAACATACGATATTTATTTTTCTCTTTCTGACTTACTTCACTCCTAGAGACTGTCATACAGAGTGAAGTAAGTCCTACTGGGCTCTTGTAGCTGTTCTCTGTCCTCATTCCTTCAAGACTAAGGGCAGTTATGATGCAGTAACAGATTACTAACCACAGGCGACTCCACTCTACCCTGTGATTATCCTGCACCCCACCTCTGCCTTTGTAAAGAAACCTTCCTCAGAGGATCGATCATTCACACGTGCTTCCTCTCTCCCACTGGGATAAGGACTGACATACACCCTCCTCATTTTGTTAATGTCATCGTTTGAGTCTTACCTCTGTATTAAGGCAATTATCGGGGGGGGGGGGGGGAGAAGACAAACTGTGAAAGAGGTGTGATTTCATCCCTTAGGAGCCATTAATTACATGAATAGATGTGTTACATTTCCTGGAAACAATGGGATTCTTTACAGAAAAGAAGGAAGCACACAGATTGCTCTGGTCTTAGGTATAAGGTACCAAGGAGTTAAGTGGCTGCAGAGAGATGCTAGGAGTTTAGAATGGAAGAGGGATGAGGTAACAGGCAAACAAACCAAAAGTAGTTACCCTATGTGTGTGTGTGTGTGTGTGAGAGAGAGAGAGAGAGAGAGAGAGAGAGAGAGAGAGAGCGAGAGAGGGATGCTCTTATCTGAGAGAAAGAAAAGGTTTTTTTTAAAGATGTAAAGGCTTTAGGGGGAGCAGTTACCACTCTGCGCCCCAGTCGGCACTACTGTGTCTACTGTATGCAAATCATCCCCATCCCTGCTCCCAGCAGGCACTGCCATCTCTGTCCCTGGTGTCCTGCACACACACCTCAGGTGGTTCATCTACCTCCCAAGGGACAGGCCCTGGGGGGAAAGACAGAGTTTTTCAGACTGTAGAACCTCAGTTTGCTTTGGCCTGAAACAGCAATTTAAGTGTAAACTTCTTCCTTGATCCGTCTTCCAGGCATCAGAGGTGGTCTGATCTCAGGACCTGACTGGAAGCTCCTGGTGGCAAGTGTCAGGCCAGGTACAGGCTCCCGTTTCTGGAAGAAAACCTTTGGGCTGATGCTCTAGAAATGTTGGCCAAATGAATTATTACCTAAATGGTTTCATTGTTTAAAGTTTGGGGTTTTTTTGTTTTTGTTTTTTGCTGTTGTTGTTGTTGTTTTAACCTGTGAAAATTGTCTTAATTTTTGAATGGGGAAGGTAGGTAAGAAGGGGACGAAAGTAGTTGTGAGGAGGAAGCACATTTTTAGTAACTGAATTCTAGATGTGGTTCTGTTTCTTATGTGATGGTAGTCACATGTACTTACACTCTTCCTCTGTAAAATAAAATAATAACTCCCTTACAGGTTCATTGTATTAACTATTGATTTCTTCCTTTTCATTTCAAGCAGCCATCCAATTCTAAAATTCATAATGATCTTTTAAAAGACAGATTAATTCTTTCTCATTGTTGCATCAACACTAGATTTCTGCTGATCTAGAAACCTGTAGTTTTATTTGCTCCACTCCCACCCCCAATATCTGATCACCTATCAAAACCATAGAATTAATGTAACTGTGTAAATCTGGGCTCTGTTTAAAGTCTGCTGGCACAAGTCTCTATATGCCAAGGAGCTGCTTTATAAAAAGCACCTTCGGTTTAATTAAGCTCTTCTGACAATCGACTTCTTGGAAGTGAACATTTTCATTTCTTCTGAAGCAGGAACCTCAGAAGCAGCCAAAAAGCAAGTTTTCTTGTGTGAGCCCCACAGGCAATATCAGAGGAGAAGTTGACCACTCAGTCGCTTGGCATTGATTCACTCTCTTGAATATACTGCCAACAAGGGTATAAATTCTATTGGTGGTTTTTGGGAATTGGACTCTGGTCAACTGAGGTCTTGACTCAAACCACCAACCCATTTCACATAATTGACTGCTCAGCCCTCAATCTGCAATAACATTTTTCTGGGACTTACCTCGTAGGTATAGGCAGGATTTGAATCAGTGCCCTGAGGGCAAGAGGCTTCAAAGTACATCATTAATAATCTCTGCATTCCATTCACTCAGATAAGGCCTTGTGGGCTGGGGAAAAATTCACAGGTTTTATTTATTTGGGTTAACACCACTGTGCAGCCAAGCTTAGCCCAGCCAGTTCGGTTCACCCCAAGCCGCGAATCTACCTTTGGGGAAAAAAATTGTGGGGAAGTAAACATAAAGGGAGATGTCACATATGAGGAAGCCACAAGTATCCCTGAAAAGGTGAAAGTCAGTAATGTATAGCAAGAACTTGTCATTAAAAAGCCTTTCCTTGTTTTCATATTTGGGGCATATTTGCTCTGTTGAACCATCTCTAAAACGAATATATTAGAATATCACTACTCAAAAGTGGTGCAAGAATTGATCAAACAATTTTTTATCTTTTAATGTCTGGAAGTTATTAGGGGAACAAAATCCCTGTGCACATCTGAGTGGGTTAAATGCTTTTTATTTATATTATATAAGAATCAGGCAAAAATTATAAAAAGAAAGTATAATTGTTAAAAGGAAGGGTCTTAATCATTTCTGACAGCATCAAGCCCTTGAGTAATCTACCAATGTTAAGAAACACAGCATAGCAATCTTAATGATAGGATCTGTCTTTTATTTATATGATTTTCTTATGTGCATGTGATTTAAAGTAATGAAGCACTTAAAATTTTTCAATCTTGAGTACATCTGACAGTAGTCAACACTTAAGAACATTTTGTCAGCAGTGATTCAGGTGTTCTCTTGATGAATCTTTGGATTGTCCCCAACTCGGGTTTAATTTTACATTCAGCTCTACTGTAAACAACCATAGATACGCCAAAGGGCTTTTATAGGTCTTTTAAATTTTTTTTCATTAACAATTTATAAGACTATAACTGAAATAGGTCTTGATCTTTTTTGATGATTGAGGAGTCTTCTTGGCAACTGTATATGTATTAAGGTAAAGCATGACTCATAATTTCTTAGTCACCCAGAATTGTCTGGAAAAAGCATGTAAGGAGAAAAAAATAAAACTTACTTTTAAAGTAAAACTTACTCCCGTATTAACTAAAAATAAGAATATAAAAAAAATTTTTAAGTTAAAAAAATCTTATTTTCAGAATATTTTCCAACGATCAATTCTGTTAACCCCATTTTCTCTTTGGCTTTGGAGGCATTATCCATTTTCTATTGTCCACAGCCCTTCTGATTTGCAATCTGGTATGTTTGCCTTGTAAATTTGAATCATACATAAACTGGCCATGTTTTCTATACTTGGAATACTCAATTGGCAATATTCCTACAAAATGTTCCATTGCTAAGACAAAAAAAACCAAAAGATTTGATTCAATCCCCTTGCCTACTATGTGCATTTCAACCAATAACTTTTAATGGATTTGAATCATTAACTGAACCTATGATCTTAGACTATAGTGTTATTAGTTACACAATGTAGTGCTCAGTTTGGGACTCCTCATTAGATTAATCAAACTGTGATGCCTAAAGTTTAGGTTAGGGAAACATCAGCACATATTAATCTATTTAATTTTAGAAGTACATATCAGAGAACAAAGCAATTTGCGAGGTTAAATTGTCTTTCCACATATCAGATTCATGATCTTCTGGGTTCACAGATCAAGTTCCCTTCTTCCCATGTGCCATGTGAAAACCACAAAACACTGTTTAGCTTACACAATGTGTTATACACAGCAAGGCTCTCTCCTTCAGTGGGTACAAAGAAGGTAATTCAATCTTAAAGTTCTACTGCTGTCATAAGTGTTTATGACATCACCAAGACCTAGCAGCTGAATCGTAGCTTTGTCTTCCTTCTGCCAACATGCATTATTAGAGATGGACCCTCAAAGTCTAAGAAGTCATTTTAACCCCTCCTATACAAAAATCGCTGCTTATGAAAATTCCCTGAATTGTCAGGATAGTAGAACAAATGACTGCTAATCTTTCTAATAACCCTACCAAGGGAGAGAGGCACAGCCCTTGCTGTTAATTCTGAGTTCACACACAATTGTGCTTTTCATTCCCAGACCTCAAAAGCTCTTACAAGTTAGTGAACATTTTAAGATCACCTCCCTAGGTCCAACCCTGAAGGCCCAGTTATTTCAAGTCTTACTTCCTGGATAAAGACAGGGTAGGCATTCGGGAAAGAACATGGGGTTGGACTTGGAGAAAAAATGGTTCAAATGCTTTCTCTACCACTTACTAGTCAAGGTGGATAATGCCAGTCTCTGTTCCTTCTGCCATTTGTGTGGGAGCTAAGGGCTTTGGAGGTGAATGGCCCTGACCATGGTTCAAGGGATGATTCATGATCACTTAAACCAGTCAATATAAGCCTGTTGTCATCATATCTTTTAGGGGTGGAGATAACCCAGCCTAAGCCAATTAGCATATGGCTTTCTTATAGCCATGGTGATTGATCAAAAGTGGCCATGTGACCTACGTTTGTTCTAGCCTAGTAGAGCTTAAACCTTTCATACATTGGTTGCTTCCTTTTCCTAAGGGTGGTGTGGTGTGCAGTTCAGAGGCTTGAAGCTCCTGCAACTACCATAAGATGAGACACCTGAAAGACAAACCCAACACAAGAAGAAAGGCTGAACGTAAAGAATCTCAAAGTGCAGGAGCCAAAGGCCTGATCAAACCATACCTGAAGCTTGAATTACCTCACCACTTTTCAATTACATGAGCTAATTATTTATATTGTTTAAGACGCTGGAATTGGGCTTTGTTTCTTGAAATCAAAGTACCCTAACTGATTCACTGGCTTCCTAATCTTCAGCTTTAGTGTCCTCATCTAGAAAATGAAGATACCAGCAACTACCTTCTAGGGCATTTTTTGAGAAATAAATAAAGTGACATACATAAAATATTTGGCACTTAGTAGCCCTTTTCTATCAGTGGCCCAAATCAGTTTTCTAAATTCTTAAAGGACTTGCCTGCACTCTGCATATTTATCATTCTGCATAGGCACTTTAAATTGTGTTGTTAATTTTAGGATTATGGATTTTTAAATTGGGGTGGGGGTTGGCCATCAACAATCCCTTTGAGAACCAAAAGAGAGCTACAGATTCTATCAGAAAAATCAATCGATCAATCAGTGTGCATTGATGAAGAAAACAACTGCTGTAATACACAAGGAGGGATATCCTATAGTTAAAGAGAAGATTAACAGACTAGACAGACTAATGGAACTCTTTCATTTAATATCCATCTCCAACAAATATCATGACCTCTTTGAATAAGTTTACAAGCCCACTTTACATAACTCTGAAGTTTGCTAACCTAATGCTATAGTTCATCTCTCCTACTCAGTGTTGCAAGTTTTCTGCTACCTAAGTGACCCTGGTCCCCCGTTTCCTCTGAATCACAAAACTTCCCCTCCCTTGCTGACAAAAATAATTTTTACGAATAATCTTAGTTGAATATGTGTTTTGTTTTGTTTTGTTTTTTATAAATTTATTTATTTTATTTATTTTTGGCTCTGTTGGGTCTTCGTTGCTGCGCGCGGGTTTTCTCTAGTTGTGGTGAGCGGGGGCTACTCTTCGTTGCAGTGTGCGGGCTTCTCATTGCGGAGGCTTCTCTTGTTGCGGAGCACGGGCTCTAGGCGCTTGGGCTTCAGTAGTTGCAGCACGTGGGCTCAGTAGTTGTGGCTCACGGGCTTAGTTGCTCCGCGGCATGTGGGATCTTCCTGGACCAGGGCTGGATCCCATGTCCCCTGCGGTGGCAGGTGGATTCTCAACCACTGCACCACCAGGGAAGCCCTATGTGTGTGTGTGTGTTTTTTTAAAGGCTTTGATTTTGATATGCTAAGCTGTCAAAGGAGTTAATGCTGTCTAATTCCAGACACTGTACACTCTCTCTTCCTCCTACAGGCAGTTGTTAGTAAGCCACTAAGCCTTATGCTAAAGCTCATAGGTTCAAGTTAAGAACACTTGGATTAATTTTATACTATCTGTATCATTTATGCTTTGCTGCTTCACAACCTACCCAAAATTTAATGACTTGAAACAATACTCATTTATTTAGCTCATGGTTCTGCTGGTCAGCAATCTGGGCAAAGTTCAGCTGGTTGGTTCTCTTGTTTTCACTGGGCTCTCTCGTGTACCCACGTCAGCTGTTGGAGTGATGAAGGGTTGCTGATCTAGGATGGCCTCAGCTGGGATCAGCTCTATCCCCTGTGGTCTTTCATTGTCCAGTAGCCTACGTTGAGCTTGTTCTCATAATGGCAGTGGGGTCTGTTGGGCTGTATTCCACAGGCCTGCAAGCCTTGTAGTTGCCAAACTCAAGACCGAAGAAAGAGTCCAGAAACAGTGACAGAGACATCAGTGGTTTATTGAACAGGGGATCTTACACAAAGGGTTCTGGAGCAATCCCCACTGTGTGTGGCAGAGTGGGCAGGACGTGGCAGCAGTCTTTGCTAATTGGGGCAGGGGGCTACCATTTATAGAGGAACTGACATCAGGTGGGCTCATCAGTTATCAGGGACTAATTAAACCCTATAATTAAGAGGATTGGATAGTCATGTGAGTGAAGCAGGGACTGGTCGAGAAGGGGATGTACAGAGAGCAAGAGAACAGCCACCTTGAATGGCCTGAACATACAGGGTCCAAGAGAGAACATAGATGCACACAAGGCTTCTGGAGGCCTGGTTAGAGGACGGGTATCATGTCACTTCTGCCACATTCTGTTGATCCATTCAAGGCACACACCAGTCCAGGTTCAAGGATCAGGAAATAACCCAACCTCTTGATGTACAGAGCAGCAGAGACACATTGCAAAGGTGTATGACCATTTTTGCAATTAACCTGCCACACTCCCTTTCCCTTTCTACACTGTAATTCCTCAAAAACTCTGTCACATTACTTGTACCCTCAGTGTTTATCAATGCACTTCCCACACAGGGTATATCTCATATACGTTCAATGCAAGTCCCCCACAGGACACGATGATGGTGACTGTCTTAGTGCATTCAGGCTGCTATAACAGAACACCATAGACTGGGTGTCTAATAAGCAACCTAAATTTATTTCTCACAGTTTTGGATGCTGGGAAGTCCAAGATCAAGGTGCGGGCAGATTCGGTGTCTGGTGAGAGTCTGGTTCATAGAGGTCATCATCTCTCTCTGATTTCACATGGTAGAAGGAGCCAAGGAACTCTCCAGGATCTCTTTCATAAGGGCACTAACTCCATTCATGTGGGTTCTGCCCTCCTGACTTAATCAACTACCAAAGGCCCTGCTTCCTAATACCATCATGTCAGGGACTGAGATTTCAATTTCAGTTTTGAGGGGACACAAACATTCAGTCTATAGCAGTAACTTCTTTGACCATTGTATCCATTTATGACAAATCTGGTCCGCCAAAAGATTTGTTCGTGTGGGAATAGAGCTACAGCCGCTGTAAACAGTTAGGTTAATTGGTTACAAAGCAATATTTATCTCAGTCATTGCACAACCCTGGCTGCACAACAAAATCAATTGTGGTGTTTTGAAACTTATGGATGCCCACCAGGGACAATTCAATCAGAATATCTGAGGCTGGGGCCTGTACATATGTGTAAGAGCTCCACAGGTGATTCTACTGCACAGCTATGGTTGAGAATGATTGAACTATCCACCCACCTACCCATCTATTAGATCCATGGTTCTCAAAATTGAGGGTACATCAGCATCACCTAGAGAGCCTATTAAATACACACTGCTGGGCTCCACAACCCAAGTTTCTGACTTAGCAGATAGATCTGTCTGACATGGGGCCTAGGTGATGCTGAAGAAGCCGGTCCAGAGACCACACTTTGAGAACCACTGTTGTAAAGGAATATGGCCCATTGGCATTTTAAAAGTACATCATCTCAGAGATGTATTTGTCCCCAATAGTGCCAAGAAGGCAGAAGTTTCTCTCTTATAGACCTGTAGTAATTCCAGGAGAGGAAAGGATGGTTTCTCCTACACCTATCGATGTGTGGGTCCCGCATGCAGTGGTTCTGATTAAATGGGGACCTAAGCATTGTAGATTAGAATTTGCCCCAGGTGATTCCAATGTACTGCCAGGATTAAGAGCTACCAGCCTCCTCATTTTCTATATCTTGTCCCAAAATCAGCATCATCAACATCACCTGAGAACTTGTTCAAAATGCAAATTTCAGGCTCCACCCCAGATCTATTGAATCAGAAATTTTGGGGGTGGGGCCCAGCAATCTGTTTTAACAAGCCCTACAGGTGATTCTGGTAAATGCTAAGCTTTGAGAGCCTCTGTATTAGTGTATAGTAACAATGCAAGGAAGCAATTAATGCCAAGCGAGTGACGATTCCAAGCCCCATCCGACTTCCGAGAAAGTCATACTAGGGAATTCACCAGAGTTGGGCCACAGAGGAGAGGTAAAATCTGAGTGAGCAGAGAGAAGATGGACCTGTAATTCTCCTGGCCAAAAGAAGTATGTAATCACGTGGGCATGAGGGGGCGGGGTCAGAATCCATATGCAGATGGTCCCGGGGTAATTAGCTGACCACACTGGAGGTGCAGGTGGTTTATACAGTGAAGTGGAGGGACATAATTCCACGTTGGATCACAGCCTGTTCCAGAATTTCAAGAAGAGACGGAAAGCTGCATGATGTGGCTGCTCCAACACCCAAGCCAAAGCAACAAATGACCTTCAGAACCCCAGGTACCTTCAGAGAGTTGGAAATAAAATCAGTGGCAGAGAGGTGAATTCTCGTGCTATGGGAAAGAGGGGGAAGGAATGGCTCATTGTGAGAACATGATACTGCCCCCTTTCAGAGAATAGATAATGCCAGGGGCACTGTTTCCTTTCCTCATTCAACAAGCCTTAGGGAGTGCTTCCCATATGCCAGGGATCATGTTAGTCACTAGGAATATATTTGGGAACAAAACACAATCCCTGCCTAGTCAGAGAGGACTAGTCAAAGGCACCCACAAAATGCACATTACTTCAAGGTGTTTCATCATATCCAAGAAACCACACTTTGCTAGCAGTGTCTTTAAAAAAGCACTTGTTCAGATTTAGATACCTAAACGCTATCCCTCATCCGTCTTCCCCTCTGAGGTTCCCCCAGGGAGAAACACACAACGAACAATTGCTAAAACAGGAAAAAAGTACCATGAGCATGCAGCCAAGCCTGCCCAACACAGGGTTTTCTGGTGAAAATGTAATCAAGGACCTAGATTCTTGGCCTAGATGAGTGTTTCTATTCTATTTCCTTAAATCCAGAAATACCTATTTTGCAAAGGAAGCAGCAAAGGAAGCACTATGCCAGTTAGCCAATCAAGTGTGGGAAGGCCTCCACTACCCAGGATGGAACACGAGAAAAGAAAACATCACTAGACTGACCTAGACCACCTTGCTGAAGGTTAAGTCAATCCCTTTGCAAAGGCCAGGCTGCCACATGGGATAACATACAGGAAGTGGAAATATGGTTAGTTGGCCTCAAGGAGTAAGACCATCTTTCAAAATCAACCATTTGTAAAAGAGCAGTGAAAGAGAAGATTGAATTATGGGCACATGCTTTATAAAGCACAGTAACCCTGCCCCACAGTAAAAAGCATTCTGATCAATATCTGGGGGTACGAAAAATCACCTTTTCTATTCTTTCTTCCTTAGAAAGGACATAGTAAAGGGACAAGGGGAGCTGGATCTTACACAAGGAATTAGGGTGGTGATCCTCCTGACATCTAAACTATTTAGCTCATGATATAAATCTGTATCAACCCATACAGAGGTTCTTAACCGGAGCTCTTATCAAGAACTGGCAAATATTTGTCTCCTTTATTTAATTATGTAATTATTTATTTGATTGCATCCAATCTCTTGGTTTTAGTTGGCATTTTCATGTTAGTGACTAACAAACATCCATTTCCAGCCCATACTTCTTCTGCAAACTCCAAACTTACATAATACATAGCCTCTTCAATACTTCAGCTGGAAGGGTAGCAGACACTTCAAGCTTACCTAGTCTAGAGCTTGGGATCCCTCCCCCCTGGAGTCTGCTCCTTGGAATGGCAGCTCTAATCATCCATTTATTCTCATGGCTTCCCAGGACACTTACCATAGAATCCTACAAGGCCCTACATGAGCTTGACCCCACACCTCACTGATCTTAACCTCTACCCGTCTTCTCCTTGCTTAGTCCAGCCCAGCCAGAGTAGCATCTTCGCTGTTCCTGGACTATGTCAACATTCCCACCTTATATGTTTGGTTCTTCTCTTTCCCTCTTCTCTCACAGACCCATGTGGATTCCTCCTTCACTACATTAGGTCTCAGCTCAAATGTCACCTCAGTAGAAAAAGCCTTTCCTAATCATCCTGTCTAAAAGAGCTCTTCCCTTAATCTCAGTCCTTTATTCTGACTGAGCTTTTTTTAAAAAATTATACTCATCACCATATGATATATTACATTAATTTGTTTATTGACTTAATGCAGTGTTTCACTCAACCCGAATATAGGCTCCACAACAAGGGGGGCTTTGTTCTTATATCTCCACATACCTTGCACAGTGGCTGGCATATAGTAGATGCTCAGTAAATGCTTGCTAAATTAGATTATCTTTACAAAGAATAAATTATCTTTACAAATCAGATCTGGGACATCTGAGAATGAGTCTTGAATGAGTCTTGGAGGAGTTCTGCTGTGTATACATAACATCCAGCTTTATGCAGTAAGGAACACATGACAACTTAAGAGCCCTTCAGCTCCATGGCTCTTAGAAATTTCTAGCTCAGCTCACCCTTTGCTTGATTCGTCACTACACACTCACCTCCTCCTTACCTCCCCAGTCAAGTGGTCTAAGAATGGTACCCATATCTTTGAACACGCCCCCATCCCAATGAGATGTGTGGTCTGGGAAATGACTGCCCTGCTGTTTCCAGATGTGGGATTCAGACTCTTCCACATGTGTGAGACTGCGTGAGTGAAAAAATATTAGATTATCTGGGACATTTTTATGGTCACTGGGAAAACCATAACACAATAGTTAAATTTGGTACTGCCAAGGGAATACAGGTTGAATAATCATCATAATTCTAATGCTTAGATCTACTTAAAGCAAAGTGAATAAACTATTTGAAAATAACACTGATAAAGACAGCTAATAAAACTTGAGAGATCATGGATTTAACGAAAATTTGTTAACAATGGGTTTGCTGAAGGATAACATTTTGGTCCTTATGTTTGGGAGCTCATTTTAGCTTCTTGTTGGAATAGTTGGCAGTACTGATGATTAGCCTACCCAAAATTCTTTTTCAGAATTTCAGAGAATCTAGAATGTGTTCAACTCTAATTTGACAATCCAATTTTCTATTTAAACTGGAAAATTATTTGCAAATCAGTGGAAATAAGTATCTCAATTCATGGGTGATTCATCCAAATGAACCTCTCTGGTAATAAACAAAAAAAAGTAAACTCAAAAGTACTTTCTTTTTGCCAAACCCTCTCCATATGTATCTCATCAGCCTCCAAGGGGTGACTCCAATCTCACTTTTAAGACTGTATCCTCCATGCACTTCTGTCATTTGCTCAGTCTCCCATGCATAAGGAATAAGTACCAGTGACACTAATCTCTGGAGGGAAGGAAAAAATAATCCTAAAGGCCTTCATTAGGTTCTCTTTTCCTTTCAACCATCAAATCTAATCACTTCCCCCCTTCATTACTCCCTGTCAGAACCGTAAGTGATAACAAGTTTGATTTTCACCAAATATATTTCAATTTCACTCTCTGACATTGTAGTAGCAAGGGTCTGGGCAGAGGCCACAGTTTTATCTACTAACACTTACAATCAAAATACGAAGTCTCACCCAGAGTAAGAATTGAAGACATACATGCTCTGATGTTTTTTTCCCTAATTATAGAGACACTCCATTTTCTCACCTGAATTTTTTTAGCAAGGTCACATACACAAGAAATTCAGATTTTTACTTGAGTCCTACATCTAAGTTTCATAAAGCCTTTTACCCATTGTTCTCTTCTTCCAACTCCAAAAGCTAAAAAGAACTTTTTCAGGGATATTTCTTTCTCTACAGTAATCTGTACTTTTCCAGTGCATTATCTCACAATCTACTGGACCTTTTGAATTTATAGGAGGCAAGAACATCACAAAACTTCCCAAAAGTATGACCAGAAATCTATGAGACCAAGTATAATGTGTCATCTAATTCACATCAAACCAAGTAATATCTGCTGATCACATACTATGGGCAATGTCCTGGGAAAGGCAGTGGTGAATATTAGACACCACAGAGAATCATAAAACAGAAAGCTAGTGTTTTCTTATTTTCTTATAGCATCAGCCTCAGGCTGGTAGTAAGCAAAGGTGTCATTTAAGAGGTGTGATTGGAGGGTTAGGGAAAAAACACTTCATGCAAAATTGCCTTCTTTACCCAGGTGGCACAGATTTGGGAATGCCAGGAGATTAGGCCTTCAATTTGAATTCTTCTATAATTCTCATTCAAAGCACCAGTGTCCCTGTTCAGTGGAGAAGATGGAGCTAAACCACTCTGATGTTCTTGTCAATCAGAGACATACATTTCCTTAATGAGAGAGCTAACCAGGAAAGTCCTAAGACCTTGGAACAGCATGGGGTCCACCCCCTTCCTCTCCTTGGCTCTCAAGGGGGAGAAAGTAAAGAAAGCCAGCATTCTGAGGACTGAAGCTATGGACAGACAACCACATTTATATCAAATTATTACCTCCCCATGATGACTTCCTGTCAGAGCCAAATCCCACAAACGTACATCTGTTTCAGGTGGCCCCAAGTCTGCTACTGTTTGAGATTTCTTCCTTCTTTTTTTCTTTTCTTTCTTTCTTCCTTTTTTTTTTTTTTTAAATCTCTCTCTTTTTTTGGTTTTACCTCTTTTGGAAAAAAACAGCATAGAGACTGTTTCAAACCACACACTCTCTAGCCACCATGTGGAGAGACACACACTATATTTTTCCAAGATTATAAAACCTCGTTCTCAGTTGGCTTCTTTGTGTCTTAGTTTTTCGCAAACTTTTGATATTTTGTCTTATCTTGAGACTAGCTCCACCTTTTCCTGGTTCATGCAACATTATTGAGGTCACCCAACTTCAAAGTTCCACTCTGTGACTCAAATAGTGAAGTTCTCCTGTGTGTGAGTGTCTAGGGGATGCCTAGGACGAAGGAATAATACCCTTCTGTAAGGTGATCTGGGCTAATGACAATGCCGCACTCTCTTTGCCGTGAATACCAATGGTGATTCAGCATCACAGGCAGCCCGATAATGTCTCTAAAAGGCATCAGTGTTCTCTGAGATGCTTCCCAGGTATCCTGTTGCAAGATCTAAAATGTCTCCGAACTGAATACAGTTGCCCAGTTTGTCCTTGGTGGTGCCAGAAATGCTAATCAATTTCACATACATTCCCTGGATAGCAGTGGAAATTTTCTGTTTCAAATCCATCCAACAAGAAGTTAGTTGTGGGAAAGCCTGTCTGTTCCACACCAACTCTCCCTTCCCTTCCCTTCACCTGGTTGAAACCACAAGAGGCAACTTCCTGCCCTTGACCTCCGAATGTAAAGACACCTGTTTGGGCTTGCGAATAAATCAATTCACGTGCAGCTGCCCCAACCTAAGGATTTTAGAAATAATCTTTTTTTCCTTGGAACTCACCAAGAGGCACCTTTAAGGTGATTCAAGAAGTGGATTTCTCTGATGCTCACCCCCTGCCCCAAACTGGACAAGTCCAAACATACAAGGCATGAAAGGGAGAAAGGAGGAAAGCTTCATGGAAACAGACTGTAAATCTTTCAGGGGAGAACAAACAGCAGAATCAGGCAACCAAGGAGGCGTTGCCTCCAGACAGGAAGAGGGTCATCTGGGCTGCCTGCAGGCCTGGAGCTGTGGCCACGGCAGGCATTGTGGCCAAAAGTGGGGCTCTCACAGGTCTTCTTAAGGTTGGGAGCAGAGAAAATCTCCCTTTTCATTTCCCAAAATATGTATTTGCTTGGCTGAAAGGCCAAGAGATATCCTTCCATTCATTAACCAAATCTTCACTTCTAGTTAACTAGTATCGTCTTTGCCTGTTTTCTCGTGTTTAGTCACCAACCCCAGGAGACAGTCTGATGGAGTGGTTAAGGAGATCCCAAACCCATCACTTACCAGCTGTGTGACTTGGGGAAATCATTTAACTTCTCTGTGCCTTGGTTCCTCATCTATAAAAGAAGAATGATAAGACCAGTACCTGCCTCCTGTCATAGTTGGAGGGCTAAATGTGATAACCTGCATAAAGCATTCAGCCCAGTGCCTGGCACATAGTAAATGCTCAATAAACATTAGCTGCTATGATTATTCCCAAGGGAAGGACAGAAGTAGTCAAAGCATGGACCAGACAAATCATCTTAGACAGTATTACTCTACGGAGCTGCTCGTCTTGGTTCAAAGCATTTCTGTCTGTCTCCTCTGGAGGCCAAACATGATAATGGAGGAGGCTCCGTCCGAGGTGAAGGACACCCACCAAAGGGCTGGAGGACAGCATGTGTTTTCACTGGCAGGCTGCTAACTAGCCAAACCTCTGGAAAGTCGCAACACCCACTTGGCAAAGTAGACGCTGTCTGCCTTATTGGAAACATCTTAGGAGTATAATAAATAAAAAGCATTTTGTTTCCATAGTTTGAACTTGTAATTCTGTTGGCCAGGAACTGTCAAGGAGAGAAGATTAGTGAGTGCAATAATGCTTAACAAAGTGGGGCTGATGAAAGAAGAGCTTCAGCCAGTAGCCCAGCTCTGAACAATAAAACACTTTTAATTGGCACAGAGCAGGCACTTCCCAAAAGGTCCTGGGTCCCGGCAGGGCACACGTCCCACAGTTTGGGACCAGAAATGTTTTCCAGAGACATCCCCACCCTGAGGAGACACACAGGTCCCGGTGTGTTTTGAGACTGTGTGAGGTGGATCAACAGCGGTGGAAATTCTCAGACCTGCCAACATGAAAGGCAAGCACAAACACTGCTCGTATGAGACTCTGGGAAGCCTGGCAGGTCCCCAGTGTTCATGCAAGATCGTGGTGCTGGGGCCGTGCGGCCGTGGCCTTCTGAACTGGCAAAGGAAGTAGGCTGCCAGAAAGGAGTGGGCTCTGCTGATGCCAGCCACAGAGCCCACGGCTGGCTGGCGCAGTCCAAGAAACGCTGTTTGGAAAGTGGTGGAGGAAATGATATATGTGGCTTAACTGGGTGGAATTTTATCACTGACCTAGAAATCAGTGCCTCGGGCAGCTCAAGAAACAACAGTTTTAAGAGCAAAAGAGAACATAAGGACCGAGGAGCCATGACTCAGAGCTGCAAGGCTGGGTTTTCTGTGGGTTTACATACAGGCAGGACAATGAGCAAACACACTGTATGGTTCACATCCGCACAGGGTCAAGCCGGCACGCCTTAGCAATGGCGGAAGGTCCAAAGAAGGACCACATGAGCTCAGTTAATCAATCATCTTACCGCAGGGATTCATGTGTTAAGAGCCAGGTAAGCCGACAAGTGGCTACAAGAGGGATTTGTGTTTCCTGTGACCTATACACGAGTTCACTATCCAACCAACAGTGGATTTAAAGGAAGGGAAATTAAATGGAGAGGGTGGCAGCAGGTCATGAAAGTAAAAGGAATTTAGTCTTGAATCTCAGATGATACCAGTTTGCAAGATTAACTGGGAAGAGGTACCATTTGTTCACCCAGTGTCAATTGAATCCCTCCTGGTTAAAGCAAAGCTGTCCTGAGGATGGACAGTCTCCATCCTTCATTCTCAGTTTCTTAGGATAGAAGATTAGCCACGTGTTCCAGTTACCCTGCTCCTTGTAGACATCATCATGCTGCTTTGCCACCTCTGCCCTCTCTATCCCACCAATACCTCCTCCAGGACCACCTACGTGATCACTGTCATCTCTCTCCCACTGTCACTTCCACTTCCGCCACCACCTCCATCTTCCCTGTCCTCACCTCCACCTCCAACTTCATTTCTACCTCTACTATTATCATCAGCAGCTCCAACAGCCCCTCTACTACTACCACTCCCATTTCCATTTCCACCATCACCTCCACCACTATTACCGCCACCTCCACCATCACCAGTTCCATCACCACCCTACCACCACCACCGACACCATTGTCTCCATCACCACCTCCCCTCCATCTCCACCAATATCCCTTATCACCACCACCACCACTATCACTTCTATTACCTCAACCACCCTCCACTACCACCACCTCCTCTCACCTCCACCATTAATGTTTCCCTCCACTTTTACCACTACCACCTCTACTTCCACAAACTCCACTATTGTCACCTCCTCCACCTACACCATTTTCTCCCAAACCACCTCTACTTCCTCTACCAGCACCATCTCTATCCCTGCCTCCACCACCACCATCACCACCCCCCATTATCTCCATTACAACCTCCACCAACTCCAGCAACACCTCCACTTCCACTACCAAAGCTACCACCTCCACCATGACTTCCTCCATCAGCTTCTCCATCACCACCTCTACCTCCACTTCCATGGCCACCTCCACTGCTGTCACCACTTCTGTCATCATCAATACCCCCACTAACTCTACCACCCACCAGCATCCCAAGCCATCACCTCCACCAACGTTGTCACCACCTCTACAATCACCACCTCCATCACCTCATCACCTTTGTTACCACACTAGTGTATCTGTAAGCCAGGAGCTAAAGGAAGTATTTTCTAACCATTACCTTTATTTAATTCCCACATAAACTCTATGAGGGGGAGGTGGGTATTCCTCTTCCCATTTTACAGATGAAAGTCAGAGAAGTTATGTCACTTGCTCCAAATCACACAGATGCAAAAAAGTCAGCAAATTTCTGTTCCAAGTGTGTCTAAGGCCACGTTCTTGTGTTCTATTGAATCATGACCATTCCCTAAGAAAAAGAGGAAAGTAACTATAAGCAGAGTAAATATACTTTCTCCCCATATCTGTAAGGGCACAACAGAATGAGGTAAGTATTAAGGGCAGAGACATAAGGATGTGGCTCATGGGTGGCCATCCCTGTCCAGTGCCCAGTACAGACTCAGCCTGTGCCTAAGACAGGCTTCTCATTATGAGTTTCTCTTGGAGAAGAGTCCAATGTGTCGCCCAGAGAGTTAAAACTGTCAAAAATCCCTGATTTTATAATAATGTAATTCACCTCATTTCTTTAAACTAAGATTTGTTTATTTCAATGAAATTAATGGACATTTTGAAATGGAAAGCATATTTCAGAAATAAAAGAAAATAAAACGTAAAAATACATATGGTGGCCATTAAGATACATCTACAAGCCCATACACTGTGTAGTGAAAATAAACAGCTCATTTCCTTAATATGGTGTGATCTTAGTAATTACCACTTTAGAATATCTATATAAACTGGAAGAAAGAGAAATATCATTATTGTTTGCTTATCCCATAATATTTAACTGACTTTAGGGATTAAAAAACAAAGGACATCATTATCCTTGCCTATAGTCTCAAGTTATCTTTCAAATGATAAACCATTCCTATAGTCTATCAATCCTAAAACCCAGGCAGAGTCATTGCATGAAGTAGTGGAAAGAATCTGAACTTCAGAGTCAAGCAAAACTGAATTCTTATCATAGTTTTGCTCCTTATTAGCTCTGCTACTCTGGGCAGTTTATTTAACCCAGAATTTCCCCACTGGTGGGCTGAGGCCCACTGTGGTGCTACATGCCTGTAACATGTGTGCCAAGATATTGATGTCCTCAGCCACTGGGGCAGATTGATTGGTCTTGGGACCCATACCTCAAGCCTCCTTCATTTCCCCCAGTGGTCAGGATAACTAGTATCATGTTCCATGTGTGCCATGACCTAGAAAATGTTCAGAAGTGCTAAGAACCTGTAAACCTCAGGCCCTTCATCTGTGAGGTGGACAGGAGTACCCCACTCAGAAGGTGACTGTCAAGATTCATGAGGGAAAGAGCAGGGCTCAGGAACCCACAGAGCTGATGCTCAAAAAAAATTCAATACATCAGGTTCTGCATCTACTTGACTTTTATTATAATTTCTTACATTACAATCAGCTCATCAAGAAATGGAAAGGCCTGACCCTCGGTGTTGAAGAAGGTGAGGAGACTGTACTTCTTTTGGCTGATGGCTAGACAATTATTAATTTGGCATCCACTGTGCACAAAGTACAGCATGGCTGGGGGTACAAGAAACATGCTCTTTCTGCACCATATCCACTCCTATGCATGCAAGTTCTTACCAAAATGTTAGTGACTCCTAAATTTAACATCTTTATTCTTGATTTCAGTCCTGCACTCCAGATCCAACTTTCAGACTTCTTTCTGGACACAGCTACATAGATAACACATGAGCATCTCAACTCTTCCACCTACCATAGACCCTAACCAAGCCTCCTTTGCTCCCATCTATTATCTGGACTAATGGCATCATCCTCCAATGGTTGTTCAGGAGCACAACTTCTATCCTCACCCTCCACCACACCATATTCCCCTTAATCACACCACCCTGACAAATTCTGGGATTCTCCTTTTACAATACCTCAAACATCCTTTACACCCCCACTGCCCCAACTCAGTCTTACATTATTTTTCCCTGACCTATCATTATATTAATCTTCTCATTGGTGAGAATGCCTTGGATCCCTCTTGATGGCCATTAATTCTATAGTATTTTTGCATTTAATGGTTTGTGATGAATGAATCATCCTAAAATATACATGTTCTGTTTGAACACAACTTTTCACTCTTCCTTATATCCACACCCTTTAAAATGTGACTTTGCAGCTCCTCCATCAAGAAGGAAAATTTAGCAAAAATAAGCAGGTGAGACTACATTAAACTAAAAAGCTCTGCACAGCAAGGAAACAGTCAACAAAATGAAAACCCAACCTACAGAATGGGAGAAAATATTTGTAAATCATATACTTGATAAGGGGTTAATACACAAAATATATAAGGAACTCACATAACTCAATAGCCAAAAAAATTGTTTTTTTGATTAATAGAATAGACATTTTTCCAAAGAAGACATACAAATATCCAACAGGTACGTGAAAATGTGCTCAACATCGCTAATCCTTAAGGAAATGCGAGTCAAAACCACAAGTCACACCTATTAAGATGGCTTTTATCAAAAAAAACAAAAAATAACAAGTGATGGTGAGGATGGTGATGGTGAGGATGTAGAGAAAAGATAACCCTTCTACACTGCTGTTGGGACTGTAAACTGGCACAGACACTATGGAAAACAATATGGAGGTTCTTTAAAAATTAAAAATACAACTACCATGGGATTCAGCAATCTCACTTCTGGATATATAACTGAAGGAAATGAACTGCATTCCCATGTTCATTGCCGCATTATTCACAATAGCCAAGATATGGAAACAACCTAAGCATATATTAGGATGAGTAGATAAAGACGATAATACGCGTGTGTGTGTGTGTGTGTGTGTGTATCACTGCTCTGCAGGAAGATGAGACCAGGAGAATAGAGATAAGCTTCCCCAGTGGATGCCCTCCTAGACCACCCTTCCCTCAGCCAGCCCGGCCACTGGTCACAGGTAGATGAACAAGCTCAGCCAAGGCCAGAAGAACCACCCAGCAGAGACCAAGCCCAAACTACTGACCCTAAGAATCAGGAGCTAAATAATAATTGATTGTTGTTTTAAGACACTAACTTTTTTGGACTGTATTAATCAGTAAAACCTGGTACACTTACCCGTTTTGAGCTCCTCCACTGTGGGGGAAACAGACTAAAATCAGTCTGATATAAAAGTACAATACCCCTAGTGTGTCCCAATTTGTCTTTCAAGGTTTATCTTCTATTTTTCCCATCTGTCTCCCACACCATCACTACTAGACCAGTTGCAAAACTTGTCACTTTCCCAATTTTTCCATATTTGTTTACCCTTATTATTATTAATTATTTTTCTGTAAGTTGATTTATACCTAACATTGTTCTTACTTAAGCTTCTTTCTGACTAACACTACCTAAGCAACCATAACTTTAATAGACTAGTCACATTTTTAGAACATATTAAAAATAATTTATAACTATTAAAATGAATATATACACATTAAAACAAAAAGTTGTTCATCCATCCAAGTCCATGCAGTATATTCACCAGAACATGATAAGCATTCTACTTCTCTCAGACTTGTTTTTTTTTCATATGGCTGAATTCTCATTTAGATTGTGACCCAGTGTATGACAGAGACCACTTTTAATTTGGTGTCCAATTGGTCATTAAATGGTTCTGAACTTCAAGTGGAACCAGAGTTTTAAGAACCTTGAAATTAAAACCAAGGAATTTGATTCCTGTGGGAACTCTTGTATCATGAGTATAATAGACTGAACATTAGGGAAGACTGGAAACAAAGGGACCAGTTAGGAAACAATTTCATTAGTCTAGGAAAGAGACCAAAATGAGAGGTAAATGAGAAAAGAGGTAAAAATGACCTGAACTGTGCTGAACTGGGCAGTGGAGGAAAACTGAGTGTTGATATTTTTTAAAAAGGGTCAGGAGAAGGAATCAACCATGTGTGAAAGATGGTGAAGGTAATTCTATATATTGTTGAGTTAGAGGAATGGAAAACAAGAAGGACCTGAAGATAACTTTGAAATTTGGGTTGTGATGTAAATATATTAATATGGTTAACATGAACAACATATTTGGTAGATATGCGGGTGTTAGAGAGGTAAACAATGGTGAAGATGCTGAGTTTTATTTTAGATGTGATTTCTGTTCCAGGATATAAGCCTAGTATTTGACAAACAAGAGGATAAAGAAAATAGTTTTTGAGAAGAATTGACAGAGCAACTCCAGAGAGATGGTTAAGATGGTGCACCACGTGGGTTTGGTCTGATTTTATCTGGTGGCATGATTTTGCATTTCTTCTTCAGAATCATCAACTTTAGAATGAAAGGCCAATTTTGGTTTTTTATTTAATTTTTGTTCATATATCAAATCCACCCCAGATCTATGAGCAAGAAATATATGTTTGTCAGTGTAAGCCCATGAGAATCTGGGGCTGTTTGTTATGTGGTATTACTGCAGCAAAATCTGACTAATACACTGCTTCTCTGAAGGAATTAATAATTGTTGAGCGTAAGAAAAAAGGAGAATCAGTTTACCCTGAAATTTAGAAACCAGGTGACTGAGAATGTGTCACTTCTATAATGTACTCAAGTACTAAGTAAATATATCTTTCTTTCTTTTCCTTTATTCCTGATGTATAGTATTTAAAAAAAATTAATGCATTTGTAATAGTAAATAACATTATGCTCTTGGAAGAGTTCCAAACTTTTTGTGGATTACATACCTTGGTAAGAAGTTAATGAAAACTATGGATGCTTTCTTGGAAAAAAACCCCAGCAAACAACATTCCACAAACCATCTTCTCACAAACCCTAAACCGAGAAGAGCATTAAAAAGGAGATAATGGTAACTAATAGGAACCTGCTGTATAAAAAAATAAATTAAATAAAATTCAAAAACAAATTAAATAAATAAAATAAAATTAAAAGGAGATAAAAGGCTTTTGTTGATATTCTCCCTACTGGATGTTGGAACTTTCTTTACCTCTATGTTATCTGACTATAGACATTTAGATTGTGATCAGGGAAGAGTGGGTCTCCTGATTCAGAACAGAGCTATAAAACGTGTCTTCATTGCAATTTGAAAAGGACTGGCCAAGAGCATTGTTTGGGAGAGGGAGTTGATATATAAAAAAGATTGCATCTAAACTTAGTAATTTGTAGATAATTGCACTCATTAATTTTCAATCTATTCACTGAAAAGTACTTTGGAGGATAAAGGAAACTTGAGAGTAAAAAATTGAGTTGCTTTCCTCAAAAATTGGAATACAGAGAAATATTTAATGGAAAATTTTTATTTGATATAAACTTACAGAAGTATACCTATTCCAAATTAGCAATTTTCTCTCCAAGACTATCTCTAAAAGGGGACAGCTGTAGTCAGTATAAAAGATATAAAGGCTTGTCTTTTTAAACTAAAAAGAAGACGATAGAGCTTCTGGTGGAATTCCTTGCAGTCTTCTCACTCACATCCTTCCAGAATAAGATGTTTAATATGAGACACACCTGAAAGGGTCAGAAAGATGGAGCCTAACCAAGAGAGGATGGTCATCTATTCAAAAGTCTCCTCAACTCAATCCGGGTTAACCCCATCTAACAAGTTTTCACTTGTTCTTTTGACCCTGAGAATCTACGTGTCATAATTTTTGCTTGAAAGGTGGGAGTTACATTTTCAACAATACGAGAAATTTCTCAAAGCAGCAAAAATAAAATTGGTCTTTGCCTTGGCCTGCCACCATTACTTCATTGCTATGACATATGACATAATAGTTAGTCCTCAGACTCGGGGGTGTTTCTAATGAGCTGGAGTTGGAAGGGTCCCAGTGGAATGCAGTGAACCAAAAGAACCACTGTTCTTTCAAATTCCAACATGATATTAGGAGGGAAAACAAAGGGCTCTTCAAGAGCCAGAGGTCAACCTGTTAAGTAAGTGGTGTATCAAAAAGTGGCAATAATGAAGAGGAATGGCCAGTTTCAGAGCTTGGCAACAGGTAGTTGTCTCCTACCTCTGCTATATTATAGCTTCTACTTCATCAGTAATGGTAATGAGTATGATATTTTCAAAATATTCTGATAACTTGGCATGTTATCACCTGACCTGAGATCCTTGTCACAGGACTGCATCAAAGGAAAAATTATTACAGTTTTCAGTGCATATATATTATTATAAATAAATGAAAAATGTCAATAATTTTTTAATTGTATATAGAAAATAAGTAAAAAGAAAGAGACAAATATCTACCTAGGACATGAGTTAGATCCCTTTTTGCTCCTGGGCGCAAAGGACTCACGGAGAGGCAGCCACTTTTCCTATGACCCATGTGAGTCACAAATGTCCTACTCCCTCTGGGAATGTATGTAACTGTTTAGCCAATTATCACCAAGACAGCCCAGTGGCTACCCCAATATCAAGATACCTAAGGGCACAGGAACTAACAATCCTCTTCCAAATGCTGAAAGTCATAGAAATGGACATGGGGATCTCATTTCTAATCCCACCATGAACCCTTAATCATCATTCAGGGAACTTGGACAAGCTTCTTGTCTTAGAAATCTCCAAACAAAAATGACTAATAATATGCAGTTCCCAGATACATCCACAAATTTCAGGACAAACCTGTTCAACATATACCCTTCTAGGAGAGGGGTTTGGGACAAGGGGCATGGAGGGAGCTGTAGGTTACTTACCTCTAGGCTTCTCGAACATGCTCCAGAAATATTTCTGCCAATGATGAGCCCACAGTTACAGTAATAGAACAAACTGGGAAACAGCTAGGAATATATAAAATTTGAATAAAACAACAGCTTTGACCTAGTGGACCTAGACAAAGATCTTTATACCTAGAAATATAGAATAGACATATTTTAATTTTTTATTATGGAAAATTTCCAAATATACATAAAAATATAGAGAGCAGTGCAGTAAACTGCAATGTGTCCATCAAGCAGCTTTGACAGGTTAATATTGTGCCAGCTGCATTTCTATTTCTCACTCTGACTTCTCCTATCCCATTCACTCTCTCTTCCTCTTTTATTTCATGGAGTCATAGAATACACACTTTTTAAACTCCTGTGGTAGATTTATTGCAAAATATGGCCCCAGTTCTTCGTGTAGCCATCCATATCCTTGCCCTTTTCCATGTTACTGTTCAGTGCCCTCCCAACATGGGCAGCACAGACACAGACATGCAACTTAGTTTAGCCAAAGTTATTTTAGCAGAAACAGCAGAGGATTGAAATAGTGTTTCTGCCTTCTCTCTTTGTTTCCGCCATCCCCAAGAGAAAATGCCTGAGCTAGCTGACTGGAGGTTGAAAGTCCCAGTTATCCTAGCTGAGGCTAGCCTAAATTAGCCAACAGCCAGCCAACTTCTAGATCATCAAATAAGCCTAGCCAAAATCAGCAGAACTTTCTAGCCAACCATCCCTGGACTCTGAGTGGTACATGCTACTATTATACACAACTGAGGACTTGTAGATATTTCATGGCATTATTTTGACAAGAAATACCTGACACAGAACCTATGGAATATTTATAAATATTATGTGTTTCTGGTCAAAATGCAAAAAGAAGCACACAAAGGACAACACCCCTCATACACTCATAAAATTAGATAGATAGATAGCTAGATAGCTAGATAGATAGATAGACAATGTTTTTAATCAAGGGAAACAAATACCAGCTAATGAATTATGCATTAAGATCAAAAGAAAAAGTAAGTGTAAACAGAGAGGACAGAGTAAAGACTGACAGTGCCAGCTTTTGAGCTCTGGTCTGGACAAAGGTGCTGGTGGCCTGAATTCAGCCCCTGCAGGGAAATATGGCCTGTGAACACCCAGAAACCAGAGCCAAGGTCACTGTGTGAGGGGGCTGCTGTAGGGCTCCTGGAGAGTGAACATTGGCTGAGAAAAGCAGCCATCACCACCCATATATTTATGGTCAATTGATTCCAAAGAGAGTGCCAAGGCATTCAATGGGCGAAAAGAATAGACTTTCTAACAAATGATGCTGGATCAAATGAATATCCAATGAGCAAAAATAAAATTAGATTCCTACCTCATGCTGTAAGTAAAAATTTACTCAAAATGAATCAAAGATCTAAATGTAAGATCTAAAACTATAAAACTCTTAGAAGGAAACATTGGTGTAAATCTTCATGACCTTGTATTAGACAGTGATTTCTTAGACATGACCCAAAAAGCATATGCAACCAAAAATATTAGACAAGTTGAACTTCATGAAAATTTAAAACTTTTGTACTTCAAAGACCATCATCAAGAAAGTGAAAAGACAACTCACAGAATGGCAGAAAATATTTGCAAGTCACATATCTGATAAGGGTCGAGTGTCCAGAGTGAAGAACAAAGAACTCTTATAATTCAACAATAAAAGAAGAACCCAAGTTAAAAATGAGTGGAAGACTTGAATAGACATTTCTCCAAAGGTACACAAATGATCATAGGTACATAAAAAGGTATTCAACATCATAATCATTAGGGAAATGCAAATCAAAACCACAATGTGATACGTCTTCATATCCACTAGGATGGCTATAATCAACAAGACAAACAATAACAACTGTTATCTAGGATGTGGAGAAATTGGAACCCTCATGCATTGCTGGTAGGAATGTAATCTAGTGCAGCCACTGTGGAAAACAGTTTGGCAGTTTCTCAAAAAGTTAAACATTAAGTTACCATATGACCCAGCAATTCTATCCCTAGGTGTATACCCAAGAGAATTGAAAATATTTATTCACACAAAGATTTGTACACAAATGTTCATAGTGGTATTATTCATAATAGCCCAAACAACTCAAATGTCCATAAATTGATGAATGGATAAGCAAAATATGGTATTATCCATGTAATAAAATATTATTCACCCATGAAAAGTAATGAAGTACTGATTTATGCTACAATATGGATGAACCTTGAACATATTACACTAAGTAAAAGAAGCCACACCAAAATAAGGCCACATACTGTGTGATTCTATCTATATGAATTGTTTGGAATAAGCAAATCTATAGAAACAGAAAGTAAATTAGTAGTTTTCAGTGGTTGAGGGAGTGAGGAATGGGGAGAGACTGCTAAGGAGTTCATGGTTTCTTTCAGGGGTGATGGAAATGTCCTGGAATTAGACAGTGGTGATGGCTACAGAACCATGGAAATAGAGTGAAAAACACTGAATTGTAGACTTTAATAGGGTTTGTTTTATGATATGTGAATTATATAATAGTAAAGATACATATAGGATAGATTGAGTAGATTTACCAGTTTCTAATAGGAGTTTCAGAAGGAGGATGTAGAGAAAAAAAACCCAGAGCATCAATAATCAAACAGTTGAGATCTTTCGAGATTGAAGGATTATGTGAGACTCTGACTTAAAGCAGTATGCTGAGTGTGGAACAGGATTAAAGAATAAATCTATATATGAAAATAGCTTGGCAAGATTGCACAACAATAATAGTAATAATGTTTAAAGCTGCTGGAGAAACTATAAATTACCTTAAAAAGACTGACAAAGACACTAATAGCAGCTTCTCAAGAGCTCCAAGAGCTGCTTAGAAAATAGTGGAGCTTTATCATTATATTACTCAGGGAAAATTATTTTCTTTTTTAAAAAATTACTTTCAATCAGAACTTTATATTCAGCTAAGTTATGATGCAAAAGTAAAGTTCCAAAAAATAACATTTTTATATTCCAAAAAAAAAAATCAGTGAGTCTCCAAAGTTAAAATTTATATAGGACACATTATTTGGTCACATTGCAGTAAATTATATATTCATAATAAACATAAGTTTTTCAAGGAAATCACTTTAAAATTAATTTTAAAATCAACCTAATTAAAGAGGAAATCAGAACTGAAATTAAACATGATTTAAATTGAATGACAGAAGAATATGTGACCAAAATGGAACTTTTAATTGTTATTCTATCATTTCTAATTATTCCTCACATAACGCAAGATAATTATGTATACCTTTGATTACATCTATTTCATTTCTATATTATTTTCTTCTATTTATTTCTATTTTTGTTCTCTATTTCTTCTCCTACTCTGTGTTTTTTTCATTTTGTCATGTCTTTATGTATCAACATTCCATTCTACATTTCTGTTTCTATTTTACTGCCTATTTCTCTTCTCTATTCCTATTTCTATTTGCATTCTATATCATTTCTATTTATTTATGTATTAGCTGTCCATACCAGACACTGATGCTCAAATCTAAATAAGGAGATTTTGGTTTATTTACAATAACTCGTGTCTCCTCCTGTTCTCCTGCCAGTATTTGGGATTCCTGTTGTTGTGATTCAGTTCCCTTTTGATTTCCCTAAATGCCCCCCATCCCTTATCCTACTGAGGTTCTCATTGCCTCTAGTACCTCAGTCCTTCCCCAGGCTTGTCACATTTCCACTCTCACCTCAGCCGAGGTTCCTGCCAGTTTATCCTGCTCTTGTCACCAGCTTCTCCCATCCTCTATAGCCAGGGCTCTGAGTACATCCGGATACTGGAAGCTCAGGCCACTGCTTCTGCCCAAAGCCCTGCCAGGGCTGTCCCTTGCCCTGGACTGTCATCACCACTGCCTTGTGGAGCTACCAGTGCTCACCTCCTACTGCTGTTTGCTCTCTGAGTCCTCATCTCCCATAGGGGTCTTAAATGATTATGATTATTTTATTTGCCTCAACACTATCCTTCACAGCCATGTGTTCCTACATCAGGGCTGGTTACCATTCTGGCTCTGTGACTAAGACCCCCCCTTCTTTTCATCTTCAGACCCCGTTAATGAGCCTAGCTAATTTTGTCACAATTAGGGGGAAATTATCCCTACTGCAAGACTAAGGGAAAAGTCCTATAGCAGGTAGCATCTGATTCTTTTTAAAAAGTAAAATTGTTGATGTCATGACTGGGCATGAATTTATGGAAATTCATCAAGCTGTATACTTGTGATGTATGCACTTTTCTGTATATATATTATACTGTAGTGAAATAATTGTTTTAATAAAGCCTTAAAGTGTATTATAATTTTTAAAGTGTAAAAATAAGAAATAAAATAGAGGGAATTCCCTGGCTGTCCAGTGGTTAGGACTCTGGGCTTCCACTGCAGGGGTCCCAGGTTCAATCCCTGGTCAGGGAACTAAGATCCCGAAAGCTGTGTGGCATGGCCAAAAAAAATTAAAAAGTAAGAAATAAAATAGAAGTATAGAATTAAAAGATTTAAAAGAACTAAATCAAAAAGTTAACATATCCACAGATAGAAAATATTAACGGAATTTCTGCTTGGAGTGGAGAGTACTAGGGCTCTATGTTTCTTTCCTTCTTTCTCAATTTTCTAGATTTTCTGTAATGAGAAGGCATTGCTTTATGTTTATGAGTATGTGTATACGTGTGTGTGTGTGTGTGTGTTTGTGACCTAAATGAGTTCTAGTAACTTCTATGTCTGAATAGCATTTTTGAGCAGAATACTTACATGTAATTATATGGAAATAGAGATGAGAAGGATCCTGGACACAAAATCCACTGGTATATCTTTACTTATGCCCCATATCTTATTTTTTCCCCACTATGATTTTTCCTTCTTTATCTGTATCTTCATCACTGTCTTCACCTTCCTCTATTTCACTGTTTTATTGAAATCAACTCCTTAATGCTATCTCCTGTACTGTTTCAAAAATTCCTGACTTTAATGGACAGAAGACCTAAATAGACATTTCTCTGAAGAAGACATACAGATGGCCAACAGGCACATGAAAAGATGCTCAAACATCACTAATTATTAGAGAAATGCAAATCTAAAGTACAATGAGGTATCACCCCACACTGGTCAAAATGGCCATCATCAAAAAGTCTACAAATAATAAATGCTGGAGAGGGTGTGGAGGAAAGGGAACTCTCCTACACTATTTGGTGGGAATGTAAATTGGTGCAGTCAATATGGAGAACAGTATGGAGGTTCCTTAAATAACTAAAAATAGAGCTACCATATGATCCAGCAATCCCACTCTGGGGCATATTTCCAAAAAAGATGAAAACTCTTAATTCAAAAAGATATGTGCACCACAATGTTCATAGCAGCACAATTTACAACAACCAAGACATGGAAGCAACTTAAGTGTCCATTAACAGAGGAATGGATAAAGAAGATGTGGTATATATACAATGGAATATTACTCAGCCATTAAAAAGAATGAAATCATGACATTCACAGCAACATGGATGGACTCAGAAATTATCACACTAAGTGAAGTAAGTCAGAAAGAGAAAGACAAATATCACATGACATTACTTATTTGTGGAATCTTAAAAAAAAAATAACATAAATGACGTTATTACAAAACAGAAATAGACTCACAGACATAGAAAACAAACTTACGGTTACCAAAGAGGAAAGGGAGGAAACTTCTAAGCAAATTAGAAGTTTAAGATTAACAGATACACAGATACACACTACTATATATAAAATATACAACAAGGACCTACTCTATAGCACAGGGAACTATATTCAGTATCTCATAATGGAAAAGAATCTGAAAAAGAATATATATATTATGTATGTATATTATATACATGTATAACAATCACTTTGCTCTACACCTGAAACTAACACAACATTGTAAATCAACTCCACTTCAATAAAAAATTCTTGATTTTAGTCACTCAGTAAATTTTCAAAATAAAAGGAATCTGGGAAAAAATTTTTAAAGCTTTCTTAATAGCTAAATGAAGCAATTAAATAAAAGATGCCTTCAGGTTCATCATGATAATGAACTGGGACCGTTTGAACAGGGAGAAGTCTCAAAACATCCTTCATTTTGATTCAGCCTTAATATTTGCCTTTTATCAGATATCAACTTTGAGATAAACCTTTTAGAAGTTGGTCCATTGCTTATAACAAATCCAGAACAGTTTTAAACAATTTCCCCTTTATCTGATGGAGTGAAGATTGTCAGAGATGAGCCCCAGCTGGGGCCCAAATTAGAGTAATTAAGAAGCAAAAAGCCAAAGTCCTTTTCTATAATTGGTTTATTTTATTAGAAGATTAAACAGCATTGCTGGTGCAGAATTTGTCATACTTACAGAAACAGAAAGAGAAGGCATTGTTTAAGTGCTATGTGTAACAGATATGAAAGTGATAGCCTCAGAAAACAAGACTGGGTCATCAAACATTAAGACATATGCTTAAAAAGACATGTAATTTTACTTGTATGATAAGAATATAGCCATTACCAAATAAGGAAGTGGTTCATTAAAACTATCATCAAACATTCCTCTGTGGTCAGGAGAGAGACCTGCTGTACCTACTTATCTGATGTTTTTGAAAAACTCTTAGAAACCCTAACTATACTTAGGGAAAAAAGAGAAACTTATATACAACGACACTAGCTAAAATGTTTTGAGGCCTTAATATAGTTACTTCTCTTTTCTGGAGACACTATTCATGCTTATAAAAGTCAATCAAAAATTAAAATAAAAAAATCCTACAACACTTAATACTGTTTATATCAGTATCTCCTGACTCAACATGCAGGCCATGTTATGTAAAGAAACACTGAGGTACTAAAATTTAGCAGTTGCATCTTTGGATTCATTTCAAATGCTTTTCCCAAATGCAATGAATTGTCAATATATTGTGAGCTCCTCAATAGTAGAAACCTTCTCTATCCTTTAGGCATTTCTCATAACTTCTACAGTCCCTTATAAAAAGTAGAAACCTTGTAAAAAAAATCTGCTAATAACTTCTAAACTCTCTTTTCTGCACCAATGGTGAATGTAATTGATGACATTACTTTTAGTAGATTCTTCTTTGTTAATACCGTGTTGTATGGATTTAGTAAAATGAATTTGTCATGGCAATGTAGATATTGACAATCATTAGAAAGAGAAATCGATTCCAAAGTAGACAGTAGCTGGGAAAACAGCTCACGTTATGGTTGAACAACTGTCTAAAAATTACAAAGCTCCTTGATATTTATTAACTCTTTCAATATAACATCCCTGAGAGATATGTTTTATTAATCTTTTTGTTAAGTTGCCTATCTTAGATCACACACTCTTGACAGCTAAGTAATGCTTATAATGGAAATAAATATATCATTAGAGAAATCATCCATTCCCCACTTTTTCACACCTGCTACTACTCCCCAGAGGCAACATCATCCTTTCTAATTCTGACCATTCTAAAGATTCCCCACATAACTGTCTAAAAAATATGTTTATGCCACTACTTCTCTATGTCATCAGTTAAATATCACTGACATAAATAATGAGAACTTGGATCATTTACAATGTCTCCTCTCCCTCTCTCTCCTCCTAATGTTTGATATGTATATGGTTGATACTATTGTTGTCTTATTTAGTTCCATTTTCAGAGGAGACTCTACAGTAACAGGAGAGAAGAAGGATTTGGTGTAGGTAGACAAAGGAAGAATTGACTATTTGAAGCCAGGAAGATGAAGGAATTCTTGTCTTACAGTTATTACCTTTAAATTAGGAGATAAAATCAAAAGGTATGAGTGTGGTCAGAAGTCTGAAGAGAGTTCACCACATATTTATTAAGCTCCTACTCAGGGTATTGTGATAGATACTTCTAGGCTTGACTGGGGATTTGGGAAAGATTTCATGGAGGAAATCCCAAGCTGGTGCTTGAAAGATAGGGCAGACTTAGGCAAGTGGAGGGAGGGAAAGGGAAAGAGAGCATTCCAAGCAAAAGAGAGCTTAAACAAGGGCTTGAAGTATGGGCAAGGTAGGGGTGAAAAGGCTTCAGATGAAAGATGATTGATGCAACTGGAGAGGTGGTCAGGGGTCAGGCTAGGAGAGCTCTTTTATGATGTGCTATACATCAATTATTTTACATGTTTATGAAATGATGCCACTGAAGAATGATAAGCAGGAGAGGCATGCCTACTTTTATTTAATCTTTTACATAGTTCACTCTGGCAAGAATGAATGTTTTAGAAAGGGGAAATGGAGTCAGAGAGATCATTTTGATGGCTTCTATTAAAACACTGGTGAGAAATGGTGTGGGAATGATAGAAGGAATGAACAGAGGGACAGGTTCAAGTAGTATTTGAAGATAAAATGATCATGACTTGGGGATTGTTTGATTTTATGGGATGAACTGGAATTGATTTGATGGGAAAGAGAAAGATTTATGAGTAACTTCTAGCTTTCTGGTTCAATGTAACCAGACAAATAGTAATACCATTAACTGACAGAAGGATTACAGAAGGAAAGGCAGGTTTAGTAGAGGTTGCGGGTGGGGAGGAAGTTGAAGGATCTGTTGAACGTTCAGAATGGACTATCAAGCAATTATTAGCATATATAAATCTAAAGCTCAAAAGAGGAGTTCGCTATAATTTTGAGGTGGTGGTGAGCCATGAGAATGAGTTCCATTAGGAAAAGAGGGCTAAGACCAGAATTTTGAGAGGCAGCAAATGTTAAGGCCTGGGCAACAGATGATAAGTCCATTAAAAAAATAACTGAGAGAAGAACCAGTTGGTACAAATGCCAGAGAATTGGAAGAGTTACAAAGATGAAATGTTCATGGTCAGTAATGTAAAATGTCACAGAGGGATGAACGGGACCATACAGAAATGACAACCTTTATCATGGCAGGTCAGTAGCACTGGACAGACAAAGCCAATTCAGACCTTCCTTAGTGTGGAGAGGAGGGATGAGAAGTGCCCACAAGGTGGTGAAGAAGTAATTGAGGCACTTTGGCAAGTAGCTTGGCTAGAAAGGAAAAGAGAATGATGGTCAGTGTGGCCAGATCAATGGGGTGGGGGCTTTATCTGCCCAGGAAAGAGTAAATATAGGCATGTACTTTGGCTAAGAGTCAGGTAGATGCCTAATATTTCTCTATTTTGACAGGAATATGATGCAAGATCACCTCCTGGGAGAAGGGTTGGGTTGGGTAGAGGTTTTGAAAGGAGTACCAAAATTGTGGAATTTACTCAGAGGACATTGAGAGAGAATCTAACACAATCCAGAGTAGTCTTGAGGGCTCTGCTGAGGTTGGAGGAAAAATTAGAGATTCAGCCTTTGTTTCTCTTTTCTATTTGTCCTTCCCATATCAGCCTTTTCAATTATAACTTCTCACTTACCCCCTTCCTGACTAAATGAATGAAAACAACAATGGTACTGTCATTACCAAAATGACCAAGAAGACATTGCACACCTTCTAGATCACTAGACACACATGTGGGAGCAACCCAAGGTGTGGGTGATCCAACTACACTGTGTAAATATGTGCAAATTACTTGACAACACTGTACATCTGTTTTCCCATCTGAAAAACAGAAATCATATTACCTACCTTATAAGACTATATGGATTAATGGAGATGATATATGGATAAACCTAGAACACTGCTTGGCCCAAAGGAGACTATCCATAAATTTAACTTCTTTCCATAAAGAGGAAAGAATAATAATCAATGTGTTAAAATGGATGGAAAAGGGAATCATAGTAGATGATAAAATAACAGGAAATGGGGCAAAGGATTGGGAAAGGAGCTTGCTAAGTAGATTCTCATCACAAAGAAAAACACATGAGAAACCAAGACAGAGATGGAGATGGATGCTTCTAAAAAAAGATTCTCCTAGTATAAAAGTGTGGAGGAGGGCAAGGGAAACACTCAAGCACCATTAATCACAATCCTTGATGTCACTCCCTCTGGGTTTCAGGAGGAAAGAAACAGGCAGAAAAAGCATGTGTAGTCCTGTATATCATTCAAAAAAGCAGCTGCTACTCAAATCTGGAAAGTCAAGGCTCTTTAAAAAAAAATGCTGGAGCCAAACAAGATCCCAGAAATAGCATACTTGTAGAAAACCACTCACTGCTTCTGGGAAAATAGATTTAGGGTTGAATTAAGGATAACATTGCACAATGCAGACTGGAAGAGAAAGGAAACAGAATTTGACTGGGTTTGTCTGAAGGTTCCTGTCATTGGTTCATTCAGCAAATAATTACTGAATACCTATTGCATGCCAAACTCTGTATCCACTTTAGGAAAATGATTTCTCCTTTAAGCATATTAAGGTTCATCAAAATACTTGTTGGCTTTATGGATCTGGAAAACCACACACTTTTTAGAGCAAGGGAACTCAGTCTAATGTGAAAGAATATTAAACTGGAAATCCTGGAGATATATGAAAATTATTTCATCTCTGTCACCAATTAGCTGTACCACTTTAATTAAGCCTCTATGACTCTATACCTTTCAACCACAGTCTTCTCCCTGTGTCATAAATCCAGATGAGTGTCCATAAACAGGGGTCTCCAACCCCTGGGCCATGGACTGGTAATGGTCCTTGACCTGTTAGGAACTGGGCTGCACAATAGGAGGTGAGCGGCAGGCAAGCGAGTGAAGCTTCATCTGTATTTACAGCCGCTCCCCATCACTCGAATTACCACCTGAGCTCCGCCTCCTGTCAGATCAGAGGGAGCATTATATCCTCATAGGAGCGTGAACCCTACTGTGAACTGCACATGCGAGGGATCTAGGTTGCGTGCTCCTTATGATAATCTAATGCCTGATGATCTGAGGTGGAGCTGAGGCAGTGATGCTAGCACTGGGGAGTGGCTGCAAATACAGATTATTATTAGCAAAGAGGTTTGACTGCACAGAGACCATAATAAATCAATTGCTTGCAGACTCATATCAAAACCCTATCAAGTGAGTGGCAAGTGACAAGTAAGCCACATCTGGTGGTAGCTTTATAGTGGCAAGTGAGTTGATGTACTTCAATTGTACAGCTGCATCTGGCGGCAGGCTTTAAGTCAGAATCTGACACTTATTTTAGTCCGTGTGTGGCCCACCCATTATTTTATTTACCACTTCCATCCGTGTCGCTTTCCTTTACTGCACACTTGTCTCAATCACGGTTTTGGTAAGCCCACAAGCTAACCCTAGACAAAATGAGTAAAAAACAAATGTCGCTGGAGAGCTTTTTTGAAAAGGGGGAAAGACCCAATGATGAGGCAGCAGAAGACTCTAAGACTGTCAACAAAAAGAAAACTGCATTTAAAAGAAAATACCAAGAGTCCTATTTGAATTATGGGTTCATTGCAACAGGTGATTCACATTCTCCAAGCCCGCTTTGTATAATATGTGGCGACCGGCTATCCAACGAAGCCATGAAACCTTCAAAACTGCTTTGCCACATGGAGACCAAGCACCCTGCATTAAAAGACAAGCCTTTGGAGTTTTTCAACAGAAAAAACATAAACACGAAGAACAGAAGCAAGTATTGAAGGCCACCACCTCATCAAATATGTCTACACTGAGAGCATCATTCTTAGTGGCTAACCACGTTGCTAAAGCTAAGAAGCCCTTTACTATTGGTGAAGAGTTGATCCTGCCTGCTGCTAAGGACATTTGTCATGAACTTTTAGGAAAGGCTGCAGTTCAAAAGGTGGCACGTGTTCCTCTTTCGGCTTACACCATAATTAGATGAATTGATGAAATAGCAGAGGATATTGAGGCACAATTGTTAGGGAGGATTAATGAGTCACTGTGGTATGCAATCCATCTACCAATGTTGACAACAAGGCAACAATGCTGGTTTTTGTGTGATGTATTTTTCAGGAGGATGTGCATGAGGATATGTTATGTGCACTTTTGTGCCAACCAACACCACAACTGCAGAACTATTCAAGTCTTTGAATGATTACATATCAGGAAGACTGAATTGGTCATTTTGTGTTGGTATATGCGTGGACGAAGTGGCTGCCATGACCGGACGGCTTTCTGGTTTCACTACTCGGGTCAAAGAGGTTGCCTCTGAATGTGAGTCTACGCACTGTGCCATCCATAGAGAAGTGCTGGCTAGCCGAAAAATGTCACCTGAAGTTAACAACGTTTTGCAGGATGTGATTAAAATTATCAACCACATTAAAGTATATGCCCTTAACTTAGTCTGTTTACACAGCTCTGTGAGGAGATGGACACAGAGCACACATGTCTTCTCTTATACACAGAAGTGAGAAGGCTTTCTAAAGGTAGATCACTGGCCAGAGTTTTTGAGTTATGAGATCCACTCCAGAGATTTCTTTTAGAAAAAGAGTCACCACTGGCAGCACATTTCAGTGACACAGAATGGGTCGCAAAATTTGCTTACTTGTCTGACCTGTAACCTGCTCAACGAACTCAATCTGTCACTTCAGGGGAGAACGACAACTATGTTCAAGTCGGCAGATAAAGTGGCTGCATTCAAAGCCAAACTGGAATTATGGGGGCAACGAGTGAACATTGGGATTTTTGACATGTTTCACACATTAGCAGAGATTTTGAAAGAGACTGAGCCAGGACCTTCTTTCTCCCAGCCATTGCATGATCACCTATCTCAGCTTTCAAAAGAGTTTGAGCATTACTTCCCAGCCACAAAAGACCCCCCCCCCCAAAACTGGGAAGGAATGGATCTGCGACGCATTTGTGAATAAGCCAGGTGAATCGACTTTGTCCGTGCTAAAAGAGGATCAACTGCTTGAGATTGCAAATAACGGTGGCCTTAAAAGTATGTTTGAGACAACTTCAAATCTCCATACGTTCTGGATTAAAGTCAAGGCAATCCTGAGATTACCACAAAAGCACTGAAAAGCCTGCTTCCATTTCCAACATCCTATCTTTGTGAGGCAGGGTTTTCTCCGGTGACAGCAACCAAAACAAGATTACGGAGTAGACTGAACATAAGCAACACACTTCGTGTCTCACTGTCTCCCATCACTCCCAGATGGGACCATCTAGTTGCAGGAAAACAAGCTCAGGGCTCCCACTGATTCTGCATTATGGTGCGTTGTATAACTATTTCATTATATATTAAAATGCAATAATAATAGAAATAAAATGCACAATAAATGTAATGCGCTTGAATCATCTCGAAACCATGTCTGCGGAAAAATTGTCTTCCAAGAAACCAGTCCCTGGTGCCAAAAAAGTTGGGGACCGCTGTCCGTAAACATTTTGACATCTATTGCAGATATACAAACAGGGTTCTCTTTGGCCAACATTATTAATAATCTATAAGGTATTTTCTAAATGAGATTCATTATGAGGAGAGAAAAGTAACCCTTAAAGTAAGGGAGAAATTTGGCCCTTGATCAAACATTTTTCTCTCTTAAGGACACTAATTATGACTGCTCATCTCCTCCTGGCATCATCTAACATAACACTGTTGGCATAATAAATGCCCATTAATTATCTGGTGAGTAAAAAATTCATGATTCTCATTTAAAGAGAAAGTAGGTTCCTATGAGGCCAAAATTTGACCAACCTCGCACATGATTTAACATCATCTTCCCCATTATCAGGTTACCCAGAATGAAAAACATATTCTCAATCTTGGTTAAAAGCTTGCTTCTTCCTTTGTGTATTTCCTGCTAATCAAACATCTCAACTCTCCCAGTATCTTTGTTTATTAAAGGCCAATTCATCCTCTGATGCTTGGATTTGGCCAATGGCCCATGTGGAGCCCCTCAGCCAGAGACTTAAAAGAGAAAGAATGAGGCTGAGGTGTTATTCCTCCCAGTTATCTTCCCGAGACATTGTGCTGGCAGGATGTATCCCTGGACCAAAGGCCCCTGCTTCTCTCCAGGGGGACCTCTCTCCACAGCTCTGTGCTTCCAAGGCCTGGGAGTAGTAACAACTTGGTTGTTAGAAGCTCCAGGACACGGTACTGCCTTTGTCATTATCCTCAGCCTGCCCTTAGATTCTTTAATAGCTCCTTTAGTAAACCCTCTGTTTGGTTCTCTATCACAGCAGGTAGTAGCTTAAAATAACAATCTGTGTTTGCTTTCACAGTTCTATTGGTCAAGAATTTGGAAAGGGCTTCTTTAAGGTCTCTCATATGGTTGCAGTTATCTGTTGTGGGGAGTTCGGGGTTGGGGGGACTTCAGTCAATTGAGTCTAGATGATGCAGCTCCACCATGGCTTACTCATATGGTGGGCAAGTTTGAGTGTGGCACGTGACTTCCCATAGCAAGTGTGTGTGTGTGTGTGAGAGAGAGAGAGAGCATACCACATTGCCTTTCATGGCCTCACCTCTGAATTCAGGGAGCCTCAAGTCTGCATTCTGTTGATCAAGGCAGTTAAAAAGATCCATCCAGTTTCAAGGGGAGGGAACAGAAACCGTACCCCTTGATGGAGGCATGCCAACTTCACATTGGAAGGGGAGTGTGTAGGATGGAAACAGGAGAGAAACCCACTTTCTAGAAATAGGTAATATGGTTGCATGAATACTTCATCTTCCAGGATACTGAACCCCTAAGAACAAGATCGGTTCTGGCTCTTCGGTGGAACCTAACCTGAAGATGGAGTGCAGGAGATTCTATCCAAAGAGGAAAAAAAAAATCAAGCCAGAGAATCAAGTAGATGATTACGTTCACCACATCAGTGGGAAATAACTGAACAAATTTGACCCTGACTCTGTTGTAACCAAAGAATATAAACTCTGAGAGGTTAATGAAAACAGATGGAACCAGAATTAGAAGGTGGGCTTCCCACCACAGAGCTCTGTTCTCCAGATCAGGTCACCTTGCTAAGCCTCATCTGCCTCTTTTAACAGTATACACACGGATATTTTAAGAATGTTTTAAACAAGGCTTGCCTTCGGCATATGTGTTAAACAAGCAAGAAGAATCTGAGACCCAACAAATAGTCATTACCAAATCTATTTCTCTGTTGACTAGATGTCATACATCCAACAAAGTGGATGTTTTAAAATAACTCAATTTTTTTTTGTGTTACTTTCTGTTAGAATGCCAGTGACAACTATTACCTCTCAAACAAGCACAAACATGCTGAAAGACCTTAAATGCAGCATAAAGTAATATCCAACTACTTAAATACTACAAAGGTGATGACGCCTCAGAAGAGAATAAAACTGTACAATGGCATAAGAACCTGAATGCCATTCTGAGACAGGACTGCATCAGTAGGTAAAGAGGATTTCAAGATTGTATTTATTAGAAAGGAAAAAAAAGGTCAGCACTACACAGAATGAAAAGTGGCCTTTTCCATGGAGCTTCCTGAACCTAATTTATCTTGCTTCACTGAGACAGGAAATGCACTACAATGCTCAGGATGGGGGAAAATGACAATTTAATGATTATGGAACATCTTTCACTTTCCATGGTAACTGAACAATCTCAACATCAAAGGCAGAACTGGTAGCCTCTTGGAAAATGGAACGTCATTTTGCTTTCTTTTCACTTTTTACTACATCGGTGAACTTTAGCATCTTCTCTGGCTTTATTTTTCCATTTTAATTTAGCATTGATACAAAACAGACCTGACTTTAAGTGTATCATGCAAGGTAATAATTTATGTTGGAAACCTCAAATGGAGGGGACAGAACCACTTTTGTATCTGTTACATTTTAATGACTTTAAGTATATCCAGCTGAACAAAGTTCAGACCTCACTATTACAGGTGAGGGTAGCTTGACATGATAAACTTCCTATTCCTCCAGCCACCTCATAAAGGGTAACATACAAACTGCCATCTCTAAGACACACTATTCTCCCTACTCTCATACTCTTCTATCTATAATGCTATCAGCACTATTGAATTTTAGAGCTGCTTTTATATCAGCAATTCTTTATATTTTTCCCCAAGCATCATTTGCTAATTTTAGGTGGGGGAAGCCCTAGCACTGAACTCAGGGAAGGAATTCATTTAAGACAACTATAAATTTCCATTATCTTTGCTTTCTAATATTGAACAACAACAAAAAAATTCATTTAAATGAAAATTCTTAGACGATGGAGTTTTAGGGTTAATAAGCATTTCTCTCGATTAAAAGCTTGGCTATAAAAAAAAAAAAAAAGCTTGGCTATAACTTGCTACCAATGTCCCTATAAGAAGAGTGTATACAGAACACTGGTATGAATGAAGTGAAGACAATTAGGTGAAATTTGGGGGAGGGGATACTATTGTTTGTTGTTTGTTTTACCAAAAGTAACCTCAAACCTGCACAGGTTTTACAAATACTAGCATTGTACACAATGAAATTTTGCCTAAGAATGAAACCAAAGCGCATTCAATGTTGTGGGATTCATGAGGGAAGCATGGTAATTGCCTGTTTTACAGATGTCCAAGTCCAGGGTTGGAGCCCTCAACTCCTCCCGCCCCCAGCTCCATCTCCTTTTGTTAGGTCCCTGAAATCAGCAAGTATCAAAAAACTTAGGAAAGACAAATATTTTCCCAGACTCTAGGAAAAAGATGGCAGCTTCCTCCCCCCTCCTTTGACTCTAGATATTGTGAAATTGGGGTTCATTTTTAAGTGAGAGAAGAGAACTGTTTATTTTTTTAATTTAATTTATTTTTGTATATAGCAGGTTCTTATTAGTTATCTATTTTATACATATTAGTGTATATATGTCAATCCCAATCTCCCAATTCATCACACCAACACCCACCCCCGCCACTTTCCCCCCTTGTTGTCCATACGTTTCTTCTCTACATCTGTGTCTCTATTTCTGCCTTGCAAACCAGTTCATCTGTACCATTTTTCTAGATTCCACATATATGTGTTAATATACGATATTTGTTTTTCTCTTTCTCACTTACTTCACTCTGTATGACAGTCTCTAGGTCCATCCACATCTCTACAAATGACCCAATTATGTTCCTTTTTATGGCTGAGTAATATTCCATTGCATATATGTATCACATCTTCTTTATCCATTCGTCTGTTGGGCATTTAGGTTGCTTCCATGACCTGGCTATTGTAAATAGTGCTGCAATGAACATTGGGGTGCATGTGTCTTTTTGAATTATGGTTTTCTCTGGGTATATGCCCAGTAGTGGGATGGCTGGGTCATATGGTAATTCTATTTTTAGTTTTTTAAGGAACCTCCATACTGTTCTCCATAGTAGCTGTATCAATTTACATTCCCACCAGCAGTGTAAGAGGGTTCCCTTTTCTCCACACCCTCTCCAGCATTTGTTGTTTGTAGATTTTCTAATGATGCCCATTCTACATTGTAGTTTTGATTTACATTTCTTTAATAATTAATGATATTGTGCCTCTTGGCCATCTGCATATCTTCTTCAGAGATATGTCTATTTAGGTCTTCTGCCCATTTTTTGATTAGGTTGTTTTTTCTTTTAATATTGGGCTGCATGAGCTGTTTATATATTTTGGAGATTAATCCTTTGTCCATTGATTCGTTTGCAAATATTTTCTCCCATTCTAAGGGAAGAGAACTGTTTATTCTGCTCATTTTCCTTTTTGGAGTTATGAGCCATTTGACGTTGAGAACCATTTAATGTATCATGATTTGGCATTTTCTTTGGGGACTAGAGTGCCTTTGGTTTAGGGAGCTCTTTTGACTCATTTCCTAAGGGCAGCAGGAAAGGGGAAATGAAGAGTTGGCTGTTTAACTGGTGCTCTAGGATTTTAGAGAGAGGAAGGCAATGAATACTCCAAAGTTTTGTTTCTCAAGCTGTCCAAGACCGCTTGCCAGAGTAGAAAAGTAGATGGAGATTTAAGTATGGTGCATCAATCAGCTTTTGTGTGTCAATGCTACCTAACAGCTCAAAAATCTCAGTGACTTACAACAAACATTTAATTCATGCTTACAGAACTTCAGGCAAGCTGTGGTCCAGCAAGAGTTCACTGGGCTTCTCTGGACCAGGCTGGATGCCACTTTGGGTCAGGTACAGGTTTACTCCACAAGTCTTTTTGCCAGGACCCAGAAGGAAGAAGCAATGACCACCTGAGGCAAGATATTTTCATGGTGGAGATCAGAGTTCCAGAAGAGGTGATGGAAGGTTGCCAAACCTCCTAAAGGCCCAATTTGGAACTACAGAGTATCACTTCTGCTTACATCTCACTGGCCAAGTCATGTAGTGAAACTCACACTCAGTAGTGGGGAGGGAAAGAAGAGTCTGCCTACAAGGAATACATGAGAAGGGCTGGAAGGAAGGAAGAATTATGAACAATAATACAGTCTAGTGCACCTGGGTTTGGGCTCCATTTATCCTCATAATGGTGTTTTATTCCTGATATTCATGGATGAGTTCCAGAGGGTCATAGGAACCTACAGGAATTTCATAGAGTCTGTATATTCATGTATTTTTCTTATTCTACCAGGCATCCTTTACCCTTCTTCCTCAAAAGAGGTAAGGAACCTCACCTTTAGACACAACTACATTTAAGGCTGAATGTCTGTGCTAAGCTGAAAAATCTACCCCTTAAATCCCTACCAAAATATCTGTAAATATTAATATCTCTAAATATTACCTTATTTGGAACAAGGACCTCTGCAGATGTGGTTAAGTTAAGGATTTTGAGATGGGGGTAGTATACTGGATTATCCAGTTGGGCTCTAACACAATCACAAGTGTTCTTATAAGAGAGAGGAAGACATACACAGAGGAGGTATCAATGTGAAGACAGCAGAAGAGATTGGAGTAACGTGACCACAAGCCAAGAAATGCCAGCAGCCACCAGAAGCTGGAAGAGGCAGGGAACGGATTCTCCCCTGGAGTCTGTAGAGGGAGCATGGCCCTGTGGACACCTTGATTTGGGCCCAGGGGAGCTGATTTTAGACCTCTGGTCTCCAGAACTGTGAGAGAATAAATTTTTGTTGTTTTAGGCCACCAAGTTTGTGGTAATTTTTTATGGCAGCCTTAGGAAACTAATAACATCAGTTCCTTCAGTTTTTGCCTTCTTTAAAAAAATTTTAATGTTGAAAGATAAAGTATTCAGATAGATTAAGTTTCCAAGAAAGGGGGAAAATAGATACAATGCCCTAAAGTTTGCAGTTCAATCACAAGCCAGTAGTTAATGAGCTGTGAAATGAGCTAGTGATATCTGTCCATTTCATTCTGGGCAGGTTTTTACTTTTCTACAGTATCTTCTAAATTGATTGGTCCCTTGTTAGAATTACCAGCAAGGAAACCGAAAAGGGGATCAGAGATTTTAAAAAAAAACAAACCTGACCATCCCACAATGAGATGCCATTTAAACCTACTAGAATGGCTAAAATTAAAAAGACTGACAATATCAAGTGTTGACAAGTATGCGGCACAACAGAAACCCTCATAGATTGTCTATGACCAGCCACTCAAAAATAATTTGGCCTTTGCTTACAAAGTTAAACATGACCAGACAATTCCACTTCCCAGGTATTTACTCAAGAGAAATCAAAACATATGTCCACTAAAAGACTTGTACACAAATGTCTATTGAATCTTAATATATAACAACCCAAATATCCATTAATAGGGGATTGGATATATTCATAGAATAGGATACTATGCAGTGATATAAAGGAGCAAAATGTTCTGTGCAACAAAACAGGTGAATTGGCTTCTTTTCCTGAACGTTTCTCAAAGTCTTCCATGGTTTCCTCTTTCAAAGAAAATGTTAGGCTGGAGTGTAAATTTGGATGTTTACATTATGTTGAGTGAAAGAAGCCAGACATAAAAGTGTATATACTGTATGACTCCATTTGTGTGAAGTTCTAGGACAGGCAAGGTTAATCTATGGTGATAGAAATCAGATCAGCGGTTGCCTGGGGTAGGGCTGGAGGTGACTGCTAAGAGACAACAGGGATCTTTCTGGACTGATTAAAATGCTAAATTTCTTAATTGGCAGTGTAGTTGTATACATTAGCCTAACTCATCAAACTCCACATTTCCTATCTGACATTTTATTTTACATAAATTATACCTCAACAATGATTTTTTAAAGTACCTTTCTGAAAGCACTAACACTAATATTAGTTAAATGAGTTTGAAAGCAGAGCGCTCAGATTCTATCAGTTGGATTTGATTCAAGAATCCTAGCCTTCATCCTAATGAACAGCTAGATGTGACTGGCAGGGAGAGAGTAAACAAACAAATGGGATGGAGGCATCTCAGGGCTCTAGGGCATTCTGGGGCTAACCTGGCTCCCAGATGGGCCCCTGAAAGACAGCTGGATGTGGTGGGTGAAGCAAGGATCGGGGGAGCAGAGTGACTGAGGCCGGGCAGGGACTTGAGGTTCCAGCTCCAGACCTCGCCGCCCAGCCCTAGCCAGCAGAGCTGTCATTAAGCCACTTTCCCTAGTGTGGAATGCCTTTGAAGACAGCAGAGGGGAGCGGAGCTTTCAAGTTCCAAAAAGAAAAACAGTTTTCATACAGAGCCTATGCTCTGCAGTATATAATTGCATCGCCTTGTTTTCCTGAAGCATTTGCAAGGTCTCCCATGGTTTCCTCTTTCAAAGAAAATGTTAGTCTGAGGCATACGTTTAGATGTTTACATTTGTTATTGCAGTGGAGTTAACCTACTTCAGATCAATTTACCACCTTCATCTTTGTCCCGAAATACTTGACAAATTGTTTTATAACCAATTAGAGGTCTCTATATTAGTTCGTTATCCCTTTAAAATAGCTCACTGGATTCCTAAAGTTTCAATCCATTTGATTATATTTTGGGTACTTTCCTAATGTCTAGTTCTCCAATGGAATCAACTATTCTTTTCATCTAACGTTTTTTTTGTGTGTGGGGGATAGGGGATGTTAAATTTCTACTCTCTGCTTGCTTTAAGGAGAAAAGAAGTTCTAAATGTTACCAGCCAATGATATAACCTACTTGAGAAGTAGACTGTGCATTTCAAAAGCACTTGCACATACTTCAGGTAGAGGCAGACCATTGTACTTTAACTAGACACATGGAGTTGATCATCCAATAACTAAACAGTCAGTTGTCAAAGCTTTCCATCAATTTGACATGGAAATTAACACACGATGATTTGTTGCTCCATGATTTCTCCTCCCCAATCACACAAAGTCACACATCAATTTGAAGTTTTGGGAAGTGAATCCACCAATCCTTTATTTATCCCACAATAGACACACTGTGGAACAACTATTATGACACACTGTGGAACAACTATTATGACACACTGTGGAACAACTATTATGACTTGACAACTATAGCAGTAGTAAGACAGCCTTCTTCTGAATTCTATTCTTTCCAGTTGTAACTCAGAGTTTTCTGTTGTCATATATACTCAAGAGAAGCCCATAATTAAGGATGCCCTAAGAGAAATTTCCAGAAAGAAATAGAAGAAAAAACCCAGAAAGCCAAAACACTGTTTCAAAGCAACCATGCAAAAGAAAACATAAAAAAAAAAAAGACTGTTAGAAACCTATTCAAAAAATCAAGAGGGAGAGTCTGGTCTAGAAGGCATTCAGGTTACAAGCCTAAGATGAGAGCTGTAATTCCATTTTTTTCATATATACAAGGTGAAGAGATGGATATTCAATATACTTCCCAGCAGTTCTCCTATCATCCTTCCCTTGGAGAAGAGAGCCCAGGCTTAAGGAAATTGTACCTAATATTTTATGTGTGTTTACATTATATCTCTCATCTTACTCACAGTATGAATTACCACCACTGAAAACCAAAAGCAAATGGCAAAAAACAAACAAACAAAACCAAAAGAAACCTAAACAGTGACACTGTTCCCAAAGCTTACAATGTCTTAATATTTAAGACTGGCAAAGGTAATCTTTTATGAGAGAAATTGATCCCAAACTTTAGCAGTTTCCGAATTATCTGTTAAAACACAGACTGCTGGGCTCAGCCCCAGAATTTCTGATTCAGTAGGTTTGCTTTTATAATACGTTTTCAAGTGATGCTGATGCTGCAGGTCCAGAGACCATACTTTGAAAAGCACTGGGGTGGAGGCTAATGATACCTCTTTCCCTAATGCTAACTCCTCCATCCATATCTCTACCTTTACTCTTTTCACATCAGAGATGGCAACAGGCCCTACTTTGTAACAATGACCAGGCAATAACAATGGGAAGTTTGAGACAGAGAGTGAATCACTGAATATAAGGATGGGCCTGCCATTGTTAGACACCTCCAGTTCTACAGGAAACAGCCTTGACCTCTGGAGACAGGTTGTAGATTTGTGAAGAGGAAACCTGCCAACATCCACCCATTTATACACCCTCAAATGATGTAAAACAAACTCAAAAAAAAAAAAAAAAAGGAAGAAAGAAAGTAAAGAAAAAACCTGGAATGTCCCACTGCAGTGGAATTCTGAACATCACTGAGAAAATTGTGCAAGAAGATGGAGATTATCTGGGGAACTTGCAGATAAAATTCTGGGTGGCTCTATGCCAGAAAAAATAACCCCTTACAATTAAGAACACGTTAAATTAAACTGTCTGGGCTTAATTGAGCCCACTCTGAAAGTTCCTTTTCAATAAACATGGTGCTTTCAGCAGGTGAGAATGAAATTGTCCAGTCTCTTGAAATTAAGTTAAACCCCACCTCTTCTGTCCTTCGAGCAAGTTCTCTTGAAGGATGACAGAAGGATGTTGCAAAGCGAGGAGGCCAATTCCAGGGGATTCAAAATGTCACCCAACTCATATGCAAGGAAATACCTACTTGTAGCCAACAATATCGCACACTCTTTTGCAATGGGCTGGTTCCATGAAGGTACTGCAGAACCGGCAGCACACAGGTGATTGCAAAACCCGGTGGTGACATCTTCCCAACACACATGAACACACAACTTTTAAGTAACGTCTGAGAAAGCCAACTTGAAAGCCAAATGGTTTCCAAGAAAATCTAAGGAGACCTGAAACATCTATGCAGATAATCAGTATCTCCCACCCAAAGATCCCCATTGTACTTCCTCATATCTCATTTCTCCTCAAAACTTTCAAGTTCTTCATTATTTTAATCTATATGTGCAGAGAGAGAGTCAGAGAGAGTAAAAGATGGGCAGGAGGAAGGTAGTGCTCAACGCCCACTGGCATCAGCATTGAGACCACATCTCCCTTGAGGCATTTATTATTCATGCCACACTCCCTGGATTCTGAGCACATGCATAAACAGGCAGACACACATCAGGGGCCACAAATAAGCTAATACAACTTTTTGGAGGAAATGAGGAGGGTTGAGAGAAAGCTAAGTGTCTTCAAAATCAGAGAAGCAAATAAACACAACTGTTCTGCCGATGTTTGCTTTCCCCGCTGGCTGTCAGAAGTTGCACCTCAGGCCTCAACTTGCCTGGACAAGGGTGGCTCTCGGTGGCTCGGCCTGTGTCCAGAGGATTTGTCTATTAGTCACAAACTCGGTCTCTCTGTGTGTCTGAGGAAGAGCCATGATTCATCTTGACAGCTGTCAGCGTGTTACCTCAAATGGGCACAGGGAACGATGAGCAACCTGGGGCCGGAACTGAGCACAAAGGAGCCAAGGCCACTTCCCGTAACACTGACAAGGTCTGGGCTAGAAGAGTTGATGTGGCAAGAATGCTGGGCCAGGAGCAGCCCCACAGAAGGGGCTGTGTCAGCACACTTTCCAAATCCTGCCGTTGTCTAGAAGGACAACCTTAGCTCGGAAGCCCCGGAATGTACTCCCGTGAAAAAAAATGTTATGTTCCTTCACATTCTTCTCTTTTCCCCAACAGCACTTACTTCAGGCTTCAAACAAATGAATGTTTGATTTCATAACTTAGTCAATTCTGCATATTCAACTCTAATATTATACTTCGGAAAAAATGTATACCTCTGACCCATAAATTCCACATGTAGGCATATTCCTAAGAGAAATGTGTACATATGTTCCCTGGAAGATATGCATTAGAGTGTTCAGAGCAGCATTATTGCTAACGGCCCCAAAGTGGAAATTGCCCAAATGCACCTCAACAGTGGATTGAATAAATGAGTTGTGTGTATTCATACAAGGGACTACAAAACAGCAATGACAAGGGTATGCAAGAATCCCACAAACAAAATGTTGAGCAAAAGAAGTCAGACCCTAAAGACTAATACTGTATAGTTCATTGTATATAAAGACTAAAATAAGCAAAACTAAATCATGCTGTTAGAAATCAGGAGGGAGGTTACACTGGGTCGGGGAGAGGTTGGGAGGGAGAGCCCCGGGGAGCTGGAAAAGGGCTTTTTCTTGATCTGGGTGTTGGTTACACATCTATTCAGTTTTTAAATGCATCAAACTGTCTGCTTGTGATATGTTCACTTTTCTGCATGTGGATCACACTTCAGTAAAAAGCTAACACACTACATACACACACACACACACACACACACACAAATCAAAACAAAATAAAAAACAAAACAAAACAACCAACCAACCAAAACACCTACTAGGTTGTCACCGTCAAGATTTATAAACCATAGAATGCAAATGTAGTGAGCAGTGCAAATAAGAAATTCTGTAAGAATTTGCCATATCAACTAGCCTGCCCCAACTGTCATATCAGTATAATAGAGAAAAATATCATGTCGCATAAAGGGTTAGTCCCCTGCATTATTGTCCTTATAAGTGTCTTACACCAGCAAAGGTGCATCTGATCATACAAACTTCAGGATGTGATGCATCAGAGTTTACCACACATGAAATGGGGGAGGAACTGTGTGGTAAAGGATGCCTTTCTCCAAAGCTTTCCCAGGGAAAAGAAGATACATTTCTCATCATCTCTCTTTCTTCCATCCTTAGATCCCATTCCAAAGATAACGTGTAATCACAGGAGACATCTTATCAATAGAAAACTCATTTTGCCTAGACCCATGACAAATGGGTCAACTGAAACCTATAAATCATTGCTTAAGACTTAGCCAAAGTTGATCAAATATTTTTCCCAAAAAGGAAAGCTTTCTTCTCTTAAAAGGGCAGCATCCTCTGGTTAACAGTATAACTCTTAACTAAACCTTTGCATTGGAATATGTTTCTGTAGAGATAGCTTAATGGAATTGCTAAAAGATCTATGACTCCTCTGATAAGGAGTTCCAGAACCAGGGAATCACATGCATTATTTCAAGTTTATATGAGTAAAAACTCCAAAAAAATTGTAACATACCCTTTTAAGCAACCAAATTTTCACTTTAGACATATTAAATGGAAATACCTCTAAATTACTTCATAATCAATATTCAATTACAAATATTACCTGGATAAGGGCACGAAAGCATTAAGGACTTTTTTGAGTTCAAAACATGGCTGTTAGAGTCAGATGGGGAAGGGCGGTGGGGGGAAGACCTTAAAGTTCTTTGGTCTAATATTTTAGCTCAAGCAGAACAAATGAAAATCAAATATACTATCCAGTGGCCGTATCAGTGAGCACTGTCTTCCAGCATTGCCCAGTTATTGTAACAAGAAATAGCCATAAAGGAACTCCAGAGATTGTCAACTCCAATTTCTTGTTTTTTAAATGAAATGAGAACTAGTTGGTGGCTGAATGACTCACCCAAGATCACTCAGTAAAGAGTGGCAGGCGAGAATTATAGCCAAATCTGCCAGCTTCCAAATCGGTCTCAAATCAACTGTAGGACACTGTCTTGCCCATGAGCCTCTGAACTATTTCCATGGGTCCATGGCAGGTGGTCCCCTCAGACTCCATTCCAGGGAAATGGAGAATGATGCTGGCAGAAGTAGACAAGGGGAGAACCACTACACCCCAGCCAGGAAACCCATGCACTTCTCAGAAGCACAGACCTCTTTATGTACTGAAAATGGATATTTCAGGAACTGAGCAAATAACTGGTGTTTTAAAATCCAAACAGACTTTAATATATTTTTTAAAATTCCTATTTCCCAACTTTGGGATTCTGATGTTGTATATATATACAAGTATATTCAAAGATAGAAAACTTATACAGAGATCATTAAAAGGGCATAACCCAGAATATATAACCATGCAACAGGACCCCCTATGTTTCTCACACTCTCTTATCTCCCCCTGACACACGTCCAACAAGTGATCCAACTTCCTCACTCAGGGGGAAAGGCCCATTAGCAAATGGCACTCAGACATGGATGTCTGAAAGAAGATCCCACACTCTGGAAGATGTGTTGGAGACATTTCATGACAAAATCAAGTGGCTTTCTCCCTCGGAGTTTATCAAGACTGATAATAAAGCAAATGCAGTGTGAGACACAAACACACATACGCACACACACACACACACACACATTGTAGAGTGAGGAAAATAGAGTGACTTGTTCATGTGTCCTGTTTTATAGACTTCAATTAAATTATTTGTGCCCTTGAATTGGGAAGCAGGGTTCTGGAATTATTTTTTTTAATAGAACAAAAAGCCATCTTGGAACCTCTTGCTCCAAAGTCACTCCTGCTAATAAGTAACATGTAACACAATTACAAACTCAACGTGTTCCTTTAATGTTCTCATTTCTACCAAAATAGACAAATCATTGCTACTTAGGAACCTCCCTGTCTTTGGTTGGAACCAAATTAATTTGATAGTTATATTACAGTAAAACAGCAAAGGCTGACAGCTGCAATAGAGAAAGTATAGTTAACATTCCTAACTTTTATTTTTAGTTAATATTGCTCTCACAAGGATCATTGTTCAGGAGACTCCTGACTCACTGCACAAAATGTATTATGGGAAATTATTGTAAAGTTTCCTAAAGCTTATATTATCAGTTAGCTATTGCTGTCTAACAAACCACGCCAAAATTTAATGACTTAAAAGTATAACCATTTATTTAGCTTATGATTCTGCAGCTCAGCAATTGAGGCTGGGTTCAGCTGGATGCTTCTTCTTGTCTTTGCTGGGCCCCATCATGTGTCTGTGATCCCCACGGGTCACTTATATAACTCTGAGTCTGGGAATGTTGACTGGCTGTTGGCTGAGCCAGCGGGGACCTTTGAGCCATGGGTGTCTCTCATTCTCCATTGGGCTAGCTGAGCAAGAGAACAAAATCACACGAGACTTCTTGAGACCAAGACTTGTGGCTTGTCATCAACTCCTCTGCTTTCTAATGGTCAAAGCAATTCAAAAATCCAGCCAAGAGGTTGAAAAGAGACCATCTTTTTTTTTATTTAATTTTTTAAATTGAAGTACAGTTGATATAGAATATTGTGTTAGTTTCTGGTATACAGCAAAGTGATTCAGTTATATATATATATATATATATATATATATATATATATATATATATATATATATTCTTTTTCATATTCTTCCACATTGTGGGTTATTACAGGATATTGAATACAGTTCCCTGTGCTATACAGTAGGTCCTCATTATTTATTTTATATATAGTAGTATCTGTGTATCTGTTAATCTCAAACTCCTAATCTGTCCCTCCTCCCCATCCCCTTTTCCCTTTGGTAACCATAAGTTTGTTTTCTATGTCTGTGAGTCTATTTCCGTTTTGTAAATATGGTCATTTGTATCATTATTTTTAGATTCCACAAATAAGTGGTACCATATATTTGTCTTTGATTTATTTCACTTAGTATGATAATCTCTAGGTTCATTCATGCAAATTGCATTATTTCATCCTTTTAATGGCTGAGTAGTATGCCATTGTATACATGTACCACATCTTCTTTATCCATTCATCTATCAATGGACATTTAGGTTGTTTCCATGTCTTAGCTATTGTAAACGGTGCTGCTATGAACATAGGGCTGGGTGCATGTGTCTTTTCGAATTATAGTTTTGAAACCATCTCTTGATGGCAGAAGCTGAGAAGTCTCATTGCTCAGAGTGTGGACACAGGGGAGTTATTAATTGGCGCCAAAATATAATCAATATTTCACATTTGAAAGTACAGTCTCAGACAGTATGCTTTTTTCAACTAATTATATCCAGTTAGTTAAATAGCCTTGGAAGTAAGATGCCACGCAGAACTACAGTTAGTGTATTTTCTGATTATTTTCCACCTGAGCTGGTACATAAACATAAGCAGGTTACAATTGTGTATTAAAATAAAAACTGCTTTTCCTAGAAGGATTACATCAGAAGACCGTGAGATTGTTGGGGGTGAAAAAGCTTTGCAAATTCAGGTTTATCTTTAGAGCTTCTAGTAGAGAGCACTTAGTAGACACTCCAGAAATGCTTATTGAAAATTTTTATCTGAAATAAGTTCAGACTCCTCTACCTGAATTCATCTATCTCTTCATATTCTGTTTTCCACTTGTGTCTTCCTAACCTGTCTTCTCTTCTAAATATATGTATTAATAAGTAGCCGGTAGTTAGAAGCTAATCTGTTCTGTCAATGTATTCGATGCATTATTTGAGTGCATTATTCATGGACAAATCTTATGCCTTCCTATTTTTTTCTCTATCAAAGCCTCTTTGTTTTGGCACTGCCTTCACTCTCCCCACTCTTCCATAATGCCTAAATACTTTCTATGGAGCCTATAATGTAGTGGCTCCAAACCTAGGCTGCAAGTTGGGATCGCCCAGGGAGCTGAAAAGTAACCAGTACCTTCTCCCCTCCCCGACTTTCTGATTTGATTGGTCTGGGATGCAGCCTGAGAAGTGGCATTTTTCAGGCTCTCCAGGTGATCGCAACGTGCAGCAAGTTGAGAATCATCATTTTCGCAGGCCCCCCCTACACATCACTTACTGAGGAAAGACTTTATGATACCCCCACCATCTCCCATCCCTTGTCATATCTCGTATCACACTTCTTTACTTCCCAGACATGATCAGAGATGACAGTTGGGATCTTGTATTTATTTATGTCTTTATTTGACTGTTTGTTTGCCAGGGAACACGTCCGTTATTGCTTTGTTTGGTGAAACCTACAGGTACAATGACAGCACATAGTAGGCATTCAAAAGTCACTGGTTGAACACATTACTTTAATGAACTATGAGTAGCCAGTCTGTGATTTATGGCTTAAATGTAATTATCTAGGACAGGAGCTCTCAAACTTTAGCCCAAATCAGAATCACCTACAGGGCTTGTCAACACACTGTTGGCTGTGCTTCAGCCCCGGGAGTTTCTGATTCAGTAGTTCTGGGATGGACCTGAGAATCTGCATTTCTAACAAGTTCCCAATCGATGCTAATGCTGTTGGTCAAGGGACCACGGTCCATAGGCTTCTGTCGAGAGGTAGCAAAAGGCAGTGACAAAAAGTATGGCCCATAGCATAAGACTGCCTGGTTCAAGTCCCAGCTCTGTTACTCATTAACTATGTGGCATTGGAAAAGATGTTCAGTCTTCCAGATGCTACTAATTATGTGACAATGGGAAAAATGTTTACCCCCCTAAGTGCCTCAGTTTCTCCATCTGTAGAACAGAGATAGTCCCAGAACCTACCTTCTCAATTTGTTATAAGGATTAAATGAGCTAATGTTTGTAAAATTCTTGGAAGAGGGCTTGGCAGGTAGGAGGCCCTACATAACTTAAATATGTTCATACGTTATGTTTTTAATGGCGGCATACTGATAACACTCCTGCAAATTGAACTTAAATTTTTAGTTCTACATTTGAAAATTTAAAATAAACCACACACACATGCATACACACACACACACACCAAGAATCACTATGGTCCAAATCTCAAAGTGTGATACATCAGATCAATAACCATCATAATAAATACCATTAATTGATCATCTAATCTGTGCTGATGCTTTGAGTGTATATTATTTTATTTTTCCAGATATGAAGTAGGTGTTACTGTTCCCAGCTAATATATGAGAAAACTGAGGCTCAGAAATGTAGTAACATTTGAGTAACTGAGCCAGAAAATCCTGAGGTATTAAAAATCTCTCTAGAAATGATCAGTAAGGAAGAGAGTTAGATGATGTACAATTCAAGACTCTTTCAATCACAAGTAACAGAAGTCTTAATCAAATTGGCTTAAGCAAAGAAGAGAATTACTGGCTTATGAGTCTAAAAATTCCAAGGTATCCTCCTTCAACTACAGCTGCATCCAGGGGTTCAAATGATGTATTTATTCTGGATTCCACGGTCTCCCTCATTCTCTCTCATTCACTCTCTTCCTCCCGCTCGTCTTCCACTTCCCTCACTCTTGGGCGCTCCTCTCTTTGCGTTCACCTCATTCTCAATTAAGCCCTCCACCACGTGACCCCCCACAACAGATCAAGGCTGATGCCATCTTCATGGCGAAAAATCCCACAGAACAGAGACTTCTCCTCCACAATTCAAGCAAAAGTTCTGGACCGGATCCTCACTAAGCTTAACTGAATCCCATGCCCATCACACACGAATCATGCAGCCGAGGGCACAGAACATGCTAATTTATCCTGCCAGGGTCACCTGTCCACCTTAGGGCTGGGGAAGTATCCTTCCCAGCTGGACCAGAAGGATGGATAGTTGAGGAAATACAGCTCCTCAAAGGAAAATCAAAGGTCTGTTAGCCAAAGGAAGGAAATGGATGCTGATTTCGGAATCAACTATTCCTCACCCAGTCTACTGCGCTCATGGAAAGCCACTGAGCTGGAAGTCAGACCATCTGGGTCTCTCTTTCTCTGTGTTAGCAAGCTGTTGACTTTGACAAGCCTGTCATTCTCTCTTGGTTTTATTTTCCTCATCTGTTAAATGAAGGAATGGACTTGAAATTCTAGGCTTCCTCTTATCAGCAAAGTTCAAAGATTTCTATGTGCACACATCTTGTCAGTACAACTTGAAAGTGAGTACCCAAGTGGATTCATTTTTTAAAATTTTGACCGGAAAAAAGAACCTAAAATGGACCTGGGAATCATGCAGCCAGGGAAGTAGGAAGATACAGGGGTGAATTAGTAGGAGATGAACAATGGTAGCAATGGTGGCCATCAAGCTCAGATTCAGCAGGTGAGCCAAAACTAGGGACACTATGCTAGCAGTTTAAAGAAAGGATAGAAGAGACCAGAGGAGAGATGGGTCAGTTGAGAAAAAGCATCTGGGAGATAATGATGTTTGAGCTGAGTCTTAAAGGAAGGGTGGGGGATTGCTGTGTGAATGGAGAGGCAGGGGCATTTCCACCAAAGGGAATGCATGAGCCACGAGGCATGGAGGGTAGAGCATGGCCAGAGTTAGATGCCTGTGAGGTTGAGGGGTTGGAGAGAGATTCAGCTGGAAAGATAGGCTAATGGAAGACTGTGGAAGGTCTAGCAGGCCATGTTGGGAAGTTTGGACTATAGTCTGTTAATGGAGCATGAGAAGCAGGTAGCAAACAAGGAGGTCATGTCAACTACTGGGCATAGAATGTCCAATATAATCCTCATCACAGTCCTGCTGAAATACTTCTTACCCCCATTTTACAGATGATAAAACTGAGGCTTGGATAGGGTTGAATAGGATGCTTGATCGGGACTTCCCTGGTGGTGCAGTGGTTAAGAATCTGCCTGCCAGTGCAGGGGACACCCGTTCGAGCCCTGGTCCGGGAAGATCACATATGCCATGGAGCAACTAAGCCTGTGCGCCACAACTACTGAGCCTGCACCCTAGAGGCCTCGCACTATAACTACTGAGACACGAATGCCTAGAGCCTGTGCTCCGCAACAAGAGAAGCAGCCACCTCAATGAGAAGCCCCCACACCACAGCGAAGAGTAGCCCCCGCACACCGCAACTAGAGAAAGCCCGCGTGCAACAACGAAGACCCAACGCAGCCAAAATTAAATAAATAAATAAATAAATACTTTTTTTTTTAAATGCTTAATCAGGGGCTTCCCTGGTGGCGCAGTGGTTGGGAGTCTGCCTGCTAATTCAGGGGACACGGGTTCGCGTCCTGGTCTGGGGAGATCCCACATGCCGCGGAGCGACTAGGCCCGTGAGCCACAACTACTGAGCCTGCGCGTCTGGAGCCTGTGCTCCGCAACAAGAGAGGCCACAATGGTGAGAGGCCCGTGCACCGCGATGAAGAGTGGCCCCCGCTTGCCGCAACCACAGAGGGCCCTAGCACAGAAACGAAGACCCAACATAGCAATCAATCAATCAATCAATCAATCAATCTTAAAAAAAAAAAAAAGCGATGTCACACCGTTAAGAAATTAAAAAAAAAAAAAAAAGCTTAATCATTGGTGCACTGGAAGTGAGTTGATGGAGTTGGAGCTCTTACCCAGATCATCTGATGGGTTCGAAGCTAGGATTTCTTCCACTCTGCCCTTGACATCCCACCTTCCACCCCAGAGCAATCCTGCAAGGGTGGAATTCATCTCTCCACAAGTAGGAACTTGGATGTGACTGGCTGAAACATTAGCACCCTTTTAGTGTCACCCATAACACTCCCAACGTTTTTAGCAGTTAACTATGGCATTCCTCTCCCATCAGCCCAATAGGAATTATTTTTAACTCATGATAATGTGATGTTTGTGAAACTTGGTTAGTAACTAAGAGAGAAACCCTTGGCAATTTCACAAAGTGTCTAACTGGTTACTTCTGCAAACAAGTCACTGAGTGAGGTTTCTGGAAAGAGGACAGGCTGTCTCAGAGAACAAGTATAACTCCAAATATAGAAATATACTTAAATCAAGTAAATTTTGTAATTGGACCAATGGACATAGGCCACCATGTAAGCTTGCCACCAAACATTATTAGGGGAAAAAAAGTTCCAACTCTTTGTCAGGCTCACAAGTGTTTAGATTGCCTAAGAATCAAGAGATTTAAATTCAGAGTTAGGAATTAGGGATGAAAATCTTGTCTTAGGCATGATACTCATGGACTATCAGTTTTGAAAATTCGCCTAACAGTCTCCTCTCTTCTTTTCCTTTGATTAGAAATTAAAATCAGGAGGAAAAAGAAGGTAATTCAGTTTTCCTTGCACTGCCAGACTGTGGAAATACAGGGGTCCATGTAATACTGTGAGTTTCTATCTTTTCCATTTCAAAAGACACAGTGAACAGAAGCCTGTCCAAAGCCATTCTTTAAAAAGAGAGCCCTCTACTTAAGGTGTTGATTCTGTATTTCTCAAAAGAATTGCAATTATCACCACAGTAAAACTTGATGTCCTAGCTCCAAAGATGTCATTTAGAAATTGCTCTTCAATTTGAGACATTTTTCTGAAACCACGGCAAAGTTTGCAGTATAGTGAAAGTATAAGAACCTATAAAGGATTATGTCATCACCATGTCTTGTATACGAAGTGTCGGTTTTGGATTGCTAACAAATGTTCAAACTTTCTTAGGAAAAAAGAAAAAGAAAAAGAAAAACAAGTTGTGAGGCCAAGAGGATGAGTGGATTGAGTATCAGCGTTTATGTTCAAGCAGCATGGATGGGCTCCAGCCTGAGGTCACCTTAGAATTAAAATGGAACTGGTGGTCTTGCCTTGGCAGACAAGAGGCTGTAACAAATCTATGACCACATACATACAGACACCACGGTCGCCAGCTAAACCACACACATGTGGCACAGAGAGCTCCAGTGAGGCAGTTACCAACAAAACTGAGATCCTTTTTCTTCCCTTTCTAGAAAACAGAGTAAACATTATCCCTTCACACAGCAGTTAATGGAAACTCATCATAGTTAACAGATTAGATTGTCTTCTACCCACAATTTAAATTAACATTATTAAATAGGTGGAGAAAGCTTATCCTCAATAGAAAGCAAACTAGCTCCCATCAACCAATCATTTATCTGCCTACCAAAGTGATAGTTTCAAAATAAAATAGACTATCTTCCTGGTTATTCATCATAAAGACCTCTCTGCTTTTCTTAAATCTAATGAGTGAGCATGTTTCCCACCCTCTGGGTATCCATTTTGGGAAGTCAGACTCAGTGGCCACCCCTGAAGCAATCAAGATCCAAGACGCCACTAATTAAAGCTTCAAAGAGGCAAACCACATATAGATCTTGGTAGATTGCTGAGCATTCCCTGGAAGGCAGGAGGAGAAGGAGCCCCACTGTGAATGAGAGGCCAAGGTGAGGGGTAGAGACAAGATCAATCATGGTGAGCTGCCCATATGTTCATGTGGTGGATCCCAGATTAGGGAGGATCTGGAGAATTAGTCCTTGCATCCACAGAACAAAGAGCTGTAACTTGGAGAGGAAAGTGGGCTCCAAGTTCCTGACAAAGGTGAATGGGAGAGCATATCCTACCAAGACAAGGATGAGGGACTTATGAAATGTTTGGAGGATGGTTTCACCTGTGTCATTCTGTCAAAATTCTATAGGGTTTAAATGGCTTCCCTTGGATCATGCAACGTATCAGTTATCTATTGCTGCCTAGCAAACAACCCCACACTCAGTGCCCTAAAACAGCAACCTAAATTATTACTTATAAGGCTATGGGTCATCTAGGTAGTCTTGCTCAGTTGATTTTGGCTGGGTTCATTCAGCAAGTCATGGAGGCTGGATGGCCTGAACAGCATCAGTCTATGTCTGATGGTTGGATGGTTATCGGTTGGGGCAACAGAGGTGATTAGGTCACATGTCTCCCATCCTCCAGCAAGTTGGTCTTGACTAGGTCTCATGGTGTTAGCAGTGCTCCAAGAGAGTGAGCAGAGGCATGCAAAGATTCTTGAGGCTCAGGCTTTACTTTTGCCACCTTTGATTGGCTAAAGTAAGTCTAAGGCCAGGGCAGAAAAATAGAAGCCACCTCTTGAAAGGGGTTGCTGCAAAGTTTCATTGAGAAGAAGGAGTTACAGAAAAGGGAAGACATGGGGCCATTTTTGCAGTCAATCTACCACATCCATGTAATCAGCAGTAATATTAGGAGCAAACATTCCTATTTCAAATTTCCAGACTCTTTCTGCTACCTCACACTAAGTTACATAAGCTCTAACCCGTGACCTAATATGTTTCAAGAAACATTGAGCATGGTGGCTTTTGAGTTATACTCTCCGACTTATTACAAGCTTTCAGCATTTCATTGCTGTATGACTTTTTGCAAATTTCTTAACCAATCTATGACCTCTGTTTCCTCATTTATAAAATGGAGTTACTAATAGAGCCCTTCCCACAAGGCTATTGTAAGCACCAAATAATAGACATGAAGCTTTGAAAAAGAGATTGACACTTAAAGTGCTTAAAATATATCATCATCACCACAACCATCATCATCATCATCATCATCATCATCATCATCAATATTGACAAAATGAACTTCTAATCCATCCTTTTTTCCCTATTCACATCCTTCCCTGTATTACAAGGTCCTGGAACACAGATCTTTCTCACCCAACAACCAGTTTACCCTTTTTTCTTGCCCTGAACCCCTCCCACATCAGCAGAAGACAGGTCAATCTTCTATCCTGACAAATTTCCGGACAGAGACATTTCTGCACTTAAATTCCCAAGTCAATCTTCAGGACTGGGGGCTGCCTGCCAGGAGCTTCCTGCCACTTCCCGTAGCCTGAACTCTAAGAGTCTGGGGTTTGCCTTGTTAAAATGTGGTAAAGGCTGGGATTCCTCAGGCCTGGAATCTATGCTGGGGCCAAGACAGTTGTGGCCTACACTGGCTCAGGAATCTGTCCTGTTTTGCTGCCACCAAGAAACTGTGTGTGTCTGTATACAAATACTTAAGGGTGGGTGGGTCTTGCACAAGTACAAACTCACAAAAGGTCATGATTTGGGGAAAGGCTATTACACACATTCTGCTATGAGGGTAATGATAATCAGGAAGTCATTCCCTAAGCAGATTTTCCCAGAAAAGCCTTATCTTAAAATCATAAACACAACCTCTAATAGAGTGGATACAGAATGGAAGTTTTACCTGTCTGTCGCCCCTCTCGGGTCAATACAACAACTGCTATGAAAAACAACCTCATAAATACTGTGATCCACATGAATGTGTATAGGATACAGACTTATTTTTACCTTTCATCTCTTATTTTTCTCTTTAATTAATATATTTTCTCTCTTTTTTTTAAGTCAAAGGGAGCTTAGAGATTATTCCAGACCCTTGCTACTCAAAGTGTGGTCTTCTGACCAGTAATATCAGCTTCACCTAAGAATGTGTTAGATCTACCCCAGACCTATGGAACCAAATCTGGATTTTAACAAACGCTCTGACTCTGATGAATATTGAAGTTTGAAAAACACTGGAGTAGACCTGTACTTCTCAAACACTAGAATGTTACACAATCACCTAGAGCACTGGTTAAAAAACAGATTTATGGACCCTATGCCTAGAGATTCTGATTCAGCAGATCTGGGGGGAGGCCCAGATTCTGCATTTCTGACAAGCTCCCAGATGCTGGAGATGCTGATGGTCCAGGAAGCAACTTTGAGAAGCAAGGACAAATGCCTTTGTTTCACAGTGGGGAAAAATGAGGCCTGGGGAAAATGGGTGGGCATGGTGCAAAGTAAATTGCCCAACATCTTAACAATTATGTAGAAATCAAGACCAGACCCCAGTCTCTGGGTTTCCTTCCCAGAGCACTCTGATGCGGATGCTGCTTTCAGTCGGATTCTCAGTCTTTTCTTCTCCTTTTGCATGACTTCCATATTCTCTTCTGCACCGTATGACCTGCAGCACCCTTTTCAATTTCTAACTGACAATTCCATTTTCTTAACCTATTTCAAAGCTAACTTTCATTTTACCCTCTGACTTTTTTTGAATCTTGGCAGAGGGCTGAAACATGTTGCTCAAATAACATTTGTTGAATTGAACCCTCTTCTCTTAGTTCCTTTTTCTTTTATAAGTTCTTCTGTTTTAGCCTCCTTAGTCCTTCTTACTCTAGGCCGTCATTGTCTTCTCAGAATTAACTCTGCTGTTTCTGTGTCTAGCATCTAACCTCCAAATTCTTCCTACCTTTTCCTCCTAATACATCTTCTCTTTTTTGCACCGGCCGCAGGAGCTGCTGTTTTGCCTGTACTTTCCCTCCAAGCCCCCTCAGTAAACATGAAGTGGTGAGTGGAAGGGAGGGAAAAAAATAACTTGACTTGGAGAAGAGTAGTTAAGATGTCTGAGGAAAGTAAACAGAAGCAAGAGCGCAGGCATTAAATCACTTTCCATTTGGACCTACACTAACACTGGCCACTGGATACTGACATGCATGGTTCAGAATCAGAGAGGAAAAGTGAAAACTGAACAGACCCCCACCTATAAGAATAGGTTACATGTCCAAAAACTATTCGGGAATACTTTAGTTGGAAGATACAAAGAACTCAAGTTGAAAAAGAAAAGGCAGGATTTAAAAATCCTTTGATGTATGTTGGATGGGGCTCCAAGACCAACCAAGAGGCTCTAATTGGTTAAAAGTGCCCCCTTCCTTCCTCAGCGCTGTATGTTGCCACCTCTAAAAACACTTGAGCCCTCAAAAGGGGGAAAAAAAACCCTTCTGAGTTGCCAGATTTGACAAATAAAAGTATAGGACAACCAGTAAAATTTGAATTTCAGTTAAACAATGAATAAATTTTACTATAAGGATGTCTCTAAAAGTACTGGAGGCATACTTGTATCAGACAATTATTTGTTGTTTATTGCAAATGCAAATGTAACTAGCAGGCCTGTATTTTTTAATTTCAAAAAATTAAAAGTCCTTGGGACTTCCCTGGTGGCGCAGTGTATGGGACTTCATGCTCCCAATGCAGGAGGCCCGGATTTGATCCCTGGTCAGGGAACTAGATGTCACATGCATGTCGCAACCGAGAGTTCACGTGCACCAGCTAAGGAGCCCAAGCCGCAACCAAGACCCACGCAACCATATAAATAAATAAATAATTTTAAAAAAATTAAAAGTCATTAAATTACAATTTTACCAGGGATGAAAATAGGCAAGTTATAGAGTAAGAGAAGGAATTTGAAGTCAATGTATCTGGCAAAGGACAGACAGACAGAACATATAAAGATATAAAGATATAAAGAATGCCTCCAAATCAATAAGAAAAAGACAACATAATTTTTTTAATGGGAAAAAGATTGGAATGTACATTTCTCAAAAGAGGATATCTAGGTGGCCAGGTCAAAAGGTGCTCCATTTTGCCATTCATCAGGGAAATGAAAATTAAAACCCCAGTGAGATTCCATAAACACTACCAGAATGAACAGACTATATCAAGTGTTGGTGGCAAATTAGAGCAACTAGAATGCTCATCCTCTGATAATGAGAGTATAAATCTGTGCAAACATGTTAGAAAACCATCTGGCAGTATGATTACAACCAAACACATGTATATCCTATGACCCACTATTCTACTCCGAGGTATATACCCAGTGGGTATATATACATTTGTTCACCAGGAACAAAGTCACAAATATTCATAGAGCACTAGTCATAATAGCCAAAAGTGACAATTATATCTACCAAATATCTACCAGGAATAGAATCCACAAATTATGATGTATTTAAACAATGAGATCCTCTTTAGCAATGAGAATGAACAATCTACAATAACATGCTGTGACATGGATCAATCTCACAAGAAAAAAAATTTGAGCACAGGAAGCCAGACACTGAAAAACATATACTCAAATGATTAATTTATGTAAAGTTTCATACACAGGAAAAACTAGTCTTTGGTGCTAAAATCAGAATAGCAGTGGTTGGGGGCATGGAGACTTCAAGGGGTGGCCATGTCCTGTTTCTTGATTTAAGTGCTGGTTTGTAATCACTTTGCAAAAGTCATGGAGGTGCCCACTTATGATCTGTATCCTTTGCCAAATGGTGTACTTCAATAAGATTTACATGAAAACCTCTGAAAGAAATTACCGAGGAAAGACTGCTACCCTTTGACCCCAATCACATTTGTATAACAGGAATCAATATCATTATCATCATAGCCATCATCACCATAATTATATGCCCTTATGTGAGACTTTGCCATGGGCTAATCTCGCTTCTACCCATTTTGCTTACACCATCTCATTTGGTCTTTTTAATCCTCATAAGAACTCTATGAAGGAGGCATTATTCTTCCACTTTTACAGATGAAGAAGCAGAGGCTGAAAGGAGATTGGTAGCTTGTCCAGGGAAACACAATTTTTAAGTTGCAGAGGCAAATTTTGAAACCAGGATCTGATTCTAAAGCAGGTGCCCTTTTCTCTACAGGAGACCATGTTAAATCTATAGGTAGAGACTGGAAATTCCAAAGGAGAATAAGTTTAAATTTCTTCTCTCCACTGACTTTCTGGGTCCAAAGATAGTACAAAACCCCAAATTTCAGTCCCCTTTTATGCTAAGAAACAGCCATCTGACTTCGGGGCTTAATTCAATTACCTAGAGTTAATTGATAATTCCTACAATTAATTCCAAGTTGAACGAAGAAGGAAAAGTAAAGTCCCTTTTAGTATCCCAGTTATCTCCATCCATAACCAAGTAGCTAAGGAAAAAAAACACACTTGAACACTCAAGCAGCAAATCCTCCGATATAGTCCCAACAAACACACCATCAACTTCATTAAGTTGCATTTATATGTTCATAATACAAGTTTTCGCCAGTGCTTTTCAAATTTTAGGGTGAGCAAGAATCAACTGGAGAGCTTGTTAGAACAGATTTCTGGACCCCACCACAAGTGATTATGATTCAATAGGTTTGAAGGGAGCCTGAGAATTTGCATTCCTAACAAGCCCTGCAGGTGATACTGATGCCGTTGGTCCTTGGACCACACATGGAGTAGTTTTGCTTTATGCCCAGATAGACAATGTGGAAGAGACGCCCACAACTGCTTTGTTTGAGAATTGATTCCTCTGTCTTTGTCACTAATATTTACAGCTACTACCTGGGGCTGGGTCCACGTGGCCATTTGAGAGACCAGCTGGCCTCCCCACCCCTACCTCCACACTCTGTCGTGATCATCAGGGCTCTCTGTCTTTATCATCGTTAGTGTCACTGTCACCCATTCCGTCTGTCACCATGAGATTATTGGCCGTGAGGATTCCTGAGCACCTGAGCTCTGCCTGTCCTTGCTCTTCTGTGAATTGCAAGACCTCCAAGGGTCCAAATTTCTCCACATGGTGATGTGCATGCTTGTTGCATATTGGTTTACTTTGCATAAATGCCAAAGGTTATAAAAAAATCCAGATCTGTAGGAACTAAAGTCATCCCTTAGAATTGCTTTGTAGTTTATTAATTTTGTTTTGCTTTTTTTCCTAATCTGGGTATTTAAAGAAGAGAACAAACTCACTACACTGTGTTGCAGATGAAGGACCCCATGGAGTCCTGAAGCAACTCTCAACACCTCTCCTGTTTTCCACTCCCCTTCAGAAAGTCCAAAGCAGTTTTCCTCCATAGATGCTCAGAGTCAACAAAGTATAGGTCTCTCCCCAAGAGTTTTGAATTGTTCTTGGTAGGACACCTGCTCTGTTCAGGGAAGTTTGTGTGTGACAAGCTTCCATATGACAAGCAGTCGATCACATCATAACCTGTAAAGCACTGGGCTACAGGAAACAAGACCTTGCCTCTCCTTTCATACCCCACAACCAGTTAAAAACTCAAGGTATTATATGGGGGGTGGAAGAGACGAGTCACTAGACCTTTGATCTTGCTCCTAGCTAGCTGTAACTTTTGGGAAAGACACTCAACTTCCCTTCCCCTTCAGTTGTAAATTAGGGACTATTTTAAGTGCTCCCCAAGGTCCTTCCTTCTCCAAGCGTCTGTGAACCCATGAGCCTACAGACAAGAACCAAAGAAAACACCCTCCTTTCCAACTTACTCTTGGCACAAGTGGTGGTTTTATTCTAGGGAAATAGACCCTCATGATGTGTGGGCCACAGAGAGATGTCAGGCAAATAATAGGACAGAGGAAAAGAAATCAAAGACAGAAAAGGCAGATACAATGCACCAGCAGAGGAGAAAGCATTGTATTTCTCTTTTTCCTTTGAAATCAATAGAGAATAAAAGCAACAAAATCCAAATTCCAACAATATCAACCAGGAATCCCTTTGTCTGTTTACAGATTCTGTTGCTACAGTAGCAAACAAAAGTAGCCAGCTTCTTCCCAGGGACTCCTGGGTACGAAGCATCCATCAAATCACAGAGACACACCCGCTATTCAAACCCAATTTGGCTAAAATGACTTTTTTATGAGAACTCATGAGAAAATGGTTGACTTCCAGCCCTTATGTTATCAGAGTTGTTTGACATTGAATTACATGGGCCTGGACTATAAATCTTAACTTCAGACTCACATGCAAGGCATTTGATGTGTCTGGGAACCTGCTGTAAGAAAGAAATTAGCTGTAAAACAAAGTAAAATGCCTGTTCCCATGGGAAGACTCTGCAGGACTGCTAATAGATCATGGGTTCATTTGGAAGACACTTGTTCCTTTGGTCAAACAACAACTAATATTTTAGCTTTCCACTGCCCTGAACAGGAAATATGGTGCTAAGGGCCGATAGACAGGGTAAAGCATCATATTAATTACACGGTCGGTAAACATTTGCTCGCCCGTGTTTCCTGACGGTCTGAACACTTCCTGCTTGGAGATCTCAGCGATTCCGCTGGCCTCTGTTAACTGTTACTCTTGTATAAACGTCTGGGGAGGTGGAGTGTATTTTCAGGGAACCCCACAATGAGAGGAGGATGGGGATACAGGGACTGTTGAGAGAAGCCCCTGCCTGCAAACCTGGGCCATGGCTGCCACAGTCCACTGCCCCCAAGGACACCTGGGAACCTGTGGGGAGCGACTCGATAAGGTGATTCGATGGCACTTGGAAATTCTCTTTCCATTTTGGGGAGGGGTCAGGTGGATATTAAACAGGTTCATGTTGATTCTAAAGAAGAGAAGAAGCAAAGTGTTCTGGGAAAGAGGGTGTTAATCAGGTCACAACAGCTGCCATCTCTGCTTGGAGATCTCTTCTCTGGGGTAACTGCAGAAGATGGACAAAGATGATGCCCACCTGGAACTGCTCTTTGAAGCAGTGTTTCTCCAGGTGTGACGCTGGACCAGCAGCCTGGGCATCCCCTGGGAACTTGTTAGAAATGCAGAACTTCAGGCCCCATCAGAAACACTTGGGGTAGGGCCAGCAATCTGAGTTGGAACAAATGCTTCAGGGGCTTCTAATTCCACTAAAGTCTGAGAATCGCTGCCATCAAAGGATTCTCACATACCTGCTGTATAGAGGCCAGGCCGGCCCCGGACCCACAGTCTGCCATGATCTCCAAGGCCCTCACGATCTGCCGCAAACCACACACTCCAGTCATGAATCCACTTTATTCCTACCTCTTTGAGGCCTGGTTTAATCTCTCTTTGAGGACTTTGCCTAGAAAATTCTGATGCCTGGCTCCTTCAACTCACTCGTGTCCTGTTCAAACGTCACACTTTCTGTGAAGTAGTTCCCACCAGAGACACTCCTTTAAGTATCTGCCAACAGACACTGCCCAGCATTGTCCATGTAGCCACTTACCAAGATTGGAGGTGACCTTGTCTATGAGTTTGTTTCTAAGTTGATGACCCTTTCTCCCCACCTAGAGTGTAAAGCCCCATTAGAACAGGCACCCGGATTTGCGATGCCCACTATTCCACGCATGCCCCCTACACTTCTAAAAAGTCTAGTGTGACCTCTCCTCCATGCATTCTCAAAACCTATTCTCATTTGTCAATTATACTTCCATAAAGCTGACGGAATAAACGCTCTATTCACATTAAGTTATAAATCAACGCAAATGGAAAGGAGACAAAACATTTACACTATGAAAAATTAAAAACAATTTAAATTTCAGGTCTCATTTAATAAGTACTGTGTAGTCTTTTAGATACTGGGGAGAGTCAAGTGGGTCCCTAAAATAGCACCCCTTGAGGATCTAAAGAAGAGCCTGTCATGTTTTAGATTAGATGTAGCGTCTTCTGGAAGAAATATTTCCTTTACCATAAGCAGAAGACTGCCTTTTCTCTAAGAAATTGTATCTGTTATGTGCTTATAGGACAATCATAATCAAAATTCAGTGCCTAAACTTACTTACTCTATATCTAATTGTGCTATGTCTTCATGTTTTTTTTTCCTCTCTCTCCCTATTTTATCTTCATGTATCTTTCTCAAAGCTCAACATAGAGGCAGAAACCTGGATGTGAAAAGGTGTGCATCTAAACAAACCCTCTGTGACCCTGAAGATCCAGAAGCTCATTCACAATGGAGCAGGTTATTTTTTGGTCTTTCAACAGAAGATGCCTGAATGTCATTACCTTTACCTCCACAGCCATGTAAATGCTTCCCAGAGGCATTAGAGTCCCTCACTGCCTGCAGAGATGGAGGAATAAAACAGATGACAGTGCATTTAGAAAGAGGCAGACAATGCCCGTGGCTGCTCCATTACTCTGTCATCAGAGATATGAGCGCGAGACTGGGTGCCGAGCATTAGCCCGTGGAGCCTGATATGAGTTCATGAGGCTGGAATTCAAAACACTAACCAGCTGTGGGAACCCAGAGAGAAGCCTGTCACACTGAATGGTATCCAGATTAGAGCTGTGAGAATTTGGGAAAACCCTTCTCGCTAAGTAAGTTTACTTCTTCATCTTTCTTTCTTGTTTTAAGTGTGCAATGTTTGCTAGAATCCTGAACCTATAGCCACACGTATAAATAATGGCAAAAGGCAACTCTAAAAATATTTTTGAGGCAATCAAGGAAATGTTAACACTGACTGGATACTGGATGACTTTGTAATTCTAATTTTTAAGTGTGATAATAGCATCAGATTTATGAAGCAAAATCACCATAACTCTTTAGAGATGTTTATTGGGGAATGTAGAGGTGGGATGAAATGACGTCTGGAATTTGCTTTAAAATAATTCAGGAAAAAAAGAGAGAGGAAAAGGAAAAGATTACACAAGTATCACAAACTCTCAGTAATTGTTGAATCTGGGTTGGGTTATTGGATCAATAGAATATACTCTTTCCTTATGAAAGTATGTTTGAAAATAAACATAATAACATTGTATTCTAAAAAAGGAAAAAGAAATAATGCCAGACCAAAGACAAAGTTATTTCTTAAATAACATGAAAATGTTTTTACAGCTAAGGATTTTCTCAAGGCCAGCCACTGTCAAATACATAATCTGCAAAGTCAAAAAAATAAGAAATACATGTTCTCAGGTGCTCAGGTCTTAAGAACATCCTTCTGTGGTTTATGCATTGATAGGAGCAGGAAAGAAGCTTAAATAAATGGACCAGAAATTTAAAATGACACATTGCTTTATTTGGTACTTGATTGTTAATTACTGTTCATAGCTGTGGCCATAATGGAAATAGACCAAGATGGAGATTTGTAGGGGGCGGGATGGGGGGGACAGGGGGAGAGGAGGCTCCCAGATTCTACTGGAATTTTTCTCATGAGTCCCAGTGTAACTTTAACTCTCTATGCTTTAGTTTCCTCATCTATAAAATCATAGCGTTGCATGACATGAGAGCTAAGTTTTCTTTCAGGGCTGAAAGTGCAAATTCCAGATTACATTAGCAAATCTGCTTCAGTAATATGAGAGATAAAAAAAAGGGTATATTCTAGATACGAACTGGCAAATCAGGAGAGAGCAAATTTATTAAACTCCTATTGAATTCTCGACATAGGAAACCCAAGTGTAGCAACCTTTTCTCTTAAGAAAATCTAGTTGGCAAATGAAGAAATATGGAAAATAAACAGGTTCCAAAAGCCGTCTTAGCCACAGTGTAATTCTAGCAAGAAAAAAAAAAAAAATCTGCCAACTCAAATATTTCATGCATTTGTTTTCCTAACACAGAAAAGAATGGATATAAATCACCCTTACTTATGCATCAAAGAAGTTCTAAAATAAATTTTGTCCTTCACAAAGACTGAAAACTGTATGAAAACATATATTTCTACTGAAATTAAATTATTCTAAATGAGAGAACTGAGAGGGCAGAACTGAATTTATAAGACCACCCAACCCATTCATTCTCTTATATTCTTCCCTAGAAAGCTTAGCAAGTGTCAGAGTTGCAAATATGTGACTGATTTCAGAAAGATGCCCTACTTGGAGGCCGCATTGGATGTACAAGCTAGAATCCATTTTATTCTAGGGTCTTGGTGTCTACAACTCGGTGGCTTCCATATTTCTTCCACTTCTGGCTACTTTATTTGAAATGTGAAGTTGGTGAACCACACATCATCAAGTTTGCAGGACTGCTGTTGCTTCCACTGGAACAGTTACTGATAGATCTCTTTATGCACATAATTTTTTTTTAAGTAGTTGATTGTGTTGCCCTAAGATTTATATCATAAAAATGCTTAGGCATCCTAAGTCTTCTGTTTCAGTAGATGTGTTTCACTTAGATTTACCTCTGCATTTAGAATCTTGCCCTTCTTTCTTCATTCAAATCATCCTATTGTTTTCCAAGAGCCATCCATGAAATACTGGGGAACGGTGGCTGAGCAAGGGGGAAAAAAATCATATTATTCCTCTGAGAAATCTTGAAAAGAGTAAAGAGAATTTTACTCATTCCAGTGTGCTCTATTAACTTAGCTATCATTTATTAACAAACATAAAAAACACAAAGTGATGGCATCTATATTTGATGTATGTCAAGAGTTTTTCATTTTGCAAGGTTGTTGCCAGAAAAAAAACTTTTTTTTTCTTAGAGTGATTTTTAAAGAATTTTTCTGAATTCTGTACTGCTACTTTCTGATCTTCTGAGACCAATTGTTTTCCCCAGTCAGAAACTATTTCTCCAATTTCAAAATGAGCATTAGTGAAAAGAAAAAGATTCAACATATATTCAACATACATATTTTAAGGTAATTCTTTGAGAATGGATCAATTTGATGAAGTTGGTCATAATTATATTTGATTCCATCTAATTTCTGTTTTAGAGACATCCTATGAAAATTGTGAGCTTCATAAAAATTATTTGTGCCATCAGATAGAAGGTATATCTTCATTCTTAGCAGTTTTACTACCAAATGTAAAATAAGGAAATAAATAGTGCTGGCTTTATGAGTTATCTAAATCAGAGATTCTCAATCTTGAGGCTACTTCAGAATCTCCTGGAGGATTAGTAAAACCACAGATCCCACCTCCAGAACATCTAATTCCATAGTCCTGGATTGGAACCTTAGAAATTGCATTCCTAGCAAGTTCTTGGATGATGTTGATACCTACGCTGTTGGTCTGGGGACCACAGTGATCTAAGTATATGTAGCATAGATGCTTGAATAACAGGAAACTATAATAACTCCGTTCTGGTCTATGGAGCCTCAATCCATCTAAACATTTGACAGGTAGGTAGGTTAGAAAGGAGCCTCCACCTACACATTTTGGAAACCAAAAATTGAATGTAGATAATCCTTGGTATAAACAGAATCACCCTAAGTTTGAGCTCAGCTATAGCAGAGTGCAGTTGATTCAAAAATAGGTAAGATATTGCTTAAAATTCAGTCTAAGGAAGTTCATCTGGTCACCACATACGTAATCCTGGCTATGCAGGTACACAAAGCATCAAGAATTTATTTTTTGGTTGGGGGGAGTATTTTGGTGTTTTGGTTTGTCCCCCTCACCCAGAGTGTCATTAGCAGGACAACAAAACTTCTTAAAAAAAAATCTGAAGTTTCAGGGTGTGATCTAAAGTTCCACTGCTGTGACCCAAGGAAGTGAGGTTCACCACCTCACTGTGGCCCTTGACCTCTGTGGATGATCAGTTCTGTCTTTATCACCTCTGGGTCCTCGAGCATCCTTGTCGGCCCAGGCCTCTGCTTTCGTCACTGGACCCTCTGGATGTCCCCTCATACTAAGGTGATGATGACAACAGGCATAAAGAAGTCTTTCAATAGTGATTTCCTGTATCTCGCTTATCCCAGCTCAGAAAAATCTTGCCATTCAAATGAACTGGCGTCACAGATGCGATGGTAGAAGGGAGGGGTGGGGGAGGGGGAACAGGATGGGGGAGGGGAACCCCTTTGAAAAGCTCTCCCTGTGAGAAGAGGAGACAGGAGCAGGAAGAGGAGGAGCCCAAGGCTGGCTATTTTTACAGTGAAATGCAGAGCCCTTTGGTCCCCTCTCCTCTTTCTCTCAAGCCCTCAGAACAATTTGCCAAAGGCATAAATCGCCCAGGCACTTCATTCTGTCTGCATTTTCTCTGCATTCAAACTAGCAAGCAAGTACAGCCAAAGCCATGTGGGCAGAAACATGGGCTTTTCCCTCAAAATTTGCAACCTCCTTTCACAAAGCTCTCTTCCGGATCAAAGCGTCGCCTCCCAAATGATGTTGCCCAGGGAGGGATGCAGGAGGGAAGAGGAAGGTTTGGGGTAGACCTTGAATCTTGACACACAAGGGGTCAACATGGTTCCTTTCCCAGCAGGGGCAACAACTCGTGCCTGTGGGGGAAGGCGTGGCGTCACCGCTGTAGGTCCCATGTTGAAGTGGCCAGTTGACTGAGGATGCAGATGGCATTTTAGCAGCTCTCCGGGGGCATGAAGGGGAAGAATCATGATAATGACTGTGCCAAGCTAATTGAAGGAAAGAGAAAATTAGCCCTGGTGTTGATACAGGCACGTCTAGGACAGGACAAAGGCAACTCTCAATTTACCCTCTGTCCTACTTACTCTTGCACTAAAAGGGGTGTTATCTGTACCAGGGAAGAGAAATGATGCCTGTGTTAACACTTGTTGCCTCTGTTTTATTTTTAGGCTCTTCCATCAGAGAAAGGAGAGCGGGGCCAGTTGGACTTCAGACCTCAGACCACGCTTGGTTTTCTCAGGTTTCCCTGTACACAAAGGGAAATTTTCCACAGAGGCCCAGCCAGGAGGTACAGCTAGATCTTGGAGTGGCTGCTGAACCTGGGCATGTGAGTTTGGTTATCTATCCCCAGTGGGCTCTGTATCATCAACTCATTTAAGTTTCCCATCCTGTTGGTGTTTTTTCCCTGCTGAGGCAATGCTTAGGTATAAGAAAAAATAAATAAATAAATAAAATCAAGATGGTGTGGCCCAGCAAAGAAAAAGCACATGGTTCCAAGACCCAAGATATTGTCTCTGGTGAAAATGTTAGTACAATGATAGGATACTAGCAGTGGGAGTCAGCACACAGGACTTCCTGGGACATACCTGCCTGTGTTTTCCTTATTTTGTGGAGGAAATGCAGCTATTACCTCCACCCCCTGGAAAGTCTGGGAACTCCAATGGCAATCAGTCTAATCTGCTTCAATCATGAAGAGGGTGCCAGTCATGCTGGCCACAGGGGAGCCAGACAGCTCTGAATTCTAGAGAGGGTGACATAGCCAAAGGCACCAAGGGTGCTGGTTTCTAATCACCCTGGCTAGTCCCAGACCCCCTACAGCATTGTTTGCCATAGTGTACTACTTAATATTTTCTTCACAACTATTTTTTGCTTAAATCAAGTCACTGAAAATAAACAAACAGTAAATCCTTGTGGAACAACATGGAAGTAGAAATGGAAACCATGGTTCCATGGGATACGAGAAGTATGTAAGAAGCTCCAATGGAACTTAACAGAAAATCAGTGGCACTTATACCCTAAAGAGAAGTCCTTCCTATCCCAGACTCTGAGTCTGAGGCCTGCTTTTCCTCCTTTCAAAGGGAGACCCACAAAAGTTAGAGAGCTGATGAGGATGTGTTAGCGGCAAATGGAGATTGTCTACCTAATCAGAAGAAATGAAAGAGGCTGAAAAGAAATCTTACCATGGGATCTAAAGTTATTTAGTTTTGTCAGTATCCCAAATAAACCATTTCAAGAAATAATGAAGGCAGTGTTTTTCAAACTTATTTTTCAGCCGTGATCCAATGAAGAAGTGGGCTGTATGTTGCAAACTACACACACACACACACACACACACACACACACACCCCTATGCATACTTACCCTTACCAAGGGTGGTGTACTGTGATACTTTTGTTCTATTTAATTTTAAATGCTGGTTATGACCTTCAGGTGTGTTATTAGCCACATTAAAAAACACCACTGCTTTAAATTTTGGGAAACATCGGTTACACTCATGCCATGAACCCATTCAATGTAGAAATCTCCACATCATCCAGTTACCCAAAAACTGCTTGTTCAGCACACTTGATCAACTTTGTTAAAATATTCTTCAGCATCCTTTTTTCCTACTAAAATAGGTAATATTTGTCCTGAGCCAAATTGTCAGTGATTATAGCTCACAGAGAATATCAGATGTGCCTTGTGCTTTATTGCAAAAGACACACCATAAAAGCATAAGGACTAAATTGAATCTTGACTCAGCTGGATATCTGGGAATTAAATTTTTTTTCTACGAATTTGGTCCTCACAATGAAAAGGATACTATAATCAGAGTGTATCTGTCATGTATGTTGGTGATGAACATAGAAGAAGAAATAGTGATTTCCGCCTTTCTACTGAAGCACCTCAAAGCGCTTACTTGTGAAAGCTCATCCGTGACGGGAAGTGGCTGACTCAGAAGTGATGCGTACAGCAGACGCATTGGGTTGGAAGGCGCCATTCTTGCACAGCCACTGCTCTGACCACGTGGCCACATATGGAGAAATGACACCGTGCACCGTTGTACCACTGGGCTTGCCAAAGAAGGACTAAAACTGAAGCATATCCTGCACAACACAACTTTCTTCTGGCATAAAATCCTGGGAGAAGATTGCAACACTTGTAGTTTTATCACTTACAGAACAATCTCAGGGAGTTTCATCTGGGGATTCTGGTTTTCCGCTTTGTGGAACAACAAATGTAGTGGAATCTTATTTTTAGATTCCTTTGATCATACACCATTGTTCTTAACTCAAAATGCCAGGCATAAAATTATATAAAGGGCAAGACAATGCAATTGATTACCATCCTGTGTTTTATCCCCAAAATAACTTCAATAACAATAACTTGTATTATGAAATTCAACTATATGCCATGGGCTGGACTAAGCACTTTCTTGGCATTTAACTCTTTTAATGCTAATATTACCCCTATGAGGTAGGTATTATTGTCACCAAGTTACAGCAGAAGGACCTGGGGCTCAGGGACATGAAGTGAATTTTCCAAGGTCCTGCAACTCGACATCAGACCCACAGCTGGACTTAAAACCAATGCTCTTCACCCCCTTTCTGTATTCTCATGCTCCCACAGGTAACTCAGCAAAGATCACAGCATTGGGATAGAGGGTTACTAACGCGGCTCTCATATGAGGACTCAGCTAAAGGGTCAAATGCTTTACTGAGTGCAGGAGTGTGACGGTTAAGTGGGTAAAAGAGCTTTTACAAAAACCTTCACTCTCTCTCTGTTACCACAGGACCCCTCCATCAGCTGCTGCCCCTGACTTTCCCTTCCCCACCAACAGACATAACATGGCAGCTTTCAAATATTTCAGGAAAGTGGGTCTCAACATGTGTCCCCAAGACAAGCAGCAGGAGTGTCACCTGAAAACATGTTAGAAATGCAAATTCTTATATCGCACTTGTTTTAATACAGATTTGATTATTATTGAGGTAGGGTAAGGTCAATAGATCAGGAGATCATTGGCATTAAAAAGGTACTTTGTTATACTCACAGATACTAAGAGGAAGAGGCAGGCCATGCCATGGGGAATACCAGGGTCATTCAGGAGATAGGGAGGGGGAACAGATCCTTTCTTGTGGTTTCTGCGGGAAGGAACAGAAGAGGCAGGTATACGGATTTAGGATTAGCTAGTTTGAATAAGTTCAGCAGGCTCTGGGACATAGGAACTGTGCCCAGTTGTCTGGTATCTGACCCTGGGATGATTAGGGCAGGTGGGTGGTGGCCCAGAGTGTGAAAGCTTGATAAATAAGGTGATTGGGGCATGGGTGCTGGCTTTAGTGGTCTGCATTTGAAAAGCATGCTCAAGGGCACGTTGTTTACTGTCTCTATGAATTGGCCAGCACAGAGAGGTCCCTCCGGGGTCAGCAAAACTCCAGAGGTCAAAGCATCAGAACACAGAAAATACAAGTGCTGGTTATTACACAACGGTAGGCCTACTGATCCAAAACTTTGAGCACTGGGCCAGGAGTCTCTCTTTTCCCACTTCCTCATGAGTGACACTGGTGCACATTACACTTTAAGATCCACAGCTGCAGGATTTACTCTCCTGTGTTCCCCCCAGCACAGGAAGCAGTAAGTATGTAGTACAGACCTGAATTTTTCCTTTTCTCAAAACTTAGCAACTTTAAGTATAGATATTAAATGTATATCCATAGGCTATTTGGAGAAACTATCTTTAAAGGCATTAGATAAACAGGAAGATTTCATATCATACCCTCTTTCTTCCTTTGTGTCCCCAAAGCAGCTGTGTGTCTAAATTAGAATAAAGATAACCAAAGTTTTCAATAATAAATAGCACACTGAGACACTCCAGTGTACCCTTTAAAACTGGATGTTTAATCTTCGGAATGATCTGAAAGACAGCTTTGGGGACAAGGGCATTAGATGGACTTTAGAGTTTCACTCTAGAAAGGTCCATATAATTTGTTTTTCTAGCATTTTCCATAAACTTTTGAAGCACCTGCTTCTATGTTTGGTCAATGACAGAAATCATGGGTAGTTTTATGTATATTGAGAAGCTTATAGAATCCAACTTGTCACTCCCAAAACTTTTAAGTCCATGTTTTAGAAATAGATTGATGTTGAAGAGAGGAAAAGACTGAAAATTCATGACCCAGTCCTAGCTGTGCTTTAATTAGTCATATGATCTTGGGTAAGTGAATACATCTCTCTGGGCTTTTGTTTTTCTCATCTATGGTGCCAGGGCACTAGATGAGAGGATATTTCAAAGCAAATGTGATTCCATCTATATATAGAGGCAGAGAGAAACTTCTCATGAAAAAAATTCTTTGAAAGAGATAATGTATTTTACTACAGTCAAATAGGAATAAACTTTTCTACCTACTCTAAGCTCTAGAATCTTAAGTGCAATTATTACTTGAGACACCCTGGTCTACATATCTGTCTATAATAGGAGTTCTCAATCTTGGCTACATTCCAGAATCATCTGGGGGCACTTTAAAAATGTCAATGTCTGGAACCAACTCCCAGAGATTGTTCTTGGGTGTGTCTCAAGCACTGGAATTTTTAAAAGCTCCTTGGGTGACTCTAATATGCAACCAGTGTTGAGAAGCACCTGCCTATAACAAGCCCTGGAGCATCCTTTAAATCAGAGACGAGCACAGAGATGGTTAGTTCTACAGCTATCTGAACATGTGGGGGGTGCATGCGGAGGATACCATGAGTTTGGCTTCATCCCTGTAAAGACAGGGACAGTGGATAGAAACTGATTTCATGAATGATCCTCTGAGACAAGGAACAGAATTACAGAGTGGGTAATAACCATAGTCTCCTTTCCTCTGGTAGGAAACAGAAAGGTTATTTAGTTTAAGAAGTTTAGGAGAAAGCACATCTGCTGAGATGTTAAGTGTTCTCACGAAGGGTGATAGTAGGGGGGTCTTGTAAGTTCCAGTCTATGTGGGAGTCTGCAGGCAGCAGAGAGTCTAGAGGGTTTGCCAGAGCAGGAGAAACTACCAGGATTGTGAGTGTTTTGTGAGACACCGAACAGACACTAGGATTTTCCTGAAATGCAGGCCTGTGGAAGAGAGGGATGAGATTTCCATAGGGCTGAATTCTTGGATTATGCAGATGAAGGTGAGAGCAGTGTCTATGACTCCAGTTCTCTACCCTTCCTGTATCCACATCCTTTACCAGATAACCGTGTACTGTCTTCTCACTCTCCCTCTGAGCCTTGTGACTTGGGCAAATGAGACACAAGTTAGTTGCAATTTGTTGTTAGCAGACAGTATGCAAGCAGAGGGCTGAAAAAATTACTTATGCATTTCCACTCTCACTCTTGCATCTCTACCTTTGCCAGGTGAATGTGCCACCCTAGATCTGCTGACAGTCAACTGATCCCAAGACACATGAGCAAAGCCAGCTGAGGTAGATGGACTCTAGGGTGACAACCGGTGATTCCCAATTCCTGGAGTTCATAGCTTTATGAATCCCCTTCCCTTAAGTGTGAGTGGACTTGTGACTCGTTTCTAACCAACAGAGTATGGTAGAGATGGTGGAATGTCACTCACATGACTGTATTAGTCATACAAGACTCCATCTCAGTAGAGTCACTCTTGCCCTCCTGCTGGCCTTTAAGAAGGAAGCAGAAATGTGTGCAATGTGGAGAGGTTCATGTGGCAGGCAAAAAAAAGGGGGAGGAACTGAGGGCCTCACTGCTACAGCTGTAAGGAACTGAATTCTGCCAATGAACTGAATGAGTTTGAAGTATACTCTTCCCCAATCAAACCTCCAGATGAAAGCACAGCCTAGCCAGCACTGTGACTGCAGCTGGTGAGACCCTAAAGCAAAGAACCTGGCTAAGCCATACTCAGATTCATAACCCACAGAAGCTGTGAGATAATAAGTGTGTATTGTTTTAAGCCACTAAGTTTGTGGCGGAAGAACCACCCTGGTGACCCACAGCTTTGTGAACTAAATAAATGCTTTTTGTTGTATTCCACTGAGTTTTGGGTGGAGCCAAGTTGCTCTCAGTCATCTCAGCTAGAAGTGCCAACCCTCGTACATGTGCCCAAGTCCAGCCAAGATCTCCAGAGTCACTAAGCTAAGCCAAATAGGACCACAGACACACAAACAAGTCCAGCCATAATCTGCCAAGTCTAGTGCAGATCATCTGAACCCCACAAACTTGTAAGCTAACTAAATGTTTATTGCTGCATGTGACTGGGCTTTGTGATTGTTACACAGCGTTACTGTGGCAATAGATAACTGATACAGTGACAGTGAGATTGAGTTGTTATTTCCTTAGTTCCCACAGGCAAATGAGGCTTAAGGAAATTGAAAATTAATTGTAATATAATGTGATAAAAATAAAATTAACTACAACCTGGATATTACTATCCAATACCTCAATGGGGAATTCCTGAAATCTTTAGTCAGCCCTATCTAAGACAAAACTCTCTGTCTTGGGACAGTTTGAATACTGTTTTCTTTATCATCTTTTTTGTTTATTCTGTTTCTCCCACATCTGTTTCACTAGAATGATCAGTTCTTTGTATTTGTGTTTAATACTGATTGCAGAGAAATAGCTGTCTGCAATTCTCAAAGTTCATGCTTTATGTACACACACACATACATACACATACACACAACCATTAATTGAATACCCAGAGTTCTTGCTACTGCTCTTTGTATATGCAGTCAATGCTATAATTTAAGGTTTTAATTCTTCCAATATTCATTATAAATTTCCATCCACTAACACTACATATCAGAGAATGTCACCTCTGACACTGCAATGTTATAGACTCTGTTCTATGGTCTCTGTGGGTCTCGGGCTCTTTCTCTCTCTAAAATTCATGCACACATTCTCTATTCTGGGAATTGAAGAGATTTATACTCTCTGATCTGAGTAGGTAAAGAAGAATTTCCAGGTTGATCTGCCCTGAAAAAGAATTTTATGATGTGTAGCAATGACAAAGCTAGAACATTTCCTGTACTGAAATAGTCAATCTTCACCCAGATGCAGCTGCCCTTGGAGTTAATATAAATTGACTCAAATCCTTTGAGAGGTTAAACTAGCCATCATGTAGAGATTACCCCCATAAAAGAATATTTTCCTTAATAAACACTGAATACCAGTATTGGAGCAGGAGGAGTTCTGTACTGATTTTCATGTTGCTGTTTTTCTGTTTTGTTTGGTTGGTTTGGTTTTTTTGGCATGCACATCAATGGCTGAAATAAAACCACAGTCTAAATTAAGTTTTGGCAAGGATGTGGAGGAAATGGAACTCTCATGTACTGCTGGTTAGCATGTCAATGGTACAACCACTTTGGAAAACTGTTTGTCAGTGTTTGCTAAAGGCGAATCCATGTTCACCTGAAAGCACAACAGTTATACTCCAACAACACTCTTGCATATATTCACCACATGCTTGTGTGGCGATGTTCATAGCATCACTATTCATAATAACCAAAACTAAGAATAAACAAAATCTCCATGACATTTGAATCAATAAACTGTGGCTAGTTTACACAATAGAATACTATAGAGCACTTAGAATGGATGAATTTCAAACCACACACACAACATCACAAACATGTTAAGTGAGTGAAACCAGACACAAAAGACTATATCCTCTATGATTCCATTTATGTCAAATAAAAAACACAGGCACAATTAGTCTGCGTGCTAGAAGGCAGGATAGTGCTTAGCTTTGAGGGGAGGGATAGTTGTGACTGGAGGGGAACATAAAGAAGGTCTGGGGTCCTGGTGATGTTGCTTCCTGAAGTGAGTGTTGGTTGCATGAGTGTGTTTCATTTAAAAAATTCATCAAACTGTATATTCATGCTGTGTATATTTTTCTGTATGTGTGTTATGCTTTAATAAAAAGATTATACTTTTAAAAATTGCTTTCCGATACCAGGACGCATCTAATTCAGCATAATCTACTATAATTCCCCTTTGGTAACTCTGAGTCCATCTAATCTAACACTGATGAGCAAACGACTGCTGAAGACCCTACAGAGCAGTAGAGAAAACCTGATTCTATTTCTTTCTTTTCCTCAAATCTGCTTCTCCATCAAAATCAAGAAATTTCTGCCCTTGAGGTTGGGGATTTTGACAGCTCACCCAACATGCTTGTCAGCCAGACTCATGAAAATAGCAGCTTTGACACTATTTCAAGGGTTGTGGGGAAATTTTCCTTATAATGTGATGATTCCTTATCTTGCAAAGATCCCCTGGGCAGGACATTTTCCATTCAGTGTGGCACAGCAATCTGTCACCACCTCCAAAGCTTAGACCAGAAAGCAACATCCTCAGCCAGAGTTGCACAGCGGGAAAAGAAAGCAAACCGGGTCCTAATGAGAAGCAGCCGATGGATCCATGAGCACTTTCCACACTTGGCAGCCCTTGAGCCTCCCAGCAACTCTATGAGTCTAGAAATGGTTGTTTTTCCCATTTTACCACTGGGGAAGCAGGGCCATGGACTTGGCCAGTGGCACAGCTCAAGAGTGACTTAACTTGGTCCAAAGCCCACAACCAATGACCTAACCATTGAATTATCCTTCTCTTGCCAGACCTTCTCATATGAACCAAAGTGGGAATAATATCAACACTGTTGGGGTCACTCTTGAACACCGGAGATGATTCTTCACAATATTTCTGGGACTGGATTGAGTCCACCTGTCTTTGCCATGCTGTCACGTTCCATTTTAGAACTGAGAAGTTGGATACGTGGAAGCGTATCTTCTCTTGTTACCAAAGCAAAGCCTTGCCCACATGCATACAGAATCATTCATTCAGAGGGATCTCCAAATATTTGCGATATAAACTTTCAGCACAGGAATGGCACAAAAGCCCATAGATTTAACATCTCAGGTTCTATTACAATATTCTACAATGAACACATTCTATAGGAAGAAGAGAGACCACCAAACTCAGGAGAAGAGAGGCAATATTCAATAACGTTATTGAAATGTTAAAGGGGTGCCTCCCACCCCAACCAGCAGCATCACCATCACCTGGGAATATGTTAAACTGCAGTTCTTGGGCTCCACCCCACAGACCAGAAACAAAATCAGAAACTCTAGATGTGCAGTTCAGACGGACGTCTATTATATGTTTTAAGAAGCCCTCCAGGTGATTCTGATACAGCTAAAGTTTGTAAATAACTGCGTTAAAATAAAGAAAGCATGAGGTAAATATTCAAAGCAAAGAACAGTGCACATCAACCCCAATTGAAAGGATAAAAGAAAGGTTCCCATTACCCTCAGAAGTAGAATACAACGAAACAAAGCAAACAAAATGTGTGCGATAATTTATAAGGAAGAAGAAATGAATCTTAAAACATGAAAGGCAAGTTGCTGTTTTCTCTTGAAAACAGATTTTTTGCTCACATTTACATTATCCCTGGTTGTAAATGCTTTATAAAGAGAAAACCAGGACAGAATCGTTTGGCAGGGTGGTACCTTAAGGAGTAGCTGCAGGCAGACATTAGCAGCTATGCATTGTTCCTCTTGCCATCTCATTCCAGTCTTTTTGATTTTCCTGTCTTTTAATCATCCTTCTCTTACTTACTCTTTCTTTTTCTTCCCCTTAGTGAGGACTTAGACCTTCCAATAGCACCCCAGGCATTGATGATTCTTCTCTGGAGGTCCTGAGGTTTAAGAAGGTGACTTTCCAAATCTGTCCTTCAGATCCCATAAGTATAAAACTAATACTTACCTATCTTAACTACAGCTGTAGCAAGTGATTTTATTGTAGCACTTTAAATAATAGTTTCCAACTCAATAGAGCATCAGAAAGTAGACTGCTTTCACACACAGATTCTCTTTTTAGAGGCTGTGATGGCCTCAAAGGCAAGAATCCTGTCTTTATACTTCTAACATGAGACCTAGTACATGGAGGCACCCAATAAATAAATCCTTCTTCAATTATTATAGGTGATCTCCCAACTACACCTTAAAGGAAGCACAGTAACTATCCTCATTTTGAAGGTGGAAAGCAGGGTCAAAAAGGATGAAAGTCTTAGCTTGTGTACCAAAAAATACTTAACACGAGCATCTATGTTCAAGCCTATGTTCATTAACATGCACCAACACAACACCAGTTACAGCAATGGAAACCAACCATTTAGAGCAACGCTGCAGGAAATGCAAAGCAATTGGCTTCCAATGCCCGAAATGGTTTCCCGGGGCCAGTGAGCAGCTCGCTCTGCAGTCCTTCTGGGCAGTCTATCTCCCTGACCTCTTGTACCAAGGAATTCCTCTGGTTTCTATTTCTAACTTCTTCAATTATGCAATGCTGTGCCTGGGATGGGAGATTTGTTAACATGCTTGAGAATTTTTTGCCCTTCTCTCAAGTTAAACCATCAATCTTTGGACAAGAGACATTTCTCATCTGAGATCTAAGTCCTGGGCAGAACTTTCGGGTGGATATTGAACAGGCCTGTAGACTAGAACTTCCTAAGGACAGCATCGCCCATCACCCAGGAGGAAAAAGAAGCAAAGCAACGCTCATCCAGGGAGTGGCTGTCCTAATTTTAAATTCAAAAGCTTTAACAAACACAAACCTCAGAAACAACATAGAGAGAAGTGGGTAAAACAGTGGGCCTCACAATAAGGGAAATGCATTTTAAAAAGCTGGTGTGAGGCCTAGGAATTAGCATGTTGAATTAAAAGTACAGCTGTTTCTAATGCAAACTCCACAGACTCCCCTTTGAGAAAAATTAAAGTGTAGAATATTCTACATCTAAGCCCAGACCTAAAAACCAAGCCAAAATCACTGGCACGCATGGCAAACATAAAGAAGACATTTGACAGCTCAAATTCCTCAGTCATCTTCTTGTCTGACCATAGGAAAGTAGTTTTCCTTCTTCCTCTCGGTACCATGCCCATTATTTGATTGTTTTTAGATGATCCTTAGCCCCATCACCCGGGCTGCCCTATATACCATGGGAAAGAGTCCTGCAGGCTTTGTTTTTCAGGCTCTTGTAACCAGCTTGCTTCCAGCCAGGTTCACCCACAGGGAGACCCTGCAGGAGGTCAGAGGGCAGAAGGAAGGGAGAGGCCAGGGTATTTCCCTTCCTTCTCTTCTGTAGGCAGTGTCTCTGGGCCTTCTCCGTGGCTTTGGATCCTGCCAGAGAGGTTCCAGCTTTTGCTCGTGGCCTCAGCCCCCAGTTTTAGGGCCATTACCCCCCTCCCCTGTACTTCTAGCCCCAGGGGTTTTAATGACTTACTGGTTTTCCTAATCTCCCCATTTCTTCAGCAGCCTCTATTTGGCATCTCAGATCTTCCATCAACTGTGTGTCCAGTTCCCTGTTTTAAATCCCTCTGATTTCAAAGTGGACCAGTTTCTGTTGTGACCGACCTCTGACTGCTGCCTGGAGTAGCTTTATGCCATCCAGCTTAGGTGTCAGCCGTGAGATTCTCACCACAGCATCCCACGAAGAGGTGGTGGAGCCCTCACCTTGACATCCTGTACCCGCTGTTCACCACTTGACTCTGGCAGTCTGGTTGGCCAGGCAGGATCCTCTCCTTCTTTTATCACCCTGTTCTTATCTCTCCCAAAGCTCTGAAATCAGAGGCAAAACACAGCACTGTCTTGGCCTTTCTTCCACCAATTCATCCTGCTTCTCATGCCCCCAGAATCTGATCTCTGCTAGGAATCAGTAGATAAATTAAACGTGTGTAAGGACTGGAGCTGTTATATATATATTTTTAATTGGAGTAAATTGCTTTACAATGTTGTGTTAGTTTCTGCTGTATAACAAAGTGAATCAGCTATATGTATACATATATCCCCTCCCTCTTGGATCTCCCTTCCTCTCACCACCCCCATCCCACCCATCTAGGTCATCACAGAGCACTGAGCTGAGCTCCCTGTGCTATACACTAGATTCCCACTAGCTATCTATTTTACACATGGTAGTGTATATATGTCAAACCTAATCTCCCAATTCGTCTCACCCTCCCCTTCCCCCTCTGTGTCCACATGTCCATCCTCTACATCTGCATCTCTATTCCTGCCCTGGAAATAGATTCATCTGTACCATTTTTGTAGATTCCACATATATGCATTAACATAGGATATTTGTTCTTCTCTTTCTGACTTACTTCACTCTGTATGACAGACTCTAGGTCCATCCACATCCCTACAAATGACCCAATTTCGTTCCTTTTTGTTTGTTTGTTTGTTTTTAACATATTTATTGGAGTATAATTGCTTTACAATGGTGTGTTAGTTTCTGCTTTATAACAAAGTGAATCAGTTATACATATACATATGTCCCCATATCTCTTCCCTCTTGCATCTCCCTCCCTCCCACCCTCCCTATCCCACCCCTCTAGGTGGTCACAAAGCACCGAGCTGATCTCCCCATGCTATATGGCTGCTTCCCACTAGCTATCTATTTTACGTTTGGTAGTGTATATATGTCCATTCCACTCTCTCACTTTGTCCCAGCTTACCCTTTCCCCTCCCCGTATCCTCAAGTCCATTCTCTAGTAAGTCTGCCTCTGTATTCCCATCTTGCCCCTAAGTTCTTCATGACCTTTTTTTTTAGATTCCGTATATATGTGTTAGCATACGGTATTTGTTTTTCTCTTTCTGACTTACTTCACTTTGTATGACAGTCTCTAGGTCCATCCACCTCACTACTAATACCTCAGTTTCGTTCCTTTTTATGGCTGAGTAATGTTCCATTGTATATATGTACCACATCTTCTTTATCCATTTTATTTTAATAGGGGCTTTCAACATTCAACACAGAATGAGCTTATAAGGGGAATTTCAACAGAGGCAAAAAGATAAATATTTTAATGCAAGGAAAACCTTTCTGAGGTACCTCAAATCATACTCTATAAGGAGTTGCCTATTTTAGTGAGCAAAGAAAGTGACAAGTCTAGCCTGAGACAGTGAGCAAGTTCTGGGGGCAGGAGGATAGAGAGAAACTATCCAGCCACTAAAAGAAGCTCACCTTAATTTTAGTGCCTACTGCATACAAGGCACTGTCCTAAATATTATGTGTGTATTATCTCATTTAATTCTGACAACATTATCACAAAGAACATATTGTTAATCCTCTTTTTTTTTCTTCTAACAAATAGGAGAACAGGCAGCATAAAGTTTAAGTTATTTGCCCAAGATTATATACTTGATGAACAGAGGAGCCGGGGTTCAGGATAAGACTACAGGACCCCCATGCCCCATCACCTCGGAAAGTGAGTCAAACCAAGGAGAAACAAAGCAAGAAGTAATAAAAGCTTTCATGTTATAAATAATAGAACATAAATCAGTACCTCTCTTTTTTTTCCTGAAGTTTGCCTGGTTTTGCCCTTAGAGCACATACTGTGTGTGTTTGTTCTAGGAAAAGCCAATTACTCAGTGGTGGGGACACTGCAGAGGTGAGTGGTTTTAAGGGGTGGGGGGGGCAACGTAATTAGCAACATGGGAGGGATCTGTGTGTTATCACAGCCTGGTGGTGGTTTTTTCAGGCGTGATGACTTTGCAAGGCTGGAGACATGCTTCCTCAGGAAGAGGGAGAGTGACAGAAACATTTCCTCTCTCTGGAGATGGGATTCAGCCAAAGCACGGTCATGAGGGAAAGACTTCGCCGACACACACAGTTTAACCCGTAGCCCTAACAATGGTGAGTTAATAATCTAAAGTATAGCTGACAAGCTCTTCTATGCTCAGAATGTGGACAGTAATGCATTGAGACATTCATGCAGCATTTACTTTGCATGAAAATACCAAGAAAGATACCTAAAAACTTAGTAATGATAGGAGAAATAAAGTTATATAGGAAGCACTACTGTGATTCTGGTTTATGATCTTCTCTCAAATGAAGATGCTGGAGTGTTTCTGAGGGTGATGAGTTCTTCCAAACCCTTCTGGAAAGCTGACAGCAAACCCAACTCAACTGGCATTTAAAAGAAATAAAAATTTCAATAGCAATGACTGGTTTCAGAAGCTAGAACATCTAGGAACTCAAGTGATGGCCACAGAACATTCTGAAATCATAGCCCTTCTTGGTGGACTCCCTTCCAAACCGACTCTGCCACCACAACCCAAGATGGCAAAATGGTGCTTGATGGTTCCAGAACATTTTCTCACCCTCTCAGTAATGCCAGCAGATAAGACCTTTCTCTACCACCTCGCTCCTATTCCTCTCTCCACACCCCCAAAAGTGCTGGGATGTACTAGGATTGGATAGATGTGGGTCACATCATCACCCTCCCCCCTTGAGCCTGGGTCATGTGAACACCCTGGGATACTGGGATGGAGTCAGCTCTGCTTAAGCCACAGGATCTGGTTGTGGAGAAGAAAGGTCTTCAAGAAACATACCAATACTGTTACCAGAAGGGAGAAGAGATACTGGACAGAAAAACAATAGCAAATGCCCACCAAATGGGCAAAGGGATGGACATAAAATATTTTAAAAGTAGATGGGAGCGGAGGCTAGCATAGCAAGTAATTTTTTTAAAAAAAAGGAAGGCAGGAAAAGAGATTATACTTACGAGTAGATTTAACAATAGTAGACAGTAATATTCTCGTTTCAAGAACTATCCCCCTAATTATGTTGAATTATTTTCCTGCCAAGGACTAAAATTTCTAAATCTGTGGATTTTTTCAAATGCTTTTTCACAAGACTTATTGAACTATCTAAATCTTCTCACTGTTTTTCAAACAATTATTCAGAAACAGAGATATAAATTTCCAGTATGCTTTCCTTCATTGAGTCCAAGAAAGTGGAGATAATGGCATAAGAAATGGGACAAAGGGGAAACATATACTTTCCATTCTCCATTTGTTCTGCATTTTTCATTTGCACAGTATTATTTGTGTCACCAAACCCTAAGCAGCTCGGGGAAGGAGTGCGTCTATTTGCTTTGGCACTGCCAGAGTTATTGTATGAGCCACTTTTGCTTGCTGAGTTCAAGGAACAATAAATAATAATAATGAGAAAGGGCAGTTTGATGGCATGAGAAGCTGGGAGGTCATGTGGCAGTTGACCCCAGTGTAAACCTCATGCTTCACATCAATTACAGAACTGGATGTAGATTAGACAAAAAGGGAGGCCCCGCTTTCTTCTTCTTAATAATACGATGACGCTGTGTGCCTCACAAGAGAAAAGCATGGTGTTTCAGTGTGTTTCTGCCTGTCCAGACAGCGGGGATGGCAGTACCAACTTTGCCATAACTTTCTGCTGTCAGAAAACTTTGCAGCCAGGATCAATCATAAGGAATTATGTTCAGCTGAAAACACTTTCTCTGTCACATCACCTTAACATCCTTCTGACTCACAAACAGCTAATTCTACCAAGGATACGGGATTTGGAATGACTTTTTTCTGATAAAGAACACTCCTTACAAAGCTAGATTTATTCATTTTCTTAAGCTGTTCTCAGAGTGAAGTCTTTTGCAATTCCCAGGGAGAACCCCACTCCTTTATGATGAACCATCAAGAGTTATACAAAATGTGTCACGCCTCCCTTCAATCGGTTTCTCTAATGAGTAGTGAGAAGTTTTGGCCACTTTCAATATGTGATAGAGGTGATCAGTATTTCTGGACTATGTGGGTGGTGGTGGGGATATTTAACTTGAAGAAAATGCAAATTCAAAGAGATTGCCATTCTGTTCTGGCTAACAAGGGATAAATTTTTCATGCTGTTGCTAATGAGCTTTTAAAAATAATCATTTAAAAATTCACTTTGTCTCTATCAGATAGTGGGATTCAGAGTGTTTTGACTTTGGCATTTTTTCCTGGTGGAAATTGGGCAAAGAGAGGCTTCTCCCCCAAAGACCCTCACCCTACTCCTTCTGTTGGCTCTACAGTTCTACCTTAGGGATGTGTCTGATTCCTTCAGCTCTTCTGGATTATTCTCTGCTGGCTTGGTTCTCCATAGTAATCAATGACTCTTTGCTGAATGTGTGGGTATACACTGCTTACGTGGAGGGACAGTTGATTCCGTAGCTTATTGGAGTGAAAATTTAGTAGAGACAGGGTATCCAAGGGGAGCAGAGCTATTAGGGAAAATAAAAATGTTGCTGCAAAGACAACTGGAATTAAAAAGTCAGGAAGCCTTCTTTCTATCATTTAGGCAGAGGTCCCCATATAACTGATGCATTCAACACAACACATTTTGATGAATCACCTCTGAGCTGAGCTGTGGGCTTCATAATGCCATGTGATAACCTCCAAGAATCAACACTGTGACAGAAACTGCTAGTTTCAACAAAATCATTTCCTGTACCTCCACGGGCATACAGACAATCTACACTTCCCCACCTCCCCTGCTGTATAAATGACCATATGACCAAGTTCTAGCCAGTGGAAAGCAAGCAGAGGTGTGATATGTCATTCCCAGCCTGGCCGCGAGAACCACCCAAGGAATTCTCCAAATTTCCTCTTCTCACTTCTGCCATCCAAATGCAGAGAATCTTAAACAAAAGAAATGGGGACTTCCCTGGTGGTCCAGTGGTTAAGACTCTGTGCTTCCATTGCAGGGGACATGGGTTTGATCCCTGGTCAGGGAAATAAGATCCCATGTGCTATGTGCACGCAGCCAAAAAAAAAAAAAAAAAAATGCAGAGACTCTAAGAGGCCCTAGGAGAGAGGAAGCCTGTGTCCCTGAATGAGCCTTATACTGGCCAGGAAAATCTACATTGTACTTTCTATAAACAAAAACTAAATTTTTATTGTGTTAAGCTGCGGAGATTAGGGTGTTGGCAATGTTTGTTATAGCGAGCTAGTGTTCCTTACTCAGACCACCCCTCCCCCAAAGAGAAGAAGATCTAGAAAATAGAAAAAAATGCCTATTAAAAGATATTTGCCAGTGCCAGTAGGTGAAATCTGGCCTGTGGACATACCAAATAATTTATTTCAAAGTGTTTTAAGTACTGCTTTCAAAATTATAAGGTGCTAGACAAATGTCACTGATTACTGCTATTATGCCAAGTACCCAATTAAGGTGAAAACCACTTCCTAAATTACAAAGATGTGGTATAGCCCCATAGAATTCTCTTAATAATTCCTCCGAGGTTACAGTTCTTCCAAAAGCTGCCCTGGTTTCAATGACCATCTAGAAATTAGAGTCTAGTGTTAGGACAGCACAAAGTAGAATCAGTAGGTTCACAGCTGGCAATAGGAATTTCCCAGTTTTAGTTTATGTTCCTGAGAAAGTCATGTTCATCATTAAGAAACAAGATTGGGGATTTTGTATATCACCATTTGACTATCACCACAGTAATCATTGTTCCAGTCAAGAATCACCAATGGATGTTAAAACTAGTTTATTGAGAAACAATATGTGAGACAAAATCACCTCTAGGCAAAGACCACAGTAATAACTGTTGCAGGCAAAATCCACCAATGCTTGCTAAAATCAATGGGGAATTTCAAGAAGGAACAGTATATTTGCATTGTCTTCAAGTATCTCCCTTAAGATATTGATCAGTTACAATGGGAAAAGATAGTAATTTTACAGAGAGAGATCCATAAGACACCACCTTGACTGAGTGATCAAGGTTAAATCACCTTCAATAGGACATATCAACACCATGTTCCCCTGATATCATGTACTGAGAAGGACACAACATCAGTTCTGCAGCATTCTTGCCACAAATGAATAACCCAATCTAGTCAGGAGAATATAACAGACAAACTCTACCTGAGAATGAGTCTAAAAAACAGATAATCAACACTTATTAAAAGTGTCAAGGTCATGAAAGACAAGGAAATACTGAGGACCAATCATAGATCGGAGGAGATTAAAAAAACAGAACAAATAAAAACAATGTGAGGTCCTGGATTGGATCCTGAACAGAAAAGAGTAGTAGTGGGGGGAAATGGTGAATTTCTAAGTTCAGTTAAGAGTGTCGTATTAATGTTAATTTCTTGATTTTGATAATTGCACTATATTTCTGTTAAGTTGTCAACATAAGGTGAAGCTGGGTACAGGGCATACTGAAATCTGTGTGACTTTTGCAACTTTTCTATAAGTCTGAAATTATTTCAAAGGGAAAAAAAAGATACTTACATAGTCTCTAAGTATCTCCCTATAAGATATTTAACTACAAAGGGAAAAGTAGCATCTTTACTACATCTGGCAGATACCACCTTAGGCAAGTGACCACCACTAACAGACAAATGGAAATCAAATGTCTTCTGATATGAAGGATTTATCATCACTTCTGCGATATTCTTGCAAAAAAAAAAAAAGGTATAACTTGAATTTAAACACGATGAAACCTCAGAAAAATTCAAGTTGATTCGCATTCTACAAAATGACTGGCTTATACTCTCTAAAAATGTCAAGGTGTAAAAGACAAGAAGGAGTGAAGCACTGTTTCAGGTTAAAGGAGACCAGAGAGGTATTGCAGCTAGACACATCCAGTGACCCTGGATTGGATCCTGGGCCAGATTTCTCTTTCTTTTGCTGTGAAGAAAAATAAGTGGGCTAATTGGTGAAATTGGAATAAAGTTTGCAGATTAGATAACAGATCTTTATCACTCTCAATATTCTGATTTGATCATTGTTCTGTGGTTATGTAAGAGAAAGTCCTTGTAAAAACAAGGAGCTACCCAGTGAACTGTTTAGGAGAAAAAGAGACATCGTGTGTGCAACTTACTCTCAAACAGTTCAGAAAACATTATCCACATACAGTCACACATGCACATGCAAAGAAGGAGACACACACACCTATGTACATATGCATACATTTGGCTGAAGGGCTTATGGGAATTTTTTTGTAATGTTTTTGCAAATTTTCTACAAATGTCAAATTATTTAAACATAAAAGTTTTAACAGTAAGAAAGAAACAAATTTTGCAAGGCATATTGCTTTCCCTCAAGAGCCTAATGTGTAGTTGAGAGGTTAAAAAAATAAGGATAGGGCTTCCCTGGTGGTGCAGTGGTTGAGAATCTGCCTGCCAATGCAGGGGACACGGGTTCAAGCCCTGGTCTGGGAAGATCCCAAATGCTGCGGAGTAACTAGGCCCGTGAGCCACAACTACTGAGCCTGCCTGTCTGGAGCTTGTGCTCCGCAACAAGAGAGGCTGCAACAGTGAGAGGCCCGCGCACCGCGATGAAGAGTGGCCCCTGCTCACCGCAACTAGAGAAAGCCCTCACACAGAAACGAAGACCCAACACGGCCAAAAATAAATAAATAAATAAATAAATAAGCTTTCATTAAAATATATATATATATTAAGGATTCAATGTTAACAGAGGCTGGTTTTATAACTTCTTGAGGGTACGCTGATAAATACTGCTATAGTCAAGTAATCGGGAGGATATGGAGTGGTAGCAAATTGTCAAAGGAAGCTCCATGGAGAAAGAAGGACCACGCCTGCACATTGGAGAAGGAAGAACTGTGACCAAGAACAGAAGTAGGACATGGAGTTCTAGGCAGGAACAGCACCTTGGGAGAAGGGAAGTGGTGAGAATGCCCATGGGAGTTCTCCAGACAAAGAAGGGAGCAGGTTTACTGGGTCCATGATAAGTCTGGAAATGTCGGAAATAACACTGAACTTACCTCCTGGAAAACAACATTGCCAAAGTCATTTAGGTGAACTTACCAAGAGTCCTGGCTTTTAGGTTTCTTTATCCACAGAAAAATAAGGAATCAGTGAAAGAGTTTTTTTTTTTAATTGGTGATAAATCTGTCAAAGTTTAGATTAGAGTGGGTAAGTGTTTGAAAGTAGAAAAACTACAGGCACAACCTGGAAATAAGACAAATAAGATGGTCAATGAAATTAGCATATATGAGGTGGCATAATAACCTATGGAAATGTGTGAACAACAGGGTTATTTACTTTCTATCATCAGTATATAAAATTAGGAGTGTTTGATTAACTTTATCTTCTCAGTATGCTTGACTATTTTTTATAGTGAGAAAGACAGAACCAGAGCATAAACACATATTCTTTTGAGGCTATAACATCCACATGTATTTAACCATTAAAATAAATGCAGATATTTGTCCTTGGGAAATCATTAAATTACCTTCTGGGGACTCAATGGCCATAACAGAAGGAGGAATAAGTAAACGAAAGTCATATGACATGTTAACTGACATTAGCTGATAGCTGAAGGTAGGCTTGATAACCAGAATGAACTAGAAAGAATTAGCAGCACTTAATGAGGCCAGCCTGGTGTGGATAACCTTCAAGGTCAAGGTGATGGGGGTCCTTGGCTATGGATATGGCAGTGGGAATGGAAAGGAAGGCAAGGCATGGGTGTAAGATTCAGTATAAAGTATAAAGCACAAATTGTGAAAGTTGGCCTCATATGGTTTAAACCATCCAAGGGGAATTATGAAGCAGGCAGTTGTATATGTACACAGAGTTCAGAGGAATGGTCTAGAAATCATTGCCATGTGAATGGTAGTTAATGCCATGAGAATCAGATGAGATTGCCTAGAATGGTGGTTCTCAGCCTTAGTTGCATCTTGGATTGATTCATGTGGTGAGCTTTGAAAAAACTTTGACACCCAAGCCATGCCTTAGACCAATCCAATCAGAATCTCTATGGTGGTACTAAGCATCAGTATTTTTTAAAGCTCCCCAGGTGATGCCAATGTGCTGCCAAATTTGAGGACCGTTTCATAAATATTCACCTAGAAAAGTGGTGTTTACAGGGGGTGATTTTCCCCCAGGGGATTTGGCAACATCTGGAGATATTTTAGATTGTCACTACTAGGGGAAGGGTGATACTGGCATCCAGAAGGTAGAGGCCTGGGACTCGAGGCACAGGACATCCCTGACAATAAAAAATCATCCAGCCCAAAGTGTCAAGAGTGACAAAATTGAGAAACCCCAGGTTATATTAGGTACAGAATAGTGGTTCTTAAACTTGAGTGAACACCATAATCACCTGGAGGCCTTGTTAAACTACAGATCGTTGGATCCCACCCCAGAGTTCCTGATTCAGTAAGTCTGGAGAAGGACATGAAAATTTACATTTCTAACAAGTTTCCAAATGATGCTGTTGCTGCTGATCCAAAGGCCACACTTTGAGAACCATTGATCTAGGACGTTATTTCTCAAACTTGGCTGCATATTGAAATCACCGGGTGCATTTTTTAAACTATTGATGCCTGGGTCCCATCCCTAGATGGGGTGATGCAAATCATCTGAGGCATGGGCCAAATGCTAGGGGTTTTTTTTTTAAGAGTCTTCTCACGTGATTCTGGTGTGCAGCCAAGGTTGAAGTCACTTATCTAGGAAAATAGTACAGACAGAAAAAGACAAAAAAGGGATCCAAACTGGATCCCTTATACTCACAGGTTAGATGGAGGAGGAAGGAGTTGGAGACATGGCCAGTGAGATAGGTGGAAAACTAGGAGAGTGGCTATTGGGAAGCAAGACGGAACTCTTGGAGATGGCGACAACGGTCTGCTTAGTTCAATATCCTATATTCCTATGAACAGCAGCCCACAGGGTTGGTACCAGCTGTTACCTTATGTCTAGAGTTTAAAACTTTTAGGAAAATATCTTCCTTTCCAACTGCCTCAGATCTCAGATCTCTTGCTTAACTCTATTCAAAGACCCACCTGAAAGACTACCCTCACCAATACTCAGTTAAAAGTCCGAGACCACTGAAATGTATACTATCAGCTCTCAGTGGGTCCAAGTGATGATAGAGTTAAGCTTCCTCATTTTACCAGTGACAAATATAGAGTTCCTCAAAAGGACATTGCCTTGGCCAGTCACACCGCCAGCGCTGGTAAAGCTCAGGCCAGAACTCAGTCTTCCTGATTCTCCTCTTCATGTACCTTGTACTCTGCAAATCCTTTTCATCTGAAAAGAAAATCTTAGGAGTAAGTGTCTGGAACCAGTGGCTTAAGGTCAAAATAGCTCCTCTGTTTGCAAGCTTCGCTCCATTGTTCGGCCATGGGTGTGTGTCAGGAATTCTAGTGGGCAGAGCCAGGCCAGGGTTGGGGCTTCCCTGATGACTCTTTCAGGTGGAATGTGTTAGCTAACAAGCCAATACTCGTGTCAGGCAGGTAAAGCCCACATCCGATGGATCAAGGACCTGGAATCTTTCATTAAGTAATTTGTTTCCTTTGTACCAGACCCAACTCTCAAGCTGGAGTTCTGGGCTCTACCTATTAGGCCCTTGCTTTGCAGTGACCCTGCTGTTGGTAAGGTCACATCACTGACTGACCGGGCCCAGCCCGGTATGAGTTCTGTGACAGTCACGGGTGAGCAGAGTGAGTCTCACGTGACTCCCTCTCGTGGCCTTTATTCTACAGGAGGGGTATGGAGAGTGCTGGCAAGGACGTTTCTTTCTTCTCTAAGATCCCCCGTGGGGTGAGGCAATGGGGGGTAGGAGCCTGGCTGAGCACAGAAAGGGGCCTATCAGGTACCTCAGCCTTTTTTGGCAGGTTTCTCCTCTGGTGGGGTGTCAGGTATGCTAAGTCCTCAGGACTACCTGCAAATGGAAAACTGTAGAGCCTCTTATTCAGTGTACCATAAAACAAAAACTCATCCCCCTTTCTAGTAACTGGAGGATGAATTAAAATGCGTAGATACAGGGACTTCCCTGGTGGCGCAGTGGTTGAGAATCTGCCTGCCAGTGCAGGGGACACGGGTTCGAGCCCTGGTCTGGGAAGATCCCACATGCCGCGGAGCAACTAGGCCCGTGAGCCACAACTACTGAGCCTGCGCATCTGGAGCCTGTGCTCCGCAACAAGAGAGGCCGCGATAGTGAAAGGCCCGCGCACCACGATGAAGAGTGGCCCCCGCTTGCCGCAACTAGAGAGAGCCCTCGCACGAAACGAAGACCCAACACAGCCAAAAATAAATAAATTAATTAATTTTTTTAAAAAAATGTGTAGATACAAAATGACCTTAGAAATAATATGGGCTAGTGTCTTTTCAAGACTATATCAGGTTTCTTTAAACCAGACCCAAACTTAACTTACAGGCTTAGAACAACAGCCATTTATTTAGCTCATTATTTTGCAGGTCAACTGACAGCCGTGGCCTGGACCATTTCGATGAGTGTTTCTGGGCTCCTAGGTACCTGTTCCTTGGGTCAGTGGGCACGTAGCTGCTTGATCTGGGAAAGCCTCACTCACATGTCCAGTGGTTGCCTGGCTGTTGGCTGGGGCAACAGGGATGACTGAGCCAAGCCTCTCTCTTCCTCCAGCAGACAAGCCCAAACTTCATCACCTGGTGGTCTCAAGGTTCCAAAGAGCAGCAAGAAAGAGTCAATGCTCTTGCACTCTTCGAGTCTCTGCTTGCATCATACTTGCTACTGTCCTGTTGGCCAAAGCAAGTCCCACAGCTCACTAGAGTCAGAGGCAGTTCCATAAGCCTGACCCAGTAGCCTCCCCTACTTCCTCATCTTCTTGGACACTTGAGTGGTATGGGTTGTTCCATACTGGTGGCAAAGCAGTTACAACTTCTAGTCGCATGATGATGGAGAGGGCGTTTGGGGATGGGGGCAGAGATGTATAAATCACGCCTTACTTATGTCTTTGATTTGTTAACGAATGAACATGTCCAAAACACCCCACAAACCCATGTCCCAAACAGGATTAGAAATAATAGAACACACAACAAAATCAAAAGCTTAAGCTCATTAAATAATGCAATGAAAAGACTTAAATAACTTAAGTAAATTATGAAATCCACAATGGAGGAATTAAAGCTCGGAGGATCATGTAACTGCAAGGTAAAGGTTATATTGCTTTATCAAGTTCTGTGGCTTTTATATGTTCTGTCGATCTACTTTAAGGCAGGTTTGTGATAAAGACCCTCTTAATATACTAAAATATTTTTTAAAATATTTTTCTACACTACTGCTCAAATGTTTTATTATTGTTGTTGTTGTTTTTCCCAAGATGACCAAAAGAACATTTCTCTGGGAGTACAAAATAGTTCCAAGGAATAAAAAATTTGAGTGACTATTTTCTTAAATTTACTTCTGGAAGGAAAGTAAGATGCAACCTGTTAGATAAATTTTCCTTTTTCCTCTTTAAAAATCTCCACAATTAGTTCATTGTGTTAGATACACATTTAAAATAGGGAGAGGAGAATATACTGGCTTCTACTGAAAGATGCAATACGTATATTTTACCAGCTTTGGTTATCCATGAGGAAGCTCATCATGTTCTTTGGAAATGCTATAGCTAACTTGCCTCCATCTGATGTATTGACACAAGTGCAGGAGTAGCTCACAAATAAGAAGCTGCAAGCATGTAGACAGTTTGTCAGTATCAGGGGAACACCTCATTCCTTGGACAGTAGAATTTGAAATTATGACAAACTGAACACATGGGATCCCATTCACATTGGCCTTGTCTGCCATCACATACCCAAGTATAGGCTCCTAAGAGTCCTGGGAGTGAAACTCCAGTAACTCATTTCAAGGGAAGAGGTGGAATGGATCCAAGCCACTTGCATTCTCAGGCCCCCTTACGAAGTGTAAGAAAAGTCAGGGAAAGGATCCTCCTTCTCTTTTCAACTAATTGTAACCAAGTCAGGGGAGGAATCTCTTCTACAGACTGCCTCCAAAGGTTCAATGCAAACCATCTCCCCCTCTCGACTCTGAAGATAGTCATTGCTCTCAAGGCATGCCCCAGAAGGAAGATGGAGCAAAATGTTATGGATTAAGTACCAAGGTTTACAGAAAGAGGGCCAAATGCTGACTCAGGGTACATAATTTTGTACAGACTAGGAACTTGACACTCTTGAAAAACCCCAGTTCTTCCATAAATCTTTTTCATATTCACAATTGGACTCAAGGTATCTGAATGTAAAAAAGATGTGGTCATGTTTGCAACATATATTTGTGATTCCTGGAAACATGCTTATGTAAGCATAATCTTAAGTCTCCAAGCTAAATATATGTATATTCACATACATTAGTACATATATAATCACTTATCACAATGCTTGTGGTAAGCACTCTTGGTTCTCCACCTCCAATTCCCTTTAACAGGCTGGTGTACCCATTCACCAAGTGCTGTGGGTATTTTACAATTGTCCCCTTATTTGGAAGGCAGCCATGCTCACCACTATATCACCAATGCCATACAATTGTCCCCTTGTTTGGATAATTGCCCTTGGCCAAACCAGATCTACCTTGCCTGGAAGTTTATACTCCCTGATCCAGGAGGATATGGAGAGACAGCCAATGATTGACTGACAATGAGTTTTTTAAAAATCAAGAAAAAGACCAGTTTCCTTGCCCCAAGGGAGGACCAACTACTTCAGAGCTCTCCATGTGATGAGGCTGAAGCTCAGCTCCAGATAAGACCACCCACTTGCTCCATGCCTTCCCTGACCCACCTGCTTCCCTCACTCCCTTTCTCCTGAGAGCCCTTCTTCATTAAGTCCTGGGCACCATATCCCCATCTCAGGCTCTGCTTCTAGGGAACCCAACATGACATAACTCCTCGTCACTGATCTTAAAAACTTTCAGCAACTAGGACCCTAATATGGATGCTGTCCTTAGTCTCACTCCACCTCTAATTTTCAAAGTTACTCACCACTGCATGTTTTCGCTTTGAAAGCACTTGCTATTGACCATGTGCTTGAGGAGATTTCCTCTACTCTCTCCACCTCAGCCTCTGTCACTCACATAGGCAACAAAGTTGGTTCCTTTTGTTGGAGCTCCCTGACACACTCCTATAGAAACTAAAAGCCCATTTGCCCTCTTTACAACAATGTATAGATTGGACTACCTATTCCTTGCCGGGGGGGAATAAAAAACAAAAAAATGATGCTTTGGAAACAATAATCTCTCTTGAACTTGAAACCCACAGACAACAGACACAGGATTAGCTGGTCCTGGAAAATTCCCATAACAAGACCATTTTGTGAAACCAATGAAGCTGACCCAGTCTCTGATAAGCTATCTCCAAAGGGCATAATATGTCAAATATTTTCTTATCATCGTCCCTGTGTGCTTTCAGAGCACATTCAATACTCCTTTCTTCTCTCTCATGCAACTTACTTTCTGCCTTTGTATAGAGGTGTGGTTTCTTAAACACACTGGGGATGGAAAAACAAAATAAAAGGAAGGGAAAAATCTAAGTAACCATGCCCGTACTGCATAACCACAGCTAAACTTCCATGCAGAAGGAGGTCTGTCACTTGAAATTCAATAAATGTGTCCAATCACCATGGCTCAATGTCATGCTAACCTTTTTCTCTCCTTTCATCAGAGGTAGACATGAACAAATTAGAAATGGATGATAGTTCATCTTTTACTGTAACGATCATAGTTCTCATAGCTAAAGGTCACTGAACACTTCAGGACTGTTATAACTGCTTTGCATGATGATCTTATGCAAACAGAACAACTACCTTATGAGGCAGGTACTGTTTTTCTACACACTTTTACAGATGAGAAAATTTTTATCCTAGGACTCCCTGTAGAAATTCTATGCCATCCTGATCTTTCTTCTCTCATACAATCTAATTTTTGAAGGCAATTCTCCCTTTAAAAATTCTCTCTGATGAATAGTATACCATGCTGTCTCTGTAGTCAGTGTGTGCTTTAAAAACGATAGTGCTAAAAAAGCAACTTTTAATAAAAGCTAATTGTGCACCTTTTATATGCATAACATTTCATCATAAAAGCAATGGCATCAATATTGTTATACCCCTTAGAGAGTTAGGGAAACAGGCTTGGAGAGGTTACATAACTTGTCCACTGTTAGATCCAGGCCAGCTCCTAGTAGCTGTGGGTCCAGGGCAAGAACACAAATGAAGCCAGCCAGCTCCTCTTTACAGCATTCCAGGCCATCCATGCTCACAAAGGGTTGAGGGTGCAACATGTAGACAACCTCAGCCACCTGCCCAAGCTTCGTCCACACCCTGCAGCGCTACCCACAGCTGCCACTCCTCCAGCCTAAAAGCATGCACACCAGCAGTGCCATTTACTCTCAGGAGGATACACTGAGGAGGAGGCCCCTGCAGGTCCTAGAAAGGACTTAGGGCAGTTTGGCAGGGAATTACGATCCAGGTTACTTGGAGCGTGATCTAAGAGGGAGAGTGTGGGATCCAGGTGGGTATGTCTCCCAGCCCTGTGGACTTCTGGCCCCATGGGGAGAAATGCAATCGAGGAGACCCAGATCCCTAACAGCCCTAACCCTTCAATTCCACCATTCTGCCAGCGTTTAACTTCCTCTGGTTTACGCTTACTTCAGTACAAAAATGGATCACAGAGCCATTCCACTGTTTTCCATGCTTTAAATGAGAATACCTGTGTTCCTCGGGGTATTACATGAGCACATAAAGCTGGCCTTTTAAAAGTTCTAAGGGGTAGGTGATCAATAGGCAATTCTTAGCAGAATTCTTTCCATACTTAGAATGTTTCTCTTGAGAGTTCAAGGCCCAGGCAAATAATTAACAAGAGTATACATGTCTGTCCACCTGTAGCAAAGGAAAGAGAAGGCAGGAAGCAGAAGTTCAAGGACTTTAAGGTAAAATAAGAGAGTAGGAAGAGCTATTAAACACTAATACCTAGCATGGGACTTGGAGCATACTAGCTGCTCAGTGAATACTTCATAAAGAAATAAAATGATGCAGCATGAGTTTGTGAGTAGAATTGAAGTAGATGAATTTTCTCTCTCTTCTTGGTAAGATAGATTTGATATATCTTATCAATGCAAGCAATGTCAACCTGGTTACTCTGTGTCCAACAGAACAAGCATATCACATCTCTATGTCTTAAAAGGGGCTTGGGTTTGGGGTAAAGCCCCAGTATTCCCTGGGTATTGCAGATGCCAAATCTTCTACCTTGAAACTTCTTCAGCTGTTTAAAGACTAGCTGTCTCCCATCAGTATTGTGTGAGATACCATCACACGTCTTCTTCACCCTGTTTTCTTCACGACCTTCCAATCAGCAGCTTAGACACACATCTAGAGATCCGAGGACCCACTTTCCCACTTCCTCTCTAAAATGCCAAATTTGTAAGATGATGAGTAAAACGCTGACTATGTGTTCTTAATTTCTATGAAAATCATGTTCAATCATGGTGTGTGTGTGTACATGTGGAGAGAGAGAGAGAAACAGAAAGACAGAGAGATTAAATGTATCAGTGAATGGAAATTAAATAAGTATCATTGATCTACCTCCAAGACTAGATAGAAAAATAAAGTTATGTATGTGTAGAGTATATATATATATATATAGATAGATAGATAGATAGATAGATATAGCCATTGAGAGCTATATGGTTATAGATATGTAAATACATAAAATGATAAAAGAAACCAATTTACTTCCAAATATTCATATCTGAAAACCCCACTAGTGTAAAAAGAGACAGACAAATAACAACAAAAAAAAACCCAAATTTCAAAAATCTGTGCTATGTTTTTATACCTTGGATCCAGAATAAACTATGTTCAGTAGAAATAGCTATATAGAAATTGGAAGAAAATGGAAAACACAAATAAAGGAATCCATGAAAATGACCCCAAAAATGACTAAATTGAGTAATATCAAATTTCCAAAATGTAAAAATATCACAAACACACTGAAATTTGATCTGTGAATTCTAAAATTATAGTTCTTAATTCTTTTCACCATCATAGGCCCCTTTGTATATTCAATGAATGAAAAGGACTATAAAACGTAAACATGGGCCTAGACACACCAACACTGGCATTCAGAGATTTCACTGACTACTATGAAACTCAACTTCGGGTTTTATGTCACTTTATACAATTGTTCCTAATTGATATTGAGCAACTCTGGTCTAGAGACTGAGGGACACAACTCCATGGGAGTAGCCTTGGGGGAATCATATAGCCTTGGATACAGGTATGCCTGAGTTCTTAAAGGACTCACCCTGGTTTATCTAACCCTGCGTCTCCTATCTTCACTTACCCTCGTCCCCAGTGTTAAGGGCTTCACAGCACGTGTGCCCCATCTAGATCCCATTTACACTTGTCATTTCCATGATTGCTGACTGGCTTCCATTTGCCAGCTCCTTGGATTCTTTGTCTTAGGACTCTCTCTGGATGCTCTCTCCCTGTGTGCAGGGCAAGCTAGAAACACCAGGGAATTAATGTCCAACACCAAAAGGAGCACCCCTCAGTGACTGTCAGGAGTTAGTGAAGAAATACCCCAGCACCCTTGCCTCTTGGGCAGGGCAACTCTGAGATATATGTTCTGCACTGTTTTTATACCTTGGCTCCCCATGGGGGTGAAGCCCCAATTTCCCACAGTTATTTGCTAGACAACTCACCATTTATTGATTTTCTGCCCTCTCTTGTCTCATTTCTCCATGTCCTTACTAGTGTTTCCTAAAATCACCCCATTCCCAAATAAAAAACTACCTTTATTTACATTCTTGTCTCAGGATCAACTTCCAGGAGACTCCAACCAATGCCTGATCCCGAGGCTGAAATGTGTCCAGGCAGAGAGGCTTTAGCCTTTAATTCCTACAGGACCGCTCAAGTGGAGGCTTTTAGCTAAATGTGATGTAGGTAGAAAGGAAGTGAGGAGGAAAAAAGAAGAGGTATTAGAGAAAAAGAAGGAAGAAAGAGGAGGGGGAGACGGTGGTGATTGAAGAGGAAGAGGAGAAAGGAGAAAAAAAAGGAGAAGGAGGAGATGGAAGAGGAAGAAGAGGAGGAGGAGGAGGAGGAGGGGATGGGGGAGAAAGAGAAGAAGAACAACAACAGCAATGACATTTGCAGGATTGTTCACATTCTATTCTCCAGGCTACAGCCCTCCAAAGCCAAAACCTGTAACAGAAACTCTGGGGTACCTGGCATGTATGTTCCTGGATAGAAGAGGGTGGTCTGTCTAAGGTACAAGCTCACACCGGCTCCCTGATTTCCAACAGCCCTGGATGTGTGAGCAGGGCTTCGCATGGTGGTAGACATGCTACAGGTTGGAAGACTTGGCATCTGGTTTCAACGCTCCCAATAACATCCTGGATAAGTCTGTCCATGCCAGTTAATCTTTCTAGGTCTCACTTTCTCTTTCTAAAGTATATTAAGAAAAATAACGCATGCCTTGCTTACCTCAGTGGGAGAGAATCTGTGAAATAAAAGCATAGAGAAGTTACTTGAAAAGTGTAAAGGCCTGCCCAAGGGGCAGCAAACTCCGTGGCCTCGAGGCAAGTGAAGCAGGCCTGTTGGGAGGGACCTTACAGGGAACTAGAGAGACCACTTCCTATCCATGCGGATCTATTGATTATGACAATTAGACAATTGTCATTAGAACTTACAGTATTTCCAAGAAGTCCAAAATCCAAACATTTATACAAAATCTTCCTACTGCTACTTATTAACTGGTTCAAATTTTTGAAAAACATAACTAAGATGAACACTGTACAGGTCAAAGAATACATAACCAGAGGCTGCATTCCTCCCTTGGCAATCAGGTGTGACCTCTGGTCTTTACAAATGAAAGCAGCAAGAGATTTGGGCTACCTTAAGGACAGTCTTGGTCACAACCTACTAATTAAAATAGTCTCCAAATTAGACCATGTACCAACAAGGAGTCATCCAGAAGCCTCCTCATTTGGTTTGCTCAGAGACCAGAACAGCCAAGCTCTGAGGCAGGTTTCCCCTACCAAAGGTCCAGCCAGTGGTACCTTGTACAAACAAACAGGCCCTTCAAGGCTTGAAGTCCAAATAATTTTCTCTTTAGCAGCACCGCCCAACCAAACAAAAGTCTGCAGAGACTATCAATATGCCAGTCCCAGATAATCCATTTTAGGGTCATCACTGTTTATTCCAAGAAAGTGTGAATGGCACCACCTAGCCCAAACAGAGCAGATCATTGTATCCTGAGGCAAAAGCAAACAGCCTTTCCATGAATATTTAACTAAAAGCCATTGCTTATTGGTATTTGGCACAACTGGGCTGGTCCTATCTTCTGTGTTCTGAAACATGTCCTATGAAGAAGGTGATCAGAATGTTTTCTATTCTAACTTTCTTTGCCTTCATAGCCTGAAACTTACTATTAAGCAATTTTGAATTCAGATGATTCTCCCCAGGTCTTCTTCCCTGAGAACTAAATTCAAAGTAGTCTTGCCTGTGAGGACATCAGAGGTTTATCTGATTTATCTTATTGACAGGATCATTGTTGACAAAGGTGCTTAAAGGTATTCAGGAGGAAGTGAAGCTGCTTGTCTTGCTTAAATGTTGAAGCACAATGTTGATTTGGGAAAGAATCCTTGGGAGTTGAAATGAAGGTCTAAAGGTGGTGAACCCAGGGCATATTAAATAAAAGAAAAATAAAGGAAGAAAGAGCATCCAATCAGACCTACAAACCATATATCTTAAGCATGCATTTGAGGAATGTTCAAAGGTTTCCCTACCGCCAAATTGTTCATTTTCTAACCTAGCAAAAGGTGCCTGGAAGACTCATCTTTAATCACTTGACTAGGTTGATTTATTAAAAATACATAAATAACTACATTAAATACACACACAGGGAGTTAATATAGTTGGCCGTTGAGAGCTTGTGTCTCAGTTTGCATGAATGGTCCTGAACTATGACTATTGCCCTGGTGTACCACAGTGCCCCTTGTCACTCTTAAGAATGTCCCACTTGGACAATAGACTCTATGGTCACTGCAGGTATAAGTCACCCTAGGTCTCAGTATGACTGTGCTCTTCTCCAGCTGTGAGACTTACATGAAACTCCCTCCCTAATTCCTCATCTGTAAAATGAGAACGATGGTAACGCCTACTCCTCAAGGCTGCTGTGAAGGCAAAGTGTGATAATGAATCTTAAATGTTTAACCTGCAGTATAGTAAGTGCTCAATCCATTTTAGCTGTTACTGTTTAAAGATATGTCATCTGGGAAGAAATCTGTCATATGAGATTGAAACATCATCACCACAAAATGCTCCATCCATCTCAGGATATTTTAGGTAAAATACCTAAAATATGACCCCCAGAAATAACTCCATCACAGCCCCTACAGTACAACACAGGAACACTCAGGGATGGATCTGATACGTGCGATAGTGTCCCTCAGAGATGGGCAGCCGGGAACTCAGGAGGTGGGGCAAGCCTGCCTCAGGTCCCGTGGAATAGATGGCAGGGAGATGCTGCCCTCTCAGACGTGCTCAGGTTTTCAAAAGAATCAAAGCTGGGGGTCTACTATGCTCCCCTGCTTCTCTACCACCCCATCTCTCTCAGCTGTGAGCAATCAGCCTGAGCCTGACCGGGGTCAGCTGTGGCCACATACATGACTGTGGAGTCCTGGTCCTGCCCGCCTCCCTCGCCCTGCACTTCACCTTCTGGAGGATTTTCCCAGCTCCACATTTTCGAAGTGAAACCCCCCATTTCTCTTCCAGCTGTGGAGGACAAGGCCCAACTGTAATTTCAATGACAACAATAACAAATTCATGAGGGCCCAGCCCTTGCCATCTGTCTCAGGGGCGTGTCAGCCCTTTTATCAGTCATGAGGAATACTGTTTCACCAACCACCTAAACAAATGAGAGCAAGCCCATGGGTTTTCTGCAAAAGACAGACAATCAAATGAAGACTGGAACTGTCTGAATCCCCAGCACACGGCAGAGGTAAAATTTATCACTTGGCATTTGCATAATTCAGTGAGACTCCCCATTTAAAAGCTGACAAGTGCAACTGAAACAGAGTGTTGATTAGAAACTAGAAGGTAGATTTTTAAATGTTAAATTATCTATCAATCAGTCTCTGAAAGGTGACAAACTCTCTATATTGTAGGGACTTTGGTATTGGTGTGTGTTTTGTGTGGATGGATATGTATAACAGAATAGCTAGTATTTATTAAAGACTTCCCATGTGCCAGGAATTATGCCAAGTGCTTTGTTGCATTTAATTCTCATAATCACTCTAGGAATTGTACCCATTTTAGAGATGAGGATTTGAGGCTCAGAGCGAGGAAGTAATTTACCTGAGGTCATACAGGTATGAAGCCCCAGATATGAATGACAAAACTGATCTATCTGACTCCAGAAGCTATGGTCTAACCACTACCTCACCACAGGCCCTTGCACATGTACAAACACACATAGTTACTTTCCATTTCCTGTCCTGATGAGGACTGGCCCATGGCAAATCACCCGCCCCTCAAAAAAGGTAAGGGGAATCCTAGCTGGGCACAGGGAGAGAAGCTGGCAGTGTATGGAGCTGAGGGAAAGCTGGAACAAAGCAGAGTCAAACAAACAGATAATCCACCAAAGGATCAATCCCCTGGACCAGTCCAGGAATTAAACTGTGGGGCAGAAATTGACATGGTCAATTTAAAACCTTTATGCTAAAAACTGTTAACACTTATTGAATGCTTGATGTGTACCAGAAACTATTCTAAGCATTTTTGCACAAAATTGTTCATTTAATTCTCAAGGTTGTCTCTTAAACCCATTTTGCAGATGAGGAAACTGAGGCACAGGGATGTTACATACCCAGTCCAAGACCACAATTATAGGTCACAGAGTTAGTAATAGAACCCTGGAAATCTAGTTTAGGAACACAAATTCATAACACCTATGGTACATCTATGCTCCAAGCTCTTATGTTCTTGGGGAGTATATATTTTTGGTTGCAATTTTGCATGGGATCCAAAAGAAAACACAGCTCAGAATCCAATTTATAAGCTCTCTTGGTAAATAAGCACTATTTTTCTCTTTAGGACATGAAGAACTATCTACAGCACTGGGGAAGAACAAGCTTTATTGTTCACAGTAGCCGAATCACTATTTCCAAGATTATAAGAGCCATGTTGACTGCTGCCAACATTCATGGCAATGAATCATATTCCCAATCCATTTCTTTCCAGTTGACATCTGGAGCTCACGTGAAGTCAAGATGGGTGGTATCTCATTGTTACATATCAATATAGCTCTTCTGAAAAACTGGGAACATTACCCAGGCATAATAACCCTCATAAATAATCTACCAGCTTGAGGACATTAAATGTAAAGAAAAGATGACCTCTGACCTTCCATTCCCTTTAATGGTGCTTCATTAGTCTCACAAATGGAGGCAAATTCATAACAGGGGGAATCAATTCTGCCACTTGGAAATAATTAAGACATCTACATCAAACAACAGCTTTTTTTTATTCTTTCTAATTAAGTGATCCATCCCAGAGGAGTACTAAATTGGTCAGTGCAAATATAAATTACACTAAGCCTGAGTGTTTTAAGATCAATGTAGAAGGCTCCATGTTTCCCCTGTACTCTTCCGACACTTTACAGGCATTACACTACTGTCCTGACTGTGGCATCAAGAAACCAAAAGCCTGGATTCAGTTGGCAAGAAGACATTCAGAATACCCCACAAGCGGCCAAACTGTCCTCCTGTGTTACTGAAGATGCAATCCCAGTGACAAGGGTGACATCATGGGAAAACTCCTTAGAGTTCCGTCTGCAGCTCAATCCTACCCTTGGACTTCAAAATATCTACAGATAAAACATCTGGCTTGGAGATTAGTGGCTCAAATTTTGAAGGCTATGTCTTATACCTTTTGCTAGGCTGCCTTACCCTTCCTGAGATATTATCCTTGATGTGAAGGATTTATCCAAAAGCCCATGGATGGGTTTTTGCCATCATCAATCCTCATCCATCAGTAGAATGGAACTTCCATTCAGCCATCAGTAGAATGCCTGCTATGAGGCCAAGCCTGGTTTGTCTAAAAGCTTTGACTTCTAAATCAACTCAGAAATTACATGCACTGTTAACTAATCAAACTCACCATGTTTCTCCCAGGAAACTGAAGCAGGGATGAAAAGCAAACTAAATGTATTCAACTTTTTCTTTGCTTATGGGTAGAAAATTAATATTAGTTTAATATAACTTTGGAAGAGTCTTACTATCAACAAATGACCTATACCTTCAAAACTCACCAGGCAAGTATACAAGAGCATCTCACATCCACAGAGAGAAAACAGAGAAAAGAACACTGGATTTAGAGGCAAAGTACTCTATTCAAAACCTGGTTTTGTCACCTTTTAGTTGTGTGCCTATATGTCCACAAAAGGAGACTTCCAGCATTCAGCTCAATGCCTAAGACAGTGTCTGCCATGTATAAATATGTGCTCAGGAAGTGTGTGAATATAAATAGGTTCCCAAGTGAATGGGTCAATGAATGTCTTGTTCTTTGGAAAGCATATCTCCAAACAAGCTTTGAAGACTGGAGTCTGAGCTGAGTTCCCCTGAGCAGATCTTAAGAGAGGGTATATATAAGTGATTTATTAAGGAAGTTCTCCAAAGAGAAACTGCTAAGGTGCTAAGGGAGTGGAAGAAGCAGACAGGGAAGAGGACACACCAAGCAAGAGTGTGATGTCAGGTGACATCCCGGCCTGGGGAGCTCTGGAGCATAGCTCATGCCTCAGAGTCTGTCCTTCCTCAGGGAAAGGAGCTGAGCTTTCAACCTCCCATACCCATCAGGTATGGGGTATGGGGTGCATTGAGAGATGATGGGGCAAGACTCTGAGGATCAAGGTGCAAAACACAAAGCCCACAGAAGCTGAGGACAAGCACATAAAACCACCACAAGTGAGCCAAAGGAATCTGCTCAAGGCCCTGGTGAAGTCTTCTCCAACTGGTTTGCAAGCTTTTGTGCTTCTACAGACTAACACTGAGCAATAAGACATCTGGTCCTTTAACCTTGCAAAGGATGTTCTATCACATTTTTAGCATTTGATTCTTAAAACACAACTGTGTAATAGATGGGACATGCAGTATTATATCCATTAACGACAAACAGGGGATCTTGGACCCAGGGAAGAAAAATGGTTCGTTTCTGGTGAAACTAAATTGGCAAAAATAGTTATCCTTTATAAGACAGTAACTAGGGGAGAGCTGAATTGTTTGCTCAAGGTTATAGGCACTGGGAGACACTAGAGATGTTAATGCTCACTGTAGGCCTTGGAGAATGAGTATGATGTGAGTTTATAGCAGGCAGAGGAGAAAACATTTTAGATGAGAGAAGACCAGAGGAAGGAAATGCACAGGATAACCACTAGATAGATGGTCATCCTGAAGATGTCACTGAAGATAAGACATGTTGTTGTGTGATGTTATACAAAGAAAAAAAAAAACCGCTACCAATTAAATTATGACACAATGCTCTCTTTTCACTTAGAGTCTATGTTTTATATTTATTAAAGACTATTTTATACCTATTTACACATAGAAGTGACAACAATATGGACAGTTACCAAATTGAACTTCAAACATGCAATGACAATGCAATTACTTCTTACTGCCGTAAGACTGACAACAATCTGAGATGCATCAAATTACAAGACTCCTCCCAAATTTGTGTGTGTCTTAAAATTGATGAAATATGGTATCAACAAACTAAGATGAACTCCTTAATAAAATCTGAAGGCCTGAGAGATTGTTGAAGGGGAAAGCTGTTACCAAATGTGTTATTTATTGGGTTGTCTATGAATCACCTGCAACCATTTCCCACAGCACCAGTGGTTCATAGCCACATTTACTCAACTCTTACACTCAATAAATGCAGTATAGTCATCGTTCTTACAAGGAAGACAAATCCTTCAAAGAGAAGCTGTTGATACAAGCCTAGACTGTTTTGTATTTATGCTCAAAGGAGCTTATGATCATCTGTTCACACTTTTCCACCTAGTTACAGACACTGAGAACAACTGTCATTGAATTTTCTGGTTGAAATGTCCCTGCTGACAAACTCTAAGCCTACTCTGGCTGAGGAAAGTTTGAGTCACCAAAAACAGGGTGAGTTTTTCCTTCACAGTAAAGAAGTACAAGAATAATACATGGTCAGCTTAGTGTTACTCCTTTAAAAAAATACCCATGTCTCTTTCTCTTCAAATTCAGGTTCATCCTACCTAATCTTTTGTTGGAATCGAAAAATAATTGTTCGATTTTTTAAAATGTTCAACTTCTATTCTGTTTGAAATTGAAACCATTGAATTCTAAGATAATTGGCATCCAGCCTCGTTTCTCTATCCTTTATGAGACACACAGTGTCCTGTCTCAGGCTTATACCCACAACTTTGATCCTTTTCATAGACTAAATTGAAGGTTCAATGGGCCTAAGTGTCTCATTTCAAGTCAAGTCTTTATAATAATAAAGGGAAGGAGTCATCGTACTGTAGTCCCAAATTCAAAAGCATTTCTAACATTTTGAGATTAAATTAAAACCAGATTAGATTTAACTGTGTTTTTTTTTAGCAGAGTAAATCTATTACTTATACCTTCAGAAGATAGATTTTCTTAAAATGAAAAAACATAGTAAACTATTATTTTCAAGTGCTTTTCCACGTACAGTTCAGGTCTGTGGTATGGAGAGAGGACTCAGATGGGGCTGCTGGATGTGGGCGTTCTTTAAGAAGAGTATTGTCTATATCCAACTTCACAATCCAAGGTGGAGAAAGTGCATCTTAGCAGGAAACCACGTCCTTTACTTGGAATATTCCAAAACATATATTGGTTGAATTGACTGATGGTGTGTGTATCAGTGAACCCTGGAAGGGAAAAGATGGCATGCACAAACTGAAGAGAGTCTAAGAAAGGAACTATTTACCGTGGGCAGGAGGAGCTTAGGAGACCAACGAGAAATGGCAAGAGAGAGAGCCTGTTTTGAGCTCCTAAACCAGAAAGGGCAAGAGTTAGAGGCAGTTGCTGGAATGCTGAAGGATTCAGTCAGAGTCAGGACCTTCCATAACAGGATCGACTGATCCATGGTTAGGGGCAGGGAGGGAGCCAGGCGGGAAAAGACCCATCGTCATTCTCTAGTTTTCCCATCTCCTCCTCATGCCTTTCATTAACAAACCCAGTTGGAAGTCAGAGATCAACAGGGGTCAGAGTAAGGCAGATAATCTGGTGATGGATTGAAAGGGGCAGATGGAAGATACCCAGCGTGTTGTGGGATGTCAGGTTCTGCTTTAGGCAAAGGTGAGGTAAATGGTTTGTCTCTGACACCTCCTCAACCTTGTGACGGTCATCTCTTCCTGGTCCATCTCTTCCTAGGCTGGCCCACAGCTACCACCGGAAGTTCACCATCATCCTGCACTGCCTCCAGGACTGCCTCTGACCCCCATGTGACCCCCACAAGGGCTTGTCTTCCTTGAGTTACAGTCTGTATCTCAGAAGGGCACAGTCCTTATATTTCCACTTTACATTTTTCTACATCCCAATCCTTCAAGGAAGGTACTCCTTCCTAGGTGGCAAGCTGGCCAATCTAATAAATAATTCTATGCAAATATCTAATATCACTAATTGGAGATAATAATAAATTCTGAAGCTAGAAGAGTTCTGAGAAATTACTGGGTTGGCCAAAATGTTCGTTCGGTTTTTTTCCATAAGATGGCTCTAGTAGCACTTAGTTGTCTTTAACTTCATTTGAAACAATTTTGTTAGATTGTATGTGACAGCTGTCATATCAGCGTGCATTTTTAAAAAGGTTTATCAAAATTGGTGAATTTTTGTGTAGCCGTTTTAATATTGACAGTGGAAGAAAAAAGCAACATTTTTGGCATATTTTTCTTTATTATTTCAAGAAAGGTAAAAACGCAACTGAAACACTATGTGAAGTGTTTGTGATGTTTGTGAAGTTTCGTGCTAGAGATTTCTCGCTGGACAATGCTCCACGGTTGGGTAGACCAGTTGAAGTTGATAGAGATCAAATTGAGACATTAATTGAGAACAATCAACATTATACCACGTGGGAGATAGCCAACATACTCAAAATATCCAAATCAAGCGTGGAAAATCATTTGCACCAGCTTGGTTATGTTATTCGCTTTGATGTTTGGGTTCCACATAAGTTAAGCGAAAAAACCTCTTTGACTGTATTTCCACATGCAATTCTCTACTTAAAAGTAATGAAAACGTTCTGTTTTTAAAACAAATTGTGACAGGCGATGAAAAGTGGGTACTGTACAATAACGTGGAATGGAAGAGATTGTGGGGCAAGCGAAATGAACCACCACCAATCACACCAAAGGCTAGTTTTCATCCAAAGAAGATGATGTTGTGTATATGGTGGGATTGGAAGGAAGTCCTCTATTATGAGCTCCTTCCAGAAAACCAAACAATTAATTCCAACAAGTACTGCTCCCAATTAGACCAACTGAAAGCGGCACTTGACGAAAAGCGTACAGAAAACGCATAATCTTCCATCAGGATAACTCAATACCACATGTTTCTTTGATGACCATGCAAAAAACTGTTACAGCTTAGCTGGGAAGTTCTGATTCATCCGCCATGTACACCAGACATTGCATCCTCAGATTTCCATTGATTTCAGTCTTTACAAAATTCTCTTAATGGAAAAATTTCATTTCCCTGGAAGATTGTAAAAGGCATGTGGAACAGTTCTTTGCTCAAAATGATAAAAAATTTGGGGAAGAAAGAATTATGAAGTTGCCTGAAAAATGGCAGAAGGTAGTGGAACAAAAGGGTGAATACGTTGTTCAACAAAGTCCTGGTGAAAATGAAAAATGTATCTTTTATTTTTACTTAAAACCCAAAAGCACTTTTTTGACCAACCCAATATTTCTGGTGCTGTCAGAATATTTGATATAATAACATGAACATTTTATATAGGAGGCAACAAAGGTTAATGATGTAAGGTAACACACATAGCTTATGTACAATCCTACTTGGGGCAAAAGACATTTTGTTTTTAATAAAGACCATCAGGGAACCCAGTGTATCCCAAAGTGTGGGACTCCCCTTAATTAGGTGTCATTCACACGGCATCAAGAACACTGAATCACACCACACAGTGAGAAAGTGACTCTTTTTACACTCATCTCAACAATTTATTATGTTAAGGAGAAAAACTTGGTTTGGAGCTACGACATCTTACTCCCTCTTTTAACAAAAAGAAGTAAGCATCAGGCACAGACTTCAAGATCAGGCAATGGTTGATAGATCTAATTTAATAATATTTTATTTCCCTTAAACTTATACTTTGTGTCACATTCTATTTCATGATGAATAATAATGACCTTCGATATATGTTAATGACATTAAAATTTCCTTTTTCCTTCGATATATGTTAATGACATTAAAATTTCCTTTTTGTTAATGACATTAAAATTTTAAGTGTTAAAAGTAATCAATTCAAAGAAAAATATATGTAAAGAGTAGTAATATAGTTTTTTCATGGTTATATAAAAATAAAAGTATTAAGTGAAGCAATGTAGTTTGGGATTTGCAAAGAATTTTTATCTGTAATCCTGGAAGTTACATAAATTTGAATTATATATAATTTATTTGTGTGTGTGTGTATATATATATATATATATATAAATGTATTTTTAATAACAGGCAGAATTCTAACATGGCCCCCAATATTCCTTGGTATGCATACTCTGTACAATTCCTCCCCCTTGAGTGCAGACAGAACCTGGGAATATCATGGGATATCATTTTCATGATTATGTTACATTATAAGCAAAAGGGATTTTGCAAATATAATTAAGATCCTTATCAGTTGACTTTGACTTAATCAAAAGGGAGATTATCTCGGGTGGGCCTGACCTAATCTGTTGAGCCCATAGATGAGATAAGAAACAGCAGCAGAGGTTTTTCTGTTGTCCTAGAAGCAAACAGCCATGCTGTGAAAGGAATGGGCCCTGTGGCACAGACGGCACTGAGAGGGGTCTAAGGCCAACAGCTGGCGAGAAAACAGACCTAAGCCCTAGAGCCTCAAGAAAGAGACCCTGCCCACAGTCAGTGAGCTTGGAGGAGGAACCTGAGTTTCAGACAAGATCCCAGTGCTGGCTGACACCCTCATTTCAGCCTGATAAGATCCTGAGCAGAGGGCCCAGCTAACTCACATCCAGACTTCTGACCCACAGAAACTGTGAGATAATAAATGTGTGCTGTGTTAAGCTGCTAAATTTATTATAATTTGTTACATAGTATTGGGGGAAATATATATACACACACACACACACATACACACTCTCAGACATTTACACTGTAAAAGAATTTGGGAGAATTGAAGGAAAGCTTTACGGGAGCCTTCAGATTATACAGAAACTATAACACTACCTATACAATATAGGCAGTTTTGTATAAGTATGGAGCTACCTATTGAAACTATTCATCATTCACCTGCCAAGGAGAAATCACTGAATTTTCAGAGAACTATCTGGAGTCTTCCAAACCAGTGCTTGTCACCCTTCAGTGTGCTCACAAATCCCTCAAATATCTTAAAAAATCACAGACTCTGATTCAGGAGATGTGTTTTGGGGCCTGAGATTCTGCATTTCTACCAAGCTCCCAGGTGATGCCAATACTATCACTGTGAGTAATAACTGTCCAGATTTTTCCCCTTTTTCCAAATAGGGCTTTATCTAAGTTACAGCAAATGGTTTTCTAAATGGCCTTAGAGAGCTATCAGATACTATCTCCTTCCCATTATCCAACAGAGCAAGAGCCCTTCTATTGACTGTCCATTCAAAAAGTGAAAGGGCACTGGGACTTGTCCATCTCAGAAGTGAGATTTCCAAGACTGAGTTTAGCGGTCACTTCTCTGACACAGGGCAGGTCACAAGAGACTGGAAGTTTTGTTGAAATGTACGCCCAAGATTTGCAGCCTGGTCTAACCTCCATTCAAACTTCTGAGGCTGTGAAACTAGGCTGGAAGTCTTCGCATTTATTATAAGATTCTTGGTATTTCCTGTTTCCAGTCAGGCTGGCAATATCGCAAACACCGCCTCTCTAGTGGTTTTTGGTACTTCCACTAACCATCCCAGCTAGAATCCAGAGTAGTAAAGCAGCACACAAAAGACACCATGTTGGAAACAAGTGTGGTGGGAATTTTCATTTGTGTAACCTCCAAAGAGGTTTCATTTGGTTTTTACTATAGGTGGAACAAAGGTAATTTCCTCAACTACATAAAATCATGCACCTGGTTTTTCTTCCCCTCCCTTCTCACTGTCTAATATATTTCATTTCACCGTATTGGGTTGAGCTCTAAATCTGGAGACTAGAAAGGGATCTCTGGAGATTACCTGTCTGGTCTATTAGTAGTAAATCAACCACAAGTGCAGGCAAATGCACTCACAGATTTGTCTGAAGTTTAGGATAAACTGATAGCATCTCCAAAAGAGACTGGATAGTTGTATTGATTATTGAGGAAAAACTTCTCGCTCACGCTGACTGAGGAGAAGCAGAAAAGAGCTGGAGCAGGAACAACTGGCCAAAGTTGGGGAAAAGAGAAATTGTGGTCAATGCAGAGGTTGAAGATAGAGGCGACAAAGATAATAGACTTCTCAGGCAGCCAGGCAAACCCTTGAATCTAGGAACTGATTCAAGTACTAGGGATTTATCCAAAGTCAAAGAGGAAAAATAACAAAAGTGATCTTCAGAGAAGAAAAAACCCACACCCTCTTCTGAAAATTACCAAGTATTTCATCGTCAAGGCCTACATGACACACATTGCCTGTCAAAGTCAGTGATGTATTTAGCGTTACAATTACAGAGACTGGCCTTATTGAATGTGTAGATTTTGTGGCAAGGTGGAGCTAAGAGATGAAAAGAAACTGCTTTCGTGGGATTTGGTAGCAGACGCTGGGTAGCGGTCCCTTGCCACTCACCAACCTTGCCTGGCAGCAGCCGGGGAGTTGGATACCAGGATCCTCTAGCCGATGCACCTCTCCCAAGCACATCTTCCAGATTGAGGATTAAAGTTTTGGTAGCCTAATGCCGAGATAGGACTATTCCTTGATGCCACTTTTTGAAAGGTCTCTTCTTTTGTTCTGAAGCAACCTTGGCACTAGGCATCAAATGCCCCATCAATGCCCAGTGTCCAGGCATGACTTAGGAGACCCCAGGGTGCACTGATGCTGAGGGGTGTGTGGCAGAGAAAGTGTGGGATGAATTCTCCCCTTAAGGATCACACTGCAGTTTGCAGTAATCCCACTTATAATGTAGGAGTAACACAAACACACACACCCACACATACACAGTATACAAAAAAATTCAGAGGTTTATATAATACTTCAAATATATATATTTATATCTTTTTATATATATGTTTATATATGTATGTAAGAATGTATGTTTACTTCTGTGAGCTACTTAAGAAAAACTGTCTGAAGGAGGGACCAGGCATCAAGGCAGGAGACTCAGAATACAGGGAAGAAGGGTAGGTGTCTCTGCAGGGCATTTGGGGTGATAGAATCCCCACGCTAGATGGAGAGCGTGATGCATGAGACCAAGAGTCCAAACTCTAGGCTGTAACTTCCCATGTGACAATCACACCCATTTGTGAAAATAAAAGCTCCACTGACCATGTCCACCTCAGAGTTCTCTGGAAGAGGGTGATCCTCTCCATCCTTTGGCCAACATACCCGCTCCCCAGAGGGGACTTTCCCTCTGCCAGCATCACACTGGCCAGCACTAAACCATACTCCCCAAACCTCCCTGCCTGCCTCTGCCTCCACAACATGAATGAAGAAGAAAAATACACCCACTTAGAGAAGCCACAAGTCCCTGCCTCTACTCACTTTTCATTCTACCTCTCTGATCAACTTCAGTGTGAACCCAACAAGCTGCTACAGCAAAAAGTTAGCAACCTTGATTAGCAATTTGAAATCCTCTTGAAACTCCATACAGGATGGTCATACAGGATCAATGGAAGTTTAAAAAATAATCAGGGCTTCCCTGGTGGTGCAGTGGTGGAGAGTCTGCCTGCCAATGCAGGGGACGCGGGTTCGAGCCCTGGTCTGGGAGGATCCCACATGCCGTGGAGCAACTGGGCCCGTGAGCCACAATTACTGAGCCTGCGTGTCTGGAGCCTGTGCTCCGCAACAAGAGAGGCCGTGATAGTGAGAGGCCCATGCACCGCGATGAAGAGTGGCCCTCGCTTGCCACGACTAGAGAAAGCCCTCGCACAGAAACGAAGATCCAACACAGCCAGAAATAAATAAATAAATAAATTTAATTTTAAAGAAAACTCACTACCTATCTATTAAAAAAATAATAATAATAATCATACAAATTTTAAAAGTATCGCTGCCAAATAATTGCAGCTGACTCCGGGTCAGACAATGATACGTAGACCTCAGGACTGCAGGGCTTTTCTGAGCCTTCTCTACGTGTGCTGTGCACTTGCCTCTTGACCCTTGGATCTATCCCCCACCCTGACCCTGCTGTTCTGTAACACAGGGCTGGCCCCTGCGAGGTAAATTTCCCAGATCCCCTTGCCCATGTGGTTTCTAAGTATGTTGGGGCAATGAGGAACACTGGCCTTGGGGGCTAGGGCAGGAGAAAGGAAGAAGCCTGAGTATTTCTCCTCCTCACTCTGCCTTGAGTGGCTTCTCAGGAGAGGTGGAACCTCCTCCATGTCTCCAGGCAGGCTTTCCTCCTAGGATCCAGATCTCCCCAAGCAACCTCTGAGCTCTGTAGACACCGCCTCCCTGCTCTGTCCTCCAGCCCTACATATCCGCACTCTGCATTGTTCCTCTTTAGATTGCCTCACCTTCCCTTATTTTCAGCCCTTCCGATACCTCTCTGGTTCAGTTCCTACATTAAATTCTTTTTTTTTTAACATCTTTATTGGAGCATAATTGCTTTACAATGGTGCGTTAGTTTCTGCTATATAACAAAGTGAATCAGCTATACATTTACATATATCCCCTCCCTCTTGCGTCTCCCTCCCACCTTCCCTATCCCACCCCTCTAGGCGGTCACAAAGCACCGAGCTGATCTCCCTGTGCTTCCCACCTGCACAGGGTTGCTTCCCACTAACTACCTATTTTACATAGTCCATGTCACTCTCTCACTTCACCCCAGCTTATCTGTCCTCCTCGCTGTGTCCTCAAGTCCATTTTCTACATCTGTGTCTTTATTCCCATCCTGCCCCTAGGTTCTTCAGAACATTTTTTTTTCTTTTTTTTAGATTCCATATATATGTGTTAGCATACGGTATTTGTTTTTCTCTTTTTGACTTACTTCACTCTGTATGACAGACTCTATTTCCATCCCCCTCACTACAAAAAACTCAATTTTGTTTCTTTTTATGGCTGAGTAATATTCCATTGTATATATGTGCCACATCTTCTTTATCCATTCATCTGTTGATGGACACTTAGGTTGCTTCCATGTCCTGGCTATTGTAAATAGAGCTGCAATGAACATTGTGGTACATGACCCTTTTTGAATTATGGTTTTCTCAGGATATATGCCCAGTAGTGGAATTGTTGGGTCATAGGGTAGTTCTATTTTTAGTTTTTTAAGGAACCTCCATACTGTTTTCCATAGTGGCTGTATCAATTTACATTCCCACCAACAGTACAAGAGGGTTCCCTTTTCTCCACACCTTCTCCAGCATTTAGTGTTTGTAGATTTTTTGATGATGGCCATTCTGACTGGTGTAAGGTGATCCCTCAATGTAGTTTAGATTTGCATTGCTCTAATGATTAGTGATGTTGAGCATACTTTCATGTGTATGGGGCAATCTGTATATCTTCTTTGGAGAAATGTCTATTTAGGTCTTCTTCCCATTTTTGGATTGGGTTGTTTGTTTTTTTGATATTGAGCTACATGTGCTGCTTATATATTTTGGAGATTAATCCTTTGTCCATTGCTTCTTTGGCAAATATTTTCTCCCATTCTGAGGGCTGTCTTTTTGTCTTGTTTATGGTTTCCTTTGCTGTGCAAAAGCTTTTAAGTTTCATTAGGTCCCATTTGCTTATTCTTGTTTTTATTTCCATTTCTCTAGGAGGTGGGTCAAAAAGGATCTTGCTGTGATTTATGTCATAGAGTGTTCTGCCTATGTTTTCCTCTAAGAGTCTGATAGTGTCTGGCCTTACATTTAGGTCTTTAATCCATTTTGAGTTAATTTTTGTGTATAGTGTTAGGGAGTGTTCTAAATTCATTCTTTTACATGTAGCTTCCAGTTTTCCCAGCACCGTTTATTGAAGAGACAGTCTTTTCTCCATTGTATATTCTTGTCTCCTTTCTCAAAAATAAGGTGACCATATGTGCATGGGTTTATCTCTGGGCTTTCTATCCTGTACCATCGATCTATATTTCTGTTTTTGTGCCAATACCATACCATCTTGATTACTGTAGCTTTGTAGTATAGTCTGAAATCCAGGAGCCTGATTCCTCCAGCTCCGTTTTTCTTTCTCAAGATTGCTTTGGCTCTTCAGGGTCTTTTGTGTTTCCAAACAAATTGTGAAATTTTTTGTTCTAGTTCTGTGAAAAATGCCATTAGTATTTTGACAGGGATCCCATTGAATCTGTAGATTGCTTTGGGTTATATAGTCATTTTCACAATGTTGATTCTTCCAATCCAAGAACGTGGTATAGCTCTCCATCTGTTTGTATCATCTTTAATTTCTTTCATCGGTGTCTTATAGTTTTCTGCATACAAGTCTTTTGTTTCCTTAAGTAGGTTTATTCCTAGGTATTGCATTCTTTTTGTTGCAATGATAAATGGAAGTGTTTCCTTAATTTCTCTTTCAGATTTTTCATCATTAGTGTATAGGAATGCAGGAGAATCTGTGCATTAATTTTGTATCCTGCTACTTTACCAAATTCATTGATTAGCTCTAGTAGTTTTCTGGCAGCATCTTTAGGATTCTCTATGTATAGTATCATGTCATCTGTAAACAGTGATGGCTTTACTTCTTCTTTTCCGATTTGGATTCCTTTTATTTCTTTTTCTTCTCTGATTGCTGTGGCTAAAACTTCCAAAACTATGTTGAATAATAGTGGTGAGAGTGGACAACCTTGTCTTCTTCCTGATCTTAGAGGAAATGGTTTCAGTTTTTCACCACTGAGAATGATGTTTGCTGTGTGTTTGTCATATATGGCCTTTATTATGTTGAGGTAAGTTCCTTCTATGCCTACTTTCTGGAGGGTTTTTATCATAAATGGGTGTTCAATTTTGTCAAAAGCTTTCTCTGCATCTATTGAGATGATCATATGGTTTTTCTCCTTCAATTTGTTAATATGATGTATCACGTTGATTGATTTGCATATATTGAAGAACCTTTGCATTCCTGGGATAAACCCCACTTGATCATGGTGTATGATCCTTTTAATGTGCTGTTGGATTCTGTTTGGTAGTATTTTGTCAAGGATTTTTGCATCTATGTTCATCAGTGATATTGGCCTGTAGTTTTCTTTCTTTGTGACATCTTTGTCTGGTTTTGGTATCAGGGTGATGGTGGCCTTGTAGAATGAGTTTGGGAGTGTTCCTCCTTCTGCTATATTTTGGAAGAGTTTGAGAAGGGTAGGTATCAACTCTCTAAATATTTGATAGAATTCACCTGTGAAGCCATCTGGTCCTGGACTTTTGTTTGTTGGAAGATTTTTAATCACAGTCTCAATTTCAGTGCTTGTGATTGGTCTGTTTATATTTTCTATTTCTTCCTGGTTCAGTCTCGGAAGGTTGTGCTTTTCTAAGAGTTTGTCCATTTCTTCCAGGTTGTCTATTTTATTAGCATATAGTTGCTTGTAGTAATCTCTCATGATCCTTTGTACTTCTGCAGTGTCAGTTGTTACTTCTCCTTTTTCATTCCTAATTCTATTGATTTGAGTCTTCTCCCTTTTTTTCTTGATGAGTCTGGCTAATGGTTTATTAATTTTGTTTATCTTCTCAAAGAATCAGCTTTTAGTTTTATTGATCTTTGCTATTGTATTCTTCACTTCTTTTTCATTTATTTCTGATCTGATGTTTATGATGTCTTTCCTTCTGGTAACTTTGGGGTTTTTTTGTTCTTCTTTCTCTAATTGCTTTAGGTGTAAGGTTAGGTTGTTTATTTAAGATGTTTCTTGTTTCTTAAGGTAGGATTGTATTGCTATAAACTTCCCTCTTAGAACTGCTTTTGCTGCATCCCATAGGTTCTGGGTCATCGTGTTTTCATTGTCATTTGTTTCTAGGTATTTTTTGATTTCTTCTTTGATTTCTTCAGTGACCTCTTGGTTATTTAGTAGTGTATTGTTCAGCCTCCATGTGTTTGTATTTTTTACAGATTTTTTCCTGTAATTGATATCTAGTCTCATAGCATTGTGGTCAGAAAAGATACTTGATACCATTTCAATTTTCTTAAATTAACCAAGGCTTGTGTTGTGACCCAAGATATGATCTATCCTGGAGAATGTTCCATGAGTACTTGAGAAGAAAGTGTATTCTGTTGTCTGTGGATGGAATGTCCTATAAATATCAATTAAGTCCATCTTGTTTAATGTATCATTTGAAGCTTGTGTTTCCTTATTTATTTCCATTTTGGATGATCTGTCCATTGGTGAAACTGGGGTGTTAAAGTCCCCCTACTATGATTGTGTTACTGTTGATTTCCCCTTTTATGGCTGTTAGCATTTGCCTTATGTATTGAGGTGCTCCTATGTTGGGTGCATAAATATTTACAATTGTTATATCTTCTTGGATTGATCCCTTGATCATTATGTAGTGTCCTTCTTTGGCTTTTGTAATAGTCTTTATATTAAAGTCTATTTTGTCTGATATGAGAATTGCTATTCCAGCTTTCTTTTGATTTCCATTTGCATGGAATATCTTTTTCCATCCCTTCACTTTCAGTCTGTACGTGTCCCTAGGTCTGAAGTGGGTCTCTTGTAGACAGCATATATACGGGTCTTGTTTTTGTATCCATTCAGCCAGTTTAAGTCTTTTGGTGGGAGCATTTAATTCATTTACATTTAAGGTAATTATCAATATGTATGTTCCTATTACCAGTTTCTTAATTGTTTTGGGTTTGTTATTGGAGGTCTTTTCCTTCTGTTGTGTTTCCTGCCTAGAGAAGTTCCTTTAGCATTTGTTGTAGAGCTGGTTTGGTGGTGCTGAATTCTCTCAGCTTTTGCTTGTCTGTAAAGGTTTTAATTTCTCCGTTGAATCTGAATGAGATCCTTGCTGGGTAGAGTAATCTTAGTTGTAGGTTTTTCCCTTTTATCACTTTAAATATGTCCTGCCACTCCCTTCTGGCTTGCAGAGTTTCTGCTGAAAGATCAGCTGTTAACCTTATGGGGATTCCCTTCTATGTTATTTGTTGTTTTTCCCTTGCTGCTTTTAACATTTTTTCTTTGTATTTAATTTTTGATAGTTTGATTAATATGTGTCTTGTCGTGTTTCTCCTTGGATTTATCCTGTATGGGACTCTCTGCACTTCCTGGACTTGATTGTCTATTTCCTTTCCTATATTAGGGAAGATTTCAACTATAATCTCTTCAAATATTTTCTCAGTCCCTTTCTTTTTCTCTTCTTCTTCTGGGACCCCTATAATTCAAATGTTGGTGCATTTAGTGTTGTCCCAGAGGTCTCTAAGACTGTAGTCAATTCTTTTCATTCTTTTTTTCTTTATTCTTCTCTGCAGTAGTTATTTCCACTACTTTATCTTCCAGGTCACTTATCCATTCTTCTGCCTCAGTTATTCTGCTATTGATTCCTTGTAGAGAATTTTTAATTTCCTTTATTGTGTTGTTCATCATTGTTTGTTTCCTCTTTAGTTCTTCTAGGTCCTTGTTAAACGTTTCTTGTATTTTTCTCCATTCTATTTCCAAGATTTTGGATCATCTTTACTATCATTACTCTGAATTCTTTTTCAGGTAGACTGCCTAGTTCCTCTTCATTTGTTTGTTCTGGTGGGTTTTTACCTTGCTCCTTCATCTTCTGTGTGTTTCTCTGTCTTCTCACTTTGCTTAACTTACTGTGTTTGGGGGGTCTTCTTTTCACAGGCTGCAGGTTTGTGGTTCCCATTGTTTTTGGTGTCTGCCCCCAGTGGCTAAGGTTGGTTCAGTGGCTTGTGTAGGCTTCCTGGTGGAGGGGACTACTGCCTGTGTTCTGGTGGATGAGTCTGGACCTTGTCTTTCTGGTGGGCAGGACCACGTCAGGTGGTGTGTTTTGGGGTGTCTGTGACCTTATTATGATTTTAGGCAGCCTCTCTGCTAATGGGTGGGGTTGTGTTCCTGTCTTGCTAGTTGTTTGGTATAGGGTGTCCAGCACAGTAGCTTGCTGGTTGTTGAGTGGAGCTGGGTCTTAGCGTTGAGATGGAGATCTCTGGGAGAGCTTTTGCCATTTGATATTATGTGGAGCCAGGAGTTCTCTGGTGGACCAATGTCCTGAACTCAGCTCCCCCACCTCAGAGGCAAACACCTGACACCTGGCCGGAGCACCAGGACCCTTTCAGCCACACAGCTCAGAAGAAAAAGGAGAAAAAAAAAAATAAATAAATAAAATAAAATAAAATAATATAAAATAAAATTTAAAAGTTATTAAAATTAAAAAAATAAAAATTATTAAAAATTTTTAAAAATTTAAAAGTAAGGAAAAAAAGAATGAAAGAAGAGAGCAACCAAACCAAAAACAAATCCACCAGTGATAACAAGTGCTAAAAACTATACTTAAAAAAAAAAAAATGACAGACAGAACCCTAGACAAATGGTAAAAGCAAAGCTATACAGACAAAATCACACATGGAAGCATACACATACACACTCACAAAAAGAGAAAAAGGAAAAATATATATATATATTAAAAAATAAAAGAAGGAAGAGAGCAACCAAATCAATAAACAAATCTACCAATGATAATAAACTCTAAATACTAAACTAAGGTAAACATAAAACCAGAAACAAATTCGATACAGAAAGCAAACCCTAAGTCTACAGTTGCTCCCAAAGTCCACTGCCTCAATTTTGGGATGATTCGTTGTCTATTCAGGTATTCCACAGATGCAGGGTACATCAAGTTGATTGTGGAGATTTAATCCACTGCTCCTGAGGCTGCTGGGAGAGATTTCCCTTTCTCTTCTTTGTTCACACAGCTCCCGGGGTTCAGCTTTAGATTTGGCCCCGCCTCTGCATGTAGGTTGCCTGAAGGCATCTCTTCTTCACTCAGACAGGACGGGGTTAAAGTAGCAGCTGATTCGGGGGCTCTGGCTCACTCAGGCCGGGGTGAGGGAGGGGTACGGACTGTGGGGTTAGCCTGCGGCGGCAGAGGCCAGCGTGACGTTGCACCAGCCTGGGGCACGCCGTGTGCTCTCCTGGGGATGTTGTCCCTGGATCATGGGACCCTGGCAGTGGCGGGCTGCACAGGCTTCCGGGAGGGGCAGTGTGGATAGTGACCTGTGCTTGCACACAGGCTTCTTGGTGGCTGCAGCAGTGGCCTTAGCATTTCATGCCTGTCCCTGGTGTCTGTGCTGATAGCTGAAGCTCGTGCCCATCTCTGGAGCTCGTTTAGCAGTGCTCTGAATCCCTTCTTCTCGTGCACCCTGAAACAATTGTCTCTTGCCTCTTCGGCAGCTCCAGATTTTTTTCCCGGACTCCCTCCCGGCTAGCTGTGGCACACTAGCCCCCTTCAGGCTGCGTTCACACAGCCAACCCCAGTCCTCTCCTTGGGATCTGACCTCCCAAGCCAGAGCCTCAGCTCCCAGCCCCCACCTGTCCCGGCCAGCGGGTGAGCAGACAAGCCTCTCAGGCTGATGAATGCTGGTCGGCACTGATCCTCTGTGCAGGAATCTCTCCGCTTTGCCCTCTGCACCCCTGTTGCTGTGCTCTCCTCCGTGGCTCTGAAGCTCCCCCATCCTCGGTCTCCACCAGTGAAGGGGTTTCCTAGTGTGTGGAAACTTTTCCTCCCTCACAGCTCCCTCCCAGAGGTGCAGGTCCTGTCCCTATACTTTTGTCTCTGTTTTTTCTTTTTTCTTTTGCCCTACCCAGGTACATGGGGAATTTCTTGCCTTTTTGGAAGTCTGAGGTCTTCTGCCAGCGTTCAGTAGGTGTTCTGTAGGAGTTGTTCCACATGTAGATGTATTTATGATGTATTTGTGGGGAGAAAGGTGATCTCCATGTCTTACTCCTCCGCCATCTTACTTTTTAACACTAACACCCTATGTGAAGTATTGCCAAAAATCTAATAAACTCTGTACATATAACTACCAGTTTACAGGAAGTAAAAGAATAGAGAAACATGCTAAAAAATACAGTGGCAATCCAATGAATATCCAGGGGAAACCCCAGGACAAGGGATCTGATTTCTTCAAAAAATAAGGAATTATTGGAGGCAGCCTTCCGCGGGTCTGAGCACCGGCTAATTGCGGACTGAGTCTACCTCCACAGGATCACTTTGCCTAAGAGAAAAAGCCAGGTGTGCGGGAGAAGCTCCGGTGCGCTGAGACCCGCCCCCCCATTAAATTCTATTAAACCACTTTGTGTGGGTTCAGTTTTCTTGAAAAACCATAATGGTTACAAAACACATAATTGTTTTATGCCTCTTCAAGAGGAAGAATGAACATGCCCAAGACTTATTTCGCCATATTCCCTTCGCTTTTGTGACCACCTATAACCTTCCTGCAGAGGAGCTGGTAAATTCTGTTAAGATACATTTGCCTGTTTTTGCAAAGTTCTACCTCCTAAACCCAGAATACTTTCACATGAAATGAAGGACACCCTCTAGGACATTGCACGGCCTCTGAAGGCCAAAGATGACACAGATAAGCCCATAATTAAACCTCCAAGAAGGGATGAGAGGAGAGGAGGCATCCCAGAGCTGAAGGCCAATTTCTAGAACCCAAATGGCTCCCACCAAAAATGCAGGTCATCCACACGAACCAGTGTCTTTGTTCCTTGAAAGTCAAGGAGAAGAGCATACTCTACTGACCCCCTAGAATCATGCCCTCCAGCTCTGGCTCAACTCTCAGTACCACTTAGAACTTACACAGTACTTTCTATCTTCAAAGAACTATGTGGACATTAACCAATTATTCTGTTCTTGGCCCTATGCCGGGTTACACTATCAAGATTTGACAAACGCTTTGTACTCTCTGTAGTTCTGTAGGAATGTAGGTTTGTCTATTTCAATGAAAACTGAAGCCAAGCTGGGACCTTCGGCTGAAGGAAGCCTTGACGATTTAATATTTAATACAAACATCCTGTTCTCATAAATTGATCCTCTTTAACAGAAAAAAGAATTGTCATTAGAACACAGCTGAGCAAAAAAGGAAAAGGTTATAAACTTTGAAAAGAACAAAATAGTTAATGTTTGGAGCTTTGTAAGTGTTTTCAACAGACAGTTATGCAGCTGTGGTAACTTGGGAGGTGGGCTTTTGCTTCACCTCCTTTCATCTGCCGATGGGTGCCTGTTATTGAAGGTTTACATTTTGTTTATGCTCTCCATGATGTGCAGATATTTTCTTTGCCTTTTGAATTTCCTCCCTCTTGCTTCCCCTTTGAGGCTCTTTTGCTTCTCATTCACTGAGCTGATGAAGAGCGAGAGAGAAATGAGTCCTTAAAAAGAAAGCTACTTGCTTAAAGCAAGATCAGGGACCACGGACGGAGCTGCCGTCCAAGCCTCTCCACCCTGTTCCTTCTCCAGCCTGATCTCTGCCCTAAGAGGACCACCCTCTCCATCCAGGCCTTCCTCACTGCCTCTTCTGAGAGTCATGCTGCAGAACTGGCTCTCTGCAATGGAAATCAAGGCAACTGGCTCCAATGCCAGAACTTCACTGTGGCAAAAATATCTACACTTTTCGTCAGACTTCTGAGCATCAGACAACTGGAGTATAACCAAGACCCACGAAATACCATTTGCAATCTGGTCTTGATTTAAAAGCCGACCACATGGCATTTGCACTTCTCCTTGACTGACAAGTTCCTTCGCAAAGCAGCCTTGGCTTTCCTGTCCTGCTTGTCCCTGGGACTTCAGATAAGTAATTTTGGCATTGGCTACGCTCAAAAATATTCTACCAGGGAATGGAGCTATATGATCATCCCTAAAGGATAAGGGGTCAACCCTAATAACATTATGCCTCAATCAAAAATAGAAAAAAATAGAGACAACTTGGGTTTCAAAGAGCGTTAGCAGTCAACAAGCTGCTATTTCATGGTGGGGCACTTGGTGATTAAAGTTTCCACTGGAGACTCAAGCACTGTTAATGGCTGGCATTTAGTAAAGCAAAGAAAAACAGAGGTTTATAAGAATCCTAGAAAAATTCCCTCCCACGGATTCCCGTGCCCTGGATTCCATTTAACAATGTATTGAAATCATAATCTCACTTAAAGGTTTGACTCCAGTGACCCCAGTTTTCAGCGATTTATTCTTGTTTCTTACAACTCCTGTATTATCTATTCTCTTTCTCTCCCATATAGATATTATGTCATACTGCCTTATAGTATTATATTCTATATTATTTATAATTTTGTGAGTATATGTTTTGTCTTTTTGTCTTAGCTTGGGAAAAGCAGCAGAACCTGAGACAAGGATGCAGCTACCTCCTGGAAGTGTCCAGCTGCAAAGTGAGAGACTGGAGCATTTACCCACCAGGTCCCATCCCCCACTGTACAAGCATCAGCCCTGGGTGTATTGATTCCCCAGCTCTCCTGAGTAGCTCTGAACCAGCCAGACAAGCTCCAGCTTCCATGGCTTGGCAGGAGCCTCGGGGGCAGAGCAGAGAAAGCTACGTAGCACACCCTCTAAGTGAGATGCTGACAGCTGGAGTTGAGTCTTGAGGTCATGGAATTGTCTCCCACACGTGGGCTGAAACCAGAAGTGGGCCATGAGTCTGTGATGCCAATACCAGTGGCATTGCTGTGTCTATCATGCCAACTTGGGCTGCAAGTTTCTCAGGGCAGAGGCTGTCTTCTCTGATTTGGTACCATCCATGCACCTTGCACAGCACCAGGTATTTGGAGGGAGGAGCAATAAATATTTCTGATGAGAACAAGTTCAGGATAAATCAATCATGTATCACCCAATGCTTCTTTTCTCTCCTTCTATCTTCTTACTCTTAATTTCATTTGCCATTCTGCTAATATTTTATAACAAAACAGATAGTTGAGCCATGGTAGAAAGAGCATTGAAAGTTACAGTGGCAGTGCCTGCGTTTGAGTCTTAGCTCAGCCTTAGACTAACTGAGTGGCATTGGGCAGGTCAAAAGTCTCTCCAAGCTTTGATTTCCAAATCTGTAAGATGCTTTCCTGTTGAGATTAATATCAAAATGAGCATATGGCCTGTGTGAAAAGTAGTTGGAAACCATTGAAATGTGTAAGGGACATTCCTCCTCCTCATCCCCATGGACAGCTGCTTCCTCAATATCCACTCTTCCAGTGTAAAAGTCTGAGCATTGCTAATTGCCCATGAGACACAGAACATAGGAAAGTGATATAGTCTGACCAGGGTCCCCTGCTACCTGATGAATTCTGAGCCATTTCACAACTTCTGGTCAATACACATCTTCCTAGAAGAGTAGATCTCACCAGCCCCCTTTGGTAAGAAAACGTTGTCATGCAAAGTCCCCAAATCAGCCACTTTTCTCAAAACCCCGGCTTATTTCCCTAAAGCCTTCCACTGTATCATTTACTTTCTACCACAAATAATGTTTATATAATAATCCATCTCAAAATGCCACTGCTTAAAACAAAAGTCACTATGAAAAAAGGATATAGATTGGTGAGTGAATAGAAGGCTGGGTAGATAGATAGATATATGATAAAACAAATATAGTAAAATACTACGTGGTGAGTAAATGGCTGTTCACTGAAAACTCCATTCAATTTTTCTGTATGTTTGAATTTTTCGTTAAAAAATGTCAAAAGAAAAATTAAACATTATTTAGTTCACAAACGCAGGCATACCTCTTTTTATTGCACTTGGCTTGCACTTCACAGATATTATGTTTTTTACAAATTGAAGGTTTGTGACAACCCTGCATCGAGCAAGTCTATCTGTGCCATTTTTGAACAGCATTTGCTCACTTTGTGTCTCTGTGTCACATTTTGGTAACTATCAAAATATTTCAAACCCTCCCACCAGCAAAAAGATCACAACTAGCTAAAGGCTCAGATGATGGTTAGCATTTTTAGCAATAGTTTTTTTTAATTAACGTATGCACATTAGACATAACGCTATTGCACATTTAGTAGACTACAATATAGTGTAAATGTAACTTTTACATGCACTGGTAAACCAAAAAAATCCTGTGACCCACTTTATTGCAATATTTGCTTTATTGCAGTGGTCTGGAACTGAACCAGCGATGTCTCTGAGGTCTGTCTGTATGCGGGTTCCTCTGATGGGGGCTGGGCTGGGTTGATCTTGGCTGAGCGTGCTCATGCTCCTGTCCTGTAAACTGCTGGATCCACTTGGGACATGTGGTCTAGGATGGCCTTACCTGGGATAACTCTCTTCCATATTTTGTCCTCCAGCAGGCTAGCAGGGGTTTGGTCGCATCATGGTCACAGGAATTCAGAGAAGTAGAATTGTGCAAGGCTTCTTGAGTTCTTGGCTTGGAAATGTCACACTATCACTTTTGCTGCAGACTATTGGCCAAAGCAACTCATAAAGCCAGCTCAGATTCAAGGGGTAGGGAAATAATAAATAAGAAAAGTGAAGACCTGGGGTCATTTTTGCAATTGACTGCATCTAGCTTGCTGGTTGCTAACCACTGTTACCACAAAGCCATGGAGCTTCCACATTCAGACTTACATACTCAATTTCTATCACTCACCAGCAGTCACATGCATAGAACTTTTGGGGTCTAGACATCCTCAGACCCCAGAAGAGAGGGATTGTACTTTAAGATCTATATTGGTCAGGTGAGACTGCAGGCCAAGTAAAGTTAGTAATTGCCCTCCGGAAGCACTAATCAGGAAGTGAAGGTGCTACCATTCACACTCAGGGGTCCTACTGCCCACAGCCGTCTCCATCAACCAATCCTATGGCTTGCCCTAAACCCATAGGTCTCCCTATGCAATCTCCTTCTTGGTGCATTGTTTTCCTTCACTTACTGCTTGTGGGCTGTCCCTTGTAAACTAAGATGAGGTCACTGACCCACCTTTCCTAGAGCTCGAACCTTCCCTCTGTTCGGCAGAGATTTTAGGGTTCATCAAGCCTGCCATCATCAGATGTCTCCTGGTCCTCCTCATAATCAGAGGAATTAGATGGACATAAGCAATGCAGCCTTGGTCAGAGAATAAACTGTCTCTTTGTGCTGAGTGCTACAAACATGCCTGGGGTGAAAACTCCAACATCATTACCATCATACTAACAGACCACTGGCTCAGACAGCAGCTAACAACAGGGGTGATGGCAAACACAACACTCTAAAAACTGGGAAACCTAGTAAGCATTGCCCTCTTGAAAGCCAATTCATGTGGAGGGTCTTTCAGCAAACTTATGTTACCAGTCTCAGTAAAGAGAAGCAGACAGTGATAATTACTTCCTAATAAGGACCATTGAGGTATTAGTAAGCGAGCTATGGAATTAAGCTTTTCTTGTTAGCCACTTACCAAACTCAAAGACTATGAGATTTATGAGTTTTTAATTAGCCTTTTCATTACATCATTAGTACTTCCCTACTCCTGCCACACAGAGAGAGCAGAAAGCTCTAATTTATGGTGTTTATTGATTATGTTATTTGATTAAAGATGACAGCTAGGCTTGTCTAGCATTCTCAAGAGCTGAGGAGAGGATGAGTTAGAGTGAGGAGTTAGGGTGGGTGAGAAGTTGGACATCAGGGAAAAACGAACACTTTTTTAGCTCGACATGAATGAAATCACAGATTCCTTGCCCCATTCCCTTTGACATAGAAGATATTAGCATAGCCTGTAAAAGGACCTCCTTAATTTCTTAAAAAATAACAGTAAATAGGAGAGAGAGAACAGAGAACTGAAATATTTGCAACAATACTCGTTTTAATAGGTCAGATGACGCCAGAGATGTAAGCCACACCCACCCTAAGTACAAATCAGATACTTCTGTCCACTAGACCTCCATTTAGACTCAAAGAGTAGACACTGGTGTAGTGACCTTCGGAGCCCAAGATGAGTGACTACTTTCCACGTACCTGCATCCTCCATCTGTAAAAGGAGGGATTAAAACTAGGTCCTTTTTCAGATGTCTTCCACCACTAATATTCCAGGACCCCGAAGTCAACATCTAATACCTGCCTTCCCCAGGCCAGTCACCCTTACCAGTGCTGAGTCCCCAAAACAATCCTGGAAGGTTGGCATCATACTAAACCCTGTTTTCCTAAGACTTACAAGGGTTCCAAGACTTGCTGGTTCCCTGCTACTCACAGGTGGTGTGAGGAAGAGCAGCACAGGCATCCCAGGGAGCCTGCGGGAGAGGCAGAGTTTCAGGCCCCACCCACACCTACTGGGTCTGAATCTACAGTTTAACAAAACCCCCAGGGAATGCGTACCCATGGCACATTTTAAGAGGCATTGCCCTAGGTCACAAAGCCACAATATGTCAAAGTCAGAAGGCAAATTCAACACCACCCCCCACCCCAATATTGCATCCTGTATTTTCCCACCCATACCACACCCATGAGTCTTCCTTCCAGAAGAAACAGGCACTTGTTTAGCTCTTCTTATCAGCCATGGTCAGGATGCCAAGTAAATGTCCCGATACCCTCTGCAATGTTTCTCCAAGGTGCTTTTTTAAACCTATTACAGTAAGTCCCCTACATACGAACCTTCAAGTTGAGAACTTTCAAATTATTACGTGCATGCATCCTCTACAAGTGGCTGTGCTTTTGTGTACTTAACAGTCCTGTATAGATTACAGTAGTACAGTATCTTTTATTTCAAGCCCAGGATGTCACCTATGACAAGAATAAAAGAGCTACTACTCAGACATCACTGGATCGTTTTTTCAGGAGGGTAGATAGAATTGAATCCAGCAAGGAACCAGAACCTGTGCCATCAATGTCAGGCATGAGTGAAATTGCAGCTTGCCCTCCATCTCCTATTGCTGATGATTCTTCAGCTCTACCATCTCCACCTCCTCTCCCTCCTCCAGTCAGTAACTCTTCTTGCCTGTTCACTCGAAGCCAGCCCCTGTACGCCAGCTGTTGTACTGTACTACTGTACTTTTCAAGGTACTGTACTTTTCAAGGTACTGTACTGTAAGATTTAAAATGTTTTCTTTATATTTTGTGTTTGTTGGTTTTTTATGTATTATTTGTGTGAAAAGTATTATAAACCTATTACAGTACAGTACTATAGAGCCAATTGTGTACCTAAGCTAACTTTGTTGGACTTACAAACAAATTGGACTTATGAACACACTCTCGGAATGGAATTTGTTCGTATGTAAGGGACTTACATACTTACTTACTGTACACACCACCAGAATCATAGAATCTTTCACTTGATGGTTTGCATACCATGTAATTAAATTAATTACACCCCCATGTAATTAAATTAATTTAGAATCCAAAATGACAGCTTTGCCAATAGTCTTGGAAATGATAGATAAACCAACTTTTCAAATGACTTTAAAGATAAGACCCAGGAATAAAACTAAAAGAAAAGCAAAGAGGTTTTTTTTTCCTTCTGTCTATGAAAAGATTCTTTTTAAAAAAAAAACTTAAAATAATTAATTTTTTTAAAAAGTTTGTTGATGATGGGGTGGCAAAGGGCCACGAAAAGCAGCAGGAAGGACTTGCTTTAAGGAGAATTGGCCTTGGTTTCTCTCTTGATGCTTCAGCTTAGAAAACATCAGAGGGGACCTCCGCTTAGCTGTGCGCAGTGCCGGTCTGGAGACCCCTGGGCAGACTAGGCCCCCATTGGTTGGGTTACTCTGGAGCTGTAAACACGGTGCTCTCCCAATCTGCTTTCCAAGATGAACTGTATATAGAGCATGTGTGTGGCGGGAGATGATAGCTCGCTTGAGGCTTTCAGCGATCGATGTTTACAGACTATAATGGAAACCACAAGTTTCTTCTTTAACTCAAGTCAGTATACATTCCTTCAACCCGCAGGCAAATTGGAGCAGGGAGGGGGGTTGGGAGAGGTTCACAATGAGTCATCATTTCACATTTTTTAACAGCTTAATGAGCATCTAGAAATGCCGTATTAGCCAGCAAAAATACAGAGTCTTCTTTCCCCACCAATTTCAGCAATGACCCTATTTGGATGTGGAATTTCTTGAGCATCTATTTTCAGTGACTCTCCTCATGGAAGGTGAATGAATACTGTCTCTGCCACAGAGTTACAAACAAAAACATATGAAAGGCCCCACAGCTAACTTTAAGTTAATAACTTTCCCTCATTTTGCCCCAAGTCTGGGAAGAGAAAAAAGTGATTTCTCCTAGGTTCCATTAATCCTCTGGAAACCCCAGCCCAGGGTGCTTGGAAGGAAAGACAGAATTCTCAGATCTGCAGAGCAGTTCCCTCAGCCAAGTTCCACGGTGCTAACAGACAGATGTAAATATAGCTGAGGTTCTACAGCCACAGCTGTGTGCCTCTGGATCTCTCAGATCTATGTGTGTGATCATCAGAATTTTTCAGATCATCTAAAATAGCAGTCTCTGTGTGTCTTGGCAACTTTGGTATCCTGACCCACTTTTATATTTTATTTTCAGGGGCCACGTGCATAATCTGGGTAAAATAATGGGCAAAAGTACAGGATTTCCCAAAGCGACTTAATGTCTTGAATGTATCTGTGTTTGTACATAGATATTTTAATGCAATATTAAACATCATTAACATTTCAATATCTCTGATAATTGAGAGAGAGAAACTGAGTTTGTTCCAAGTTTTTTCCTGAGCTCCTAATAAATTATCCTTTGTCTTTTCACTTTTCTTTCTCCAATCCTTTTTAATATTATAGGCTGACCATATACTGGCTCCCAAGCCAGCTACAAGGTCTGAAGTATCCCCTTTGTCCTTTAGACCAATATTTGAATCTCTTGGATCAGTGTCAATTCTGCATCAGCCTAAAGGAAGGAGATGTCAAGAGTCACCCAGTTTCATGAGAATAATTCTGTGAGATTTTCTTCTTGAATTTACAAAACATAAAATGCAAGGGTACCCTTTCTGTAATAAAGGCAGGGTACATGACTTTGAGATCTTGTGGACATTTCTTCATGTCCCTACAGATTAGCTTTAAAACTACCTGCTATTTTAGAGCAAACATTTGTTTAAAGATTGAATTAACTCCTATAGAATTTGTGGCAATCGAGAAAAATATTCCTATTATATAATTCTGTGTGAATTCAATTGAGTTTCAGCTCAAAAGAATCTGGAATTCTTATCATAGATGATAGGAAAATAAAGGGTTAAAGAAGTAAATACGTTTTTAATTGGTTTCTAAACTATGCTGATTTCACTGGGTAAATTCCTCAGAATAAAGTTAATTGACCTTTTTAATAAAAAGGTCATCTCTCTACATTTATCATTCAATCTTATCATAGCACACTACTATTCAGTATAGTCTTCTGAGGACTCAGGATAATTTCATGACTTTTACCTCAGTTTTCACTCTTTTTCTTCTCCTTTTCTGGAGGAAATCCATGTGTCCTGTGGACTGTGGGCCCCCAAAAGGAGGTTGTAACTATATACGAAGGGATGTGTGGACAGAGCAATTTCCATATTTGTCCTCTCATTCATTCTTTAATTCATTCAGCAGCTATTTATTGAGAATCTAGTATGTATGCCATGCTAGTGGCTGGGAGACTGGCAATTGACAGAACTCATGCATTCATGTAGCTTCCATTTTAATGGGGTTATAAAGTGTGGCTAGTGGTGATTAAATAACTAATTAACAAGATAAATTAATAAGAAAAATATCAAATGGTGTTGCATGCCATGTAACAAATTAAAGGTAAGTGGACTTCATTTGGATCCTGATTGAAAAACCAATTGTAAAAGACATTTTTGAATCAATCAAGGAAAACTGAACACTATGTATTTTATGATATTAAAAAACAATGCTAATTTTGTTCGATAGTGGTTTTATGCTGATGTTTAAAAAGAAAGATAAGTCCTTATCTATTAGAGACACCTACTGAAGTGCTTACAAGTGAATTTGCTAGGATTTGCTTAAGAACTTTCTCAAAAGAAGGAGTGATGATAGAAAAACAAGAAAGGCGGAAAGAATGGTTGTTATTGCTAGGTGATGACCACAAAGGATTCACTGTACTGTTTTCTCTACATTCGTGTGTGTTTGAAAATATCCTTAAAAGTTAATAATCATAATCATAATGCCTTATTGCATTGGTGTGCAGAATTAACATTGCCTGAACACCAGGATATGGCAGCTGCCCTGCCGACACAATTATTGTGGCCACTCCATAGGAACAGGATGGATCCCCACCCAAAATTTGGTTCAGATGTCAAGAATAATGATGCCATCCATACACCAAGAGGTAATACAAAGATTTATTATTTATATCATGAGGCTTTGCAGGGGGAACAGGGCAGCCCCCTGCCCCGACCTCTGCTGATCTGAAACTGACCTGGTGTTTTCATTGTGTTGGGGGTGGGTCCGGGTAAGGGTTCCCATGTGCAGACAGGGCCTCGCGTGGCTTGAATCTCCCACCAGCTCCAAATGGAGCACCAGGCTTTTTTATTTTTATTTTTTTTTTTAACCAGGGGTCCCAGAGGTGGGGCACAAGGGAGAAGGGCTGGAGGTTGAATCAATTGCCAATGGCCAGTAGTTATCAATCATGATGAGGTAATGAAGCCTCCATAAAAACCCCAAAGGCAGGGCTTCTGGTTGGTGAACATGGAGATCGGGGAAAGGGTGCACACCTGGAGAGAGCATGGAATCTCCTCCTCTTTTCCCCACGCCTTGCCCTGTGCATCTCTCCCATCTGGCTGTTCCTGAGTCATACCCTTTCATCATCAACAGGTGATCCAGTAAGTAAAATGTTTCTCTCGTTTCTGTCAGCTGCTCTAGCAAATTAATCAGACCTGAGGAGGGGGTCATTGAAGCCTCAATCTATAGCAGGTTCAGGTTGATGGGAAACATAAGCAACGACCTGGGCTTGTGATTGGCCTCTGAAGTGAAGGGGGAGGGGCAGTCTTGTAGGACTGAGCCCTTCACCTGTGGGATCTGGTGCTGTCTCCAGGTGGACAGTGTCAGAATGGAGTTAAATTGTGGGACACTCAGTTGGTGTCAGAGAATTTCTTGTTGGTGAGCACCCCCATCCACAGCACATATACACCCCAAAGTTGGATTTCATGACCAGAACCTCTAGCCATGCAAGAGTGTGAGCCCAGCGATGCCAGACTTTTGGTTTTGTCATGACAAGTCGGAAGTCTAGATTTCTCTTTTACGTCCAGATGTGTAAATGTTGGCACTAAATTTAATTTTCAAATATACATTGCAGACCAACACTCTGTAGCTTGAACAAAACAGGTCTGTTGGTTAAAAGTGGTCTTTGGATAGCCAGTGTGCAACCTCTGAGCAAAAGAATCACAGAGATTCTAACACAAAAGGTCTGATGAGATAGCTTTGATTGGTTTCTCTAAAAGCTTCGCCCGTGGACCACACCTGGAGTAGCACTGTTCTATACTTCTACTCCATTATGCTTTTCTCCACCTTATTGGACTGCATAAGGTCCAGTATTTCATAGTCTTGGTTGGAGCAGCCTATGCTTCTTCTCTTCCCTTTCACTGAGCATCCTACCTGCCTACTGACACCTCTCCTTCCCTTTTCTGGCCTTCAGCACTTTTTAGGAGACAAACTGGATTCTCAGGTTGGCCATTGATGCCCTTTTTCTATCCCTTTCTCAAAATGAAATGAAATAACATGAAACACATCATGATATAGAAAGGCAGAAAGAACTTCAAATAAGTTGGCTCATTATTTCCCTCCACAAACTAGGGAAGGGCACAAACAAAACACGGTATTGCTGAGGGGAAGCCAGTGCAGGCTGCGCTTGGTTTTCACCAAGCAGTGACCTCCTCCAGTGAACTAAATGCCCAGAGCCCCAGTCTCATCTGGTCCTCATTTTCAATCGGCAGTAAACTGATATGTTTTTTTTTTCACTTCCATTATAGCTTGTTTTCATCAAGTTTATATTTCCAAATGTACTGGTTTTCAAGCCTGAACTGTCATATCAAAAAAATAAAAAATACAACTTCAAAAAATGTAGGTTAGCCGACCCAATGGCACCAGAGAGGGGGCCCAGCCTTTGGCTTATGGGAACTCCTTGGAGATTTCCTTTACTCTGAGCTAACACCAATGGGAGTCACCAAGTTGGTGGGGTGGAGGGGTGCAAAGTGAGTATTAAAGGGGGTGGGGCAAACTGCCTTACTTACCCCTGTGTGGGGTGGTATGCTGAGCAGAGAGAAAAGAGAATGAAAAAATCCCTAGAGTTTTCCACGTACTATACTCTCTGACACCTTCTAGCAAGGACACAGAGGGAGTGGAGGGCTGGGCAAAGGGGTCACCAATCTTACAGCAGAGATCTGTAAACTTGCCAGATGATGGAGAAAAGGTCTGACTCTTCCAACTAGTGAGAGTGGAGGCCCATGTTTTGTGCACAGAAAGAAACAGCCAAAACCCTTCCCTCTGACTCAGTCTCAAAAGAATTAGCAAATGGAACGAACACAATGGGGAGTGAGCTATGAACATTCTCAGCACCCACCCCGAGGTACATAGACAACACACACCCTTCTGTAGGACGAAAGCCATCCACGGTGACCCTCACGGGTGCCTGCCAGACCTCCAGCTGCACCATTATTGGAGGATCTGAGCTCATTCTCTTGGGCAAAGGCCTCCCTCTGCTGAGCTCCCCACAGCTGGGTCAAGACAGTGTTTCCACCCCAAGGCAGGAGGTATGACTTTGGCGATGGGGGCAGTATGGTAAACAGACTTGCAAGCTCTCCAGGGTAGAGCTCAAGACCTCATGGTCAGTACTTCAAGAGACTCAGGCCACCCTCAAATCTAGATGTGGTGGTGAATTGGGAGTCATCACAAGGCAGGCTCCATTTTCTATAGCTCAGCTCAGAGATAAGCTTTCTCCTTTACAGAAATGATTTAGAATATACACCCAAACATGCTTTTCCTCCAAGTTTAACTTTTCATGTAGCAGCATAAAAAAATAAATATTTTAAGTGTTGGCCTTCAGGGTCTTTCTCTGAAGTTTCTTTCCTCCTGGCTGATTCCAAGGCTCGTTCTTTTTTATGCTCTCCATCTCTACTGCCAAGGTTCTTGTTGTCCCTGATTGGCAGCCCTCTCCCTTCGGAGGATGCTTGAACTCTCTGCTCTCTAGTCTCTTCATGAAGCTTCTGTTTCCATCTGGAGTTAAGTTCAGGAAGTCAAAAAATTGTCCCCAGTTCCCATCTTTTATTGGTAGCTGGACCATTCTCTCTTGCTCTATTTTCTCCATTTTCATACACACACACACACACACACACACCACACCTCTTCTCACCATTATCTCTTCCTCTCTCCCTCCCACTCTTTTTTTTTTTTTTTAATTTATTTATTTTATTTTTTTATTTTTTTTTGGCTGTGTTGGGTCCCCGCCGCTGTGCGCGGGCCTTCTCTAGTTGTGGCCAGCGGGGGCCACTCTTGGTTGCGGTGCCCAGGCTTCACTGCGGTGGCTTCTTTTGTTGTGGAGCACGGGCTCTAGGCACGCAGGCCTCAGGAGTTGTGGCTCGTGGGCTCTAGAGCGCAAGCTCAGTAACTGTGGCGCACGGGCTCAGCCGCTCCGCAGCATGCGGGATCCTCCCGGACCAGGGCTCAAACCAATGTCCCCTGCATTGGCAGGCAGATTCTCAACCACTGCGCCACCAGGGAAGCCCTCCCTCCCACTCTTGACCTTCAGAAACCCAGGGCAATATACATCAGACAGTAGTAAAACTAATTACATTTTCAGGCTTTGCTGGGTATTGTGTTTTAGAGGAATTATCTCACCCATTCCTCAAATAATTCTGTGAGTGAGGAACCATGCCATGCTCATTTGGGGATTCACAGAGGTTAAGTATTTAGGCTGAAGTTGAACAGCTAGCAGATGATGCAACCAGGATTTCAATTCCAGCATTGACTCCAGGGCCCCTGCTTTAAACATACATTATGTTAACTCCTCCTCCATCTCACAAGTTCAGGAAGGAATCTGATGAACTTCCCTCCAGAGCTGAGGATAAGCTTCCCAAGCCTACATTTTGGCTCAAGTACTTGGCATCTGAGAAACGTTCAGAATTCTGCCGCACAGGGGAACCCTGTTCTATCAAGAATCAAGGCATCACGTCTGGTAACAGCAGTCATTCTCAACCTTAGCTGCACGGGAACCTGGAGCTTTTAGAATCCTGATGCCCAGGCCACACCCTCGTCTGATAACATCAGAATACCTGGGGGGCAGAGGCCAGGCATCAATGTTTTTTAAATCTCCCCTGGTGATTCCAGTGTGCTACCTGAGACTGAGACTGAGAGTTACTGAAGTAGTGAAATGTCAGGCAACATCAAGCAAATTAGGAGAGCTCCTTTTGATGAGTAGCAGCGCTATCCCAGCATCGCTGAAGTCATGGTATTAAGTGATCAAATTCATGCTTTTCCTCTGTATCACATCAGCCAGGGAGAAACCTACCTAACAGTATCCAAAATGGCAGATGGCTATAAAGAAAACCATTTTGAACTTGGAATCAATGAAACCTGGATTTAGGGTCTATCAGTCTGCCATGTGCTAGCTGTGTGACTTTTTTTAATCTGTGGTAAGATACATACAACAAAATTTACCATCTTAACCATTTTAAGTGTATAATTCAGTAGTACCTTTTTTTTATTGTTGAAGTATAGTTGATTTACAATATTGTGTTAGTTTCAGGTGTACGGCAGAGTGATTCAGTTATACATATATACGTATATATCTATATTCTTTTTTTAAATTCTTTTCCATTATGCTTTTTTACAAGATATTAAATATAGTTCCCTGTGCTATACAGTAGGTCCTTGTTGGTTATCCATTTTATATATAGTAGTGTGCATCTGTTAATCCCAAACTCCTCATTTACCCCTCCCACCTGCTTCCTCTCTGGTAACCATAAGTTTGTCTTCTATGTCTGTAAGTCTGTAATTCAGTAGTTTTAATTATGTTCACAATGTTGTGCAAACATCACCACCATCCATACCCAGAACTCTTTTCATCTTACAAAACTAAAACTCTACACCCATTAAACTACAACTCCCCATTCCTCCCTTCCTCCAGCCCCTGGCAACCACCATTCTACTTTCCCTCTGTCTGAGTCTGACTACTCTAGGTATCTTATATAAGTGGAATCATGTAACGTCTAACCTTTTAAGATTGCCTTATTTTACTTAGCATGATATCCTCAAGTTCCATTGATGTTGTAGCATGTGTCAGAATTTCCTTCCTTTTTAAGGCTGAATAATATTGCTTTGTGTATATATACCACATTTTGTTTATACATTCTTCCACTGATGGACACTCGGGTTGCTATTATGATAAACACCTTTGGCTTTTGTGAATAATGCTGCTATTATCATGAGTGTACATATATCTCTTTGAGACTCTTTCTAATTCTCTCGGTATATACCCAGAAGTGGAATTGCTGGATCATTAACTGGGTGAATTTAAGCAATTCACTTAAATCTTCCTGAGCACCTATTTCCTTATTGCTAAAATTCGTGTGTATTAAACATGGTTCTAGATGCTAGGGATACTGCAGTGAACAGGACAGGTAAGGTTCTTATCCAGAAGGTGAAACAATTCCTACTATCAGCTACCCTAAAATGAATGAGATGACTAAGGTTTTCTAACTTTCATTACAAATTTGATTAAAGTTTGAACTTCTCACTGGGGGTTGAGAACTTTGTACCAAGAAACAAAATGAGTTTATCTGGAAGTCTGAGATTGATGAATGCAAGAGAAAGAGGCTCCCGTGTTCTATCTTTGATGGAAGAAAACCTGAGTCCTGTAATTTTAGCTGGATGAGGAGATGGTCAATCCCAGCCATGTTTCCCCTTGGGTGTGGCATTAGCAAGAATTCATACCAGGACATAATTAAACATTTCAAATATCCTTTTTCAAGGAAAGGGGGAAAGAAACTATCCCAAAGTGCGCACACACACACACACACACACACACACAAATATCCTGCATTTTTAGATGCATCTTAGGAAAACTTCTGAGACAACCTACAACTACATCAATCCATGAACCCTGCAAGTCAAAAATCACCATGTAACCAAACAATAAAGAAGTCTCTGATACATCCAAATTCAAGGGCAATGGATGATTTAAAGAGTTGTCCAGAATTCTTTGTGAAGAATGAATTGTGTATTAGCTTCCCTTAAACACGATAATTTCCTAAAGCAACAGGAAGGGAGGTGGAATATAAGTAATAAGGAATGTACATGACTGTAGACTAGGAATTCTCCATTCAGGCACCTTTTGAGAGAAAACTTATTCTTTTAAAAAATATAGAAAAATACAAAGAACAATATAACAAATACCCATGGTTCAGACTTCTGTTGTTTTTGTTGTTGTTTAATCAAACTTATTGAAGTGTAATTTATATACGGTAAATAAAATGCACACATTTTTAAGTCTAAAGTAAATTTGAATTTTGATAAATGTATACATCTGTGTAACAACCCACCCAAGCAAGCTATAAAACGTTTCCATCACCTGGAAAATTCCCTCGTGTCCCTGTGCAGTCTACTCCTGGCTCAGGCAAACACTGCTCTGATTTCTTTCACTGTAGATTAATTGTGCCTATTCTAGAAATTCAATTAAATGAAATCTACAGGATATACTATTTTTTGTCTGGCTTATTTTGCTCAGTATTCATCCATGTTTTTGCATGTGTCAGAAGTTTATTTTATTTTTTTACTGAGTTGTATTCCTTTGTACAAAGGTACCACAATTTCTTTATCCATCCTCCTGGCTTGTTTCCAGTGTTTGACTATTACCAATAAAGCCACCATGAGCATGTACAAACCTTTTTGTGGACATAAATTTTTATTTTTCTTGTGGAAATATCCAGTGGACAAATTTCAGGTTCATAGAATAGATGTTTAACTTTATAAGAAATGGTTAAACTGTTTTCCTAAGTGGTTGTCAAATTTTACACTCACACCAACAGTGTATGAGATGTGAGATATCCAGTTGCTCCATATTCTTGACAACAGCTGGTATTGTCAATATTTTAAAATTTATCATTCTGGTGGGTATGTAGTAAGAACTCATTATGTTTTTAATTTATATTTCCTTCGTGACTAATAATGCTGAACATCTTTTCGTGGGCTTAGTGGCTTATTAGTCAGCTCGGGCTGTCATAACAAAACCATGGATTGGATGACTTAAACAACAAAAACTTAATTTCTCACCATTCTGGAGGCTGAAGGTCTGAGATAAAGGTGCCAGCCTAGTTGGGTTCTGGTGAGGACTCTCTTCTCGGCTTGCAGACAGCCATCTTCTCACTGTGTTCTTACAGTGTGGTGGGTGGGGGTTGGGGGAAGGCAGGGTGGTGGGAGAGTGAGAGAGAGAGAGACACAGAGAGAGACAGAGAGAGAGAAGACATTCTCTGATATGTCTTCTGATAAAGGCACTAATCTCATCAGACCAGGGTCCTACCCTCATGACCTCACTAACCTTATTACCTCCCCAAATCTGCATTTCCAAATACCATCACATTGGGCATTAGGACTTCAACATATGAATTTTTGAGACCACAAGCATTCAGTCCATATCACTGCCCATTCTTATAAGCTCTATATTGAAGTGCCTATTCAAGTCTTGCTTATTTTTGTATTGATTTGTCTGTCTTGTAATTGAAATGTACTAGTTATTTATGTATTTTAGACCAAAGTCCTTCATCAGACATATTTATTGCAAATACTTCCCTTTGCCTGAGGAGACGGACTCCAAAAAATATTGCTATGACTCACGTCAAAGAGTGTACTGCCTGCGTTTTCTTCTAGGAATTATGGTTTCTGGTCTTACATTTAATCCATTTTGAGTTTATTTTTGTATACAGTGTAAGAAAATGTTCTGATTTCATTCATTTACATGTAGCTGTCCAGTTTTCCCAGCACCATTTATTGAAGAGACTCTCTTTTCCTCATTGTATATTTTTTGCCTCCTTTTCATAGGTTAATTGACCATATATGTGTGGGTTTATTTCTGGGCTGTCTACTCTGTTCCATTGATCTCTGTGTCTGTTTTTGTGTCAGTACCATACTGCTTAGATTACTGTAGCTCTGTAGTATAGGTTGAAGTCAGGGAGCATAATGCCTCCAGTCCTGTTCTTTTTCCATCAAAATTGCTTTGGCTGTTCAGGGTCTTTTGTGGTTCCATATAAATTTTAGAATTATTTGTTCTAGTTCTGTGAAAGTTGTCATAGGTATTTTGATAGGGATTGCATTAAATCTGTAGATTGCTTTGTGTAGTGTGGACATTTTAACAATATTAATTCTTTAAATTCATGAACATGGGATATCTTTCCATTTCTTTGTATTATCTTCAATTTCCTTCATCAATGTTTTAGAGTTTTCAGAGTATAGCTCTTTCACCTCCTTGCTTTAACATAGTATTAGAAGTCCTAGCCATAGCATTCAGACAAGAAAAAGAAATAAAAGGCATCCAAATTGGAAAGGAAGAATTAAAACTGTCACTATTTGCAGATGACATGATAGTATATATAGAAAACTCTAAAATCTCCACTAAAAAACAATTAGAACTAATAAATGAATTCAGTAAAGTTGCAGGATACAAGTTTAATACACATAAATCTGTTGCCTTTCTATATACTAATAATGAACTATCAGAAAGAGAAAGCAAGATAACAATCCCATTTAAAATAGCATCAAAAAGGTACTTCCCTGGTGGTCCAGTGGTTAAGACTCCATGCTCCCAATGCAGGGGGCCCAGGTTTGATTCCTGATCAGGGAACTAGATCCCACATGTTGTAACTAAGAGCCCACATGCCACAACTAAAAGATCCTCCATGCCACAACGAAGATCGCGTATGCTGCAACTAAGACCCAGTGCAGCCAAATAAATAAAATAATTAATTAATTTTTAAAAAATAACATCAAAAAGAATAAAATACCTAGGAATAAACTTAGCCTATGCATTTTCTTAATAATATCTTTTGAAGAGCAGAGGTTTTAAATTTGATCACAAATATTTAATCTTTTTTTTCCTTTTAAAAGTAGTGCTTTTGAGTCATAGCTAAGAAATACTTGCATACCCCAAGGTCATGAAGATTTCCCCCCATATCTTCTTCTAGAAGTTTTAGCTTTTTAGCTTTTATGTTTAGGTCTAGACTCTAATTTGAGTTAATTTTTATATATGTCATGAAATAAGGGCTGAATTAAATAAATTAATGCATTTGACAGAGGGGAGACAATAAATGATAAATTCCATTATTATTACATTTATTAATTATTACTTTTATTAGCATTTAAAGATATTAAAAGCCATAGATATCCATTTACTGTAAAAGACTAGGAAGATTTACATTAAGGGGGGAAAAAACACGGTGGGACACTTATCAAAACAAAGAATTTTTTCCTTGCAAGAAGCCTGACTTAACTGTCAGAGTTGATGGCTAGAGTGATGCTTTAAGTTTTTCACCAAAATTCAGTTGGCTCATCCCCAAGGGAGCCTGCAAAGAATTCCCATGTAGAAGGACCCAGTTCTCCTCGTCTCTCTCTGCCCAAGGTCATTCTCTGGCTGGGGATCTATCAACCTAAGGCAAGCTAGAAAGTCTCAGATGGAGGGTAACAACTCAGGAGCAACCCTCAACACAAGAGGGTCAGAGTTGGTGGAGACAGGCCCGAGCTGCTATATCCTCCAATGGACAATTTTCAGTTGTGTTTTACACAGTGACCCAGAGGGTCCCTGGCAGGAGTGGGCCCTATGGAGGTGTTCTGTTCCTCACAATCCTTTATTGGCTTTCTTCCCTTTCCTCTCTCACTTTCCCCACTCCCTCAATGTGCTTTCTGGGATCCGCTCCCAAATAATCTACTTAGACTAAAATTCTTTTCTGAGGGTCTGCATCTGAGCAATCTAAACTAAAACAGAGGATGATCTCAGAAATGCAATGCTCTGGACACATATGAGCACTTCCAGTGAAAGGTGACCCTCTCTGGAGAAAGAAGTAGAGGAAGGAGAGAGTGATTAATTCTAAATCAAGGCCCCAGGTTAGAAATAAAATAGAGAGATAGTCACTCAAGGTAGTTTTTGTTCCCAAACCATCCATGGTATCACACCAATAGGGCTCAAGAGTCTTTGTTCTAGAAACTTCTTAGCCAAGTATTTCAAGGCCCTTGGCAAAACACCTTGCTCAAGGTAGCAGTCTTACAAAACAGTGGAGTAATGTCTGAGTCGTGCTTGCTTCTTTTCCACAAGCCACAAGCCATAAACCAAAGGAGGGCGGACATAATCTCAAGCACAACAATTTTGCAATACAGACAGTTTTCTTTGAAAAGGCTCTACGAATACATTTCTCTCACTTGGGAACTTCAATAGAAGATAATTATTCTTTTCTGCCTCATAATATATATTAAAAATGTTCAAATGTGGCTTTCCAGGGATTTCTGCCAAATAGTTTTAGGCACCAGATCCAGCTTTACTTAATTTTATATGGCCTGCTTAGCCTATTACAAAATATCCTTTCATGCAATATGAATTTGCTAAAGAGGCTAAAATCTATTCCTTTCTATTAAAACCTCAATTTGAAAAGCCTTCAAGGTTAGGGACTTTTACCCTCAGATCTATCTCATGAGGAGACAGCCACTGAAAAGAGATAGAAAACCTCCTGAGATGTTGTACACTTTTCTAGGCTATCACAACCACCATGAAACAAAATCAAACATGACCATCACCTTCCAGGAAAGGCCGTGTACATGACAAGAAGGCTGTTTTCAGATAAACAGTGTACTTTGTTACCACCCGGGCACACAATATCTCAACCACTACGTCTCATGGACTTTTCTGTTTTTATGAGCTTATGCCAACAACTAGTAAGGAGCACAAAAGCCTGTGCGAAACCCTGCATTCGTTGGAGTGTTTGTGTTGGCTTCCTTAAAATCGGCTGATTTCCAAATCTCATTCTCCACCCCACCTTAGTTATATTTATACTGTTGTGCAGAACAAACTTGGATCTGTATTTAAATGTGAAATGCTTTGTGGCCATTCGTGCAAATCTCTTTATCGGGGTCTCGCACATTAACGCCCTTCACAATTGACCCACAGGCCAATTGTTTAACACGTTTCCACGGGGCTGCTTTCACGCACTCACAGCCCTGTTTTTACTTTTCTTAGCTTTCCTGGACAATCAAAAGGAAGTGGAACAGAGCCGGCTCGCTGAAAGCTGGAGCTGCCCTGTGTCTCCTCCTGCCTTCTGTCTCGGGTTTTGTTTTTCTGCTTCTTTTTTTTCTTTTTTTCTTTTCCGTCATTTCTGGTGGCAGAGCCAGACTATGTAGCTACAATCTCTTGATCCCCGTGTCTGCTGCTTTTTCCCTTCTGGCTCAGAGTCAATGTGAAGACTCACTGTGACCAGTCCCATGAGCCAAACCCTGCCACCTCGATTTCAGTGGAATTGTGTTCTCTGCTGTTGATTTACAAAAGCAATGCAAAAGGGTAAAAGGGGTATGTGTGTGGTGGTTGGGGGGGGAGGGGGAGGGCTGAGGGTGGGGTGAGGATAAAACCCCTCTTAGGAAATGTAAATGTCTTCATCCTTCTTTAATTTGGGGCTTGCTTTAACTTATAGGGTTCCACATGATTTTCTCCTCTCTCCCCATTTTCTCCTTTGAAGAGGAGGGTTGCAATCTGTACAAACTGAAGCAGATAGACTTCAGGTGCCCAAGGTACTTTATTTGAAAGAATGCTTCATGAGGTGCTATAGCTGCTTAGTCTCTCTAAGCTGCAGTTTTCCCTTCTGTAAGAAGACAGATTGATTTCTATTTATTGAGTGTTACCGTGGCTACGAGATACAGTGTGTATACACATAACAGACAGTAATGATGTCTGTCTCATATGATGGCTGTGAATGCTTAATAAACTATCGTACATAAAGCACAGACCAGAGGGTCTGACAAGCAGTGAGTGTGCAGAAATGTCAATCAATCACCATCATCATCATGAATCTTAAATCATAGTGAGAGTTAAGAGGTTGAGGAACTAACAGTGAATGTCTCCACTATGGTTAATTTCATGATCAAGAGCCCAGGCTTTGGAGTCCAGCACATCTGCCTGCAAATCCCCACTCCACCATTTCCACATCTGTGACCTCTGGCAAGTTGTCTAAGTTCTTTAAGTCTCAGTGTCCCCATCTGTAAAATGGGGATAGTAAATTATCTACCTTAAAGGATTGCTATAAAGATCGTGCTTATATATGTGGTTAGCACAGTGTTTTGCCTATCAACATATGCTTTACATATCAGTATATGATAGGTATTATGAATATTACTTACCTATTTAATGTATTTTTATTATAAGGACATAATATAAGATTAGCCCAAAGGACTAATAGCTACTCCTACATATACCTTAAAGATATAAATTATTTTCAAAGTCAATTGATTTGATGGTGAGCACATTCTTCAGTCCTAGGAAATCTTTCAAACCAAGGTGCTACCACATCACTTAGGAACTAAGCAGGAGGAAAGCCAATCAGCCAGAGAAACTGATCCTGAGGTCAGTTTTCCTGGGAGGAAGTTGGATGGAACATTAATGAAGGTAAGCAACCCTGAAGCCCCACATTACAATAGCTTAACACAAAATATGGTTATTTACTGCTCATGTCATAGTTCAATGCAAGTCTGCAGGGGTGGTCTGCCTCCAGTCATTCAGGGGCCTGGGTCCACCCGTCAGTTGGCTCCACCATCTTTTAGTGCCTTCAAGTCCTCCATTGGATTATTCCCATTCATCTGGTAGAATAGGAAAGAAAGAATATTGGAGTATGATGCAAGACATTTTAGGGGCCAATCCTGGATATGGAATATATCACTTCTGCCTGTAACCATTGGCTAGAATTCAGCTATATGTTGCCACCTACTTCAAGGGATACTAAGAATTGTCTTCCCGGACATCCAGAGATTTGCATATCACATGACACTGTCTTTGCCTCAGGTGGATATGAGGAGCTCACTTTACATTTATCAACCCAATTTAAACTAATTAAGGGACAACAGCTACAAACTTCCATGAAAATGCCTTTTCCAGACTGAATATTTTATCCTTGCAAAGGATGATCATATAATTTTTGGTCCAACCTGGGACAATTATGAGAGTGAGAAAAGGTGGTAAAGAAAAATAAAATGAAATAATATTTCAAAATATTTTAAAATTAACCAACATATTGATTTTAACTTATTGGTAGAACTATAAAGTAGTTCTGGTCAAAACTATTTTTAAAAAATAACATTTAAAAAAAATTAACATAGAATAAATCCGTATATATTAAAGTTTATTATCTGCATGTTAAAAAATAACAAGCAAACAATTTTCCTTGGTACTTATTTATATATCTTAGTCTCTTTATAACATAATATTTTTCAACATTATCTCATAATTTGTTTTGTTTTCATAAAATGCCTGAGATCTTTTTTCAAAATTACATGATTAAAATATGTGAAACTGTACTCTTCTAAGGAGAAAATCTCTTTATATTCACTGTGTTACCTGCCAAGCTCACAGTAAATTCTGCTAAATGAAGGCTGTCTTAGTCTGCTCAGGCTACAATACCAAAATACCACAGACAAGGTGGCTTACACAGCAGAAATTTTTTTATCTCTGGGAAGTCCAAGGTCAAAGTGCCGGCTGATTCAACTTCTGATGAGAGTTCTTTTGCTGGCTTGTAGAGAAGTGGGGTCAGGGGGACGCAGAGAGAGAGAGAGAGAGAGAGCTCCCTGGTGTCTCTTCCTCTAAGGACATTAATACTATTGGATCAGGGTCCCACCCTTATGACCTCATTTAACCTTAACTACTTCCCTATAGGCCCCATCTCCAAATACACTGGAGAATAGGGCTTCAAACACAAATTGGGGGCAGAGGGGAGGGGGGAGGGTTACAAAATTCAGTCCATACCAAAGGCTCTGATCAATGCTACGTTTTTATTGAAATATATCAATATTTCAGCCCCAATAATTTCACAGGTACTGATTTTTTGCCTCTCTTCAGAGTACTGTTCTTAGGCAAATATTTTTACAAATATTTCAAAACTTTTCAAAAACACTTAATTTTATTTATGATCCTTTTGAATACTTTGCTAAGCCTAGATGCTATGGAATCATGGACCCTCTCAATTTCATTTTAGTCCAGTATATAGAATACAACTTGATTTACAAGTTAAAAATAGGAGCTCTACCAATAGATTCTTCCCACAAGAGTTTTTCCATAGCATAAATTATAGCTTCAAATGGAAATCTAGCACACCATTTGAGTTTGCATTGTTTAATGTATAATGTATAGAAATACACTTGAATGTCTTCTTGTCTGCACATATTGTTGTCAATAATTTCAGGTCTTGAAAAGCTTCAACCACTGAAATTTTCTTGACACTCCATTCATTGAATACTTTGATTTAAAGATTTCCAATTGGTTTGGAACAAGATGCAACCGAACTGAGAAAATTCATTTATAAAAAGTAGTTCGACTTCATGAAAATGAACTTGCAAAATCTTGACTTCAATTCCATGAACTGGGTGAGAAAAAACAATCAAACCATTAACAGAACCACCTTCACTAATCTGCTATTTGAAGCAGGCCTCAGAAGCATCATGCAGGCTGCCCCCTGAGCCAGGGCAAAACCGGCTGGTACACCAAGTGTCTGGCAGAAACAGAGCCTTGAGTTCTTCTCCCACTACCAAATCCAGAGGAAGTTAGTCAGCTGTAGCCACTCCTGACTGAAAGCACGGTGCCTGCTGTCCTAGAAAGAGAGGTATTGATTTTGATGCATCTGGGAAAAGTTAGGAAAAGAAAAATGAGTCCTCTGTGCCTTTTCAGGTTTGACTTCCTATTGAAATGAGAACCTGTTTACTACACATGCATCTCACACATAGCTAAGAAAGAGCATGGGAGAAGTGAAAGTAACAGTGAGAAGACAGCAGTCTATGAACCAGGAAGTTGGTCCTCATCAGACACTGAGTCTGCAAGTGCCTTGATCTTGGACTTCCCATCCTCCAAAATTGTGAGAAATAAATGTTCGCAGTTCAAGCTACCCAGTCTATGATATTTTTGTTACAGCAGCCAGAACAGCCTAAGACACAACCCCACACTCAACCAGTAAGAAAGGGGGAAGCTGAAGAATACAATGTGGCCACCCTAATTTTTACCAGCTGAAAACAGCCCTGGAGCAACCTTAATTTCTGAGAATGGCAAAGACAGATAATTTCAATGACTAATGCTTCTAAATGCCATGGTAAAAGCAACAGTATATTAAGCTTTTGTGTAAAAAATTCTCCTGTGTTACTTTCTGAAGAACTTGGGGAAAAAATTTCTAAAATATGTGTATCTACTTTTCATTCCACTGTGTCAATTTAAGGTGAAAACTAGAGAAGTTACTGTGTGTCTACTACATGTAAACATGGTACCCAGCCTTTACTTTTATCTTCTCTAACACTCACTTGTAAGAACTTGTAAGTAAGAATTATTAAACCCACTTGGCTGATGAGAAAGTAGTTTCCGAGTGGTTCTCTGTTTTGCTGAGGCCATATATTTAGCTCATGGTAGTGAGTTCAAAACCAGGTCTGTCAAGCTCAGGTCATCTCCCCTTCATCCTAATTTCCTTTTGGGAAACTAACTTCTCCCACACTCTTCACTCTTAGGAGGAGTATGAAATTGACCAGCTCTTTTCTACCCAAGGAATAGACACATGATCTAAGCAAGGTTTGGTGAATTGCAGAAATGTTCACAATTTTTCTCCATAACTGTCCTTCTATCCATACTATTGATACTTTGCAATGTGAATCTTGTAGCTCCTCTCATCAAGAGCTGGAGTCTACTTCCCCACCCCTTGAATCTGGACTGGCCTTGAGACTGGCTTTGGGCAACAGAATGTGGCAGAAGTGACACTGTGAAAGTTCTGAACATGGGCCTCGAGAGACCTTGAATACTTCTACCCCACTCTTGGATTCCCACTCAATTGCCATGTGAACTAACTCTTGCTAGCCTGCTGGAGGATGAGAGACCGTATGAAGTAGAAATAAGCCATCCCTGTTGGGCCATCTTAGATGGAACAGCCCTTAACCAACATGGCAGCTAATGGAAGATCTGACTGCTTAAGTGAACCAGGTTAAGATCAGCTGGGGCTGGTCCAGATCTGCAGAAAAGTTCAGCAGAGCCCATCCCAAACTGTCAAACTGTCAACCTTTAAAATCATGCGCTGCACAAATGTTGTTTTAAGCCACAAAATTTTGGAGTCATTTGTTACACAGTAAAACCTAACTAATACATGAGAATGGAAAAGACCTGTGATTTTTAACTACCAGAGGGGGCCCATGATGAGATTTTTAACTACCTCTTGCTGCCTAGGTCACTATATCTTCTCTGATTCTTGCTCTTTCTGAGCCTGATTCTCTAACTTCATCATTGATACCATGAGCCACCTGTATCCTTATGACAAGTTCTTTTGCTTACATTTGTCAGAGTTTCTGTCAATCCGCAAATCTCCAACTTATCTTAAAGGTTTTGGTCCAAACTCTTCATTTTGCTGCTGAAAAACTGAGGCCAGAGAAGAAAGCTAGTTATCTGCCCAGAATCATGCATCCACTCTTGGGCAGATGCCAGGATCAGAATCTAGACAACATAACATTGACAACAGGACCATTATGATCATACAAGGCCACCACCCTAGTCATGACATGAACCAATCCTGTATCAGCAACGTAGTAAGGCTAGCTGCTGCAAAGGCATTTCTAAATCTCAGTACCTCATACAATAATGTTTTCATTCTCATGCCTCTCACTTGCCAGTCATGGATTTTATTGGTGGGAGAGTCTTCCATGCCCTTACTGAGGGACTCAGGCTCCTTCTACATTGGGGTTCTACACTTCTCTAAGTCCTAGGGTCCTCACCATTCAGCCAGCACATGGGAAAAAGGAGAAAAAAAAAAGTGGTTCTTGAGAGGGTTTTATGAGCCAGGCCTGGAAGCAGCACCTACCATTTTCCTCACATGCCATTGGACAGAGTTCAGGCACGTGACCACAAGAAGCTGTAAAGGAAACATGGTTCAGCTGTGTCCCAAAGACGATGTGAGAGCACAGATAGGGAAAAATCTTTGCCACAGATTCTTAGCTTATTTTATACAGAATCACATCACTAGGATTAAGCCCTTTCTGCTCCTTAGAAAATCACTCCATTCCAAAAAGTGACTAATAAAAGAATACACCCACTTTATATTTATTCTTCAATAAAAGATAATTTAAAATGTTGCTCGTGCAATTGAGTACCCAGAATCTGAAATTCCTACATTCGCTGAATCTTGCTGAAGCATAAGTTCTGCTAGAGACAGGAAACCTGGTTCAGAATACACTATTATCTTGCCCCAATATTCTCTACTATTTCCATTCCTTCCAAGCCTGGGATTAGGGGCACGAATTTTATAAGTAATCATTTGCTTTCCTTTGTCTGGTCAACAGCAAGGTTAGCAGTTTACCAACCACTGGATTACTCTTAAAATTGTGGCATCACATTAGATTACTCAGATACATTTGGGGGAAGAAACATTTCTCTGCTCCTCACCTCCACAGTGGATTTCTTTCTCCCTTCCAATTTCATAAGGAAGTCCTCAGGAAAAATAGACCTATAAAGGTATCAAATTAATGGATGAGTTGAGCCTACATTATTCTTTTCCCATGATGCATTCCAAATATCAAAAAAAGATTAGACAGAAGGCAAGACCCATCCATCCACTTTCCAAGACACGCTTTAGTTACCCAATCACTGCAGAGTGTTGCCAGGATGCACAGCCTATGATTTGGACTAGAATCCAGCTATTTCCAACATACTCCATTTACTTAGTAGGTACTGAAGACTCTGACCAGCCATTAAGCAGCCAATGGACTTTGCTGAAGAACCTGTACAGAGGACACCGTGACATCTTATTTGCTGTTAAGTGGCAGTGCTTTGAACCACAGAGCATGCCTCTGAACAGCTGAGATTACAAAACAAAGCCCTGGAATGCATACACTCTCATTCACTGTTTTCACATTTCTCTGTTTCCAAAATGTTTGGCTACTTTTTTTCCTTCCCTCCACCCACCCAGCTCTTTCTTAAGGACAGAGAAGAAATCTAATCTCATAAAATGATTGGTTTTCAAAATATGCTAAGCATTTAGAGATTTATTAGAAACAGTTTTAGTTCCTCATTAATCTAAAGCAAATTATTATTGATTTACAACAGACGGTTCACCTGATATCCTTCAGGCAGCCATAAAAAAATAGTCTGAGCATTAAAAATGGTTGATATCTTTCTGGCAATAGCAGTTAAACCCAGTCAATGACAGCCCTCTCCAACTGTATGAAAAATAGCCATTCTTACTGTGTGTTCTGCTCACTTGCATTAAGTCTTCCAAATAACCTGTGTTTATATGCATTTATTTTCATATTGGGTTCATTTATCAGAGAGCTCTAGATACCTCATTCACACCAGAGTGATTTTCAAAGTGGGAAAGAAATACTTGCTCACACTACCATGCACTTACACCGGACATGTTTTGTTATAGCAAATTTTTTACTAAAACTTGTGAGGGTTTTTCCTACATTTGAGCAATCTCAATGGTAACAAGTTGAAGCCTGCCTTGGACTTACTGGCTAGGAGTATCAACTCTTTAGTCAGACTGCAAAGTTTAGGTCCTGGCTCTGCCACTTAAGCAACTTATCCACTCTTGGTAAAAAACCTCAGTTTTCTCCTCTGCAAAATGGCAATGTCAAGAGCAACGACATCAGGGGTGAGATGTAGATGAGGTTTATAATTGTTTCATAGCACCGGGCATATAGAGATTTCCCTATTAATGTAAGCTATTGGCACAGGATCAAGACTATTAATAGGCAATTATTAACAGCTTTGCCCACTCCTTGCCTGCTAAAGAGGACTACTCTTTGCCAACTTAGTTGTTTCCTGTCCCTTGGTCCTCCCAGAAGGGTCCAGCCTTGTCAGACAAGAGCAAAGGAAAAAAAAAAAAAAAAAAGATGAAGGCCAAGATGGGAGTTTAAATAAGAGGTCCTGAGGAGAAAGGCGTGGCTGTGGTACACAAGGAAATTCGTTGAAAAGGAAAGGGAGATTTGAAGTTACGGTCTTATGGTATGTTCTTATGTTCTTCACAGTATTAAGAAATGCAAGTAGAGGGCTTCCCTGGTGGCACAGTGGTTGAGAATCTGCCTGCTAATGCACGGGACATGGGTTCGAGCCCTGGTCTGGGAAGATCCCACATGCCGTGGAGCAACTGGGCCCGTGAACCACAACTACTGAGCCTGTGCATCTGGAGCCTGTGCTCTGCAACAAGAGAAGCCGCGATAGTGAGAGGCCCGCACAACGCCATGAAGAGTGGCGCCCACTCCCCACAACTAGAGAAAGCCCTCACACAGAAACAAAGACCCAACACAGCTAAAAATAAATAAATAAATATATAAATTTATTAAAAAAAAAAGAAAGAAATGCAAGTAAAGGACTTGATTATTTCTAAATTTTCAAGGAGTGATGCTGGATTCTGTGTGTGTCTGTGTGTGGGGGGGTGGGCGGTGTTTGTGTGTGTGTGTTTGTGTGTGTGTGTGTTTAAATATTATCCTGATTGGACAGGACCACTTGAATTATGGAATTATGCATTATCCCTACTACTTCTATCATTATTATTCTCTCTGAGGGTTATTATATCTTCTGGTTTAAAATGGCTATCCTGCTCTTAATCAAGTACCTGCTTTCACTTTCAAAAATATCCCAATTTATACAATAAAATTTATGGTCAGCCTCTTCTATTGCTGCTGTTGTCACTGCTATTATTTTTTTAATTCACAATTGAAATAATCAATGCAAATTTTAAAAGTTTATATTATTCTATGTACTCTTAGAAAAATATTTTTCATAGATTTTAATAGCAAACAAATTCCTCAGACAATTAAAGCACCTCAAAACTCATTTGGCCCATAAATGCCAACTTCTTGGTGAAACGGAGACTTTAGATACTATCTTACCCTAATGTATCCAATGAGCCCATGCATACACACAAATGACATCTCCAAATATTCCTTTCACTTAAATGTTCTTTCCTCTTTAGATCCTAAGAGGATAAAGGACAAGTTCCAAAGTTAGGCTACATCAGGTTTCTTATGTGGACACTGTCCATAAGAACATGGAAATCTAATTTAATATAACAAAGCCATTTACAGCTCGAGATCTTTAGACACAACAAGCATGTCAGCAGTAGAAGCAGACATCTTCCCTAAACTTAATTACCCATCAACCTTATCTTACTCATTTTACTGCCTTGTTCTTTAACTATTCATCAAGAATTATAGCAGGCATAAACTGGTCAGCTAGTCCACTAGTGAAAAAGGCAAAAAAGAATATTCTAAGTCACAAATAGCAGTACTTGTAAAGTTGATGCCTACATGACATTTCTTCCTTTTTAAAAAGACACGCTTTGGAAGAATTCAACTGGTGGTATTTACATTTTGTATTGGGCAACTTAGGATGCCAGTTAAAGATTGTTTATTGTCAGGCCCTTGAATTTAATGATCTTCCTAAAACATATATGAAGCACATAAAGAGGACATTATAAGATTTAATTTTAAAAGAGAGAGACAGAGAGAGAGTCAGCCCACTACGAATCTCTGAAGGCAATTATAGTGAAATATTCATTGTTCTCTACTTGGAAATTGTTACAAAAACTTTTTTCAAAAATATTCCTTACAAAGGAAATGGCTTAGGATGGGACATGTTTTTCAAGCCAAATGGAAACATTTCTATCTTGGGGGAGGAGGGGAGTGGGGATTAATATAAAAACAGAAAAAAGGCAAAAAGAGTAAGCTTTTACTAAATGAGTTACCCCAAGGTTCAGTTCCCTGGCGATGAATTTTTGCAGCTCTTTCTACTTTTCAAGGTCTCCTCCATCTTCCTTGGATATCTGAACCACATTTCTCTCTCTCTCTCTCTCTCTCTCAGCCTGTCTGTCTAGGTTTCCAAAATGTTTGCTTGGCTTTGGTCCGCTAACACCACTCAATAAAATGCGTTCACTACCTTGGGAGTATCTGTGGTCATGTAATCCCATAATCATATTCCTAGATGATATGTCAAAATTCATTTAAGTTGGACTTAGTGCTCAGCATGAGCTCACAAAGATGTCCATGAGAGGGGTCAATGATGACTTCATCGTCTAAGGATGAACTCACCAGCTTTTCAACGTCTGCAGAGCAGAGGCCCATTTCAATGACAAACAGAGCCTTAAGGTCAAAAGAAAAATCTAAGAAATCAAGTACCTCTAAAATCTGAAAATAACTCATTTCATGGATGAATACAGAACAAGAGACTGAAAATACTTCTTTGGCTGGCATTGTCATGGAAAAACAAGAATTGGAGCATCACTTTCCTGAAGTTATAATGAAATCCCTAGGGCAACACACCAAAGTGAAAGCACTGTGTACAGAGCTGTGTGCAGGTGACTGAAAAAAGTTCCAAGTTCTGATCTGTATATGCTCTATTAAATATGATCAGATCTACACAAATATCTCTGTGTATATGTTTCCAGTTGTGTGGTCACTGTTATCTCTACTTCAACTATGCCCAGCTGCTCTCCTTCTATGTCATTTCTAGGAAAGTTTCGTTAATTGACTTCGTTCTTGGATACTACCATTTTATTGTCTACTAGTACACTACTTTATTTTTAGACTTATGACAACATTTGGAGGATAATTCCATTTTGCTAAGCTGCAGTTTTCATCGCAAAGTTTTTCTCTCTGTAATTTGTCTGGCAAAAAGTTTCAAAATCATTCTTGGGCCGTTGTCATAAAATCACATCAGTTACCCAACATCCCCGATATTGTTGCATTTTCTCCAGTTCAATTAAGAAGGGCAACTGGATCATTCATGTTAAATCTAGGAAAACACTGCAGAATCAAACTTTTAAGAAATTTTTTTTCTGTAAAAGTATCTAGTAACCTTCAGGCTACTTGTCAAAAAGGAAATAATTACACATTTGGTTCAGTTCTCTTTTCTGCTTCCTGAAAGCTTACCCGGAAAGATAAATATTGAAGTAAAAGAAAAAATATAGATAATAAAAAGGCAGCATCCAAGAGAAAAAGTGCTAAAGTGATGGAGGAATATAGCTGCCTCAGATGGGAATCAGCACAAAATTCTAGGTATGTAGAAAACTCATCCTCAGGCTGGGTGGAGAAAAATAAAGTTTCAATAACAAAAAATTTGTGTCAAAAGAAAAAAAAATGTGGTACCGCAGGGAGTGGGGCACTAGGAAAATTGCTTGAGGGTGGAACCACAAATGGCAGATGGATAAAGTTAGGTGGAGCCTTGAAATAAACTGAAACCTTTTTACCGGACTTGAGGATATGTAGATCTCATTGTTTTGTAAAACCCTAGGAATTTCTCCATGACCCACGCCCTTCTTAACAATCAACGTGGTACCAGGTTAAGATGCAGGTCTTTTCAGGTTCTTTGGACTTACAAGCCTGTCTATGGTAGAAATAGCAGTGTTGAAAGCTTAGCCAATAACTTTCAGCCCTTGACACCTGACCTGCCGTGGAAATTAAAACAGAATAAATATTCTTTTCAGTAATTATTTTGATAGGGAAACTGGGCACCGGACCATGAAACTTTGCTAAAGCTCCCAAACAAAGGTCAGATATAAAACCAACACCCTGTCCTCAGTGGAATTTCTCCAAGTGATGCCTCTTCCAGAGGTAGAAGAATTTTCAGACCAAATCAGAAGACTCCAAATAGGTGGGATGACTGAAAAGAAATTTATATTTCTAACTCATGAACTTTTGGAAAACCAACAGGTCTTGCTGTTCATCATTTAGTACTTTCTACAATAAGCTGTGCAGCTGCTCTGTGATTTAAAACGTGTCATTCTTACAGAATCCAAGGGCAACCGTTACCAAAATCCCAATCCCTTGCAGAACCAGACAAATGATTCCATTCAATTAATCTCTGTAGTAGAAACAGTTAGAAGCGAAAGGAAGTAGAATCTAAAAATCTCTGGGATTTACATGGCTGGCCTCAGGTTGAGCTACAATATAACCACGTGTATCATATTAAGATTGTCAGAATTCATTTTTTTACATTTAAGGAGAATACAATGAGGTTTAAGCAGAGCTGTGGGTTCTATTGATACTTGGCATCCCAAGGCTCCAGGAGGGTGGGGTTACATGGATTATGAAAAATGCAAATCAAAGACCTTGAATTTCCCAAGAAAATTCCAAAATTCACACAGCAATAGATATTTGCTCAGCAAAGAATAAGCAACAGAATTTGAGACAGGCCCACAGAACTTCAGAGAAAACAGGCCTGCCAACAGAGCAATGAAGTAGCATAGAGCTTATCTTCTTTTTCTGCTTGTCCTTTCCTTCAGCTTCCATTCCTAGAAAGCAATTGGCACTCATGGACTCCCTTCAGAGATCTTAGATGAGAATGGCTCATTGCCCTTGAGCTACACAGAAATGTGCCTGTGGGTGTCTTAGGTCATCAGTTCCCTGGAAGCAGAGCCTCAGATGGGGGTTCTTATGCAAGTGATAAATGGAGGGAGAACTCACAGAAGAAACCTGTGAGGAAGCATTGAGAGCAAGAGGAGTCGGGGGAACAGTCAGGCAAAGATGTGTTTGCAGAAGTCCAGCCTCAGCCTGGTCCCTCAGGGAGCTCCAGAGAGTGAATGGCACCACGTAGTTGGTCTAACTTGTTGGACAGGGAACCAACACTTGCAGTAGCCCACCAGCCCAGGGAAGGGGATCTGGATGAGCCACCTATAGCACCTGCTATGTATAATATGTGTGGCCATCATATAAACATGGAACATCTTCCAAGACAATTAATGTTGCTCAATATTTGCAGGGCCATGGTTTGAGTGTTATTTTTTTTTCTTGTTGGCAAAAAATATAAAACTTTTTCTTTATGTTAGGGCAAAAATGATATGTATTTTTAAGCTAAAACAAGGTTTTCAGTACCAAATTAATCATGTCACATCGTTCATCAAAATCTTCCAAAGTCTCTTCTATTGGAAATATTTGTGGTCTGTCCAACATCTATTTAAGGAAATGCCCAGGGGATTTGGGTAGATGCTACTCCCTGGTTCCAGAGTTGACCATATGACCTGTCAATCAACAGCCTCTTGTCTCCAATGACTGGTTCAGACAAAGGAACATGACCCAAACAGAGGCATTGAGAATTCTCCCTGGGACTCTTAATGGAAATATAATGAAAATATTACCCTCTTTTTGCAGGAATTGCTAGATGTAAGCCTAGACCTTTAGGTGCCATATTTGCCTAAGAAAGAAGCTGACCCACAAGAAGCAGAGTTGAGAAACAACTGGAAGTAGCTGTGCCTGAGGTCAGATACAACCCTGGGCTTCCCGGGTGCTTGTCAATTACCTTGCAGTTACTTTTAGCTGAAAGAATACTGATCACTAGAGTTACTCATCCGCTGCCAGATAAAATCTAAACTCCTTTGTAGAAAAAATATGGCCCTCGACTGACCCACACACATCCTTCACCTATCAATCCCGCTCCAATTCCAATTCATGCCCTAAAAATAGTGAACAGCTCGCCATTTTCCAACCTCACAACGGTTTCATTTCATGCCACACCTTTGAAGAGGCTGTCCCCATTGCCTGGAATGCCAGTCCCCTATCTTATGTATCCTTCAGATTTCTGCTACATTACTTATTCCTCCACCCAATTTTTTCTGATGGTCTCAGTCTCCTTTAAGGCACTTTTTCTCCATACGGTTGGCCCTTGATGGGTTGTGTGGCAATGACTGGCTGCCCTGATTGTCTCCTCACCAGGAAGGACATGTCTTTTTGTTATCCTCAGTTAGGACCAAAATACCACATACTAAGCAGGAGCTCACATTGAGTGCTTGAGAAAGAAAGAAAAAGACAGAGGGAGTGAAGAAAGAAAAGAACAAAGATTCCAGAAAATTCCAAAATATTCTTGGGCTCCAAGAAAAGCATCTTCACTTGTGGAACTTCACATATTTATATGGAGCAATAAGAGAGAGATTTTTGAAGTAGGCTTCTTCCCTCGTATATCACATTCTTTAAAATATTATCTTATCTTATGAATTAGATGGGACCTTTCTAACAAAGTACTCTTATATTAATTTGAGTTCTGCCCAAAAATGCCTATAAGGCAGGCACTTAAATCTTGATATCACTCTCCCAAAAGCTCAGAATATATTGCATTCCACTAAAGTTAACAAAATCGTCAATTGTAGAGGACACAGTCACGAAATGCTTAGCTTGGCACTCAAGTTTCTTTGCAGTTGCCTGATACTTAAACTATCTAATCTTCAATTATTTTTCATCTATGAAATGAGAATAACATAAATTCCCTGATAATGTTAAGAATTAAATGGGACAGTGAGACAGAAGTAAGGACTGATTAAATGTTAACATTATCCTCATCCTCATTACTGGCACCTCTACCTGTTATACAAGAAAGATGGTACATCTCTTCCTAGCTCCTTCCCCCATTCCTCCCACCTGGCATGTCTGTCCCAGTTTTTGCTCTCCTCACCTCTCCATCTCTCTAAACCAACCTTAAGACCTACTTCCTTGAAGTACTTTCATGACAATCAACATGGCTTCAAATCTCTTTCTTTATCCTTGGAGACCTAAAAAAGTAAAAGGATGTTTAGCTTTAGGTGCTCTGTCAACTACAAATAAGTAGAATCTGTTTACTGGTGAATTAGAGATTAAATGATTGCTTCACATCTGAAGGTGGTTACCTTCTTTTCTCAGTTCCTATCTGCCAGAGTTCTATAAGATTTTCACCATCAATGTCTAATTGAATACAATAGATCCTCTTTCATTCAAAAGCCAAGCCACCAAAGAATTTGAAAAGCTAAATTTCCTCCCATCAGCTCTACTCAATTATATTGCCTTCCCAATAGCTCATAAAGGCCTTGGGAAAGGTCAGAGAACTTTGCTAAAATCACCTCAGTATATTCTAAGTCTTCAAACTGGGAAATCCATATGTGGTAATATGATGAGTCCTGGTTAATCAAATGGTTAACAATTTACTCAACGCTCCCATTCCTCAGCCATCATTCAGTGGGATTGTCCTGGAAATGCGTACCTACTTTCCCCCTGGTTTAGTGAGAAAGTCATTGTGTGGTAAATCCCTTCCGTTCACACCAGGAAACGTTAATTATCTGCCAGGTTTCTGTAATCCTTCTCCACACTCCTGGGAGAGGGGAATTTTAAAGTGACAAGTGACTGTGAGGTGTATCCCACACTAACCCCAGGAGAATGGGGCCCCTTTTCACTTGGCGCTTCCTCTCACCCTTGGGGTAACAGGAGTGTCAGGGAGCTGTGGAGGAGATATTCCAGGCCCGGAAAGTTCAAGTCAAGGCCCACTGGGAGGAATTTGCTGAAACCTTCCAACTCCTTGCTGTTGCTGATTTTTTTTCCCGCCACTGGAAATCATTGAAAACCAAATAGGACATCCATATGGAAATCCTTTGTGCAGTCCAAAGACTCTAACTGTATTGCTTTGGGGAGAGTATAGAATCTGGCTTATAAGAGTAAACTGGTTGGTCCTTCCAACTCTGACCTTTGCTACTTCTCCCACTGATTCTAAGACAATACTCGTTCAGTTGACTCTCTAATTCCAAATAGCTGCGCTGTCCCCAAATACTACCAAATGGAAATTGGTAGGAACTGTTTAAGAACTATGTTATTTCTGGACTCTTATAGTCTTTGTAAAAGACGATTATGATGATCACTTACTTTGCCTGTTTATTAAACATATTATATATCATTTTAGAAAAGCTCTATATGTATATTCTCTTTTAATCCCTCTTCCAAATATTATTCTACATAAAAGTCTAAATACAACTCTGACCATGTCACCTCCTTCTAACACCTTTCATGGGCTCCCATGATTATCTATACATTAAAAATATCAATAATAAGAATAATATAGCTAAAACTTAGTGGTTACCTACCTACTATGTGTACCAGATGCTATGCTACAAGATTGGCATGCATTAACTCATTTAATCCTTATTAAAACCCTGAGTTGAATACTACAATTACTAAGTTCCCATTTTACTGATGAGGAAGCCAAGGCCCAGAGAAGTTTAGCAATTTGCTTAAGGGGGCACAGTGCAAATGACAGCAAACCACTTACTCAAATCCAGAATATCTCGGTCCAGGTTCTTATTCTTAACTACTAGGCTTTGTGGAGGACCTCTGAAGATAAAAGCCTATGACACGGCCTATGAGAGTGACTAAAAAACTTATGAATAATTAGACCAGGTTGCAGATATAAGCAGGAACTCTCCCAGGCTAACCAGAACTTATATTTACTGTATCTATAGGGCCCTACTGGTCTGGCCGTTGCCTGCCCTGCCAGCTCCACCACATACAGTCCCCCATTCATTTTCTGGACCCCCGTCCTACTGGCCCCCTTTCTGCTCCTTCATCATTCCCTGCTGCCTTTGGATACGTTATTCGTTCTACACAAAATACTCCCCCTTTCCTACTCTCCTCATTCTCCTCTCCTGGTGAGTATATTCTTTCTTCAGCCCTCAGCTCCCAGTGGTCCCCCTGAACTGAGTTAGGAAATTTTTTATACTCTCCATGGGATGATATCATTCTGATTTTGGTTAATATCCATCTCCCCTCCACTCCCCTCTATGCTCCATATGGGCAGAGACTGGGTCTGTTCCCTGTTTCTCTTAGTTATTAGCCTTACACCTGGCACAGGTTAACTGCTTAATAAATATTTGTCAAAGGAAAGGAGGGAGGGAAAGTGGAAGAAACATAAATGACAAGACACTGACTTTTGTCCAGATTGTATAGATATAAATTTATTCCATAATTCATTCGACAATGAATGAATTCAACAGTGTTCCAGGTACCATTCTAGGTGTTGAGGATACAACTGGAATAAGATGGGGAAAGTGTCCATTCTGGTTTACAATCAATAAACCCATAAACAAATAAACAAGATCATTTCAGATGGTTCAGAAAGCAATAACAAATAAAACAGGACAATGTGGTAGAAAGTGACTGGGAGGTAGATTTAAATTTGGTAGCCAAATAGAGACACAGACGTAGAGAACAAACGTATGGATACCAAGGGGGGAGAAGTCGGGGGTGGGATGAATTGGGAGATTGGGATTGACATATATACACTACAATGTATAAAATAGATAACTAATGAGAACCTACTGTATAGCACAGAGAACTCTACTCAGTGCTCTCTGATGACCTAAATGGGAAGGAAATCCAAAAAAGAGAGGGTATATGTATACGTATAGCTGATTCACTTTGCTGTACAGCAGAAACTAACACAACATTGTAAAGCAACGCTACTCCAATAAAAATTAATATAAATAAATAGATAGATAGATAGATAGATAAATTTGGTAGCCAAGAGTTCATCGCAAGGTGACATCTGTGATGAGTCCTGAATGATGAGCAGCTCTGCCAATGAAACTTCGGGCGGAGGTTTGGTGCTGGTTTGGTGCTGGTGGGACTCTTAAGGGACTCTTAAGCGATGGCAAGGAGTTGATATTTTATTTCACGTGCATTGGGAAGTGCTGGGTTTTAAAGAGAAGAATGAATTGGTGTGAATAACTTTTTGTTTTTTGAAGACCACTCTGGTGGCTGAATTGAGAATATGCTGGAGGATGGGGCAGAAGCTGGGAAACAGTTACAGTAATTCAGGCACGAGGGGGACAGTGAATGAAGAGGTGTTTATGGAGGTGTGGTCTAGCAGTGTTTCTCAAACTTTACCATGCCCATGAATCACCAGGGAACTTGCTGAAGAGCCGATTCTCATTCTACAGTTCTGGGGGTGGAGTGGAAGAGCTGAGATTCTAAATTTCTAACAACTTTCAGGTAATACTAACGTTGCTGATCTGAAGACCACAGTTGAGAAGCAAGAGTCTGTAGAACTTGATAGATTGCATTCGGAAGGCATGAAAAGAGTCAAGAATTATTTCTGCTTTTCTTTCTCTCTCATCTTTACAAAGATGATAGTGGCATTTATTGAGAAGGAAAGCTTTATCACCATCCCTGCTTTCTAAAGTACCTATCTGGGGGGGATTGGAAAACGTTTTAGGAGGATTGAATAGCAACTCACTTTGGCAAAATAGCCAAACTTGGGATTATGCTAGTGTAGAGGCACATTTCTAGCCCAGTATAAAACTGACACATGAACTAGGATGAATCCAAGCTCTTAGCAGTAAAATGACCATTTTCTGATGAGTATGCACTCATTGCCAAGTACTTGGTTAAAAAGGGTAATTTATGGATTATTATTTTTCCCAGAGACATCAGGTGCCCTTAAAGGGTGGTAAAAAATTGGGTCATAGAACAACTGAAATAAATGGGACAAAGGAAATGATTCTTAGACTCCGGCAACAGATTCTTAGACTGTTATTTAACAGTTGTTCACTTGTTCCTAACAGGCCCACAATCTTTATATTCCTGGCAGAGCTAATTTAATTCCATAGGCAAAAATTCTCCATCTTTAGACTTTATTGTGTTTTCCAGAAAATGAAGCCTGGCTGTTGAATTGCTGAGCAACTGCTAAGTGTGCTCACAAGTGAAGTCTTTTTATATTTATGAATCTGAAAGCTGTTCTAGAATTCTCTGCCCTTGCTCAAAGATGTTACACAAAGCCAACTGGAAATTTTCTGGCTCCAGATGTGCACCATAAATTGAGTCTGACTTTATAGGTTGTGCAACTTCACTGGTTGCTCCTAGAAATGGAAAAACATGGCAGGTCCAAGACTCCCTATGCTATTCAGGTTCCCCTTTCTGTCCCCTCTCCCTTGCTTCTCCGTCTCAGGGGCTGCTCAAGTGGATCTGGTTGCACAGCTCACAACCGCAGTTGTATTTTGCCTGAGTTTAAGTCCTCCTCAAAATAGTGTTTCCAATAGGCCCAGAGTATTTCTGACTTGGAGGGGCACTTTGAGCTGGAAAATATAATTTTTTGGCTTGAAGAAAAAATTTTAAAGACTTATAAAAATTCCCAGAAGACTCTTTGGACATCAACTAGCTGTTACCAAAGAACATTGTGCAAATGAATCAGAAACATATGGATTAAGTTCCCCCTGAATTAAACATGGGTTTCACACATGAAGGGGGTGGGAGCAGGGGTTGGTGTGGGGAAGAGCATGACAAAAAGATTTCACATCTTTGTTAAATCAAAACCATTTGAAAAATCCATTTTTAGAAAGAATAAAAACACTACTTATACTTCAATTCATCTTGATTTGAAATGTTGTTTATTCTAGTTTAGAGAGCTCTTCTTTGACCTTGGTCTTCAAAAATGACCTAATAGGTCAGACAGAAAACATTGTTTTCCTGGGCTTCTTTTATACAATTTCATTGGGTTCCATTCATCAGCTTTGGTGGTGAGTGTTCTGTAACTATTATCTCCCTTCAGGAATAAAGTTCAGGAAGCATTTTCCATAATCACGATCTAGTGGCATTTTCTAACCATGGTACCTTCTCCAGTGGACTTTGAAGAAATTAAGGAAAATGCATCATTATTTGGCAATTGGGAAACAGACCTGCACTTAAGACTCGTGGTCTCAGCATGAAGCAGAATGTTGAGCAAAAAAGAGATGGTCTCTACTCACTTCTTGATTCATTTTAATAGCAATTACAGTAAAAACAAACAAACAAGAAAGTGACCTTGATAACTTTTCCTGCATTTAGCCAAGGTCAAGTCCAACGTACATTCTTTTCTAAAAATGCTGCTTTGTCAACCAGCCAAGGACAAAGGAAGGTTGAGTCCAACTATATATCTTTTAAAATCTTGGGAATGTTTTAACAAGGAGAGAAAATTTTCTCATAATTACTATATAAGATGTCTGAATTCAATGCCTGCTATGCTCCTGGAGTTTGAAAACAGTGAACTGTCCTTTAATCATAAGTTTTTCCTTATTTATTCCAAGAATCTACTTAGCAAACACTTCTTCTAACAAAAACTGTTAATGCAAATCAATGTCAAAGTCTGACAAATTGGCATTTTTACCATCTTAATGCAGGTGAAGGAACTCATTTCTACAATTGGAATGTAAAGTTACCAAACTCCTTACAACACTGGCTTCTCCCGCCATCTACCCTGTCCATTTTTCCCACTTCTCCAGCCTTTTCTTACAACTTTCTCAAGTCCACCACACCACAGGCCCACTGGCCTTCATTCTGTTCTTAAAACACATGAGCTACTCAGTCATAAAAAAGAATGAAATCATGCCGTTTGCAACAACATGGATGGACCTAGAGATTATCATACTAAGTGGAGTAAGCCAGACAAAGACAAATATCATACGTTTTCACTTATATGTGGAATCAAAAAAAAATGATACAAATGAACTTATATACAAAACAGAAATAGACCCATCAACATAGAAAACAAACTTATGGTTACCAAAGGGGAAAGGGATAAATTAGGAGTTTGGGATTGACATATACACACTACTATATATAAAATAGATAACCAGCAAGGTCCTACTGTATAGCACAGGGAACTATACTCAATATTTTGTAATAACCTATAAAGGAAAAGAATCTGAAAAAGCATAGATATAAAATATATGTATAACTGAATCACTTTGCTGTACACCTGAAACTAACACAACACCATAAATCAACTATAATTCAATGTTAAAATTTTTTTTAAAAACCACATGAGCTTCTGCCCATCATGGGCCTTGACGAGGTCCACTCCCTCTGCCTAAACATCGGGCCCTCACATCTTGGCACACCTTGCTCTTCTCACCATTCTAGTCTCTGTTCAAGTGCCCATTTTTTGCCCCAGTTATTCCACAATCTAGTTAACTGTTTATTTTATCTCTTAGCAAATTATCACTCTCAGAAGTTTTCTCATTGCTACATTTATCTACCAGTTTATTTCTGTCTCTCCCACAAGCTGTGGGCTTCATGAAAGTAAGGGCCTTATCTGGATTGTTCACTACTCTATCCTTAGCTCCTAGGACATGAACTTGCCCAGAGTAGGCACTCAATAAATATTTGTTAAATGGATGGATGAATAAATAATGAATGAGCCAGGCTATTCATAACAATTGCTATTAGTGTCCTATCTGGATCACTTTACCAGTTCTGTTCATCCCCACTTGCTGTGTGGTTCAGGCTGCTAAGGGCTCATGCCTGCATCTTCTCTGGAGGACTGCCCTTGGGCATCTGGAACCCCTTACCTGTAGGGAATTTACAGTCCCCCTGAGGTATCCCATAGACAATGACTGACTGTGTGTGAGGGCAAAAGCCCAGCTTTCACGTAAAACAAACTCTCCATGGTGCCATTCACACACCAGAGCTCCTTGCTGGATCAGACTGAAGCTAGACTCTACCTGAATACTTGCCTTTGCTGAGTTTTTTCCCATTTCCTGTCCTGCTTCTTCCTTTCCCTTTCTTCCTCAATAAATAACTTTTCCCTGAATCCCTGTCTCAGGCTCTGCTTCTAGGAAACCCAACCTAAGACAAGTAAATAAATAAATAAATAAAATAAATAAAAGTTCATGAAGTCAGCATTTCCTCCCTGATAATAGTAGGTAGTGGCCAGTTAATATTCAATATGTGTTTATAAACAATTGCACTGTGTGTTCTGAATGCCACTGGGGAGAGGGAAGGTGTGACTTTTACAACAGTGGTCCAGGAGTCCTTGTAGTTATTGAAAAGGACTCACTTATTCATTTCCACACCATCCTTTGTCTGTAGACTACGTTAATGATATGCCTTATACAAATATATACCAAGAATGACAAATGCACATGGATGTTGTGTAACTAAAATTCACTTTATTACATAACATTCAATTTAGGGAAATTGTTGGTCACTTTAGATTCATCAATTTTAATACTCTTAGGTATGTAAGTTTTGTTAATGTTAAAGAGAGACTCTGATACTTTTAAGAGGTGGATATCATTGATTTAGAAAATACAGTACCAAAGCAAAAGAAAGGGAGAACACTGTGTCTAAAGAATCAACCTAAGGACCCAGGGTCAAATTCCAAGAAAAAGTTGCCTTCTCTGCCTCAGAATCTCTCCTCCCACCTATTTTCTTTAACATTTTCATTTATTTTTATTATCACCTGAAGTTACATAATTTGGAAATTTGTTTGAACTAATGAGCATCTCATTTTGAAATGCTAATGTCTTTGGGAGGGTTAGGGGTCAGCAACTCTCCCCAATTTAGTAAGAAATTGCCAAACCACTGATTCAACAAATATTTATTGAGAATTCACTATGTATAAGGCACTAAGCTTATCTAGCCAGGGATACAAAGTTTCATAAAGAACAGATCTTCCCCCTTAGAAATGGAGAGACAGAGGGAGAGAGAGAGAGAGAAAAGCTTTTTTCTTAACATCTGGCTAAAATGAAAATAATTGAGAACAGTGAAAGAACAAAGCTGGAATTGAAGAAATGCAATGAGGCTGGAAACAAGCTAGTGGGGGGCATGAAATGGGGATTGGGGAGGTTAGAACCATATAAAAGCATGAGCAGGTGAAAAAGAGAGGTTCCAGGAAATGAAGATGACAAAAGAAAATTGGTGTAGTCAGAAATGTTGACTGAGTCATCATACAAGGGCAAACAACTCTCTCCTCCCTCTCACCACTGTACCATGTAGCCCTTTGACTTTAAATGCAGGCTGATACCATTGTTGAGCTCCCTTAGGTGTGAAATAAATGTTATTGACCTACAACAGGACTCCAATCACTCACTTCAGTTACCTTTGCAGAAGGCAATGCTGGTTTTCAGACCTACTTATTAGTATGTATCTTAACATGCAATTCAATCTATAGAACACTAGGTCTGTGTCCGCAGGCTTGTGGTGATACTATTCATTAAAGATGACACTATTCATTAAAGATGAGCTATGATTTGGGAAATAGGCCAGCATTTTTCCCTATGAAGTAACTTTTGTATTGGCTAATAAACATTCCCATGTTCAACACAGGAAGGTTTTGTTAGCACCTATACCTCACTGGCTTTTAGATTCTATCTGGACGTTTGAGGGGAAAGTTAGACAATCTCAAAAGAGATTGTCATCTGTTATACACCAAGTGCAATGCTATGTGCAGGGGGAGTGAAGACATATTAGTTAAACACCTCACTTCTAGGAAATCAAACATTGGGATTCCAAAGAAGTAATGATTAATTCTACCTAATCGAATCAGGAAAGGTCTCAGGAAGGAGAGGATGTTGTCTTTAAAGGAAAAGTAGGTAAAGATATCCCAGGTAGCTGGAAAAGCCTGTGCAAAGATACTGAAATAGGAAAGTGTATGACCTAGTTGGGGAAGTGAAGAGATTAGTAAAGCTGAAAAGGAATGCCTGCACACCCCTTCATGCGTTTAGGGCCACTGGTCATTTGGGTATACTGTTTTGTGAAGTGCCTACTCAAATCTCAAGCCTTCTGCCTAGTCTACTATTGAGTCCTTTGCCTTTTCTTTATTGATGTATAGGAGCTCTTTATATATTAAAGACATGAGTCCTTTACCCAGGTATATATTATATATATATATATATATGTGTATATATATATATATATATATATATATAGTATATATCTTCCAGTCTATGGGTTTCCCTTTCTCTCTCAAAAGTGTCCTTTGAAAGGCTTAACAGCCAATTTACCAACTTTTCCCTTTATGCTTAGCACTTTTGGGGTATTGTTTACAAAAACTTTTCACAACCACACTATTCATAATTGCCAAAAGTTATAAGCAACCCAAATGTTCATCAAGTGTAGACTGGCTAAATAAATATCCTTCAGTGGAATATTATACAGTGATAAATATGAATCAACTTCAACCACATGTACATATGGATGAAACAAACATAATATTAACTGACATAGTAAAATACATACTCTATAATTACATCTATGTAAAGTTCACAAAAAAGGCAAAACTAATGTATGAGATTATATGTCAGGACAATGGTTACCCCTGCAGGGGTAGTAACTGGGAAGGACCTTGAGGGGCTTTTGGGTGCTGGTCGTATTCTGTTTCATGATCTGGTTGCTAATTTCATGGGCATAAAATTTTTATAAGAATTCATTAAGTAGCACACATTTTTTTCAACACTTATGTTATACTTCTGTAGAATTATTTACATTTAAATATACAAGAAAAAAAAAAAAAAACACCTGAGGGAGAGTAGTGGCAAAACAAAATTAGACTGGAAGAAACAAAATGATCTAGAATTTGAAGATCCTACTAAGAAGTTTGGAGAGTTTTAATGAGTTTTTAAGATCTTTAAGTTAGGCTTTGGAAAGACAGACATGCTGCGTAGAGGACCGAGATGAGTGTGGATGTGACGGGAGGCAAAGAGACCCATTTGGAAGCCCTATGACAGCCCAAGAGAGACATGAGGAATCCTGATGGGAAGAAAAGGCAGTGGCAATGGATAGAGATGACCTTGGATCTTCTCACCAAATGTTTCTTTAAAATCCACTCACCAGTGTCATAAGACCAGAAGCACCTGCCCAAAGTGTGGGGGGCAAAGCCCTACAAATCTTTGACAGATGTTGAGTTTTCAAACAGTGAGAGACCTTGATAAACAAACCTCTCTCCTGGATTTATTAAGTCCAAGCCTTTTTGTCTGGCTCTTGTCTTGGATTGTAAGACATGAGTGCTAATACAAATCCACATATGGATCAGTGGAAAGTTATAGAACTGACGCAATATTGTTTGACACATTTTTCCTTACCCCCACTCTCCCCTGCATACTCTTCAAGTCCTCTTGCTGGGTGGTTTCTCCTTGTCTCCTTAATTCCCTCCTCTGTCTGCATGCTCGTTAGGAGAAAGAGTGATTCCTTTTCTTGGAAATGAGGAGCTCTGGAAGGAGCAGCTGCACGGGAAGCTCAGGTAGGGAGCATGGCTCAGACAGTGCCATGAAATCTTCCACAGGTGCTGGGGCAGGACCACATTGATGCCACATGCGGGCAACATGGCGGGGTGCACACACCTTGCTACCATTTGTGTCCCCTCCATTATGCTCACCAGCAAGTATTTATTGGGCCTCTCTGGCTGAGCCACATGTTCAATTGTATGCTTCATGGCAAAGAGCAGGAAGGAAGCATGAAATCTATCCCCACAGCTGCAAGTGAAATCAAAATCAAAAGACCTAGTGTGCACCCCACTCCATCCTGCCTCAGGCCCTGGAAGAGTAGACTCTGCCCACCAAGGATTCCCTGAAGAAAAAGAAAAACTTAAACACAGCCTCTCCAAGAGCAGAACCAAAAACTAAGCAGAGACAAAGATTTTCTGGTCAAACAATTGGCTTTGGTTTCCTAACCTTTCTTTTATGGTATGTTCTCTTCTCAAGGTCTCTCTTTGGAGCTGATATCCTCATACTCTTTTCTAGATTTTATATGAGAAGGTTTCTTTTTATATATTCCTTGAACTCTCTCTGTTTTGTGCTTGCCACCTTATGAAAAGGCAACTGACATGGTCCAAAACCAATTTCAAATTTCATGTCCCTGAGTTTGCTGTATGGCTCTTTCCTGAAAAGTCAAGATGTCAGAATCAACCCTACCCAGAAAAAAACCAGCGACCTTGGCCCAAAGTAAGTCTTCTCCACCTGTCTTTTCTGAAGGAGTACAATCCATGCAGAGCATTGCTCAGCCTCAAAGGCTGGACAAAAGCACCATCACTTTCTTACGTGAGAAAATATGGCCTTTCCCACTGACCTGGGAAAATTCCCGAGTCTAACTCAAGTCACGTGCTGACAGTTCCAGAGCAGTAGCAACATAATAGTGATTTAGAATCCATGAGAAGGAAGGCTTCTCTCAGGCCAGGTTAAGCCTTCAAAGTTCCCAGGACTTAACAGTTGCCAATTCACTCCTGAAATAACACACCTCTCTTTTTTTCTAGCCAAAGAGTCATAAGGACCGCTATTCATTTGCTGGGCATCCACTTAATTAATTGCTTCTGAGAAGTAAGCTTTGAGTGGCCATGTATCTCATCTACCACAGTGGTGTCAATGATTGTTCCCTCAAGAAATATACCTATGTCTCACTGAGGTAAACTCTTAATTTCCAGAGAATATAGAGAGTTGTATTTGCAAGCCAGGCCTTGAGCTAGTCATCTTAACTTGGAATATTATTGGCATTTCTGTCTTGGGATGAAAATGGTACTAGAAGTTTTCCCATCTTTTCCTCCTTCCTGTTGCACAGTTACATGAAGTCTTGCCTACATCATCTTTTGAACTGGCTGAAGTCATATGTAGAAGTGTTTCTTAGACACTTCCACCAAAGTTGTCCTTTTAGCATAAGAGAACATTGTACGCTGGGAAAACTGGACAGCTACATGTAAAAGAATGAAATTAGAACACTCCCTAACACCATACACAAGAATAAACTCAAAATGGATTAAAGACCTAAATGTAAGGCCAGTTTGACACCATCAAACTCTTAGAGGAAAACATAGGCAGAACACTCTATGACATAAAATCATATCAAGATCCTTTTTGACCCACCTCCTAGAGAAATGGAAATAAAAACAAAAATAAACAAATGGGACCTAATGAAACTTAAAAGCTTTTGCACAGCAAAGGAAACCATAAACAAGACGAAAAGACAACCCTCAGAATGGGAGAAAATATTTGCAAATGAAGCAACTGACAAAGGATTAATCTCCAAAATTTACAAGCAGCTCATGCAGCTCAATATGAAAAAAACAAACAACCCAGTCCAAAAATGGGCAGAAGACCTAAATAGACATTTCTCCAAAGAAGATATACAGATTGCCAACAAACACAGGAAAGAATGCTCAACATCATTAATCATTAGAGAAATGTAAATCAAAACTACAATGAGATATCATCTCACACCGGTCAGAATGGCTATCATCAAAAAATCTACAAACAATAAATGCTGGAGAGGGTGTGGAGAAAAGGGAACCCTCTTGCACTGTTGGTGGGAAAGTAAATTGATACAGTCACTATGGAGAACAGCATGGAGGTTCCTTAAAAAACTAAAAATAGAACTACCATATGACCTAGCAATCCCACTACTGGGCATATACTCTGAGAAAACCATAATTCAAAAAGAGTCATGTACCAAAATGTTCATTGCAGCTCTATTTACAATAGCCAGGACATGGAAGCAACCTAACTGTCCATCAACAGATGAATGGATAAGGAAGATGTGGCACATATATACAATGGAATATTACTCAGCCATAAAAAGGAAAGAAACCGAATTATTTGTAGTTGGGTGGATGGATCTAGAGACTGTCATTCAGAGTGAAGTAAGTCAGAAAGAGAAAAACAAATACTGTATGCTAACACATATATATGGAATCTAAAAAAAAAAAAATGGTCATGAAGAACCTAGGGGCAAGACGGGAATAAAGATGCAGACCTACTAGAGAATGGACTTGAGGATACAGAGAGGGGGAAGGGTAAGCTGGGACAAAGTGAGAGAGTGGCATGGACATATATACACTACCAAACGTAAAATAGATAGCTAGTGGGAAGCAGCCGCATAGCACAGGGAGATCAGCTCGGTGCTTTGTGACCACCTAGAGGGGTCGGATAGGGAGGGTGGGAGGGAGGGAGATGCAAGAGGGAAGAGATATGGGGACATATGTATATGTATAACTGATTCACTTTGTTATAAAGCAGAAACTAACACACCATTGTAAAGCAATTATACTCCAATAAAGATGTTAAAAAAAAAAAAAAAAGAGAACATTGTACTACACCAGATATCTGAAGGGTGAACTCATTATAGTCCACCATCATTGCAACTTTTTTCTTTGAAATCTCATATTTATCTTGAAAGTTCATGTAGTATTTATATACTGCTCTAAATTATCTGTGCCCTCTTTCAATATAAAACTAGTTACAAATTGTGTAACACCACCTTCAGGTGATGCTCTAGGAATCTGCATCAGGTTCTATTCTGTAGATAGTCTTCCATGGCTTTGAGAAGCAATGGACAAATTTTATAAGATCCTTTGAAAAAAGGACATAATAAAACATGTTAACCAATGTTAGTTTGTTGAATTGAGTTTACAGAGACATGCTTATAAGATGTCACATGCAGATTGGAGTAAAAGAAAAGATACAGAGGGGCAGAGACCGAGAATAAATGAATGAATGAAAGGAAAATGAGAGATGATCCCTTGCCCCCTTCTTTGGGAGAAAAAAAAGAAGATTCTGTATTTCACTCCCCTGTTGAAACATCAGGATGGAATAGAACTTTGAATTCAAGTAGGTGGCTGGTTCTTCAGTGTCTGTAAACCCAAGACTAAATCTGCAGGTCATTTTATCTCTTATCTCTTTCTGGGACAAACTACCATAATCTCATCAGGGAAAACCTGCAGCCAGGTTTTCCAGCACTTCAGCCAGCACTTCAGTAGTGGGCAACTTCATACTTACCATCCTAATTCATCCCCAAAGTCCTTTGGAAAATCTTGTCTGGTAAGTATGGAAGAAAGGCAACTGTCATAATACAAAAGTGGGTTTCCACATAGTCAAAAGAAGTCAGCATGGAATTTAGGATGGAGTTTATCTTGGGTCCTGGAAGACTCTAGGTCTACTTGGTATTAATCATTGTAGTAGTAACATGGTCTAGCAAAATCTGTGTCTAGGTTCATATGGGTCATTCAAATCTGTGCACAGACCTCAGTAGCACAGAGCCCGGTTCATATACCCATTACCTGAGGTCCTATTGTTTTCCCAACTTCTATTAAGTCCCTCCAGCCTCTTCTCCTAAACAAAGACTTGGAGAGAATCAAAACCACACCTACTTGAGGTGTTTGCCCTCCCAGAAAGTCCAACTGTAATGTCTCAAAATCTCTGCAAAGCTCATGCTGCACTTCTTTCTTTCTTCCTTCTTTCCAGGCCCAAGATGAAGATTCACATGGAAGTAATTTATTGAGGAAGAAAAACGAGAGTAAGGGAAGCCGGACAGGGAAAGGGAAGCAGAATTAGGGTGTGGCCTCAGCTGAAGTCTGGCCTCAGTCTTATCCCACTGGGAGCTCTGGAGCATGGATTGCTCCACAGAGTTGCCCCCTGCCCTTTTCGAGGCAAAAGGTCCTTTTGTGCCCCTGCGTCAGTCAAGCATTGGCTGTGGGCCACACCCAGGGGCAGAAGAGTTGCTTAACTTCCCAGGCAATTCTAGGCTAGGCAACTCCCATTTGGCCAATGGCAATTCTCCAGAGAAAGAGGCAGCTGTAAGCCATTAATAGCTAATGCTCATAGCACGTGGGATATGGGAACACCAGCCTGGCAAAGGAGAATTGGGTGGGTCAGCAATAGCATCCCTATACTTACCTATCCTGATTCATTTCAAAAGATATTCTTCTGGACAAAATTTGGACCCCTAATGCTTGCTTTAAAACAATTCAAATGGAGCAGAATATAATAATATACTAATCCACAGTATTTATTAAGAGCCTACTGAGTATCAGGTACTTTTCTAAATGTATCATGTTTACAATAAACCTAAGAGGCAGGCACTATTATTACTCACATCTTCCATACAAGAAAATGGAGGGACAGAGTAATTAAAGAACAAAGCAAGCTAGTAAGTGGCAGAGCCAGAATTAGCACCCTACCCTCTTAATTCTGCATTAAACTGCCCCTTGCTTGTTGCCACAGGGTAGCAGCAACAGAGAGAAAACAATAAGCTCAGAGCTAAAGCAGAAAATTTCACTTATATAAGATGCCACGCCCAACTAGGTGAGAGAAAAACCTTTTAAATGATGAATATAAAAGCTTAAGCACAGTTAAGACTCATTTGTGTGGGGGTGAATTTCAGAAACGTGTCAGTTTTATCTATTGGGTTGATGTTCGTTCGCCATTTGAACTTTCATCATTTAAATCCCATGAAAGTGCAGTTGCATAAGACATGACCCTATGCCAAATGAAATAATAACTTTTTTTTAACTTTTGTTAAGCACATTCTGTGTGCCAGGCACTGTTCTCAGCAGTTAACATGGGTTATATTATGTAATCCTCACAACCATGCCATGTGGCAGCCCCATTTTCAGATAAAGAAACTGAGGCACTAATATGTCCAAGGGCATATAAATAGAAGCATCAGGGCCAGGTTTCAGAGTAAGTAATCTGGCTGCGGATCTTCTGTTCCTAACTTCACTCTGTTGCCGCCAGAGGAGTTGTGGAAGGTCAGAGCTAGAAGTCATGTTGGAAGGCCAACTTTCCCAATTTAGAGATGAGGAAACTGAGGCCCAGAAAAAGGTGGTGACTTGCACAAAGTCACATAGACCCAGGACTCTCAATTTTCCTAACAGTATTTTCCATATTTTGACAGTTTTGCTCACCCAAATTACATAAACACAGAAATAGTATAATTTACTTGCCAGTAGTTCAGGGGTGTGTTTTTAAATGTTTGAAGTCTCTTTCTAAGGCAAGAAAGAAATATTAGTCTGTCTAGCCTAGGAAAAAACTACTCCCTATCTCTAGTGACTGTTATGAGATATGGTAACTCATGTATACCTATGTGATGTGACTATCAAGTTGCTATTCTATCTTCTGGCTGAAACCTGCAAACTCCAGTCTGGGAGTACATCCCTTTAGGGAAGGAAAAGGAAAACAAGAATTGATATTTATTAAATATCTGCTAGATGCCAAAGCCAGTGGCTCTAGGCATGCTATGTAAATTATCCATTAAAACAATCTTTAGAATCAGAATATGTATCAGTTAGCACTTGCTGCATAACTCACCTAAATTTTAGTGGCTTAAGATGCAACAATTTATTATTGCTGATGAGTAGCTGGGTGGCTCTGGGGATTCATGCCAGGCTGAACTGATTTCAGTTGAGTTCACCCATGTTCCTGGATTGGCTGGGGACTGGCTGGTAGAGGATGCCTTCAGCTGGGATGGCTCATCTCTGTTCCACGTCCTACTAAAGGATATTCCAGGCTTTTTCACATGGCAAGAGCAGAAGAGAGCAAGCAGAAGCATATGAGGCCTCCAAGGCCTAGGATCAGAATGGGCGCATCGTCCCTTGGATGCCATTCTATTGGCCAAAGCACAGTCGTGAGGCTGGCCCAGGTTCAAGGGGGAATGGGAAAGACTCCACCTATTGATGAAGTGAGCTGCAAGATCACATTGTCAACGGTATGGATATAGAAAGTGATAGAAAATTGGAGACATCTTTGCAATCAATCTACCACAAATATTCTGGAATATTCCAGATCATTTAAGTTGTATATTTTCCCTCAAAAGTATATCTCTCTCATATGAAGACATTTGAGTTCCCTTTGTGTCACTTTCAGAAAAATTCAGGAAAGCTGCCACCGGGTTTTAAGATGGCATACAGAATTTTCAATTTACCCGTGACCATCTATTCCCACCAAAAGTCTTTGGGCTCTCATTCTAAATAACAGCAAGAGAGAGCTAAATCTATCTCCCCTCTCCCTACCCACTATATCACTTACTGGTTGAAAAAAAGAGGCAACTAGATAGGAAACATTCTATGCCTGAGTTTCCAGCTGGATATGGTAAGAAACCAGCCCAGCGACTAAGGATCCTCCCAAGGGAATACCCATGGCTTCAACCAAAATGAAGCACATCTTTTTCTGGTGTTTTGTTTTGCAACTAGAAAAGAAAGACACATTAGAAAGAAGAAAACAAAAACCTCTAAATCAGGGATCACAAATAGTTTTTATCACATATGCCAACCCAGTTGGTTAGTGGAAGTTGCCAGGAGTGCTATGTTGAAAAGGAATATTAGGCCTTGGACAGTTCTAATAAAATTAGTAAACTACAAGAATTTTCCAGCTAATAGAGATAGATCTTGATGAAGTAGTGCCTTTATCCTAATTCACACTAAGATGAAACAAGAGTCGAGCAGTGACTGATTCCCACCATTAGGTTCAACAGGATAAGCTGACCCTCCTCTCCGGGACCTCTCTCCCAATAATTCTTTCTCACAACTTCCAGCTGGACTATTTTTGAGAAAGGCAAATACAGCAGGGTTTCGATCAGCTCTTGGGTTTTATCCTGGTTAATCCAAAGATAAATACATGGGCTTATACCAAATCCAAAACCAGGAGAAATGATCAAAAATACAAAAATAATTCAAGCGCGCCACTGCAGAATACACCCTCTCTTTGCTCACACCACGCTTCCACTTACATGTTTCTCAGTATAACATCATCCACCTACTGAGTCAAGAAGGATCTGAGGCCAGACCCTGATGGCCAGGGTCTGCTTGAAGAAGACACATCTCAGACCCAGAACAAGGCTTATCAACATGGTGCAATCTATATAACATGGCACAGTGAAAAGGTCCAAAACCACGAGGGTTCAAATTTTGCTTTTGGCCTTTGCCATTATGCAAGTATTAACATCCTTCCCATAGTCTCAAAAGAGATACAATATATCCATCTCAGGGATTGGGTGATAATTAAATGAACTATTATGTAAAGCACCCAGATTAATAACTAGCACATAGTTGAGGCCCCTAAGTATAGCTATTATTAGCAATAGCAAGGATTTATTCAGTTTCTATCATACGCTAGGAACTATGTTCCAAGCTGTGTGTAAGGAGAAAAGAAACAAAACATAAAGACCTGCTTTTTACCTTTGGGAAATACAGAGTCTATCTGGGAGTCAAGGCGAATACACATGAAATAAATGAGAACTGTGGAGAACAGTATATTAAATGTTCGAGAAAACCCTGAGAATCCTGCGAGTCTAGGATCGTTGCTTCTATTTCTTGCCAGAAAAATAAATTAGTTTCTTAAATATGTTGACAGTTCCATTCTCTTAAGATAGTTATTGGAGGTGACAAGCATCCAACTCATCTGAGCCTTGAACATTTTTATTTGTACTTTGAGTGCCACCAAATCATTTTATATGACAAATATAAAGGATAGCCCATTATTAGCTAAAGAGAATGAGGCCACTACCTATCACCCTGGTGCCCCATCTTTTACTTTCCATATCATCAACCTCCCATCATCTGGCAGACCATGGGTTCTCAATGAGGCAGAATAAAAGTGACAATAGGCCAAGACCTGACGCTTTCCAGATTTTTCCCTAGATGCCAATGGTTCTGAATAATCACCCTTTCTTTCCATTACTGAGATGCCATTGTGCAGGCAGAGCATGTTCTCAGTTGCCTACAGTAGGCTAGCGGCAGGGATATATCGTTCAAAGATAACTCATGTCTTATTAAATGTCAAAACTCAACTCACGTGATTCAGCCACTGCCTCACCCAGTTGCAGGCTAGAAAATTCATCTGGGCTAACACCTCTATGAACATTGGGAGGGAAGGTGATCATCAAGCCCCACCAAAGAGCAGGAAACAATGACCAAACCGTGGAGATGAAGGCCTTTGTCATGTCATAAAACAGCAGTGATTGCAATTAAATGCTGATAAAAAATGAAAAAGTCTCTTGTTGCTGGAGGTCAGGTGCTAGAACAAAGTACAACTCTTTCTGAGAAGCTTGGAAAAGATATGCCTCTGAACTGTGCTTGTGTGAAGATAGATTCATCCATCCTTGTTGTGGGCACCTTAGAGGAAGCAACAGTATAGAGCCATAGAGGACTGAGAGAACACACAAAACGTGAGCATTCCTTTTAGAGGTGCAACCTCCCAGGCTCACGTGGCTCCCCCAGCAGATGGCTGCTCTTGAATGATTTTCCCAACCAGATTGTGATGTGGATGTTGATGGTGAGAGAGCAAATCCCACTATTATTTGGTTGTCACAAGAGTCAAAAAACAAGACAAAAAAGAGAAAATCTGCCCAAAGTTAACAGGAGTAAACATTCAGAAATCTTTGGAACATAGGTTTTTAGAATAAAGTCTAGGTGTTCTTTACTCTAAGATGATACTTAGGTTGTCTTAATCCAAACACACAAGGAGAATGGAGGTGGCAGTAAATGCGTTTCTAGAAAAGGTTTTCCAAGGGTCTTTGCAGTCTAAAATATATCTTCTCTAATGACTCGCCCCCAGACCCAGGATATGTATGAGTTGTGCATGGGTGGCTGTGTATGTTTCTGTATTGACAGTCATAAATGCGTGTGATTTTTCTTTTTTTTTTTTGATCAAAGGGAATTGTTTTAATTTTCTTTTTTATACAGTTAGTATTCCCTTTGTTATACAAACAGATCACTGAAGAAACTGGCTCGAGTTTATCTTCAAACCCAACAATCAGTCTCAGCATTACGAGCTGCTTATACTATGAGGGGTGCACGGGAAGTGGGTCTGACTGACTCAGCATCCCTTGCTCCTTTAAGGGAACAGTGGACAAAACTGTCCACACTGTACAGTTCTTTTTCTCTAACCCTCTCCTTTCTATTAAGCCTGTAGAGGCAACTTTACATCAGGTAAATGTGAATATGATGTGTTCCACTGTATATAAGTTATTCACAGTCTTGCCGTCTCTTTACCCATAGATGGTAAATTCTGAATTGTTTTTATTTGGCTGCACTGAACATTTGTGTGCATACTTAGCTTAGTATATTATTTTTCCATGATTTTTATAAGATCGAGAGTCTCTTATTTGACTTTTGTATTCTCCTCTATCATTTTCCTGTATTTTCTTTTTTATCCTTCTAGTTTCATGGGAGTTAATATACTCTATCCTTTCTTTTTATTTTTTGTGCATTGCTCTTCTCAGTGGTTAAGGAAGTGACAAGAAATATATAGGGACTCAATAAGCACTAACAAAATAAGTTAAAATAAAGTTGAAAACTCAGATCAGACCAGATATAATTCAATATTCCTAAATGACTTAGACAGTGGTTTCCAAAAGTTGGTCATGAGCTGAATAAATCAAAATAATCAGGGGGTCTTATAAAGATACTAAGTCCCAGATTTCAGCCTGTAGTAACCAAATGGAAACTCTGGGAGAGAGGCCCCCAAATTTTAAAGTTCCCCCAAGTGATTCTGACACAAATTTCTCAGATAGATGATAGCTTTAGGTCTTACAACAAATGGATTAGTAATTATGTCCCCTGTAGGAAACAGCACTAGACAGTGAGTGGGGGAATTTGGGCCAAGGTCATCCTCTGCCTCTGAGAAGCTCTGTATCCTGTACTCTTGGTTTCCCAAGTTCGGGCTGGGAAACAGCAGCATCAGTATCTCCTGGGAGCTTGTTTGAAGTGCAGTATCTCAGGCCCACCCTTCACCTACTGCATCAGGATCTGTGTTTTAACAAGATCTCCAGGTGATTCCTGTGCAGCTTGAAGTTGGAGAATTGTCCAGACCAAGACATTCAGCTTTCCCTGGGTTTCATTTGGAAACAGATGGACTTGAGCCAGATGGTTTCTACGTCATCCTCCAGCCCTACCATTGCATGATGACCCTCAGAGTGAAGATGCAAAGGGGAAATATGATAGAAAGTTCTGGATAGGATGCCAGAAAAAACTTAAGATTAGATACACACATACACACACTTCTTTTCTTTTGAACTTTAGAATTTTATTCATTTTTTTATACAGCAGGTTCTTATTAGTTATCCATTTTATACATATTAGTGTATATGTCAATCCACACACACTTTTATAGCAAACATTTGTCTAAGAAAAATCCATATCCCATGATATACACACCGTCATCTGAGACCATGAGGACATGGTCAGTCCCTTGCTGGGGATGGGAAACTGAGGAAATGAGGAAGGTTGTGGACAACCCGAAGTCCCAGGGCAAGTCCAGGGGAGAGGAAGGACTGGAATCCAGGTGTCTCCACTCCCAGCCCTGGACCACCCTGTCTTGTTGTCTCAGCTGCATCAGGAAAAATTAAGAAAACAAGAGCAGGACATAATAACAAAGACAGCAGGTGTTTATAGGGGGTGGTATATGGACATGGCTCCTCAACTCCATCCTGGAGCCACTTTAGTCCTTGGATTATTATTTCAACATTAGGGCCCCTATATTCTGACAACCATCCTTCTTTCCCACATCTCCAGCCCTGTTCGATTTCTTTTTAGGGAACCAATGTCAAAAGAATATACTCTTCTAGTTCCCAAGAGTCATATTTCATGAATCCTGATGGGCACCCTTCCTTTCCAGATTCCAAACCTTAGTCTCCTGTCATTTATTCTTTGCTGGGCTCTCTAGATAAGTCATGTGTATTCCTTATTATAAGGTTCCCATGTCAGGAATTCAGACATTTATACACAGAGCTAAATACAAATATAGATTCATTTATTCTTTCTAATTCCACAAGAAATTTATAAACATTAATAACATTCAAACACTATATAAATATGCAACATAAAAAGTGAAATTTCCTCTTCTCACAGGCCTCCAGAAACAACCACTGCCAACAGAGTGGCCTTCTCCATTGTTTTTAATTTTTCTTATGCATAACATTTTAAAAAGCAGGGTCGGGCTTCCCTGGTGGCGCAGTGGTTGAGAATCTGCCTGCTAATGCAGGGGACACGGGTTCGCGCCCTGGTCTGGGAAGATCTCACATGCCGCGGAGCGACTAGGCCCGTGAGCCACAACTACTGAGCCTGCGCGTCTGGAGCCTGTGCTCCGCAACAAGAGAGGCCGCGATAGTGAGAGGCCCGCGCATCGCGATGAAGAGTGGCCCCCGCTTGCCACAACTAGAGAAAGCCCTCGCACAGAAACGAAGACCCAACACAGCCAAAAATAAATAAATTAATAAAAAGCAGGGTCATATCACACAAACTATTTTATAACTTGCTTTCTTGACTTTACATCTCTTGGTCATCTTTCCAAGTCAATTTATAGTGGTCTTTCTTCTTCCTTCTAATATCTGCAAGGCACTCCAGCATTTTCCCAACCATGGATCTGTCAGTGGACACTCGGATTATTTCTAATTTTCCTCTGTTCCAAACTACACTGCACATTAGAATATCTAACACCAGGAGCTACACGTGAAACAGCAAGGTCTTCCGTTTATTTCACTTGCTGACTGTTGGTTTTTCTCTCACTGCATCTTTGGTCTCCAGTTGTGATAATGGTGGTAGCAGAAGACTGGATTTACTGGAGGGTTCAAAGATTATAGAATTATGACTCCCACTGTCAGAATCCTGCATGGACTCTCACTGGGGTCCCTCTTTCCTAAGGGAGCCCCTTGCCCATATATATGCCATCCACCCCCCACATCCTTGCCTCTTAAGCGATGGGGAGCTGGTGCTTCATTCCATAGGGCTCAGGTGCTGTCACTGGGACAGTCAGCAATACAGACAAAGTCACCAATCTTGAAGAGTCTTTAGTCTAGGAAGGATACTAGAGAAGTAAACAGAGGAACAAAAATTTCAGATGGAGATATGGTATGAAGAAAATACTACCAGGTATTGAGATAGAGAATAACTGAATGGGAGAAGGGAAGGGAATTTTTCAAAACCTTTTTTGAACAGGTAAGATAATCACATTGTTAAAAATTCTAATGTATTTTAGAGATTATTCCATTTTGGCATGTAGATTCTTTTTTATAACTGCATAGTATTTCACTATGTGGACGTACTATAATTACACAGCCAGTCCTTTACTGATAGACGTTTAGGTCATTTCCAATCTTTTACCAACCAATGTTGTAATGAAGTATCCTGGACATGTGTCATTTTACACATATGCAAGTGCGTCTACAGAATAAGTTCCTAGCTGTCAATTCACTGGGTCAAAGGGGACTTATAATTTTGATAGATATTGCCAAGTTGTAGGGCAGGGCTCAGCAAATTTTTTCTATAGAAAAAGTAAAAGTAAATATTTTCAGCTGTACAGTCCAGACAGTCTCCGTTGTTACTACTCAAGTCTGCCATTGGAGCACAAGAGCAACCATAGAGCAACCAAAGAAATCAGCATGACTTAGTTCCAATAACATTTTATTTAAGGACATGGAATTTGAATTCTATATAATTTTTACATGACACACAATGTTATTCTTTTGATTTTTTTTCAACTGTTTAAAAATGTGAAAACTGTTTTTAGCTCATGGGCAGTACCAAAACAGGCATCAGGCTGGATTTCACTCACAGGCTGTGGTGTGCTGACCCCTGCCATTTACATTACGTGCCGCTACACTTGGAAGTCTGCATTCACCTACAGCACTGGCAGCACCAGGCATTACCAACTTTCAAGTCTTGCCAATTTGACAGGTGAAATTGTACCTTAGTTTAGTTTAGCTTTACTTGCATTTCTCTTTTCATAAGCAAAGTAAATGATCTTTTCTTATCAATTTCCTTTTGTGTAAACCATTCTATGTTCATTATTTAGTTGATATTAGTCATTTTCTTGTTGGTTTGTGTGCCTTCTTCATAGCATACAGAAACTAACACTTTGACAAAATTACAATATTTTTCCCAGTTTGTCATTTCTCTTTAACTTTGATGTTGGTGATTTTTACTGGCTACAAACACTTCATTTTTAATCAATCTTTGATTTTATGTCTTACAGATTTTCTGTCATCGTTAGAAAGACTTTCCCCCTTCTATAGTTATAATTTTTGCATTTTCTTATATTTTTATGGTTTCTTTTTTAACATCTAACTATTTTATTCATTTGGAACTTATCATACTGTAAGGTGTGATGGGCTATTTAGTTGTCCTAACCTAATTCATTGAATAATCTTTCTTCACTGACTTTAGATGCAACCTTCATCTTATTTTAAATTCTTATGTGTATTAGGGTCTGTTTCTGGAGTTTCTATTCTGTTCCAATGATGTTTTCTTATTCATATGCATGTACCATACTGCCTTAATTAATAAGTTTTTATAAAATTTAATAGTCACCACTCATTATTTTTATTTTCCAGAATGTCATTATTAATTATTTACCTTTCTAAATAAATTTTAGAATCAGCTGCCTAGTTTTAATAAATAATCTTCTTGTTATTGGGATTACATAAAATTTATAAATTAAAGAACTGGCATCCTTATCTTATTTTCTTCTTATCTATGAGCATGACTTTCCATTTTTAAGTCATCTTTTACATCTTTCAGATCATTCATGTGCACTCCCAAAATTGTTCATTTATGTCAAAATATTTAAAAAAAAAAAAAAGAAAGAAAAAAACCTCTGACCTTACATGTAGTAAAAGTACCAGTTAGATTACAAAGGGGGAGTGAAAATTATCCAGGGGAAAAAAGCTAGCCTGAGATACCCAGACACGAACCCTTATCAGAGAGAGATGCTGTAATTAATTAGTCTAACTCACACTGATGCAGGTTTCGGCAGGAATCGATTTCAGCAGAAATCGTCTTCCTGCTCTAAAATCTGTTCTGTAATAAAGAGAGATTTTCTTCCTTTTCATGTACTGAAAAAGAATTGGCATTGACAGCACTTGGAATAAAAGAATTTTCTAATGGTAAGAAGATTCATGGATGGATGGACAGACAAATACCAGTTTATTGAGGGAGCTTTAATCTCTCTGTAAGTCTTCTGTCTATCCCTCATATGAAATATAACTTTGGTTCAACTCAACAAATATTGACAGAAAGTTAAGACCATTAAAATGGCCTTTCAAGATTTCTTTCAATTCCAGGATTCCACAAAGGCATATGGAAAAACAAAATGTTTTTTTGTTTTCCTTTCTTATTTGTTTTCTTCTCTTTATTAACTGAACACAACCCAAAGCAAATTTTAAAAATTAAAATTTAGTAAGCAAGAATGTTGTTCTTAAATGCTTTCTCTACTGTGGTTTCTCTTTAACTGATCTCTCTCCCACTGGATCATAACACGACTGGCATAAAGTGTTGCTGCAGATGGAGAGAAAATAAATTACTGAGCTAAATCCCTGAATGTATTTATATTTCCCAAGTAGCTTGTGGAAATGCTACGTGTCATGGAGGGCAGGGGAAGGGATGTGTGTTGGGGGAAGGGTGGATGGTGGGTGGATATTTTGTTTTCTGATTTTTAATGATGCCATCTGAGTTTTCCCATGAAAACTAAAATATGGGTTCAGTTCACTGACACATATTCTCCACTAAAAACCCAGGGTCCAACCCAGAATCATTGTTCTGGATCCTTCAAATTTGAGCCATTATCATATTTATTAATCTCGCTCACATCTGTGTTGGAAATTCCTTGAACTAGAAGGAAACCAACCCAGGTAGAGTCGTATTATAACTAAAACTCTCCCTCATGCTTCTGCATCCCAAACTGTACAGCTGTCCTTCCAAAGTTTGCTCTGCATCAGAGCAGACCATGGTAACACATGGGAAGCAATGGGAAAAGGTAAATAGCCGCTAGTCAAGGACTTTGGTCCCAGGGTGACTTGACCTTCATTTGAGGATGTGAAGCACAGTGCAATGGACCGAACATCTGTGACCTCCAAAAATTCATATGTTGAAACCCTAAGCCCAATGTGATGATATTTGGGGGTGGGGCCTTTGGGAGATAACTAGGTCATGAGGGTGGAACCCTCAGGAACAGGGTTAGTGCCGATATAAAAGGGATGGCAAAGAACTCTCTCATCCTCTTCCCACCATGGGAGTACACAACAAGAAGTCAGCAGTCCGCAACCTGGAAGAGGGCTTTCAGAACCTGACCATGCTGGCACCCTGATCTCAGACATCCATCCTCCAGATTGTGAGAAATAAACGTCTGTTGTTTGTAGGCCACCCAGTTTACAGTATTTTATTATAGCAGCCCAAGGCGACTAAAATGCATGATCTCCAACTTCCAGGCTAAAAATACTGACATATTAGCACCAAAATTGCCTACTGCAAACACCTGCAACTTCTGCTTGTGAACTTTTTCTGGTACAAAAGTGTTAGGGATTTCTGTGTATTAATTTTGTATCCTTCAACTTTACCGAATTCTACCATATGATCCAGCAATCCCACTCCTGAGCATATATCCGGAGAAAAACATGGTTCGAAAGTATACATGCACCCCGGTGTTCACTGCAGCACTGTTTACAGTAGCCAAGACATGGAAGCAACCATATACTCCAATATAAAATAAAATTTTTTTTTTAAGTGTTCGGGAGTTAATGCCCTCAATAGCAGCCCTCGACCAGTGACTGAAAGGGATTGGTGGATAAATACCCCAACTCCCTCACCCCTCAAGCAGGACCATCTGAAGCACATCCTATACTGAGTTCCATTGCTAGTGGAATTAAGCTCCAGCTTCCCACATTGGTAAATATCTTGATGACGCACCCCTTATGGCCTTCTTTTACCTCCCTGTCTCACTTTTCTACCCCCTTCTAGAGTTTCCTAGGATCACCTCCCAAATAAATGACTTGCCCTGGACTCCTCAGGGTCTGCCTCTGGGGAAACGCAAACTAAGACAGACCATGTCCCCCAGCACCGTGCTATATACACAGATTATGCCTTTAAAAAATGACAGTAAGCAAATGGACAAAACAGAATGATCTAACATGGATTTGTAACAGAACTGAGAGGAAGATGAATGCATGATTTTAGAACAACCTGTTTCCTCTCTCTGGCTCTGTTTTCTTTCATCTTAGTGCTCACTCATTTGCCCAAACCCTCCAATCTAGCAGGCTGCTCTGTTTGAGGTGTCATAGACATTCATGTGCATTCTCACCTCCGTGCTTTTCGTGCATGCCATTCTCCTAACCTAGAATGACCTCTCCACACCTCCTCAACTTGTTCCAACTGCCCCAGTCCTTCAAGACCTGTCTCAAGCTTTGCTGCTTCCACAACACCTCTTGTGTCACAGCTAAGAGAATTACAGCACTCACAGCCTGTAATTGCAACTCGCTGCTTAATCATATGCTTTTGTGTTGTCTCTAACTATCACACACATGGCCATCTTGTCTCCCTAATTGAATTCGACTTTCCTTGAGAATAATAATCACATCTTGTACCTCTCTAGTCCTCCCAGGGCCTAAAATAGTGTGGCAGATACAATTAGTTGCCAATGTATGATTTATGCATTTAAGCAATAAAACACAAACATGTGTATGACCAATAGTAATGAATCATCTTTAATGGACTTCAGAAAGGCCTCTTTCGTCTCATGCAAACTGCCTGGCAGATGAAGTTATCTGGAGCATCCTTCTTGGTGATCTTTTCCAGGGATTCAAAAAAAGACAACAGGCCACAGAACACCTTGGTTTATACCCACAACTTCCCCTCATTGGTTTAAAGACATCATAAAAGATAATGCGTCTTGCTCATAAATAAAAAGTACTTAAATGCAATTTTGGCAAAATGTGTCCCGGGGTAATTAAAGTTTTTTTTTCTTTGTGACTGTTGCTGTTATAAATAGACCATCATAAAAAAAAATCAAAAAGGGAAACCTTTTAAAGGCTTACTTCAGGACCTGATACCCTCCCCACTTTATTTTTCTTAGCCCTAATGCCAAAGGAAAACAAACACTTATCAGTGTGCTAATGGTGTTTATTCCCCCATCTGCTTTGGAAGGGCGGCAGTGTGCCAAGTCCTGAGACAGTCCACCGAAGCACCAAGGGAACAGAGGTCAACTCCATTGTCAACTGTACCCACCACTTATACTTTGAAGTCCATGGAAGTGTTCAGGATCCTGAATTTCTTTTCCCCAGCTCTGTGTCTTTGTAATATCTAAACAGTTTTTCCCAGGCCTGGTGGAGATTAGGTCCCTTCCAATTTGCCTGTGAAATCATGACTACCTTTATGCCCCTCTAAAAACAGCCTCATTGAAGATAGTCAAGAAAAAGCAGAATGCCTCTTTGTTTCTGCTTTTTTCAGGATTCTGACTCCCAACTGCTCTGCTGGAGCTGCCCTCCAGGGATGCTTTCGGCCATGAAGCTGGAGCCACACCTGTCCCCACACCTTTTTTACACCATCTCCCACTACGCGGTACCCAGCAGCTGCTTGGGAGCAGTAGAGAAGGACTGTACTTGTGTTTTTCATCTTCTGGCAAGTCATCCCTTACCCAAGCAAAATTCAACCATCCTGTTCAGATAGGAGGTCCCTGAAAGATCCCAGGAGAAGAAATGAGCATTTCCTGCTATTTTTCTCTCTCCCTTCCAAGCAGCAAAGCATACAGAGGAAGTAGCTCTACTTTCTCCAAGTCTTAGCATTTTTGGCACCTACACTGGAACACATGCCCAAAGCAATCTCATCTGCAGCAAGATTATCTTTTGGTGGTGATATAATTCTTAATGCACCTCAATGTAGTAGCTGCCCCAGTACCTCCCGCGATCCACTGCAATGAAACCTCCCTAATCTTGACAATGGATGTCTTTACAATCACTCCAACAAACAAACAGTAATTAGGAAATGGAATCTATTATCCTTTTAGACTGAGTTCAACTCATCTGTAAGCGGCTCTCGGTGAGCGGGGCAGACTTGGTGCCAGCCTCGACTTTTGCTGAAATCCCCTCAACACACAAGAGTAGTAAAAGGGTAAGGTTGGGTAGGTTTTAGTTATAATCATCCCTCTCATTTATAGAGAACTTTTTTTTTTAGTAACCTTCATGTCCATTATTTTATTTGATTCTCAAAGGAGCAGGCAGGATGGCTTAGTAGTTAGGAATGCTGGCTGCAAATGCCTGAGTTTGAATCCTGGCTGGAAACTTACTGGCTTTGTGATACTGAGCAAATCACCATGCCTCTACTTTCTTATCTGCAAAACGGGGATGGTAAGCATACACACCTCATAGAGGTAAATATATCTATATCTATATATCTATATCTATATATCTAGAGAGAGAGAGAGAGAGAGAGAGCAAGAGACAGTGACATGTAGAACTATGCCTGGCACATAGTGAATGCTAAATAAATTATTATTATTATTATTTTCTTATTTAAATATTACAGCTGATGTCATAAAGACTCATCAGGTTCCATGCCTGGCCGAAGCAATTCCTTAAGCGAGGAGGTCAGGTATTGTCTTAGTTTGGGTTCTCTCAGAAACAGACCATGAGAAACATATTTGTGTGCAAATACACAGGAGGTGAAGAACCAGCAGAAGCAGGAAAGCGAAGGAAGCAATGAAGGGTGTGCTATGAGCAGGTTACCACTGTGGTCAACCAGGCACAATCCCAACGGGGTCCCTGTGAGTGACTTTGTAGAACACACAACACACCTCAGAACTGTCCCTCTGAGGGAGGATGCAGCTGGGGAGTTCATCTGCTAACTCCATCCCTCATTGTCAAGGGCAATTCTGGGGCTATGACCCTGCAGTGAAGACTTCCAGCCTGTCCCATGCCTAGGAGAAGCAGCCTTGCAGGACCAGATGCACTCAGGCTTAGAGATGCAAGAAGCTCTCAGCATATACTAGAGCCATCTGCAAGTGACCTCCTGGCTTGGGCAAAGGAATATGAGCCGGGCAGGGACATCGGTGACTACAGGGATACAATGCAAGTCTTAGAGTGCTTTGACTCTCTTGTGCATCCAGACAGAACCAAAGCCAAATGAACTCAGCCAAGAACATCTCCTGAATTATCTTCTGGAGAAGGATACGGTGTGATCTTTCCTGGTAACTCGTCCCAAAGCTTATCAAACTCTACAACATCCTTACATAATATCAAAATTCCCTTTTGGTGAGTCTTTTCTTCTACATTTCTTTTCAACAGGGAGAGAGAGTAAGGTTGACAATATATTTTATTTGGTAAGACACAAAAAGAAGCCATGATATTGCTTTAGAGCCTGCTAGGTATGTGGAAAAGAAAATGTTCTCTGAGATGAAATGCTCTACTCTGAAAATGTGATAACCTATTTGAAAATGACTATCTTCAAATAGGTTGATTCCTCTGCACAGGAGTAGTGCCACAAATACGCTTTCTGGGTCATATTTTCGGAAAAAGTAAAGTTTGCAGTAACTATTGTCAAGTCGACAAGTTTACGCTTGAAAGATATAATGCACACCTGAGCCCCCCAAGGCAAGTCTCAAGCCAAGTTCTTTAACTTCATCAAATACCCTCCCTTCGCTCCCCTTCATCCCTCCAGGCAGGGCTTTCATTTCATCTTATTACCCTTCTTCCCGAAGGAAAAAAATCCAAAATCAATTTATAAAAGCAAAAACTTTCATCCACCATCCATTTCTAAATAAAGAAGGAATACTGAAGCAAAACAAATTTATCACAATCACTCTCTTGGATTTCTAAAGCCAAACCCTCTAAATGTGGAAAAGATACAGTCAGTGACGAGGACATGGTAGATTCTGGCTTTTATTTAGAAGGTCAGTTAAGCCCATTTCCAAATAGGCATCTTGGTGTCTTTATATGCAGAGGGCTTGTTTTCTCTATATTTGGGCAAAGCCCTTTGGAGTAACTGAAAACCACCACCTCTGAGGATGAACTGTGATGTAGACCAGAGAAATCTTAGTTGAGGTAACTGAGGCCAGAGATCCACAATGAAACTGTACTGTACTGCTTCATTTTTCAAACTTACACATTTTCCTAAACCCTTTTCCTTGGGTGATTTATGTTCAGTTGATTTTGCTACAGGCCTGGAATGTTTACACAAAGGCTTAATAGACATTTACTTTGGAAGTTACATTGTGAGATAGAATCAAGAAATTGGCCCATTGCCGGAGTCAGAATGGGAGGCCACCTGGAAGTTAATGATCACTTTGTAAAGACCAGAGGCATGTAACAGAAGGTTCCAGAAGAGTGAAGACTTCATGTAATAACCACATTGCACTCAGACATACACCACTGGAATGACTGAGGAGAAACCCAAGTTCCATAGAGGCATCCACAGATAGAAATATCCAGGATTACAATCACTCGACATCTTAATACTTTAATATCATATTTTGTAATGCATCTTACAGTTTATATATGCTTTTATGTAACATCCAAATTAATGCTCTCCAGAAGATACCGTAACCCCAAATGCCAAATAGTCTGCCTTAAATATTTGATTCATGCAGAATTTACCTTTGAGGCACATAAAAAAGAATTATGGCCCTCACTTTACAGATGTGGAAACTGAGATTCAGAAAGCCACTTGCATACTCTGGTTTCTCTTCAGATCGTATAACTCTTTCGCCTTTTACTAAAGATTTCCGTGGAGAGAAACAATTCTGAGCCTTTACCCAATTTTTTGAGGCCTTGCTCTTGCAAGGCTTACAAATGTGTACGAAAAACAGACAGTCGTTTACCTCATTAAGGCGCCTTGCTATTGCTAATTTCCTCCACTCACTTGAAGTGCTTATCTTCAGAACACCTAATCTTTCATACGTGCATTCTCACTTTATGATCTTTGTTCTTTTCCCCTGGTGTTTTTTTCCTCTTGTCCCGCCTTGGCATCCTGGAATTCCCTGGCTGTCCAGTGGTGAGGACTCGGTGCTTTCACTGCCGTGGGCCATGTTCAATCCCTGGTTGGGAACTAAACTCCTACAAGCCACGCAGCGCAGCCAAAAAAAAAAGAAAGCCACTTTCTCTAGATTACATGATGTCTAACTGGTAAAAATCACAGACCTTTAGTAACATCACCATGCTTCCACAGCTCTTTTGATTAACCTATTAGTTTTTTCTATGATTCAACCAAGCCCGCATACAGCGTTCACATTACTGGGCTGAGCATACAGAGGATAAAAATAATATGTATGAAGTTGAAGGACAGGGAGAACTACTGCACAGGGTTAGAAGTCAGAACAGCGGCTCCCTCTGGTTTAAGAGGGGTAGGTATTGATAGGAACGGGATCCAGGTGAACTTCATGGAGGAATAGAAATGTTCTCTATCTTGATCCAGGTGGTGGTTACACAGGTATATAGAGACATAGAAATTCAACAAACTATAGCCTTCAAATTTTGTATTTTACTGTATCCAAACTATGCCTCAATCATACCCCCTCAAAATAAGGGGTAGAGAATGAGGGCATGATAATGGTGTCATATGTTCTAGAATAGAAGGACAAGAACAGAATAAATAGTCCTTACCCTGGAAGAGCTTATTTATCAGACCAAAAATAGAAAATGCAGAGATTTCCTCTTCACAACAACTGAATGTCGAGGACTGCACAGGTATAGGTTTCTACACTCGCTTATGTTGATACTCGTATGTTTCTACACTCTTTCCTATAGAGCCTCCCCTTGCTCTGCCTCCTACCAGGCCCACTTCAGCCAACAGGCACCACCTCTGCTTGGCAACTACACTCCACATACCTTAGAGGAAAGAGAAGAAAATGCTGAACGGGTTGCCTTGGTAACCAAAGCTTGTATATAGCTGGCTTTTTGGCTCTGTCCTCCTACTTGTCCCACTCTCCTAATTCCCACCACTCCCCCAGAGGCTGTTCTCCCGAAACTTCCAGCACCTTTCTGTTATGCCATCCAGAGGTTGGGCAGCCCCTCCCCACCAAGTCTCCTTCTTCTCTTCAACTTCTGACCTCTTATTCTGAACTTGCATAGTTGTTTGTACCTGATTTTTAGCAGGCTTTAGGGTTTCTAACCCATGGTCTTGTACGAATCTCAAATCCCACCTCACTGTCACTCTGATGGGACATCCTGATACAATTCCCAGCGCAGCTACAAAAACTCCCTCAAGGATGGAGAACTCTTCCCTCCACTCCAAATCTTTTAAGTTAGATGAGATTTACCAAACTGTTAGTCACTGAAGACAAAACTTTATAGTCAGGGCTTAGAATACCACCCATTAGAAAGCAGAGAAGGGAGGGGGGGTTTCTACTGTGAATTTCATCACAAATTGGACATGTACTTTCCATTGGAAGCTTATGCCCAATGGCAAAGTGGGCATTTCCCTCTCTCCCCTCAAGACTGTCCTAATTTGAATAGCCTGCTTTGGCTGCCAATTTTTTGTTTTCAAAGAACCAAGAAGATGATACCTCACAGGCGGTTCTATAAGAAAGTCACTTCTGGGCAAGAATTAAAAATTACTTAGGAGCCAACGCATGATCCATACTGGGACATGGCTCCCAGGTTGACCCATGCCCAGCTCTTTCCATCATACCATTCCATTCCCAGCTCCCGGTCCAGGTTCCCAGGGTAGTCACTGAGCAGCGGATCGTAACAGTGGTGCATTGGGCTGGTTCCATTTTTTTTTTTTTTAACAAGGAGAGTTAAAGGAGAACCTGGCCCAGGGTTTAGACCAAGTATCCAAAACTAAAGCTCAGTAGTGAGAGGTAAGGAATGGAGAAAGCTGGTGAGGTTTCTGCAACTTGTATTACTGCCCTTGAGTTATTTCCAGGACCAATATCTTTTAAAAAAAAAAAAAATTATTTATTTATTTATTTATTTATGTCTGAGTTGGATCTTTGTTGCTGCGCGCAGGCTTTCTCTAGTTGCAGTGAGCGGGGGCTACTCTTCGTTGTGGTGCGCAGGCTTCTCATTGCGGTGGCTTCTCTTGTTGCGGAGCATGGGCTCTAGGCACGTGGGCTTCAGTAGTTGTGGCTTGCGGGCTCTAGAGTGCAGTAGTTGTGGCGCACAGACTTAGTTGCTCCATGACATGTGGGATCCTCCCGGACCAGGGCTCGAACCCGTGTCCCCTGCATTGGCAGGCGGATCCTTAACCACTGCGCCACCAGGGAAGCTCAGGACCAATATCTTGAGTATATGACTCATACAGTTGCACAGGGAGCCATGCTTAGAAGGGCTCCACATCTGGTTTAATGCTCTGGCATTCAATGTATATATATTGCTATGAAAATATTCTATGGGGCATAATGCTGATGGTTAAAAAACACATGTAACCTGAAAAAGCCCTGATCCATTGTTTATCAGAGGTAAGAAGTGATAAGGTTGGCTGAACTGTATTACAAGTCAATTTCTGGCAGTGGTACAATGAAGCAAAAAGAGGAATCCAGGCAATCTACTGAATAATAATCGTTTCTCTCCTTCCCCCAAAAACTAAGGGATGTGTTTCCAAAGAGACCTCTTATTATTCTTTGAATTTTCTGTGTGTTCTCAGATCAGGCTTCTTCTAAACTCTCTCCTCTTCTGTAAAATCTTCCCTCACTATTTGAAAGCAATTCTGAGTCTTTCCCTTTTACTATCTCCCCTCCTTTCAATAAATCTCTGAGCATATAAAGGCTCTCCTGGCCCTTGTCAGCATGGGAGCCGAAGGGGGCTGGGGCAGAGTAAACAGAGAAGGGGGACCTTGGTACCTGGGCTCGGTGCCTGGCTGCAACCCTTTTTATCACCCACAGTGTCCTCCCGGTCCTGGAATTCACCACCACAGCCTTCCTCACCACCTTCAATTCTCCAGGTCCATTGCCTCCCCTGCCCCTTCACTCTCAAAGATGACCTTCCCACCTACTTCCCTGGGAAAATTGAGAACATCTGATGAGAACTCCCACAAGTTTCCTCCCAAACTCCTTAAGTTTTCTTTGGATCATCACCCAAACTTTCTTCCTTCCCGCCCATCTTGGGAGAAACTTTCCCCTGCCACATGGACCAGTTAACCCCTTATACCTGCCTCCTACCATGACTATGGTCTCTGTTTTCCCCCTCCACTGGCTACTTGTCCAATTCCTCAACACATGCTCAAACCTTCTCATCCAAAAGGAAATGAACATACAAATATCAATAACTCTCCAATCTCTAGCCTTGCTTTTTCTATCAGTCTCCCTCCTAGTCTTCTGCTTCCTCATCTCTCTTTATCCTTCAGTAAAACAAGTTATTGTCTGAATACCATCCAGTACAAAACTGAGAAGGCACCAAATAAATGGGAGGCCTGTTCCTTCTTCTCATGCATCTAGGCTCTTCCTCTCTTCTGTCCTCGAAATTATCTTCTCAAAGGCCTTGGTCTGCCGCCCATCCTGGTTTTATTCCCAGCAGCACTCTCGCCTCTCAAGATGAACCCTTCTCTTCCTAGGTTTTCTGTGATGTTGGTTTCCCTCTGACTTGGCCTACTGCTCCTTTGAAGTGTCCTTCAGTGTTTTTTCTCTATTCTTTGTTCATTACTTAATGGAGAGTATTCCCCAAAATGCCAGCCTAGGCCTGTTCTCTGCTTACTGCACTGTCCATCTTTATCCCATGATGAATCTCATTGGCTCCCATCCTCACTGTGCGTTTCCCAAAGGTATATTCCTACTTCTGACTCACTCCTAAATTCCACATTACATCCCTAACACCTGCTAAACAGCCCCAGCTGCCTGCCTGACATCCTGCTAAGGATGGCCCACTGACTCCTCTAGCCTTGTTAACTTAAGCCGAACTGATGTGACACGAGGAACCACTTTCTAATTTTCAGGAAGCTTCTTACATGATTTTTGCTGGGGGTAGAAACTGGTGTCAGACTGAGGCTCAACAGGCCTATAGGTAGAAGAGAAAGTTGATCTTACCCGGCTGGGGGAAGAATATGAAATAGGAAACAAGGCCATATCCTGACCCAAAGCAGCAAATTTGCACCTACTTCTGTGTTTGGCACCAAATGTTGCCTCGTGGTCCTCTTAAAATTTACATTGTGCAAGACACTGATAACACATAGAGACATCACTAAAAATTAGACAAATATTGCTTGTACACATAGAGATAGAAAATTAAGTACTTATTTTGGCTGCAAGTCAAGGCACAATGGCATTGCATGAAGCAGGAAGTGATGGGGGAGGCTGGCTTGGGCACAGTGGATCAAGAAAAGCTGTGACCTCTTTTCCACTTATTGTTCACACTGTAAATGCTTTACTTCCATCAATTAAAAGGCCCATGTGGACTCTGTCCCTCCAATTTTTTGTGGGTCTGTTAAAGCATCTTTCTGTGATCAAGACTCACTTTTCTCGTTAGTGGATCTGCTTTTCCAATCACTGCATCCCCAATCCCCAAGGAGCTCTGTGACGGATATGCTCCTGGAAGACACAGACGCTAACATTTTCCTCCCTGATTTAAGAAAGTAAAGAAGAGTTAATAAATTTTTGGTTATACATGTGTCCTACCTCCCACCAGAGGGGAAAAAAAAAAAAAAGTTTCTCTTTTGAACAAAGGAGAATGAAGGAAAGCTCCCTTCCTGCACCAGGAGCCCAGACTTCCCATCCAGGGCCTCCCGCTAATTCCAGGCCTCACCCTGAAATCAGGGAGGCCTGGGCCCTTGGGATGCTCACCGCCCCTCTCGGCATGATCTGCAGTATTCACAGCTTCCGCGTGTCCTAATCTATTCCATATTCCAGGAGGCTCTCTGGGGGGAAAGGTAATTATTCTCACACAGTCACTCCACACTTACTTTCTTTCCCACTCACATCCGCTTGGAATCAAGAGCAAGAAGAGAATGGTGTTCTGCCCTCCCTGGTGCTGCGGGGCTCCTTGGCCTTTGCTTAATCAAGGCAATTGCTGTGGCAGGAAGCCATGTACAAAGTCACCTGCCCAGAAGAAAGCAGGGAGCTATGGAACTGCCTTCTCTCAGCTTAAAAGGAGCATCTGATCAAAGCCACACTGTAGATGTTAAAGAAAGAGACAGAGTAAGAAGGAGCAAACACACTTAGGTACGAACAACTCTAGGGATGACTTCATGGAGAAAGTCACAACTAAATGATTCTATTACTTTCCCCTAACTACCATGTTGTATCAAGTTAATTCAAAACTGTGTTAGTTTTCAGGTTCATGCACCAATGAGGAAGCTGGAATTAAGAGAAGACAACCCATTTGAAACATTTCCAGGGCTTGATAAAGCAAGTACTGTTCCCACCAACCTAGCCATTTGCCTGACTACTAAGTAAACCTAGATTTCTTAACTCTGCCAGATCCAATCTAACAGGAAGTCCTACCTCTACTTCGAGAATATCCCCTAAATCCAGCCCCTACTCACCTCCTTGGCCACTACTTTTTTAAATTCAAGGCACTATGATTTCTTGGCTGGAATATTACAATTGATGGTCAGCAAGGCTCTCTGCCTCACCCCCCCCCCCCCACATATTTCATTCTCTACACCACAACTGGAGAGAGTATTTGAATACCCCACTTACTTTCTAAAGGCTTCCTGTTGGCCTCTTAATGAAATCTAAGCTTTCACCTAGTCTGCCTAATTTCCCTTTGGCCATCCTCTTCCCCCATCTGCACTCTCATCCCCTAATGCTCTCTCCCTTGCTCCCTATGCTTCAGCCACACTGGCCTCCTTTGTTGTCCTTCCATGACACCAGTCTCTTTCCCATTGTCTTGGATTGGATTTCCTAGTAGCAGAGCCTGTGATGGGGATTCTTGTGCATGTGGTTTATTGAGAGACGGATCTCAGGACAAAACTGAAACAGAGTGAGGGAAGCTGAAGAGGAAATGGGAAGAAGCCAAGCAAAGATGTGGTCCCCACTGGAGACCAGGCTGGCCAGGTGATCCCATGGCACCAGTTGAGACATGGGACCAGCATCCTGTACCGCTCTGTCAATCAGCCACTGACTGTGGCCCACCCCCCGAGGAAGGACATAATCTCAGGCATTCTCTTCCGGCTGAGGGAAACTGAAGTTGTGAGCAGATAGCAACCAACATCCACAGCTAGGGAATGGGTGCCTCGGCCCAGGGAAGGGGATCTAGGCAGAGCATCAACAGTTTTACTAGACCTGCCTTAGAACTTGTTTAAGTTCTGCCTGAAACGCCCTCCTTCCAGATCTTCATGTGTCTAGCTTCTCGTCATCGTTTGCATTTCAGTTCAAATATCGTCTTTTCTGAGTGGCCATGCCCGGCCATCCAGCTAAAGGAGCCACTCTGCTCTCCTAGTTAGTCAATATCATTATTCTGCAATATCCTTTTTTTTACTGTCTGAAATAATATTTCCTATTTAATATTTACTTATGTTTACTGGCTGTCTCACCTACTGGAACATAAAGTCCAGAAGAACAGGAGGACAGTATTGTCACCTACCTAGTGGTAAAGTCAAAAGATTCTAGAGTCAGACATCCTGGTTCAATTTCTGACTCCACCATTTACTGGCTCAATAAGCGTGAGCAAGTTAGCTTCTTACAATGCCAGATTACCAGGTTATTGGGAGGATTAAGTGAGCTGATGCAAGTGTTTAGAATAGTGGCTGATACATGTTAATCACTCAGTAAATGCTAGTCTAGAAGATGCCTTGTGAACGAATTAATGAATGAACAAAATAATTCTTTAGCAACTCAAGCTGCCACTTCACTTTGCCTATATGATGTGCCTCAAAGGCCACTGGCAGTGCTCTAATTTTTACCCTTTAAGGCTACACAAATTCTTATTTTCTTTCTCAGCCATCAGTAGGCATCCAAACTACCTAGATTATGTTTTGTTTCTTGATGATGCTCAAAACCAGCCAATATTCTCATCTTGACCGCACTCATTGCAAGTTCGTAGACTTGAAGGTTCAATTTCGGGGGCCGCAGCATGCTAAATCTTGAAGGCCCTCATCCCTCAACCATAAGCAGTCACTGTTCCAACAACCCTGGCCCATTGTTACCCTCAGGCCAACTCTACCATGTGATTAAATAAACTGGCTGCATCTAGAGGAAAGGAAGCTTTCAGTAAGCTTCAGCCACAATATGAGCTGTGGTTTTGTCTGTGGCCTGGATGAAATGGGCAAAGGAACAATTACTTCAACTCTCCTCTGAAAGAGAGGTTTTATGGGAAGCAGGAAACAGGGGCAGTCATTAAACAAATATAACCTGAGCACTTTCTGTGAGCAGGCATCATAGGGAACATAAAGATGAGCCATGGCACAGGATAAGATAAAGAATTAAAGACCCAGTTCGGAAAGTAGTTGCAATAGTGGAGGAGAAGGACACATTTTATTCATCTAAATTCTTTAAGGAGGCTATTGCGTTTGCTTGGATGAAAACATCTGACAAGACATTTAGGATTTATGGAAAAACACAAGAACCAGTTTAAGTTACAGAACTGTTATGGGGAAACCAGACAATGTGTTGGTCCCTGAGGAAGGAGAAGGAGGAGAGCCATGCAAAAGTTAGGAGGGGTTAGGATTCAGAGGGAAGCCAGAGATGCCGTTAACAGCTCCACTTTGTCATTGACCCCAACCTTCAGCAAGATGCCCAATTCAACAATGAGGGAAGTTTTCGTAGAAAGCAGTAAAGGGTCCAGGTTTCCAGACTAGATGACTTGAATTGATACAGAAACCAAACCTATCCTGCAGGTTAGAGGAGATGGTGAAGCTGAAGGAATCTCAGGAGAGCACCTGCCTTGGCAGGCCATGAGATAGGGTTTGTGCGAAGTTTACCCAGATCTCCAAGGGGTCAGGAGGACTCAGCAAACAGGGGGGCTCAGCAAACATCTACATACTCTCATACTCAAACAACAGATATCCACATTTCAATGACAATCTCGGTGGTCCCACTTTCAAACATGGCCTAGGATCTTCATCACATGCCCAAATCTCAGATAATGAACCATTATAAGCAATGGCTAAGTTTCAGAAATAGCACAGAGAGGGGCAGGCCCATGGAGGTCACCCAGCATCTCTTCTCCTTCCATGTATTCTTCCTGGGTGAAGTGTCAAATCCCATCTGTAGTCTGAGGAATCTTCAGGCCAGTTCTCCCACTTAAGCTCTAGAAACTGCATTGTCGCAACAGTAGATAATAACCACAATGGCTATTAAGCACTTGAAATGCAGCTAGTACAATTGAGCAACTGAATTTTTAATTCAATTTAATTTTAATTTATTTAGATTTTTAAAATGATACTCAATTCAGTTACTGGAATGCTTTTAACTATGTTTGGAACAATTTAAATACGTGAATCTACTTTTTCAACCACAAACTTTTCAACTCTAAATAGAAATTTAGTTTCCAAATTGACGTGTGCTGAAAGTATAAAATATGTATTTGATTTAGAAGATTTAGTACAAAAAAATTGTCAAATTTTCTTTTTTTTTTTTTTAGTTTTATTGAGGGATAGTTAACAAATAAAATGTTAAAATGTACATCACAGGGCTTCCCTGGTGGCGCAGTGGTTGAGAATCTGCCTGCCAATGCAGGGGACACGGGTTCGAGCCCTGGTCTGGGAAGATCCCACATGCCGCGGAGCAACTAGGCCCCTGAGCCACAATTACTGAGCCTGCGCGTCTGGAGCTTGTGCTCCGCAACAAGAGAGGCCGCGATAGTGAGAGGCCCGCGCACCGCGATGAAGAGTGGCCCCCGCTTGCCGCAACTGGAGAAAGCCCTCGCACAGAAACGAAGACCCAACACAGCCATAAATAAATAAATAAATAAATTTAAAATAAATGTGATTTGAATAAAATATAAAATCTGGTTTTTAAAAAAAAAAAAAATGTACATCACAGTGATCTGATATATGTGCACACTGTAAAAGAATTCCTACCATCTAATTAATTAAGATATCCATCACCTCACATAGTTCCTTTTTTGTGTGTAAGAATATTTAAGTTCTACTCTCTTAGCAAATTTCAATTATACGATGTTTATCAACTATAGTCACCATGTTTTACATTAGATCTTCAAGACCTTATTCATCTTATAGCTGAAAGTTTGTACCCTTTTACCTATTTCCCCACCCCCAACCCCAGGTCTTGGCAAACCACTTTTCTACTCTCTCTGCTTCTATGAGTTTGATTTTTTTTTTTTTTAAGATTCCACGTATAAGTGATACCTTGCAGCATTTGTTTTTCTCTGTCTGGCTGATTTCACTAAGGAGAATGCCCTCAAGTTCCATCCATGTTGTTGCAAATGGCAGGATTTCTTATATGCTGAAATGATACCATCTTGGATATACTTGGTTAAATACAAATAGTATTAAAATTAATTTCACCTGTTTCTTTTGACTTGTTTTAATGTGGCTACTAGAACATTTAAAATTCCATATGTGGTGTGCGTTATGTTTATGTTGGACAGCATGGCTCTAGAGCCATTTAGCCACATCTCCCCTTGGGTCTTTCACAAGTACCTTCAAAGTACCATATCCAAAATTAAACACCATCGTTGGTTCCCCACCTCACCCCCAACCTCTTTCTCTCTAGAATTGCCTAAATGCCTTTTTTCATCAGGTTACACTGCAAAAAGTCTGGGAACAATCCTTGATGCTGAAAAGTTAGTACCACTTTCACTGCCATAGACCTTCCTCTCCGGCGAGGGCAGGGCCAGCGTCTGTCTGCATCCATTCCCTGCAAAGCGCAGCATGCAGTAGGCTTTCAATAAAGACTTCCTAGATGAATGAATGAGCAAAGGAATGAATGATGACTCACCTCGGGAACGGTTAAGAGCACAAAGCACATGCAACAGACTTGGGCAGAGAAGAGACAGTCCAATGTGCTCCCAGAAGCTGCCAGCCTTGAGGAATAGAGGGGAGTCAGAGTCCCACGCACAAGGCCATGGAGTGAAGATGGGAAGGTGAGGCTCTAGCGGCTCTCTACCTGGGGCGGGGGGTGCAGGGAGTCAAGATAACCAAAGCAGTCAGGAACCGCCTATGGATTAGGGAGGTTCAAGGTTTGAGAGCTGCCTCAATGAACCACGCCCTATTCAGCTTTGCAATGTGGCCTCATGGCTGTGAAAAGCTGGAAGAGGATTGAGAAAGACAGCAAATCTAGGTCAGCAGGAGCCGTGGGTGGATTAAGTAGAAAGTTAGTGAACAGCCTTGCTGAGCATCCACTGAACCAAAGCACGGGTGGGTTAACAGGTGAAAGTGAAAGATGAGCTGGAGAAAGTCAGGCTCCCTCCAGAACAATTTAGGCCTGGGAATCTACTTTATCCTGCATAGGTTTCTCAACTACAAAGGGAAATTTAGCATCCAAACTGAGATGTGCTGTAAGTGTAAAATAAACACTGGATTTAGAAGATTTGAGGCCTAAACACTACCTGAAACAACAACAGCAGTGGCTGTAGCCACCATTTATATAGATTTAGATGGCACATACGATGTGTCAGAAGCTACTTTAAGTATTCTCTTTCTTCTCTCTTTTCTCTCTCTTGTTCTCTTTCTGAATGTATACACATATGTGTGAATTACATATGCCTGTGTGTATATACATATGTGTGTGTGTTAGCTTTAATCCTCATAGCAACCCTGTAAATTGTAAGCATTATCATCCCCATTTCACAGATGAGGAAACTGAGATCTGGGATTCAAACCTAGGCTGTCAGTTGTAGTCTACGTGTTTAACCAGCATGGTATTCTGTCAATCACAGACACTGTGGGGAGGAATAGAACCCTAACTCCTGGTGCACTGGGTAAGGCTTAGGGTCCCTCTGCCTAGTGTTCTGTGGCTGACAGGTTTATCCAAGGAGCATGTTTGGGACAAGGAGAAGAAACATGCATTATTCTCCCAGATTCTACCCACCTCCATTCACTCCCGCAGTGGATATGTGAATTTTTTAAGCTCTCTCTCACTTGCGTTTCTATTAATCCTAGCCTCCTCTTGAGAAGAGAACTCTTCCACTGTTCACTATGACTGCAAACTTAGACGATACTGAAGGAAACTGTTCTCTTTAGAGGGCACGGATTCTGAATTAATTGAGGGCTGGAGTTGGGTCTTCCATTTCTGCCTCCGCACCTTCAGCTGAGGAGTGAGTCCAGGAAGCACAGCTTTGCAAGAGAACATGGAAGGGGACGCTCAACCGGCCAGCTTGGGGGTGGGGGGAGTGAGAGCAGGGGGGATCTGACATAGTCGTAATCCTTACAGTCTTGCCCCAAGTCAGACCTGCAACAAGTAAATAAACAGACCCACTGCCCCTTGCCCTGATCAAGTCATTCTCAATTTGGGAGGGCATATTTTGCCAGTATCTTTTTCTTCCTATTACATAACAAATGTGATGTTTGCAGTAATTTTAGAAAAACTAACTAAACAAAAAAAAGGCGGGTAGGGGGGAGGGAGACACAGAATGAAACCTCTGGTAATGCCACTATCCCCAAATTAACAATTTTGGGAAAGAGAGACATGGAAGGGACATGATGTCCATCTTCAAATATGTGAAGGAGAAGCGTGTGGCAGAGAGACTTCCTTTGTTTCACTCATTATACCAGAACAAGAATCAGTAGGAGACTGTTTAAAAAAGGAAAATTTCAAGTCAATAAAAAAGAACTTTTTCTAGCCATTAAAGCTTGTCGATATTGAATGGTTTTGAGCTCCAGTTTAGAGAAGTAAAGACTTCAACTAAAGACCCCTGACCATCCGTATTAGATTGAATGTGAAATTTATGACCTCTAAAATCCCTTTCAGCTCTAAGATTCTATGTTCTTAATATCACTAATATATTTTCATTGCGATGTAATTTACATACCACAAAATTCACCACTTTAAAGTGTACAGTTCAATTATTTCTAGTATATTTGCAGAAATGTGCAATCGTCACCATCATCCAATTTCTGAACATTCCATCACCCCAAAAAGAAACTCCATATCTATTAGTAGTCACTCCCAATTCTTCCTCTCTCAGGTCCTGGTAGCCACTAATCTATTTTGTGTCTCTGTGGATTTGCCTATTCTGGACATTCGACATGAATGGAATCATACAATATATGGCTTTTTTTGTCTTGCTTCTTTCACCTAGCGTAAGGCTTTCAAGGTTCCTCCATGTTGTAGCATGAATCAGTACTTCATTTTTATGGGCAAATAATATTCCATTGTACAGACATACCATATTTTGTTTTTCTCTTCATTTGTTGATGGACATTTGGGTTGTCTCCATTTTGGGGCTATTATAAATAATGTTTTTTAAATATTTGTGTACAAGTTTCTGTTTGGACATATGTTTTCAATTCCCTTGGGTATATACCTAGAAGTAAAATTGCTGGGTCATTTGGTAACTCAATTTTTAACTTCTTGAGAAACTGTCAGACTATTTTCCAAAGCAGCTGAACCATTTTACATTCCTACTAGCAATGTATGAGGGTTCCTTTCCATATCTTAGCCTATAGTTGTTATTGTCTTTTTGATTATAGCCATCTTAGTGGGTGGGAAGTCATATCTCTTTGTGGTTTTGGTTTGCATTCCCCTAGTGACTAATGATTTTAAGCATTTTTCCATGTGTTTATTGGACATTTATATATCTTCTTTGCAGAAATGTTTATTCAGATCCTTTGCTCATTTTTAAATTGAGTTGTCTTTTTATTGTTGAGTTGTAATATTCTTTATATATTCTAGAAGATCATTAAGATATCTAACTTTCACTATAAGTGAATTAATTTGAAACCTGGGAAAACTAGCTAACTTTCCAGGGAAAAAATAGCAAAGTTGAAACTATTTGAGATACAAAAATCTAACATGAATAGTCAATGAAGAAATTTTAAACATTTTAAATTAAAAAATTTAAACATTTATAAAGCTACTTCCATATCTTCCCTAAGCCCCTCCCAACCTACACTATCTTAAAATCCCAAAAGGCACCAGGATCAGCTGGTTTCAAGGGTGAATTTTTTCAAAAAAGATTTCTGAAAACAAAGAGATTTTTTCCCTATACTATATAATATGTTCCAGAATCTAAAGAAAGGATATTTCCTAATTCCTTATGAAGAGAACATAAACTGATACCAAAATCTGAGAAAAATAGCCTAAGAAAAAAATTATACTACAAACTTATTTATAAATATGGATATAAAAACTCATAAATTAAATATTAATGCATGCAATTTGGCAATGCATTAGATGAATAACAAAACATGATCTATGGGAATCACAAGATAATTCAACTATGAGAAATCAGTTAACATAATTTAAAATGTGAATGGATTAAAAAAAAACCCTCAATATATTCAGAAAAGGCATTGAATAGAAACAACATTTATTTCCATTTTTAAAAAACTCCTTAGAACCTGAAAATGGAACAACAGTACAATACCACCTCACATCCCCACATAGGCTAACATTTAAACATTTGAAACTATAAAAAAGATGGCAAAGATGGTATGAAATAGAACTTTCATATACTCCTTTTGGGAGTTTAAACTGGTCAAATCACTTTGAAGAACAATTTGGCAGTATCTAATAAAACTGAAAACCTATGTACTGTGACTGAAAAATTCTAATCTTGGGTATATATTCTAGAGAAATTCTTGCATAGGTTTCTATGCAGACTTTTCCAATTATTTCCAATGCGAGGCTCTTTAAAATAGGGAGGAAAGTCTAAATTACTTCAATAGGAGAACAAATAACTAACATTTGGTATATTTATATACTAGAATACAATATAACTGTTAAAATAATGTAATTTTCCCTATTCAGTCATATAACTAGAGCTCCATACAAAATGTTGAGTGGAAAAAAGCAAGTTTCAGATGATACACACCTTGACATTTATGTCCTACTTCCAAACACAAAAATGAACTTTATATGTTATTCATCAAGACATACATACGTATGTAAGTGTATTAAAATGGAGTGAAAAATATACATGTTCAGTTCACATTTTCTTCTGGGCTTGGGACACAAAGAGCAAACTACAGGTGGAAGACAAAGAAAACACCAGCTTTCTCTGTGTGCTTTATTTCTTTCATTTAAATTAGGATGATGCAAAGAGAGGAGAATATATCCAATCCCCAGTTCTGATTGGCAGATATATGAATGTGTGTTATTATTCACTTTACCTTTGGATAGTTTTCAAATTTCTCTGAACAAAAAAAAATCCCTTAGTAAAGTAAGAACACAAAGAAAGTCTGTCAATATGAAAAAAATATGTATATAAGTATATATATATATTTCAAAACAAAAGTCAACACCCTTCTTCATGGTGAAACCCTAGAAGCATCTACATCAAAATTATTTTTTAAAATAAGGATACATGACTATTAATTAATATGGGTCTAGGGTTCTAACAAATTAACTAATTGACTAAAATTTAAAAGTGAGCATGTGGGAAGGTGGAGTCAAGATGGTGGTGTGGGAAGACGCGGAGTTACCATCTCCCCACAACTAGGGCACATGCCAGCCACTGCTGGAGGACTCTGACACCCAAAGAGATGGGAGGAACCCCAAAGTGAACTGGTAGGACGTAGGGGGACTGAGTGGGGAGGAGAAGTGGAGACCAGACAGGATCGGCACCCCTGAGGCCAGGGAGGCAAGGAGAGGCAGGCGGGAGGGACTCTCCAGGAAGAGCAGGAGAGGAGTGGAGGGCGATCACCTGGCCCACTGGGGCCGGGAAGCCTGCTGAGCTCCCAGGCCAGTACCCTGCCCTCCAAGGCCCCCTCCAGGCTGTGGGGGTCCTTGGGGGCATAGGAGGGAGGCCGGGGAGATCAGGAGAGGCAGGCAGGAGGAGCCATCCAGGAGGAACGGGAGAGGAGCAGAGGACAATTGCCCTGCCCACTTAGCCGGGGGAGCCTGCTGAGCTCCCAGGCTGATTCCCTGCCCTCCAAAGCCCCCTCCAGGTCTTGTGGGTCCTTGGGGGCATAGGAAGGAGGCTGAGGGAAGATCAGGAGAGGCAGGTGGGAGGGGCCCTCCCAGACTGGAGGAGCAGGAGAGGAGAGGAGGGCATTTGCCCTGCCCACTCGAGCCCAGGAAAGCTGCTGGCCTCTGAGGTGAGGTCCCCTGCTCTCTGAGACCAGGGGTGGGGGCCACACCTGGGTCCCTTCTGTTCCTTGAGCCTAAACCCCACCCCCCACAGCCCCCAGGGGCTTTTCCAGCCCTGGGGGTCTGAGCATTGGCCCAGCCCAGCACGCAAACCTGGCCCTTGCTTGGGCCCCATCCTCCACAGCCAAGGCCTTTCCACCCCCCCCCCCTTTTTTTTTTCTTTGCCCTCCTCCTCTTTTTTACTCTTGTGGCACTGATGTACCTTCTGGTTGTTGATTCATCTATATTTTTATTTTTATATTCTTCCTAACATATCTGTTAGTTTCCTGGTCTAATTTTATTTTTTACTTTGTTACTGTTTTTTGTTTGTTTGTTTGTTTTTGCTGCCCCAGGCGGCTTGCGGGATCTTGGTTCACGAGCCCGGGGTCAGGATGAAGCTCCTGCAGTGGGAGCTCTGAGTCTGAACCACTGAACTAACAGAGAACCTCAGACCCCAGGGAATATTCATCAGAGTGAGGTCTCATGGAGTTCCTCATCTCAGCACCAAGACCCAGCTCTACCCAATAGCCTACAAACGCCAGTGTTGGAAGCCTCAGGCCAAACAACCAGTAAGACAGGAACACAATCCCACTCATTAAAAAAAAAAAAAAAAGGATGGCAAAAAAATATGTCACAGGTGAAGAAGCAAGGTAAAAACCTACAAGACCAAATAAATGAAGAGGAAATAGACAATCTACCTGAAAAAGAATTCAGAGTAATGATAGTAAAGATGATCCAAAATCTTGGAAACAGAATGGAGGCACGGATTGAGAAAATACAAGAAATGTTTAATAAAGATCTAGAAGAACTAAAGAACAAACAGAGATGAACAACACAATAACTGAAATGAAAAATATACTAGAAGGAATCAATAACAGAACAATTGAGGCAGAAGAACGAATAAGTGAGCTGGAAGACAAAATGTTGGAAATAACAGCCAAGGAGCAGAATAAAGAAAAAAGAATGAAAAGAATTGAAGCCAATCTCAGAGACCTCTGGGACAACACTAAATGCACCAATATTCAAAATATAGGGGTCCCAGAAGAGGAAGAGAAAAAGAAACGGTCTGAGAAAATATTTGAAGAGATTATAGCTGAAAACTTCCTTAACATGGGAAAGGAAATAGTCACCGAAGTCCAGGAAGCACAGAGAGTCCCATACAGGATAAACCCTAGGAAAAACACACCAAGACACATATTAATCAAACTAACAAAAATTAAATTCAAAGAAAAAATGTTAAAAGCAGCAAGGGAAAAACAAAAAATAACATACAGAAGAGTCCCCATAAGGTTATCAGCCAATATTTTGGTGGAAACTCTGCAGACCAGAAGGGAGATGCAGGATATACTTAAAGTGATGAAAGAGAAAAACCTACAACCAAGATTACTCTACCCAGCAAGGATCTCATTCACATTCAATGGAGAATTCAAAAGCTTTTCAGACAAGCCAAAGCTAAGGGAATTCAGCACCACCAAACCAGCTTTACAACAAATGCTAAAGAAACTTCTCTAAGTGGGAAACACAAGAGGAGAAAAAGACCCACATAAACAAACCCAAAACAATTAAGAAAATGGTAATAGGAACATATATATCGATAATAACCTTGAATGTAAATGGATTAAATGCCCCAACCAAAAGACACAGACTGGATGAATGGATACCAGAACAAGACACGTATACATGTTATCTACAAGAGACCCACTTCAGATCTAGGGACACATACAGACTGAAAGTGAAGGGATGGAAAAAGATATTCCATGCAAATGGAAATCAAAAGAAAGCTGGAGTAGCAATACTCGTATCAGATAAAATAGATATTAAAATAAAGACTGTTACTAGAGATAAGGAGGGACACTACATAATGATCAAAGGATCAATCCAAGAAGAAGATATAACAATTATAAACGTTTATGCTCCCAACATAGGAGCACCTCAATACATAAGGCAAATGCTAATAACCATGAAAGGAGAAATTGACAGTAACACAGTAATAGTAGGGGACTTTAACACCCCACTTACACCAATGGACAGATCACCCAAACGGAAAATAAATGAGGAAACACCGCTTTAAATGACACAATAGATCAGATAGATCTAATTGATATTTATAGAACATTCCACCCAAAAGTGGCAGAATACACTTTCTTCTCAAGTGCTCATGGAACATTCTCCAGGATAGATCAAATCTTGGGTCACAAATCAAGCCTCAGAAAATTTAAGAAAATTGAAATCATATCAAGCATCTTTTCTGACCACAGTGCTATGAGATTGGAAATCAATTACAGGAAAAATACTGTAAAAAACACAAATACATGGAGGCTAACCAGTGCGCTACTAAATAACCAAGAGATCCACTGAAGAAATCAAACAGGAAATTAAAAAAAAAAAAACACAGAAAGAAATGACAATGAAAACACAATGACCCAAAACCTACTGGACACAGCAAAAGTAGCTCTAAGAGGGAAGTTTATAGTAATGCAGTCTCACCTCACGAAACAAGAAAAATCTCAAATAAACAATCTAACCCTACACTTAAAACAACTAGAGAAAGAAGAACAAAGAAAACCCGAAGTCAGTAGAAGGAAAGAAATCAAAAAGATCAGAGCAGAAATAAATGAAATAGAAATGAAGAAAACAATAGCAAAGATCAATAAAACTAAAAGCTGGTTCTTTGAGAAGATAAACAAAATTGATAAACCCTTAGCCAGACTCATCAAGAAAAAAAGGGAGAGGACACAAATCAATAAAATTAGAAATGAAAAAGGAGAAATCACACTGACACTGCAGAAATACAAAGGATTATAAGAGACTACTACAAACAACTATATGCCAATAAAATGGACAGCCATGAAGAAGTGGACAAATTCTTGGAAAGATGTGATTTTCCAAGACGAAACCAGGAAGAATTAGAAAATATAAACAGACTTATCACAAGTAATGAAATTGAAACTGTAATTAAAAATCTTCCAACAAACAAAAGTCCAGGACCAGATGGCTTCACAGGTGAATTCTATCAAACATTTAGAGAAGAGCTAACACCAATCCTTCTCAAAATCTTCCAAAAACTTGCAGAGGGAGAAACACTCCCAAATTCATTCTACGAAGCCACCATCACCCTGATACCAAAACCAGAAAAAGATATCACAAAAAAAGAAAATTATAGACCAATATCACTGATGAACATAGATGCAAAAATCTTGCACAAAATACTAGCAAACAGAATCCAACAGTGCATTAAAAGGATCATACAGCATGATCAAGTGGGATTTATCCCAGGGATGCAAGGAGTCTTCAATATATGCAAATCAATCAATGTGGTATACCACATTAACAAATTAAGGAATAAAAACCATATGATCATCTCAATAGATGCAGAACATCAACATAGTTTTGGAAGGCCTAGCCACAGCATTCAGAGAAGAAAAACAAATAAAAGGAACACAAATTGGAAAAGAAGAAGTAAAACTGTCACTGTATGCTGATGACATGATACTATACCTAGAAAATCCTAAAGATGCCCCCAGAAAACTACTAGAATTAATCAATGAATTTGGTAAGGTTGCAGGATACAAAACTAATGCACAGAAATCTCTGGCATTGCTATACACCAACAATGAAAAATCAGAGAAATTAAGGAAACACTCCCATTTACCATCGCAACAAAAAGAATAAAATACCTAGGAATAAACCTGCCTAAGGAGGTGAAAGACTTGTACTCAGGAAACTATAAAATACTGATGAAAGAAATCAAAGATGACATAAACAGATGGAGAAATATACCATGTTCTTGGATTGGAAGAATCAATGTTGTGAAAATGACTACACTATCCAAAGCAATCTATAGATTCAGTGCAATCCCTATCAAACTACCACTGGCATTCTTCACAGAATTAGAACAAAAAATTTTACAATTCGTATGGAAACACAAAACACCCCGAATAGCCAAAGCAATCTTGAGAAAGAAAAACAGAGTTGGAGGAATCAGACTCCCTGACTTCAAACTATACCACAAAGCTACAGTAATCAAGATAGTATGGTACTGGCACAAAAACAGAAATATAGATCAATGGTACAGGATAGAATGCCCAGTGATAAACCCATGCACACGTGGGCACCTAATTTATGACAAAGGAGGCAAAAACATACAATGGAGAAAAGACAGCCTCTTCAATAAGTGGTCCTGGGAAAACTGGACAGCTACATGTAAAAGAATGAAATTAGAATACTACCTAACACCATACACAAAAATAAACTCCAAATGGATTAAAGACTAAATGTAAGATGAGACACTATAAAACTCTTAGAGGAAAATATAGGAAAAACACTCTGACATAAACCACAGCAAGATCTTTTTTGACCCACCTCCTAGAGTAATGGAAATAAAAACAAAAATAAACAAATGGGACTAAATGAAACTTAAAAGCTTTTGCACAGCAAAGGAAACCATAAACAAGACAAAAAGACAACCCACAGAATGGGAGAAAATATTTGCAAATGGAACAACAGACAAAGGATTAATCTCCAAAATATACAAACAGCTCATGCAGCTCAATATCAAAAAACAAAAAACCCAATCCAAAAATGGGCAGAAGACCTAAATAGACATTTCACCAAGGAAGACATAAAGATGGCCAAGAGGCACGTGAAAAGATGATCAACATCATTAATTATTAGAGAAATGCAAATCAAAACTACAATGAGATATCACCTCACGCCGGTCAGAATGGCCATTATCAAAAAATCTAGAGACAATAAATGCTGGAAAGGGTGTGGTGAAAAGGGAACCCTCCTGCACTGTTGGTGGGAATGTAAATTGTTACAACCACTATGGCGAACAGTATGGAGGTACCTTAAAAACTAAAAATAGAACAACCATATGGCCCAGCAATCCCACTACTGGGCATATACCCTGAGAAAACCATAATTCAAAAAGAGACATGTACCACAGTGTTCATTGCAGCACTATTTACAATAGCTAGGACATGGAAGCAACCTAACTGTTCATCAACAGATAAATGAATAAAGAAGATGTGGCACATATATACAATGGAATATTACTCATCCATAAAAAGAAACGAAATTGAGTTATTTGTAGTGGGGTGGATGGACCTAGAGTCTGTCATACAGAGTCAAGTAAGTCAGAAAGAGAAAAACAAATACCGTATGCTAACGCATATATATGGAATCTAAAAAAAAAAAAAAAATGGTACTGATGAACCTAGTTGCAGAGCAGGAATAAAGAGGTAGACCTAGAAAATGGACTTGAGGACATGCGGTGGGAGGGCAAAGCTGGGGCGAAGTGAGAGTAGCATCGACATATATACACTACCGAATGTAAAATAGTTGGCTGGTGGGAAGCAGCAGCATAGCACAGGGAGATCGGCTCAGTGCTCTGTGATGACCTAGAGGGGTGGGATAGGGAGGATGGGAGGAAGGCTCAATAGGGAGGGTATATGGGGACATGTGCATGCATATGGCTGATTTGCTTTGTTGTGCAACAGAAACTAACACAATATTGTGAAGCAATTATAGTCCAATAAAGATCTATTAAAAAAAAGTGTGTATTTGTGTGTATATGTGTATAAACATGTGAATGTATATATGTGTGTGTTATGTCCATATGTATGAATGTGTGTATATGTGTGTGTGGGTACATGCATGTGAAAATATTTATGAGTGTATGTGTATATATATGTGAGATAATAAGTGTATGTGTGTGAGAGTGTATGGGAGTGAATGTATTTGTCTGTATGTATGTATGTAGGTGTATATAAATGTATGAATGTATGTATGTGTGTATGTATGTTTATCTATGCATAGTATTTATGTGTGGGTATGGGTATGTGTATATATGTATCTATAAGTACGTATATATAAGTATTTTGCAAATGCATGCATATGTGTGTATTTGTGTGCATGTGTGGGTATGCGTGTATGTACATACATGTGCATCCACACACATCAAATAGGAGGTAATACAGATCAGGTGTTCCATATGTGTTGTTCTGTCTTTTCAAGTAGATTTTATGCATATTAAGGTCTGAAATTATGACTCATATTTCTTTTGGAATTTGCACACAGTGAGTTCTCAACAATACTTATAGAACTGAATTTGGCACCACTACCCCTCAATTTCCATGGACCAGCAAGTTTTCACAGACCAAACTTCAGGGCTTTTTTTTTGCTCAGTACAAAATAGTTTATAGTCAGAATAAAAAGTAGAAAATAAGACCCTAGAGTTGAGTTTATTTTAAAATTTACAGAGACACAGTTATTCTTTTTTTCTGGATTCCATAGCAAGTATCAGGTAACAAGAGTCTATAATCAAATGTCTATATTGCATAATTCCTCAAAAATCACTAAAATTAGTTAAGGAAAGATTGAGAAGATGCTAGGCTGTGGATGACCCACTTTATTAGCCAGAAGAACAGATGAGACTCCATCAAGCGGACCTCACCTCCGCTCTGGGCCAGTGGTAACTCACTCATTTAGGTGAAGGTGGGGACCCCCTTCACAGATGTTTTGTAGCAGGAGAGGGAGATGGTAGTGGTGGTGGTGATGCATGTGGCCTCCTGGTCCTGTGTGGGAAACCTGTCAACCCACATGTTCAGCTCTCAGGATAGGAGGGTGGGGTCCACAGGGGAGAGTCATAGCCCAGGCCTGAGCAGACATGCTCAGCGATGCATCCTCCTGACAAGGAGACACAGCCACGGCTTTTGTTCTGCAGGCCAGCAAAGGCAGCCAGAGTGGGAGAGCCATCCAAAAGCAAGAGAGACCATTTCCTCACACACAAAAAGAGGTTAGTCTCTTATTTTCTTTTCCTCTGGAGACTGAGTCAGGCAGGAAATCAACACCCTAAGGTCAGATCTAAGTTGCAGAAGTGAGAGCTCCATTTGGGTTCCATTCAGCAGGCTGCAAGACACACACAGTCTAGATGGGCAATAAACTAGAAGATCCACAGCAGCAGAAGAAATGCCTTGCTCCCAAACAGCACTTGGAGCTCAAGAACAGTCTCCTGCATTTAAAGTCAGACTCCCCACCCAGCAAACCAAGCTGTGTTCTTTCTGGGTGGCTGGCTTAAAGAATTGTACATTACAGTGGAAACTCCCATTTACTTCATTTACTGCCATTTATAATATTTTCCACTATTTGGAGATAATGAATTCATCCTTTTCTTTTTTCCCTTTTTTTTTTTTTTTTTGCAGGCCACCACAAGAGCCAAATGTTCCAGAATCTTTCTCAAATGTGTTACCCTTCATTTTCTGTGATAGCTTTAGTGGTTTCTTTGGAAGGGCCCCAATATCAACCAAATTAACAATGCTGAGAATAAACTCAACTGTCACTTTCATTCCCTTTGAACAGCAGGAGGGAAATGCCACCTTCAAGATCCTTTCCAGCGTGCAGGCATAAAGTAGACAGGTTAATTAAAGTCACTCCCAGAAAAACAACCACCTACCATAGAAAGTTTCTCCCTAGCCCAGTCTAACTCTGTATCACAGTTTTAGACAATCTCCAGTTTACCTGAAATTTATTTCACACTAAAGACTGAAACCATGAATTTTGTCAATGAAATTACATCTCTGCAATTGCCCAGCTGAGGGGCCTTTTGGAAGGATGTCAAGCAAGAGTCTTAGCAGGAGGTCAGAAAGAGAAAGAGAATATTCCAGGCTTCTTTTTCTTGCACAGAGGCCTAGCAGTTTCCTCAGCTTGGGAAGAGTCAGACACGCACTGCATATGTGCTGCATGTGTATAAAGGAACTCGTCACTTAGAAAGCTTACTTTTTTCCAAATAACAGCCTCACAGCAAAGGCAGAGAGACAAAGCCACAGCAGCATCCTTTTCATTTTTATACCCTTCAGTCCACCATCAAAATTGAAGCAATAAATATGCCAACATTTCTCTTTCTTATATTCTGTCATTGTTTGCTATGGCAACAGTCACTACCATGGGGCCAGCAGGAAAAGAGGACATACTGAACTAGGAAAAAAGATGGCATGCAGCTAAATCCATCAGCAAACTCCAACTGGTAAAGGAAGTTGGTACCCAAGTCAGGTGAGTGCTAGTACTCACAGCTCAGATGTGGGTGAGACTGAAGAGCTATCCTGGAGGGGGTGGCAGAAAAATCACCATTTCCACACCACTAAACATGGCTTCTTATTGTCAACTTTCTACAAAGCAGAAAGGAAAAGACATTATTTAATTGTTTGCTAAACTTGTCAGATCTCTGGGGAAATGTTTTCAGCATCCATCATCAGTTGGCACTTCCTTGCTCCAAGAAGTCATTCTTCTAGTGTTGCCTCCATCCTCTGTTAAGGTTTTGGAAATCTATGTAGGTTCCCTATACTTCCTGCTTCAGGTAAGGCAGAGTTGCCCAACTTATATGGTTCAGTCCCTGATATGTCTTGTTCCATCTATTACTTTTAACCTTTCTGGTCTTTATATTGACATGTATCCCTCATAAATAAAACATAGGTGGACTCTATTTTTTCACCCAGTTGGACAATCTCTGCCTTTTAATCTGAGTGTTTAGTCCATTAACATTTAATGTAATTATTGACATGGCTGCATTTAACTCTACACTCTATTTGTTTTCTGCTTGTTCCACTTTGTTGTTGCTGTTCTTTTGTTTCTGCTTTCCTGTCTTCATTTGGATTGATCAATTATCTTTTAGGTATTCTTTTTTATCTACTCTAATATCTTTTAAACTATATTTCTTTGGTTATTTTATTAGTGGTAATGCTAAGGACTATAATATGCATTCTTAACTTGTCACAATTAGCATGAATTAATATTAGACCACATCACATCTAATATATGAATCTTACAACAGTATTCTTCCTTTAACTTCCCTTCCATCTTTATGTGATTGTTATTATATATGTTGTAAACCCCAGAATACACTGCTTATTTTACTTGAAATAGTCAATGATCTTTTTTTCGGTCAATTATCATTTTATAAAACAAGAACATAGAAAAAATAAATTGTATGTTGACCCACATATTTATTGTGTTTGGAATTCTTCATTTCTTCCTGTAGAATATTGAACTTCTGCTTCCATTTGGTCCTTTTGAACATTTCTTCCTTGAAAACAAGCCTAAGGTTAGGCATGACAGAAAACTAATGCAAATTGATGACTGGGTGAAGAACCAGAGCCAGCAATGACAAGTAGGGATGTGCAACAGCCTTCTTGTGATTGTGAATACACATACTACACAAGTGATTTTGCAGCAAGAATTTTTAGGGCCTATTTTTACTGTAGGAGGGAAAACCCAAGGGTGTTGGATTAAGCCTCAAAAGGCGTTCAAGATCAAAATAATCTTTTCTGAAAGTTAGAACTAGGATCAAAAAGTTTAAGAGACTTAGAAGCTGATTTACACTCAAGATAAAAAAACCAAGATTATTCAACATGAAACAAAATGTGTTGAAAACCATTGATTCTCCATGACAGGGCTACTCAGGCTGCAGGGGTGGGGGAGGGCATGGCACAGAAGTTAAAAGTGTAGACTATGGTGTCTCACTTCCTGAGTTTGACTCCTGCCTCACTACTTATTGGCAATGTAAACTTGAGAAAGTTAATTAACTTCTCTGGCCTTGTTTCCTTACCTGTAAAATGGGCATGATGATAATAACAATGATCTCAGAAGGCTGTTGTGGAGGGAGCATCTAAAAAGCACTTGGAACACTGCCTGGCACACATTCCCAGTGTTCAATAAACATTAGCCATTACAATTATTGTTACCAGGTGACTCTTCATGTTGTTTCTAAATCTAGGATTCTGTTTTGCCCTGAGTCTTCTCTTTTTTATTATGCTTGGGTTCAAAGCAAAAATAAGACAATTGTTTTCATACCACACTTTCCTCTTTCACTCAATCTCAGTACTCACTTATGAAACACTGTAATTTTTGCCTAAATTCCTAATTTGCAACACTGACAGAACTTATTTCTTTCACTGAAATAATCTACTAAGACAAGAACTATGGCACAAATATATAACATTCCCAGATCAATGAAAAACCAAATACCATGGATAAAATCAGACAGACTACTTGACGTGTGCTCTTAAAAAGTGGTCAGCCATGAAAGAAATAAGACTTGGTCTCTAAGTGATCAGACAATGAGAAACAAGAGAACTAACTTATGCTGCTGACCTATACCACCCACTAATTACCCATAGGAACTCTAAGGTTCTAAACCATCTTCATGATAGGATCCAGTAACCTCATTTTACAGGTGTCATAACTGATATTTGGAGAAGTTTAAGTCACTCATCCAACTTCACACAGATGTGTCTCCCACAGCCATAATCTTTCCACCATAGCAAATGCTACATCATGTTCATGGGCTGCAGGATAGCAGGGACACTTAGAATATGTCAGGACCTGGAGAACTAGATAGAAGTTTGAATAGACTTGGGAAAGGATGAACTACCAAGGGGTAGTTCACAAGAGAATTTTGCAGGTGATGGAAATATCTTGATTGTCTTGGTAGTTACATGACTATGTACCTTTGTCAAATTCATAGAATTACACACCAAAAAGAGAGAATTTTGCTGTATGCATTTTTTTAAGTGAACAAAAATTTTTAAAGGCAATGGTAGGTTCTGACAGCAGCAAGGAACCTCAAAGTTGAAAACCAAACGCATTGTACTGGGACTGAAAATTCCACCTTCTTGTGCTTCAGCCATTGGCAGCAGCATCCTGGGCCCTTAGTAACTGAGACGGTCCATGATTAAAGCAAAAACATGTGCGGACTAACAGATTCTTTGAAGCTCCATGAGACTACACCTCCAACTTTATGACAGAGCCAAATCATGTGGATTGATTGCAGTCCAGTACCACAAAAATGACAATCATTCAATGAGATAAATAACAAAATTTTTAAAAGCAGAATATCAGATTTTTTAAAGGATGGAAACATAACATACACCCTGGAGTCTAGGAGTCACATGCATGGTAAAACTGTCTTTGATTGTACATGAAGCATTTGGAGCAGAGGAAAAAACATAGACATTGGAACTGGACAAAACGGTATGAACTCCCTGACTCGTCACATGATTATGGCAGATCAAATCTGGAGTCTCAATTTTTTACCCCTCCCTGAACCATGTTCTTTGATATATAACTTCATAGTTCTCCCCCTTGAACTGTGGCCATCAGGTACTTCCCTAGCCCTTAACTTTGGGCTTAGTGAGGAGACATGCTTTGGCCAACGGGATGTGGATGGAAGTGACGGCATGACAGTTCTGAGCACTCACCTAAAGAAGTCATGTGCTGTTGCCATCTCCATGAAAAGAGCTTTCTTGTGTCCCTAGATGAATTCACATGACACAGGCCATTCCAGCTAATCTCCTGACCTATGAGCAAGAATAAATGAACCTTGTTTTAAGTCATTGAGTTTTGGGGGCAGTTTGTTATGCAGCATTACTATGTTAATAGCTAACCAAGACAATGATCTCAGGTGAGTTTATGTCCCATCTATCCATTTATTCATCCAAAACAAATATTTATTGAACACATACAATGTGCTAAGGACTACAGTAGGTGCTGAACACCCTGCTGAGCAATGAGACTAATGGTCCCTTCTGACTGTAACCTAAAGCTCACTGCCATGTGGGTCCAAATGAGGTCATTAATGCACATATTCAGCCAGCTCTAAAACTACACCCTGCTTATACAACAAGTTCTGTATAAGCTGATTCCTATCAAGCTCTAAATTCATTTGGGCTGTATGCTCGGCCATCTCTCATTCCACGCTCTACCGCCCTTTGCCCCCACTGCCTTCCACGTCTCTTCCTAGGCTTTACCAAGCTATGCTTAATTGTGGGGGTCCAACAGCAGTGTAGGTACTAAAAAATGTAGTTGTTCTGAGCACTAGACACATGTGGCCCTTTAATTAAAATTCAGTTCCTCAGTACATTAGCCTCATTTCAAATGCTCAATAGCCCCATGTGGCCAGTGAATACTGTATTGGACAGAACATATATAAACATCTTTATCATCACAGAAAGTTCCACTGGACAGAGTCAACTTGAGTTCCAGTTTGCAAATATCGCCCTTTTCTTCCAATGGCTCATACATGCTATCAGAATGTCATGTGCCAGCCTCAGTGCTAAACCCAGAAGCGACATCAATGCAGATACTATTGCAGACTCTGCCCCATCATGCTGTTTCCTTCTATTGGAAGGAATTCTCATTGAGATCTCAGAGTCCCTCCATGAAGCTTGGCTCCTGTCATAACCCTTCCCCCTGCCAAGTCCATTTTAATTCAAGTTATTTTGCTCCTACTGGAAATTTCTAGAATCTCATGAAAATCAGTCAATATACACAGTAACCTAGAGAAAGAGATGCCACCAAACTTCTCCTGCCTGATGTATCCACACCTCAGATCCAGCTAGGCAGGACTACAATCACGTGGAACTGAAATGGAAATTATAATATTCAGGTGTTGAAGTGAGGAATAAATCCAGTAATATGTACAACATGTCCAGTGTAGGACTAGGAACATAGTAGATATCAAGAAATAATGCTTTTTAGCACAGGGAGATCAGCTCGGTGCTTTGTGACCACCTAGAGGGGTGGGATAGGGAGGGTGGGAGGGAGACACAAGAGGGAGGGGATATGGGGATATATGTATACATATAGCTGATTCACTTTGTTATACAGCAGAAACTAACATAACATTGTAAAGCAATTATACTCCAATAAAGATGTTAAGAACAAAAAGAAAGAAAAAAAGAAATAATGCTTTTCCCTCTAGTCATCTCAATTGTACTGGAATTTGGCATAATTTCCTGATGCTAGCGACTGGCTGATTCCATTAAGGTTTCTAATTAATACCCACCCAGATAAGTTCACAGGTGACTGGAGATGTTAGCACAATCAAAACTCTCAACTAGGACCCACAACTACCTCCCTTTAACTGCACCAAGATCTTATCCTTTGCCACTGGAGGAGTAGAAGCAAGAAAGATTCCTCACTGGAAGATCCCAATTTCAACTGCATGACCACTAAATGATTTCAGATGGCTCTGAAGGAATCCCCACTCCTTCCCTTGGCTCCCTGGGAGCTGCTTTCAGGAACACAACAATATGACCATGAAAAAAAATCTCAACATCTCAACCACCTCTATACTGATCTTTCTTCTTTAACCTTTGGGGTTCTTAAAAATATTTAAAATAGAAGGAGGCCTAATTGGGAAGAATAAGGTCTGCCCTGAAGGAAGAACAGTTAACCAAGAACAAAGCTACAGGAGGGTTTCTGTTGTGTTTTCTTCTAAGCTCACTGGAATTTTTGGTCTTGGACGGACAGATCAGCACAGCACATCGCTCCCAAGTTTCCAACCCCAAAATATTTGTCTTAATTTTAAATCTTTGAAGAAGAAATGCTAAATTTGCTTCATGATTTTTTACTACTGAATATGATGGAAAGAGAATGCTAGCTCCTGCCTCTTATCCGCCCCCCCAGAAGAAGTTGGGCCAATGGAAAAAGCTGAGATTTTGCTTTTTTTCTACCCATCTATTGAGATTTTCAAAGTATACCACTCAGAAAATATCCCCATTTGAAAAGAACTTTATCCCTGGTACTTACAGCTTTGATGACTAGATTTGGAAAAAAAAAAAAAAAAAAACACTTAAAATTCTAAAGTAAGTAAACCCTCAGTCCTTCCAAGATTCCAGAACCTAAATACCCACAGACACTACTTCCTCTCAGAAGAACTGGAAGAATAAATTTGCATTTGCCATTCTCTGAAAAATGCTGATCACCAGACCAAACTCCTTTGAATAGGCCTTTGAAACTCCAATACATCTCACATTATCGTGCATCAAATTTTCCAGCCAACAGAATTAAACTCTGGTTGACTCCATTTTTTTCTAATTTTACATTTTCTACATTTTATTTTGTACATGTGGCATGTTCCTTTTCTTTCTTTTCACTTCATATACCTTGTCTTTCATTTGCTTCCCTCTTTCTGTGATACACAAGATCCCTTCATCTTTCCTGTCTCAGTAAATAGCTAAACTATCTGTCCAAAGGCTCAGGTCATAAATATAGGATTCATCCTTGATTTGTCCTTTTCTCTCATGGCCAGCATCCAATCTGTCAACATGGTCTACTGAGTCTGCCTCCAAAACATTTCCTGAATCCATTACATCTCTTTCTGAATTGGTTTACATCTATTCCTTCTGTTCCACTACCTTGCTCCAAGACAACATTATCTTTGCAATGACCTACTAATTGGTTTCTCTGCTTCCACTTTCGTTCTCCTACCATCCATTCTTCACAAAGCAGTTGGAATGATCTTTTAAAATATATATAAATTTATTTCACTCCCCTGTATAAACTCACCATTGGCTTCCCTTGAGACTGATACTGAAATCTAAACTTCTTAGAATACTTTACTGTGGCTCTGAAGAGTCTAGCCTGTGCCCACCTTCCAACCTCATCTTCTGGGCTCATTTCCTGTCATTGTCCCCTGGTGCTCTGCACTCCAGTACACTGGCTTCTCCTCTGCACGCTGAATTTGCCAACTTTCTTCTTGCCTTGGCACATTTGCATTAGATGTTCTCTCTGCCTGAAACAATCTCCTCCCACAACTCTGAACGACCAGCTCATTCTTGCCCTTCAAGTCGATGTCATTTCGGAGAGGATTTCCCTGACTACTCAGTCTAATGTAGCTCTCCAGTCATTTTGGATTCTAACCCTGCAACATACATTTTTTATAGTACTTATCACCAGCTAATATTTACTAGATTTATTTCTTTGCTTAGTGTCTGCTCCTCCACGGTAGAATGGCAGCCCCAGTAGAGCAGGGATCTTGTGTCTTATTACAACTGCACACAGTAGGTGCTAAATGAAATATTTTTGAACGAAAAAGTGAATAACCCTCCAGAATATTTTCTTCTTCTAACCTGAAGGCTATTTGAGAATATATCCTTCACCTCAGCCAGAGAAACGAAGTCACTCTCTTTAAACTGGATAGGAAAGAAAATGACGTTAACATTGATTTTGTGTGTTCTTTGTGCCTGGCACTGTGCTTCATCCTCTGAATGAATTATATCATTTAGTACTTATAATACCCCCTTTGAGTGGGCACAAGTATCTGCATTTTAAAAAGAAAAGCTGAGAGTGGCCATCGTTGGAGCTTGCCACCCTGTTCAGATCCCATTTAGACCTGGCTACTGTGAATAATCGCTGCTATGCTCAGAGCTGCCTTCTCTTGAGAATTGCCTTCTTATGACATAACACTTCATGGGGGGACTGCACCCCTCCATGGAAGCCCCTAGACAAAAACTGACACAAGGGTACAGGAGGTGACCCCCTTGAGACCAATTCTCTGGTACAATTTACACATCAGAGCTCTCCGTGGGATCAGGCTGAACCTAGATTCCAGTTAAGTTGGATTGTACATTCAGTATCTTCCCCTTCCCTTTCATGCTTCCCTCATTCTATTTCAGGGTTCTCCTGGGAGCGCGCTCCCTTAATGAATCATTTGCACAAAAATCTCCATCTGAGTCTCTGCCTCTAAGGAATTTGACCTAAGACACTTAGTGAGAAAAAAATCATGTACTTAAGGTCAGAGAGTTAATAAGTGGTACAGTTAGAATCCACCCACAGGTCTGCAGGACCCCTGTGCCCTTACCACCATATTGCACTGACTCCTTCGGAAGTTCATCTTCGTACCTTCAGGGAAGACTGCCATGGACCTTTCTGGTATGAGAATTTCTGAAATATGCCCAAAGGCAAAAAAATGTTTAAAAAACCCTGCAATAGGGGTGAGTGGCCCTTCTCTTCCTAAGATACATATCACTGACAAGCATAAGGGGGAAAAAAGATGCATAAAGCAAAAGAGACAATGGTAGCTAAGGACTGGCTCTGTGCCTTTCCTAAGAATCCAACTGTCTATTCTGTGACCTTGAACACCTCCATCTCAGATTCCTCATCTGTAAAACGGATGGTAAATACCTATGGCGAAAAGTCATGTTATAATGTCCGGTAGGTAGTAGATGCTCAGTAAATGAAGCTAATATTCTCCAAAATCACAAGTGTTGTTACCCAACTCCAAGCGTTTCCTGAGATTCAAGTCCTGGAACTCCAAACATGTTCCCCACATCTCCCGTCTTCTTTTCATGGAGACTGGTTTTTGGCACATATGATAAGTTGCTTTAATCAGTTAAGCAAAGCCTGGGGTGGGGGGTACCAAGGAGCTGGGCGTTGAAGGGAAATCGCCTCTATGGCCTTAGTCCGAGGCATCTAGCTCTATGTAAGCATGCTAAAGGGAAATAATGCCGGTATTCACCACTCCCAAATGATGCTATAAGAATTAAGATGATGACACATGGTTGCAGCAACATGGATGGACCTAGAGATTATCATACTAAGTGAAGTCAGACAGAAAAGACAAACATCCTATGATATCACTTATATGTAGAATCTAAAAAAAAAAAAAAAATGATACAAATGAACTTCTTTACAAAACAGAAACAGATTCACAGACATTGAAAACAAACTTATGATTACCAAAGGGGAAAGAGCCGGGGAGGGATAAATTAGGACCTTGGGATTAACAGAAACACACTACTATATATAAAATAGATAAGCAACAAGGTCCTATTGTATAGCACAGGAAACCATACTCAATATCTTATAATAGCCTCTAATGGAAAAGAATCTGAAAAATAATACACACACACACACACACACATATATATATGCAAAAAACTGAATCCGTTTGCTGTACACCACAAACTAACACAACACTGTAAAGCAACTATACTTCAATTAAAAAAAAAGATACTTACATATGGTCCAACTGTACAGAAAGCTACAGATGTGCCTTCTTAGCATACCTCTTGCCCTTGGACATAAGAAAAGGAATGAGCATACCTCAAACTCATTTAATGCCTCTTAAATGCATGGTTGAGCCACTGAAAAGTCACCCTCATTATCATAGTTAATATCCCCTATGCCAAGTGCTTTATAATCATTATTCTGTTTAATCCTTACTACAGCCCTGCATTTTTTTTAAAATACTCCTGGTCCTTTCTAGAGGAAACAGAGGCTAGAGCAGTGGGCCTCAAATTTTGGCATGCAGCAGAATCACCTGCAGGGCTTTTTAAAATCTAGATTGCTGGGCCCCATCCCCAGAGACTCTAATTCTGTAGGTTTAGAGGAATGGCCCAAGAATTTGCCATTGGACCACACTTTGAGAACCATCAGCTTAGAAGAATTACAAAACATTTCTAAGACTCCAACCCTTCAAAGAGTTTGTTTACATTCTAAAGCCTCTGCTGTTAACTATGGAAAGGAAATTCTTGCCTGGTCTTAATCTGGGATCTGCTGAACTTGGCTCCTACTGGGTCACAAGAGCCAACTGTCATCATACCCTCCCAATTTCACATTCACAGATGTCACATTGGTAGCTTGAAATCAGCTATGGTGGGAGAATTCACACCATGGAAATTGGCAAACGCTACAACCAGGGTTTGTTTTTTCACCCAAGAAGCCAGTTATTAAACTCTTACCAGTGTATCACTGGTCAAGACGATGCCCACAGATTCCTCTGCTCACTCTCATTCCTATCAGAAAGACTTCATCAGTAACCAAGGACCATGGCTAAGACAGTGGCTCTATCCATATACAGGTTTCTAATACCACATTCTCAAGCAAGTCCATTTCTTTTCTTCAGTTTTCCTTTAAAAAGGAAAGTAATCAATTTTAATGTAAAATTTTTCCCCTGGAAATCATGCGGGGCATAATCCAGCCCCACTGTATCCACAGTGGGAGTGGCAAGCCTCTGTGTGAAGTCATCGCATGCATCCTTTGCCTTCCTTTATATTTCTAACAAATATTTTTGAGACCCTGCTCTCTGCCAGGCACTGGATTAGGCAAAGGGGAGAAGACAGTGGTGGGCTGTGGCTTTGTGAATCAAATAGTCTCACGTGGGCTTGAGGAAGAATAATTCCAAATTTTCAGATAGAAGACAATCTAAAAGAAACCTTTATCTGAGAATTCTGATTAGAGCTCAGATTTTTAATGGGTAATACAGTCATATACGTGATACTAAATTCTAAAGGTACAAAAGGATATACAGTAAGATATACATCTCCTTCCCATTTTTGTCTTCCAAGCACCCAGGTCCCACCTTCAGGAAGAAAATGCTACTTTCATTTTGTGTGTGTGTATTCAAAGATATTTTATGCACATAAAAACAAATACATTTTTTTTCTTTTTTAACACTGATGACAGCTCACAACACAAATTTTTCTGCACCCTGCATTTTTTTCATAACAATACATCTTAGATAGTATTCACAGCAATGCACAAAGATCTGCCTCATCCTCTTAAACTACTGCATAATACTGTGTACTATGGTGTACCATAATATATTTATCTAGTCCCCTATTGGTAGGCATTCAGAATTGTTTCCAACCTTTTGCAGTTACAGATAGTGCCACAATGAATAACTTTGTGTGTTCAACAATTCACTCGTGGGTGGGTATTTCCATAGGATAAATTTCAAGAAGTAGAGTTCAAGGTCAAAGGACATTTGCCATTTTAGTAGCTAGTACCAAATTGTCCCCCAAACTGTACCAATTTATGCAGTCACTAATGATTTATGAGAGTTCCATTTTCTTCACGTCTTTTCAACTAATTATTAAACATTAAGGCGTTTGCTAATCTGGGAAGTGAAAACTACCTTATCATAGTTTTAATATGCATCTTTATTATTACAGATGAGGTTGTGTGGCTATTTATGTATGCAGGATAAATTTGATTAATTTGCTTCTTAGAGAACTATCTCATCATATCTTTAGTTCATTTTTCTATGGGTTTCTGGCCTATCCTTATTGATATGTAAGCACTCTTTATATATTATAGAAATGTCCCCTTTATCTAATATAAATTGCAATTTTTTTCCCAAATGGTTATTATAAATCAAGAAAAACCAGTTACCACAGGAACTTTCTTAGCCAGAAACTACCTCTTATACTTAAATATGTTTGAAATGAGTGTCCAGAAGCCGCAGATAATATTTAAAGTATCTGTCTCCATTCTAACAATAGTTCTCTAAACTCGTGGCTAAACGCAAAAGCTCTGACCAGAGCCTTGACAGTAACATGTAGAATCTCACTTCTGAACTAATAAGGAAAAGAATCTCAGAATGCTAGACCATGAAAAGTAACAGAGAGGGACCAGCTTTGGCCCACTGTCTCAGGAGTGTCAGAATGGATTGCTAGGATGGTCTTGAGAAACTTTCTCACTTGTTTATTTTCAAATGTCTTCAAGAGCCCACGAGGAAATCCTAGATAAGAGCAGACAGGGTTAGAGATGGCGACTCCACTAGCCAGGGGGGCTCCTGGGGGTCTTTACAAACACTGCCTGCCCCCATCCCCCAACTCTGTCGTCCCAAAGACATCTGCAAACTGGAAATGGAGACGGCATGAATTATCTCCGCACATGTCCCTGGATGTCTGGGCTTAGTTTTGATGGCAGCTTTATGATTCAACAAATATGTCTCCCACAAATAAGCAAGTCCCTGCTTCAGCCCAGGTTTGCCAGCTTGAGCTAATGCCAGTGCTGTCTGGACTGTCCCTCCCTGCAAGCTAAGGTTTTCTTAAGCACTGTTTTCAGGAGATGGGGGTTGCTCTTGTTTTATTTCTGATAATCAAGTTTTACAAAGATTTCTGGCTAAGAAAACACCATATAAGCCTCTAAATCCTAAGGAGGCTCAGTAGAAATTTTAAGGAGAGAAGATAAAGCTCTCAACAGGCGCAGATGTCCTGCGACTCAGATCTTCAGCACAGTGTGAAATCCACAATTCAGGGGGCTAAGAAATGGAACACTCCAGTCTCTTTGGAAAGTGGTCATGAGACATCTTCTGGAAAAACTGGCTACCAAGCCCCTAGCTGCTATGGAGAACATCTAAAAGCGTACTCATTGATCCACAATTTCATGGTTCTCCTTGCACCCTGCCACAAAGAAACATCCTCAACAATGCAGATGGAAATGAATGATAGGCTGAGCTTATGAAGTGCAACAGCCAAGATGTAACTTAAGAGAAGCTTGGCACCCCAAAGGCAAGCGTAACTCTCAATTTCATGAAGACATGGTTGTGTTTCCTGCTTCTTTGTCTTCTCCCATGGTTCCTCCCACAGGGCTTAGTACACAGTAGGTGTTCAATGGGCCCTCCCATAAAATTCCAAAGATGGTCCCAGGAAAAATTTCCTTTTTCCTGTGCTCCCAACCATGTCCTACACATTCCTTGAGTCCCATCACAGTTAGCTTATCTTCCAAGAAGCCTTCCTGGCTGTTTAGTTCAGTCCTCATTGATCTCTCTGCATGCTCTTCCCACTTTTTGGACCACTTTATGTAAGTTCACTTTGTGTAAGAACTGACTTCTTTATTCGTGTGTGGATCTTGACATCACAGCTACATAAGAAGCTCCTTGAGTAAAAGAATATTTATATTCCTATGTTCCTGGCAGCAGGTAGAAAAAAACTTTTTGCTTTCTCTGTTCCAGCTTTCTCATGCTGTTCCCTCTGCCTGAAATATGTCCTTCCCTCATCTTTATCTCTCAAGCCTCAGCTTAGCAATGTCTTCCATTAGGAGACCCTGTATTTATCTCTATGACTCTATGGTGATTGCTACAACAGTGACTGGACTACCTCTGTATCAGTGAGTGATTGCTTCCCACAAATACCCCCTAAAATTCAGTGGCTTCAAACATGAGTTCATGGGGCTGTGCCCAGTTATGCATGCTTATGCATCTGTGGTCAGCTGTGTGGGCACTAGCTGGTCCAGGATGGTCTTAACTGGGCTGACTTGGCTCTGGTCCACGTGTGTGTGGTCTCCATCCTCCAGCAGGCTAGCTTCAGCTTGTTCACAAAGCAGCCATGCCAGGATCTGAGAGAGAGAGAAAGGGGGTGGGGATGGACAAGGCCACCTGAGGTCTAGGCTGAGAACTGGCACAAGGTTACTTTTGCCACATTCTATTGGTCAAATCAAGTCACAAGGCCAGCCCAGATTTAAGAGTGAGAAAACGGACTCCTCTTGATAAGAGCTGCTGTCAAGTCACATGGTAAAGCGGTGTGATACAGAGAGAGGTGAAGAAGTGGGGCTATATTTACATTCAATCTTCAATGGTCTCTCCCACCTGACTATGAACTTGACCAGTACAATGTTCTGTTCACTGTTATTTTTCCAGCCCCCAGGACAAGACTGGCACAGAGCAGTCTTATTTGTTAGATGACTATATGAATTAATTAGCAGTGAAAAAGCTTAGCTGAAAGGAAAGAAAAGGAGGAATGAAAACTCTCGTGATTGAGCATCTATGAATAGTTCAGTGTTTTATTTAATCCTCCTAATTTACTTCATGGGTTCCAGAAGCAGAGTCTCAGGACTATTGTGCCATTGGTATTGTCTTCTTTTAACTCCAGCTTTCTGTATGCCAGGCACTATTCTATGTGTTTTTTAGGAATCGGTCAATAAATTGTTACACAAACGCTATGAAGTAGATATTGTTTTTGCCACTATGTCCCAATTTATAGATGAGGAAACGAAGGCACAGAGAGAATAAGCAACCACCACAATTTCACAGCTCAAAAAAGCATGAACCCATCCAGTCTGGCTCCAGAGTCAACTTTCTCAGTCACTACATTACTCTGTATCTCAAGACATGTGGTTCATACCATCGTTCCCCATCTTGGCTACTAGACAAGTTCCTTACCTCACTAGAGTTGACCAATACAGTGGCCCCATGAGACTAGATTTAAATGAATTAAAATTTAATAGAAGTAAAAGTTTAGTCCCTCAGTCACACTAGCCACATTTCATGGGCTCAGTAGTCCCAGGTGACTAATGTCTACTGACTAGGACAATGCAGGTATCACCTCCATCATCACAGAAAGTTCTATTGGACAGCACTGCTCAAGACTATCCCATGCTCAGAGAATTTCCCCGAGGTCACAAGGAGAAATAAACTTGAAGAAGATGCAATTAAGATCAAGACAGGATGTGCTGTCATATGGCCATTTACCAGCTATGTGGGAAACTGGCATCTTGAGTCCTGGGGGCCTTGAAAGTAAATATGAGCATGAGGGGCCGTGGAAACACCACAAGTTGTTTCTCTAATGAATATCACTTGGGTTTGCTAGTTTGTTAAAATGTAGAATTCATGCAAGTGCAAAAAATAAGCAGTTTTCCTGAACCTATGCAATTTGATGTCTTAACAGTCCTCCACCCTTATTCTCAATTTTCTCAAATGTAAACCAAATACACCCAAGGTAGAAAGGTACACATTTTCTGAATAGGGCAAAGCGCTACATGGGGTGGGGGGGGGGGATCGGCAGAACACAGAGGAGGCCAGTGAGAAACCTTCTCTAGGTGAGGAGTGGGAATAGCTAGAGGGCAAGATTGGAGGGGACTTTCAGAACACCTAACACGCACAACTACAGACCTGGCCAACCCCTCTTGCTTCTTTAAATTTCACTTTAAATTTGACATTTTAAATAATTCCAAACAGCTGAGGAAATTTCAACTGTGCTCTATAAATACTGCTGTTTTTTCTTCAGTCATCTGTTTCATACCCCTTTATTTAAATCTTATGGTCTGCTTTGTAAATTTGATTAGGGTTTTCCTGAACGCCTACTTGGCATTGAAAGTTGATAACAACAGTTGAAACTCAGAAGGTTGCTTTTCTTTGCGCCTCTACTTACAACTTCCCAACCAACATTTTGAGAGCAAGTGCCACCTAGCCAATAGATGACTTTTTTCTGCCTCCGGGCATTTCCTAAACTATTGAGGAATTACAGTGAGAGCCCTTGAGGTCATCCTTGAAGAGGTTCCTTTCCGTGTCTCAAAAATCAATCCTTCATGTTTTGAAAAAATAAAGAAAAACCAGTACAACAGGACATGCTATGGTATAGGGATCGACTTCAGTGTTACCCTCCTTAAAGTCTGCTAATAAAAAGTGCCTTATTTTTTACGATTTGCAAAGCATGATCAGTTTCCAAAAAATAAACCTCAACCTACTAATGGTAGATAGTTTAATAATCTCATGTATTCCTTTACTGCAATTCAGCCCCCTGCCTTTCCACTTTCTCTTAGAAGATAATTAGACCTGAACTCAGATGGCAAGAATGTAAAATCTCTTTAGAAAAAAGAATGGTATCTGTGGAGGAAGACGCACTACTAATGTTAAGACACTGCTCGAATGCACTTGGGCAGGTTCAGAAAGTTTCTATGGTTAGATTCCCCACCTTTCCCACCAGGATGGTCATTTAATGCCTGTCATATTTCCACTAAATACTATAAGCCCTGTACACCCAGACACATCTGCAATCTCAGCTTTATCAGAAAAGCTTGAGAGGAATATGATCAGTGGCGAAGATTAAGGGGGCTTTGCAAACAGAGGAAGGCATGTTCCATGTTAATTGCTAATCGGTTTCAGCCAATATGGCACCGTGACAAGGCAGCAGGCCTTATCTAACAAGAAGGGGATAGTCCTGCTTTTCTGGGGTACAATATGACTAAACAGAAGAATCACCCGACAACCCCAGGTGACTAATTTCTCTATAAATATATTATTGACATAATAGAGGCCTTTTTAATGGGATTATAACTACCCAGACAGCTGCTCTGCTAGTCGAGGAGAACATGGTTGACAAAAAGACTTAAAGGAAAGAATAGATGAAAATAGCAAATCTCCAGCCAGGCACACTTAAATGACCTCATTGCTTCAAAATAATAGGATCACATCGCAGATATGAAAGGAAAAGCCAGTACGCTTAAAGCAATCGCTTTTTCCATGCTCTTCACCGTTTCTCTCCCACTGCTCAACTGAGAAGCCCCCACTTCCCTTGTGCCAGAGGCAGGCCTTCCAAAGCAAAGGCCATATTGTCTGTTATAATGTTCTTTAAAGGAATTATGTTTGGATTTAAAAGTGCTCTAAAATGGATATGTTTTTTTGCCTACACGGCCAGGCTAACTTTTATAATTTATATGAAATTCTTTCCAAGTTTTACTCAAAAAAAGCAATTCTCCCAGATGCCCAGTCTTCAGGAAAAAAAAAAAAAAAGCATATAAATAACTAATCAAGGAAAAGAAAAATTGTCTTAAAAATTACTTCCACAATTAAACCTCACTTGGATTTAAAAATAAGAGCATTAAATAAAATGGTAGTATCTCTTTATTGTTGCCCATTAAGAAAAAAAAATGAAAAATAAATGTGATATTATGTACATTCTCTTAAGGTTCATAGGAAGAGTACAGTTGCTCCCCTTTATCCACAGGGATATGCTCCAAGACCCACAGTGGATGCCTGAAACCATGGATAGTACCATACCCTACATATACTATGTTTTTTCCTATATATACATTCCTACGATAAAGTTTAATTTCTAAATTAGGCACATTAAGAGATTTACAACAAAAATAATAAAACTAAAACAATTATAACAATATAATGTAATAATAGTTGTGTGAATGTTGTCTCTTTCTCAGAATACCTTATTATACTGTAGTCACCTTTCTTGTGATGATGTGAGATGACAAAATGCCTCCATGATGAGATAAAGAGGGGTGAATGACGTAGGCATTGTGACCTAGCATTAGGCTACTACTGACCTACTGACAACATCTGCTTCTGGTGATTCTGGATCATAGAGCCATGCTGCCAGTGGCTGGATACCAGGAGCAGACTACGTCCATGTCTGGGGATCCCAGGCAGGGCCAAGCCAGATGGAGCGAGATTTCATCATGATTCTCGGAACTGAGGACAATTTAAAACTTATGAATTGTTTATATCTGGAATTTTCTATTTAATATTTCAGACTGCTACTGACCGTGGGTGTTACTGAAACCAGGGAAAGTGAAACCACAAATGAGGGAAGACTACTGTAACCTTAGATGAGTCTTAGAAAACACAGAGCCAAATTCATGACTTACAGTTCTTTACAGCTATTCACTGTGTCTAGTGACTTACACATATAAGGCACTTAAACATTCATTCACTGGGTAACTAGAAGTTCAATGGAGAATGAAAGAACATTCCTGCCCTTAGGTTCTAGTTTGGGCATCGGGACCCCATGGAACAGAGTCTGAGATGGGGATCCTTGAGCATGTGGTTAATAAGGGAGGACCCTCAGGTGAAACCTGTAAGACAGTGATAGACGCAGCACGGGGCAGAGGAAGGAGCTCCAGAAGGTTGTGGTTTCAAGTGATCCCATAGAGAACTCTGGATGTGAGGAGTATCACCCCACCAAACCACCAATCCTCTTTTTATTCCTCCAAAGTTATTTAAAGTAATCAAACCTTAAACCCTCAAAGGCTTAACAAAATAGCAGTTTTGTTTTGGCCCATATAATTTGGTCAATGCAGGTTTTCCTGCTCAGGTAGCTCTTCTTCAAGCCCTGATCCAGCAACCTAGGCTCCTATCTTGTCGCTTCACCAGAGTCTTCAAACACACGGCTTCCATGGTGGAAAGAAAAGAGATGGAAACCCCACAGAGGACATCCCCCGGGAGATTTTCAGGGCCTGGAAGGAGCACACACTGCTCCCACCCACATCCTGCTGGCCAGAACTCAGTCAACGGCCTAACTAAATTGCAAGGGAGGCTGGGAAATGTAGTTCAGTTATGTGCCGGGAAGAAGCACATTTGGGGAACATCTAGGCAGTCTCTATCACTGCTCTCTGACTCTGTGCTCCAAGAAGGCCACAAGAACAGACATGCCAGTGCCAACACAACAGAGAAGACTTTGTCTGAGCTTTTATGATCGCTCACCTGCACCATGAAAGGGAATCCATTGCTCACAGGCCTCTCCACTGGTCCAGCAGGTAGGGAGAGGGCAGAATAGGAATGGGGAGGAGGAAGGGCCTGGTGTATCTGCACAGAGCTGGTCCTCTAATTCCCATTTCTTGCAGCTGAAACAATACACCTTCCAGCCCTTTGGACAATTAGCTAGTGTGGGGCAGTAGTACCTACACTGGGCTAAGCACCTGAGTCATGGGGGCCTGACTTTGATGAGCCCCAAGCCCTTGCATAAGGCTTGGTGACTCACATGTCCACTCTATGCCTCAGTTTCCTCATCTGCTGAATGGGACAAAGATACAGTGATGTCTAGTCTACACCTCACACTGGAATTCTCTAGAGAGAGCAAGTAAGAAAACAAAGTCTCGGAGAATTTAAGAGCTATAGCCAAAGTCCCAATAACTGATTAATGACATGTCTAATTCCAACTCATATTTTTCAACTCCTACCTTGGGACCCTTCACTGTACTGCAAAACCTCTCATATCAAACGTGAAAGCTTATGGATAAGTATAAATAATGGCCTAAATGTAAGGTAGAATCATTCCTGTTGCACACATTTGGGTTACCACTTTTCAGAAGGACATTTGGGATCTACAAAGGAAAATTCCCCAATCAGCCTACAGATCTAATTGTATCGTCAGGCACTACCAGCTCCCAGAACATCATGATAAAGCCATTAGCTTATTCACCAGAGAATGCTGGTTTCCTATCAAGAAAAGAAACACCTCTTCCAAAGGAACGTTTATAAGCTGAAGCAACCATATGACAAGAAGAAGGACCATAATACAAGCAGAATGAACTGGGAATCTTGCATGGAAGCCCTGAGATAGGTTGCCCCAGTGGTTCTCAGTCTAGATACCCATCAGCATCACATGGGGAACTTTTTTAAAATGCTGATGCCTGAGCCCCACTCCAGGTGAAGCAAATCAAAATCTTTAGGGTGGGGCCCAGGCATCAGTGCTTTTTATAGTTTCCTAAGCAATTCTACTATGCAGCCAAATTTGAGAGCCACTGGTTCTCGCCTTTGTATCTTCATAATGTCTTGCTGGAGAGTGAGGGCCCCCTGAAAGGACACGGAGGCAGGCACATAAGAAGTCTGAGGTGGAAGAAGAGCAGCTGATAATGATGGGAACAGCCCCCATGCGCTTCCTCCTGCCACGGCCCACCTGCTGGAGTCATTCCTGGAGTCATCCGTGGCAAGCCTAGAAACTGTTTCCGAGCAGCCATCACCAACCTAAGGAGGTTCTTCAGATGAGAAACTGGTGCTCAAGGACATTGCTGATGACAGTGACTGGGAGACAAGTTCACAAGGTAAGATAAGAATAACCCCCACTAAGTGAGGGCTTACTATCTCCTAAGCACTGGGCAAAGGGCTTCACTTGCATTACTTCATTTAACCCTCATGATAACTCTGTGAAGTACGTATTGTGACACCCATTTTACAGGAGGGAAAACTGAGGCTGAAAACAATGAAATAACCTGCCTCAGCCACCCAACTAATAAGTACTAGAGCCTGGTTTCAAATCTTCACTACCCACTTTCAAAGTCCTTACAGTTAACCAAAAGTGACAGCCAGATGTAGGGGCCTACACAGTTTCTTGACCCCAATCACCCTTCAGAGTTGGAATCCTATAAAGGACTGACAGGAAAAAGTTTAAGACTTGTTTTAGATAAAACTTCCTGGGATTTTAAAGGCCAAATACAGCAAATAGCCATAACATCCGAAAATCGAAAGTAAAACTGTAACAGCGTCCTTAAAAAGCTAATTGTAGTCATTCTTCTGGTCCACTCATACCCAAAGCTATCAGCCCTTTTAAAAATCTATGTAACATATGGAGGAAGAACATAAGACAGTGGAAATCATAGGCCTAGAGCCGACCTTGGCAAAAAAAGACATATATAGCTTCTGGCTCAGGGAATTAAAGCTGCATGAAAGAAGGCAGGACATTCTAGGTCCAAGAGGCATTTTTCTTTTTTACTAAAAAAAAAAAGACTCAAAATATTGGGTTCTTTCTATGGAGAAAAGGGAAAGTCCCATGTGTTTGAAGGAGAGCTGACTTGACCTGCACTCATCTGTGGAGACCTTTATTATTCAGGGATCTCAGGGACTAAGTGGTTTACACTCTAACAAACCAAACTAACTACATGAATATGTATTTTAATTAACTATATATGAGCCAACCTCATGTAGCAGACAGGTTGCAAAAATGGCCTCAACGCTTTGCCTCTCCCTAAATCTCTGCTCTTGGCTGTATAATAGTGCAATGCCCACCTCTAATCCCTGGACTCAGCCACGTGGTTTGTTCTGATCAATTAAACACCAGCAGAGGTGATGTGAGCAGAAGCTTGAAATGTGCGTGCATGGTTTCCACTTAGTCTCTAGCTCCTCTGTTTCACAGGCAAGCACGCCCTGGCTAGACAGACATGTGGGGCAGACCCCACTAGTCCCAGTCAAGATCTCAGACATGTGAGGGAGTCCAGCCAAGACCAGCAAAGCTAGCCAGCCAAATGGAAACTGATAACAGGCACAGGAGGAAGCCCTACCAAGCTCGGCTCAGAGCAGCAGGACCCCCAGCCAAACCACAGATGTGGGAACAAAAGTGTTTGCTGTCATATGCATCTCAGGCTTTGTGACTACTTGTTATGCTGCATTGTTGTGGCAATAGATAACGGATACAACAAGTAATAAAAACTATATTTGGTGACAATTTCTAGATACTCTACAAATATTAACACCATTATAAATTTTCAGTGAAAGGTATGCCCCTTCACACATGCACACACAATTTCCCTTAGGCCTGATTCTCTCCCACCTCTTGAGTTATGTTAAGAATCAAAAAATTTCCTTTGTGTCTTCTGGCAATTCAGCTATCACTCAAAGCCACACCTACCTGAAGGTAGTATAGGCAATATTCCAGGGGCTACAGTTGCCTTGAGCTTTAATTTATATCCCTTTTTTCTCCATGCAACTGGAAACTGAACTTTTTCATAGTACCATAGACACTCAATAAATATTACTTGAATGAATAAATAAATACATGAATAAAGTAAAAAGGTAAGATTCACCTTAAGTGGGGGTAAACTCAAAGTATCTATTGGTTTCTTTTGGTTGCAAGTGACAGAAACCCCAAGTGAAACTGGCCTCAGCAAAAACAGGTATTTAACTGGCTAATGTACCTGAAACATTCCATGGGTGGCTGAATCCAAGAATTCAAACAATGCCACCCCATCAGGACCTGGTTTCTCCTTGGATCTTGGCCCTGCTTTCCACTATCTGTTTCCTTCTCGAGTTCTGAGTGGTACAGTCTTACATCCTTCCAGCAGAAAAGAGAAGGAAATCACTCCCCAACAGTCCCAGAAAAGCCGTGACTGGGTCTCCTTGACTCTAACTGTATCACATACCCACCCCCGAGCCAATCACTTTGGTAGGGGAAATGCAATGTCCTATTCAGTCAGGCCTGGAGAACACAGGAGGTGGGAGAAGGGAACGGGGGGCAACTCTGATGAAAGAAAGTGAGGGTGTGGGGTCAAAAAGAAAAACTCAGGATTAGAGTAAATGGAAGCTGCCTCTACTTAGATACCAAGTCAACAGACTAAATTTAAAAAAAGCATATATGAAGTTACAACACACACTGTGTCTGACCCCCTTGTGCCTTACCTACAGTCTCTCTACCTTTCCACTACAGCACTGCTGCAGCAACCATGTGCACGTGACAGAACCTGACACCTCACCTCAACTGCATTGCGTACCTCTCACTTTCTGTCCTGGGGCTTTCTCCACCACAGCCCCGAGGGATGCCAGCAGGAATCCAACCATCCATTCTGATACAAGTGCAAGCCTGAAGTGTGAGGGAATTAACAACCCATGAGGCATTCTTGATAATGAGGGATGGAAACCAGTTGATAAATAATCTCTTCTTCTCAGAAGACAATCCTACATGGCTTCTGGTGGGTCTGGACTGAGCCCCAGTTGTCCACAGCAAAAACCAGCTGAATAATGTGCCATGATACTGGTTTTCTCCCTCCTTATGTCACTCTCCCCAGTCTCCCATTCCCGCTCCCTGGGATCATTTCCCCAAATAACCTATCTGCACACAAATCCTTGCCTCAGGTTCTGCTTTTCAGCAGACTCTAGGCTAATGCATGTACATACATACACACACACACACACCCACACACCCTCAACCATCTGCAGGAGGCTAAGAAAACACAACAAACTATGCCTTTTACTCTTCCTTGAGCTTCACATCCCTTTATCCCATCTACATATTTTTCTGCCCATCTTCAGATGGACCTCAATAGCTTTACTGCATGGCCCTATAAGAATATAAAACCTACTTGAAAATTCCCCCTACCCCCAAAATTCTCTACATCCTGAGAAGGGTCCTCTCTCTAATCAAGCACAAAGTATCAGGGTTATTAAACAGGAAGTAGCAATGGAAGAAGAAGACCAGGAAATGGGAAGAAAAGATGATGTGTGACTTGGGCCTTCAAAGGCAAATAGGATTTCCATATGCAAAGAAGTGATGTGAGGACCGCCTGGCTGACACCTGGAATGTGGAAGCCACGCTGAGAAGCATGTCTGTCTCCCTGAAAAGCAGAGGTAACGTCAGCTCAAGACACCACCACTGCGCTTCCGGAATACCCAGAGTTGCCACAAATAAGCAGAAATGGTATCTAACCCAGAAATCAAAGCAAACATTACTTTTCCAAAAATTGCAGTACAAAGATCAAGATAAATTTAACATCTATAATACATATAACATATAACACAGATCAATATTTTTTAAAGCACAAAGATTCCACAGCTATGTGAGCAAAGGATGAAAACAGATGATTTACTTGAGAAGAGTCAGAGTTGGGTAACAAAGGGGGAACTAGACAACTGTGTTAGTCAAAGATATGCAAATTAAACAAGATGCCATTTTTCTATGAAAATAACCATAACCAAGGGACTTCTCTGGTGGCACAGTGGTTAAGAATCTGCCTGCCCGTGCAGGGAACATGGGTTCAAGCCCTGGTCCAGGAAGATCCCACATGCCACGGAGCAGCTAAGCCCGTGCGCCACAACTATTGAGCCTGTGCTCTAGAGCCTGCGGGCCACAACTACTGAGCCCCCGCACCACAGCTACTGAAGCCCATGCGCCTAGAGCCCGTGCTCCACAACAAGAGAAGCCACCACAATGAGAAGCCCACGCACCACAACAAAGAGTAGCCCCCACTCGCCGCAACTAGAGAAAGCCCATGCGCAGCAACGAAGACCCAACACAGTCAAAAATAAATAAATAAATAAATAATTTTTTTTAAAAAGAAAATAACCATAACCAAGAGTGGTAGCCTATATATCACTAGTGAGACTATAAATTGAATGCTGTTTTGGAAAGCCATTGACAACATTATTTTATCACCTGTGATCACACAATTTCATCTTTGGGAATCTATAGTAAGAAAATAATCCTGGACACAGGAAAAACACCCTGAATTTACGATTTTCATACCCATTTGCAGCATTATAATAGCAAAAAAAATAGGGAACATTATCTTCTAATAAAAGAATGCTAAAGCAAATTACAGCCTGTTAATTCTCTACATTATGTAACAATTTAAATGATATTTCTCAAAGATTTACAATAATATAGATACTTAACATCATATGAAATAAAAAATCAGAAAACAAAATTACATATGCAATGTAATCAAATTACGTAGAAAGAATAGCAATGCATGCATAAAATTTGAAGCAATAAACACTAAACTGTTAACAGGCATTGTCTTTGAATAACGGTACCACACTTTTCTATAGTTTAAAATGTTCTACAGTTATATACCTAATGGGAAAATGTAACTTTTACTATTTATTTCAAAAAACAGATTATTGGTTAAAAATTGTATCCATATGGTGAAGACAAAAACCACATAAAAATATACCTACCTGCAGACAAGTATTAGGAAAAACACAGAAATACGAACAGTTGTTGCACTTAGATCCGAGGACCAGAGCAGTTTTTATTTCCACTATGATTCTCATAACAACATTGTTTGCAAACCCTGCCCCCCACACACATATGAAGAGACAATGCTGAGGTTGATTTGAAGATGGCTGGCCCCTCTCCTCCACAGGGATGGGCAGAAATAGACGCCAAGGCAAGAATCAAGTCATGGCCCTGGGAACCGTGGGGAGTAAATGCTCACGAATGTAAAAATCAAGCAGGTCTTCCCCCAACTCTGAATTAAGGATGGTTCAGGGCATTAGGAGCTTCATCCCTGATCACGCTCCAAAAATGTTAATGCATGGGCTTCTTGACTATCAGAACCTATTACATTGACAGATCCCTGAAGAAGCAAAACTGAGGGAGAAAAGTCCCAGTGCATATAAACACATTCATGTGTATAAACATTCGTGGTCTCAAATAATGGGGTCAAATGCATTTGACCACAGTAAGGACATGACCATCTTAGAAAGTGCCCAGCTTCCTACCTTTGGACCCAGCTGAATAGTAGTAGCTACTTTCAATTTCTGGATAACAAACAAAGTTCAAGCACTAGACTCCAAAGTGAAGGGCTTGAGGGAAAGAAGGAGCTTGGGCTAAGCCAAACTGCCATTCCATTTACTGAAAGCTTCAAAATATTACCAACTCTGTTTGAAATGCGTCAGCAACGGTTCATTTTTTTCTTTTATCAAAACACATTTAGACTGTGGTGAATGACAGCATAAATCTTAAATAGAAAAGATACAGGAAAAAAAGACCACCCGGGTAGAACATAACTGTAAATGTGTCCATAAAACTATATTTGAATTCTGATCTTATACACAGAAATGCATTTAACCTTCCCAGCAAGACGCTTTCACCAACTTCCAAAGAAAGTGTTACCAATTAAGCTAAAGAAACTTTAAGAGTCAATTTTAATTACACCGAGAGATGCTCCAATCACTTCCCAGCTCCAGTTGAAGTTTTTACTAGAGCTGGCTGGAACCAATTTACGTGCTTTTATGTTGCGTCTAGACTTTAATAAGCGGTTTAAGCACGAAGCAAGCCGAAGCCAGCATCAAGCAGGCTGCAGTGTACACAGCACATAGAAATACAATAGCCTTCAGGTCCCCTCCCAGGCCCTTCTTGCTGCTATCAGAGAATCTCTCTCACCATGCGGTTTCAAAAGCAACAGGATCCAGGCTTTGTGATAAGATTCACAACCCTTTTCTTTAACCTAGTTCAAGTTTTTCTCTGCCACCTCAATCCCAAAGGCCTCCTAAGATCATTCACTCTAGCCTTTCTCTTGTTCTTAAGAATAACTGGGGGAAATGGAGGTAAGTGACTTGGAAACAGGTGCGTCTGAAAGGACAGAGCATCTGGAGGTGGGAGTCCAGGTGCTGTTACCTACTAGCGAGTGAACTTCAGGAAGTCACGTGGCCTCTCTGAGCCTCCATTTCCACATCTGTAAAATGGGAACGTTACATCGAAGGTTTTGTGTAGATGAAACACAGTACTCTCTGCAGTTGGCTGAAGCAAGGATTCCTGTACCAGTGATCTATTTAAGGAAGTGCTGTCAAGAGAAATGGTGAGGGGGTCACTGGGCAGAAAAGGGGAAGAAGCTGAGCAAGGTTGAAATGTCCCACAAATTCCCAGCCTCCGACTGGTCCCTTGGAGCTCCAGAGCATACTTATAGCTCACAGTCTGTCCTGCATTAAGGTGAAGGAGCTGGGCTTTCCTAGTCCCACCCCAGTCAGTCTTGGCTACAGACGGTCAGGCTGGGGCTGGCAGGGAATGTAAACTCCCAGGCCCTCATGGCTCTCGGTGTGGGTGAGGCAGCTCCAAGTGCACAGAGGAAACCTTCTGATGGTCAGAGGTTCAAGCTGTTGGCAGAAGCTGGCACAGGAGCACCCTGCAGGCAAAAGGGATCTGGGCAGGACATGACTGCACCCAACTTTGCAAACAGTGTTGGGAAAACATCATAACAATAGCGGCTACTACAACAACAATACTTAACATTTTTGAGGATTAGGTATCTCTCATGAAGCACTTTACATGCATTAGCTAACAACAAAGTATGTTGGGTTATTACGACCATCGTACAGTTGGGGAAACTGAGGCTAAGAAGGATAAAGGAAACTGCTCACACACACCCCTAGAGGTAGTAAAGCTGGGTTGAGCACCTTGTTCCTATAATTCCAGAGGCCAGAGCCCAAGTTCCTAACTACTATCTACTAACTACTATCCTATTGCTATCTATGAAACCTATAAATTAAGAGCCAAATGGCAACCACCTTCACAGAGTCTGAGCACATAACGGGAAGGCACACAACTGGCAGATTTTAGACAACTGAGTGAAATAAAATTCCAAACAAAATCCTTTGACAAGGCTTAGGTAGCCCACAGGCAGACTGAGACTCCTGAACCCTCCTCATACCTCTCTTATTTTTCTCATTAATATCAGAGGCTCCATAGAGAATCTGGCCAACATCTACTTAGGTTGAATGTTTAAGTCTTTGGGGCCTATATTTCCAATATTTACTATATAGCGTGGTAACTTATAGAAGAGAGAAGATAATCTCCTGGTTCCATGAGCATCACACACCTTAACTGGCAAGGGTTATGTGAAAGTTGTTTGGTGCATCTGCTCTGCCTGGGTCTTATAACCTTCGAGAGGTATGAAGCAGGCTGCTGAGCTTGGTGGGATTGCCTTCTCTTCATCAGACACTGACCTAGTGACAATAGATATCTTCGATTATTACTGTATGTCACATAATTGCTCTCAGACAAAAACAATCTTGTTTACTACTAATATCTACCATTTGTGGACATATTTTCAGGGATTTCTCTATAAGAGTGTAAAGGTGTCAGTGATAAGTTTTAGATTGAACCAAATGAAACTGCCATTCTTGTAGTTTAAAAACGGATGAATATTAGCAAGTTCACATGGTTCAACCCCATAGGTCACTGAGGGGAAAAAAACAAAAAAACAAAAAACCTAAAGAGGTGTCTTTCGTAAATCTTCATGGTCCTTTCAAATGGCTGAATGATGTGTAACGTGAGTAAACAGGCAGCGTTGTTTGTTAAAATCCACTGCTGTCTTTCACCAGAGCCATGGCTAAATGACAATGAATAACCAAAACTGGCAGCAGATTGCCTAGAAACTTTGAGCCAACCAAACACTTTAGCCAAACAAGGAGAAAAAGAGATTGATTTGAGTTTCCTTTAGCTGGCCTCAAGGAGGTGGTCAAAATTGATGTGTAAATAGGCCAAACGAAGGTGGCAGAAAGAAGAAAAAGAAAGAAATCATAAGCCTGGCTAACTTTCAGGCTGGATGACAAATGCTGCGTGTACATGTCGGTCTCCAACCCCCTCCCCCTCATGCCTGCAGCTTACTATGAGTTATACATATCATTAAAAAGCTATATTTCAGCTAATCTGTATAACTGTGAAACTTGAAAACTCAAGATTTAAAATGCAAAATCAGAACTGTTCTGCTCTATCACTTCCGAGAGCTATAATCACTAAAGCTTGGGTCTGAGAGTACAGACAACATCCAGGGGATGGCAGATGGGTTTCTCGGTAGTACCTGCCTAGACCATCAAGGACATGGGAGAAGGAGTAGCCATGCATGGACCACACATCTGTCCTCCTGACCTGGGCTTCAGTTGACTTATCTGTACAAGAAGACACCTGAGCTATGAGCATCTGAGCATCCTTCCATGTCTAACATTTCGGGATTTTTTCTAATTAGCTATAAATGTGACCTCTTTCCTGATACTCGGTCATATACTCTTGGTTGCCCAGAACTTTCTATTGCAAAGGAACAGCAGCAGCAATCCAACAAAAGCCACCTCATTCCTTATTTCTTCCCACTTTGAGTTACCACTCCTGCCCTCCTCTTAGCTCGGCTCAAGCCCACTCTATTATGTTGTTTTAATAATGTACTAACAACAGGTGCCACATATCATGTCTTTAAATAATATCCCACAAAGGAATGTAAATTGGTGCAGTCACTATAGAAAACAGTATGGAGGTTCCTTAAAAAACTAAAAACGAGTTGCCATATGATCCAGCAATCCCTCTCCTGGGCATACACCAGGAGAAAACTCTTATTCAAAAAGATACATGCACCCCAGTGTTCACAGCAGCACTATTTACAATACAAAGTGCTTCTTGCTTCCAAGACATGGAAGCAAACTAAATGTCTATCAACAGATGAATGGATAAAGAAGATGTGGTAGATATACACAAGGGAATACTACTCAGCCACAAAAAGGAATGAAATAATTCCATTTGCAGCAACATGGATGGACCTAGAGATTATCATACTAAGTGAAGTTAAGTCAGAAAAAGACAAAGATCATATGATATCACTTATATGTGGAATCTAAAATATGATACAAATGAACTTATCTACAAAACAGAAAGACTCACAGACATAGAAAACAAATATATATATATATAAAACTGAATCACTTTGCTGTACACCAGAAACTAATACCTCACTGTACATCAACTATACTTCAATAAAAATTTTTTAAATTAACAAAAAATAACAATATCCCACAAAGCCTGTCACATTACCATCTCTCTGAATTTGCTACAGATAATTCAACATTGTGCCACTGGTGAGCCTATGAACATCATTTCCATTATCTTGCAAGTGACCACTTTTAGGTCATTGAAGAAACTAGATGGGATATGTGCAGAGACTTTGTCTCCTAACCACATAATACTGTTAGCTTTTTCCACACAAACATGGTAGAAGTAATATCGATAGGAGCTTCAAGTTATTGAGTCCCCCTTTTTTATGGCCTGAGGCCAGTCCCAGGGCACACAGCAGGGTGAAGAAGAATGGAGAATGGATCTGGAGGAGCAAATGGAGATTATCAAGGACCGTCCCCCACTGAACAATGTAGCCATGTTTGATGTCATGGGACCTTGTTGGTCAGGCCACTGGAGATGGTTTCAGGGATTGGATCCTGTGCCAAAGGCAACCATCCATAGGCTTGGCCAGGTTTGAGGAAGCCTGGCATGAGAACTCTGACCAAGAGGGCTCCTTATTTGGTGGTAATCTCCTGACTCAGTGGGATTCTCTCTGTTGGTGAAGTTTGAATGTAATATAAGCTCAAGGAGAGAGAGCAATAGAAAGAGTAGAAAGAACAAAAAGCCATGAAGGGGCTTCCCTGGTGGCACAGTGGTTGAGAATCTGCCTGCCAATGCAGGGGACACGGGTTCGAGCCCTGGTCTGGGAAGATCACATATGCCGCGGAGCGACTAGGCCCGTGAGCCACAATTGCTGAGCCTGCGCGTCTGGAGCCTGTGCTCGGCAACAAGAGAGGCCGTGATAGTGAGAGGCCCGCGCACCGCGATGAAGAGTGGCCCCCACTTGCCGCAACTAGAGAAAGCCCTCGCACAGAAACGAAGACCCAACACAGCCATAAATAAATAAATAAATAAATAAATAAATAAAATTTTCTTAAAAAGCCATGAAGGCAGAGTGGAGACAGACTTACAGAGACATGAGGAGACAAGAAGAAACCGTGCCGTGAAAATGGCAGGGCCTCTCATGAAGGGGCTGCCTTCTCCTGCATGGTGACCACTTGCCACATTTCCTTAAGTGCCTGTGTCTCTTGTAGTAAAATCCCTGATCTGCAGTGTAACCTGACCCTGCCTTTGATCCTTACAACCTGAATGGCTCCAATCAGCAAAATGCAATTCCCTGATTTTACAGTTGAGCTAACTGAGCAAGAAGAATTAAGAATATACCAAAGGTGACACAGAAAGTAAGTACCCACCATGGAATTCAAACCTGGTTCCATCTGTCACAAACCCACGGGCTCTCCACTGAGCCACATTGCCAGTTTCAACCCAAGACAGGGCTGTCCCAATAACAGAAAGACAGGTTTCTGATTTTTCCCAAGAAAATCCCCCAATGATTGTAGGATCTCTGCTGCTACCAGTTGATAAATGCTCATGCTTTTTTTGGTCTGGAGCTCACAGCCTTTTAAGAGCCATTCATAATGGTCTGCCTAACTGAAGGAGGTTAAGAGCACCATCTCAGGGATGTTGGCAGATGTTCCTGGCTAAAAAGGCTTTCTGGCATATAAGAGAAAGATATTTCACACCAGTTTCCTTTCCTTTCCTAGATCCCTCGAGACCTGAATGTGACCAAGACATACTGGGAACAGTGTGTGACACTTCTTCCAAACAAACAACACTTGAACTTAGGAAGGACAGAAACTATTTCCATTATATGCATACTTCAGCTGGTAGAAGTCACCAAAGTAACAGAACCATAATTAGTGACATAACTAATAATGAAAACAGAGCAATCAGAAGAGTGGTGGGCAACTGAGGCCTGAGAGATGTGAAGATGTCAAGATCTGCAGAAGGCTTCTAAGACCTCCTGCCTCGTGGAGACTTATAGCCCAAGACGGTGGAAGCACGTGTTCCATAATCCCCAAATGGTCCCCTTTATGGTCTTATCATTAATTTGAAGGGAAAGTTCATTTCCACAGGTCAAGCTTCGCAGTGAATGTTGAGAACCCAGTTCAGCGGTGGAAAAAGCTCTAGAATGTTTTTCCACATTCAAACCAGGGCTTCCTTATCAAGTTCATCAAAGCATTTTTAAAAAATACAAATGTCTTACCAATTTGCCCAGGAAGAATAAATCTTCACAGCCACCTCAAAGGCTTGACAACTTTATTTTCATTGTGTGGAGCTGGGTGGGTCCCCCTGAACTGGGCTTCCTAAAGAGACCCAGCCCTTCTCCACAGTCTCCAGCCCTGCCACTCCAGTGAGTGTGATCAAAGCAGGAGGAAAGCCGAGCTGCTGAGCCTCGAGGAATAAAGCTAAAACAACAGATTTGTTTCTTGGCTTCTCTCTTAAATATGTTCAGAGTGTTTAAAGCCCTGTAAGGAAACGCTCTGGGGCCCTGGATATGAGAGAAGCACATCTAAACGCCTTCCCAAGAGGAAATCTCTCACCTCGGTGGGGTAAATTAGCTCATTAAGAGCAGCCAGAAGCAGGCAGGAAACCTGGGAAATAGGAGCTTTAATTCAAAGCACAGAAAATTATAGATTTCTTTACACATTAAAAAAGCATTTATCTTGGCTAAAAATGAAACGACTTTTCAATGATCAACACATGGTTTAAATCTGCTTTGCTAATTTATATCTATCCACCAGTCTGTCTAGATGTTCGGCTACCAGGAAATTCAATTATATTCAAGAAATCTTTGTTGAACACCTACTACGTGCCTGTGGCACATTTGTGACTTGTGTAAATACAAACAAAAATAGAAGGCAGGTGTCTACCTCCTTGCTCAGGAAGTAGGACTTATGTGTATTAAAAACTGGAAGACATTTTTATTTTACTTAGAGAGTATTTTTGCATTGAGCTTGGATGAGAATAATGTACAATGGAACACTAAAAAGTGCTGTGTTCAGTGGAATCAAATGGTGAGATGTGTAGAGGGAGGAATGGGTCAAAAGGAGGCAGGAGATTGAAAAAGAGAGGGTGAAGTTTCTTTGGAGGGTTTCCTAGTGCAAACAGGACCTGAACTGACGCTGAAAGAGGTCAGTGCAGCCTCTAGGAGATCTGGCTTTGGTCTCTTCTCTGCTGCTGGGATCTCTGACTACTCCAGTTCTCTGCGTCCTGATTTCCCCCTTTAGAATAAACACACTGGACTTGAATTATTCATTCATTCATTCACTTATTCATTCATTCACTATTCAGAACCAACTATCCATACCAGAGAGTCTGGATGTTTTAGGATGAAGCCTATGGGCTTGCTTTGAACCAAGGCATGAAAGAAAGGTCTCTGCTCTCCAGGAAGGGCTCAGACATACATGGCGCCATGACAAGTCCTATTGTTACCTTCCTTTTTACTTATCAAGCCATCTAGGTTTGTTCTGGGGAAAAAGGACACAGGATTGGTTAAACCTAGTTGGGAGAAGGGGTCAAGGAGAGTCTGAAATATGGGGAATTGCAGGAGAAATGCCATGAGAGCAGTTACGTGGTATCTAATGGGTTCACGTGTGGTGACAGGATGAGGTGGGTGTGGTGACAAGACTGAAAGGTAGTAGAGGGGCTCAGAGGAGAGCTGCCATTCAGCTCAGAGTAAAAAGAACTGACAGACCCTTTGAGGCTGGCGTGTCACCCTGAGCCATGTGGCCAACTGACAAGTCAGGAACAAGAACTGGGGTGCTTAGGACTTAGTCCCAGTTCTGTTACTGGGTAACGTTACCTACATTGTTTGAGTCTGTTGAACTTCAGGGTCTCCGTTAGTAAACTTGGGTTGATAAAATGCACGTACGTTTTCCCCCTCACATCTCAAAAAGAATTTGGAGAAATGAGTAATAATAATAATATCCAGCATACTCAGAATGCTAATTTTATATCAGTTTTCATGTATTAGCTCTGGGCAGAGCCTGTGCCTAATTTTTCTTAAACATAATACCAGCCTCTTTGAAAAAGGTACCATGTGCAGTTAGGGGTTCAAAATTATCTTGTTTGGTGAAGTTTGAGGAAATTTCTCCATTTGAGAAATTCCACAGCAGCTCTTGGGTGTAAGACCAGGACATCTAATGCTGCTTGCGAAAGTGCAATAGAATGCACACATGTCTATGGGACATGCTTTGCTTGAGTGATTGAAACCATAATTAAACATCTCACATCATCTGCCATACTTTTGATTAAACATAGTAAGAAGTGAACATCTGACAAGTGTAAGACGCATGCCCCTCCTGTTTGACACTTCCATCCAGCCCTTTGACGCCATTCCTGGATATGAAAGGAATTCTAATCAAAGACATGCCCATTCTGATTTGAGACAAACATCACTGTGGTTTATAGAAAACTTCCTTTCTGCACTGACCCACAACCTAAACAAAAGGTCAAAATCACTTAAGTTGCTTCAAAAAGGACGGTGGTGATACAAGCCAGCAATGTGGTGTGGATGGAAGCCCATGCAATTCCTTTGTAAATCGAAGAGCTAAGTAAACACTAGGAAAGCCTGCTATTGTTTACTCTGATACTTTAGTTAACACTTCAGAATCATTAGCTGTGGGCCCTGGGGTAAAGCTGCTTTTTAAACTCGCTATTTCACAGTCAAGGTCGACTTCTCCTATAGCCAGCAGATCCATAACCCCGAAGGCCACATCCTCTAGAGCCTCAGACACACATGTTCAGCTCTCACAGGCATCAACAGGGGGGCTGCTCCTGAGACCCTGAGGCTGGATGAGGTTACCTGCCCTCCTCTTTTACCTAAAGATGAAATGATAAGGAGTCAGAGCTTGGTTTATCCAATACAGAAGGCCAAAAGCAAGAAAGAGTACATTGAAACTGAACTACAGCTGATTCCCAAATTTCTTGACACCAGAAATTTTATTAATGTAGACATGTTAAATTATCTCCTCACCAAGGCACCCGAGATAAAAAACTCTCTGCTTCAAATGTCACCTATTTATAAAGAATGTAGTGGCCACATATGATCAGTGGAACTTAGTAATCCAATTATCTTAATATATAGCCTCTTGGCTTCCATATTTGCACAAAGATTTCGTATGTATACATAAAAGATTTTATATATATATATATATATTATACATATATATATATATGTTGTTCTAGAAGGCAGGGGTCTCCCACCTCAGCCATCCAGCCACTGACACTAATTAGTGTGGTAACTTTCAGATATCGGTGAAGCTCTCTGACATGTATTTTCACTTCTTTTATTAAAAATGACCCCCAAAGCACTCAATGCTCTAAAATTCTGTGATATCTAAGAACTAAATGAGAGACTGTTACTGCACAAGTCAATAAGCATTGCTAGAGGGAACTATAAACTTAAAATAAAACCTCTGGGGTGTATGATTATCTTCAATTATGAAGGACAAGACATTAATCATTAACAGTGCACCATTGGCAAAGGAGCTAAATTAAGTAAGTACTAAGGTGACTTTCTGGGCTGTGCCCAGGGTGCAGCCCTAAGCAGCTAGACTGGTACAACACCAGTCCTAAGAATTAGCTGGATGTATTACCAAGGCCAGGCAAACCTAAGCTGCCTGGGATTAGAGAAGGGACGAAACACATATGCACAGCGTGTCTAGAACACTCTCCAAGGTCAGGACTTGCACCCCAGGCCCTGTGACAGGACAAAGAATACCACCGTCAAGGCATCCCTTCATTTTCAACAGGCTGGGTTCATTTGCAAGTCATACAGGAGCTACATTCTGCACAAAAGTATCTTAGCCAGCCCACAGAAATCTCAACAAAGAACCCCTGCCTTCCAAATAGTCATAGAATTGTTTCAACGAGACCTAAAGTTATATGCAAAAGTGATTCCAATGAAAGTACCTTCCATGTTCGAGGAAGAAAACAGTGCACCCCACCCCCACCCCCAGCACACACGAGGCAGGCAGTTGATTTCATCTCCAGGCACTTGTTCAAAATGGGCACTGGCAGTTTAATTATCCTGGATAAAAGTAGTATCCCCTGGACCCTAGAGGCAATGACCCTTTCCATAAGGGTAAAAATTCTGTGGATTGATCAAGGTCACCTCCCCAACCATGGCAGTCATCAATCTATGGGTCAATCTCAAAACCAGTATGTTGAGTAAAGGATACAAAAGAATTTATACTGTATGATTCCAACTGTTATGAAGTTCTAAAACAGGCAGAATGAATCTACAGTGATAGATATCAAAACAGGTTTTGGCAAGGGGAGGAGGCCTGTCTCATAGGAGCCCAAAGGAACTTTCTGGAGAAAGAGAAATGCTCTGTGAGCTACATGTGGTTATGAATTTGCCCAAAATGACTGAACCCACACCAAAGATCTGTGCATTTCACTGACAAGTAATTTATACATCAACTAAAATATATGGGAAAAAGAACGGATGATCCCTCCTGGGGAAGGAGATGGTAACATGAAGATGAAAATGACAACACTCTAATCCTCAAGGACTTTCCAATGACAAGGGAGACACCATCTCTCTGACAAGGTCAAAGAGTGTGGGGAGGAAAAGATAGAGTTGTTGAACACATTTTATAGCATGCATGTGGCCTCCTGTTTTTAAGTCCCAGTGACTGAAAAGGTTTTTTTTTTTAATCAGTTGAATGGGTAATCCTCAGTCTAAAGTAACTGTTGGAATGGGGGGAAGAGGGGGCAAATGTGCTGTCACCAGACAATAAACAAGATTACAAACTCCAACATCCCCATTTTGGTGTGGACCACTTTATAGATCGTGTCCCAAGGGCTTCAAGTTTTAAGATTATACATTTCCTTGAGGTCATGGAGCCCCATTAATCTTCTCTGAAAGGCACAGACTGCATGGGGCTTGAGGAACATGAAAATATCTACCCCTCTGCCCTGGCCCAACACCAAAATGCCCACATTACAGATTCCTTAGGGTTAAATCACAGGTGGGACCCTTAAGGACCCAACATCCACATCTTACCCACAGCCCACGTGTAACCCATGACATTTGACAGATTGCTCTTCCCTTTGCAGAGATTCTCCCTCAGGAGACACCCTTTCTATCCTCCCCTGAGCTTTCCAGCTTTATTCACTATATCCTTAAAGAACATCTCAGCTGATAAATTCACCCCTCTTCCCGGGGACTGAGTCTAGACTATAACATGATCCAACCTCCTGGAGCCCAAGAAGGGAAGTGGTTCCCTTCAACACCTGGGGATCAGGCAGGGGAAACCACAAGGCTGCTGGAGAGGTTCAAAACACCTCCATTCCTAAACTTTTAGCTACTCTTCTGCAGCCGTTGTCCGTTTACCATGGAACATTATGGTGGCGCCCTGTTTGAACCGTTCAGAGTCACTGAGCACCCAGTCAAGCCACTCCCTTCTTTACTCCCGCAGGTCACCCCGTCTCCATGCAAACACAGCAACAAACCAGACTGACCGATACAAACAAACACACTTCAGCCCAACAGAAGATCAGAAAACTTTTCAAAACGAAGAAATCACAAGCACCGAGAGGCAGAGTTATATATTTACCCTTTTCATGAAAAAAGGAAAAAAAAAACCAATCAAACCTGAGAATAAATCCACCTGTGAGTTCCTATCTCTGTTGAGGTCACCCCAGATCCCTCCTCTTTATTTGCAAACAGTTCAGAAGCCACTGAAGGAAGTCGGCCAATAAACGTTTTTCAAGCCAAGATTAATGGCTGATTTGTCATCTGGGAAGGGAAAGGTGAGCCCGCTGCCTCTGAGAAGGAAGCAAACCAGAGGAGGAGGGGCGGTTGATTTATGGGGTTGAGAGGAGGCTAATTAGAGCCTCATGGGGGGAGATAAGAGGGCCAAGGCATTTGGGGACAGCACAGGGAAAGCGGGGGATGGGGAGTCGGTGGCGGGGGAGGATTCCACAGAGGACATGGAGCAAGCAAGGTGCTGGAGAAGGGAGGAGAGGGGGCTCAGAAATCAGCTCCACAGCGAAGCAGAGACACTAAATGTGGATTCCAAGAAAATGCATGTGTGGAAAATTGGAAGCCACAAAAATGAGGCCCATGTTCCTGCACCTCAGAGAAGACCTGAAAACCAAGTCCTTGTGGCTTAATTTTGAACAGCTGCCCCCATCCCCCCTCTCCCGTGATGGCCCACCAGTGGCCGGCATACCCAGGGTCACCATCTGGCCCTCCTTTGCCTTCTGATGCCAATGTCCCCCGACACAGCCCGCTCAGTGGTCCCTGGGTGGGTTGGCTCAGCATAAATTATCATCCAAGGCAATTTCTTGGATTTTCACCTGGAAGGTTTGCCCTCCCGGCAGCCACGTTTGCATCTGCCAAGCGTCCCGAGGCAGGAGGAGCCACCATAAATCCAGTGTGGCTGAACAGGCGTGAGGAGAAACAGCACAGGGAGGACAGGACACCCGCTCCTGAGGGACGGACACCCAGGCCCGCAGGGGGAGGTGGCCTGTGCAGGAGCTGGTGCTGCGCCACGCACGGGAGGCGCCCGAGGTCAGGACCACTGGAGTGGGACGGGGGAGGAAGGGGCGAGGAGGCGACAACCTGCCTTACCTTCCCGAGAAGAGCTTCCTCGTCCCAGGACAGCTGCGCGCCTTACAACGCGTGCGTGTGCATGCGTGCTCTGCGTGCGTGCTCTGCGTGCGTGTGCGTGCACGCGCGCGCGCGCAAAGTGCGCGTATTGCTTCCGTGGGCGCGTTGCGTACATGCGCGTGCATGTGTGCGCATATGTGTGCGCGTGCACATCTGCAAGCGCTCATTCCCGTCTCATCACCCTTAGATGATCAACGTGGGACTCGCCACCCTTTACTGGGGTGATGTGTTCAGGTGTAGAAAACAGGCAGGAAGTCCCTCAAGCATCACCCTAAAACACATTTTAAAAATGAGAACAAAGAGAAGGCAGAGAAAGAAAGGGAGAGAGAGGGAGAGAGGCAAGGAGGAAGGGAGAGGAAGAGAGAAAAAGGAAAAAGAGAGAAAGGAAAGAGGAAAGGAGGGAGGAAGAATAAAGAGAGAAAGAAGGAGGACAGACAGAAAGGGAGAGACAGGGAAAGAAAGAAAGCAAAGCGAGCAGGCAGCTGGTGCAAGACCTAAGTAAGTGTCTTTTCTCCCGTTCTCCTGTCTTTTAATAAATCACTGTAGCAGCCTGTGACAGTCTCTGTTATCCCTAAATGCTCAAGCTAAGAGCTTTTCTTGGAGACTATTCAAGTGGCTGCCAGGGCGGCCCTCACACTGCCCCCTGTAATTCAGCTAGAAAAGCGAGCCTGAAGTCAATATTCATTGCGCAGGGTGAGAATTACCCGGACACAATGAAATGGTAATGAGCCGGCTCACAAAGGAGGTAAGCCTGATAATCAGCTTTTAAGGAGGTGCTGGGCACACGAGGCTGCCAGGCCCGGAGCTCCCACCTGAGGGGCCTGACCTCGGCCCCCTCCATCTGCGGGCATTGCAGCGGCAGAAGGCCGGCTGGAGATCAAGGGAACCTCGCCAGGCCCTCTTCCCTGGCCACTCCTCTCCGTTTTGCCATTTGGGGCCTTCAAAGCACCTAAAATGTGACGACAAAAAGCCATTTCACAGCCACAGCCCCTACGCCGGCTTTCAGATGAGTCACGGCGGAGGCCAGCAGATGGGAAACTGAAAATCCTGCAGCTGTACCCGGTGTCCATGCTCAATGCACTCAGAGGTCACTACCCGATACATCAGTACACCTGAGCAGGAAGTCCCCAAAATAAGGAGAATTGAGGGGTGGAGTTAGCCACTGCATAGTTATATATGTCGGTAGTTTCAAATAAACAAGGGAATTTATTTTACAAGATTTCACTTAATATACCTTTCTTAACAGGCAGATTTTTTCACCTCCTCAATAAAGGTAGAATCAAAGAAGGGTCCAAGTAAGATGAAGCCACCAGACCAATGGCCACATGAGAGGTGCATTTAGACGGCCATGGCTATGGATTCGTTCTAGGGTGATTGGCATCCCTGGATTTAAAGAGAATTTTTTTCTTCAAAACTTCAATTTTATCTTATCTTGTGTTTTCTACCCATCTGTTTCTACCTGTCTGCAAATAGGCTGCTGTCAAGAAAGATTCTGATCATTCCAGGGTAAATCTGTTATCATCAATAGCATCATCACCATTTATATTTGTACCTCTAGTGATTGCAAAATTAAGTTAGGTAACCTACAAAAATGCATGCCAAAAAGCAAGGTGACTTACGATTCAAAATAAAGGGTGAAGGGAAAATCAGGGGAAGAGATGAAATGAAGCCCAAGGTTTTGCCTCCTTGCAGAGCTGAGCTAGGACTTGGTTCTTGGCTTTTTAGTCACCAGCTCAAAGAGGGAAAAACATAATCCTTTAGGTCAGTGAATCTGAACCCAAGCCCAAACATTCTGATGTATGTGGTCTGGGGGTGGGGGACCCAGGCTTCTGTATTTTTCAAAGCTCCCCTGTGAGGTAACAACACCCCAGTTGCTCATGAGATAAGCAACCATGAAGCTTCTACAAAGGACATTGTGTTGGATGGGGAGGGAAATAAAACCCTTTCAGCAACTCCTTTACAGTGAGAGCAGTAAAGGGTGTTACATTAAGACATGAATACAGCACATGGAAACACACAGGAGATTGAGGAGGAGGGAGGGGCATTCCAGGGAAAAGAAACAGCATGAGGAAAGAAACAGAAGCATGCACACAAGTCATGGAATGTTTAGTGGGCTGGCCAGCAAGAACATAGACACATGTGGAGGAAACTCAGCATGTTGATGCAAAGGAAGTTGTGAAGAATTCCACATGCCCTGCTCAAGGTCTGAGGCTAAGAGCACAAGGTCCAGCTGCCTGGGTTCAAATCCCAGCCCCCCTCCTAAATAGCATGTGAGAACCTGCACACATTGCTTACCTTCTTTGGGCCTCAGTAAAATGGGGACAGGAGAATATCTGTAAAATGGGGACAGGAGACTACCTACCTTGTAGGAATAAGTGAGATATTCTATGTAAGATGTCGAACCTAGCATCTGATACATTAACTACTATTATTATTACCATTATTATTGCTGGTACTATTCCCTATATAGTGAGAACAAGGGAATAAAATTATTTTCAGGGAATACCTTCTAGATGTTTGTCTTTTCATATATTATCTTATTTAATTTTGTAACAACCCAGTTGAATAGGCATTATTATTGTTATCCCCAGTAAGCCCATTGAATCTGAGCGTAGTTAAGCCCCGTGCCCAAGTTCATACAGCAAGAAGAGGGTCAAATTGAGATTCAAACCCGGAAACTGTAAAATATTCTAATGATAAACTGGGGCCAGTTTATAGTAAAGGGAATAAGGCTTAAGTTTCAGGGATATTTCTCTCACTTGCCCAGGCCCCTGCAATGCTCTGAATCTAATTTTGCATTCACACTTTCGTATTCTTTTTCTTCTGGAGCACCCCCTAGATTTGTATAAGTTTAGGTTTTCCAAAACCTGGATCCACCTCAATGATGATATATGAATGACACGGTATGATCAGAACTGGTTCTAAACAATGAACAAACGTAAAGTGATAGGAAGAAGGCCAGGAGAAAATGTGTTTTGTGGATAAAGAGTTAAACATTAGGCACACTGCATTTGAGGAGACCACAGAGCAACCAGGTCGAGATGTCGTAAAGATAGGTCCAGAAAGCACATAGGGCAAGAGATTCAGATAGGTAATAATGGGTGGATAGTGTTGACACTATAGTAGACATTATTTCCCATAAAGAATGTTCTAGAGCTTATGCCTACATTACAGCAGCCACCAGCCACCTATGGCTATTTAATTTTAAATTAAATAAAATGTAAAATTCAGTTCCTCTGGCCCACTAGCCACATGTCAGGTGCTCAATGGTGAGCAGCTATGGTACTGGACAGCATAGATACACAACATTTCCACCATTGCAGAGAGTTCTACTGGATGGTGCTGGTCCAGAAACCTAGAAGATGTTTAAGGACAGACTCACAGGAAAACACCTGAGGGATGAAAGAAGGAAGAGGACAGTGAATACAGATAAAGGAAAGTGACCAGCAGAATCAGGAGGAGAACCAGGACACAGAGACCCCAGCACAGAGAATTTCAAAGGAAGAGTTTATTCAGCAGCTCAGCAGTCAGCGAAAGAGACAGCCACAAACTCCCGGCACAGAACTAACGCACGTCCAAACGGCCACCTGCAAACCCTGTGTCTTAGCCCGTCCAGCTCCTGTAACAAAACAGCACAGACAAGGCGGCTTATGAACAACAGAAATTTACTGCTTACAGTTCTGGAGGCTGCAAGTCCAAGATCAGGGTGCCAGCATGGTCAGGTGAGGGCCCTCTTTCGGGTCACAGACTCCTCTTGTGTCCTCACTTCGTGGGAGAGGCCTGGGAGCTCTCTGGGACCTCTTTTATAAGAGCACTGATTCCATTCATGAGGGCTCCACCCTCAGGACCCAAGTACCTCCCAAAGACCCCACCTTCTAACACCATCACACTGGGCTTGAGGGTCCCAACATGTGAATGACTGGGGGACACAAACTTTCAGGCCAAAGCCCCCTGCATGAGTGCTCCCAAAAAGACCTTGAAAATGCACCGTTTTCCTACAGCCACAGACAGGCCCTGAACTTGGCCCTGCCCAGAAAGAAAACCTTGAGAAGGACAAAGGACAGCTGGGGCTGGAGAAGCAGATGCCCAGAGGCCTGCTTTCTCTCCCTCCCCTCCGCAGAATCCTTTAAAATCATACACAAATGAACAAGACACATGCCTGCCCGTGCCAACACACAACTCTCCAGCGGGCGGCTGCCTGCATACCTACGCAACTTCCTGTTTGCTTGTGCAATTACCTGCAGTTCACGTAAGAATGCATGTTCTGAGCGCAGCCTTTTCTGGCCCGCACATGTATGTGCATATTTTGAAGGTGCAAATGAGGCACCGAGCATAGCTTTTTAATGTAGCCCTAAGGGGTACATTATTCTAACCAGCACTAACAGAGGCGACCCACGTTAAGGCATCGACTTAAGGCCCCACTAGAGGCAACAATGTCAAACAAGCACACAAACCTAGTCTCCCCATGTGGCTCAACGCTCTTCTTATGCCCTTCACTCCTGTCTCCTCCTATTAAAGTTCCACTGCCCCAAAGCGCCCACCTTGTACCAAGTCTCTCCAAACCCTTCCCCAGACTCCTGCCCTGATCTCCCAGGTATTTACACAGGGACTGGGGTCTGTCTCCTCTTCCTAATTATGACCTTGTCTTTCTAAACTTTGTCCACCGCACAGGGTCACATGTCAACATTTTGAAATGTGTCCCGGGGCCTCTTCTGGAACGTGTTCTTCAGTCACAGAGTCTGTAGCTGTAGCAGAGTCTGGCCAGGTGTTCAACAAACCATCTTCCCTTCTGCTCCTAACACAGATGGACCACCTTTCCCAGCCTCCCTTGTGGTTCTATTCAGCCACATGACCCAGTTCTGGCCATCAGAAAGGGGAAAGAAGTGATATATATGACACCTCCAGGTTGAGATGAGTAGGAGATGTTCCTTCTACGTATTTGCTCTCTTCCCTCATCTACTGGCTGGAAACAGAAGACTTGGTGGAAGGCTCTGTGGCCTTGAATGACACAGCAACTAGACAGAAGGAGCCTGGGTTCCTGAGTGACTGTGTGGAACAGAGCTCCTCCCCCACTCCCCTGCCCACCCTTACTGGATGGTAATAAAGGCAAGGAATAAACCTCTACTGTATTAAAATCCTGAGATTTGGGGGTTGTTTGCTATAGCAATCAGTCTACCCTGATGTGGTAAATGGATTGTGAAATTTCTCCCAATTACTTCCCTCCCATGCAATGTGATTTAGTAGTTTCTTCCATCAAGTGTTAGAGTCTGTTTTCCATCCCTTGAACCTAGGATTGGCCACAGAACTTGCTTTTTCAAATGAAACACAGCAGAAGTGACCATGTGCCATCTCTAAGCCTAGCAGTCAACAGGCAATTGCCTGCTTTCACGTGGTTATAAAAAATATTTTGTAATTAATCTGTTGAACCCTACCAATTAAGGGATGCTTCTCAAATTTTTCAAGTTGCTTTTAAAAGTTTGTTCTCTTTAGAAATATCACCACTTCTCCCAACAAAGTGTATTTACTTGAAATTTGTTTTGTAAATGATTCCTTTCAGAGTCTTTGAAAAAGAAAGCAAAAAGCCACCTCTAACCTCCATTCTTTACAAACATCTCAGATTTCCTACTAAAAAAGGCTGGGCGAAGTGAGAGTAGCATTGACATATATACATTACCAAATGTAAAATAGATAGCTAGTGGGAAGCAGCAGCATAGCACAGGGAGATCAGCTCAGTGCTCTGCCATGACCTAGAGAGGTGGGATAGGGAGAGTGGGAGGGAGGCTCAAGAGGGAAGGGATATGGGGATATATGTATGCATATGGCTGATTCACTTTGTTGTACAACAGAAACTAACACAGCTTTGTGAAGCAATTATACTCCAATAAAGATGTATAAAAAACAACAACAACAACAAAAAAAGGCTAGGGGATGTTTTGGAAATAAGATTGACAGTTACCTCTGGGTTCAAAGATGAGGTGGGAATTTGATGGTTTTGAGACCTTCCATTTCATGTATGGAATAAAGACCTTTCATCACAGCAGCCCTTGACCAGTACTGAGTTTTTCTCTGCATTAGCAACTGTTATGTCTCGTAGCATCATGTCTATCTATCCTTTGTGGAATGAACTAAGGGATAACTATAAATAACATCTTCCCATATCTTCACAAGGGAAAAAAAAAAAAAAAAAAACTAAAGCAGGCTTTTTATAAAAGCTCTGCGTTTGATTTAGTATTGTTTCAATATTAGCTCACAACAGCACTAAACCTGAAGCCATTGTATCGATTATTTGAATTACATTCAGTTTTTCCACTTGTTTGCAAGGTCTTCTTAAGCAGTCTATTTTTGGCTGAGAGTTTTTTCAGTGGTTCCACTGAAGGAAGTACCCACTTGTTTTGAGCAGCACTTCACGTCTGCAACAGTGCTTCTCAAATTTTAACATATCTCCTGGAGATCTTGTTAAAATGCAGATATTCTGATGCAATAGGTCTGGGGTCAGGACTGATATTTTGCATTTCTAACAAGCTCGCAAAGTAACGTTGCCCAAGGCGGTCCATGAACCACACAAGAGTCTAGAGTGGACTTTTACTGTGCTGGATTTTCCAAGGCTTAAAATTTTACTAGGATGGGACAGGATGTAGTACATGAAGATCAGGCCAGAAAATAGGCAGTGATTTGCATAATACCTGTAATTCACCCTATGATCACCAACCTAAACTCAGTCCTATGGGATGCCAAAGGTGTCACCACCTAGATGGTTGTTCAATGAATGAACACATATGTGTTCACACAGGAAGCAGTGCTGGTACATCTTTACATTCTCAATTCACATCTAAATTCATTTCACATTCTAAAGAGTCTGAATTCCCCCATCTCTTCCCACAATTCTGTTCCCTTTCCTTGCCTATCACTATTACCAACCTGCCATCTTGAATATAGATCAACTAAGGCTAAATAACACGAGTGGTGTCTACTGACCCAAGCACTCATGGTAAGGTTGGATCTTTTTAATCCACTTGTTTGGTCTCCCTGTCCACTTGATAGCAATCCCTACAGGTGGGATTCAGAATTCTATGGGTAGCACATAGAACCAATTCAGCAGGAGAGCTTTTCTAAGGAGCTTATAGCCTCTGAGATTTGGGTTAAGCCCTTAAATGAGGATGTCTTTCAATTTCATGATCACAGTACTCAGATCAAGTGTGTTTCTTTAGCCATTAATCTACCATCTAGGAAGGCTTATTCCTCATAGCTTGACACAAAAAGTATGGTTCATGGATTAATAGAAAGATCCATCAATTGAGTAATAGGAAAGTAGGTTCTGGCTCCAATTCTGCCCCCTAATTAGCTGGGTGAGCTTGCACAAGGCATGGTGTTTCCTTAAGTGTCACTGCTATTAATTATAAAAATAAGTTTCCAGCTCCAACATTTCTCCCAGGTCACACTTCCCTTGACCTGAAATGCCTCCAGACCAGAGGCTGCTCACAGCAAATGACCCACACAGCACAGCCCTGTGACCACACCCACTTCTGCACATGGATCCTTGGCTACTGCAGTTCAGGCAGTAAAGGGCCCCCAGAACATCTAACGCCAGCTCCTTCATTTAGCACTAGAAGAAACTGAGGTCCTGGGAGGCAAGACAACTCCTCCAAGGTCACATGGCTTATCAAGGGCAGAGCAGGGACAAGAACACACGTTTCCTAACTCTCAGGCCAATGGTGTGTATGACAGCCCGTGAACTCAGGAAGTCACATCAGAATTAAAAGTTGCCCCTCCTGGGACCTCCCTGGCAGTCCAGGGGTTAAGACTTTGCCTTCCAGTGCAGGGGGTGTGGGTTCGATCCCTGGTCGGGGAGCTAGGCTCCCACATGCCTTGCTGCCAAAAAACCAAAACATAAAATAAAAGCAATATTGTAACAAATTCTATAAAGACTTTAAAAATGGTCCACATCAAAAAAAATTTAAAAATAAAAAAATAAAAAAAACAGTTGCGCCTCTGTGCTGGCTACCGTGGAGCTCCCCAGTGAGGCCACCTTCCTCTGCAGTCCTGGCGCATAAAGGGGACTTTACAAACATTTGTTAGATGAGAAAATGAGTATCTCCTTTGCATTTTCTCTTCTTTCAGAGACATATCCGTAGGTGTTTAGAGTCGCTGTGTGTGTAGCAGGGCCTTTGGTGCCCTTCCCAAATTCCCTCAGCATCTATCTCTATAAGGCAAACTGAGGCTGTCCTCCCGAGGGCTTCTTTTCTGGCCACAGGATCATGGTCAGCCCGAGTGCATGTCATCTCAGATGTGCTGGAGAATGAGCATCCCTGAAGCAGCCCGCGATCAGTGATGGATGAGGAGGTGGTGGAGGGGTGGGTCAGTTCGGCAGCTTTCTCACCCCCCCAGTGGGCTGACTCGGAGGCACATTCTGCAGTGTTCCAGAGGCAAAGTGCCTCCGCAGGACTGGACTCCAGCTGCCCACACTGGTAACCGGCTTGATAACGCTCAAGTTATCTCTTCCATCCCTTCCCTGTCTCACTCCCCTACTCCCCTACCAGCATTTCCTGGAATCATCTCCCAAATAAACTATTTGTGATGAAATCCTCATCTTAGCGTTTGCTTCTGGGGAATCCAAACCAAGACACGGGGGTATCAGCTTGGTGGAGATAGAGCTTTCAATGGGCCCCTTATATTCTTTTTGCTATGACAACTTAATTTTTATCTGATTCTGGCAGAGTTTGGGTTTCCCCACGACCAGGCCCTGAGGAAAGGCCTTGGGTGCAGGCAGGTTACTTGGGAAGTGTCACAGGAAGTACAAGTGAGAGAGCGGAGCAGGGACACAAGGAAGGTAAAGAAAGCCAATACACAGTGTGTCTGTGAGTGGGTTGCTGTGGGAAACTGGGGGTACATCCCCAGGGCCCCCCCCAAAAGGGCTATATAGAACGTAGCCTAGAATTATGCACTGAGGGGCAAAAAGCTGGGTGCTGATTCACTAACCCCCCTCCTGAGGGTGTTTGCCCTGTAAACAGGCAACGCACACCCTGGAGGTCACAGGACACCCTCAGACAGAGACACCAGAAGCTCTCAGTGTCCCCCAAAACCACCTGCCAGGGGCCTCCAGGAAACAAGCCGTGTCTGCCATAGACAACGTTTGCAGGACTTTTACTACATCAAAATGCTGCTCTGCTCAGTAGATGGTCACCTTGCTATCCTGGGAGACTACTCGGAGCCTCCCAAATTCTGAGCTTGCCTTCCTTGAGCTTCCTTGAAAGGTACCCCTGAATCCATCAGTGTCCAATTGCAAAGTTTCTCCATCAGCTGAGAAGCAGGTGAGATGAGAAATGGAACCACAGAAGAAAAATGAGCCTGCCTTTCCCCGGTCAGGCCACGAGCTGAAGTAAAACTGATCAGTGGCCATGTCAGGCCCAAGCTGGGCCCGTCGTCAGCACCTTCTCCCCGAGGCTGGGCTGTCAGGGTCCCGGGACCGCACAAGTCCTTTCTTTGATGCCTCCCTGTACAGTGTCACCGAGATGGCCTGGTAGGAGGCCCCGAGGTCAAGGCACTATCAGGGGTAAGGTTTCTTAAGTGCCATGTGTGAGACACCATCTGACACTGTTTATACATCGACTTAGCCCCCTTATTGACCACAGGACAGAAGTTAAAAGCAGTGCTTTTGGAACTCAAATGTGTTAACTTCTGAAGTGATGTTTGAATTAGGGTTAAGAAGGGACCGAAGTTTTGATGGGCTGATGGGAGGGAAAGAAAAGTTAAAAAAAAAAAAAGGAAAGAAAGTAAATTAACTAAAACTTCTTTTTTCCAGAAAGGAAATCGAATTATTTTGACTAAAACCAAGAGACCTGTTTGTAATGAATCTATCAACTTCGGTGTTGACATGAGATGGCTACAGACATGTCTGGATTCTGCCGCTGCCCAAATGAAGCAGCTGATCTATTAAACTCAACTGCTGGTTCTTGAAGGAGCTCACAGAAAAAAGTAACTTTCCTCTTCAATAGATAAAGGCCAGAAAGGGGAGCACCCACTGGAGTCAGACCCAAAGCCATCACTTGACAGTCAAAGAGAACAGCATCCTAAGCCTAAACGCTGCCCAGTTAGGGATGGAATATTTGCACAGGACGAAGACAACAACACTCCACAGCTCAGGTTGTTGGAATTTGGCACTCTTCCCTGAAATGTCTTTGGATTCCTAACACAAAAATTAGCAAATACATTCCCCACACTTTCATAAACAATGTGATAAAATGCCTGTGATCTGTGTTACATAGTAGAGTTGACAATTTTTAACTAATGTATTCTTATCTACTTATGTGGCATAATGGGAAGCAGTGGCAATTAAGATAATTAGATATGAATAGGAAGCAGCTCTTCTGATTAGAATCAAAGATTGAGCTTGCTAGATATTCAGCACATGGACATCAATGTGTGTGGCATGTTATGAGCTGGCATGGTCACACTTCGGCAATGTGGTAACAATTATTGCATTAGTGATGACCATGAGCCATGACAAGGTGCTGGGGTCCCTTTTGTACCATACAGAAAAGAGCAAATGCTGTTCAATGGGGTTTGAAAAGTTTATTAAACTCTATTGTGTTCTAATTCTTTTTAAATTAACAAAGTGAATTAAATCTGGGTTAACTGTCTATTAAGCTGTATTGCTGATGAACCAAAGGCTCGCCAGAGAAAAGTTTACTGTGGAAATGACCAGCCCAGTCATAAATAGACCAGAATCCTAAGAAAATAAATGAAATGATGTCTGTAAGTAAAATATCCAGAAGGAAAAAGGTCTGTGTTAATATGAACTAGGAAGTATTTATTGGCAACTTAAAGAATGTTTTAAAACAATTTTGGACTACATTCAGAATATTAAGAAACAATAAAGATCTAAGTCTTTTAATAGCTGCTGTATTAAATGTAATGTAGGCACAGATATTTCACAGAATCTAGATGTGTGCTAAAGATGGTTTTGTACAGTCTTTGTGTCTCTTATAAAATCATGTCTTATAAAACTTTTAGCTCGTTTTGAGTTTTGGAAATAAAAATTGAGATTTTCATGTAATTGTTCAGTAAATACTCGATGGATATCAACACTGCTGTCCTACCAAGATACAATCTGAAGACATCCAAATGGCCTGACCTTACCCGATGGCAGGGACACTTTCCAAATGATCAGGTAAGGGGCGTGCCCAGATGGTCTAAGCATGTTTAAGTTCATGTGTATAAGCGGCAGGATGAGGGATGAGGTGGCATGTATATACATCATAATACAAGCGGCTAGAATTGATCATCGTTCAGGTTCTAGAACAATACTTGTGCTTCAAAAATTTAGAATGTAGACTTTAGAGCTGTCAGAACTGCATTCTCTGAGAGTCACTGAAGAAGCCATTCATGAGTTACTCAAGAATTATTAATGGAGCATTTATTAAGTGCCAGGAGCTATTCTAAGTACAAGGATTACCTTAGGGAACAAAGACAATGTTCGCGCTAGCTATCATCACAGGCAAAGCAAGCATGAAAAATTTTTAGAAACAAGTAGAGTTTCTGATCCATTTTTTTCCATCGCATCTTTATGATACACAAAAACTTGGTATTGAATAAAATGCTTATATGGCAGTCCCCCAAGTTTCCGTGGCTTGGGAGGTACGTTCCGCATGGCTCCAAGGAAGGTCCCGGACAGGAGTGAGCCCGCACAGCCTGCAGCAGTACTGGCCCACTAGCACAGCCTGGATTGCCTTCCTCCCTTCTCTCCCTTTCCACTTTCTCACTGTACCTTCTGGGGTCACCTTCCAAACAAACCATTTGCTCAGTGTCTGCTTTTGGGGGAAGCCAAACCAAGACAAAGGAGAGCAGTAATTTAACAACAGCTGTTACTGGTAAGGCTTCCATTCATCTCACTCAAATGTTTCCTCCTAGAAAAGTCATTTCCTTCCTTAGTCAGCCCTTGGTGATACGCTCACCCCAAAATCAGCATTCTCTACAGAGAAAGTCAGTGGAGGCCTGGCCCTCTCCTGAAATCCCTTTAACTTTCCCACAGGCCTTCTTTCCTACTCTTTGCTCATCTCTGTCATTTTCCTCTCCCAGCTTCCCTCCTCTCAGTGCATCTCAGTATTTTAAAATAAAGTGAAATCATGACTTGTATAGAAAATAGTGAAGTTTGGACTGGTTTACTCTGAAACATTCCCCCAAAATTGATGTGGTTTCCAATGACACCGAGGAGTAAAGACAACAGAAAATAACATGGTTTCTTGTCATATTGGATGACAATTTTTCTTTCAAATTCATCTTCACAAGGCTCCTTTCTCCTGTTCTGATAATTAAGGTTGGCATGAATACGTTACTCAGATTCAACTTCTCAGTAGAATCAATAGTAATACTAGCTAACAATTATGGATAACTTAATAGTGCTGTATGTCAATTAACTCAACTTTCACAACTGTCCTATTGTCATCAGCCCATTTAATAGGTGAGAAAACTCTGAAGCGAAGGACATTGCCCAAGGCCATCTAGCTTCCAGGGGTGGCAGGACAGGGCTGTAACTGAGGCTCTATCCAAGAACAGATACTGCATTCCCATGTCAAGTCTCCTCCTCTCAGATTACACTTACTGCTAAACTAACAGAACCCCCCAGACCCTTGAATTACGGCTTTATTGTCTCTGAGGATAAAAGAAAGACTGAATTGAAGGAAAACAGCTCAAACCAGCATGAAGAGAAGGAAAGCTGGTTTGGGCTGAGCTACCACCTATAAATTGCCATGATTCCGAAGGCTGCATAACTAGTTCTTCTGTCTTAGGTGCATTTAGGAAACCTGGTGAATCAGCAATGGCACCCAGCCTGGGTTACCAGGGCATCTGAAGCTAGATGTTATTAACAGTAAAAGCAACAGCTCCCAGTTCAACTCCTCCAATGACATCTGAAATAGTTGTACTAACTCAAGCTGTGTGCTCTGGCCATGTAGCTCTTTCAGCCGTGTGGTGTTTCAAAAACCTGTAAAGAGAGAGGCAGTTCTGGAGCCAAGTTCACTTGATCACCTCTCAGCATTCAGTTCCTGTATCTCTAATCAAGCTAAGATGCCAAATCCTGCTTTACAAATGTATATATATATATTATATATATTATGCCAAATTGCCAAATTGCCTCTGTGGAATATTATGCCAAATTGCCTCTGTGGAAACCACAATCTGTTTAGACTCATACAAGAAAACTGGCATTTGTCAAATTAAAAATGTAAAGCAAAAATTTTTAATTACCATCTCGCAGGCATCAAATGATATAACTATGGAATTTTTCCGTCTTGACCTGCCTTGGGGTTAGCTAGTGAGGGTATTAATTCACTTTTCCTTCGCTTAACTTATCACTTCCAGTTAGTAATTCTGATTGCCTGTCTTCTCCACAAGAGATAAAAGAACGTGGCCAGAAAGAGCATAGATTTGGTAGAGGGTTTTTTTCAGATTTGCTTATGCTTATGCGTAACTACTTAAAAACAAAAACTAGGGATCTGAATGTAAACAGGAAATCATGGTAATGAACAGACAAGGAGAAAGAGAATGGAGAAAGACAAGGCCATCCTTACAATGTTTTCTTTTAAGGAAGAACAGAGATTGTCCACATTGCCAGAAGGGAGGGGGTTGGGGGGGGAAGAAATAAGTGAAGGGGATTAAGAGGTACAAACCTCCGGTTACATAATAAACATTCATGGGGTATAATATACAGCTTAAGGAATATGGTCAATAATATTGTACTAAATTTATATGGATACAGATGGTTACTAGATTTATCATGGTGGTCATTTTGTAGTGTATGCAAATATCAAATCATTATGTAGTACACCTGAAACTAATAATACGGTATGTCAACTATATTTCAATTTAAAAAAGAGAGAAAGGAGGAAAAAAAGAGAGAGAGAGAATAAAGAGAGAGGGGGAAAAAAAAGAATGTCCCCAGAGTGACTGCCCCATGAGTGGGGCATCAGTGGCAATGGCTGGAATGTTTTTAAGGGAGGAAAGTATTCAAAATACACATCTATGCTCAGCAGTCTGCTGATCCTCTAGTGGTGAGTGGCAAAAATTGGCAAAGAACCCGAGTCATTAAATATTTTTTGTTGGCAGTTCTATAGGATTTCTCTCCTTATGTACATGAGTTTCATCTGCATAGTTTGATATAAACAAAAAGCTACAAGCACTTTCACTTAACAAGAAAAAAAGCTGAGCCCCCAGACTCCAGTTCCCATTCAAACATCACTTTCCTCATCTCTCTACAAATACAAACAGCTTCACCTTAAGGAAAGTGAAGCTTCCCAGTTCTTTGCTCGTGCATGGCCCCATACACCCATCATTATTCAACTCTCAGTTTACGAATAAGCCACAGAACATTCTAGCTGCAGAAGGCAAGCCGTTTTATCGATGGGGACGTTGAATTGCTTCTCCTTGTTTACTTCCAAGAATAGGACGTCTCCGTAAACAAGACTGGCTGGGAACACATGCAAATTTCCAATCAATGCCCACCTTTGAAAATTCACAGCGTCTTTTGTGAACAGTCCAAATTACAGGGTATCAGATTCCCATTTCCCTTTTTAACATCTAATAATTAACCAGAAAGACAATCCGTCAGGACTCTTACCACTGGGTAGGGGAGGAAGAACCAAGTGCAGGGAGCTCTTAACCTTGCTCTTGAAGGCCATTGAGAATACTCCTGTTACACTTTCCAAAACATCTCTGGGGTGATGATGGTTCTACTGACTGAAAACAAAAAAACAAACAAAAAAAACTTTGTTCTTTCTATTCCGCTTTTGAACTGTAATAGAAGATAAGTTTTCCTGGTGTCATGACTATTGCCAAAGAAAAATGATCATCCTTGTGTAATGTAATAACACCTTGTATCTATACAACATCTCTGCTTCCAAAGCTCAAAGCACTTTCATGAAGCACTAACTCTTTCTATCACTTCCATCCTCACTGAGGTAGGTTGAGGCATGTATGTAATCCTCCTGTGCAGGACAGGAAAACAGAGACACTCAGAGGTTAAGTCAGTCCTCAGAGGTTGCACAGTCCAGTTAATGATGAAGCCAGAACTTTCTGCCTTCATTTACTGGGCTGCTTTCTCTTCTCCTACTGAGATTCCAAAACACATAAATAAATTCATCCGACGCTTCTCTGAAATGAAAAATAATAACGTTTACTTAAGGCAGAAAAAATATTTCACTTTCTTACCATCTCATAACAATGCATATTGTCTAAGGGCCTTAAAAAAAAAAAAAAAGTCCAGACCCCTTATTTCTAGATGAGTAACAATTATGGCTTGGAAGATCACCACCTAGACACGTGCAGAACAGAGCTAAGACATAGCAGAAGAGGTGCAGATACGAGTTTCAAGAGTGTTACCTCCAGCTTCACTGAACAAGGCCACTAAAACATATAATACCAATTAGAATTAGGGCACCACACCAGACACACCATGTACGATTTCCCTTTTAATCCTACATCAACCTGTAAGGAAGGTAATAGCATCCCCACTTTAGAGATGAGGAAAGTGAGACTTGGGAGGTCAAATTATTTATATAAGGACTCCAGCCAGAAAGTGACAACTCTAGGTGGCCCCGCAAAGGAGGTGATCTATGCCCAGAAGTCCTCAAAAAATAACCTGAGTAACACAGAATGATGGGTCGCAGATAAGCATCCTTTGGTCCATATATTAAGTTTAATCATAAGAAATTGCTGATATTCACCTCCTTTCAACCTACAGAAAGGAATAATTCAAATGATTCAAACTATTACTTTGGGGATCTTTGAGCTATCCTTGGGGAAAAAATATCTCCAAAGTATTAATACTAAGGATGAAGTCAGACACTGCCTTTGAAAGCACAATCGGGAGCTTGAGATGAAAGTCAGGCGGGATGGAAGTTGTAATTCAAAAAATTCCCCAGTTCATAAGAAGCTTAGCGAGAGAGGGTGTGTTCCCACCACTGGAGCAGAAACTTCCTTCCCCAAAAAGCCCTTCTAGGATTTTGCCCTTCCCATTCATCTCTTCCGATCAAATTCATCCTTTAGGCAAACACAGGAGGGATTAGAGACCTTTAATTGGCTTTGAGGAAAAAAATGGTAATCTGAGATGTCTGGGCAGGAACTATCTTGTGTCTTGTGGGAGAGAAGTGGGGAGAGAAAGAGAAAAGGAAATGTCTGCAGCTTGACAGGCTGTTCCCAGCCATAGCAGAGAGCATTCAAGAATAGGCAAGATTGTTAAGTCATTCACCCCAATCTGGCTGTGAGCTACAGGCATGCCATCTTGGATTTCTTCTTCCACTCAACTCTTCCTGTGTCTCTTAGGAAAGTTCAGTGGCATTCCAGAGTCTAGCTCAGTGGTTTTCACACTTTAGCATGATCTCAGTATCACCTGGGGCCTTGAGGGGTAGGGGCCTTGAAGGGTAGGGGCCTTGAGTAGGTCTGTAGTAGGCCCTAACAAATTCCCAGGTGATGCTAATCCTGCTGGTTCAAGGAACACACTTTAAAAACCACTAGCCTAACTCCCAGCTCTGCAAATGCATTGTATCTTCCTGCCACATAATTTCCTGGGCCATGTCTGCACAGACAGAAGCCACACATGATCCGGGGAGAAGAATCCATAGAGATGATGCTGTCCGAGGGTTTGTAACAATAGGTACTATAATACTGGCTTTGGTACAAAACAAGTTGTAACACAACTGGCGCTGTGGGATTCTTATTAATGGTAATAGCTAACAGTTATTAACTAGCTCGTATGTGCCAGGCCATATTGTCAAGTATCTACCCATATTATCTTTGAGATAAGTATACTGTTATTACTCCTGTTTTATAAACTTAGACTCTGAGCCTCAGTGGGTTAATTCAGTGGTCACTCAACCAGAGAATGGAGGAGCTGGGTCCAGAACCCACAACTCTGACTTAACTGCTGTACATGGTAGTTCCTGAACTGCAGAAACATTAAATCAGGTAAAGAGACATCCACCTCCAGTGCTCTTTGATAAAGGAATAAATATGGGTGAATGGGTGGCCATAGCTTTCTTCACTCAACTTTCCTATATCTTCTCTGGGGAATGCGAATATTCTCCTCCAGCCCCATTTTCTCCTCGACCTCACCTGTTAACACACAGGAAAATGCCTCATATGTTAAAGTGCAGGAGATTGGAAAAGGGAGTGCCCTGCTACCAGACATGGTGTCTTAGATTTATCTTTCCCTGTTGAAACAAACACCTAATTCCTCATGGGAACATCATCTGGTACTGGGGGACTCTGGCCCCAGAAATGTAATTATGGTTTGGGGCTCCATAGGGAGTAGATTGCAAGGGATAGGACACCTTCTTGATTTTATGACACCCAGTTCTTGCATTGTCTATCTCATCTCTTTGATGTTAAGGGACAGGAGGTGGAGATTGGAGCTGCAGATATACCAGGCTCTTATCTGACGGAGACTGGTTTCATTGTTACTGCTCTGGCTTTGCTATGCTACTTATCTAGTCTCATAACTTGCTCCTTCACCCTGAAGTTCCTATGTTATAGCTTAATCCAAGACCTGGCTTTAAAGAGGCCACTTGCCTGGAATTACAAGCTCCTAAGGTAGGAGTTGATAGAACCTCCCCTCTCCATGGGAAAACGCCAAGCTTTTCCTAGGAGTTGGACATCTGGCATACAAAGTTCAGGTGCAACCTCATGGAACATATCATAGGCTAGGGATCTTCAGGAGCCCTGGCCACACAATGGCCATGGCGTCACAGAAGAGTGATGTTCTTGTCTAGTTCTGCCCTGACTCACCTCTTTGTTTTACTGGACTAAAAGTCCACAGAGGTGTGGCCACATGTTTGCTTCCCATCCTACTGTCTATCCTACTTTCCCTAGTGAATAATCAGGTGATGCATTAGGCCCAAACCAATCACCCTTCATTCTGAGCATTTTCAAACCTGTTCAAATTCAAATATCTCCACATTAAAATTTCACATACCCTTTGACCTAGCAATATCATCTCTAGATATTTACTCTATAAATATACTTGCACATGTGCAAAATGAGATAGAACAGAATTGCCTATAATAGGAAAATATTGGAAACCATCTAATCCATCTGACCCATTATTATGGAATCAGCTAAATAAATTACAGGTAATCCATACAATGGAATAATATGCAATCATTGAGAGGAACGAAGCAATCTATCTTACCAATGTGGAACACATCACCAAAGTGTACTATTGAAGAAAAAGGGAAACTGAAAAGAGATTGCAATTTAGGGAGGTGAAGGAATTTGCCCAAGGTCCTATAATTTTGCTAGATGCAGAATCTTTGAATCTTTCCCTCCTAAAACTTCTACTAGTCTCTCTCTACTGGATCTTTGGCTCCGGCATATAAATAAAGTCATATTTCCCTTACTTCTCCCTCACTTAGAACCTATGCCCTCTTTTAAGCTACTGTCTTCTATGTCTTCTCTCCAACAAGCTTCTGGATGGTTTCACCTACACTCACTCTCCCCTCTTCCTCTACCATTCTCCTTAATCCTGTTGTTTAGCTTCCTCCCCCACCAATCCACAGAAAGTTGTCTTCCTAAGGGTAACTGACCTGTGATTGACAAACCTTACAATAAAGCCATATTTGTCTTTATCATAAGACATCTCTGCCTACATGATGCCCTTAACACTTGCTCCTTGGCCTCCTTCCATGAAAGCCCTCTCTCCTGGTTTGCCTCCACTTCTCTTACTGCTTCCTTTCAGCCTCTCCTTGGCAGACGACTCTCCCTAATCCCACTCTTGTAATGTTTGTTCTCTGTATCCTTCTTGTCTCACCATATATATTTTCCTGGGCTCATCTGTCCTATTGATTTTATTACCACCTCTGTGCCAATAGCTTCCAAATGTCTTATCTTCAACTTTAGTTCTTTCAATGATCTGGAACTCAACCTCCAGCTTCTTTTTTTTTTTTTTTTTTAATTTATTTATTTATGGCTGTGTTGGGTCTTCGTTTCTGTGCGAGGGCTAGTTGTGGCAAGCGGGGGCCACTCTTCATCGCGGTGCGCAGGCCTCTCACTATCGCGGCCTCTCTTGTTGCGGAGCACAGGCTCCAGACGCGCAGGCTCAGTAATTGTGGCTCATGGGCCCAATTGCTCCGCGGCATGTGGGATCTTCCCAGACCAGGGCTCGAACCCGTGTCCCCTGCATTGGCAGGCAGATTCTCAACCACTGCGCCACCAGGGAAGCCCAACCTCCAGCTTCTTATATCATCACTTGGATGTCCCTCAGGCACGTCAAACTCTGCATGCACGAAAATCTGAATGCAACATCTTTTTTTCTCTCCCAGACCAACTAGTAGTTTCCCTATTTTAGTGAACAGTAACAACACCCTCCCGGTCACCAAAGACTGAAATCTTAGCATCATCTTTCACTGATGCTTCTTCATAATCTTCATATACCATCAATCACCAAGTCTTAATGCCTCCATCTCTGAAATATCCTTCTAATCTACACCATTTTCTCTAGCCTCAGGGCCATTATCTTAGTTTAGGTCATTATTACTGCTTGATATTCTATTACAACAGTTCCCTAGCTGCTGTGCCTGCCCCTAATCTCTGGCCCTTCCAACCCCTGCCATTCAATAACCCTGCCTTTTTTTGAAGTCCCTTTGATGACTCTGAGTAACCTTGAGAAGACATTTCAAGCTCCATATGCGATCTACAAATTTTCCATAATTTTCCCTTTCCTATTCTTTCAGCTTCATTTCCTGCTTCTCCCCTACATGCATCCATACTGAATAACTTACAGTCCCCCAAAGTCCCAGCCAGCAGCCCACCGTTATGTGCTAAACATGCTATAGCTTCTGCTTGTGATGCCCACCCTCCCTGTCCCATCCATTTGCCTGGCTTCTATCCATTCTATAAACTCAGCTCAATCATAACTTCCTCTGGGCATTTTCACCATAGTTTTCCTCACACCAATTTTAGCTGAGTTAGCTATTGTCCATCTCTACCTCTATGATCCTCTGTGCTTCTTTCTATTTTTAATGCCTCATACTACACTTCAAAAAGGAACTTATCTCTTTTTTAGTTTATCTTTTCTTCTCCTACAGTTATAGTTCCTTGCAAATAAGGACTATTTTTCACTTCTCTTTCTATCCCTAGGGGCTATGTAGTGTCTATCACACAGTTAGTACCCAGTTCCTGACAAGTGATTAACGATTAGGATGTCATCCTTCTGATTTCTAGAACAGTATTCTTTACACTACCCCTAAAATAATAATTGACTGATTGATTAAAAGGGAGGTATATCCACAGTCAACAGTGACCTGTAAAACATGAGATTGTTCTTCACACGATACAGAATCATAACTATACAAATCTCCCATGACTCCAAAGACCTGAGAACTGGAATTATGTTTCAAGAACTAATTTAACTCTTATTTGTGTCCTGAGAATTGTTATTCATTCAAGTATTTATATATGTTGGCTTCTAATTACTGGTTAAAGCTGGAGACAGTCCTTATACCCAGATGATCTTGCTAAAGTTCATTTCAGGGATGACACTGGAAACCATTCTCAGATTTGACTGCAATTTGTAAGAATCACTGCACTGCTAAGACTTTGACTCTGTGATTCTCATCCAGAGAATTCCTCATCTGACTGGCAGGTTTGTTGAGAAATGCCCCAATCCTAGAGAACACCCTCAATTGTCTGTCAAGTCACAGATGAAGCACCTGGAGTAGATCTCTGATTCCACACCATCCCATTTTCTTCCAACCTCCTTCATTTGATAATGAAACGTCAGGGTCAGTGAGCTTGATAAATCATGGATAGATTCACTGGAAGTTTACATCATTTTAATTTCCAGATTTCATGCCATGGGACCAACTTGTAGGGGAAACTGCTTTAGAGTAAAGCTATGCGTAAAACCTAAGTAATGAAACCTATCCAAGTAGAGTCCAAGATGGGATCATATGATAGAAAATTTAACCATAAAGCAAATAGAAACCCACCCGTGCAGAGTCCTCTATAAGCTCCAGAAATTAATTTGTACATAGATTTGTTTAGAACTCAAAGTTTATCTTCCCAAAGAAGTTGTTACACATCCTGAATCCCTTCCTCAGCCTTTTAATAGGTATTTAATGCTCCTCCTATTTGACTCTGATAGAACCAAAGAATCTATCTGCTGCACCCAACACTATGTATGTGGGCAACAATATGGTAAGTCCAACTTCCAACAAGCAAATTTTCTGACTTTCCCACAATGCTTGCAGGGGGAGAAACCACAATGCTTGAGGAGGTTGGTGAGGAAACCCCCAAGACAGGGCAAGGGGGAGTTTGCATGAGCTCCAGACTGCTGGGCTGGGGAAGCTGTTTCCTGCAGCCAGTCCCATCCCAACTGGGCATTCGTACTTCAGGAGGCAGCTCATGAAGCAAAAAGGAAATTCCACAGCATCAGACAGACCCAAATTGAGGGACATTCCACAAAATAATTGGCCTGTATTCATCAAAAATATCACGAAAGACAAAGAAAGACTGAGAAGCTCTCCCAGATTAAAAAAGACTAAAGTCATGTTAACTGAAGGCAACAAGAGATCCTGGATTTTCTGTTACTATAAAGAACATTATTGGGACAATTGGGGACCTGAATGAAGTCTAGATAATAGTTCTATGTCAGTGTTAATTCCTGATTTTGATAATGGCACGGTGATTATATAAGAGAGTGTCCTTGTTTTCAGGAAATATGGAAATATACACTGAAATATTTAAAGGGTAAAAAGTCATTATTTTTATGAGTTATCCTCAAACAGTTCTGGAGGAATATATATGTATATATGAAAGAAAGACAGAAAAAAAAAAAGGAAGAAGGAAAGAAAGGAAGATAAAGAAAGATGGGAGGGAGGGAAGAAAGAAAGAAGGAAAAGAGAGAGAGGGGGATAAAAAGGGTGGGAGGGAGAACTGGTCAAACACTGAATGTAAAGAGTATGCAGTATAATTCTGCAAATTTTCTGGGAGTTTGAAATTATGTTAAAATAAAAAAATTTTTGAGATGTCACCATGTTATTATAATTCTCAGTCATGCAGGCTTGGGAGCCTCAAATGCTTTTTAAGTTTTTTTTCACTTGAGTAACAATAGAGCTATGCTACAAGTCCTCCAAGGACGAGGCCACCCCTTAGAAAGTGTCTTTGTCTCTGGTTCTTCTATGCTGAGCTGGCTCCTGGTGGGAGCGGAGAGCCAGCCTAGCAGCCTGGAGCTGTCTCCAAAGCACCCGCAGTTGTGAGTCTTCTGAACAGAGCTTCCCACTCTGAAGGCATGAGCAACATTCAACAACTTCACCCAAAACTTTGGTTGAGCCTGTTTGATCTGGCATCCTGTAGTTTTATTCTGCTATGCTTGGATAACTGTGTGGATCTATTTACAGCTTTCCTTGTTGCCCGAGAATGTGGCTTTGAGACAGTGTCGTAGATCCAACATGGATCTAATGATTTTTTTATGATACCTAGATTCACTCCTGGGCCTCTCTCTCCTCCTCTCCTGTAGGGTCATCTGTGCCACAGGACCCAGGCTAGTCTCTTCATCCCAAGTGGCTCACCCAGACCGCCCCCCACCCTGGGCCTTTTCTTCCAACAGCTATCACGGTGAAATGCTTGACACTGCTCTGCTCAGGCTTGTCCACGTGCCAAAATCAACATGCAATACGTACTTTGGGGTTTTATAGAGCTGACCCCAAAATATCTATTTACCCAAATGTTGACATTCTCATGAGTAATGGGCAAAGCTCCGAGGACACACTGTTGGTGGCAGAGCAGAATTCGGAATCCCACTCAGAATCTTGGAATTGGACAGGGATGTAGAGACTGTCCATTCCAACCATCACATTTTAGGATAAGGAAAACGGGGCTGCAAGCAGTGAATAACTTGTCCATCAAAACCAGCATTGGAACCCAGGTCTTCCATCCCCTGGATCAGTTCCTTTTGAGTCTACTAAAGAAGTGAATGCCCTTGGGCGAAACAGCTCTGGGAGCCTGTATTATTAGGTGGGTAATGGTGAAGGCAGCCTCCCAAATACATACTTTGGGATTAGAGACAACATTTCCAAATCCTTTTTCTGAGTCCTACATGAAGAAACCTCAAACCCAGGATTCCAGCCAAAAACAATGATTCTCAAGTCCCTCTGAAATCCTGGATGGATGTTTAACCCAGCAACGTACTAGCCGACTCCAGTGGCAGACGCGGGTCTCAACAGAGCTCCAGGGCTGATGCTTCAAAGGGGGTGGATGTGTGTGTGTGAGTCTGAATCACACGCAGTAGGTCATGTGCTGTTATCAACAGGATGAGTGAGGGCACGAGAATATGAGGGAAATGTCTGAAAAGGAATGCGGTATGATGTGCCCCTGTTAATTTGATTCAAACGTTTCTCACAGCTTACAGAAAAGCTTACTGAGAAACTTTACAGGGAAACTTCCAGAAAAATATACTGGAAAAGGGATATTTCACTCTTTCTCAGGTCCTAGTACCAAACAGGACAAACGAAACTATTAACTCATTCATTTATTCACTCACTCTCTCAATCATTCATTCACTCATTTATTTATTCACTCACATGACAAATAATTGTTGATTTCCACTTTGTAATAGGTATCGTGATGGATTACAGTGAGGTCCCTTAGGCTCACAGTTCCAATTTCCTTAATATATAAAGAGCTGATACAAACAATAAGAAAAAAACAAAACCTAATCAAAGGTTGACCAAAAGATATTCATAGGGAGTTCACAGAAAAAGAAATGGAAAGATTGGCTAAACACATGAAAGGGTACTCACCAACACTAGGCATCAGGGGAATCAAATTAAAAAAGTGAGATAGCATTTTTAGCCATCAGGTCAGTTAAAATTTAACATACTGATAATATCCAATGTCTTAAGTCTGTGAATAAAGAGACTGTGGATGTTATTGGTGCTGGAAATATAAATTGAGATAAAATTTCAAGAGAGCAATTTGGCAGTAGCTATCAAAAATTTTTAATGCACGTTCTACCCCTATGTTTCAACTTGCAAAAATCCATCATGATTCCTTCTCTTGCTACACAGCATTCCTTCCCCCTTCTAGTAACAGGAGCAAGAATAACTTGGGAATCTCTCCACTACCTCATCTTCAGTCCATGTCACAAGGGGGTCTGTGCCTAGGTATGGCCAATAAAAGCATTACATCCCTCCAGCCTCAAGAATTGGTTCGGGGATGGGCATGTGAGTCAATGTGACACAATCTGGGGACATTGCCTAGAGCTACTGAAGGAAAATTGTCCTCTGTTTTCCAATGGACGTGGACTTTTGAGAATCAAAGCATGGAGTTACTGGCAGCCACTTTGCCCCTGAAAAGGAAGGCCTTGGGAATGAAACAGCACAGAGGACAACAGAAGTGTGTGTGTGTTGTGGGTAGGGCGGGCACAGGGCCCTGTGATACCTCTTGAGCCCCTAGCAGCTGATTCTAAAGCTAGATCCACCCTCTCAGCCAATAAATTTGCTTTTTGCTTAAACTAGTTTAGGTTGGGTTTTCTCTTGCTTACAACGAAAAAATCCAGGCAGAAACACTCATCAGCAGGATGACTAACACGTGTACAAAGACATAAACGGTTATTGCAGCATTTTTTATCACAGTGGAAAAAGTGTCAGCACCCTCAGTGTTCATCAACAGGAGAAATGTTTACATAATTATAGTACCTCCATACTATATTCTGGAATATAAGGGTATCATATTACTGGGAAAAAAAAGCAAGTCACAGTACAATACGTATGTGATTTCAGTCATGTGAAAGGGCCTATATAGGTGTGTGTTCACATGTATTTATCATTGTATATATACTTTTGTAAATGCATTTACATTTGCATATATACAAACATATATATGCATGTGTGTATGTAGTTATATTTTTAAATGTGAATGTATAGATATACAGAAAAAGGTTGGAAGTATACATACCAAATGGTGGTTACTTCTGGGAAGGGGATTAGACCAGCATAGGAGAGTGAAAAGAGGGGAACAGATAATGAAGGAGGCTTTAATATTTTATTCTGTTTTTCCTTTATTATTTAAAATGTTTACAAAAAGAAGTAAAAGGGGTAGATGCAAAATTCCTCAACAAAATACTAGCAAACAGAATCCAACAGCACATTAAAAATATCATACACCGTGATCAAGTGGGGTTTATCCCAGGAGTTCAAGGATTCTTCAATATACACAAATCAATCAATGTGATACACCATATTAACAAATTGAAGGATAAAAACCATATGATAATCTCAATAGATGCAGAAAAATCTTTTGACAAAATTCAACACCCATTTATGATAAAAACCCTCCAGAAAGTAGGCATAGAGGGAACTTACCAGAACTTAATAAAGGCCATATATGACAAACCCACAGCCAACGTTGCTCTCAATGGTGAAAAACTGAAACCATTTCCACTAAGATCAGGAACAAGACAAGGTTGCCCACTCTCACCACTATTACTAAACATAGTTTTGGAAGTTTTAGCCACAGCAATCAGAGAAGAAAAAGAAATAAAAGGAATCCAAATTGGAGAGAAGAAGTAAAACTGTCCCTGTTTGCAGATGACATGATACTATACATAGAGAATCCTAAAGATGCGACCAGAAAACTACTAGAGCTAATCAATGAATTTGGTAAAGTAGCAGGATACAAAATTAATGCACAGAAATCTCTTGCATTCCTATACACTAATGATGAAAAATCTGAAAGAGAAATTAAGGAAACACTCCCATTTACCACTGCAACAAAAATAATACAATACCTAGGAATAAACCTACCTAAGGAGAAAAAAGACCTGTATGCAGAAAGTTGTAAGACACTGATGAAAGAAATTAAAGATGATACAAACAGATGAGAGATATTCCATGTTCTTGGATAGGAAGAATCAACATTGTGAAAGTGAATATACTACCCAAAGCAATCTACAGATTCAATGCAATCCCTATCAAACTACCACTGGCATTTTTCACAGAACTAGAACAAAAAATTTCACAATTTGTATGGAAACACAAAAGACCCTGAATAGCCAAAGCAATCTTGAGAAAGAAAAACGGAGCTGGAGGAATCAGGCTCCCTGACTTCAGACTATACTACAAAGGTACAGTAATCAAGAGAGCACGGTACTGGCACAAAAACAGAAATATAGACCAATGGTAGAGGATAGAAAGCCCAGAGATAAAACCATGCACATATGGTCAACTTATCTTTGAGAAAGGAGGCAAGAATATACAATGGAGAAAAGATAGCCTCTTCAATAAGTGGTGCTGGGAAAACTAGACAGCTACATGTAAAAGAATGAAATTAGAACACTCCCTAAAACCATACACAAAAATAAACTCAAAAGGGATTAAAGACCTAAATGTAAGGCCAGACACTATAAAACTCTTAGAGGCAAACATAGGCAGAATTCTCTATGATATAAATCAGAGCAAGATCCTTTTTGACCCACCTCTTAGAGAAATGGAAATAAAAACAAAAATAAACAAATGGGACCTAATGAAACTTGAGTTTTTGCACAGCAAATGAAACCATAAACAAGACAAAAAGACAATCCTCAGAATGGGAGAAAATATTTGCAAACGAAGCAACAGACAAAGGATTAATTTCCAAAATATACAAGCAGCTCATGCAGCTCAATATCAAAAAAACAAACAACCCAATTCAAAAATGGGCAGAAGACCTAAATAGACATTTCTCCAAAGAAGATATACAGATTGCCAACAAACACAGGAAAGGATGCTCAACATCACTAATCATTAGAGAAATACAAATCAAAACTACAGTGTGGTATCACCTCACACCAGTCAGGATGGCCATCATCAAAAAATCTACAAACAATAAACGCTGGAGAGGGTGTGGAGAAAAGAGAACCCTCTTGGGCTTCCCTGGTGGCGCAGTGGTTGAGAATCTGCCTGCCAATGCAGGGGACATGGGTTCGAGCCCTGGTCTGGGAAGATCCCACATGCCGCGGAGCAACTAGGCCCGTGAGCCACAACTACTGAGCCTGCACGTCTGGAGCCTGTGCTCCGCAACAAGAGAGGCCTCGATAATGAGAGGCCCGTGCACCGCGATGAAGAGTGGCCCCCACTTGCCACAACTAGAGAAAGCCCTCGCACAGAAATGAAAATCCAACACAGCCATAAATAAATAAATAAATAAATAAATAAAATAAACCCAAAGTTTAAAAAAAAAAAAGTAAGCTGAACTATTAAAAAAAAAAAAAAAAGTTGTTGTTGTTAAAAAAAAAAAAAAAAAGAGAACGCCCTTGCACTGTTGGTGGGAATGTAAATTGATAAAGCCACTATGGAGAACAGTATGGAGGTTCCTTAAAAAACTATAAATAAAACTATCATACGACCCAGCAATCCCACTACTGGGCATATATCCTGAGAAAACCATAATTCAAAAAGAGTCATGTACCACAATGCTCATTGTAGCTCTATTTACAATAGCCAGGACATGGAAGCAACTTAAGTGTGCATCGACAGATGAATGGATAAAGAAGATGTGGCACATATATACAATGGAATATTACTCAGCCATAAAAAGAAACGAAATTGAGTTATTTGTAGTGGGGTGGATAGACCTAGAGTCTGTCATACAGAGTAAAGTAAGTCAGAAAGAGAAAAACAGATACCGTATGCTAACACATATATATGGAATCTTAAAAAAAAATGGTTCTGAAGAAACTAGTTGCAAGACAGGAATAAAGACGCAGACATAGAGAATGGACTTGAGGACACGGGGAGGGGGAAGGGTAAGCTGAGACGAAGTGAGAGAGTAGCACTGACATATATACACTGCCAGATGTAAAATAGATGACTAGTGGGAAGCAGCTGCATAGCACAGGGAGATCATCTCGGTGCTTTGTGACCACCTAGAGGGGTGGGATAGGGAGGGTGGGAGGGAGACGCAAGAGGGAGGGGATATGGGGATATATGTATACGTATAGCTGATTCACTTTGTTATACAGCAGAAACTAACACAACATTGTAAAGCAATTACACTCCAATAAAGATATTAAAAAAAAAGAAATATTGTGTCCCCAGCTGAAAAAATAAATAAATAAACATAAAAACAAAGAAGGAAAAGGGAATCCAAACACAAATAATGGCATATGAAAAGGTAAGTCAACACTGAAAGAGAACACTGATATGTCTTGGGTTAGGTTCCTCCAAAAGCCAACCCTGAGATAAGGCTTCCAGGGCAAGTAGTTTATTCGAGAGGTGATTCCAAGAAATACTGGTAGGGAAATGGGGAAGTGAAGCAGGGAAGAATGGAAGCAAATTGAGGATGCATCAAGCCCAAGTTACCACTGAGAGTAACTAGAGCTTAACCCTGCAGGGGAAGTCACAGAACAATGCAGAACATGTGCCTCAGAGTTATCCCACCTGAGGGAGGTGGGAGCTGGGGCAATTATATGCCCATTCTCGAAAGTTGTTGGTAAGAGATGCTTCCAGGGGCCATTAATTCCTTGGCACTTCAAGTCTTCCCCATGCATGGGCAGAGCGTGTCAGGTGCTGGCAGCTGGAATTTGGGCCAGCATGCATTAAAATGTTAAATATCAAGGGAACGTGCACAGGGCACAGAGATCACTACTTTGAGTGTATTCTCAAAAGGAGCACAGTGTAGACAGGGAAGAGATGGTGTTGGAAGAGGTGGGAGAGGAGACCTGTGAGGTCAGGGTGAGGGTGGGAGGTTGGGTTGGTGACGAGATCTTTTCCACCATATTAAGAACTTCTTGACAATGGGAAGCTACCTGTGTGTGCAAGTAACAGAAGGGTAATATCACATTCATAGAAATTCAATCTAGAGCAGGAGGTCTAATTGTGGAGGTCTAGTATTCAAAACGTTAGTGCGTAAAGATCCACTATTGGGTGTGTCACAAGTAACACTCATCCTTTCAACAAGTGTCTATTGAGCTTCCACTATGAATACCTGTTAGGCCCCAGGAATATGTTTGTAATAGTTTTCTAAATAGAGTTTGCAAGTGATTTTTCTTAATGAAATGCAGACAATTCCATAATCATCATGTGATACCAGGTCTGTGTACAGCTCCTCATATTCTCTTGAGGGGAACACATAGGAAAGGAGCCACAGCCTTGGGGTATAGTGCGAGCCATGGGTGCCCCCCCCCCAGGATGTATATTACACATAAGCACCATCTGTCAGCATTAAAATTGTTGACATTAACAATTGGTTTAAAATGAAGTTAGATCACAAACTGGGACAATCGGGGAGATTTTGTCCAGCTGTCTAGGAAAGAGAGAATACAAATGAAGGCTGCCTTGTCAAGTATTGAAGGGAGGAGATGATTTGGGGCTGGTTATTCTCCACTTGTTCTTACCCCACCAGGTCCAGTTTGCTCCCATCTCAGTCCTTTCTGTGCCCCAGGAGACTTAGCCCTATGACCTATAGCACTAAATTCCTTTGCCCTCTGATTTTTCATTGGTCTTTGTCAGTGAGAAGCACCAGTAGAAGATGAGAGGATGGGGGTGGGGGGGAGGGAGAGTGGTCAGGGCGTCCGTTCTCCCTGCCCCACTCTTGCCTCAATGCAGTTTTGGCAGTGGCTGCACTGCCGTTTCGGATCCCATTGGGTGGCCCTTCTTCCAGAGTCCCAAGCTCACATATAAGGGACTTTTGAGAATTCCACTGCCGCCCTTGCCCCTTATTTCCCAGGGAGTTAATAGCATCCTATGGTTGTCCCTGAGTCTTTCGTTATTCTTTCCTAGCTTCCTCATCCCTGCTCTGTAAGTGGGCTCTTCATTAAACTCTCTGCCATTCAGCCTTTTGAGTGCTTCCTGCAGGAACTCTAATTTCTACAGAACACAAAAGGTTGTTTCTGAGGTTACTTGATTAGATTTCATGATTAATCGGATGTGTGCCTGGGAGGTTGGGAGAAGGAAAAAATGAAGCTTCCTCAGGCTCTGGGCTAAAACAGTGAGACACGTAGTTGGTGGTGTCAGGTATGAAGCCAAAGAGTCGCATAAGAACCACCACGTAGAGAAGCAGCAGGAGGAAGGAGTAGGCGGGACCACCCACAGGTGAGTTAGCATCGTGGATGTGTTGACTTGGCTCTCCAGGTGGAGATACTGGCATTGGAATTCAGGCGTTGGAGTCGGAGCTAAGGAATGAATTGAGTTTGGAGATTGATTCGGAAGAATGAAAAACCATTTTAAAACCTGAGGCAAAATTTGCCATTTACACCTCCACCCTTTTTTCTCTGCTTCTGCTTCTCCCTCAGCCCCACGCCACTCCTCCTCCTTCAACCAGATTCCCCACATCTCCACCCAAGTTTACCCTTCTAAAATAATATTGCAGGGACTTCCCTGGCGGTCCAGTGGTTAAGACTCCGTGCTCCCACTGCATGGGGCTCGGGTTCCATCCCTGGTTGGGGAACTAAGATCCCACATGCCACGTGGCTGGCCAAAAAAATAAATAAATAAAAAATAAAATAAAATAATACTACATATTTTCAAGCCTCCCCTTTTTTCATCACCAAAGATTTTCTAGTTTCCAATCCCTCAGAGGCCAGAGTACTGTTTTCCAAAATGGCAATGAACTCCTGGGACAAATCACCTCCTCCTCATGTAAAAATGAACTCACACATTATTGTTCCAAGGGAGGATTTGTACATTTCAAAGGACAATGGCTGGACCACCAATTGGATAATGATTGAAATCCTTGTTTCTCAAAACAAGATCTTCCTGCCCCAGAGGAAACAAGACAGTATTACTGGGAGTGTTCAGGGCTGTGGGATAAACGTGGCCCATCTTCCTGGAACATCAGTGTTACTCAAAGATTTGAGGGTGGGTGACAGTTTTAAGTTAAATAAAACATGAGTATGTTATGGAAAGGATGAAAATTCCTAGCAATTTTAAAGATAAAACATAAGCCTCCAAAACATTCCCCGCCAAAAGGTTCACATTAAATTTGACCTTCTTGTTGGGGTACGTAGTGGGAAAGTTGGGCTAAGTCAGTGGTTCTCTGAGGACTATGCCAAAGATGGGAATTTCTGGACATTGGAGGGCAAATACTTTAGAACCAGCCAGACTTACAATACCCCCATAAATCATGCCTCTTTAGCCCACCCAGACACCATATACCACAAGCCTGTGCCTGAAATGACAATTTCTTGTTCAGCCGCCTTTCCTCGCTTTGGAACTTGGGGCATAAAATGCCTTTCAGATGATGTAAATGCCTTTCAGATGATGTAAATCCATCCCTCCATCTATCCATCCAGCCTTCTTTAGGTTTTTCTGTTGTACACTGGTTTAAGTGTAATACATTTGCTTTCTTCCTGCAGGGAACATATCCTAGTTCCAGAAAAATCTTGCAAGGGAGAGGAAAATAAATACATACACCAACTTCTTGAAACATTTGGCACCTGCCACAATCACCAATAAATCTAAGTTGGACAGCTTGACATTTCCTCAAACAAGACCCCGCCTCTCAAAGAACATTTGTCCGAACATGAAAAACAATAAAAGCCCCGCTGATAGAATGCAAAACATGTTCCCTTGTCTAACTGTAGAAGCAAAAACAAATAATTGTTTGCTTAGGCAGCAATTTGAACCATTCCACAGTCCGTGGATATCACAATCCTGTTCAAATGGCCTCAGCAATAACCTCCAATAATCTTCAGATTGGAAAGATTTATACACTGTCCCAACACTCAATTTTTCGAAAACCACCTGTCCAAAGAAAACTGTACTCTGATCTTCTTAAGCATTGGATATGCCTGAATGAAGCCTGTGTAACTCACGGCATCCTTTTTTACTTTGTAAAAACACAGTTGTCAGTTCCGGCCTTAGAAACAATTCAACTTATAAACAATTTAATGGAGGTTTCCTGTCTCCTCCTTTCCCCTTTAACATGAAGCCTTCCTCCGCTGTTTCCAAAGGAGACCTTAGCTTCCCCCCTCTCAGCCCCCACTCCCACAGGCCCTCCTCCCTCTCACCACTCAACGGCTGCCAAGTTCTCCCAAAAGGAGGAGGACAGGATATGGCCGAGTCCCTACCAGTTTCCCAATCCATCAAGCTGCCTCACCAAGGGTTGGAAGTCTGGGCCTCAGCAGCCTCTGAGCACTTTCATTCCAGTTCAGCCACAAGGGGAATCCAGTAGGCTTTTCTGATGGCCTGGGGAGATAACCATCCCTTGGAACGTTGTTCTATAAGAAAAATGCATGTGAAGTTCCAAGGAACTTTTGGAACAGAACATTTTCATGTGATAGGACTTCTGTGATCTACGTGATATGCTGGAGGCTTACACATGGTTTCCACAGACCCACAAGATATCGTGGGAGTTGCCTAGCAATGTCACCAAAAGTGAATCTAGGGGCTTTTGGGAAGGGCTGGGCAAATCATCTACTTGCTTAAAGCACTATAAAGTAGAAACAAAAAGTTCATCCTTTGAATTTGATTTTTGTCATTTTATAAAGTATCAGAAATAGTCATAATGGGGGAAATTAGAACCCTTTGAGGCTTCCTTCACTTATTTCATGACTTGATATTGTTATTTTTGAATTCTCTATGGAGAAACCAGGCTTACAGCCTTTTGACCATCTTAAACAGCCCTCAATTCTAGATAGAGAAAAAAATCAGTATCTGTGCAGATATCAGCCTTGGCTCCAGCACGAACTAGCTAACATCTAGATGTCCATTATCCCCCAAGTTGGGTTTGCCCAAGGATTCCTTCCAGTTTAACATTTCATGATGCCGATTATTTCTCTCTTGTCTTCATGCCCAGTCCTCCAATGCACCTACCTGTCATGGGTGAACCTGTGCAAGATTCCTCCTGGTTTAGCCATGAACACAGCTATGCCTCCTGGATTCATGAACGGACATCACCATAACCTAATGAAGCAGTGGATAACATGGAGGACCTCAGCAGGTACTATCCACAAGCCTCCGTAGACAACATCTGCAAAGCCCCCATGACCACTCATGACCCAATATTAACATTCACAAATTTCAAGTGAGACATCCATTGAATTCCAGTCACCAGAGACTGAACAGTTCTCCCTATTCATTTCAATACAATCAGTCTTCATGCTGACATGACTTTAATTCTCTCCCATTTTAGAAAACAGGTAGCAAGGCACCCTAGATTTTGAAAAGGAAGTATCAACATCTGTCAGTTGGTATAAGAGAAAAAAATGATTTAATGTTTTTTGCTGTCTGCTCTTTGTGCCTCCTACCTCTCCCTCTCTCTGTCTCTCACTCTCTGTCTCTCTGTCTCTGTCTCTCTTTCACACACACAGATATACAGACACACACACACACTCACCATCCCTCCACTGTGTGCCAAAGGTCTCTTCTCAAAAGTCAAAGCATGTTGAGCATAAAGCCAAGTCTTGCTTGGTAGGGAGGTTCTGATCCCAACGAATTCTATTTTTATTTTTTTTTAACTTTTTATTTTATATTGGAGTATAGCTGATTAACAATGTTGTGATAGTTTCAGGTGCACAGCAAAGGGACTCAGCTGTATGTATACATGTATCCATTCTCCTCCAAACTCCCTTCCCATCCCAGCTGCCACATAACATTGAGCAGAGTTCCCTGTGCTCCACAGTAGGTCCAAGGAACTTTAGATAAAGCAATCTTCTAAGTCAAAACAGCCTGCCTTGAACTTTGGAATCAGAAAATAACAGTGGTCAGTTAACTATGGCCTGTGGGCCAAATCTGGCTCCACAACTGTTTGTGCACACCTGCTTGCGCACACCTGCAAGCCAAAAATGATTTTACATTCTTATTTTTTTTATTTTTTTTAAAGCTACTGCATATTTCATTTTATTTATTTATTTATTTATTTATTTTTGGCTGCATTGGGTCTTCATTGCTGCATGCAGGCTTTCTCTAGTTGTAGAGAGCAGGGGCTACTCTTTGTTGTGGTGTGTGGGCTTCTCATTGCAGTGGCTTCTCTTGTTGCAGAGCATGGGCTCTAGACCACAGACTCAGTAGTTGTGGCTCACAGGCTTAGTTGCTCTGTGGCATGTGGGATCTTCCCAGACCAGGGATCAAACCTGTGTCCCCTGCATTGTCAGGCGAATTCTTAACCACTGTGCCACCAAGGAAGTCCCTACATTTTTAAATAGTTGAAAAAATTTCAAGAAAGTATACTAGTTGGAGGTACACGAGAATTTTATGAGATATAAATTTCAACATCCATAAATAAAGTTTTATTGGCATACAGGAACAATTACTTCCTCATATACTGTCAGTGACTGCCCTCCCACTACAGCAAAAGAGTTGAGTAGTTGTGACAAAGAGTGTATGGCCCACAAAGCTGAAATGTTTACTATCTGGCCCTTTACAAAAAAATTTTGCCAATCCATGAGATAGACCTACATTTTAATTCTGTCATTTAATATTTCTTTGGCAGTAAGCATGTTTCTTGACCTCTATGACCTCAATTTTCTCTTTCTAAGTTAAGAGTAATGACATCTAAGTTTCAGGTGTCTAGAATGATGCTTGGAACCACAGAAATGAGTTCCTCTGCCATGTCTTCTCCCCATGCCTTTCTCTGTGTAGCTGTCAGAGGCATCAGGCCAACACACGTTGGCAAAGTTCTAATTTGCAGAGAAAGCAGACCACATCATATCTTGGTTGCAAGGACCAGAGCTGAGCTTCTGGACCTATTTCAGTGAAAGTTATTTTTGGCCCGTACCTGGACTTTTTATTATTTTCCTTTCAGCAGAGGTGAAAGTGGATATTAACAAATTTGCATCTACCATTTTTTCTGGTATACTCCTGGGAAACTTGACTACGAGGAAAGTGTGTTTTAGTTGTTAAACTGATAAACCAGATAAAATAAGTCAATAAGTATTAAAAGTCGGAGGATCCGGACATCCCACTCCATGGAAATTGGAGTTATTTATTCAATATGCAGTTACTGAGAAGCATAACAACTCCCACAGTGAGAGCCCCAAATCACAAGGTCCTTTGAGACTTCCCTGCTGTTCTCCGGATCACTCTGCCCACTTCATTCACAAACTATTTTACCGCTAAGTCAACTCAACAGGGAAAATGGTACTCTGGAAACCAGCTGAGTGGATGATTCCTACCTCAGAAGGAAACCACTATGTTTAGAGAAATTAAAGTACAACTTGGTTAGTTTTCTAACTAATTGGGAGGTGGCGGGCTCTTGGGAAATGAGCTTTGGAAGTAAGCAAGCCTGGCTTCAAATATCAGGGTATCTCCTATGGCTCTGTGATGTTGCTTACCTGGCTCTCTGAGCCTCATTTACCTTAACTGGACAATGGAGGAAGCTATTTTTAACCCCACAGGGTTGATGGGGGATTAAGTAAGATGACTTACATAGCAGCTTACGAATTTATGACCAATGCTTGGCACATAACGCTTGCTTAGTGATTGTTCATTTTTCCTCCTTTCCCTGATTCCAAGTCCAAACAGGGGTTCAGGATTGCCACTGCTCTGAATGCCCACCAGTGCCAGGAACTGTTGCTATATGCAAGACCTTGGTTACTATTTGCAATAGTCCTATAAGGGTGATATTTCTAGCCTCAGCTTTTTAAGAATTTATTTTGTTAATTTTCTTTGTTCTTTATTAAGAGATTCACATAAATTTAGGGTTTAAAATTATTTGAAAAATATATTTTTGCTTTGTAGATATCCTTTTCTTGCAGTGTCACTCTAAATTGTGAATTTAGAGTTTTTGCTACTTTATGAAATCCACCTATAGCTCGTTTGGATTACATTAGCATTTTAAAACTAACAAAAGCCCTCTATAGCCTTAGCTTTTAGATGAAGACATTGACTCTACCATCTTGAAATAATGATGTGAAAATGCTCTATTCTGTTTAAAATGTTGTATAAATTTCAGGAGTGCAGGAATTGTCTGTAGCTGGTTGACTCAGCTGGTCAGCTTCGTTACACAAAAATTGCTAGTGGTGTCTAGGGTGGTCAAAATGAAGGTGGTAGAAATAATGAACTGAACCTTGCCAACATTTTAAAAAGTTATATTGAAATATAATATACTAAAAATTTGCTTCAGCATACAGTTCAATGAATTTTCACAAACTGAACACACCTTTGTAACCAACACCCAGACAAAGAAACAGAACATGACCCACACCCAAGAAGCCCCCGGTCATGCTTTCTTCTGGTTCCTAATCTTCCAAGGATAACCACCATCCTCACCTCTTCTTTTTTTTTTTTTTGGCTGCATTGAGTCTTCGTTGCTGCATGCGGGCTTTCTCTAGTTGCGGTGAGTGGGAACTAGTCTTCGTTGCGGTGCACGGGCTTCACATTGTGGTGGCTTCTCTTGTTGCAGAGCATGGGCTCTAGGCATGCAGGCTTCAGTAGTTGCAGCACACGGGTTCAGTAGTTGTGGCTCGCGGACTCTAGAGGGCAGGGTCAGTAGTTGTGGCGCACGGGCTTAGTTGCTCTGCAGCATGTGGGATCTTCCCCGACCAGGCATCAAACCCGTGTCCCCTGCATTGGCAGGAGGATTCTTAACCACTGTGCCACCAGGGAAGTCCATCCTGGCTCCTAAACAGCACAGATTAGTGGTGCCTGTTTTTAATACTTCATATAAGTAAAATCATACAGTGTTTTCTTTTTTGTATCTGGCTTCTTTTGTTCAACGTTTATAAGATTTACCTATAATTGATGGGTGTAATTTAAGATTAGATCACTCTCAATAATGCAGAGCAGGGGTCCCCAACCCCCGGGCTGTGGACTGGTACCCGTCTGCGGCCTGTTAGGAACCAGGCCGCACAGCAGGAGGTAAGCGGTGGGCAAGCGAGCGAAGCTTCATCTGCCGCTCCCCATCGCTCCGCATCGCTCACTTTACCACCTGAACCATCTCCCCCATCGCTCGCATTACCACCTGAGCCATCCCCACACTCCCCACCACCCCATCCGTGGAAAATTTGTCTTCCATGAAACCGGTCCCTGGTGCCAGAAAAGGTTGGGGACCGCTGCTGTAGAGCACCCCATTTTATGAACATGCCACAATTTATCCACTGTATTGCTGATGGACATTTGGGTAATTTCAGTTTGAGGGTATTTGAGCATTCTGCTACATGTCTTTTGCTGACTATTTTATGCATTTCTGTTACGTACGTACCTAAGAGTAGACTTACTGAGCCCTGGGGTGATTTACGTTCAGAGTTAATGAGTACTTAACCAAGCATTTTTCCGAGGAGTTGTGTCAGTTTAGACTCCTACCAGCAGCATTCCACATCCTTGCCAATAGTCAGAATCTTCATCTTTTTCATTTTGACCATTCTGGTGATGCCTTCTCAGATTTTTACTCTTGTTCCATATACTCAAAATATTCAACTACAAGGATAAAAGACTAAAAGTGAATACAGGGAGTGTGAATTGAGGGAGCATCACAAAGACTCCATGAAAAACATGAGGGCCACGGACGTGTAATCAGCCACTGGACAGCATCATCATTATCAAATGCATGTGGACCTCACTTTAGTGCTCCATGATTCGGCCCCCTCCTCTGTGGTGCATTTAATTTAAATTTCTGTAACAGATCCTGATTTTCTATCATCCCCCATTTTGACTTCTGAATTGCATTTTCTTCCCACAACTGCTTGGGTCTCCTGGGATAGCCTTAATAAAATTTTGGATATTGGCAAAGAACAGGTAGGAGAACTTGGAGATGACTGGGCTCCAGATCCAGTAACAGGCAGTAAACATAAATATGCTCTTCAAAATGGGAAGGAAAAGGGAGGGAGGAGCTTGGGTTGTGCCCAATATGTCCCGTCTATAGGGACCACTTCCCCAGTTGATACATGGTAATAGTAATACCTTGCGTCTGTACAGCCTTTTCAATTCATAAATGTTCTGGGAATCTATGGAACACCTAGAAAGAAACAAGTCCCATGAAAGCAACAAGCTGAAGGGCTGCTGCTTAGCTGGCTTCACACTGGAACTTTCTGCAGTAGTCAGGTCAGGGCTGCCCTAAGTCAATGTGGATTTAGGTCAGTAACAGGAGGGGTAGCTTGCTGTCCTGGTTCCTCTGTTCTGTGTCGTGCCATCTGACCTTTGGGACAAGTGGAAAATGGACTTCCTTCTTGCCCCCATGACATTTCTGGTGCAACTTACAGCCCCAATCCCCCACAGCAACCCAAGGTGGTTGCAATTTTGCTACTGAATGTCCTTCAACAAATAGCTCATACTCCATAGCTCATAACAACAGCCCATACTTACTGAGTGCCCATTACCTGCTCGACAGTGTGATAAACACATTACATGCATTATTTATTTTGATTCAACTTAATCCCCAGAAAACTCAGAGTCACACAGCACATAATTCACAAGGTCCGGGGTGAATCTTGATCTGCTCCCTCCAATGTCCACTGCTCCTTCCATTTGGGCCGTGTGATCTGAGGAGGGTCTCTCTTCTCCCCTCTCCAGAATGCACCCCTGTCTGCTGATGCTTAAGATTCCACAATCTGAACTTCTTCCTTGTGTCAGAACGGGTGTTTGTGCTTGTTTGAGGCATTAATGTTCAATGAGCACATTACCAAACATTTACCCCTGAAGGGAAATGTGTTGAGAAGGAAAATGACCCTTTATAACCTGGGGGCCTCAATAATGGGCTTCTGAGAGGTCAAGGAACATGAATTGCTGGATGTTTTTCTCTGCCCTTTAGTATGTCTTAATCTACAAATATTTTTGTAGATTTCCTTTGAGGCAACTCTCTCAGACTAGCTTAGAAGGAAAGATAAGGTAGACACCAAATTATTCCCCCAATCCTAACATAACAGAACAAATGAGCCCTCTTTCATTTTTTACTTGGAGCTAAGTTTAATTATTTTATCCAACAATGTATTAATCCCCAAATGGGTACAGTGTAAGGAAACAGAACAGACACTTGAAAAGGTCTAGATAATGCACGGTTGATACAGGCGTAATGGGTCCACGCAGCCCATCGGGATACGATGGGGATGCATGCTGATTGTTGACATCAGGGGAAGCAGAGGTCCCACCACCACCCAGGTAGGGAGAACACCTCCATCTCTTGGTCTTTGGGTGAAATCCCAAACTCTTAAAAACACCAGCAATAGTAAATATTCTTTCATTCCTTTGTACACCCTGAGCGCTCATCCATAGTCAGGACTTCACCTGTGCTGTCCCTCTTACTAGAAAGCACTTCCTTCTCCTTGTTACTTGATGAACTACCTCCCCCTCCCTGGGCCTCAGTTTATATTTCAGCAAGAAATCTTTGCAAAGCCCCCGCATGTGGATAAGAGCGCAGTCCTCTTAACGACCCCCCTCACATTAACCCCATGTCCATTTTCCAGGCTGACCATGATTGTCTCTTCATGTGTCTCTACCTTTGAATATCTTGTTCACCAGGCATCCATGTCCTACACGAGGCCTGGCCCTCAGTGAGCACTAAAACATCTTTCCATTTTGAATTCACTGAATAATTTGCTAATTAAACTAGGATCATTTATTCTAACCCAATAACAGGAGATCCCCAAGCTACCTTCAACCATCTGAGATAAGCTTGCCATTCTTTTGGGTAAGGAGAGAGAAAAGAGACTTCATGGATGAAAAGAAAGCCCACACTCTCTAAGACCAAATAAATTAATTCTACTTAGCTAACAAGTAAATACAGGATGAGGAGTCAAAAAGCTCCAAAAGTCCCTCTCCTCGGCATGCGCAGAATGCATGGCCAGCTCTGAAACATCTTCTATTTTCCCAGACTGTTTTTGTTGCTTAATTGTTCAGCAAAAAAAGAAGGAAATTTGGGCACTCCTAAGTCACCCTCCCACGGAAACCTGTTTTACTAGCTGGATTTTATGTGACTGAAGAAGGCCCCAGAAGGAACTTATGGAAAAGAGCATGGGTAACAACCATACAGACTTGCAGGTCCAGAACACACACCCGGGGCTCAGAAGAGACCCTGGTTTAGGCGTTTTCCTCGTGTTCCTCTTAGAGCTGCTGTGTCATTAATTGAACTTGTATTCTGGTGCTTGTATAAAGCATTCCCTCTGTGGTTCACTCCCAGTCTTAAACCTTGCATGTGACCACATGTTAAATGTGTATTTTTATGGTCCCATAATCTCAGGACTTTTAAATCTCTGTTGCTTAAAGGCATCCAGTGAGCTGAAGCGGAAAACTCCAGAGATTTCTGATCATTTAGAAGCAGTTTATGTGCTGGTTCTAAGTGGCTTCACAGCTTTACTTCTTGCAGGGACTGGGGCAGAGCAAAGATAAGGCCCTGGCATAGAATTAACTCTTCAGGGCTTTCAAAACCAAAATCAAGAATCACTAGAAAATATGCAACCTCTTTCTATGTAAACACCTCATTAGCAGAAACCTGTATCCGCTTACTCACTGGAAACTTCCTTCTTAAGAGTTACTCCTCTGTTGCCTGTTGTGTTGTCAGTTCGTCTTCAGTACTGATTTTTTTTCCCAAGCTTTCATGGGTCTCCTTGGATAGCCTTAATGAAAGGTGAGGTATTGACAAGGAAATAAAATGAGAGAGAATTGGGCTAAGGATCCAGGAAATGGACTCCCTTCATGTCCTTGGACATGACAACTTTCTTAATAGTCTCTCGACTCACATTTCTTTTTTTTTTTAATTTCTGCAATTGCTTCTTTTTTATTGATTTTTAAAAACTGAAGTATAGTTGATTTACAATGTTGTGTTAGTTTCAGGTGTTCAGCAAAATGATTCATATATATATGAATGTATATATAAATTTATATATATATATATATAATTGAATATATGTATATTCTTTTTCAGATTCTTTTCCATTATAGGTTATTACAAAATACTGAATATAGTTCCCTGTGCTATACAGTAGGTCTTTGTTGTTTATCTGTTTTATATATAATGGTGTGTATCTGTTAATCCCAACTACTAATTTATCCCTCCCTCCCCTCCTTTCCCCTTTGGTAACCATAAGTTTGTTTTCTATGTCTGAAACGCACATTTCTTTATTCCTTTATCATTCTTTATTCTTGTAGCTGAATGTTTTGTGGATCTGGGACAAGAGCAAAAGGTAGGAAAAATGCAAAAACAAACAAACAAAAAACCCCACAGATCTGCTTCATATTCAGATTCTGTTTTTCTCCAAAATAAGCAACGTTTCTTTGGCACGGATCACAAGGGATGACAAAGCAAAAGATTATTTACAAATGTTAAGTTGATGAAAAAGACTACATCTACTTTTTTACTTCAATGCCATTCAATTACATTCTTATACCCAAAACATTTGAGATGTTTTTCCATAACACAAGTTTAATTTCTATATACATAAGCTATTGTTCTTTATGCCAAAGTGGTCGCTTTTTTTCAGAATTTTCTTTGACTTTTTTGTTTCTCTCTCTATTTTCTTCTTCTTTTTCTTGCTTGTTGTAAGACCTCCCCAACATTTTGGTCAAAGTCACTAGATTCTGCATTCAAGGACTCCACAAGAATAGATTGGAAAAGTAACATTCCTAACCACTCCACATTTCTAGCGTGGTTTTTATCTGCAGTGAAAACTCCCAACAAAGGTTTGGTTTTGGTTTTGTTATATTGTGTTTTCGTCCATTTGCTCCCTCTTTGATCTGTATTTATGCCAGCAGATCTTTTCTGATCCAAACGAACAACCTTACATATAGCCCTGTTAATTTCAGCTTGCTACATTGGCCCAAACTCGGCGGTCATGACCTTTTGGCTTTTAAGTCAATCTTAAAATCAGCTTAAGTCTGTCATCTGGAAACTGTGTTCTCTCTCAGCATTGTGTCCACAACACACTTAATAAACATACTTTCAAAATTCATCCAAACCTCTTATTACAGTTTTGGGAAGGGCAGGTCAAGAAACAAGCTTTGGCATCTACTATTATGGCTGGACTTTAAAAGATTGAGTTTTCATGGAAGCAGATCCTCAGATAGACATCAGGAAGGAATTTTAACAGTAAAAACTGCTGAGAGATGATGGAGGTGTTACATTTCCAGCACTTGAGTTCTTTAAAATTGGGAGCACTTACAATCAGGGATGGCTTCTGATGAAGTGAAGGTGAAATTAAACAACCTTGTTAGGCTTATGAAGTTGTTTTGCTTGGAATCTTGGAAAAGAAAAATGAACCCTCCTACACCAACATTTCTATTTTGTATATCCATACTTTTAAAGGAGTCAGCCCTGAAAAATACCAGTCGTGTGGGAAGTTGATTCTCATTCACATTTTTGGGGATTGCCCAGATAGGTAGGGTCTTTTCACCAGCTGGCCCCAGGCATTCCAAGAACAAGTAAGCAAAACCCTTTTCTCTTTGGTGGAGGCCCAGGTGTATCTCAGAGTCTTATAGCCCATTCCAAAGAAGTGAGTGAAATTTTGAGGTAGTTTTATTTATCTGCTTGCAATATACCTAGAATTGTACTACAAAATAAAAGTGGGTGGCCAAACGTTAATGCAAGGAATTGCCCATCATAACACTCCCCTTCTCTTCCTTAGGGTGTAACTCACTTTGATGGGTATTAGCATAAAGCTTATGTTTTTGACACTTGTGTAACATGGAAGCTTTCTTTCAATATTGTCTGTACTTATTAGGTGTCTTGGTCTTGAAGTATAAATTATTATGCTCTGCTGTATTCATGGGATGTAAGTAAAATACATTCATGCACAAAAGAATTCACTTAGCACCTGTTTCTATGTTTTTAAGTAACTGAAATCCAATAAGAACCTTCAGGAATTACCACACCTGTCTTTCAAGTACATTTACTATGTGTACACATTTGTAACTGTCACATGCTCGTGGCATTTATAACTTTTGGTAAATAGTGAGAGAAAGGAATTCAGTGAGGCAATGAATGAGTAATTATGAACAATACTCTAAATCTCAAGAAAAGGAAATTTTGGATTTCATGTTAAATATTGAATCTTCTCTAGAGAGGAATTGCTTCTTTCTCATATAAATCTAATACAGGTAGATCTCAGAGATAATGTGGGTTCAGTTGCAAAACACAGCAATAAAGTGAATATCACAATAAAACAAGTCACAAAAATTTTTTGGTTTCCCAGTGCATATAAAAGTTATGTGTACGCTATACCATAGTCCATTAAGTGTGCAATAGAATTATGACTAAAAAAAGAATACCTTAATTAAAATATACTTCATTGCTAAGAAATGCTAATCGTCAACTGAGCCTTCAGCAAGTCGTAGTAGTAACATCAAAGATCACTGATCACAAATCACCATAAGAAATATAATAATAATAAAAAAGTTTGAAACATTGTAAGAATTACCAAAGTGTGACACAAAGACACAAAGTGAGCAAATGCTATTGGAAAAATGGCACCAATAAACTTGCTCAACACAGGGTTGCCACAAAAATTCAATTTGTAAAAAACACAATATCTGCAAAGTGCAATAAGGTAAAGTGTAATAAAACAAAGCATTCTTAGGGATAGTCGGGGAGTTTGGGATCGACATGTACACACTGCTATATTTAAAATGGATAACCAACAAGGACCTACTGTATGGCACAGGGGACTCTGCCCAATGTTATGTGGTAGCCTGGAAGGGAGGGGAGTTTGGGGGAGAATGGATACATGTATGTGTACAGCTGAGTTCCTTTGCTGTGCACCTGAAACTGTCACAACATTGTTAATCGACTACTCCAATATAAAATTAGAAGTTAAAAAATAAAGCAAAAAAAAAAAGTATTCCTGCAGTTGTTTAAGGCAAGAATCATCAGTTAAAATTAGTAGGGGACAGTATGATGAGAAACAGGATTTTTACGTAGTCTCAAAGTATCTTCCCACAGAATACTTATTAATTATAGTGGAGAAACCTAGCAGACACCACCTTAACCAAGAGATCAAAGTTAACAACATCACTAATGAGATATCAACATCATGTGCCTCCTGATACAGTGCACTGAGAAGGACACAAGATCACTTCTGTGGTTTTCCTACTAAAAGTGCGTGACCTGAAAAGAATCACAAGGAAACATCAGACAAACCCAAACTGAAGAAACTTTTACAAAGTAACCAACCCAAACTCTTTAAAGTTCAGGTCACAAAGGACAGAAAGACTGAGGAAATGTTTCTGATTAGAGGAGAATAGCAGAGATAAAAACTAAATGTAACATTCAAACTTAGATTAGATTCTGGACCAGAAAAAAGACACTAGTTGGACAATTGGTGAAGTTTAAATAAGGTCGACAGTTTAGACAATAGGATAGTATCAATGTTAATTTATTGATTATACTGTGATTATAAAAAATATGAACATTTGGAGAGTCTGGATGAGAACATACTAAAATTATTTATATTATATCTAACTTTTTTATAACTCTGAAATTATTTCAAAATGAAAAGTTAAAACACATAAAAATTAAAGCCAAAAAACATGAATAAATATATTCACATGTTACTGACGAATTGCTAAGGAAAAAAAAAGACAATGATTAAAAGATCTAAAAGTTTGAGAGCTACTGGTTTAGATGATATATAAGATCTCTTTACATGCTAAGGTTTTACAAGTCCATGAATTATGAAACTTAGAAAACCAGATGTGTTGAGAGCAATTGTTTTAAGAAAATCTACTTCTAACTGAACTGTGAGAGTGAGAATTTATTTGATTTTCTTACATCTTTATGTTCATACCAGGTATACAGGATCAGCTAACACTTTCATAAGAGACATTGAAATAAATTTGCTTCTTGTCTTTTCCACTAGTGGAGATATATATACATATGTGTATCATTAACACATCTTATTCTAGAAAATGCATGAAGCTGGTAATCCAAATTATCCATACTCATTCCAACCTAGACTGGCCTGACACCCAGCTTCCTCTGCTCACAGCTGGAGTGTTCACAGATTGAAATTTTCATTTCAATTCCCCTCAAATGTTCAGGAGATACAGCTGCTGCTAGGGGTGCAGAAAATAACATATAATATATTCTGTGGGACAGTTTAAATATAACCTGATCGTTGTGCCTCTGTGTTGATTTTTTTAAATAATGACATTTACTTTATTTGGCAATGTCCACACTCTAAAATGAAGGTAGAAAAGTATATTTGAATTTGGAAACAAATTTGCTGGCTAAGATTAGCCTCAGGAATTTCTTATCATCCTTGATTTCTAGGCTTAAAAATGTTCTTTTCGGGAAGTATTCTGTGCTGTTTTTACCAAGGGTACACTCTTCTCCTGCAGATTCCCATAATAGTGGGAACAGACCAGAGACAGCGTTGTGTGGTTCTGGCTCTTTCTTTTTCTCTGTCTCTTACCAAACTGCCTCAATTTCCTTAACTGTAAATAGCAGAGATTGGGAAAGGAAGGGTTCTTAAACCTTGTATTAGGGACTTCCCTTGTGGCAAAGCGGTTAAGAATCCATTTGCCAATGCAGAGGACACAAGTTCGATCCCTGGTCTGGGAAGATCCCCCATGCCGCGAAGCAACTAAGCCTGCAGACCACAACTACTGAGCCCACATGCCACGCTACTGAAAGCCACACACCTAGAGCCCGTGCTCCGCAACAAGCCACCACAATGAGAAACCCACGCACCACAACGAAGAGTAGCCCCCACTCACGGCAACTAGAGAAAGCCTGTGCGCAGCAATGAAGACCCAAAGCAACCAAAAATAAATAAATAAATAAGTAAATTTTTTAAAAAAACTTGTATTATGGACTTCTTTAGCAGTCTGATGAAACCTATGACCTCTCTCACAATAACATTTTTAAGTGGATAAAAGAAAATACATACAATTACAAAAAACTAATTACATAAAATACAGCGTTCAAAATAATTTTAAATGTGTGATATAATAATATATGTATATTCTTTAGTAACTCATTAAATAATATCTAGTATTAGATCCAATAACCCCTATAATTTCAAAGACACGAAGAGCATAAATGGTATCTTGAGATAATCTGCAACAGATTAATGTGATATAAAGACCTCTTTGATTTCTACTGTGTCCAAATCAAGGATACAAGTAATGGCCCTGTGGTTTGTTGCCCATATTTGAAGTGGGAAGAAACAGTAAATTTCAATTAGAGGTTAGTGAAAACAAAAATGTAATTATGTTCCCATCCAAGTTCACAGATCCCCTGGATTCTCTCCAAGGATCCTTGGTTATGAACCTCTGGACCAGATGACCCCCAGGTTCTCTTCTCGCCCTGTGAGTCTGTCATTTCTGTAATCTCCTCCAGCCAGGCACCTTGAGGGGGACCCTTGTCAACCATGTGTATGTGTGTGAGACTCTCTGGGGACTCAAGTTTGATGAGATATCAAAATATTTCATTTGCAAGTCTTGGCTGCTGTACAGCACTTAGCAAAGCAGAGCCAGTTTTGCTATTTGAGATTGGTCCACATCAGGTTCATTTGTCTAGCATTTCACAGAATATTTTCCCACATTTGTCCAACTGCAGTTTGAAGGCTGTAACTGACAATATAAATGTGCCCTAAGGTAGAAAGTCTGACCCCATTTCCCTGAGTGATCTCCAGGGTTGGCCATTACCATGCAGATGCCCAGAGTCAAGGGATCTCCATGGATCTGCTAATTATCCCCCAGGCTTTTCCACCAGCAATAAAAATCCCATTTGTGGCAGCTTGTTTGCAGAACAGCCCCATTTCCACAGTGGTGGCATTAATTAGCAAAACCTGTGCAAATGACCAGAGTTTATAGGTTTTAAAAAGAGAGAAAGAAAGGACCCTGAGTCACTTCTAAATATTCTTATAAACTCCCCCATAGCAACCAGGGACTAAAAGCCCACTTGTCTAGATGCTGTGATTTTTCATGTCTGTAGCCCTAAGTAGGAATTCATCGAGACCTCAGGTTCCCGTTAGAGTAATGGCTTTGGAGAACCTGAATGCAGAAAGATGGTGAATTTCTCAGATAATCAATCACCATTTCCTGATGGCCTAGTGGCACCTCACATTGGGGCTGGAAGGATCCTGGATAGTCCATTCTTGAAGGCAAAGCCCTTGCCCAGTGGGGTGCTCTAGAAACAAACCATCTCTCCAGGGTTCCATGAGTTATTCCAGATGATGATGTTGGGGTATGAGGACTGTAGAGTGATGAGAGGTGTCTCCACCCTCCAACCTGGAAAGATACACAATCTTTAACCTCAGAGACATCGGATAAACCCACACAAAGATGGTGGCTGACGGAGGAAAAAGAATGAACAGGAAACATTTGTTTCGATGATTTTATCAAGTCTGTGTTTTGGAGCAGTTTTGGGTTTTTGTTTGTTTTTGTTTTTAAGTTAAGTAGCCCTATTTCCTACTTAACAGTTTATCCACAAGGAGAAAATAGTCTGTCCTCCTCTCAAAACTCAGGACTTAATCACTTTCTAAGCAAGTGTGACTCTAACTTTCCTTCTGAAGGGTTAAACAAATGGATAAAGGGTAATAAATCTTCCCTCTTCACTTTCAATGAGTTTCAGAATGTTTTCCTCCCTAATTCCTACCCTGAGCCAACAATCACTGCTGACTTTAGCTAAGAATTCTATTTTTTAATTTTTTTTATAGCTGCAATGTGAGTTTCCCATGCAGTTTTTATTAACTGTGTTTCATTGCAAGGCCTTGCAAACAAAAATGGCCCTTATTTTTATTTGAAGAAGTCTATTTCAGTGACAATCTAGCCTCAGGGCAGCTATATGTCAATCTCTTTGCTTTTTTTCCCTGTTGAAACAAGCATGGGAAAGTTGCAAGACAAATGTCATACAGGGCAGGGCTGAAGCAAGCAGCATACCAACCCTCATCTTTGGCCAGCTCAAGACCAGAAAGTATTATAAAAGAAAACTCAATGAAGGGATGATCCAATGGTATAAGGTGGAAGGAAACCCTTGTACATCTACCAGCTTTCATTCCCAATAGATGGAAGACCTTAAATTCTCACCACTTGTCAACTTTTCCCAGAGATGACATTATTTGGGATTACGCTGGGAGGCTGGAGTATAATATTTATAATAAGAAGCATGTCTTCTTAAAAAGGCAATAGGAGCTTAAGTGCCTGTTGTTTCTGGGCTACCACCCCAGGGCTTCCTGAACTATTTCCTCACTGCGATTCCTGAGATAAAACTGAGTCCTTCAGAGATAGGCACCTGGAAGTCTAAAGTAGGAATTACTGGGGATCAAACCCCAGCACCTCACACTGCAAAGTGGTGATCTGGCTGCTGGGTCAGTCTGTAGGTATGAACACCCAAGGCCAGCTTCCCCAGACACACACAAGCTTATTATCTGAAACCTCGGCTGCTTGACTGAAAACAGTATTTGAAATGCCAACCCCTAAAGCTAAATTGTGAAAACAAGTGGGAAAAAACTGTATCGGGGTGGGGAGGAGATGAATGTCTTTGAATGAGCCTGGCATTGTCCCAGATCTCTACGTCTTTACATTATTTCACTAAGCCTTCTCATCAACACTATCAAGTAGGCTTTATTTTCACCATTTTATATATGAAGATGAGGTTGGCAAGAAAATTAGTAGTCAAATAAACAGTAATATAAATTATCATGTGCTTTCTTTATCTGGCACAATTAGAGAAAAGAACCCTTTCTCTTTTTCCCAAGAGAAAGCTGGAAGGAACTCTAGAGACCATTTGGTCTTACTTCTCATTTTTCAGCTGATGGGTAATAGAAGAGGGACAGATCTGGTCCACAGTCTGTTTTTGTAAATAAAGTTTTATTGGAATGTGGCCACACTTGTTCATGTATATATTGTCTATGCTTTTGTATTACACAGTCAGAGTAACTGCAATTAAGATCACATGGCCTGCAAAACCTAAAGTATGTACTATGTGGCCCTTTACAGAAAGAGTTTGCCAGCTCCTTCTAGAGATCAAGTTGCTCTTAATAATATTGAGTTTTCCAATCCATGAGTATGGCATATTTCTCCATTTATTTAGGTTGTCTCTCCCTGCAATGTTTTGTATTTTTAAATGTGCAAGTCTTGCACATCTTTGCTAGAAATAAATTGTGGTGTGTTATGCTTTTTGATGCAATGATATTTTTATTTTGTATTTCAATTGTTTGCTATTGAATATACAAATACAATTGATTTTGCATATCAACTTTGAATACTAAAACCTTGTTGAATTTAGTATTAGTTGTAGCAGATTTTTATAGATTCCTTAGGATTGTCTACATAGATAAAAGTGCCATCTGTAAATAAAGAGTTGTATTCTCCCCTTCTGGGACTTCCCTGGTGGTCCAGTGGGTAAAACTCTGTGCTCCCAATGCAGGTGGCCTGGACTCGACCCTTGGTCGGGGAACTAGATCCCACACGCATGCCACAACTAAGAACTCTGCATGCTGCAATGAAGGAGTCCGCATGCTGCAACAAAGATCTCACGTGCAGTAAATAAAGATCCCACGTGCTGCAACTAAAGATCCCACGTGCTGCAACATAGATCCCACGTGCCACAACTAAGACCCAGCACAGCCTAAATAAATAAATAAATAAACATGTTTAAAAAAATCTTGTCATTTCCATGGAAACCCTGGGCTACTTTGGAGTCCAGGCAACATTAAAAAAAAAAAAAGGAGTTGTGTTCTCCCTTTCGAACTTTATGCTGGTTTTTCTTTTTTCTTGCCTTATTGGACTGGTGTGACCTCCAGTACAATGTCAGTGGAAGGGGTAAGAGTGGACATCCTTGTCTTTTTCATGATTTTAAGGGGAAATCCTTCAATAGTCACCATTAAGTATGATGTTCGCTGTTGCTTTTTTCTTGGACTTTAAAGTCTTTCGCCCTTTCATTTATTTGTACCTTTTTACAGAATGACTTTTTGACAGAATGAATTAGAAAATAAAAAGCCTAAGCAATCGGAGATGGGAATGTTTGCTAATTGAGTCCTGCCCCGTGTTCAGATTGGCTAGTTGGCCTGTTTGATAGGAAGAGAGGGAGATGGAAGGTCAGAGAGAAAGTAGTACAAAGATCCCTCTTCCAGCACTGTTGATCTTTTGAGAGAAAATCTTGAGTAAGAGTGTAGAATGGCACAAATGCTTTGGAAAACTGCCCTCTGACCCAACAATTTCCCTCTAGGTATATATACAAGGGAAATACGTGCATGTGTCAACAAAAGACTTGTACACGAACTTTCATGCCAGCTTCATGTATCATGCCAAAAAGTAGAGACAACCTACATGTCCATCAGTGAGAATGGATTTTAAAAGTTGTGGTGTGAGAATGGATTTTAAAAGTTGTGGTGTCTTCATACAATGGAATACTTCTCAGAGATAAAAAGGAACAAACTCCTGGTACAGTAATGTGGGAAAATCTCAAGACCATTATATCAAGTGAAAGAAGGTAGACTCAAAAGGTACATACTGTTTGGTTCCATGTAGATAAAGTTATAGAACAGATGAAACTAATCAATAGTGATAAAAATCAGAACAGTTGTTAGTTGTAGTGGGCAGAGAAGCAGGGATTGACTAGAAAGGGAAAAAAAGGACTTTATGGGGAGATGAAAATGTTCTAAATCTTGAGTGGTGGTGAATCCATGGGAATATATATTTATCAGAACTCAGACTATATACTTAAGGTCTGTACATTTCACTGAATGTAAATTAATCCTCAAGAAAAAATAAATTTAGAAAAAGCAAACCTGCAGGGAAAGGGCAGAGCACTAATGAATAAGTCTTTGACAATGCAATTTCAGACACTTGGACCCTGGGTACAAAGAGGCTCTGCTGGGGGACAAGTGACAGCACTAAGGAACAGCTTTGTGAGTGGGGTCAGACCCCACAGTCTCTACTAACAGACATCCCGCAACCAATAAACATACAAACTAAGCAAAAGCAATGTGTGTGCCAAACAAATGAAGCTTCAAGACAAGTTCCATAGATCTTTTTCCAACTGATTTGCAGGTCCCTGGCCCTCCTACTCAGAAATTCAGGGGCTACCAGTGTGAACCTCAAATCACTTAGGCAGTCAGCCATCCAGACTCAGCCCCCTCCCCCATGCATTTGCAAGCACTTGTCTACCTTCTCAACTTCCTAGATTCACTAGTATGCCCCATGCACTGTTCTAAATCACTGGACTAAGTGATTAAATGAGTAAAGATAGTCCAAGTAACACAGTTACAACAGTAAAGATAGTCCAAGTAACACAGTTACAACAGTGCTGGAGTCATAGCAAATGCCCAAGAAACATCAGATACCATTGCAGCTTCCATTTCTGCCTCTTTCTCTAGTTCTCCTTCAGCCCCACTGGATCCAAAGGGGCACTTGGGCAACAGTCGTGGATATGTTTTCTTGACTTTTTCAGAATTTCTGAATGAACTATAGGAGCCTCCCCAAGAGATAAGAGACCAGAGAGTAGAGTTTTTCTCTCTGAGGGCCTAAATGCTCAGCCAGGTTCACCCTACCCTAGAACTTCAGGGAGCTCTTGAACACCAATACTTTATACTTAAGCAAATTGAGGCTTAAGACAGTAAAATGGGTTTCACCAAGCTTCCCAAACTGTCAGAACTGTGTTAGGACTTTGCACCTTGCTGTCTTGCTCCCTAGGACTGACAGGCAGACATGGCATCCAGCAGGTGCTCAGTAAATGCCTTTATGAAATATGTACTGGGTGGGGGGAGAAAGTTGTCTCCTTTCCAAGGTAGTGAGAAGTTCAAAACTTACTGTAATAAATGTGCATGTTCTAGACAAATTAAATAGTGTTGAATCCTGAGGATTTTCTTTGATTTTTTACAACCAGATTTTGTTTTTCTTCCAGGTGAGAATACACTTTATTTTCCTGGGTTACACGGGGAGTCTTAGGCAACTGAGTTGAAATATCTACTTTAATTTCTAGTCCAGGAAAGGCGGTGTAACAGAAGGAGGAAAGCAGAGACTCAGGAGCTAAATCACCCTAACTTCTGAGTTACTTACAAACCACTCCACATCTCTGGATCATACCTGCCTGCACTGCAAGGTTATGGTGGGAGCCTCAGACCGTGCCTAGCAGAATGTTGGACACATAACCGGATCTCAACAAACACAGTAGAGCTTTTCCTTTCTCTAGGTCTATGGGATCACTGGCTCTGAGCCCCACCACCCATAGCCCATCACCCCCTGCCCATTCCAAATCTCTCCCCGGGTCATTGGTTCAGAAACAGAGTAGATCATGAGGGCTGTCTTAAGCAAAGCAATGAAGTCACATTCAGGTCCAGCTTTAACTCAGGCCGTGAGGAACTGGAGAAGAGGAACGTTTCAAGGATCAAGAACAAGACAACAAAAGAGGAGATGGGCACCCTGAGCTCCAAACTTCAAACCTTAGACCAAGTCACGATTCCAAAACAGCCTCAAACTGGGGCACAACAAAACATTATGTAACCAGAAGGCTCCTTTATTTATTCCATTGGCAAACATTTCCTGCTTGGTTTTGTATAAACATGGGTGCAGAATTTCCTAGCAGTTGTATCTTCTGTCGGGACAGCTAGCATTACCCTGTTTGGTTCGGAGGGTTGACCTCATTGTTTCAGCAGCTCTCTTCTCCCCCTCACACCAGACAATTTGGTGAACTGGCTCCATGCAGGGATGGAGGTTTGGGTTAAATGCTTCTGGGTTAACAACACAATCAGACTGAGTTGTCCCAAAGTAGCATCAGCAACATGAAAGAAACACTTCTGCTCGAGGACGTGGAGCTCAAAGAGTTGCTCAGCTTTCCTGAAAGGTGGAAAGAAGGCCAAGATGCATGAGGGCTTAACCCAGGTGGGGCTGGTCTTGGTAAGACCACGTGTACATGAGAGAACTTGGCATGTTCCAGGAGCTCTTCTAAGAACTTCACACAGTTTAAATCATTCCATGCACGCCCACAATCCTATAAGAGACACACTATTTCATAAGCACACCTTAGAGATGTCATGGGTTCAGTTCCAGACCACCATAATAAAGCAAATATCGCAATGAAGTGAGTCACACAAATCTTTTAGTTTCCCAGGGGATGTAAAAGTTATGTTTACACTAATACTGTAGCCTATTAAGTGTGCAATAGCATCATGTCTAAAAAAATGAACATACCTTCCTTAAAAAATACCTCATTGTTAAAAAAATGCTAACCATCCACTGAGGCTTCAGTGAGTCATAGTAGTAACATCAAAGATCACTGATCACAGAAAGAGAAAAACAAATATCGTATTATATCTCTTTTATGTGGAATCTAGAAAAATTATACAGATGAACTTATTTGCAAAGCAGAAATAGAGACACAGACGTAAAGAGTGACATATATACACTACCAAATGTAAAATATATAGCTAGTGGGAAGCAGCCGCATAGCACAAGGAGATCAGTTCGGTGCTTTGTGACCACTTAGAGGGGTGGGATAGGGAGGGTGGGAGGGAGACGAAAGAGGGAGGAGATATGGGGATATGTATAGCTGATTCACTTTGTTATAAAGCAGACACTAACACACCATTGTAAAGCAATTATACTCCAATAAAGATGTTAAAAAAGAAAAAAAAAAGAATGGACTTATGGAAATGAAGGGGGGAGGGGGGAATGAATTGGGAGACTGGGATTGACATATATACACTACTATGTATAAAATAGATAACTAATGAGAACCTACTGTATAGCACAGGGAACTCTACTCAATGCTCTGTGGTGACTTAAATGGGAAGGAAATCCAAAAAAGAGGGGATATATGTATACGTATAGCTGATTCACTTTCCTGTACAGCAGAAACTAACACAACATTGTAAAGCAACTATACTCCAATAAAAATTAATTAAAAAGAAAGATCGCTGATCACAGATCACCATGACAAATAGAATGATAATGAACAGCTTTAAGATATTGCGAGGATTACCAAAATGTGACACAAAGACACAAAGTGAGCAGATGCTGTTGGAAAAGTGGTGCCGATAGAGTTGCTCGACGCAGAGTTGCCACAAACCTTCCATTTGTAAAAAATGTAGCATCTGCGAAGTGCACTAAAATGAAGCACAATAAAAGGAGGTATACCTTTATTTGCATTTTACAGATGAGGAGAGTGAGGCACAGGGATCAAGATGACAAGGTTAATAAAGGGTAGAGTCCATATTCAAATCCAGACAGGTGAGCTCTGGGCTCTGTGGTCTTATCCACTCGCTACACCACACCACTCGAAATACAGTTTCCAGGAAAAATAAAGTGGAACAGATTTGAATATGTCTCCCATGGCACCCCAGCTCCCTGCCTCAGCCAACATGTTCCTTGCACACAATAAACATGTATTGAGAGACACATGTCCTGGGCTATGTCCTAGGAATTCAGAGCTAAATAGGCCATGGATCTTGTTCTCTAAACCGGTACATTCACCACTAGCCACATTTAACAAAATTAAATTAAATTTAATTTAATTTAAATTTATTTCCTCCACTGCACTAGCCATATTTCAGATACTGAATAGCCACATGTGGCTAATGGCTAGTGTATTGGACAATGTAGATACAGAACATTTCCATCACTGCAGGAAGTTCTATTAGAGAGCAATGTTCTAGACTCTGCTATTCAAAGAGTGTTCCCTAGACCTGCAGCATCAACATCACCCAGGATATTGCTGGAAATGCAGAGTCTCAGCCCTGCCTCAGCCCTACTGGATCAGAATCTTCATTTTAACAAGATTCCTAGGAGACTCATGTGTACCTTAGACTTTGAGAAGCACTTCAGTCTAGAAACTTTTTTCTGCCCTACTACTGGAAGTTAGATGAGCTAAGGCTGGAAACTCAATTGAATGCAGGAGCCAGAGTGTTCTCAGGAGCTCACAGCAAAAGTGTCCTGATGGGAATTGCTATCATCATGGCCCTTGGATTAGAAAATAGCACACTTGGAGCTTATGTCAAGGAAGGGGCAATAGGCTGTTTGGGGGCAGTGGTGGAGGGGGGCAAGAAGAGGGCAGAGATAGCAAAACTGTACATAAACATAAATATCAATGACAGCCAGCAATAATAATCATAAGCAACATTATTGAATGTGTACTATGGGCTCGATACTTGTGGTCAACATGGAAATGCACCCCACAGACCCCTGTTCAGGAAGGGCTTGCTGTCCAGCTGCAGGGTATGCATTCTGCACACAGCCTCCAGCTGTCAGCTCCTTCAGGGTCTGCCTCAGTCACAGGGTCCCCAAGCCCAAACCATGCCCCATTTTGGGCAGCCTACATCAAATGAATGGTCTAGAAAGAAATTTGAAGGCTTGCTCATCTTGACCCAACTCAGGAAGAGCTCTGGAAGGCTATTCTAGCTTCAGGGCTCATGCCTGGTTGGCTGAGGCTTTGTCACAGTTTCCACAGATTGACTTCTTCTTTTTCCCAATCCTTAATAAACATCTTGCATCCCAAACACTGTACCAGTGTCTGCTTCCAAGACGCCAAGAAATATTCATTCATAAGAGTCAATAGTTATAGTAAGCACTGAGATCCAATCTGTTCATCTGATAAAAGTCTCATTTTATTTTTAAAAAGAAGAAATGAGAGAAAAGATGGAGGAAGGAAGGAAGGAGGGAAGGAAGGAAGGAAGGGAAGAAGGAAGGAAGGAAATTAATGGCAGTTAAATACTTCCTGAGATTCACAACACATTACCATAGGTCCCAAGAAAATCAAATTTGTGACACTTTGGGACCATTATGGAAGTAGTAGCCAGTGGTCAAGTGAGCACCAGCCTGGATGAGGAAGAGAGAAATAGAAACGTCTCCCCTCTGCTCTCATACTGCTAACAGTCTTTCAGGTTCTACAAGAGGAGTGGAAGAAGTAGGGCATAAGGGAGAGACTCAGGGCAAGTTGGAACATGAATCTCAGTAAGGTCTGACTGGGTTTCCAGAAGTTTCTTTGTTTCTCTCTTTCAACTTATGGAACCATCTTTTTATAAGAAGTAATAGTAAGGAATACTATTGATCTTTTACTATGTGACAAGCAAGTGTGCTAAGAGCTATATGTGTATTATATCAATTATCACTCAAACAACACTAGGTTCGTGAGGCAGATGTTATTGGTGAACAAATACTCATTCTGCCTGCCTCTTTCCATGGGAAAAGCATAATTACCCAGCCCTTCAATGTTGAACTTGGCCCTATGACTTATTTGACCAACGAAATATGAATTTATGCAAGTGGAGGCTCTGACTGGGATTGTTCAATGGTTTGGCTCCCTCTCTTATGCTCCTAACATCCCCCTCACAGAACTACTTCCTTTTCAGCCTGGTACCTGTGAAGTAGAACTGAACTCACCTTTCAGCCTAGAACAAGCTGCACATTTGACCTATAGACTCTTGAGGAAGAAAATAATATTTCTGGTCATAAACCACTAAGACTGCAGAGGGAGCTGTTTGTCACACAGTACTATTGAAGTAAAAGCTAACTAATACAGACCTGGTGTACTTGTACTTATTTTCAGATGAGGAAATTCAGGTACAGAAAAGTTAAGTGACTTGAACAAGTTCACACAGATAAATTAGTGGAGAAGTTGAAATTTAAACCAAGCAATAAAACTCAAACAGCGTTATTAATCCCTGCTTTATAATGCATATTCAATGTTAGAGATAAATACTGTGATGTCATTCTATGTGAAATGTTAAGAGATCTTTGAATTCCACCTCCAACCCAGATTCAGTTATTTTATTTCCTAGGTCTTTTTAAGCATTCTTAGATGGTAGTGTCTATGAATAGGCCCAACATTTAACGTATGATTACTGTGAATATTGTAACCAAAGAAATGACACTAAAATGTCCAATCGTTGGTTCAGGATATATGCACATTATTTCCATTTTCATAAGACAGTGAGTTATTATTGAAAAATACCTGATTTTCTTATCAATGGAAAACTGAGGGCAATTCCAACAGCAAAAGAGATGAGGAACAGGTTAGAACAGGCATATCTCTAAGCCTGTGTGCTTTAAGAGATGTAAGCCTTTAAGAGAAAAAAATATAAATGAGGAATGGTAACTTGCATTTAATTACAGTTTTAATTGAAATAATTAATTATATGTTTTCTTTTTAATTTAAAAAAATAGGGATCACAAAAATCTTACCCCTTATTACTTCATACTCACAATCAAGTTTTCCTACATAATATTGAACTGTATACAATTAAGTCAAATGATTTATGTCAAACCTCCCCGGCCCCCCCCCCTTTTTTTTTTTTTTTTCTTCATTTACTGAATTTAGACCACAAGAAATTCTTGAACCTTCCTGGGAAATTTCAAGACCCCAACAGATCTTCCACACACACCCTTCCTCAGGACAACTCCATCCATCATCCCCTGCCACTGCGGCTGCTTTCACAGCCCTTAGAGAAGATAAACTTGTGACCCAAGCTGGGAAGTTGGGACTGACTCACGCTGAGAAATGGAGCAGTGTAGAGGGCATCTGGTACTTTAATTTATTCCTTCAGACTTCCCACTGCCCTTACCAGAAGCTTATTGCCACAGTCCTTCGGGCTTTTTCAACTCAAACCCTTTATACACCTCGCTAGAGATGCATAACTATAAAAGTTCCACACCATTAGTTCAGATTCTTTCCAGACCCTTTCAGAAGGTCTGCCCTAAAGTCTGACATGCAGTAAATGACCTCAAAGGGAACATGCCACAAAATACTTACTGGAAAGATGATCTAGGATGGAAGAGGCATAACAAGGAAAGGCATTTTAAGATTCTGCCTCTAATTGTCTGAAATGCATTTTACCTCTTTTAGCCTATGAATGCCACGAACAAAGTGGCGATACCAATATTGTTCCCATTACCTCCATGCTGGAAGAACAAATTGCTCTTTTGTGGCTCTCCAGAGGGTCTTCCATCAGTGGCTTCCAAAAGACATCTGAAAAGGGAAGAAAGCATATTACAGCTGCAAAGTAAAATAAAGCGCCTGCCAGTTTTATATACTCAATACGAGGTCTGCTGTAAGCCCAGCCCTGCGCAAGGCATGATGGGAAGTGCACAGTAATGATGAACCCCTCATCCCTTCCTTCAAGATGCTCACAAACCGGGTATTTTTTCAGCAAATAACTGTGAGCAACAAGATTAAGATGTGTCCCTGTCCCTGAGAAAGAATACGAGGGTCAATCCATCAATTACCCTGATTTCCGGGACTTCACTCACAGTCTATAAGGGGAGAGAAAACTGACACTAAATAATTCTAATAAATAAAACAGAAAGTGATACATGCCTAGGAGAGACTCAGATAGTGGACAATAAGGAGTTAAGGAGAATGGAAGTTACTTAGAGGTAAGGGGGGAATTGATTGAGGAAGATTTTGAGTGGGTCTTTTTCTTTTTTTAATTAATTTTTATTGGTGTATTGTTGATTTACAGTGTTGTGTTAGTTTCAGGTGTACAGCAAAGTGAATCAATTATACATATACATATATCTACTCTTTTTTAGATTCTATTCCCATATAAGTCATCACAGAGTATTGAGTAGAGTTTCCTGTGTGAGTCTTAAAAGACAGGATTTGGACATATGCAGATGGAAAGAGGGTAAACTAAACAGAAGAGAATTCTATTCATACGAGCAGAGGATACAAAGTGGGGAAACAGAGAGAGTATATGGAAATAACAGTTCCCTTTCACTCAACTGTTGGGGACATAGTGGACACAAATGGGAAATAAGATGGAAAAGTAAGTTGGGAGGAGATTTCAGAGGGCCATGACTAGGAGGCTCAGGAAATTGGCATTTATTCAAAATCTCTTCTGCTGAGTTCTGGGTGTTAGGAATACAGAATGGGCAATGATCCGGGATACTCTCTGGTGTGACCAGAGCAGACTGCTTTTATCTAGTTGACCTACTAGACTTTCTGGGCAAGATTTCATTCGGGAGACCACATACAAAACCACTACTGTCAGCAAATTCAATCTGTGCAAGGATTAAAAAGGGTCAGGTGAGGGGCTTCCCTGGTGGTGCAGTGGTTGGGAGTCTGCCTGCTAATGCAGGGGACACGGGTTCGAGCCCTGGTCTGGGAAGATCCCACATGCCGCGGAGCAACTAAGCCCGTGAGCCACAACTACTGAGCCTGCGCGTCTGGAGCCTGTGCTCCGCAGCAGGAGAGGCCACGATAGTGAGGGGCCCGCGCACCGCGATGAAGAGCAGCCCCCACTTGCCACAACTGGGGAAAGCCCTCGCACAGAAAGGAAGACCTAACACAGCCATAAATAATAAAAATATAACAGAAAAAAAAAAGGGTCAGGTGAGTCAGAAGATCAGATGCCAAAAGATGAATCTGGTAGTAGCAGCGTGTATGATGGCTTCAAGGGAGGGGAGTGTCAACTTGGGAAGATGGATTAAGAGGTTATTGCAGCATCCCCAGGTAGAGGTACTGGGGGCCTAAACTTAAGTCCAGCAGCGTGGGAGAGGAGATTGGGCACTTACCAGTAGTACAAAGAGGTCAACCTTCTGGGCCTTGGAAGCAAGCAGAATACAAAGGGAAGTCAAGGGTTTTGAGCCTGGAAGATAAGATGCTTTCGCAGAAATAGAGGACACCGAACAGAAGACAAGTTTGGAAATTGAAAAGCCAAGTTAGGGAAATAGTATTAAGATTGAGGTTCTGGCGAGATTTCCAGAGGGCAAATAACTTGGTGGGAATGTCTTGCAAGCAGTTGAGGGAAAAAAATCTCTCTGGATAAACACACACATAAGAGATGAGCACGTTAAACAGTTAATCGTATACAGGAGGGTATTTTTTTAATAAAGTGTAAATGTTTATTACATGCCAGACTCTGCTTAACTATTTGCTTCCCAGATATGTCAGGTGCACAAGGTATGGCCCTGGACCCTTTGTTCTTCCTGCTCCTTATTCTCCTACTCAGAGATCTCACTTACTATCAGCTTGAAAAATCCACATTCCATATTTGTCTCCAGCCCTATAGCTCCAGCTACCTGCTAAAGACAGCCACCTGACATGGGCATCCCAACCCAATCAAGGCAAGGATAGGCTCGTCCCCTTCTCTCCCCTTTAACTGGTGTTTCCTCCAAATCTCCCTATTTCTTTGAACAGGAACTTCAAACTGTGGTGCCTCAGACCTCCCCATGCTCATGACACAGTCATCCTAGAATAGCACTTTATAACATGATGTGCCCCTGCTCAAAGCCTTCGGGCTCCTTAATATGGACAGAATAAAAGCCAAGGTTCTCAACTGAGGTTTCAAGGCCATCCCCGGGTCCATCCCAAATTACCTTTCCAATTGCAGTGCCCACTGTCTCTCTGCCCAAACCTCCTCCAAGGAGACATCCTGCACGTGACTCTCAAGCATGCTCACCTTGATGCCTTCCCACCCTCTCAAGGAGATTGGCAATCCTTCCTTCTGCCAGGCATTATCCTGCTCCAGTTTTTTCTTCATCTGACCCATCCCATCCCCTGAGCCTTGGAAAAATCCCATCTGGTCCTGAACATCTTGTCCATTCCAGGCTAGAGGTGGTGCTTCCTCTACACTCACTAAAAAGCCAGATGGCATTTGCATAGCTATTTCCCCATATGGGATATGGGGTTATAACAGTACCTATATGATAGGATCATAAGTAAATAAATGCTCAATAAATCATTATTATGATCATTGTTATTATATGTTAGACATTGGGCTAGGCATTTAGGGATCTAAGTCGGAGTAAGATACAGTCCCTGACCTCCGGAGCTCAAAATCCACTGGGGGAGAAAATGGATTGGGGAGGGAAAAACGCAAGGAAAAAGGATGCTTTTTCGCTATCTTGTCTAATTATCTTTTCTAGCATGTAAATCATGACTCTTCTACATGATTGTAAGCCTCTGACAAAGTTAATTTAATATTTTCTTGAACAACTCTTTGGAAAATATATCTTATTTCTTGTGTGTGTGTGTGTGTGTGTGTGTGTGTGTGTGTGTTTTACTTCTCCCAGGAGACTGTGCACTAAATAATTATATTTTCACAGGATAAACATTTTCGTTCCAAGAGTCAGGGATTTTTACTCATCTGACAACACTTCGGATTAATAGCCCAATATTTAGTGTCTTCCACTGACGGCTCCTCATCCTTAGGCACACACACACACATACACAGACACACACACATTCACACACACACACACATTCACAGACACACACACACACACAAACGACACTCATCCCTAACTGGCCAATGCATATGTACTCAGAGACTTGAAAAAAGCACTGGAGCTAGAGGAAGAAGAAGAAGGAGGAGGCAGAGGAGGAGGGGGAAGGGAAAAATAGAAAAGAGATAAGAAAGGGGAAAAAAAGAAATTCCAGCTTCAGCTCACCTGTAGAATAGGAATTGAGTATCTTAATTATCCTTGCCAAGCATCAGCCTACTCATCTGTAAAATGTGTGCACTAGACTGTGGCTCCCAAGTCCTAGTTGATTATGAGACTCTCATCTAGGGAGATTTGTTAAAATTCCTTTTCCTAGGGTCCACTCTGGACCTGCTAAATTAGAACTTCCGGGGGAGGAGCCTGAAAAGCTCTACCTTTAAAAAAGCTCTCCGGGAGATTACAATGATCAGTCAAGTTTAGGAATCCCTTTTCCAATTCTGATTCTCCTCGCATTGAAAGACACACTCCGCCAAGGAATTTCTGATACCCTGGAGTCCGGATCTGAGGCAGAGAGATCTTTAGAGTTCTAAGAGAAAGGCTGTAATAAGGGACCGAGTCTCCTCCCTCCCTGTTTTGTCCACAGAAACACTTTCTTTTCATTTCCCAACTATGGTTTCTGGTCAACATAAACGTTTTAACCATTTATGATTCTTTCACAAGACAGCTAAGAGCAAAGAAAACACTTTGATTATTTTGATACCTCTTAAGGACTTAAAGAAAGCTTTGAACATGTGACACAAAATCTCCCTCATCAGATAATTTTGTTGCAGTGGCTGAATTCGATTTGAATCAGATGCATATCTCCAATTGTTTCACTTACTCTACCGTGTTATTTTTAAATTGTATTGAGTCCCCCCTGTTTACATAAAGGTACATTTAAGGAATTATACTCAGCTTCACTGGCTTTGATCAAGCCTCTTCCATAAAATGCCACTTTGCTGGGGCTTTCACTCAATCAGCTTAAGAGGAAACTTCTTCCCACTCTCCCAGGGGAGCTCCAGGGCTCTACTTTGCGAACTTTAGAGTACGTGTTTTTCTAGAAGAGCAAAACCACCTACAAGAGCTTCATAGGCAGAAAAGTTTCCGAGCTAATTCCCTGGAAATGTCTACACTCATTAAAAACAATCATGCGCTCCCATATATGACTGGGTACCTATATTCAAGCAGTTAAAACCACTCTAATTCTCTAGGAAACTAACGTTTAAAAAAGAAACATGTTGTGCTTCTTTCTCCCAAGTTGTAGCACAGGAAACATGATCCCAAGGAGCCCCACTTTCTGGTTAAGGGCTCTATGGAAACTGACTGCCTGGCTGCATCTTTTGGGAGCTATTTAGGCAAGGTACTCATGCTTTTCGTATCTCAGTTTCCCTGTCTGAAAAATAATAATAATAGTGCCTACTTTTAAGTGGTTACTATGAAGTTTAAATTAGATAGTATATAAAAGGCTGAAAATAAATCCTGCCACATGGTAAATACCCCATGACCGCTAGCTATTATTTCTTTTTCCAGAGATTTAGCATTTGCGACAACATAAGTAAAAAGATTCCTTATGCCCCATCTGTCCCATCACCTTGGCAGCAGTCCACTGTCTTCCTGAATGTTTGGGTTTTGTCTATATTAAGAAGCCTGTTCAACCAGGTAAACATCTGCCCTGGCCAATAGACACTTCCATTTTCTTCCTCGAAGAAAGTCTTGAAAGAGTTCCCCCATTCTTGGATGGTTGTCACTCTTCATTGAAGGGCACAACTTTGCTCTGTTTCCTATAGCCTATGTCCCAAGTGCTCTATGCCATTGGGAAGTCATCTCTAATAACATCTGTACACCAAGTCAGAACACCTTTGCTTCAGCTTGTCCTCTACCGCTGCCATTTTAGAGGTGACAGATGCAAAAATTTGACCTCAATTGACCTCAGTAGCTTGCATCCAGTAGACACCCAACAAATACTTGTGTAATTAAAATCTTCCCTCTTAATCCTCCCCCACTAAGGCACTCAAGACTGTATAGCACAGTACTCTAAAAAATTGTCTATCTATCTAAGACTGTTTGTTTTTTGTTTTTTTTTTAAATTAATTTATTTATGGCTGTGTTGGGTCTTCGTTTCTCTGCGAGGGCTTTCTCTAGTTGTGGCAAGCGGGGGCCACTCTTCATCGCGGTGCGCGGGCCTCTCACTATCGCGGCCCCTCCCGTTGCGGGGCACAGGCTCCAGACGCGCAGGCTCAGTAATTGTGGCTCACGGGCCCAGTTGCTCCGCGGCATGTGGGATCCTCCCAGACCAGGGCTCGAACCCCTGTCCCCTGCATTGGCAGGCAGATTCTCAACCACTGCGCCACCAGGGAAGCCCCTCTAAGACTGTTTTTTAAAAGGGTGAAGGAGGTGGAGAGGAAGGAAGAGAAGATTAGGGTTGTGGATGTTTTGCCATGAAAAGCCAGGGACTCTTATATCTGTTGGAAAAGAAGACATGAGGATAAAATGGTGGGCACTTAAATAGAATTCCATCTATTTTATGCCCAGGTTCAAGACATTATTTGATGTAGATGAGAAAGCACAGAACCTTAAGCCATTTCCAGGAAAATGACAGGAGAAGAAATACCCAGGGTGCTAGATGAGTTACTTAACAGGGGAGATTGACAAGTCAAATGGTCAAGTACATGTAAGTAGTCCAGGGGTTCCCTGAACCAGACAGGCTTGAATAACATCAGCTCCTTGGCCACTGGCCCTCATATAGCTCATTTCCTACTGAGCAAGATGGCCCTGCATTCAACAAGGGAGAACCAAATCATGCAGAAAGTCAGTTTACTGGCAAAGCTTCCAGAAAGGAAGACATTTATCAGTAAGATAAGAAAACCTAAAATTTCATTGATTTAAAATTGAGGGTGTTGAGAGTAGGACGAATTTTACTAAAACATGATTTGAAAGGATGATCTTGATTTACTTCAGAACCGTGCATAATTAAGCTAAGATTGTAAGTTACTTTCCCTCAAGCGTTGAAAAGTAGAAAAACACTATTAGTGAAACATAATGTTCAAAGTACATGGCAAAGAGTTGGCTCTTTATAAAATTTTTATTACATCCTGTTTATTGGGACACTAAAAACTCATCCTGTTCCCAAACCTAACATCATGGTCAGAATTCTGATATTCATAAGAAATGTAATGAACCTTCAATATTTAGTTTATATCTAGGGGATGGGGAGAATGAACAGTTCTACACAGGAAAAATAATATGAATTATTCAGAAGAAAATTCTCCATAATCTTCTCTGTTTCCACATATTTGTAACTGATATAGCTTCAGGAAGTAAAGAAGTTACACCCATCCTAGTTTTAACTGAAAAGGCCCATGGCATTCTGGGAGTAGTCTCTTTGTATCAGTGTTACTCTGGGGAACACAACAGACCCTGGGTCGTACCAGTCATTGGGAGATCAGCCAAATTGCTAATTCTCTACCCCAAGGAAGTTGTCTAAGTAATGTAAAAGTCTCCAGTGTAACACATTCCATCATCCTAAAGTTATAAAAAAAAAAGGGATAGCTTGCTTGTTTTCATTTATTTATTTATTTATTTATTGAGGGAGAGCAAGTTTATTAGCATCACAGGGTGCCGTTTTTCCCCACCCCAACCAAGCTTCCAGGTCTGGGGTCCTTGGTCATTTGGTAGGTTCAACCTGAAGGCCACTGCAGCTGTCGGCCCCCAAGTACGTGAATGTGCAGGTGATAAACAGATTGTGCGCCCAGCTCCCCATCGTTGATCACAAATCGGTAGCCATCTCCCAGCCCCCCAGCCTTTGCTGTCTTCTTGGCCACAAGGAGAAGGTGTCCTAGAAGCTTCCGGTCTTCTTCCTCAACCTGGCTAATGCAAGGAATGGGCTTCTCAGGAATGACCAGAAAGTGCACAGGAGCCTGAGTGGCCGCGTCACGGAATACGAGACACTGCTGGTCCTCATACAGAACGCCAGCTGGGAGGCTTCGATCCAGGATCCAGGAGGAGATGCTTGGAGCTGCTCCCCGAGGAGCTGCCTTCTGGGCCTTGGCCACTTCATTCCCATCAGTCACACCTGCAGCTCCTCGGACCCTGTGTCGACCTCGATGCCTGGGCCTGTGCAGGCCGTCGTCCATCGCTGGTTCATTTCTCCCGCGGCGAGGCTTTAAGAGAGGCTGCCGCGACCACCGGTCCGACCTCACCGCACAGCCCTGGAGCCTGCGCCTCGGGAGGGGCAACGTTCCCGGCAGGGCTGCGCACGCCATGGGGAGCCGGGGAGGAACGCGGCCCCCGGCCTTGGAGGGCGTTAGAGCCGCGGGACCCCTTCCTCGCCCCACGGCCACCTCTCACCTGCGCCCCCCGCGGCCCCGCCACCCCCTCTGCCCGGCGCGGCCCGCAGAGCCCGGCGGCCAGCAGTATGGCCGCCGCCATCTTCCCCTCGGCCGCGCCGGGATCGCTTTTCAATTTCAAAATATCTTAATACGAAAGTTTTCTTAATTAATAATAAAGGTGGTACAGGCAGCAAGGAAAATAACATAGGAATGAAATTTTATTTATGCAGAATTCACTTATTAAGTATATACTTCGTAGTCTGTGTTCTAGACAGAAACACAGGTTAATATGCCTGATCTTTTTTCTATTCTCTTTGTATACAGTATTTTTTGCAGCCATCTCTGTCACCAGGGCTGTGCCACCATAGAATAACGTGTATGTTCTTGGCCTGACTAAATGAGGCACAGCTGTCACGTAGGTTAAGAAGGAAACAGTGGAAACGTGAATAGAAGCAGCACAAAATTTTGCATGTTAAAAAAATCTTGTGATAACCTATAGATGAAAAGAATCTGAAAAAGAATATATATATGTATGTATAACTGAATCACTTTGCTGTACACTTGAAACTAACACATTGTAAGTTAACTATACTTCAATTAAAAAAAAAAAAAACCTTAAAACAAAATGAGTCACAGACATCTAAAGAATATATTATTTAAAGAAGACAAAAACTAAAGAGGTTATAGATTTGGGAAAGAACAGAGGAGAGAAACAGTTAAAGGAACCGAGATTGGCCCCTCAGGATGGCTAAGTAATATATGGAGTGTTATTAGATCAAAGTTCTCCATCTCTGAGGAGAAAACAACAAAAAATTGGCTTTAAGTCAGTCCAGAAAGATGTCAGCTTAGTTTTTAGGATGAATTCTTGGTGCCTAAGTTGATCCGTATCATATTAGGTTACAAAGGGAAGTCTTGTAATCTCGCTCCCAGGAGATGCATGGATGTGAGACAGGAAAGCCCCAGTAACATGCATGACCATGTCGAGTGGCTGATTCACCCAGAGGGACACACTAGAAGACTTCCCGGGTTTCTTGCAGGCTCAGGATTTTCTAATACTTCAACAAACGTGAGGCTGTCGAAGCAACTGCTCTGCCCCGCGTTCAGCAATTTTGGCAAATCCCAAATACTTTTTCTTCATACAAATGAGGTTAACAGCAAGAACAGATTTTACAAGGACGTTTTACAACCAATCAGCACCTCACCAAATGGAATAAATACCTGCTTCTTTCTCAATGTAGTAAATGGCTGGACATAGTTTACCATACAGCCAGAGCTCGGTGCCATTAAAAGAACTGGTGGAAAAAAGTACCAAGTATGGAGCAACCATGTAGGTAAGTCAGCATTTTGGAAAGAGAGTTAGTGGCCCTGGTGTTCCCAGGGGAGGTTCACTGGATTCTTTTAACCAAAGTCAATCTGCCACGTTGAGGAAACACAGGGTCAGCCTTAATGCTTTTGGTCCCAAGGGAAAGTTGTCCAGTTGCCAGAACATGAACAAGAAAGAGGAGGAAAATTATCTCCTTTTCTGTCCCTGCTATGAGCAGTGATGAGAAGAAATGGATTCTATGGGAAGTTCTGCAAAGAGAAAGCCTTCTGCTTATTTCTCACTCTCTCGGTTGAGACTTGCTCCTGCCACATGAGAGGGGCACTCATGGTACCACAGGCTGATAGGAATAAAAGAAATTCAGAAATTATCCAACTTAAAAAAAAATATAGGACTTCCCTGGTGGTGCAGTGGTTAAGAATCCGCCTGCCAATGCAGAGGACACGGGTTCGAGCCCTGGTCTGGGAAGATCCCACATGCCGCAGAGCAACTAAGCCTGTGCGCCACAGCTACTGAGCCTGTGCTCTAGAGCCCATGAGCCACAACTACTGAGCCCACGTGCCACAACTACTGAAGCCCACATGCCTAGAGCCTGTGGTCTGCAACAAGAGAAGCCACCACATTGAGAAGCCCGCGCACTGCAATGAAGAGTAGCCCCTGCTAGCCACAAGTAGAGAAAAGCCCGTGTGTAGCAACAAAGACCCAACGCAGCCAAAAATAAATAAATAAATTTATAAAAAGAAAAATGTATATACAGATATACAAACACACACATCTCAAAACACCCCACCAGCCAAAGAAGACCGGGCACTGAAATGAAGCATCCTGCTTCCTCTCCAGGCCAACATTTCCCAAAGAGATACCGCATCTCTCTGTTCAGAAAGAGATCTCAGGGCTTCCCTGGTGGCGCAGTGGTTGAGAATCTGCCTGCCAATGCAGGGGACACGGGTTCGAGCCCTGGTCTGGGAAGATCCCACATGCCACGGAGCAACTGGGCCCGTGAGCCACAATTACTGAGCCTGCGCGTCTGGAGCCTGTGCCCCGCAACGGGAGGGGCCGCGATGGTGAGAGGCCCGCGCACCGCGATGAAGAGTGGCCCCCGCTTGCCACAACTAGAGAAAGCCCTCGCACAGAAACGAAGACCCAACGCAGCCAAAAATAAATAAATAAACAAAGTAAACAATGCCTTAAAAAAAAAATTCTAAAAAAAAAAAAAAAAAAAAAAAAGAAAGAGATCTCAGTCATCCGCCTTAACTGCTGGGCTTCCAGAGAGCTTTTGACTCCACCGCAATTATGCCTTAAAAATCCCACACCCATTTTGTGTTCTAAGCCATGGAATTTTTTAAGACAGTTAAATCAGAAACCTTGGGACCGGGGCTTCCCTGGTGGCGCAGTGGTTAAGAATCCGCCTGCCAACGCAGGGGACACAGGTTCGAGCCCTAGTCCAGGAAGATCCCACATGCTGTGGAGCAACTAAGCCTGTGCGCCACAGCTACTGAGCCTGCGCTCTAGAGCCCGCGAGCCACAACTACTGAGCCCATGTGCCACAACTACTGAAGCCCGTGCGCCTAGAGCCTGTGCTCCGCAACAAGAGAAGCCACCACAATGAGAAGCCTGCGCACCACAACAAAAGAGTAGCCTCCGGGGACTTCCCTGGTGGTCCAGTGGTTAAAACTTTGCCTTCCAATGCAGGGGGTAGGGTTTGACCCTGGGTCGGGGAGCTAAGATCCCACATGCCTCGCAGCCAAAAAAACAAAACATAAAACAGAAGCAATATTGTAACAAATTCAATAAAGACTTTAAAAAAAAAAAAAGAGTAGCCTCCGTTCTCAGCAACTAGAGAAAACCCACGTGCAGCAGTGAAGACCCAATGCAGCCAAAAATTAAATAAATGAATAAATTAATTAATTAAAGAAAAAAAAAGAAACCTTGGGACCATATTATTCTGCCAAATAAATCATTTGATGGAAAGTGAACTCCATGCTAGAAAGCTTCACACTGGGCCTAGGTGTGTCACTAGTCTAGTCTTTGTGGAAAAAACAAAATAAAATCTTTTTCTTTTGTTCTTTGACTTTTTTTCGAGGTACAAAGTGAAAAAGCTGCACCCCAGCTTGAATGGAGGTCCCCCTGTAAAACAATTCAAACCATGTGAGAAAAACAATCACAATGCTATCCATGGAAATAAAAATGGAAACTTTTAAAACTGTTACTAAGCAAAGACAACAACCATGTCCCCCTTCAGAGCTGATAAGAGATCATGAGGTTGAAATTCTGCACAGCACTTTGAAAACTAGAAGCCTTAGTCTTAGGACTTCATTTTTCTTTTAAAGCAAATACCTTTGAAAGCTTGCTGGATCCACACTGGCTCCATCCTCTGCTGTGTTTTTGATCTACGACACTCAAAAACAATTACTGTCATAGTCAAATACATGTGGATGATTTATAGCCCTCTATGCCATTTACACTTAAGAAAAATAATTCTCAAAGCATACTGATATTAGGACAAAGCAAAATGGCCTTGAAAATGAACCAATCATGCACAAAAGTCATATTTTTTAAAATCAACAAATAAAAAGAGGACACAGTATTTTTGTTTGAAAGCTCATGAAATTGGAAACAAGGCAAGTCAATAAACTTTCCTCCAAACCCCCTTTCCCTACCCCTGGAAAGCATTTTATGAGATAACAAAAACCTCTAACACTGAGTGATGTGATTAAGTAATAAAAGGCTGATTTTTCTTCCTGTGTAACCTCCACAGGATGCTTATGAGAGCACGACAAAGGTCTATATAAAGAGTTAACTGTGTGTTGGTGTAACCCCAGATTACAGGTGTTTGTTAAGGGAGATCCCACTGAGATTTTTCTTAAGACTGGTTGAACAACAGCTTCATTCTCTCTCACTCTAATGAGCTGGTTAGCAAGCGCCCCACCCCCCTTCCTAGAAGGCTCTGTTAACAGTGTACATGGGTGCATTGCCTCAGCCTGGAGTCTACCGGAAAAGCAAGCTTGCAAGCTTAAAATCTCGTGAGTCACAGATGAGTGCTGTATGGATGCCAGAGCTTGCACGAAGAACCAACTTTCCTTCCACGTGCTTCACAAGAGACTGCGGAGCCACTGCGGACATGCCATGCCGATGCACTAAGAGAAGATGGTTGGCTAACCTCAACCCCTGGGAATGCAACACTTAAACGATAGCGCACGTGCTCCTTCCCTCCAGAGGGACAGTGCAGGGCACACAGCCTTGACCCAGACCGCTGCTCTGCAAGTTCCCGGTAACAAGCAGGTTAAGCCAGCCATAAATCAACCCTCCAACCAGGGCTTCATCACCCTACACCCTGGACTCTCAGGGCTTTGCAGCCATCTGAAATTTCTTTAGTAGGATTACCCTGATGGACACAGAATTCCTGGAGTCTGTCATTGTAGAAAGACTACTTCCAGCAATATTTATGAGAAGGTGCTTCCATGGCTCATCCTCACACTTTTCTCCTAGTATTCAAACTGTTTGTATTCTAAATTCTTCTCCCAGAAAACCTTTACAGCAACAGATACATGTGCATGTGTGTGTGGTGGAGAGGTTGGCTCTATTTTTAAAACTTTTTATTTTGAAATGATTTCAAATTTAAAGTTGCAAATGCTAAACCCACTTTTCCACCAATTTAACAAATTTTAATAGTTTGCCATGTTTGCTTAATGCAGTCCTGCTTTCTTTCTGTGTGAGTGTGTGTGTGTGTGTATGTGTGTATCCACACACATGCAAAAATATAGATATAATTAGCTCTGAACAATGTGACTGTATGCTGCATGTTTGATGTTTTACTCTGTAATACATCAGTGTGTATTTGCTAAGAATAAAGAGCCTCTTACATAATCACAGTACAGCTATCAAATTCAAGAAATTTAACATTGAATTTAAGAATTTTCATCTAATCTACAGCCCATATACACATTTCATCATGTGTCCCCAGTAATGACCATCATAACAATTATTTTTTGGGTGAAGGATCCAGCTTGGGACCACACAGTGCATTCAATTGTCATGACTCTACAATCTCCTTGAACCTGCGAGCCATCACTCAACTTTTCAGTTACTTTATAGAATGTCCCTCAATTTGATATTTCCTTGTGATTAGGCTCATGGATCCCCTTTGGGACTGGAACACTACATAATGATGCGTTCTTCCCAAAATGTCCCATCTCGGGACCTGTAATACCATTTGCCTCTTTGTGGAGATGTTAATTTCTAACATTTGGTTAAAATGCTGTCCCATGTCTTTCCTGCGTAACTTTTTCCTTCTGTACTTTTAGATACCTTGAGATTATGTAAGTATTCTGTTCTACATCGAACCTCCACCTTTAGATTGAGTATCCATTGATGACTCCTGCCTGAAGCCATTTTCATTCTAATGCTCATGTGTTTTCTTTTATTGAAGTAACATTGTAGAAACAACTCACTGAACACCATCACAGGGTAGGAAAAATCCCTTAGATTGTATTAGCACACAACTCACCAGGTTTCTTCATTCACAGGGTGACAATAAAAAGGAGAAAAGAAGGAAATACATGCACTACAAATGGGCCAGGTTTGCCCCAACATGCTTTCCTTTTATCCTAGTTTCTCCAAGAGTCCTGTCCCCAGAGATGGGAGTGCAAGTCTGGAATCAGGACACCATCTTCCACTCTTTTGATTCAATATCAAGCATTTTTCATGATGATTACATGCAGTCACTAGTCCAGGGCATTTCCTCTCTTTTGTTTAAATTGCTTCTAGAATAAACATCTCAAAACTTAGGATGGCGGCCAACGGAAGATAATCTCTCAGGGGAAAACACTGGAATCCTCACAACTTCCATCAGTAAGAAGCAGAGGAAAATGCCAAGTTGCCATTCATTTCCAAAGAAATTACACAACACAGTAAAGCTTCTCACCTTTAATTCCACAGAATGAAAGTTAGTCTTTCAAAACGTTAAATTTCATATATGGCAATAAATCATACTGTAACATTTCCCATGGAAACAGAAAAACATATACGTATATTATATATAGAACTTACAATTATATACACTTTTCCTTGCAAGAGGAGCTCCACGGATCTCAGAAACCTGATATGTTAATTATCAAGGGACTCTTATACTCCTCCATATGAAATGAAAGAAAGTGGGGGAATCTACTACTTACCCCTCTAGGGTTTATCTTGTTCACTAAAAATAAACATATTTCCTTGAGGACAGATGGAAAATGTGAGGTGACAATTCATTCTCCAAGAAAGCATGTGACTTCCCAAGAGCAAATTCTCACTTCAAGGTGTAGAATATTCAGATGCATAAAACACTCTCTAATCTGTAGGCAAGAAAGCCTACAAAAGCAATGATTATTCTAATAAAACTGTAGTTTGACTGAAAATCAAAACTAACAAAGACAAAGGGACCAGGTCCAAAATACGGATGCTGATTTGGCCAGTGTTGCTTCCCTCATTCCTAATCAGAATCTGGCAACATGAGCTACTTCTTGTCATCTAATGAAGATTTGCTTGTCTTTCTTGCATTGGTATGTATTGTATTTAAAGATACTATATCAAAATCCCAGCAGGGCAGCCAAGTGAAAAGGACTACACATCTACACATAGCATGAAAGCATACTGCACAGTATTACATGGTATCTACTTTGTCAGGTCTTACTGTCTTTTAGAGCTGGAAGTAACTTCGATATTATTTTATAGCCACTTTATTTTATAGGCAATACAACACAGATACCATTTGAATACGTGTTCATTTCATAAATATTTAAACTTATTTAAATATCTATTTGTTCAAAGAATCATTATCACCTTTGCTTTGTGCCAGGAACAAGGCCAGGCCCTAGTTATATGATGGGGAACAAGATAGATGTAATTGCTACTCTCACAAATATTGTGCCCTACTTGTGCAGTATTTACTGCTGGTAAAAACATCATAGTTTATTAAAAGTTTTCATGTAGATCAGCAGTGCTCAATAGAACTATAATGTGAGCCATACACAATATTTTAAAATATCCAATAGCCACATTTTTTAAGTGTAGAGAAGAGAAATTAATTTAACAATATACTTAATTTAACCCAGTATGTCCAAAATATTATCATTTAACATGTAGTCAACATAAAAAATTACTAATGAGCTGTTTAACCTTCTTTTTTCATGCTAAGTCTTTAAAATTCAGTGTGTACTTTACATTTAGATCTCTCAATTCAGATGCTGAATTTTCATCAGAAATATTTGATTTGCATTCAGATTCCATAAAAGTTTACAGCTGAAAAAAGTAGATTGACATATTCAAGTTATTCCAACTATTCTTAAAAGTTTTCCGAGAACTAAATCAAGCTGGTTTTAAATTTAAATTGAAATGAATTAAAATTGAATACAACTGAATCCAGTTCCTCTGTCACACCAGCGCTATGCCAAGTACTCAGTAGCCCCATGTGGCCAGTGGCTGCCATACTGGGGGTACAGCTCTGAGTGATATCATTTTATTTTCCTAGGAAATAAAGGAGCTTGGCAGGGCAGACTTTGCTACCCACATTGTACATATGAAAAACAAACACGGCTTAGAGGTGACAAAATGACTCATTTGAGGCTGTAGGGACCAGTGAGTGGTGGAATCAGAATTCAATCCCAAGACTTCCAAAGCCCAGTGATCTTTCCCCACATCTTGCTGCATTAAAAATGAGCATGAGAAGTCTTACTCTGTTCACAGCACTGTGTCAGGCCATAGAGAATCTTAAACGCCAGATTATTATGTTTGGACTTGAGCCAGCCCAGAGGTAGCACACAGGTGGTTTAAGGCATGAATTGAGCCACAAATGTGTTCTATTGGTGAGGTCCAATTTTTCTTTTAAAAATCTGAATTTGAGTACTTCTCAATGAGACATCCATTTTCCAGTTTCCCACAGACCCTACCACCCTCTATTACTCATAACCATCCAGCCTCACTCACTTACTGTTCTTTTCCCTGACCCTGTTGTGTTTGAATTTGACAGCCCAGGGAAGCAGTTGGTGCCATGAGGGGTTTTCAGCAAAGGAGGAGAGTGAGAGGTCCAAGGCTGCTTCCAGATAACTAACCTGGTCCTCTGCACAGGCTAAATTCGTTCCAGTAAAGACTGGAACCAAGGAGACTAGTTTAACTTGAGTACTAGTCTTTTTTAAAGCTCTTTTTGCTTCTTTCAGGTTTATTTCCTTTGAGCGTTCATTAAAATATATTTTTGATCCCAAAAGATTCTTCCAGAATGTCTTAAATTTTCAGTCAATAGCTCAAAGGCAGCTTCCAATAAAATGATAGAACTACTCTCTCTCTCTCTCTCTCTCACACACACACACACACACACAGAGAGTTGGTCTCTACCTGAAGGGCACCTGAATGACTCCCACTGAAGGCTTCTGAGTGGAAGATAAGGATATGGACTTTAAACATGTAAAGATATCTTTCTTCCTTCCGTACTTGCCTACTAGGAGGCATTGGCCAAAACCTATAAATCCCATATATCTGTGTTTTTTTCTTCTGAAGTATAAATTTATGAATTTTTCATCTTTGCTGCACCACAGGTTCCTAGAGGGGATGACATCATGGTAGGCTTCTGAGTCTTTCTATGAAAAAAACCAAAGGAATGTTGACTTGGACATTATTGGTGAGGAAGGCAAAATGGCCCAATTTTAAGATGCATCAGTTTTTAGGGGCCCCCTTGCAGGTACAAAATCAAAAGAGCAAAAGCAATGATTGTGTTACCAATATGAGTTTCTTGATTAATCTAATGTAATTATGACATATTATACTTATCATAATCGGGGAAAATGTAAGAATTTGTTTAAGGTAATTCACTGGGAAAGTCCAACTATATTTTTTGTAATTCATTTCAAAGTAAGTTTTCTGTATCTGAAAAAACACTCTCTTACTTAAGTCTACATGTTTCATTGTGTGGAGCAGGAGAATCTAAAGCAGAGATTCTGAAGCCTGAGTGTAAGTGTTGTGGTGTGGGGATACTGATTAACAGTCAGATTTCTGGGACCCAGCCCCAGAAATATAATTCAGTAGGTATAGGGCACCTCAAGTCCCACAGTGACTCTGAGGTAGGAGGTACCTATAGACCACACTTTGAGAAATATGGCTCTAGCAATTAGCTATATGTCATGGACCTTTCACCTGGGGCAGAGATCACTAGCCTTGTTGAAGATTACTTCCCATTAAGATGCAGTCAATTGGTTGCACTGATGGTTCCAAGTAATGGCTCCCCTGTATCCACACTCTCTCCAATGTGACTCTGCAGCTCCTTCCATCAAGAAGAAGTCTATTTCCTTACCTTTTGGGTCTAGGCTGGCCTTGTGACTTGCTGGTCAATTTGCAATGGAAATGTCAGTGTGCCGGCTCCAAGTCTGGGCCTTGAGAGACTTGCATGCTTCTCTCTCTCAGATCCTTGTTACCACCATGTGAACCAAGCCAGACAAGTCTACTGGATGATGAAAGACCACACAAAGGAGATTCCACCTGTCCCATTCAAGGTGACCTTGGAACAGCCTGTAGTCAGCCTAGAAATGCAGAGCTCCCTACTTGGCCCACCGCTGGCCAGGGATGCTTGGGGAGCCTTGCCAAGAGCAGAACAGCTGTCCAGCTGACCCAAGAGCAATAAATCTTACTTTTTTAGGCTAGAGTTTGGAGTCTTGTTATGCAACAATAGCTAACTGGTACAAAAGGCAAAGTCACCATCTGTCCTCTGTTCAGGAGAGTCTGATGGAGACAATAATTCCTGCACAGGAGGGAAACACATCTGTTATTTTGGCCAAAATAACAAATAAATAATAAATCCATGGCCAAACTTTACTGGTGGACCAAGGTGATGGCCAAGGATATAGTACAAGATGAGAAGTAAAACCCAAGCCCCAAACAATGTAATAGTTAACAATAAAAATCTAAAGTGACATTATTTAAAATTATTGCAAGATTAAAGATCCAAGCCATAATAAAAGACTTTTTTTAGTGTTCCATCAGGATCTTGCTGTCCATTCACCCTAAAAGAACATAAAAGATATAGAATTTGTCCTTTTGAATGAGACACATGTAACCTAGTATTTTTTACATTTCCTGTAAAATCCATCATATCTATGTGAATTCCTCAAAAGCATTCAAAATCAGATTGTTTAAAGCTCCCCAAAGGCAAAACCAAAATTAAGACATCCCTAATAATTCAAACACAGCTTCGCTGAATTTCCCTGCTGTTGAATTATTACATGATGTTTCACATATCTAGAATCAGAATGCTAGAAAGACCAGGTCTCATAAGAGAAATACATCTTTGTGCTCCTAGATTATTGATTATTTTGGCACTGGTTTCATTACTCTCTGCTTGTAAAGCAATGTCCATGGTGTAGGAAACTCTCTGGAGTGATGGGTTGCAGAAGAGCACACCATATGCTCCACGGTTCATGAGCACAATGGCCTTAAGTCAAGGGTGACACTTGGATTAAGAATCTCTTTACATGAATGTAATGGGTACATTACATCCAAAGGCCAAATGAGTTACTTCTTTTGTTTGACGGATAATTATTTCACCCCCTATAGAAGAGAGAATGAACAAAGCCCGTCAAAATCATAGAATTTCCTCATCACTGACCATCTGCAAACACACTAAAATGGAGGAAAGACTTAAAAAGTCTATTTCTTATTAGACCAAATATTAGCCCCATTGGCCTCAAAATGTTTTCATAATTTTCTTAAAGATTGGCTTCCTTTGATAAAATGACAAAAAAATCATCAAAACAGCCCCAAACTAAGAAACCATATTATGTAGTATTCTGTAAAATTGCTTATACCAGCAGTGAAAACAGGAAAAGAAAGCCATAACACAGGTTCCAAGACGATTTCCCACACCTTTCAACAAATTTCCTACCAGGTATAAGTCCCAAGTTTTAAATGATAATCCCCAAACAAGGAAAATCCTGTGGTTTCATAGCCTCAGACTCAGAAGCAAATGTCTACAAGTCAGACTATCCCAAGATATATACTTGCTGAAGATTTCTCCCCATTTTAGGTTTAACCTAGAGTAGATCAGCCTTTCTGATTGTACAGCTCCTGACGTTTGGTTGTTTTATGAGAAGCTGGGTGGCTTGCAGTTCAAGTGTGCCAGCACTCCGGGAGTGCCCTCATAGTGTGAGCGGTCAGAGATGATTAACCGAAAAATATTTCTAAGTTAAACATTGATTGCCTCTGCCTCTATTTATTCCTATCTTGGATGACCTTTCCAACTCTTTTTTTTTTAAACCAAAGAAAGCAGGCACCAGCGGCTTTGCATGTCTCCGTAAAAAGCAAAAGCAGAATTCTGCATTTGTTGGTCTTGTGGTTTTATCTTATAAAGAAATGAGCAGGGCATTGAGGCGATCCAAGGAAGTCTATTTGTTTTTCTTTGTACACACACACAGACAGACACACACGCAGACAGACGGACACACACACCACACACACACGGACAAGATTCAGAAGGTCTGAAACGAGATTAGTTTATGAGTTAGCTTGAACCTCATCATCCTGCTCATTCTCTTCCTACCTTTTAGGAAAAGGACTGCATATATTTAAGACATCCATCCTCCAGATATCAATCTACCACTTCAATCCATCACCAAATCCTGCAGCATCTCGCTGTGAAGTGTCTTGTATCACACACACACACGCACATGTCCCCATCACTGCTCAGCACTCCAAGCCTTAAAGTTTCTGGAACAGCCTCCTATCATCTCTCCTTTCCATCCTATTTGCAAGATGAAGGTTAGTCTTACTAGAACACGGCTGACATCATGCCGTGACATCCCTGTTCAAAAACCTACAATGGTTTCCTACTGCCTAATATCAAGGTCAAATTCCTCTTCCTAGGTCAAAAGCATTTCCATAATTTTTTCCCTTTTTATCTACTCCACTTAATTTCTTACCTTTTCTTCACTGCATAACCTTTATTTAATAAGCTGGTTTTTCCCAGGCTACCCTCCCACCCTCAGGAGTATTACAACTATTTAGTAATATCTTTTAAACGTCTCCTGCCAGGTACTCATGAAGTTAGGTGTGGCCATGTGACCTTCTCTGGCCAATGAATTCTAAGCAGACAGAAGTGACATGTATCACCTCTGGGTGGAAGTATTTAAGAGACAATGCATTTTTCTCATCTCCTCTCCTCTTTGCCACAAAGACCTATAGTCTTCCAAATGGTAGCAACTCCATTGCCCTGGATTCCTAAGTGAAGATGAGTTTCAACAGATTCCTCCTACTGGTGTGTGATGAGCATTAGCATGAATGGAACATATACTCCACTGCTTATGTCACTGAGATTTGGGGGATGGTTGTTACTGTATCCTAACCTAGCCCATCCTAACTAATACACTCACTGTGCTGGTTCCTGTCTCCAAGACTTTTTATTATAAACATGTCCTCTCTTTACCTCCTCCTACTTTTTGAAGTTCTGCTCAGGCTTCTGGACCCAGCACAAGTTCTCTTCCTCCAAATGGCCTTCTCCATTTATCCCATACCACAATGATCTCCCCTTTCTCTATATGGATATGTACCCTCATATACTTTAACCTTTGATTCAACAGTGACCAGATACTTATTGAACTCCTTGTGTTGACAACTGCCTTAGATACAAAAGCAGATGAGACATGATTCTTGTTACCAAGAAGGTAAGGTATATCCACAAGAGGGATACAATTAGAAAATCACACAGTAATAGAAGATGAGACAAAAATTGTCAGAATGCAAAAATGGCGCATTGCTAAGCCAGTGGCATAAAGATGTAGTGCCAATAATGTGACTAAAGGCATCTGGGAAAGCTTTTAGGAAGTTAAGAGCTCCCTTGAGTAGTTTCCAGAAGGAAGAACATTTTAGGTAGGGACTTAGAGCAAAAGTATGGAAAAGAAACACTTAAAGTTGGATCTGTTCATTAAAAAAGTTTATTAGAAAAAAATTAGCATAAGAAAATATTGGAAGAAAATAACAGAAAGGCAGTTGGAGTCAGATTTTGCTGAGTCATATGCAGAAGAGTTTGAGCTTCTTCCTGCAGGAATGAAGAGCTGCTAAGCTGTCCACAGCAGAAAGTAACATGCAGAAAGCACTTTATTGGGGTGATCTATCTAAAATTTACAAAATAGATGGGTTGAATAAGGGTAAGAGAATGGAAGCAATATCTAATATATAATTCCCCTCAAATTTAATAAATGTTAATATTGTCTCTCCAATTACTATGTATCAGTTAGCTATTGCTGTATAACAAGTCACCCCCAAATTTAGTTGCTTAAAATAATAAGCATGTATTACCATTCACAAATGTCTGGGTCTGCTGGGCTGTTCTTCTGGCCTTGGCAGGACTCACAGATGCATGTAGTCAGCTGCTGGTTGGGTAGATAGGCAAGTCTGTTGATGTTAGCTAAGCTTTTTCACATGTTTTGAAGGTGACTGACTACAGACTGATCTAGGATGGTCTCCACTGAGACAACTGGGCTCTCCAGGTGATTTCTCACCCCCAGCAGGCTAGCTGAGACTTGTATGGTAATGGCAGGTGTCCAAGAGAACAGGCAGAAGCGCATAAGGCCTCTTCAGGCCTGACCTAGGAAATGGCACGAGAGTATTTCCGTTTCATTCTACTTGCCAAAGCAAGTCACAAGTCCAACTCAAATTCAAGATGTGAGGAAGTAGATACAAAGTCACACTGTAAAGGTGGGGCCACAACCAGGCCATTAGCTGGGAAGGAAAGATACAGGAACTAGGCATTTTCTCCCACCCTTTATTCATGCTCACTTTATTCTGCTATAAGCCGGGGAGTTACATTATTATACTCACCATTTTACAGATGAGGAAACGGGGCTTCCACGTGGTTAGTAATTCACCTAAGATCATATATAATTGAGCAGTGTAATCAGTATCTGAAATTCAGTCTAAGCCCAAGCCCATGGAATTTTGCTTTTTGATAGAGATCATTATATTGAGAAAGAGAGAGTGAAAATCAACAGTAAAGGAGAAAGAACATATCGCTGAGGTCAAAAGAGTTAAATTCAAGTACCAGCTATGTTTGTTTCTTTATCTCTAATATATCCAGCTGTCTTACAGAGGCTAACATAAAAACAAAAACATCTACATGCATAAAAGTCTTTTGAAAACTACAAAACTGTAAAATTTGTAGTTTTGAAAACTACAAATAGAATATATCCTTATTGTAATGTTTAACATCTTTATAGAATCTGGAATAAGTCTGTATAGAAGAGGATGAACAACATCCTCCTGGGAAAAAGGGCATTTATTATCTAAAATTATCTAAAATATGCCATGCCAAAAAATACCTCCAAAAAATAGGCCAAATATCTTCTGCTTATGAGAAATTTAAGTGAAAGTTTGTGGCTGTTAAGAAATTATTTTTAATATTTTTAAGGCATGATAATTCTGTTGCAGTTGATGCTTTGCTAAAGAGTTCTTATTTTTTTAAGTGTAGTAGTGATGGGTGAAATTATATGAAGTCAGAGATGTTTCCAGAAAATTTAGAAGGTATAGGTGAAAGATTAGCTATGATTAACTATTGAAGCTGAGTAATGAGTACTTTTATGTCTGTTGGAAATAATAAGAAATTTGTATGAAAAAAAAGTTTTTCTGTTTACTTAAAATCTTCCAAATAAGAGTAGCTGTCCTTCCTTTAAAATAAAAGCTCTTTGCATCTGATATTTCAGAAATATTCCCAGAGCAATAGGCATGACCTGTAGAGTCTGGATATTGTTTCTTTCAACATGAAAACCAATTGCCAAAAAAAACAAAATAAAACCCAAATTACCATCTTTTCTCAATAGCCATAGAGAGAGTTCCCTAAGCTATTTCTCAAACTTAATTCCCAACTCTCATTTTAACGTCAGGTTTCAACCTTACACATTAACCACTGCAATCTTACTCCACCCTTGCTATCTGTTCTTAGCAATCGTCTGTTCACTGTTGTCTAAGCCACCCTCGCACAATCTGTTCTTCTGGGTAGCAAAATATGGAGCAAGGCTTGTGTTGATTTTGTGCAGTCCACATTCCTGGAATGTTAGCGCTGAGCACAGAATTTGACCTGTAACACAATGAGGAAAGAGTTCAAATGCAAACTCCAAAGATATCCATCCCACAGAATAAATGCCAATAAGCAATTTCCTTTTCCCAGCCTACCAGAGATTTTTAGCAGATAGCCCATAACAGACAGAACCCGTGCCAATATTTTATAACCCATAAAATTTCTTCAAGCAGTTGTACAGATTTCCAGCCATCCTTTGATCAGTCTTTGTAACAGTGACTCCGGGCTTTTGCCTAAAAATGATTCCTAGATCTCGATATATATACAATGGAAAAGATCTGCCCTTCAGAAAGTCTCTCATTAAAGCGCTAATCTGTTCCACCACATTCTTCCGAGACACAGCGATCAGCATCCAAGCCGGACTCCATGGCCAGCCCTAATAAGACTGATAGAAACAGCTTAAGTAATTGGATTGCTATATGGGATTGAATGTCTGACAACAAAAGATAGCCATCTCTATTCGACCACCCTATCTTTGTTCCCACAATGAATTCATTTAGCAATGCACTTAGAGGCTCCCAGGCCCTGGGAGAAATGACAGACTAGGGACACAAAAGCTGGGCCAGCTGATGAGCCCAGAGACAGAGACTGTGCGATTCCAAAAAGTGAATTACAGGGAACACAGGCAGCACACAAAGAGTTGTTGAATCATTATCATAATCACATTACTGCACTGGTCCCCAGTTCCCGGCCGAGGGTGGTGTAGGCTACTTCTCATTCTGACCACGGACTTCATACTTGTTTGCCACCTGCAATCTACCGTTCATGACTTCTTGGCTGATACACTCTGAAGTCCAGCTTGTTCCTATCTCCTAGATTTTTTTTTTACTTTTAATATTTTTTGCATCCAAAGAGACTGACTGTATAGAAGTATTCAAGTAGTCAGGGTAGAAGATGTTGGTGCTAAAATGATGTCATATTTGTCTCCAAATTTGTGACTTGGGAAAGCACTATCGTCCATTACAACATAATTGCAATGTCAAAATTATATTTTTACATATAACTTCAGATAGGTCTAAACAGGGTTAATATAAACCAAAATGTTGATTTATAAGTTTAGGTAGGTCTAAAGAAGGTTAATATAAATCAGAATATTGAGAGCTAAAGCTGGTTCTACAGCGAAAGGCAGCAAATAGTATCCACACTCAGTGAGTCTGAAGCAACATTCCCAGTTCATATTTTCCTAGAAGCTTTGACATATTTATTTCTTGACCACTGGGTATTTCATTTCCTCAGCAGTATGGCATAAATTATTTTCACTTTTAACTTCTCTGGGACAGTTTGGGGCTGTCTGGAAAGAATACCAGTCGTCATCTCATTTTATAATAAACAGAGACATTGGTACGATAACCATGACCAAAAATGTAATAACACAGCAGCAATAATAATAGTAGAAATGGCATTATTAAACAATAATTACTCTAGACACGCCAACCTAGAGAGAGGATTCTAAATATTTCTAAATGAAGTTCTGATTTAGCCATACAACATTCTGTAAGAGGGCTTGGGGATCATTCCTGCTACATTTAAAATGGAAAGAAACAGCAAAGCCAGGATGCCTTTGCTTTTTCAAACAGTGGCACCAAAGAAGCCCAAATACAAATGTCTTGACATCTAGTCCAATACTCCAGGTCTTTAAAAAGGATCTTTCAGCCAAGATTCCTTGCCCAACTTGGCAAAGGGATAGAACCGACCTCACAGGCCAAATTGTGACTTTGGATCATAGCTGAAAATACACAGTCATATGTTGTCCAAAGTTGGCATGATTTTCCCTTCTTCACTTATCATACTGCCAAATGGAGGACATAGCCTCAAGTGCTATAACCATGAAAAAGATTGAAATACTTCTAAGCATGGGTAAAGAACATATTTTTCATTTTGACCTAAGTAGTGAGCAGAACCATGGAAGGATTTTTATTCAAACCTTCTAAGCAGAGAGTTCTGGGAGCTTTGCTGATTTCTTGGCGGAGAATTTTTCAGAGGAAAGGGCATTTCTAAGTTTCCAATCCGGGAGGTCACTCCTTCAGTGGAAAGCCATGGTTCATCAGCCCAGCCTACAACGGTGTACCGTACCTGTGACCATCATATCTGGCAAAACTGAAGTTACTGTGATAAAAGAAGCTTCAAATTCAAAAAAAATTCCCAAATGCCCACTTAAAATGTCTTCGTTTCTTTTTATTTTCTAAAAGGGACTGAAGTCACAATCAATCTATATATAAGAAAATCAAGAGCAATAATATTTGCCATATCTTTAAGCATGACTGCTGTGTAGGACAGGACAGTGGGTCCTACTCCTTGCCCCATGCCAGTCCATCCCTCCCCCCGCATCTATGCCTCAGGCTCCTCCATTTCCAACATTCATTTCTCACTTACCATGCCCTGTCTGTATTGAACACTGTTTTCCTTCTTTCAACACCATGTATTTCTTTCCTCCTTCCCTGGATCATAAAACCCTCAAGCAGCGTGGAGTGGTGTATAGTGAACGCATTTCTCTCAGTTCCCAGCACAGAATGGCATTCCCAAGCATGTCACTGACCAGTTAGGATGGAGGTTAAAACACCAGACAGACAGAATTTGCCACACTGATATACAATGTAAATATGCAATCATGGCTTACCTTTGAGGTCATCACCAATTTACCTAGAACATAAGAAAACAATAAGCTTTTAGTTTCAGTGTTTGCAGTCTTTCTAAATCACCAAAGGTATGACTAGGACATAGCCATAGCTTTGTATAAACCCCAAACCTGACAGCTACTCACAGGGTTACAGGAAATTTGTGTCTACACAGACAGGGCCTCTGTCTTGGAGCAGTAAATACGTACTGCCTCTGTGACTAATGGTGAAATCACCCCTTTCCTGAGACCACACCCTGGCTCCTCTCCCATCTTCTCTGAGTGACACAGACAGGCAGGACATGGTTGAAGACAGGTAGACATATGTCTCCCTACCCCCAGTCATTTTACTTTTCCCTTCTTTCTTAGCCATCGTCCTCAGCTTTGCCACCAGCCCCTGCTTTTTTTTTTCCCTTATATAAACTATTATTTATTTTATATTAAAAAAGATATAAGAATTTGTCCTCAGGGTCATGCATAGAAGTTTAGCTACAAGTTGAAAGGGTGTTCAGCAGCTTGGAATGTTGGATTTGTGATCTTAACAATGAGTGTACGGGCAGCTCATGTCACTCAGTGGTCTCTGCAATGTATGATCCTTTGAGCAGTTCTGGAGGCTGGAAAGACAAAGACCAAGGTGATAGCCAGTTTGGTTCCTAGCAAGAGCTCTCTTCCTGGCTTACAGATGGCTGCCTTCTTGCCGGTTTCTGCATGGCAATGGAAGACAAGACTGTTTCTTCTTTGAAAGGGGTCTGGAAATCTATGATTAAAGGGCCTTTCCCCACCGCCTTGCAGCATCTGCTAGGCCCCTGGATGAAGCCCTAACAAGAGCCCAGGCTGATTTCTCCCTTTTACACTTTTGCCCAGGGAATTCCCAGGCCTGGTTGTCACCTGTAAGTTATCTGCCTCCCAGGCGCTTATCTAATTTTCTAGGCCTTTCCCATCTAACACAACATAGATACTATGCCTTGACAGCCTGAAATATGCAGGCAACATTGGGCCTGCAAATGAATTTTCTTTACACTCTACAATTTTGTTGTTGCTGTTTTATAAATTCATCACCAACATTTGAAAATCGAGAGATTTTATGTATCAGTTGAGAAGTCTCACTGCTCCTTAGAAACTGGATGGCTTGACCACCCCTGGTCTGCATTCCCACCTGGCACTATTTAGGCATGGAAGCAATGTTTCCCTTCTCCACTCCCCATCACTCCTCACTCTTGTGCACACAGGCCCTTGTATTCAGGTATGTACCTGCCATGGCAGAAACTGGATAGCAGTTCACAGAACACAATTCCTCTTCTTTCTGAACACACGACTATCTCCCATCCTCCCTTGCGGTTAGGTGTGGTCATATGTGTGGAAATGTGGTCATGTGACTATATTCTGGTCAATTGAATGCAAGGGGTCACCTTATGGTGAGTGCCATAAAATCTCTCACATGTGATCATCCATGCTCTTTTCTCCTCCACTTGATGCAATCAAGCCACGTGTTGAAAACAGAAAGATGTTGGGTCAGGAGATCCACCTGCAAGAAATGAAACTACTTTTATCATGTTTGACTTATTATGTATTTTGTGTTCTTCTGTTATAGCAGCTAACATGACCTCAACACACCTGCCTTTGAACTTCATAGGAAGTTTTTGACATGATTTAATGCCTCACCTTATGTTGATCCAGCCATGACTAATCTCTCTGAAAGGTACCATTTCTTATAGAAATCTACCCACCATGAACTTCAAAAGACATACTTCCTTCCTGGACCTCCTTAGTAATTAGCTTTTCCGAACAACCTTAATTTGTGCAGCTATGATTGTGTCTGGATTTGCCTGGCCCTTAACTTAAATCTCCATCTTATACCCTAGGAAGTTCTGGCTCTGATCTCCATGACCTTCTTTTTGGAAAAGTAATGGACAGTTATGAAAAACAGAGTTAAAATAAATATAATCACAGTCCTTGGAATCTGAAGAAATGCACTGAGGTAGTCTGGTCCATCAGTAAAAAATTTTTTCCAAGGTAACCAAGGTTTAGAAAACAAAAAAGACTTGCCTAAAATTACACAGCCAGAAGATAATAGAGAGAAGAATCAAACTCTCCTTTTTGCTTCTTAATGCAGTGCACTTGACAACATTATCCTTAACCTCTGATTGCAACCCAGAATTATTTTGCTTTTCTCCACCCACACACATCTCTAGCAATTTATGGAACGTTTATTATGTGCCAAGTACTATCTGAGTCATTTGCATACATTTTTTAAACTTTAATTTCAGAATAAATACATGAGGCTGTATTATTATTTCTATTTTTAAGATGTGAAAAACAAGGGGTTAATGAAATTTTTCAAGATCGCACAGCTAGGAAATGGAAGGTAGAGTCTAGCTCAAAAACCCATGTTCCTAAAAGCCATGTTGTATTTGCTCATTGCAATCTTACCCTTCTCCCTAGAGGAGCACTTTTGTGTCAGTAAGCTTTTCCTGGGAAACAAAGCACACAAAACATGGTGGCTTAAAACAACCATCACTTCTTTAGCCCATGATACTGTGGGGTAGCAAATTTGGGCTGGGCTCAGTAGCACAGTTCTTCTGCTGGTCTTGGCTGGGCTCACTCATGTGTGTGAGCCCAGTCAGCTGGTGGCTAGATGAGTTAGATGACCTCATGCTCATATCTGGGACCTTGGCTGGGAGAGCCAGGATGATTGACATGGCAGGGCCTCTCTCCATATGGTCTCTCATCCTCTAGCAGGCCAGCCAAGGCTTTTTCCCATGGTGATGGTTGCAGTTCCCAGGAGCCTGAGAGCATCAGGAAAGGCAAGTACCAAAGCACAAGTACTTTTCAATTCTCTGCTTGTGTCATATTTGCAGCTAGTCCACTGGCCAAAGCAAGTCACAAGCTAACCTCAGTTGCAAAAATGATGAGCAGACCTTCAAAATTATACTGCAAGGGGCATGCAGAATGGGATGGAAATAACTGATGGACATTTTTAATATTTCAAGTAACTGAATAGTTTTCTTCCAGTATTTACCTCCATATTTCTAAATAATACATGTATATGGCTACCTCTTAAGTAATCAATTTCAAATATGATCTTCTGGTTCATTACTATAACAATTAAGAATTTACCTTTTTTATCCCTTTCCTTACTACAAAAAGTTTGTATACCTTTCACTCAGATTCCCTAAATGTTGAGTTAACATAACTGATATATAAATATATACATATATATACATGTATATATATATGTATGTACATATATACACTTGTATACATATATACACATATATTTACATATATATATATATTTGAACAACATGGGATTGAACTGTGTGGTTCCACTTACATGCAGAATTTTTTTAATAGTAAATACCACAGTCCTACATGATCCACAGTTAGTTGAATCCACAGATTTGGAAACGTGGATACAGAGGAACCAAAGATACAGAGGGCTGACTAAATTCTATGTGGATTTTTTATTGCTCCAAGGGTGGGTGCCCCTAACCCCCTCATTGTATTATTCAAGGGTCAGGATATATGTATATATATATATGGCATGCTTCTACTTCTACCATAGAGGATATGATAGAAGTATATATATCCATATATATATATATATATATATATATATATATATATATATATATATATATATATATATATATATACACATATATATACATATATATGTATAAAAACACTGTGATAGTATATATTTTCTCTAAATTATTTCAGAATAAGTTACAACAGACATGATGTTTCTTTACCCTTTAATATTTTGGTGTGTATTTCCAAAATCAAGGCTTATATAACCAACCATATGATTACTAAAAATCAGGAAATTAGGACTTCCTTGGTGGCACAGTGGTTAAGAATCCACCTGCCAATGCAGGGAACACCGGTTTGATCCCTGGTCCAGGAAGATCCCACATGCTGCGGAGCAACTAAGCCCGTGAGCCACAACTACTGAAGCCTGCTTACCTAGAGCCCATGCTCCACAGCAAGAGAAGCCACCACAATGAGAAGCCCGCGCATCGCAACGAAGAGTAGCCCGCGCACTGCAACAAAGAGTAGCCCCTGCTTGCTGCAACTAGAGAAAGCCCGTGCACAGCAACGAAGACCCAACGCAGACAAAACATAAAATTAAAAAAAAAAATTTTTTTTTAAATCAGGAAATTAACTTTACAATACGATCATCTGGTCTATCTCATACTGCCCAGTATGCAGCCATTAACCACATATGACTATTTATATTTAAATTTAAACTAACTAAAATGAAGCATTCAGTTCCTTGGTCAGACTAGCCATATTTAAAGTGCTCAATAGCCATATATGCCTAGAGACTATTATTGATATATTGGATCATGCAGAAAACAGTTCCATCATCACAGAAAGGCCCATTGGACAGTGTTGATCTATATCTTTCAAGTCCTGTTAGGATATAATTACAGATTTATAGACATGAAATCTGTATGTGTTATAAGATTGTAGTCACAAGGTAGTAATTATTACCTCCAATTTTTAGATAGGGAGACACAATTAGAAAAGTGAACTGGGTCCATAGCTATATATTAAATCAATTCTATAGGCAAGGATTAGAATCCAAATTTGATCATTTGAAAGACTTTTTTCTTACCATGATATCATATTCCATTCTCAAGAATGTCCATGTCTTAGGCTGCATTCTCCAGAAGCAGAGCCTGAGGCAAGGACTCATGTGCCCAAGTTGATTAAGCTCTTCCTTTATTCAGGAACCATTTCCTGGAGAAACAGTAAAGGCACGGGGGAACCAGGACAGGGGAAAGGAGCCATGGGAGGTGGCGATTTCAGAAAGTCCCAGCCACAGTCTGATTCTGCAGGACACTCTGTGGCATAAATGATAGCATAGGCTTTGTCCCACCTGGAGGCAAGGGAGCCAGGCTTTCACATGCCCACGCTGTCAGCCATTGGCTCCAGGCTGCACCAGTAGACATAAACTTCCAGGTACTTCTGGATCCCTGCTTGTAGTATGAGCAGAGCAGTGACAATAGCCCAAGGGCGATCCTCTGAAGAAAGTCAGTAGTTTCTTCAAAGCATCAAAGCACAGAGAGGCTGAGGCATGAGCACCCTCACCCAGTGGAAGGGGTCCAAGAACATTAGGAACAACCCCAACAGAAACCATGACAGAGTATTCTACCTGACTATTTGTACAATGTGTTCATTAAACATCTCTCCATGTGACCTTTTGTATAACTAAAACTTGAAAATCTAGCTGGTTCAGAAATAACTGCTCACTTAATAACCCTGGCCTATTTCCGTGAGATATTTGCTTGAGACTATAATATCAGTTGAGGAATTATGGGTGTGGTGGATGGGGCCACCCTTGATAAGGAGCATAAAATCAAAGGGCAGGAATCATGGAAAACAGATCCAGGTACATCCTAGTACAAACCAGTCTGTTTGGTGGAGAGGAATTCCTCTGCTGGAGTTCTATCTTCGCTTTCCACGCAGAATACAGAAATCCACACAAACTAGTGTAAGTAAAGAGGGGATTGTTTTTATGACACAAGAGTTCCTCAGATAACTCAAGATGACAAAATTCGGTGGCGCATTTTGAAGAAGCTGGAGAACCATTGGGAACAAACTCCATCTCCTCTTTCCCTTTTTCCTCCTTTCCTACCCCAGCACCCAAGTCCACAGGCCACGCTGGCTCCAGAAGTAGATCCAGAAATACAAATGTCTCATTCTCTGAGTTACTTAAATTCTCAGCCAGGACAGAATCTGATTGGCCCAGTTCCCATGTCACTTGTTCCCCTCTGGTCCAATCCCCAGAGACCATGGAGAGTGGAATTGTCTGTGTAAAGAGGGCCAGAGCTGCAGATTAAAATAAATGAGATAGCAGACTATTTTTTCCAAAAATGGCCTCAGCGATATTTCTGGTCCCTTATACTCTTCAGAACCTTGACACTTCTCAATTTGAGAAGTGGGGTCTGAGTTCCCTTCTCTTGAATCAAGGTTGGAGCTTTTGACATCTCTGACCAACCAGTAGAATATGGCAGCAATGGTGTGATGAAATGTCCAAGGCTGCTAGCCCATTAAAAAGGGACAGTTTCTGCCTGATGCTCACTTCTCTCTCTGTCTCTCTCTCTCTCTCTCCCTACTAACACTTGGGAACCCAGCTACCAGGTTGTGAGAAAACCTGGGCCCCATGGAAAGGTCAGCTGTTGATGTTCCCTCTGACAGTCCCACCAAAGGCCCCGTGACCAGTGTCCACCACAAGACATCTTCAGAGGATTTCCAGCCCAGCCTTCAAGCTTCTCCATAGGACCTTGAACCCAGCAGAGTCGTGAGTTGTTCCCACCAAACCCTGCCCAAATCACAGATCCGTAAGCAAAATAAATATTGTTATGAATGAATGAATGAGTGAATGAATATTGTTGCTGTTGCTGGTTTTAGCCATTCGTTTATGGGGAATTTGTTGTGCAGCCTAAGTAACTCATTTCAATAAGCTTCGGCATTCCTATCTTGTCCCTCATTGGATCCATGACCTCTTGATTTCTGATGACCCCCATGCTCTGATTTCCTTGCCTGTTCTCCTCACCTCACTACCACCCAAGCCAAGCATGCCACTGAGGACCTGCGGAAGAGCAGTCTCTCATTATTACATTGTTTCTATTCTACTGAGGAGGATTTGGGATCCTCCCAGAACATGCAGGATGGGGGGAAAAAAAGACCACCATGTACACTGTAAGCAAAGAGTGTGAAGAACAACCAAAGACAAAGCCATTCAGCTTCGCCAGGTGTAGGCTTCTGAGTTTTTATTTCTATTTGTTGGCATGACAAAATACATAGGGGAAAATCTGAAGCCCCTGCCCCTCAAAAAAACATCCCAAATGCAAAGATTCGTTCAAATATACTATTGTCCAAAACCACTTAGATGTCGTTCCTCCTTGAATCACTCCTGATCCAAGACCCATGGGTTCTTAAAATGCCAGAAGCACGTCTCACACACTTTTCTGGAGGGAAACCCCCAGCTCCATCACACTGCAGGAAAGCTGGCGACATGCGCATCCTTTCTTATTACATTGGCAAGTGGTAGCATCCCAGACCTCATCCTACTTTATTTTTAAAACATCATTAACTCATTAACCAATGGAGTTTACACGGCGCTACTATTTCCAAGGAGTTTCGTGGTGGTCGGGGGACAAATATCCCTCTGGAGACAGGCTGCACTGTCCAGTGCAGTGGTTCTCAAAGTGTGACCCCCGGACCAGTAGGGTCAGCATCACCTGAGAACATGCTAGAAATGTAAATCCCTGGACCCGTCCAGAACTATTGGATTGGAAACTCTAGGGATGGTCCCAGAAATCCGTGTTTTCATGAGCGCCTGGGGTGATTCTGATACACGTTAGAGTTTGAGAACCACTGGTCTAATAAGATCCCGTCAGAAATCACACCAGACTGAAAAGAGAATATAATAGAAAGAATTGTTAACCAAGCAAAAAGTTCTAACTAGTAACTGAAGAGGCAAAAAGGGAAGGCCAAGGCCTCAAGGAGACAGCAACTGGAGGAAGCAGCCCGCCCTCCCAGGACTGGGGGAACAAAGGCAAGAGATCGGAATTATTAAAACGTAGATGGAGGAGAGGAGGTTTCCTGTGGAACTGAGAATGGGTCACTGAGAAGGATCAGGGCTCAGCCACTCCAGTGGGCGAGACCCAGGCTTCTGAGAAGGGGCTCTGGCGGCTGGTGCCAAGTGTCTGAGGGGGTGCGATGAAGCTGGTTCTGTTAGTGGGAAATAAACAGCAAACTGCAATTAACTCCTGCTGCCACAGAGAACAAAGGATGCTCAGGTGATGCTCACCAAACCAGGAAACCCCTTCTCCCTCCTCCAGCCTTGCAGTCTCAACCTAGCACCCCCTATTGGCAGCAACTGGCAAAGCTGAACCGGGATTAACAGGGTCTGAGTCCCAGCATCACAGAGTATGCAGGGGAGCTTAGAGCTGAGAGACAATAGCCTGATAACTGTCAAGGTTATTTGGAGCTATTGTTTCCAAGGAGTCTTATGTGGTCTCAGGAAAAGTTCTCACTTGGGACAGGCTGCCCATTGCCTAGAAATGTGACACCCACTGTACATTGAGCAGTTGGTGGTGACTCACTGACGTGTGTGTGTGTGTGTGTGTGTGTGTGTGTGTGTGTGTGTGTTGGTGGGGTGTAGGGTGCATTTTTGTTGGCTTTTCATGGCAAAATGGCCAGGGGTGCTTTCCCCAACTGCAGAGGATGAAGGCTAGAGAAGGAAGAATGAAAGGGGGCAGCTGAACGAGCAAGGATCCTGGGTGAGGGGAAGGAACTGAAGGATGCTGGGGACTCAGAGCCTTCTGATGCTTTTGAGAATGAAAAGTGCAGCAGGGTTGCCTGCTTCTATCTTCCTGGAACATCAGCATTCCCAAGAAGTGATAACTCCTTGGATTTCCATGGAGCTGGGACGGGCCTGGCAAGCATGCTTCGTGGCTATTTCAGAGAGCGGTTTCCTGAGCTTTAAAAAGAGAAGATGGCCCATCCTTGAGGCCTCCTGGCAGCTGGAAGCCACAGCTCCAACCCCTATTGCGCAGGCCCTGTCAGCTCCCCCATCACTGTCAAGGCAGCACTGCCATGGGAGCTGAGCTATGTCTCTCTTTCTCCCATGCTCTGGCTCTTTCAGGAAACAGAATGCATGATGCTTAGTGGAGAAAAATGCATAACTTTCAATGAAATTGAAAAGAAATTTTGAGGGAGAAGAAAATAAATCACTTGTCGGGCAGTGAAGAATAATGAGAACTTCCTCCTGAGGGTCACAGACCCCTGGAGATCCCTTCATATTTCTCAGTCAGCTCTAGCCCTTGCTTCTACCATGTCTCAGGAAACCCCGAGAAGGTGCATTGGGAAATCCTGGCAATAATACACTTTTTACAGAAAGAAAATGATGGTAAAAAGAAGATACATTGTATACTGGGCCTTGGGCCACACTTCCTTGGCAATTCTTAGAACTCCAGGTTTTCTTAACATTTGAGATCGATGCCTACTCTAAATCTTGTCTTTAAAGAATTTGATTACATGTAGAACAACTGCTTTGCCTTAGTTCACACCCAGCTCTGAATCAAAACGAATTTAAAAGATTTTTTACAAGGAAAGCCTACTTCTCCTGCCTCTTTGTGGAGAGGGAATAATCAAACTATTATGGTTTGACATAGCATCCAATTTTGGAAGGCTCCCTATGGAGAAGAAGATAAAGTTCAAGGCATTATCCTGGCATTCAAGTCCATCCAGAGTCTGGCCACAATCTTCTCTCTCACTATCCCCAAACCTCTGTCACCCAAGCCTGTGTTTATGTTCTAGGCTTAAGTTTATATTCATAGACTTTCTTCCAATTTATACATTTTATCTCTTTATCAAAACGCTAACTCAACCTTCCAGCCCCACCTCTTTTATGAGACCTTCTCCAACCAAACACTCCACCTATCACTTCTTCCCTCTTCTGTACTACTCAGCATCAACTAGCTCTGATGATAATTGGCACTTCATCCGTCTTGGTTCCTCAGTGAAAATATGAGATCCAAAGGCAAGAACCATGTTTTATACAGTTCCCTGAGCACCTAAGGCATCTTCAACTGGGAGCATATATGTGAATGCACATGTCAGAGTTCTTGGTGGCAAACAACAGAAATTGACAGCAATGAAAATATAAGGTACCTAAGAATCTCACAAAAGATATGCAAGTATTTTATAGACAAATACAATATAGACAAATTCCTTATTGAAGGGTGTTAATAAATAACGTTAATAGACAAAGGAATATGCCATGTTCATGGATAGGAAGACAAAATCATAAAAATGTTAATCAGCAAATTAAAATACAATTTTAATGTAATTCCAATAAAAATGTCCATATGGTTTTTCATGAACCTTAATAGATTATAAAATCTACATAGAAGAGCAAAGGCCCAACACAGCCAAGTCATTCTTTAAGGAGAAGAATGAGGATGAATGGAGAAACTCATTTCCCAAATATCTAATATTTGTATGTGTAGTGATAGCGATGAATGCAGTGTAGTAATGCACAAGGATAAACAAAGGTCAATAGAACAGAATAGAGACTCTTGAAACTGTCCCATTCATACATGAAAATGTGGCATGTAACAGATGAGGCACTATAGATTATTGAGGAAACAACTGACTATGTATTTATGTTGCAGGTAGGACAGCTCATTACACACAAAAGTATATCCCTGCTCTACATTGTACACAAAAGTCTATTCCAGGTGGTCTAAGGCCTAATGTTGACAATATCGGAGAATCTGTTTACGATTTGAGGGTAAGGAAGATTTTCCTATCAACATACCAAACCCCTCCACACAAATCACAAAAATAGAGATTAATACATTCAACTACATTAAAAGTTAACATTTCTGTATATTACAAGACACCATTAAAAAATAAAAAAGTCAAGCCACAGATTGGAAGAGGATATTTGCAGTGCTTGTCATGGTAAAGGATCACTATCTGGAATAGATAATTCACTCCTACAAATATGCAAGAGAAAGACAAACAATTCATAAGGGAGAAAAAAATGGTCAAAAGATGCGATTTCCTGAAGAGGAAATTCAAATGTCCAGTCATCATCTAGAAAGGTAATCTTTTTCACAGGTAGTCAGGAAAGTGCAAATTGAAACAAAGTACCATTTCCCAGCCATCAAAATTCGGTAAAAATAAATAAATAATAAGTATGATATAGGAAGAATACGAAACAATAGGACACAGAATTATTATTACACAGTGGCAGGAGTGGAAATTGAGGCAACCACTCTGGAGAGTAACTTGGCACCGGCCAATACATTTGAAGATAAATATGCAGGGACCTGAAATTCTGCTCTGAGGAATAGACCCCAGGAAATGCTCCCAGGTGAGGCTAATGCTGCTAAAGGGGCAAGTTACTACAAATTACCTTAACAGTCATTGTCAACTCCCCTTTCCAAACAGAGGTAGTAAATGAGTTAGAAGCTCAACTAAATGTGCACTTAACACCTTGAGGTCTTTAAAGAGGATCCAACACCACCAAGCATTCATTCCGATGGTTCTCAGAAAGCAGAAGACACTTAACACTAACAGTTACTTTGACTTTTAAATAGTGAGTAATAGCAACCAATAGCAGTCCAGGTCTCCGGTAGCCACTCAGCACCTCACTATCAGAACACAGATAGGATTTTAAATGAGCTTAATTCCCAAAGATAAAATGTCCTAAGACTGGTTTTGCACCTTGCTAACTATGATTCAACTGAGACTTTGACCCAAAAAAACTTTAACACCAGGGAAGAGGACAGCCTCTGAATGAAGATGTCATTGGGTCAACAATTTTAAATCTGCACCTCACCTGGGAACACTCTTAAAGAGAACCAGGTTTGCCAGAGTGAAAAGGCCCAGCTTTTGACATGGAACGCTCAGAGACCACTGTGATTTGGGTTCCACCTTTACAGCTAGAACGGATTCATTAGTCTGTCCACTTTATACTGAGAAAGAGAGAGGCCAAGGCAACCGCCAAAAGGTGGGCTAAGCAAGGTTTCCAACAAGGGGCCTATCTTTTGTCCGTTGCTTTTAGTGGCTTCCAGTCTGACCTATTAAAGGTATACCCTTGGCTCCAAAAAAGGGGAAAGAAACTATAGCTTTGTATTCCCAACTCATGTATCTTTGCCTGCAATCTTGCATTCAATTTCAGTGTAATATGAAGAGGCCTATTCTTTTACAAAAAGTTCTCTCTTCCCACCAGGCTTGTTTGTTATTTTATGTCTTTCTGCATCATTTGTAGACTCTGCTTTGATCTGCATTCCTCCTGGATGTGGGGTTTCCTTTTCAGCTACCAAAAGGAAAGCTGGTTTGTTTGAAAATCTGTTTATTTGGATTTTTTTTTTTTTGCTAGCCTAAAGTCCCTATCTTTATCAGGATGCGCAGAGCTCCGTGTCTGCCCGGCTCGAACATCACTCATTTTCCCTAAGGAAAAGGCAACTTGGAAATCATACAACTTGCCCGGTTGTCTTTGGAATATTCTGGGAAAGAATATTCTGGGTTTAGAGGTTTCGGTTTAAAGCTTAAGAGAAGTGATTCTTTACCAGATGTATTTAATCAGCAGTGGAACTTTCAGGTTGAGACTGAGGGGGAAGAAAAAAGAAGAGTTTCCTCTCGTTATTTCTCAACTAGGAATTTTCTCAGCAAGCACTGGGAAGAACCTGCAACCTCCACAGAGCAAGGAAATCTAGAACTGGATGGCATCGCTCTCCCTGTCTAGGTCAGCATGGTCGTGTGGACCTATGGAAAAAGAAAGTCAAAGTCATACAAAGGTGATGATATCACTATATCACTGTCTCCAGAATATTTTCCTTTCAAGAGAAAAGTCAACACCTGACTCAGCATTGGGCTACTAGGTTGCAACTAACATCCGGGCTCTGATTAATGAACACTGGCTACGTGAAGAATCTTGGGTACATTAGGTCTCCTTGGGAAAAAGGAGCCACAGTCACATGATTAGGGATGACTTCCACAGCGTGGAAGGATGTGACACACATAGGGCATCAACAGTGAATGCATCTAAAGGTACCATGTGAGCATCAGATAATTGTCTTTAATGTGTCTGTCTGGGGGGATGGTGGAGGGGGATTACTTTTGGGGGGCAGGGCAACCAAACCCATAGTTAACTACTTATGACTTATAAATGATATTGGCTCTCGACCAATATTTCTTCCCAGGGACAGTTCTTCGGAAGACTGAAGCAGTCTATAGACAAAACACAGGGAGGAAATAAAGGCTGTCTGAACAGGGAATACAGGAGACATTCTCCCACATCCTCCAAATGCTTCTTTGATGGGGAAACAGGATGTGTTCCCCAAGGAGCTTATGAGACAGTCACCTCACAGGATGGCAGTGGCCGGGACCCTCTCTTTGGAGGGTTAGCCAGCAGGATTCAATCTGGGAATCCAAACAAACTTAGGAAAACAATAGGCAGGACAAGGAAGGAATGGGAATTATTTGTCTGTTTTTAATAGAATCCTGCCTTCAAATTGCAGCTTTGCTCTAGGAAAAAAAAAAAAAAAATCACAGTTTTCTTTAAAGTTACACATGAACAGTTTCTGGCTTCAAAAGACAGAGATCAAAATAAACTCCAGTTGTTGCCTAAGAACCACCTCTTTTTGCGGGGACACTGGGCCTCACTCCATTTAGGCCACCTTGGGACAGGTGGTAAGTCTACAAAATAAGACTGGTTAAGTAAAATGACTCCACACTGAGATTTCTCAGCTATTCAAGCAGTGACAAACCCCAAATAGGAATTAAGATGAACTTGTTTATACCAAACTCTGGGCTGTTCTGATTTCTCAGCTTGGCCATCTGTAGAGGAACCTTTGAGTCTCCGAGAAGCAGCAGAAACTTACACCCCCCTTTGGGTACCAAACCTGAGAAGTCCACATGATTGAAGAAACTAGGACTATTTGTTAACCCAGAGAGCTTTTTTTTCAACAGAACATTGAGATTAGACTTTGCTCCTTAAAAAAGACATTCTATTCACATTATAAGTGTTGTTTGTGAGGTCCAGAAAGAGAGTGGGATGGGGTCAAACTGAACTGAGGATTTCATCCTGGCAGATGCAGGAGAAACCAGAGGATCTCCTGTGGAAAGTTTTGGTTTTGAGATACAAGCTACAAAGGAAGCTCAGCAGAGTGGACAAGATGGTCAAAATTTTGTTAAGAGCAGAAGCCTGTCTTCCTCTCAACCATCCCCCAGATGCGAAAAATATATATGTGTCATTGGCATACAGACTCTAAATTTACAAAATTTTATAGAAATTCTCATCCTCATCTTATGCCTTCATATCTCACGTGCTAAGATGGGACCCAATAAGAAATGGTGGCTCTCCTTGGAAGAACCTTGACATCACACACTGTGGTTTCCACAAAATCTCCTCCAGAAGGACCAACATCTGAGTCCTATTAAAAACTTCCACTGAGAAGCCCCAATGTGAGGCCAGAATTCCAACCCACAGTCCCTAGAGAATTTACTAAAGTTCAACCCTTCTCATTGGAGGTAAGCAAAGGCACACACTCAGAAATCCTGAGAGGGGCTGGGGCAGGTTGCGCAGAGTGTGGACCTCAGACCAGCAGTGACAGCATCTGGAAGCTTGTTAAAAAGCTGATTCTCAGGCTCCACCCCAGCTGTGTTGAATCCGCATTGCAGTGGGAGAGGGGAACAAATCTGTCTGACAAATTTTCAAAGCGATTCTTCTGTACATTTAACTGTGAGATCTTCGGGAGCATTTTGGCAGCTGTTGGAGAGATCAGCCCTGCAGGACTTTATAAATGCAAGGGTGTGGCAGGGGGGCAGGGAGAAGAGAGTGGGCCCCCAGGCCCCCTTTGGAATCGCCAGCGGGTCCTTAGGATGAGGCCATCCGCCCAACAGGGATGCATTAATTTTGATCTTTAGTGAAATACTGGACCCTGCCTGCCAGCCTTCTCATTTTTCCGGTGGTAATACAAAGGAAGTGCAGGTTCAAGGCCAGGAACATAAACAACCCTCTCACGTGAGAGTGGGCTCTTCACCGGCCTCAAGCTGAGCCTGTCTTGACTTCACACACACACACACACACGCACACACACACACGCTCAGCTCGCTGTCCTTCCCCAGGTGCGTCCACTCAAGCCCAGGACGTGCCCACTGTCACTGACCATGGCTGACCCCCCACCCACTCTGCTGTGCTCTCATGGAGAATCGAGCTCCATCCAAAGGTCCGTGTTACTGCTACTCCAGACCCTTCAGTTTCAACTCAAACCAACCCAAGAGGTTCTTCATGCAGCAATTATTACATCACCTCCTGCCTCCCGGCCTGGTTACATTCTACGTCACTTCCTCTGAAAGTGCCAAGCAAACAGACTTCCTCAGAGAGAAGAAGTTTCTCGGAGCTCAAACATACCCATCACGATGTCTTTCTTAAAGAGCTCCACTAGCCCTAGTTTCTGGAACTTTTAATATTTTTAGTTCCTACTCTACTCAATCAGAAAAACTTCACTATTTCTCATTCCCCTCTACCTCTTGATTGACGTTGACCTTTGGTCCCCACACCCCGTGTGTGACGATAATTGTAACTGCAGCTAAAACACATGGGGAGCTTACCCTGTGCCAAGCATTAAGCTAAGCATTTTACATACATTCTTTCATTTTCCCAACCACCCTACTGAGAAAGCTACTATTATTATTTCCGCTCTACTGATGGGGAAACTGAGGCTTCACTTGCCCAAGATGACAGAGCTAATCAGTAGCAGAGCTGGGATTCTACCCCAAGTCTATCTTTGATTCTTTATGCTTTATTGCCTCTAGAGGCATAAGAGAAAATACATGTGAAAGTAAGTTGAACTTGCAAAACACGATCCACCAGAAACACATTCTTCTATGGGCACTCCCACGCTTTTGGAGTCCTCCGCTATTCAGTCCCATTCCCCATTTGACAAGTGTCAATGTGGCATTTTCTCAGTTTCTCTCTCACCACCACTGCAGATCCCAGTTGTTATGCGTCCTAAAGCTTCCTCTCACCTAGTTTTCCTGACCCATCTCACCATGGGACACACATCTGATTGTCCCTCTGTGGTAGAGAAGGCTCTGGTTATGTCATTCGTTCATTTGCCTGCTTAGTAGATAGTTTGTCCAGAACCACGTTTCAACCTTGGCTACACATTGGAAGATTTAAACAGTCTCAGTGCCCAGGCTGCAACCTACACCAATTACACCAAGGTCTCTGGGGATGGGACCCAGGCATCGATACTTTTCAAAATTCCCCAGGTGATTCTAATGTGTAACAAAGATCGGGAACACTGACTACAGGCTTCATCTTCCTGCTACTGTCCTAATATTTCTCAAGTACCTTATGATGACAAAACTCTCCAAGATGGCCCTTACACCTGTGTTTCTCCACTATGCCTCCTGGACCATCCTACATACAGTGGAAGCTTAATAAATGTCACCTGCCAGGGGACTGAGTTTTTTCACGGGGGTCTTATAATAATTTTCCTCATAGGGAAGTCACCCTAAATTAGCCACCTGGGATCACTTATTCTCCAGATCCTACTTGGGTCCCAAAACAAACCAGAAGGAATTTATTCTTTGAAATATGAATACAATTTCCTATGTTATTTTCCTTTCTCTGTAACTGTATGAACTATGGAACTCTTATGAGGAGTTTTCCCCCAGCCTGGAAAGACCAGAGAAGATCTGGGAGCCTGTTACTACTGATAAGTATGAATGGGTGTTCTAGAATGAAAAGAGTAGGTTTGTTGATCATTCTGGATGTATCAGTATCTTAGGACCAAATTTCTTAAAATTAAAGAACTTGGCTCTAAGATCTCACACTTCTTGGTGCAGGAGAGAGACCCAAGATACATGGATGTGATTGGCCATGGGTAAAATGGTCTTAAGAGTTTTTTTTTCACCATGGTTAGTATAAAGTGTAAAAAAATTGGTAGATCCTTAACGTGAATGAGCTGTAGGTGAAAGACTACTCAAATCCCCGCAAACCATCTTTACTTTGCCTCTGCAATGTTGCTCTTTTCTGAAGTGAATGCACAGTAAAAGAAAGTCCAGATGGTACTTTTCCTTGAAGACCTTATTTAACTCCCAAACAGGGGTTATGACTGGAGGCTTCTAGATTAGGGGAGAGTCAGCCTCCTGGATAGGATGTCAAATCATGTGACACCTTTCATCTCCCTTCCAACATATGAATTAAGCCCAGGTTTACCTCGGCCGACCGCACCTCAGTGAAAGAGCGAAGAGGATTTTCAACGGGATTAAATGATATGAATAGCATTCAGGTTTCTACTGGGGCCAGAGCTGCAGGGCGGGGCTGCTGCGGCAGCTGCTCCAAGGGGAGAATAAAGGATTTGCTGGAGCTTTGTGACTCCATGTATCTGCTAGGATTGATCTGAGAGCCTTTCTTAGCCTCCTTTTAGGGGGAGGAGAAGGGCTTCTTTTCACAGTCACATTGTCTGGCAACAAAGCCTGACCCAGGAGAGTGGTGTTTGAGGGGCTGCACACTTGCTGGGGAGAGAGGTGGGCTCAAAGCCTCCCTCAGAGAGACGGCACAGAGCTTCAACATGCGGGTCTAGAAGCTGGGGGGTGCTGGGGAAGGTAAGCCCAGCCTCCCTGACTTTCCCAGAGCCTCTGACCTCAGCCTTCTCCCGGGTGGCTCGTGCTCCTGGCAGTTCCCTCCCTGAGATCCCGAGGTGAAGGCTGTCTGTACCTTGTGTGTCAACGGACTGGGGGCAGTACCTGGCATGCAGCTCAGAAAGATCACTCAGCTATTGCTGCGGGCAGTGCAGAAACGGTGCCACCACTGTGGAAAATAGTTGGCAGTTTCTTACAAACATACACTTACCTTGGAACCCAGCAATCCCACTCTTAGGTATTTACCTAAGACGAATGAAAACAGGTTGACACCAAAACTTGCCCTCAAATATTTATAGCAGCTCTCTTTGGAAGCGCCAGGAACCAAAACAACTCAAAGATCTCTCAGCAGGGGATGGATAAACACATTGCAGTACATCCCTGCAATGGAGCATCACTCAGCAATAAAAAAGGAACCAACTGTTGACACACGGATTAACATGGATGAATCCCAAGCGCATTACGTTAAGTGAACGAAGCCAAACTCAAAACGGTGCCTGCTGTGTGGCTCCATCTATGTAACATTCTAGAAAAGGGAAAGCTATAGGGCTTGGGGGAAGGGGCTGAATACAAAGGGGCAGCACGAGGGGATGTGGGAGCTAAGGGAATATCCGCATCTTGATTGTAATGGTGATTACACGACTGTGTGCAGGAAAAAGAGTGAACGTTACAACTCCGTCATGAAAGATGTGAAGAGAGGTTCTAGAGACTGTCATACAGAGTGAAGTAAGTCAGAAAGAGAAAAACAAATATCGTATACTAACACATGTATGTGGAACCTAGAAGAATGGTACAAATGAAACGGTTTGCAGAGCAGAAGTTGAGACACAGATGTAGAGAACAAACGTATGGACACCAAGGGGGGAAAGCGGCGGGGGGTGGGGGTGGTGGTGTGCTGAATTGGGCGATTGGGATTGACATGTATACACTGATGTGTATAAAATTGATGACTAATAAGAACCTGCTGTATAAAAAAATAAATAAAATTAAATTAAAAAATTGAAAAAGAAATACAATAGCAGGTGAAGTGATCTTTTTGTTAGATACCAGAACAATAGTAAACCTTGAGGGGAGTCACTAGAATGGGACCAGGGGGCCTCTGAGTGTCTGGCAATTTTCTGTGTCTTTATCTAGAAGCTAGGTATACAGTGTATTCAGATTCTGAATTTTCTGAAATTTGTCATTTCCTTACAAACCATGCATGTTTTTAGTTGTTTTTTATACATAACAAAAAGTAAAAAATATAGACTAGGGAAGGTAATTATAAAAAAAAGAGAGAGGTTTTAAAACTCTCTGCCCTTGTAGCAGTTTTCACTATAATCCCACCCTCCCTCTTCCTGTCGGTGGTCACCAGTGATTGTTCTAGATTCCCATCACATGTTCCCGCAGTCGGTGACCAGGTGACTGTATCCCTGGTTGCTTCCGGGAGGCGATCACTTTAGCATACAGCGGTGGGTTTTCTTACTCTGATGGTCCCAATTCCTTCCCCTCAGCTCTCCCTCCTTTCTCTCATGAAGAATGTGTGGCCTCGGCATCCCTCCTTGGACTCATTCTTTTAATACAGCTCCCCCCTTTTGTTCCCTTTTCAAATTCTTCATTGACAAAATGAAAGGCAAATTGTATTGTGTGGATGACACAATTAAAGGACCATTCAGGACCTCTGCTTCCTGCCAAGGGACATCTCAGGCTTTGTGCTGATGCCAATGGCGTTGAGAACATTGCTCCTCCAAGTGCATTCTGGGGCCAGCAGCATCTGCATTACCTGGGCTCTCATGAGTAGTGCAGACTCTCAGGCCTGCCCCAGACCGATGAATAAGGAAGGATCTGCCTTTTAACAAGATGCTCAAGGATTCCCACTCCCTTTTAAAGTTGTCTTGCTCATATTCACTCACCAAGAATTTATTTTTAGCTATTCACATTTATTCTCGTCAAGCTATATTCAATTTAGTTTGACTAGAAGCGACATCTTTCTTTCAGCACTCATATTTCATCGGTTTATGTAATAGTGAATTAAATGATGTAATTACAATAACAACTGGCATATACAGTTTTGGGAACTCATCCAAACTGACTATTGGAAAATATAACATCCTACCCCTCTTTGGAACACAACTTAGTCTATTAGCTGCCAGAATTCTCCATGCTGTGGGTTACTGTCAGTATTTATTAAAGAAGGGATGAAGGACATAGGTCAATTCAATGACTAGGTTAAGCAAAGGATGTTACAAGAGTCTCTGTCATGACTTTTTTAGGGGAGCCTGCAAATAACTTATTTTTTAAGATAACTTGAGCAGATTTAAGGTTATTTGTACAATAAATGCCACTTGAGCTCACATTTCAGCTTGCTTTCTGAAGTGGAGGCTGCTGAGTTAAGGTTGGTTACCTCAGGCTATGCTTAGCTCACAAAAGTTTACCAGTGGCAATTACCACTCATTGCATGCTTGCAAGCAATTTTTGTGGTTCTGTTTTCTTTAAAATTTCATCCATGGCAACAAAAGCAAAAATAAACAAGTGAGACTACATCAAACTAAAAAGCTTCTGCACAGCAAGGGAAACCATCAATAAAATGAAAGGATAACCTACTGAATGGGAGACAATAATTGCAAATCATATATTTGGTAAGGGGCTAATACCCAAAAGAACTCAAGACAACTCAATCACAAAAAAAAAAAAAAAAAAATCCAATTAAAAAATGGTCTGAAGCTCTGAATAGACATTTTTCCAAAGAAGACATACAGAAGGCAAACAGGTACATGAAAACGTGCTCATTAATCATCAGGGAAATGCAAATCAAAACCGCAATGAGATATCACCTAACACCTATTAGAGTGGCTATTAATCAAAGAGACATCAGAAAGAAATAACAAGTGTCAACAAGGATACGGAGAAAAGGGGACACTTGTGCACGGTTGGTGAGAATGTGAATTGGTGCAGCCACTATGGAAAACGGTGTGGAGGTTCCTCAAAAAACTAAAATTAGAACTGCTGTATGATCCAGCAACTCCACTTCTGGGTATTTGTCCAAAGAAAACAAAAACACTAATTCAAAAAGATGTTTGCACCCTCCAGGATCACTGCAGCATTATTTACAACAGCTAAGATATGAAAACAACCTAAGTGTCCATGGATGGATGAATGGCTAAAGAAACAGTGATATGTGTATATGTGTGTGTGTGTGTGTATGTGTGTGTGTGTGTGTATATATATATAATATATATATATATATATATATATATAATGGAATATTATTCAGCCATAAAAAAAGAATAAATCTTGCCATTTGTGGTAACATGGGTGGACATCAAGGGTATTATGCTAAGTGAAATAAATCAGACAAATACCATATGATCTCTCTTATATGTGGAATCTTAAAAAGCTCTTAGATACAGAGAACAGACTGGTGATTGCAAGAGGAGGAGTGTGGTGGAGGTAAGAAATGGGTGAACTGTTTTGGGGGGTTTTTTAGTTTAAATAAACTGAATAAAAATTTTTCAAAAATTTCACCCATGGAGGCCAGATTATCATCTACCGCCACAATAGTGCTGTATAACAAACCAGCTCCAAACAAGTTGACTTAAAAAGGAAGCAGTTGTTACTTCTCACAAGTCTGTGAGTCGGCTGGGAGGTTCTGCTGATCTGGGTCAATTAGGCTGAGGTCGGTTGGGCTTCCTGGTGTGTCTGGAGTCAACTGGCGGGTCCAATGAGACTGGTCAAGGAAGATCTTGGTTGGGACCACTCAGTTCTCCCACCCATAGTGTCTCATCCTCCTGCTGGTTAGGCCAGCTTGTCCCATGACCATGGCAGAGTCTTGAAGCAAGAGGGAAGCAAGTTCTCTGGGCCTGGGCTCCGAGCTGGCGCACCGTCACTTCTGCATTGATTCGTGGCCACACCAAATCATGAGGCCAATACAGATCCACAAGGTGGGGAAATGGGCTGCAAGTCATGAGGCCAATACAGATCCACAAGGTAGAAAGGGCTGCAAACTCACATCCCAAAGGAGTAGAGATATGGGGCTGGGACAGGGGGTGGTGGTAAAGAGTTGGGGCGATTTTTTGCAATTCACCAGTCATAGGTTAATTTGTAATTTAAAAAAATATCCTAGAGGTAATTGAGTAATTTTCTAATTGCAACACCTTTGCTAAACAGGTCTACATAGAGTCTTTATTTTAATGAATATATATCAAATGTTTGCATAAGAATATACTGGATTGTTTGTATGACCACCTTACTCTAGGTGTTACTCATGTGATTTTGATGTCCAGTTTATTCTCATGTCGCTACTAAAGGGTACTGCTTTAATTGTGGGCTAATACGAAGAGGATTTAAAAAAAGAAAAACAGAACTGGACATAATATATAATGTTGGATTTGTGCCAGGTGAAGTATAAATGCAATTTTGAGAGCAGGAGAGGCTAGATGAAAACAGGTTGAGAAGTAAATTTTTTTTCTTTTTATTGGTGTATAGTTGCTTTACAATGTTGTGTTAGTTTCTGCTGTACAACAAAGTGAATCAGCTGTATGTATACATATATCCCCTCCCTCTTGGATCTCCCTCCCACCCACCCACCCCCATCCTACCCATCTAGGTCGTCACAGAGCACCAGGCTGAGCTCCCTGCGCTGTACACCAGGTTCCCACTAGCTATCTATTTTATACATGGTAGTGTATATATGTCAATCCCAATCTCCCAATTCATCCCACCATCCCCTCCCCTCCCCATGTCCACACGTCCGTTCTTTATGTCTGAGTCTCTATTCCTGCCCTGCAAGTAGGTTAATCTGTACCATTTTTCTAGATTCCACACACATGCGTTAGAGAAGTAAATTTAAACTCCCTGGGTCTAAGCTTATAACCTTATTACTATTATCTGTGGAGTGGAGGTCCAGGGTGGAGACAGGGGGAGGAAATCAAGATATTTAAAAAACATGAAGTCTAGTATCTTTTGATAGAAGATTAGTCATATTATCATGTCTTCTCATAAAATTTACATTTTTAGGAAAGCTGAATGGCTTATTTCACTACTTATTTTTTTAAAAAGGCTTTTTATAAGTAGCCTCCTTCACAAAAAATGGTGCTTATACCCCATTGGTTTTACTTCCCAGAAAAAGTTTACTGAGTTCATCAAAATCAGCACAGCACATTTACATGAGAGAACTCCAATGAAAAAAAAATGAAATCCACTGTGCTACTGACCTGGGTAATTACAGCCATGTAAACTGGAAGATCAGAGATCTCAGCAAGCTGTGTTGTTAGAGCCTACATTGGGTCAATCTTTGGGCAGGGCGTTTTGTGAACGTTTTTCTGAACAAGAACAATTAAATTGCTAGGAATTTAATCTGTAATCATCTCCCACACATGAGAGTTTATTTGGTGATTCAATAATGGTTGCTGAGCAGCTATTAAAAAACAAAAACAAACCAAAAAGCCACCGCACTAGATAGTTGGGGATCATCTTTGGATTAAGCAAAACTCTCAGAAAGACATACACTTGGGACCATGTCATCTTCCTCCCCGGCCCCACCCCCATGCCACTTTCTCTGAGCAGTGCTTTGGTGTCAGGCCCTCAATTTTCAGGTGCTTCATTCTGAGAAACTGTCCAATTTTTCAGAGCTCCATAAATGCAAGACCCAAGCCCCCCTAGATATTCGTAATCATACACTTCCACCTATGGGGATATCTTTCATCACACAATGCCAGGAAAAGCTTTGCTCCATCTGAGGGACCAGCTTGTTGGCACTCTGAGATTAAAGTTAATCTTGTAGCTGACTCTGTTTTCTTGATCACTTTGGCTGTTGGCAAGCTCATCATCCAATTCTCAGCTCAACTCAGGTAGTTGTGCTTGACCCACCTGTCTTCATTTATTATTTTTCCTTCCTGATCTTGGTCTCCTACCTTCAGCTCCATTTTCCTTGGTCCTGATATTTATTATCAGGTCCTGATACTATTATATATTTTACCTGAAAGTCACCTGAAATCTTTTTTTAAGACTAGGCTGTTGTATATATACTTGGATAAATAAGTGACAGAAATTCCCATTATGACTCTGAGCTCATGATGGGACCACCAAAATGTAGATTTGACTAACCAACACTTCCACCCAATGACACAGTATTGCCACCATTCAGTGGAAAGAACATCTGATAACTTCTGCTTAACGAATGTGTAGACTGTTTCGGTTTCAGTGTGGGTTAGACCTTAATGTGCAGACGAATTACCTGGGGATCTTGTGAAATTGCAGATGCTGATTCGGAAGGTCTGGGGCAGGGGCCTGAGAGTTCGACTTTCTCTCATGCTCCCAGGTGAAGCCAATGCTGCTGGTCTCAGACGGCTTTCAGAGCAGCAAGGGAGAGAGTATAGTCACGGGCCAGAGCTAAGGTGACCAACTCTGTGACACAGTTGACTTATTTGCTGCAGCCATTATGTAAATATGGGTGTGATTGAGCCTAAAAAGTCAGTTCAGGAAAGCAGATGGGTCCATGCTGTTCTCACCCTTGCACACCAGTCTCTGCTGATCCCCAGTCAGTGGTATCAACATCATATTTGTCTAAAACCAGCTCCTAGATTCTCAGGTAGAGACCTGAATTCCCACCCTACCTGTTTATTTTGTCGTTGCCTCCTAGAAATGAGGTTCCTAGGAAACCACCTAGTTCAATGTCCCATCCAGGATGGGGAATCCCCCTCTCTCCTGCTGCTGACAAGTGGTCCCAGCAGCCTCTGTTTAATTACCTTCAATAGTAGGGACTCACTACTTCCAAGGCAGCTTGTTACATTGCGGAATAGCTTTTATGGAAACAAAGTCTGTCTTTCTGCTGAGTCAAAATCAACTTCCTTGTAACCTCCACCCACTAAGCTGACTCTGCCATTTGCAGCAACCCAAGTCTGCTCCCTCTGACTCAAGTCAGCCTTTCCAATATTGCAGACAGCTGCTATGCCTCCTATTCCCTCTTCTCCAACTAGACACCCCCCCCCCCAAGTCCTTCAATTGCTCTGCTTAAAGATCTGCATATTTTGACCTTTCACCACCTTTTGGGTATGACCCAATTGGTCAATATACCACTTAAAATGGTTCCCAGCATATACCCAACAGATTTGAAAGCAGGGTCTTGAAGAGATATTTGTAGACCCATGTTCATAGCAGCATCATTCACAATAGCCAAAATGACCCAAGTGTCCATCAGTGGATGAAGCGGTAAACAAAATGTAGCATACACATACAATGGGCCATTATTCAGCCTTACAAGGAAGGAAATTCTGACACATGCTACAACATGGATGAACCTTGAGGACATTATGCTAAATGAAATAAGACAGTCACTAAAAGACAAATGCTGTATGATTCCACTTACATGAAGTACCTAGAGTAGTCAAATTTGTGGACAGAAAGTAGAGTGGTGATTGACAGGGGCTGGGGGAGGGGAGAAATGGGGAATTTTTTAATGGGTACAGAGTTTCAGTTTGAGAAGATGAAAATGTTCTAAAGATTGGTTTCACAACAATGTGAAGGTAATTAACACCTTTGAACTGTACACTTAAAAATGTTTAAGATGGCAAATTTTAGGTTATGTGTATTTTACTGCAGTTTTTAAAAGATGGTGCCCAGAGCTGGTTAGAACCCTTCAGTCGTGTTAATGCTAGTGCAGAATATGCTGGGGCTATGATTTCTCCATGATCGCTAACCCCCTGCATTTCTAGTAATTCAGCCTCATACTGTGGCCCTACCCTTCTTAGTAGGCTGATTATACAATTAGGCATGTCACAGGTGTGGTCTATTAAAATCCCCACCTCCTCTGCACATGAATTACTGCCAAATTATCCTAAAATAATGTTATTGGCTTCCCTAGCTTTTACCTGCCTTTGAAAAAAATTACCACTTCACTGGATGCATCTTTTGGAAACTAAACTTTCACCTTTACAATCATTTGAAGTTTTCTATGTCCTAGTTTTATTTCCAAAAGAAAAAATCATCTTTGATAGGTTCTGAAATCGTTTCTGAATGATGCTTATGAAAATCTGTGTATCAGTAACCTATGTTATGATCAGTATCTAAGGATTTAGAAATGTATAGGTAGTCCTTGTGCCAGTATTTCTGTGCTCAAGCTAATGTTTCTTTAGCCATTGTTGACTGCTCTTGGCATAAAAACAATATGAAAAACAACAACTATTTACCTTCCAAATAAAAAAAAAGCTTAAGCATTGCAATTATCCACATTTTATGTCCTTAGTAACTTCTAATTTCGAGAAAGCCATCTGTAAAGAAATCACTGGCTTGAGAACAAAAATGTCAAACACAGACACAATCTTGTAATTTATTGAGAACCATTAACCCGAGCATGAAATACTGGGATTAGAAGCCCTGTGGCTTTCGTGCTGTTGGCAGGTGTAATCACCTGTCTTTGACTCTCACACTTATGAATGTTTTGAAATTTTCTCAGATAACTGGATATATTTAGCTCTCCTTTTCTTGAGTTTCAACAACTACTTTGAATTTTTTTTTTTTCTTTTTTTGATATCTGGAGGCAGATTTGGGTTTGCACAGGTTTGGAAAGCTGAGTGCAAACAAGATGAAATGTTGCTCAAGAATGAATTGTATTGTGGTACTTTCCAAATGCTACCTCCTTCTGGAAGTGTAATTTCCAGAGCCTTTTAGGAGATGAAAAGGTTTGTAAGAGTTCAGTCACACTTTCAAATTATAGAAAATTGTTAGTTTCATTTAGATCAGTCAACTATACAAATGGGCCAATTTGGTTTCAAAAATATGATCTCAGAATATCAGTGGGTCAAGTCATTCAGGTGTCATTCATAGAACAGAAAACTCACTACATCATCACCACAAAAAGGAGGGTGGATGAATCATTTACAGTTGTTTGAGAATGCCAATTTAACAGGAATTTACACCCAAGATTTTTATTTGCAGAGAAGACTCTCCACTGTAAGAAAAGAGGACATTTTATAAGTACTCTTTTCTCCCCAGTAAATTATGAAACTATAAAACTATATAAAACTATGAAAGGTCATTTTAAAAATCTTTGGTTTTAATTCAAGGAGTGAAATGAGGAAATTAGTCCCACAGTTCCTGGATTTTGCATCTTGGGTTTTTTGTGACTTTCTGTGATTGGCTTGTTAAAGGGGACGTGGACATGTAACTCTATTTGTCCTGATAGATTTCCAGATAATAACTGTGAAATAGGGTTGGGGCAAGACAGGCAAAATTATAAATACCTGAGCTCAAGGCAAAACCAGAACAATGTTTAAAACGAAGCTCATACAAAATTACTGTTGAAGATGCAAGAAATTCATAGTTCTAGTTTCCAAAGAAAATTAATTCAGATCTCTTTTGTATGTAAAATGAAGCTTTGAAAAAAAATGGTTGGAGCTACTCAATTCATACTTGGATGTATAAACCTGTGGCCTGGTTATGGTAGCTGTGGGAGCTATAACTTTATCCTGAGTTTTTGATGTCTAATTTGTTGCCCATAGGTGGTTCTTTTTTTTTTCTTTTTCATGACTTCTTGTGATGTGGAAGAATAAGAATAATCCACGGAGGTGGCTGTATATTCAGATGCTGAGCTTCTCTGGGGAGTTGGCTAGACAGAGTTTACATTTTCTCACACAGTAATATGGTAGAGAGCTTGTAGGACACAGAAGTGTCCTTTGGATATACATACACTAATATGTATAAAATAGGTAACTAATAAGAACCTGCTGTATAACAAATAAATAAATAAGAAAAAAAAAGTGTCCTTTGGTCCTGCTGGAAAGGGACAGAAAGCTATCACATCTGCTTTTCTGTGGAAGGAGGCTCGTGAACTTGCACTAACTTCATCCTCAAAGAAAAAGGAAGATATTGAAGGATATTTTACATGTCCCTTCTCTATATTTGGACCTTTCTCTCTTACTTATTGGAAAGAAGAAAGGAATTACGGAGAAAAGGTGTGGGGGAATGGAACTACCTTCCTTGGGTTCACTACTACAATCTAAACTGTCATCATCCCTTACAAGCATGCCCTCTACTTTATTAAGCCCATTACTTTGTGTTATCCACTATATTATTGGCACCCTACACAATACCTGGCACATCAATAACTATTTTCCTCAACATTTTATAGTGAAAAATTTTAAACATAGAGAAGTTTGAAAGAATTTTACATGAACACCAGTATGCTCACCACCTAGATCCTATCACTAACACTTTACTATTTTGCTTCTGCATATACCTATTGATCCAGCCATGCTTTATCCATCCATCAGTCCCTCTAATTTTTTATGCATTTCCAAGTTGAAAATATCATTTCTCTTCCCTCTAAATACTTCTAAATACTTCCCTCTAAATACTAACTCGAGTATTACATTTTTTTCTCTTTTGAACATGCAATGAAATGCACCAATCTTAAGTGTGCTGTTTAATGAATTCTGACAAGTGCAGACACCTGTGTAGCCCAAAGCCTTATCAAGAGACAGAACCTTATCCCCCCCCCCCAAAGAAGAGGCCTGAAGCCCATCCCAGCTCTTCTCCACCCTCCCATCTCCCCAAGCAATCAGTCTTTCGATATTTTTTTGACCATAGATTAGTTTTGCCTGTTCTACAACTTCATAGAAATGGATTCAGAAAGGATGTAGTCTTTTGTGTCTGGCTTCTTTCACTCAGCATGATATTTTTGAGATCATCCATGTTGTTGCATGTCACATAGTTCTCAGTAAATATTGATTTGCTGATTTTTATCATAGATTTTATTAACTAGAGATTTAAGTCAACTAAATGTATTTAAATACAGTTAGTATAGTTGAATGTCTTTTATTATGCCTTGGTTGGGGGGGGGGCGTTCAGAACTGCTGTGTGTTGATGATTCAGCAAAGGTAGGGCAAGTTTTGTAGAAAAAGAAAAATGAGACATCATCTTTCTAAAATTAAAGAAGAAAGATACCCAAAGACGCTTACGATTTGAACACGTGAGACAGGCTAGACAGGAACTGGCCACCAGCCTCTGCCCTTCTTGCAGGTGTAAGTGTGATGGCTAAACGTAGCAGTTTTCACAGGAACATTTTTCTGGAGTGGTCACTTACTATAGGCTACACCCAAAGGCAGGATGCAAAGTGGCCAAGGCGGAGTCTGCATATGTGAGTTTTTTCTGCAGTAGTTCCCCATTCTCCAGGGAGGGAGGCTGAGAACTGGCTGGGAGGAAGTAGAGGGTAGAGTGTCCACTTGATGTCTGTTGTGGGAAACGTGACTGGCTTTTTGGGGGAGTACCAACTAGTTGCAAGAGTCTCAACTGAAAATTTTCCAAAGAATCCCCTCTAGCCCACAACTGTCTTCTCCAAAAGTAGGTTCCCAAGCTCAGGAAGGGTGAGGGGCACCATGCTCTTTGGCATGAGAATTTCGTGTTTATTAGTGATTTGACATTTCGGTTAGGGTTAATCAGATAGTTTCCATCCCTCACAAATCTATGTTCTCTTATTATTCAAGGGGGCTAAACTCACCTGTGGCCTGGAGTTGACCTCGGCTTACATGCGCACCAGATCCCTACCTGGAGGCATCTGCCATCTCAGGTAGCCCTCTCGAGCTGAGTCAGGTGGCTGGATCTAAACTCTTCAGCTAACCACCTGGCTCCTTCCTGAGGGGTGTGTGGGGAACAGGCCACAGGGGCACAGAATCAAAACAGGTTCAAATATGGGGAACTCCAAGGAGTGCACATTTGAAGACCTTACCAGCCCTTTGTGAATTTTTTTTTCCAGTACCAGCATTTTGCTTTTAAACCATTCCTTAGCACCCTAATTAGGGAAAATTTGGGGGTAGAGGTGAGAAGGGGCAGATAGGAGGTAGGGGAGATTGGTTTGTATGGAAACGTTGGTGAGAAAAGTCTAGATGGGATTACATATGACAACTGGATGTCTTGCATTTAGTATAATTGGGAAGAGTGGGGACTGGGGTACATTAAAACACCCAGGTTGCTACTGCTTATGGCTCTGCTCTTGGATACGTCCTTTCCAAAATACGGACTAATTCTCTCATCAATGATCATCAAGATGGGACACATCACCATTAAGAAGGTGCCTTTCTGGGAATTCCCTGGCAGCCCAGCGGTTAGGCCTCGGTGCTTTCACTGCGGTCGCTGGGGTTCAATCCCTGGTCGGGGAACTAAGATCCTGCAAGCCACGTGGAAAGGTCAATAAATAAATAAATAACAACAAAGAGAGAGGGTGCCTTTCTTAGGCTGTTAAAATGCCAGAATTCCTAAACCATCCTTGGTGACTTTGAACCAATGTCAAGAGGTCAGTTAGCTGCTTTCTTTTATTCCCTAGCGTGATGAGATCTAGTACTGAAAATATTGTCCATGTTGATCCACCCATTAAACGCAGTAAATAAATAACCACAAATTAGCCAGTTTTATTTTCTCATAACTCAGCATGTTGGAAAATATTTTCCTTTCACCCTTGCAGCCCATCATGCCCCCCAGTTTCGGAGGGTTTGAGCCACGATCCGGCCCCTTTTCCTCAGGACGTACCCAATACAGGGGTCAAAACTTTGTCCACCTTTCAGGGGAAATCAGTCTTTTCCCTAAAGAGATCTTCTCCAACACAGCAGCAGGTCCTCCCGCAGAGGGGTTGGCAGAGGCGTCTGCCAGCCCGCAGGTTTCCTTCGACCTTGGTTGTGACCTACAGTGTCGCTGTTAATTGCGAGGCTCGCCTCAAGGTAGAAAATAGCATCGGTTTCCACTGCCACCCCAGAGAAGCCAAGTTCTGCTGCCGGGCGACGGCGGTGAGACAGTCTTCCAGGCTAGTCTCCGGCCACCCAGAGCTGCTCGGAGGCCGCCTACAGGTGCAATCCCGGCACTGCGGCCTGGGCAGCGGGACGGGGAGGGTGCGAGCCCCAGCCCATCTGCATCTCTGCCTGCCTCTCGCAAAGCCTGCGCAGGACTCTCCCTCCCCGCCCCTCGTGCCAGCCGCCCTCTGCCCCTGGCTTCCCCTCCTCTGCCCCGGCGCGGTTTGGAAAGGAAGCTGGGAGCCCTCCGAGGCTCCGCAGACTCGGGTTTGGGAGAGGGTAGGGCGCGGCCGAGGCTTCCCCTCGAATCTGCGGCCAGCCTGGCTCCGGGAAAGTTTTTCAAAGTTCCCAGCAGCGCCTGCCCAGGTCGCCTCCGCGGGGCGAGCAGACGGCGGCCAGCGCGCCAGCCTCGCCGCCGCCGCCAGCCGCGCGCTCTGGGCGACTCTCTCGCTCGCTCGCGGGAAGCCGGCCCGGCTCCCGGCGGGCAGGCCCTCCTCCCGGGGCGAAAGCCGCAGCTGACGCAGGCGGCTCGGAAGGCGGAAGCTGCCCAGCTCCGACTGCTAAGGCAGCGCCGCGGGGCCTACACCTGGGGCCCCGACGGGCGACCAGAGGCGCCCGGCCCGAGGTGCCCGAGGGGGCGGTCCGCGCGGGGGGCCCCGGGCGTCTAACTGGCTTAGCGCGTCCCAGAGCAACGGAGACCTCCTGTTCCTCCCCGCGCCCTACCCCCTACCCCCTTCCCGCCTGGCCCAAAGCGCCCGAGGGCGGGGGCCTGCGCTGGGCCCCCCAGACGTCTACGCAGTCCTGCGCGACCCTGAGCCCCCTGCCCCTTCCAAGTTCCTCCCTGTACTCCCCCACCCCATCCAACGGGAGGGAAGGGGCGTGTCGAGGGTGGACACGCCCCTCATGAATATTAATAAGCGCGCATGCGCCTGCCAGGCGCGCTGGGTAGAGGTGGCTAGCCCCGGCCGCGGCTCCCAGACGGGCTCTCTGAGTCCCTCTCCGAGAGCCGGGCGGGCACGCGTCATTGTGTTACCTGCGACCGGCCCGCGAGCTGGGTTCGGGTTGTTTTTTTTTTTCCTCCCCTCCCTCCCTCCTCTCTAAGCAGCTGATCTGAAAGGGAATAAAAGGCTGCGCATAATCATAATAATAAAAGAAGGGGAGCTCGAGAGAAGGAAAGAAAGCCGGGAGGTGGAAGAGGAGGGGGAGCGCCTCAAAGAAGCGATCAGAATAATAAAAGGAGGCCTGGCTCTTTGCCTTCTGGAACGGGCCGCTCTTGAAAGGGCTTTTGAAAAGTGGTGTTGTTTTCCAGTCGTGCATGCTCCAATCGGCGGAGTATATTAGAGCCGGGACGCGGCGGCCGCAGGGGCAGCGGCGACGGCAGCACCGGCGGCAGCACCAGCGGCAGCACCAGCGCGAGCAGCAGCGGCGGCGGCGGCGGCGTCCCGAGTGCCCGCGGCGCGCGGTGCAGCGATGCGGTCCCCACGGACGCGCGGCCGGCCCGGGCGCCCCCTGAGCCTCCTGCTCGCCCTGCTCTGCGCCCTGCGAGCCAAGGTAAGAGCCCGCCGGGCCACTCTCCCGACCCGTCCTCTTCTTTCCCTCGCGGCGCCCCGGACGCCTGCGGTTGAGCGTCTGGAGCGGGCTCGGTAGCCCTGGGGCGCCGGCTCCCGCCCCAGCCCCTGCGCCCGAGAAGCTGCACCTGGGCTGGGGGAGCCCCCCGGCTCCTAAATGTACCCTCCAGGCTGGGCAGAGCGCGCCTTCGCTCCGCTTTTGCTCCCGGGGTGGGGGGGCAGTCGTATCGGTTTGCTCCCACACTTTAGCCTCTCAAGCCCGGGAATCACGTTGAGTCCTTGCACCTAGTTTTGTAAAATTATTTTCACTTGGCGCCAAGGGCTCGTCGGGGCGGGCGGGGAGGGAGTCGCCACTTCCACCCTCGAAGAAAACAACTTTCCCCTGCGCTGACCTCCCTCCCTCCCTCTCTCGCCGGCAGGTGTGCGGGGCCTCCGGCCAGTTTGAGTTGGAGATCCTTTCCATGCAGAACGTGAACGGGGAGCTGCAAAACGGGAACTGCTGCGGCGGCGCCCGGAACCCGGGGGACCGCAAGTGCTCCCGCGACGAGTGTGACACGTACTTCAAAGTGTGCCTCAAGGAGTACCAGTCGCGCGTCACGGCCGGGGGGCCCTGCAGCTTCGGCTCGGGGTCCACGCCTGTCATCGGGGGCAACACCTTCAACCTCAAGGCCAGTCGCGGCAACGAACGCAACCGCATCGTGCTGCCTTTCAGTTTTGCCTGGCCGGTGAGTGCCGGCCGGCGGGCGGCCGGGCCGTGGTTTGCACCCGTGGGCCGAGCTCTGCTTTCTCTTGCGAGAGGAGAGGGATTTAAAGGGCCTTGGCTGGAAGCTCGGTGCTAACCCGGGATGTCTCTGTGGTGGCGGGGTTAGGGAGCCGAGGCTCTGTAGCTAGATCTCGGCAGGCCCCAGCCCCAGTGCTTTTTGCTAAGCGCTCGAAAGTGGGACCCCAGAGCGGGTGGTGGGGCAAGGCTCCTAGGAAGGCCGGTTGAAACTTGCAACGTGAAGGCCCGAGAGTAACCGCCCGAGCCAGGAGGTCATTATAGATGATCTTTGCTCAACCTATTAAACCTGATGCGCCGGGGAAGGCAGCTCGGCACAGTTCTGGCCTCCGAACGCCGTCCAAATTGGCACCCTCGCGTTTCCCGTGAGCAGCCGGGAGGGCGGGTGTGTCCTTCCTGGAGGGTGTGGGGAGCCCACTTCCCGCTGCTCCCCGGGAGATTTCGGTGCGTGCGGGGGCGCGCTCTGGGCTGAGTGTAAGGCCCGGGGGCGGCCGCCGCCGGGGGGCGGCCGGGCTTTCCCCAGAGCTGTGGGCGCGAGAGCCATCCGCCCCCTGCCGGCCCCTTCCTGCCCTCGCCCCCGCGCGGCGTAGCCCTTGTGGCCTCACTTCCAGCGGTTCCCGGGCTCTGGAACAGCTGTGTTTGCAAACTTCCCCGGGAAGGGCGGGGGTGCGCCCTCGTCCGGTGGGCGCGCGGGCCCCGCGAGCGTCGGGGGGGCGTGCCGAGGCCTGAAAGGGGCGGCCCGAGCGAGGCAGCCCATGCGGGTGCAAGTGCACAGACCCACGACTCCGGAGCCGCTCGAGGCCCGGCCCCGCTGGCAGACCCTGCAGCCAGGCCCTGGCAACGTCTCGAAATGGGTGGAAGGAAGATGAGTGTGATTGCAGAAGGGGAGGAAAGGGGAAAATGTTGGTGCCCTCTGCCCCGCTCCTGCCGTCCAGGAGGCGTGACTCAGTACCAGGACTGGGGCTTGGCCCGGCCTGTGCTGGGCGGGTGGGTGGTGAGAGGGGGGAGGTCGGTGCCCTGGGGAATACTCTTCGCCACGTGCTCTGATGGGGCGCACTCTGCTGCCTCCTATCGCGGGCTAGGGCTGGAATCGCAACTGTGGGAAGGGAGGGGAGAGAGTCGGCCTTGGAGTGTGTGAGAAGCTTGGGGTGGCTCTCAAGGCCCGTGTTGACTGGGGCTGGCGTTATAAAGTGCCCTCTGCCTGGGTGAGATGAGACATTTATCAGAAACATACCAGTAAAAGGGGCTTATAAAAACCTGTGGTTTGTGGAATTCTCTGAGAATGGAGGACTGAGTCTGTTGTGGAATCTCATTTTTACAAAGAGTGTTTATCTTGTTTGTTAATCCCCTTTAGGGAGAACTTTAAGCTAAAGAGGTTGGCCACTTTTTAATCTGGCTGGGCCCAAGTTGACTGTGACGACTGACTGCCCTTGCCCTTGTCCGAGTGTCTGGAGGTAGGGGGAAGGGGCCTGCAGGTGGTTCCACCCGCCTGGAGGATCAGTCCGGAGCCCCTCGCTTTTCACAAGACCATAAAAGGAATCTTATTACTGATGTGGAAAAGCTGCAGGGCTGGCTGAGGTTCATCTTGGAGAAGGAGGGTCAGAGAAACGGCTGGGATGAACACAGGGAGCCTTGCTCTCCTGGCTGGCTGGGGAAAGTGACCCAGAAGGTGTGTCTGCCTCCTTTTGACACTTGGCAGAGAGCCCGAGATGGGGAAGAGCGGCAGTGGTGTGTGAGGGCAGGGAGACGATTGATTTGCTGGTGCTCGTCTGTGGTTTCAGGCCCCACGGGTCACCAACCATGAAATAGACTCTCGGCTTTTCTAGAATGGGGGAGACGGCTGGAGCTCACACTGAGAGTGTGGTTCTTTTGAAGCTGGGCCAAATGCCTGTGTCCCTCATAAACAAGTCCCCACCCCACCGCCCCAAAAAGGCCTGCTGTGCAGCGTAAGCTTGACTTCCCAAGAGAGAGTGGAGGTGGGGTGTGCCGTGTTATTTTCCCCAGCACGGTTGGAGAAACACCACTGTCTGTAACTTTCAAGAATGATTCCAGTGTGAGTGTTAACTGAAGTGAAAGCACTTAGGTAGCTGGATTAGTACTGAAGTAGATCGCACAGCTTCATTCAGTTTGGCAATTAAATGTTAATGAGTGTGTGTTTAAAGCTGATGTCTTAAATAGGTAATAGCTGAACTTGGTATAGAATTCAAGATGGAACAAGGAGGATACAGGGTTTAAAAAAAAAAAAAAAACCACCTTGGACTTCCCGGCCCCTAACCTTCTAACCCTTAGGCAGCCACAATTAGCGTCCACGTGGTTCCTCCCAAGTTTGCTGACAGTGGCAGAGAGGTGGTTCAGGGTGCACAAAAGAAGGTCACTTTAGAAGGTGGTGTAATTATGTGTTTTGTCTGGAATTATGACCCCAATCAAACAACTGCTTGTGTTCTGAAGAGGAAGAGGAGAAAACGATTTGGTCAGATATGAAGTGTAATCCACAGGCCAGTGTCCTTGTGAGAAGCTCTGTGCTGTGGGCCTGCCCTCCAGACAGTATCTGATTGTGTCCCACTTGGGGTCCACTGCCGCAGCCTGGTGATGGTTTTCTTTCGTGGCTTCTAATAAGCATAGCGGTACTGCTCGGAGGGGCTTGACTTGAAGCAACTAGCCTGATTTATGATCCTCCAATCAGGGGACCCAGTGATAAGACCATACATTATCGGAGGTAATTAGGCTCAACAGGAAATGATTGGGGAATAACCATTTAGAAATCACTGAAATGGTTAAGTTGTACTTCCCAAAATTAGTACTAAATCCCAGGAGTGCCTGCTAATTAAAAATACATTAGTGTAATTACCACTACCCAGCCCCAAAAGCTTTTTAGGAAATCCAGAACCCCAGTTAGCTGTACTGATGCTTTGCTGGCCCTGGAGTGAAGTGAATCTGGAGAAATTTGGGGGGAAGCAGTTCAGGTACCTGGTCTCTCGGCCTCATATTTAAATGCCATTGACATTGATAAAAGGCTTGCTGAGATCAACTTCCATCTTTTAGGAAAACGCAATGAAGTGTGATTCTTGCATACCAGAGGGATGCCAGCTTTGGCCCCGTTCACACTTGAGGCCTGAATGACCAACGGCCAGGGGTTTAGGTAAATTGGATGCTATAAGGTTAGTCGCAGACCATAACTGACATACCCTTGCCTTTATACCTTCCTCTGTGTTTTCGGGTCCCTAGGCCTCCGCAGATGGGTAGCCACGTGGAGGGATGGGATTCTCATTTGAACTGGCTCCTTTCTGCAGTCAGAATGTGCCACCCACGTGGTCAGCATGCGTGCATACAAATAGCACACGTGTGTACGTGCTCAGAGCAAGGGACTTTCTGTGTATGGGGAAAACACCCTTTGCCCTAAGATACCTACCTCGAACTAGAGTGATGAAACGATATGTCTGCATTGCAAAACCAGGCTGGAGAGAAAGTTGAGCGATGCTTGCTTTGTACTAAGTGTCTGCAGAATGGCTGCTCCCCACATGGAATCCCTATTCAAGGTACTTGGTTTCTAATAGTTCTTTCCTCTTCCAGGTGTAACCTCTGTGTGCTCTTCCTCCTTGTTGTCTTGTCTCTTAGCAACTTATTCAAACCTCCAGTACTTATAGGAGTTTACAACCCACCAGCTCCACACCCATAATTCTACAGGGACTTCAAACATTTTTCAAGAATGGTGAAGCTTTTGGCATGGAGGCTCTTTGGGGGAGTTGGATGGGTAAGGAGGAGAGACAGCAGCCACTTACAAAGCACGTAGCCTCCCAGAAAGCCAGCAATCTGAATGCTGCCTAAAATCTTTACAGCAAATAGTTGTAAGGGACCTTTTGGATGGAAGGTATGTGGAAAGTTTAGCATAGAGGAAAAATGTTATTCATGAAAAAACGAAGCCAAGGCAACAGGGAGTCTTCACGTCCTGATCTGAAAACAGGAATGCAAACAGAGGCCTTGGCCGGATTCATGGCAGCCACTGGCCCATTGTAGGAGGGCCAGAACCTGGTTCCAATGCCAGGCTTTCAAGATTAGTTACAGTGTAAGAATGCGTAATCTCTGGATGTGCATACAATCAGCATGGTCATCCATAAAGGCAAATATTCCTGAGAACTCCCCCTTGGTAAATGTTCAGAGACATGTTCCCTCTGCCCCTTCAACCCCCATGGTGAGGTTCCAAGCTGCTCCAGCTTTTAAATGCATTAAAAAAAAAAAAAAAAAAAATTAGCCCTAAACAAACCTAACCTAGTTTTCAACTTTAGGAAGATGCTTGTTTTAGTATGCATGGGAAGTGATGATTCTTGTGTTTTCTAGAATGGTAGAGGCGGAGGGGTAGGGTTCTGGGTTCAGAAATGTCCTGCCTCTAGCTTGGCAATGGGGCGGGGGTGAGGGGCTGTGTTGTGACTTCTTGCTGGTTTCTGATCACCGCGTGCACTACCCTGCCCGGTGGCCCTTGTTTCTATGGCACCAGTGACATTTGTCTCTGGTGCATTGCATGTGCTGGGAGGACACAACAGCGTGGCTCGCGGTGGTTAAAAGTGGCACATAAATAGTCAAACATTCGAGGCCCTCTACCAGCTCAGCCCAGTCTTTATGCGCTTCTGGTAAACGAGTAGAAAGGCATCTTGTTCAGGCTTGCTCTGTGTGAACCGGACGGTTGTGCTTGGCTGGTTTCTCGGTATTCTATCTATTAACCTCGCCACCCTTTTGTAACTGGTGCATTTAATTATCAGTGGGATGCTTTTCAAACAGGTAGGGGTAATGATGGGAAAGGGGGTGGGGGGCCTCTCATTGAGAGTCTCAAATCTGGATATGAGCTTCGGGGCCCCGCTTGGTGAGTCTTTGAGGTGGGCTTTCATGAGAAAATCACCCTTTGTAACCAGATCAGACTCTATTGAAATGTCAAGCCCTGCAGACTAAATTGCTTTCTGTGACTGAGGTCTCAGCTGGGATGCCATGGGGTGGTTGTCCTCCCTCCGTGCCTCACCTTGCCCAAACCCTGCCACACTTGAATCGTCGGGGCGAGCGTGCATGTACCCACTCATGACATCTCTGGAGCCTTTATTGAATATGTTTGTGCTTGGAATGTTTTATACTCCGGCCACCCAGACGCAGGCAGGACAATAGTGTGGCCGAATTGACTGAAATGAGGATTACAGGGAATAATGCAGCCTCTCCACAAATAATGCAGATACAGGGCCAGCCTCAGGAAGCGACAGTTGAGTCAGCAGAGCAGAGGGCCCCAGACCGACCTGGGGCCGATGACTCTGTACAATGGTCCTGTGGGCGCTCCCAGGGCGCGCTCCCTGCTGCCTGCCCTGCAGGCCAGGCTTTTGGATGCCGCACGTGTGCCGTTTGCATGGTGGGCTGTTTGGCAGGAGGGGAAGCAGCAGCTTCTCAGGGCTTGGTTTGGCTGCCACTGTTGCCAGGAAGAGGAAGCTCTCAGCTGCCAGCACAATTACCTTTGTTTCTCACATCCCCCCTTCTTAATATGGCAATTAAGTGCTTACCACTCCGCTTGGTGCCAAGGTAACCACCATGGGGCTGCATGGGCGCGGAAAACAGGCCTCCCGCAGCCCCAGTGCCAAGGGCGGGAGGAGGCGCCGGGGGCCCTTCGATGCCAGGACCCTCCTGGAGGTAGAATTCCATGGGTGTCCTCCCCAGAGGTCCTCCTGAAAGCTGACCATTGCTCCTTCCTGCTGCATGAGAGTGAGAACCAGCTGCCGTGTTGCCAGGTTTCCCTGGAGCTGGGAAGGACAGAAGCGATTCACACTGTGAACCCAGACTGAAGATCTGCTGGCCTCCCATCCCTCCTGCTTTACCCCCAGGCCATTTTTCTGGAAAAATTTAAGGAAAAATAGATGAATGCCAGGTAGCTTTTTATAAGAATCCTGTTCTCATAGTTTGAAACCAAGAAAAATCCAGGTGTTTGCTGTCTTTTATGTTTTTTGTGGGTTGGTTTTTTTTTTTGTATGAACTTGTTAATAAGTTGAAACACCTGCCCGTCATCTCGCCGGCACCCCTTCCCAAGCCGTGAGAAGGGCCCTGGGACTTGGCCTCTCTAGGGTTAGGTTTGCATGGCCACTTGGGTGTGATGTGATTGTAGCGGAATGCCAGTTTGGGGCCTGGTAGCCGGCCTTGATGGCATAAGGTGCACATGGTCTGGATCCCGGAGTCTGGATGTACATTCTGGGATGTACAGAGGTCAAGCGTGGGCCTGGGAAAAATTAAAGTTCCCTAGCAACTAATAATCATTGCCAAATTATCTCGATTGTTGATCTATAGTGTGGGGATGGAGTGGGAGCTTAAGAGCGCCTCCTAATAGGAGCCTTGGAGAGAATCCTTTTCTCTGAAGGCTGGGTGGGAGGAATCCTCCTGCCCCAGGAGGCGAGTCCTAGAACCACCGTCCCTTCTCTGAAACAAGGGAGAGAGACGGTCCAGGGCTGCTGCTACTTGATTTTTCTACCAACGCCTCGTTGCCAGTGCTGCAGCCCCCAGCCCCTGCCCCACCTTCGCCTCCTAGAAGGCCGTTCATGGGAAAATCATGATGCCAGCTGGTGTCAAGGGCTCTGTACTCCTCTTTCCCCTCAAGGTGGGGCATGTTGGTCAGCGATTTCTGAGGTCTCCCAGTTCTGGGAGGATGAGTCCGGGAGAGAGCGTGGCCTTCTAGGATCTTGTGCAAGAACCAAGGATGTCCTCTCCCTTGAGCTTTAAGCAGAGTTACTGCTGTCACGCCAGCTCGGTCCCGGGATGCCTTCCCTTTCCGTGGGGTTGTGGGCATTATGTGTTTAGTGCTTGTACAAGTCTGAACAAACTCCCGGGTACCAGTGCATTTAATCAGAGGATTAATTACAACAATATGTGGAAGTGGAGAACGTGGGTCTTGACGTGACCAGCAAATGAAGGGCTTCATTATCCAGAATCAGCCCCACATCTGGCCTCATTTGGACTTGGCTCTCATGTCAAATCAGTAGAGAAACCTAACTTCTTGGTGCTCTCAGGGAAGAGTCCGGTAATTTGTAGGAAGTCCTAAGAAACACAGAGGCAGTAAATAAGGTGTAACTTTCACTAATAAAACACCAGTGACGACAGCAATGAATTTGGACCTCTGGCCACTTGCGGGAGAGGGCTGGGTATGTGCCCCGGCTTGCCCGGTTTTGCTTGCTTTTCTGAGCATTTTCCCACAGTTATCAGTGAGCGAAATGGAATCCTACTCTGCTTTGAGTATGAAACATATTTCGGCCGAATTCCAAGGCGGGGTCTATCACAAGATATTTTTATGTTTAGAGACCTGCTGGGTCGCTGTGTGAGCAGTAAGCTTGCTTTGAGTTATGAATGAAGTTCCTTTTTTTTTTTTTTTTTTCTTCCCCCCTCTCGTTTTGCCTTCACCTTGTAGGTGGCACGGTATTATTTGATCAATATACGCTACTATTTCCGACATACTGGTACCTGCCATTGACAAGGCGGGGGTACATAAAAGGGTTCATGTGCCTTTCCTCCCTACCCTCCACCCCTTCGGATACATTTCCCCAGCACCAAGATAGCAGAAGTTTTCTTGAAACCCTGGTGTTTTGTGAGACTGACCTCATTCTAAATTACAAATGAAGATTTGAGTAAAAGTGGGAATTTGCTAATGGCTTGGATTGGGGGGGGGGGCGGGGAGGAGGTGGAATTCTGAGATAAGCCTGGAAGATAAAAGGTACCTTCAGTAGAATGGCTGGCATCCCGCCAGTGTCCAGGGAATTTGTTTAGTTAGTGGACCCTGATTATTCCTGGAATGTTAGATCTTATTGACAGATAAGTTTATCAATAAATACAACCCATGGGGTGCAGCTCTTTCTTCCTTTTATACTGTGGTCCCTAGAGTCTGCCCCCCCCCACCCCCAAGTTAGGTTACCGCCTTTGTCTTCAGAGTCTATTTGCACCTACCCACCCCTCCTGCTTCCTAGAGTCACCTGATACTTGTGGGAGCTGAGATGGTCTCACACAGACAGGGCTTTCAAAGGGGTTCTGCAAAGGAAAAGGGGCCTCCCTGGGGACCTCCCCACCAGGGCCCAGAGTGTAACAGCAATCCCCAGCCCTCCTCACTGGGTGAGCGCCTCCACTCCCAGGTACCAACACCTGGTTAGGTTAGCTTAGCATCAATTCTTTGTGTGGTTTTCTCAAGCACCAAGGTTAGAGTCTGGAAAGTTTGGGAAAAGCATACGCAAAGTGTGCACAAGTATAGAGAGGTGGCATTTCTTGGTCGGGACTTCAGGCTGCCTGCATGAGGACCACGGTGGGCCCGGTGTCTTTTGCCACCCTGGGGTGGGTGCTAGGGGGAGGGGTGGGGAGTCGGTCTGGACCTAAACGCCCAAGACCTCACTTCGACAGCAAATACAGTTTCCATTTTGGCCGCATGGTTTTGTTTGGCAGGGCGTGCAGGGAGGCCGAGAAGGCCTGACCTTTGCGAGCTGACCCCCATTTCTGAATACTGAGCTGTTGTTTATCTGTGTTACAGAGGTCCTACACTTTGCTTGTGGAGGCGTGGGATTCCAGCAATGACACTGTCCGTAAGTATCACAGCCATGGGCTGAGCGAGTGAGTCTGGAAGCACAGAGCTTGGCACCCGGTGCTTGTCAGAGCTGGATAGAGCTGTCCCCAGGCTGCTTCAGAGCTCTTCTGCCACTGCCCCCACCCCCCCACCCCGCTACCCAGACCTCAACGTGGAGTCTTTTTCCATCACTTCCCCTAGAATTTTCGCTTGGAATATTAAGTGGCCAGGACAGATCTCCAGTTAACTCAGTCCCTGAATACAGCCCCTAGATTATCTTTGGGATAGAGATCTTAATGGTTTTACAACTCTAAAACCTTGTAGACTCACGAAAGGATCAAAGTAGTGACTTTTTAAAAGTCCATTTAAACTTTAAGTGAGCATTTAATCTCTCATCGGAAAGATAAAGCCCGAAGAGGTGGCTTTGGGCTCTAAAGACCGACCTTGAATTTCACTCGTTGGGCAGGTGAGCCCCCAGCTGGTCAGGGTTTCCCACACTGTGCGTGACTGGCGTTCCAGTGCCTCACGGCCATCACACTGGCCTTGTCCCCTTCTGAAAGGTGGCTCTGTTCTCAGCGCAGGCTGCTTTTCAGGGCCGCTGGGGGTGGGCGGGTGCTGGGGTCGGGGGGAAGCCCTGGAGGATGCCGGTAGAAACGGCAGCATCTGTCTGGCTTAGAACGGAGTCTTTGCTCTTGGATTGTAACTTCAAGATACGTTTCCCCTCCCTCGCTGAGACTGCCAGCCAGTTCCCTTTTTGCCAGCAGGATCTGGGTGGTTGTCATGGGAAAACTTGATTCACGCTGAAATCCGAGTCTGCGCAAGAGGAGGGGTTGACCGGCCTGGTGTCTCTGTGCGCCCCCCCCCCCCCCCCGATCCCATCCCTCTGCGTGTCTCATCCTCTCTGACCCTTGGTGTGTTTGCTGCTAAGAACATTTCCCCCTCTTCTCGCCTTGCTTTTTTCTTCCTGACTCTGGGACTGGTGAATAACCAGAGGGGGCACAGCGAGGGCCTGGAATCCAAGAGGCAGCCGCTGCCCAACTGTCTCGCTGGCCCACCTTGAGCCACACGATCACTGCTGAGCCCCTGTTGCCAGAAGCTCCAGGCCGTTTGGGTCACTCCTTGTGCTTTGGCATCTGAAGCCCAGATCCGTGGACCTTCCTCCCCGAGTGATACCCCCGTCCTGCTGTTGGTGGAGGGAGGGGAGGCAGTGACCGGCCTGGGCTGTGGCTGATGCCAGTCAGGGTCATGGGCACCTGTTTGTTCTCTGTTCCCTCCCCTGCCACACGCGTTGGGGGCTGGGTGAGCGTTATGTCACTGACCTGCTTACAGTGGTAACTGTACATTGGGAAGATGGGGGATGGGGCGGGGGAGACAGGCTCTTCAGATGTCCTGGTGCAGATGTTAACACAGTCTGGCTGGTGGCGTGAGCATCCTTGAGGTTGACCCTGGCTCCTGGTAAGAGCTGGGTTAGGACACCTGTCCTAACAGGTGTCCTGTTAGGGGCAGGTGTGTAAGGGGTCCCTAGTGTTTGCAGGGCCCTTCCTGGGCCTTCCACCAGCCCACGGGTCAGGTAGCTGTTCCTCCGGAAGCTGGTGCCCCTCCAGAGCTGCCCACGGTTGTCTGCCCCATTTTGGGGTTCTGGAGCCTCTCCTCTCTTGCTGGGAGGTAAAATCACTGGAAGGACACAGGAAGAGTTGGGGTAGAGATAATAAAGGGCTTTCAGACCTCTACTCTTGAAGAGAGGGGTTACCTCAAAGTCACGGAATGCCCACTGCAGGGCACTGAACCTCACTTCTGTGACCCTGGTGAGGAGGAATGGGGGTTTGTTGGGAGTGGCTTATCCACGTGCTTGTCCAGCCTCCCTTTTGCGATGCTTCCAAGGTATCTTGGATTCCAGCGTATTCAGAACCAAATGTGTCATCTTCCCTCCCCAAAAGCAGAGCCTGCCTAGGGCCCTTTATGGATGACTGGCACCAGCATTTGACCACCCAGTACCGTAAGCCAGAAATCTGGACAGCACCCCCTGTGTACCACCCTCTCTTAGCATCCGTATCTAATCCACCTCCAAGTTCTGAAAATCTTATGTCCAGTGCTCCACACCCAATCCTGATGCCTCCCTCCACCTCCCCTGCTGTTACCCTGGTCCATGTCACCATCTGCTTACGCCTGAATTCTTACAGTAGAGGCTGAATTAATGCACCCCTATCTACTCTGGTCCACCTCCAGCGCTTTCTCCATTCTCCTGCCATCTTGATCTTTTCAGAGCATAAAGTTTGAGTGTCACCTTTACTGAGAGCCACTTGGTAACTTCCTGTTGCCCTTGGGACAGATCTTTGTGTGGCCCCAAAGCCCCTTGCATGGCCCAGTCTTGTCTCCCTGCCGGCTCCATCTCACATGCCACATTGTCATCTGTCATATCTATATTCTCTCAAACCCCACCAGTCAACTTTCTGTCCTCAAATGCATCACATTCTCTCCTGCCTCAGGGCCTTTGCATGTGCTGTTCGCGCTGCCTGGAATGTTTTGCTTTTACTCCCTTCACCCTCTGTCCCTCCCAAGGCACTGTCCTCCATGAGGGCAGACGCTGAGGATGTGTAGCAACCCAACTGGGGTTGGCTGCTCTTTGGGGACCAAACAAGGCTTCAGATTAGAGGCAGAGCCCTGAGCTTGGGAACAGAGAATTCCTTCTCACGTCAGCTCTGCAATGAACCCTCGGGAGCAGAGCCTGGCCCAAGTGAAACCGAGGTGATGTACATGTGTTAGAAAGTATTTTCTGAGGCCAGCCCTCCAAGGTCATTGCTATTGCATTTCAGGACTGCACTATATAAGGGTGCAGATTTTACTCTCTCCCCCAGAGCAAATGATTTCAGTTTCTCATTCTGATCAATAGATATGTAAACACAGGTTGGCATACTTAGGACCAGGTTTTCCTTGTACTGTAGCCTTCTTGGTTAAGCCTTCTTGGTTAAGGTTTGTGGTTGGCGTGGTTCCAGGATTCTGCTCAGACTCGCCTCTCATCCCCTCCTCCTTGGCCTGCAAGGCTGTTGTGGGTTCTTCGTGCTCCATCTTCATGCAGTTCGAGGTTGTAGGAAGGCCTGGTAATATCCCCTTCCAGTCTTAAAGCTGGGCTTTCAACTGAACTACCCCAGAAACACTGGTAATGCCCTGAGCTGATAGGAAGTGTGATTCAGGTGACAGCAGCTTAGAAGAAGCATCTCTGTAACCCAGATGCCAGAAAGCGTGTCACAGACACGCTCAACTCCCTCTGGGCCCTTAGGAAAAATCTGTCATGCAGGTGTGAAGTTAGTTATACAGACCTGTTAGCCCCATTGAGGATTCTGAAATGATGTCTTCACAACATTTCCCGGAAATAGAAAGCATACCAAACTACTGACTGACATGTCAGCCTGTGCCTTTAGGATTACCCCGGACTCTTGTCTGAATTGTTTGTTGTTGCAGCCTGCCTGAGAAGGAGCCATGGCTAGTGTGTTTAAGTAATCCCTTTATTAAGATCTCATCATCACACGGTAATAGCTCACTACACTTTTTCATTGAACCAGCAGAGCAAGCACACAGTTAATGCAGGGACATTTTTGTCATTCTTTGGCCTGTGTTTATTTGCAAAACTCAGGTTAGGAAAGCGTCCTCTGCAAGTGCTTCCTGCGTACTGGGAGTGTAGGTCTGCAGGTATGCGGGTTTGTTCAAGGCCCGTCTTGCCCACAGGTAAAAAGCCCAGAGGGTGAGGGCTGGGGCGCTGTTGGAAGTGGAGTGTGGCTGAATCTGCCCAGGAGTGCCCGTCTCCTGGTCACCTGTGGGGTTTGCCTAGCCTTGCAGATGAGCACAGGCCCTAGGCCTAGAAAAACAGGGGTGTGGGTGGATAAGTATCACAAAGACACTGCAAGCAGGTCCTAACGGTCTCTCCAAGGTGGCCTTGAATTTGACAAGGCGTCAAGGGTTGGTGCTGGCAGGTTTAAGAAAACAAACACAGGACCAGGGTGGGTGCTGACTTGGGGCCTCATTTCCTTTTCACGCCCCTCCCCTGAACTCCTGGCACCTGGAGTTTGGAGCTATTTTTGTACCTGTCTCTTCTCATACTAAGTGATAGGTGACCCCAGGGCAGGGACCACTTCTTCCTCCTGGAGCTGTTTGGGCCCCAGGCGTGTCTCTTTTCCTCAGTAGGCACTCTTTAAGGAGCCTGACTTGGCTCCAAAAAACCCTCAGTCTACCTGTCTGTAAACTGGGATGAATGCTTTTCCCATCTGCCTTCTGGGCGAAGGTGAAAGGTGAAATGCATCAAGTTCGTGGTATTGTTATTTAAATGCCAGCTTAAGAGGTGGCAAAGTTTATAATTAAAAAAAAAAATTACTCTCTGGCTTCCAGTGAAGAGTTTAGAAATAGACACAACCTTTCTAAAGCAAGACACAAAACTCTAAAACCAGAAAAGAAAGATTGCTAACCTTTACCTGGAATAATGAAATTTCTTCAAGAATAGCCTTCCATAAGGGGCCACTTTCTATCACATGTAAAGAGCTTTTGCAAACCAGTATGACCAAACAGCGCAATAGAAAAGTTGGCAAAGGAGAGAAACAGATTGAAGTTCACAGGAGCCGATACACATGGTTTTGTCAAAAGGGTGCCTCACTATCACTTAATTAAATACCCATTAAATCAGAAAGTCTGATAACGCAGTGTTGGCACTGCTGTTGGGAAACAGTTTCCTTTGCTGGTGGGAGGGCAGACAGATGGGGCTTCTGTTCCTGGTGGTTTGGGTTTTCTGGGTGGAAGCGTGTTGGTCGTGTGTGTCTTCTTCGATCCAGCACTTCCATTTCTGGGATATTTCTTTCTTCTAGAACCACATACAGGCAAATATATTCAAGGATGTTCCCTGTGGCTTTGCTTAATAGCCAAAGGCCAAAACAACCTCAGTGCACATGTTGGGAACTAGGTAAATTATTTCACTTTATTTCCAGACGAAGAAATACTACATGCCCAGTAAAAAGGATAAATGTATGATGGGGAGGGAGATGAATGGCTCATTTTTTGCCCTTTTGTGTTGTTTGAATTTGTGCCGTGTGCATTTGTTGTTATTAAAAGTTGTCAAAATGGTTGGGGGAGAAAGCTCTGACGTCTGATGTAAATGTTGGTGTGATTAATCCTTTTTTTTTTTGCCTCTAGAACCCGACAGCATTATTGAAAAGGCTTCTCACTCAGGCATGATCAACCCCAGCCGGCAGTGGCAGACGCTGAAGCAGAACACGGGGGTTGCCCACTTTGAGTATCAGATCCGCGTGACCTGTGATGACTATTACTATGGCTTCGGCTGCAATAAGTTCTGCCGACCCAGAGACGACTTCTTTGGCCACTATGCCTGCGACCAGAATGGCAACAAAACTTGCATGGAAGGCTGGATGGGCCCTGAATGTAACAAAGGTGTGTGTGGGCGTGCCTGGTGGGTTAACCAGCTCCTGATGGCTGTCACTTTGGGTGTCGTGTTCTCACCCCCCTGCCATCAGGTGGCTTTCTTGGGTATGGTGAGATTTGGGCTGTTTTCTAGGCCTGAAGCACGAAGATGCTGTTGGTACCCCCTCCCCCAGACGCTCTGAGCATTGGCTGCTAACATCTCCTTCTCTGGAGCGTTGTCCTTGGTCAAACAGGTGCCACTCCACGCCCAGTCCCTCCAGCTCACAGTCTGTGAATGGCTGACATGGGCGTAAGAAGGCCACAGCCCCCTTTGTGTTAACTCTGGGCTACAGTTCACACTCCAGAGTTTCCCCTGGAATCAGGCTGAGGCCAAGCTCCTGCTGAGACCACGTTCTTGCTCAGCTTCTTCCCCTGCCCATCTGCTGCCCTCTACCTCTTTCTCTGTACCCGAACCCCCTTCTCAGGCTCTGCTTTTTAAGGCATCTGACACAAAACAGATGCCAAGTGGGACTGGGTTAGCCCAGCCAATGTCTGAACAGCTTGTGAAAAATGACAGCCCTTGGGCTCAGGGTGGCCTTACGGCAGCTTTCACTGGGCATCTCTGGGGGCCGTGGTATTGAGGGGAGGGGGCGAGTGGTGAACTGAACGCCTCCACAGTGGAATAAACTTCCAGACCTCCTGTCTACTGTCCCAGCCCCGTCTATTAGAATACAGGGAGTTATCACATATGCACAGATGTTCACAGAATTATCTGTGGTCTTTACCTTTACAAAGCTTCTAATTCATAGCAAATTGGTGGATAATTCTAGTTAACCATGTAAGAGGCCCTCACGAACGTTAACGCACTCTGCTTAGTTCACATAATTTGGTAAATTCCTTTAAGATAAACTCAAGTTGAAAAACGAATTTTTGAACTGTGACTGAAGGGTAGGGCAAAGAGAGGAATTTGCAGGTCTCCTGGGCAATATTGCTTTCTTAAATAATTAGAGACAAGAGTGAAAAGGATGGCCTTTCTGGGATCCAAATGAAAGGATTGAGAAAACATATTTTAAATAGTTGGTGTCCTAAAAATCAGTAACAATTACTTAAAAAGTATCTGCCTACTATTTTTTAATGTCTGTTGAAAAACTTTTTTCAATAAAGGAAGCAGAATGGTGTTGTGTGGATACTTTGCAAAAAAAAAAAAAAAAAAGTACCACCAGATCTGGCCCCTGGATTAGCCTGCCAAGTGAAGCTGGCCTGGTTGGCTTTGTGAGTCCCATGGGATTTTTGAGACACCAGGCATTTGGTCAGAGGGTTCTGAGGAGGCTGGGGTACCGAGTGGGGAAGATGACAGAGTTGAGGAAGGATTAGACCTCCTTTTTGCTTTTGGCGAGGGTGGGAATTGACCGGGAGCAGCGTAGCTATTGTTCAGAGACTCCGTAAAGCTCCCCTTCCCCCACCTGCTTGCCTGCATTTTGTCCCCACATGCTATCATGTTTGAGGATCTGCTAGCATGGCCTTGAAGTTTAAAGCTGGGTTTGTTCTTGGGGCACCTCAGTGGGCTTGATATGAGATCTCTTAAAATAGTGGATTTTGTTGGCTTAATGGACGAGGCCATTCTCATGGTGGTGGCAGTGCAAGAAACTGGCAGTGTGCTGACACATCCTTCTGTGTTTTTTGTTTTTTTACAGCTATTTGCCGGCAGGGCTGCAGCCCCAAGCATGGGTCTTGCAAACTCCCAGGTGACTGCAGGTAAACAACTAAACTCTTTTTTTTCCTACTAATAATGATCCCTTTAATACAAGAGGAGGACTGACTTTATTGTGAATACGCCTCTTTTACTTTGGAGGACAAGAAAGCGTTACCAAAAAAAAAAAAAATTTTTTTCAAGTAGGCACATCCGAAGCTTATTAAATTATACCAGCTGTCCGGTGAAATGCACACGCTTCTCTCTTGGGGAAAAAAAAAAAAAACTCTTCTGGGCACAGTCAGTGACTTCATGTATTAACGGTTCTGTAAATTGATAACTCGTTTTTATAATCTTCCCCTTAAAGTGCTAATGGACTAGATGGAGGGCTGTGGGTTTGGTTTTTGCTGCGGTCTCTCTCCTCCTCCACCCCCCAGCCCCCGCCTGGTTTTCTGTCTCCCAGCCCTCCCCCACTTTTCCCATCAATAGGGGAAAGTGGAGCATTCTTTAGAATGGGATTAGGACAATCTCCTGGCCCCTTTGCAGGCGGGAGCCTGGCCGGTGCTGAGAGGTTAATGGCTGCGCTGGAATCTTGTCAGTTGAGCCTGATGAATGTAGACTTTTGCTGCTGGCCTTTGAAGTCTGTTCTTTTATGGTCCCGGACAATGCAAGAAGCCAAATGGAGACCTCCCCCACGGCTTCCCGATTACAGTTTTTGGAACTTCTTGAAATGTACATCATGCCAATCTGGGAAAGGCTTGTTTCAGGAAATACTCTTGGTGTCTGTGGCATTTTGACATGATCGCCCACTTTACTCTCCTCCCAAATCTGAAGGATTAGCAGATTTAATGTGACACTCAATGGTTCCTTTGGGCCTGTCATGTTTTCCCCCAAAGCTACCCCAGTTTGAGCCCGGGGAAGCTTACGAATCCTTAGCCTAAACCAGTGCATCTCAAACTGACGTTACCTGGGGCTCTTGTGATGACGCAGATCCTGATTCCATAGCTTGGGGTGGGCTCAAGTCTCTGCATTTCTAACAGGCCCCCAGCGGTGCTGCTGTTGCTGGGGGGACTGCACTTTGGGATTCACTGCCCCCAAACCTCAGTACTCAGAGTGTCATTCCCCGAGTTAACCAGGGATGTGTGGAAATGCAGGTTGCTGGGTGCCGCCCCCCACCCACGGAACCCCAGTCCCTAGGTTGGGCCCAGAAATCTGCATTTCGACAGGCTGAGCACAGCCACAGGATTTTGCCGCTCCGAAAATCCTGAAGACTGCCATGGTCCTCTGTACCTTTGTGCACCCGCCGCCGCAGCTCCCCTTCCATGCAGCGGGGAGCTCTGAGCTCTGGGGCTTGAAGCTGAAGTGGGAATCAGGGCAGCTGGAAGTAAAACAAAACCAGGCTGGCCTGAAATTGTCTCTTCCTGCACTTCAGAAAGATAAGTTTACTTTCTGGAAGACTGAAGGGCTTCGCCTGCGAACCCCCATCGCTGGTGGCAGCCGACTGTGGTGTTTAACAGCGTTACTGTCGAGCTTGGGGGCAGGCTCTTCTTTGTGAAGGTTGTTCCGGAGAGTCAGATCAGCCGTGCTCTCAGGGACTCTGCTGCGCCCGCTTCGTGCTCAGCTCAGATGAATATCAGCCGAGGGTGACCGCGATTTCTGCTCCTGTCATCAGAATAAACACACTGCTGCCTGGGGAGGGCCCTCCCAGCCAGAACAGCAGGCTTTGTTTCCAGAATTTAGGCCTTTCTCTTTCGAAGTCTCCCTCCCACTCCCTGCCTGGACTCGCAGGCCCTTATTTACTTAAGGTGTGACTTTCCCACACATCATTTGCATGGTCTCCCAGGCCATCCCCTTCTCCTTCCCTTGAAAGAAAAATCAAAACAGAACCTTCGCGCCAAGGAAGTTCTGGTTGCGTCCTGCTCCAGAAACAGCTGATGGCAAGTTACCTGTCAGTTGTCCTTTGGATCATGTATTACAGAGGTGTGTTTTGTCTCATTTTTTCCCCCACATGAGAAAGCTTTACTGCTTCTCTTGCTCCCAGGTCGACCTGGAATCCCTTTTTCTGGATTCACAGTCTTGCTTTATTGCGAGCCTGCCAATAATATCAGACTCAATAATGAATCATCCTATGAGGAAAGTCACTTCAATTTCTCATGAGAACCTTAATCATGTATTATTAAACTGGGATAACCTTGTTGGCTGCCTCTTTTAGGGTCAGTATTTTTATTTGTTTTCTTTTGAAGTCATCCAGGGCCTCTTGTGGTTCCTTTCTTGTGCTTGGGTATCCAGCTCTCACTAATTAAGAGCTGAGGCGGGTCCTCAGCTGTCTCTTATTCCTTTTATTAAGCAAATTGAAGAGGTGTAGTGATCCTTCATCTGGAAGGGAATGAGGGAAAGAGTAAGAATAATGCTATTTCCCAATCAGTTCCTTCTTAATATCTACCTTTCAAACTAAGAATATCAGTCTTTTACCAAAGGCATCTCCGTGACCTCCCACTAACTTTTGAGTGTCCACTTTTTAAAAAATTTCTATCAGAGGATTTACTTTGTTCTTATTTTACTCCTTTAATAGTCCCTTGTCATTTAGACCTGAGTTTCGTTTCAGATAAACCAGAATCCTCTGTCTGATTTTTAAACCACACAGCCTGGTGGCTCTTTGTATTGGGGCGTGGATGGCTTGCTTTTAGAAGTTAGGAAGTGGTGAGTCAGAATTCTCAGGGGCTGAGTTGACTCTCGGCCGTGGATGATTAGCGATTAGCTGGATCCCTGTAATTTTCCCATGACAAGGATTTTTAGCCCACCTCCAGCTCTCTGGACGCAGAAAGCCTTTCCTTCTTTGCGGGGGAGGCGATTCTGACCATGGCTTTCCCGGGTCCCCGTCATGGAAATATTTGCTGGTCGCTGTTTCTGGCTCACCCCACCTTCACTCCACTGTGGGCTGCCCGTCCCCCCCAGCCCCGAGACCAGCTCCTGTTTGCTAGAGCTTGATTTCTGAGAAGGCAGTTAGAGTTTCAGAGGGCTTGAAACTTGAGGGGAGAGTAGCTGAGCCCCTGCCCCAGGTGAAGGTGTATGTTTGTGTTTTTGTTTGGGGATCAAAGGCACCATTTGGCCTCCAAAGAGTCCGATTAATGAGGCGCTTATAAAGGAAACTCGACTCCCTTCCCCAATAGGAGATAAACCAAGTTGACTTTGTGTGTGTGTGTGTGCAAAGTGAGAAATAACTATAAAATAAATTAGCCTAAGTAGCCACGAGGGGGGGGTCATAAATCATGTACGGAAATGGTTCCAAGTGCTGTTGCTTTCCTCATCCTCCCTGCAGAAATGGGTCCAGAGATCCTACCCCATCTCTCCAAGGAAGGGTGCCCCCTCTCCCTCCTTGTCTGATTTCAGGGAGCCTCCTTGGGAGGCAGTTTCCTGCCGCACTTGGTGTCTTGGTGCATTTTTGTGTGCTGGGGTCGTGACTTGCTGCTGAGACACAGCCCAGCCAAGCTGCTGTGTAAAACTTGCCCAAAGGGCTGCGTCTGCAGATGCTTTCGCATGGCTATTGTTGTCACTGCAGGGAGAGCCCTTTCCTTCCCCCCAGGGGTTGATTTATTCCAAGCCCCCGCCCTGGGCTCATGGGGGAGCCTGAGAAGAGAGAGGGGCTTTGTGGAGGGCAGCCCCGCGCTGGCCTCTCCCCAAACAGCCCCCCTTTTGTTGGGAGTCGCCTGGGAGGGGACCTCAGTCCAACTGGGAAAATGTTTGCTTAGAGGGAACCCCTGGACAGACCTTGACAGTCTACCATCCTGTCGCCAGAAACAGCAAGCCTGGGCTTTGCATCCTTGTGTTTTTCTGGCTCCGATCTCCTGCAAGTTCTAAAGGGTAAAGCAGGGTTTGCTGTGTGTCCCCAGGTGCCAGTATGGCTGGCAGGGCCTGTACTGTGACAAGTGCATCCCACACCCAGGGTGCGTCCACGGCACCTGTAACGAGCCCTGGCAGTGCCTCTGTGAGACTAACTGGGGTGGTCAGCTCTGTGACAAAGGTATGTCTGGGGAGAGCCTGGGCAGACCTGGAGGTCGGGGGTGGGGTGTCGGTGATTTGGTTTGTACTTTCATTTATTTTTATTTGCAGGGGCTTTTATTCTAAATCTGTTTGAATTTGCCTTTAACCCTGTGAATCTGGGTCTGTTTCCCTCAGTTTTAGTTTTTTAAGAGGAATGGGTCTAGGAACACAGTCTTTCTGGTCTTTGAGTGACTTCTTTGGGGTCTTTTTGCAGATCTCAACTACTGCGGGACCCACCAGCCGTGTCTCAATGGGGGAACTTGTAGCAACACGGGGCCTGACAAATATCAGTGTTCATGCCCCGAGGGGTATTCAGGACCCAACTGTGAAATTGGTAAGTGGTCCAGGCGCAGTGAGATCCCGTTGTCTAATTTTTCTGTATACTCAGCTTAAATACACTTAGGGACTCGTAAAAAGGTGAAAATATCCTCCAACGTTAAGACCTGTCCTCCCAGCAGTTCCGTGGGTCTTTGAAACCTCTGGCCAGTTGCTCAGGTGGTTTGGGAGCTGCTGATTGCATCGGGGGTGGCGTGTGCGGGGCAGTGACCCAGCTCCCAGGTCAGAAGCTCCGAGAAATGGGGAGGGAGAGCTTAGCAAGAAAGATGACTTCCTTTCCGCCCCAGGCACAGCGGGGTTACGTCCCACACCTGTTTTGATTTCTTGAAACGAGCTCGAGCTAGTGGCCCAGGAGTGGGATTTGGTTGCCCAGGAGAGTGTTAGGTAGCCTCTCGGTGGGCACCCCTTGCTGACTGCCGTGCTGGTGTCCGCAGCGGAACACGCCTGCCTCTCTGATCCCTGCCACAACAGAGGCAGCTGCAAGGAGACCTCCCTGGGGTTTGAGTGTGAGTGTTCTCCGGGCTGGACCGGCCCCACGTGCTCCACAAGTAAGTCTGCGTTTTGGCCTGTGTCCTTTCTTGGCGGGGGGCGGGGGGTATTGTGTCAAGATACAGGGTTGTGGGTCCCACGTCGGTCTCAGTGATGGGTCTGTTTCGGTGGGAGGGGGTCTGGTGGGGAGTCTGGCCTGAGCTTCCGGCCTCTGCCCTTGGAAGTCTCCTGGCACCCCCATCCTAAGGCACCCCACTAAGCACATGCATCTCCGACTGGAAGAAACTCGCTCGTGGGGTAGCTGCGTCCTTTTCCCTGGACTTGTGCCTCCTCTGAACTGAATCATGGTTATTCTCCTCGAAGTTGTACAGAGGATGCCTGCGGGGGAGGTCGTCACTACTGAATTTCATGGTGGGGACAAATTTTGAAAGAGGGACCAGGGCTACAGAGTGACAGTGGCTGCGGGACTTGGCCGCACACCGGGACTACCCCAGTGCTTCCCAGTACAGGTCTCTGGGTCCTATGGTTTCCCTTTGGAATGGGGGAGTTCGTACCTTCCACAGGCTCCTGGGGACTTCCCTGGTGGTGCAACAGTTAGGACTCCGAGCTTCCAGTGCAGGGGACACAGGTTCGATCCCTGGTCGGGGAACTAGGATCCCACGTGCCATGCAGTGCAGCAAAAACAAAAAACAAAACACACACAAGCTCCTGGATTTCAGAGGTGCAGCCAGGCCCGAGGTCCACAGTCATCAACCCCCTGAGAACAGCATGCGACACGGTTAAGGAGCTGGGTTCCGGGGTTGGATCACCTGGGCTGGCACCATGGCCCCGTCACCCGTCACCACTTGTGGGACTGTGGTCACTGCCAACCTGTGCCCTGTTTAAATGGGAGAGTAGCAATTCCCATCTCCTAGAGGTGTGAAGGCTCGGTGAGCAGGTTCAGGAGGAGAGCCTGGCACCTCCTACACGGGCAGGAGATGAATCGCTAAGAGACCTCTGGAGTCTAGTGCAGAAGGGGGAGGTTGGGTACCCCGGGCATGTGATTTTGGGAAAAGTCTGTGAGTAAATAAGAATATGATTTTTTTTTTTTCACCAGCGAAGAAGTTATTTTTCCTTACCTCTCCTTAGTTACCTCTGCTCCGTGATGAAACTGTTCTTTAAAAATAAAGGGTAGGCAGAGAGAGATGTCCTGAGTTGCCGAGGGCTGATGCTCCGGGGATCCAGCTGGCTCTCCCGCCTGCTCAGGTTGCGGATTAAATGAACTGGGCCAGTGGGGGATTTAAAGCTAAAATCAGGCCTTATCGTCATCGTAGCAGTCACTTGCAGCAGGTGTCTGGCTCTTAAGTGAAGGCCCCTCATGTGAGGGGTGGTATTAAATTATCTAATTGTCAAATGGATTGAGATTAAATTGCCAACCCTCTCCTCTTTTTGTCGAACAGACATTGATGACTGTTCTCCAAATAACTGTTCCCACGGGGGCACCTGCCAGGACTTGGTTAACGGATTTAAGTGCGTGTGCCCGCCCCAGTGGACAGGCAAAACGTGCCAGTTAGGTAAGAGAATTCCTGCACCGGGGCTGGCTTGATCTGAGCGATTAAGGGAGATGTGCATGTGGCCAGCGGTGCGAGTTTGCATGCCATCGTACCAAGAAGTCATTTATTATCTAGGGTCCAGCCAGCGGGCCTGGGAGAAATAACTCGCATGCAAATGGCCTGGCTCTTTGAGGCCCTGTGGGAAAGTCGTGGGATTCCTTGAACCATGTCAATCGTCTGTCCGAGTAGTGTTCAGCTGGGTTCCAAACGGGGATGATCTCATGAGGAATGAGCTGTCTGCATTCTTTTTTGCCGCTATTAAATCCCAGCAACTAGGCTGCGCTGGGTTTTGCACAGAAGTGCCTAGTGGCTTTCTGCTGTCCTGTCGGGGGCTAGTTGTTAACAGCAGCTGGAACGTTATCAATCAGCATTCCTTATTGGAGCATGGCTAGGGGAAAGGGTTCAGATGTTCAAAGTAGTATCTCTTATTTAGCTAGCTTATTAAAATGTCTCGTTTCAGACAAACTATTGGTATGGTGTTTTTTTTGAGGGGGGAGGTGGGGTAGGACCCCATTTCTCACTGTTCATCCTCTCTGTTTTTCAGATGCAAATGAATGCGAGGCCAAACCTTGTGTAAATGCCAAATCCTGTAAGAATCTGATTGCCAGCTACTACTGTGATTGCCTCCCGGGCTGGATGGGTCAGAATTGTGACATAAGTGAGTGAGACTGTTTCAATTTTGATTTTCATGAAACTGGGGTGTTGAAGGCGTTTGCCAGCCATACTCAGGCTCCAGGTCTAAGACTTGAGTAGTGGAAGGAAATCCTTATAGAGGGAATGTTTTTGGAGAGGGAGTGATGGGCACAGAAATGAAAACATACACGTTATCAGGTTCATTAGCTGGTAAAACGGCCGTACTCTGATAAGGGTGGCTAAAACAATGATGTGAAGTTTCAGTACCTCAGTCTGGAAGAACTAGGGAGTGTTCCCACCAATAACCTTATTTCACGGGAAGCACACAAGAAATCTGATTGGAGGTTTTTATCTGTCCTGAGCAGAGAAGGCTTTTCAGTTAAGCCCAATTTCAATGTAAATTGCCCCTCCAATACAGTGACTTGTTTATTTTTTAGATATTAATGACTGCCTCGGCCAATGTCAGAATGACGCCTCCTGTCGGGTATGTAAATCTTCGCTTATATCAAAACCTTAGAGATAGACAACAAGCCTTAAGATTTATGTGACCCTGGGAAAACTCTGTCCCTGGGAGATTTAAAAATGCAGGTGAAAAGTGCGTCTCTGGAAGTTTCACTCAGGCTCTTGTTACCCCAGCCTCCCGGGAGTCATCTTGAAGGCATGCACATAGAAATTCCTCTCTCACATTTGGAGAGGTTTGGCATCTCTTGCAGTGAATCAGCTGAACCGCAGCAGTCACGCTGAACCACTGAAGCCCTGTGTTTGTGGAGCACCTAGAAAAAAAGCATGTGTTTCTCCCCCCCTTCTCCTCCCTCCAGGATTTGGTTAATGGTTATCGCTGTATCTGTCCACCTGGCTATGCAGGCGATCACTGTGAGACAGACATCGATGAGTGTGCCAGCAACCCCTGTCTCAACGGGGGTCACTGTCAGAACGAAATCAACAGATTCCAGTGTCTGTGTCCCACTGGTTTCTCTGGAAACCTCTGTCAGGTGAGCCGGGCTAGAGCGTCCGATGGCCAAGTTTTCACAAGCAGTCTCCTCCCCCTCCCTTCCCATTCCCTGACACTGTCTGGACCCTCCTATTGACTAGGGATCTCTGCTAGACACATGCCGTGGAAGGAGGGTGATGAGTGATTTTCTTCCCGGTGTCCGGTAGCCTGTCGATTTCTCTTTGTCCGTTTCATCCCAGACCCAGCACTCTCTCTCCTTCTGCCCTGTTGTCTCAAATGCGTACCTGGACAGTCGCTAGGACACAACTGTAAATCATGCTGGGTGTTCTCCTAACAGAAGCAGACGGAAGGGTCAAATTCCAGTGGCCGCTGCCCCAGAGGAGTCATAATCACGCCTTTGTTTCACTTTGTGTCCCCCCTCCCCTGCCCCTGGTCCTCGCAGCTGGACATCGATTATTGCGAGCCCAACCCCTGCCAGAACGGTGCCCAGTGCTACAACCGTGCCAGCGACTATTTCTGCAAGTGTCCCGAGGACTATGAAGGCAAGAACTGCTCCCACCTTAAAGACCACTGCCGCACCACCCCCTGTGAAGGTACCTCCCTCCCCGCCAGGGTTCTGGCTTGTCTTCAAGGCTGCTCTCCTCTGCCCGTTCGTCACTGCCCCGTGACACTCGGAGGGAAGCCAGAACACGTGGAAACAACCTATTCAGGCCCACCAGTCGGGGGGACCATACCTGCAAGTAGCCCGGGGCAGAGAAGGGAATTCATTTAGCATCCCCGTTCTGGGGGACGCTCATGTGCAAGGCCGAGATAGATTCCTCAGGGCACCTCTGCCAGTACAACTTTCTGCCTCGGTGATATCTGCACGGTGATATCTGCACCGTCAGGTACAGTAGCCTCGGGACACGTGTGGCCCGGAGCGTTTAGTGTGTGACCAGGGCAACTAGAAGCCCTGATTTACTTACTTTTCATTCACTTAAATTTAAACGGCCGCCTGTGGCTGCTGTGTGAGGTGGCTCAGGCTTCCAGGTTCTGAAAGTCTGTCCTGCGGCCGTAAGTGCCCTTACGTCGAGGGAAAGGCTGTTCCTCCTCCTTAGCCAGCTTCCAGCAAATTCGGTAGACGTATCAGTAGACGGAGGATGAACAGGGCCCGCAGACACGTGGGCTCCTTGGCTCCATGGGGAGAAAACGCCTAAAAAAAAAAAAATCTCTCTGCCTGGGGTCTCGGCTTTGCCTGTCCCAGCGTGACACGGCACGTTGCCAGTCTTGGCCCCCGAGGTGCTGGCTTCTTACCCTCGTTAGCCGACGGGTGCCTGGCTCCAGGAGAGCAGGCGTGGCACGGGTCCTGGGCTCAGGAACACCGGGTCTTCGGGTCCCTGGCGGGGATCTGACCCCAAGTCTGTCTCGCAGTGATTGACAGCTGCACGGTGGCCATGGCCTCCAATGACACGCCTGAAGGGGTGCGCTATATTTCCTCCAATGTCTGCGGTCCCCACGGGAAGTGCAAGAGTCAGTCTGGAGGCAAATTCACCTGTGACTGTAACAAAGGCTTCACTGGAACGTACTGCCATGAAAGTAAGACCCCGCATCCTCGGGGAATGGGCCGAGGTCCCCCCAACCCTGCCCCGGCCCAGCTGGGGGGGCATCTGGAATCATTTCAGGAGAGACCAGTTCAGGTTTACCATCTACAATCTAAGACTGAGGTCATGTTTAACTTATGAGATCACTGACGCCTCTCAAGTCTTCAGCACGTTTATTTTAGAATGTTCTGGAACCTTACTAGATGGGGTGGTCCTCTTTCCCTAGGAGTTTCCTCCCCACTCTCACCAAGTAGCTTAGTGCAAGGACATTAAATAAAAGGGACGGGGTGCTCTTGGAGGCCCCTGCTTGATAAAACTGCCTGCCGGATTCAGAAACAGTCCTGACGGAGTTAAATGTTGAGGTGCCCGGTGTATTTTCTCAGGAGGGGCAGGGAAACCCATAGAACAGTGCTTGGCGGTGGCATTACTTTTCCTTCACTTACCTGTGTTTCTGTTTGTTTTTCCTTTCACAGATATTAACGACTGTGAGAGCAACCCCTGTAAAAATGGTGGCACTTGCATCGATGGTGTCAACTCCTACAAGTGTATCTGCAGTGGTGGCTGGGAGGGCGCCTACTGTGAGACCAGTGAGTCAGGGGTCCTTTGGGGACAGACAGCTCTGGGGGGTGTGGGCAGGACAGAATCCACATGGGAAGCCATTCTTCTTCGTGGAAATATCTGGGAGTAAGACCCCGACAATTCCTGTCCTGGGACGGCATGGCCTGTTTTTTTTTGGGGGGGGCCTATTTGCATGTGTTGATGCTGATGCCAGCCAGCAGGAAGGAACTTCTGCGGAGGAGCTTATAGAATTAGACCCTGTAATTAGGATGATAGATATCCCCGCTTGCAGGAAAAGCGATCATCTTTCTGTTTGGGTTGTCGTTTCTGCCCATCTTGACTTTAACTTCCGTGGCCTGTCGGGGGCTCCTTTATTCCTGGGAAAGGGTGACCGTGTTTAAGTCCCCAGGTGGCTCTGCTGGTTTTGAACTGGGCGTGGAAAGCAGGGGATAAGGGTGGAGAGATGCAGTTCTCAGGCGTCGTGGGGCGTGGATGGGCCTGGGAGCGTCTTCAGCCGGGCGTCTCCTCTGATTGCAGATATTAACGACTGCAGCCAGAACCCCTGCCACAACGGGGGCTCGTGTCGTGACCTGGTCAACGACTTTTACTGCGACTGTAAAAACGGGTGGAAAGGCAAGACCTGCCACTCACGTAAGTGGTGGCCGGCCGGGATCCTGCCCTGTCTTCCGTGAGCAGGGCCGGCCAGGGGCTCACGCCGGGATCTTCTCCTCCAGGTGACAGCCAGTGTGACGAGGCTACGTGCAACAATGGTGGCACCTGCTATGACGAGGGGGACGCTTTCAAGTGCATGTGTCCCGGAGGCTGGGAAGGAACGACCTGTAACATAGGTACCTTTCTGCCCTCCCTGGGCTTCGCAGGGGCCGTGGGCCTGTGAGCCTATGCCTGTTTCCCGGGACCTGGTTTCCGCCCCTCCAGACTGTTGCTGGATCCTCAGGGAGGGTGGTCCTGTCTGCTCTTATCTCGTAGCCCGAAACAGTAGCTGCCTGCCTAACCCCTGCCACAATGGGGGCACCTGTGTGGTCAACGGCGAGTCCTTCACGTGTGTCTGCAAAGAAGGCTGGGAGGGGCCCATCTGTACGCAGAGTGAGTGTTTCCCCCCCGCTTGCCACCTTGAACTCTCTGAGGGCTGCAGGAGTCCATCCTGACACCCCCAGGGACTGGCAATGGAAACCAGAAGCAGAGCTGTTTGATGTCTGCTTCTGCATCACCTGGGTCTGTTCTAATGACTTGATGGGATGCAGCCCTGACCTGGGCATGAGAAAGTCGCCGAGGAGATAAGTGGAGACAGATGGCGTCGTGGTTCCCAGCTCCGGTCTGACCAGCAGCCTGTCTCCATCCATTCTCACACCCCCTGCCCACCCCACCCAGGGCCTCTTCCTGTGTACATGTGTCCCACGGCGAATGGGACCAAGTGTGGTGTGGGCCTGGTTCCAATTGAGCAGAGGTCTTAAGCTCCTTCTGCCGGTGTTAACGACAGCTTTATCATCTGGGTATCGTGGGAAATCACTGGTGTTTTTACTTAGGGCTAAGAAGGCCTCACTGTTAAGTTGTCTTTTTTTTTACTTTGCAGATACCAATGACTGCAGTCCTCATCCCTGGTAAGCATGGCCACATTTTAAGCCGGCACTTGTTGGCTGTGACATGTGTGGGCATCTCCTGGGGGTCTTGTTTGAAGTGCAGGTTCAGATGCGGGAGGTCTGGGGGCTGCGGCACATTCCTCCTCTCCGACAAGCTCCCAGGCAACACCGATCTTGCTGGTCCGTGGACCACACTTTAATTAGTCAGGTTGTGTCCTCATTTAGAGCAGTGATTCTCAACCTTGGCTGCACACGAGAATCACCCGGGGAGCGTTTATAAGTTCCAGTGCCTGGGCTGCAACCGAGACCTGTGATATTAGACACTCTGGGGGTGGGACCCAGACATCAGTGTTTTTAAAGCTCCCAGGCAGTGGTGTGTGTGAGCAGGGGTGAGAGCCGCCGATCGTAACTGGCACAGCTACCTTTGAACTGGCAGGGGGAGTGGTGGACTGGTGGTGACCGAGGGGTCTTTGCTTTCATAGCTACAACAGTGGCACGTGCGTGGATGGAGAGAACTGGTACCGCTGTGAGTGCGCCCCTGGCTTCGCTGGGCCTGACTGCAGGATAAGTAAGGACCACCTCCGACTGGGTCTCCCCACTCCAAACCCTCAGCCTGAGAGTTTTCATCTTTAAAATAATTATGGCCATGGTTCTAAGTAGCCTTGACAAGTAACCTCCTGCCTCCAGCTGGGATTAAGATGGCCCTGGCTGGACTCTCCCTCCCAGGTACCTGCCGGGCCCTCTCTGGGGGACACAGCCCTCCTTGCTCTAGGGGAGAGAGCGTCAGACACAGAATTTGGTGATTAATCTACTCTGAGGTCCTAAGGAAAGAGTGTGCCTGTCCCCGTGACTAACATGAAATTATGGGCAAGCGGACGTTGCCACAGCCATGCCGGTGGGGGACAGAGCTAAGGCCACAGAAGGGACTGGGGCTGCGGTTTCCAGGGCTTGATCAGGCCCCGGTGAAATGACTAAACAAAATGGAGGCAGGCAATGCAGTTTTTCAGGAAGTTCACAGTTTATTCTTTATTTTGAGTCTTTTCCCTACTTTTTTTACATGCCCTTTCTTTTGCCAAAAAAGGTGATAGATTAGTTGTACTTCTTTGTGTTCTTGTCCCTAAAGCATTTAAAGTTTTACTGGTCCTTGAGGTCCCCAAGTCTGGGACTTCAAGAACTACTAGATGGGGGAACTGTGTATCTGTTTCATGTTTCTGAATCGGGAGTCAGCAAATTATGGCCTGGGGGCCAAAATAAAGTTTGATTGACACATAGCCACACCCTTGTTGATGTACCGTCTAGGGCTGCTTTCATGCTGCAACAGAGTTGGGCAGTCGTGACAGAGACTACATGGCCTGCAAAGCCGAAACTACTTACTAGCTGACCCTTTTCAAGATCTTTGCCGGCCCTTGTTCTAAATTGTACTGTCAAAGAAAAAGGAACCTCAGTTAAAAATTGCTGCTTCCCCATATGATTCTCAGCTGTTAGAAATCAGGCTAGCGGTGGTCCTTGTGGGGCAGTGACTGGAGACTTTGGGAGTACTGATGATCTGTTTATTTGGGTGCTGGTCATGTGATGAAAATGCATTAAGCTTATACTTAGAAAGCTTATCTGTGTACGTTTTTTCAGTAAAAACTTAGAAAAACATTGCTGCCTCCCACTGGGGCCTAAGCTCGAACTCCATTTTTCCTAGACATCAACGAATGCCAGTCTTCACCTTGTGCCTTCGGGGCGACCTGTGTGGATGAGATCAATGGGTACCGGTGTGTCTGCCCCCCAGGGCACAGTGGTGCTAAATGCCAGGAAGGTACGTGGGCCGGGCCCAGCTGCCCGTGTGTCCTGCGGGCTGAGCAGGCACTGCAGTCACTGTTTTGACTGTTCGTGAGTGGACAGTATGCTCAGGGAGAGAACACGGAGGGGACATCCACTTGGGACCACGGGGACGGGGAAACCTGAGGGGGGGGGGGTCCCATGAAAACAGGGTAGCTGTTGGTTTTAGCCAGCTGTTGCCACAGCTATGCTGTGTGACAACCATCCCCGATCTCCGTGCGTACAACAAGTATTGGTGTTGCTCGTGGGCACAAAGGGCAGAAGCAGAGCGATGGATGCCTCGGCTTGGGTGCCCAGGTCTGTGTGCCACCCCATCCTCCTTGGACCAGCACTGTATCCAGGGCATGTCCTTTTCCTGGCAAACGGCAGACTCTCAAGGGGCCAAGCTCACCCGGGAGAGACTCTGCTCACGTCGCATCCCAACGCACTGCGCTGACCAAAGCCGGTCACGTGGCAGGTGCAAAGGCCACTGGGGAAGGAGGGACGCTTGCCCATCGTGGGAGCAACTGTGTTGTCACAGGGCAAGGGGCAACAGGTGTCATCACTTCCCGACGGGCAGGGAGTGAAGAATCAGGAGAACCGTCTCCAGAAAAGGCAACTCCTCCCACTCACGAGTCTCCACCTCAGTTTCAGGGAGATCTTGCATCACCGTGGGGAGCGTGATACCTGATGGGGCCAAGTGGGACGATGACTGCAACACCTGCCAGTGCCTGGACGGGAGGATCGCCTGCTCGAAGGTAGGCGTGGCCCCAGCCGCCGGCGTTCTGGTTCTGGAACTGCCAACGAGCGTCTCCTGAGCTCTTCTCTGTCTGTCTCTGCAGGTGTGGTGTGGCCCCCGCCCTTGCTCGCTGCACAAAGGGCACAGCGAGTGCCCCAGCGGGCAGAGCTGCATCCCCATCCTGGACGCCCAGTGCTTCGTGCGCCCCTGCACTGGTGTGGGTGAGTGCCGGTCCTCCAGCCTCCAGCCCGTGAAGACCAAGTGTGCCTCCGACCCCTACTACCAGGACAACTGTGCCAACATCACGTTCACCTTCAACAAGGAGATGATGTCGCCGGTACGGAACACCTTGCTGGCTTTGGAGAGGTGGGGTGTGTCTGCCTGCCCTAAAGCAGGGGCAAGTCGAGCTCGGATCTCCTCCCCCTTAGCCTAGATTCTTGTCTTACACCAGAGCTCAGCTTCTGAATATAGCTTCACTTTCAAGCAAACAGCAGCCTTTTTTCCTTCTGCTCTTTTACATGTGTGTGGATTTAAAAATCTCGTTCTAGGGTCTCACCACAGAGCACATTTGCAGCGAGTTGCGGAATTTGAATATTTTGAAGAATGTTTCTGCTGAATATTCAATCTACATAGCTTGCGAGCCTTCCCCTTCTGCAAACAATGAAATACACGTGGCCATTGTGAGTATGAGACCCATGCACGCTTAGTTGTTTGATTGCGAAGTAGCTCAGAAACTTCACTTAGCCAGTGTCCAGGTGAGCAGATATATTGAAGGAGAGCTTGACATACACGTGTGGTCAAATAATTTTGAATAAAGGTGACTGTAGAGTGTCCCTGACCCTCTGGTCTGATGAGTCTTCCTTTTCCAGTCTGCTGAAGACATCCGGGATGATGGAAACCCAATCAAGGAAATCACCGACAAAATTATAGATCTTGTTAGTAAACGAGAAGGGAACAGCTCACTGATCGCCGCCGTTGCAGAAGTGAGAGTTCAGAGGCGTCCTCTGAAGAACAGAACAGGTAGGTGGTGGGGGCGGTGGTCCCTTTCTGTGAGGACCGTCCGTCCATCTCATCAATAAGACCAATACAACTGGCGTCCAGTAAAACCGCCAGGGTGGGGAGTTACTTGACGGTTCCCTACTCAAGGATCCCCCATGTTTAACTGAGAAAACAGAGGCCGGCTGACGTGACCAAGGTCACATGGCAAAGGGCAGAGGCGGCCCTGACTTGTTCCCCTGCCTGCAAGCTGTGCTCCGGCAGGCGGGCGCCCTTCCAGGCACACATTGTCTCTGGGTCCTGGGAAGAGCATGGCTGTGCCTTGAGCGCGTGTCTGTGCGGAGCCTGTCCTGTGCTCCAGTATCAGGGGACAGCCCGTCCTAAGCACTGAGACACGGGTTTGATAGATGGCTCGATGGCCCTGCAGGATGTCCAGGGTCCCCCGTGGATGCCCCGAGCATCACCGTTCTAGTGAAGCGACTTGCCGGGCGCAGGACCACTGGGGGCATTTGAGCCGTCCGTGCCGGGACCCTCTTTCTGATGGTTCTGAAAACCGGCTCCTCTAATGAGCTGCCTAAGTAGCCAGACTCCCCGTGACCGGCCCAGATGCTGTTCCGCACCAAGGTGGGAGCCTCTACGGGCTGCTGCTCGGCCTGGTCTCTCCAGGGATGCTGGATCTCTGAGGATGCTGGGAGGTGATGATGTGTGGTTGGGAAAGGGACTCGTCCCCACGCGCCCTTCTCAGGGACCAAGGACAGGGGAGCCGTGGGCGCGGGGCTCACGGGGGTGCCCCTGCCTTGCAGATTTCCTGGTGCCCCTGCTGAGCTCGGTCCTGACCGTGGCTTGGGTCTGCTGCCTGGTGACCGCCTTCTACTGGTGCGTGCGCAAGCGGCGGAAGCCCGGCAGCCACGCGCGCTCGGCCTCTGAGGAGAGCACCACCAACAACGTGCGGGAGCAGCTGAACCAGATCAAGAACCCCATTGAGAAGCACGGGGCCAACACGGTCCCCATCAAGGACTACGAGAACAAGAACTCCAAAATGTCCAAAATAAGGACACACAACTCGGAGGTGGAAGAGGACGACATGGACAAGCACCAGCAGAAAGCCCGCTTCGCCAGGCAGGCCACGTACACGCTGGTCGACAGAGAGGAGAAGTCCCCCCACGGCACGCCGGCCAAGCACCCGAACTGGACAAACAAACAGGACAACAGAGACCTGGAGAGCGCGCAGAGCCTGAACCGCATGGAGTACATCGTATAGCAGACGGCGGGCGGAGTCTGAGGGCGCCCGGGGTTCCTGAAGCTTCTCCAGCTGTCCTGTCGTGTTCCGGTCCCAGGCTGTCCTTGACGTAGAATCCCTGTGTTAATTTAAGTTCTGACAAGCTGGCTTACACTGGCAATGGTAGTTTCTGTGGTTGGCTGGGCAGCACTGCATCGCACAGCTATGCAAACACCAGGCCCCGGGGCCCTGGGGCCCCGCACCTGTCGGATCAGGCTCCCAGGAGAACACCCGGCCCCCCGAGGCCTCCAGCCTCCACTTCTGCCAGATGTCCCGATGGTGATGCAGTCTTAGGATCATAGTTTTTATTTATATTTATTGACTCTTGAGTTGTTTTTGTATATTGGTTTTATGATGACGTCCAAGTAGTTCTGTATTTGAAAAGTGCCTTTGCAGCTCAGAACCACAGCAACTATCACAAATGAGTTTATTATTTATTTTTTTTATTGTATTTTGTTGTTGTTGTTGGGGGAGGGGGACTTTGATGTCAGCAGTTGCTGGTAAAATGAAGAATTTAAAGAGGAAAAATGTGTCAAAAGTAGAATTTTGTATAGTTCTGTAAATAATTCTTTTTTATTAATCACTGTGTATATTTGATTTATTAACTTAATAATCAAGAGCCTTAAGACATCATTCCTTTTTATTTATATGTACGTGTTTAGAATTGAAGGTTTTTGATAGCGTTGTAAGCGTATGGCTTTATTTTTTTGACCTTATTTTCTTATTATGTGTTGCCTATAAGCCAAAATTAAGGTGTTTGAAAATAGTTTATTTTAAGACAATAGGATGGCCTTCTGTGCCTGGAATACTGGTGGAGTTTTTTTTTTTTTTTTTTTTTTTCGTACGACGTCAGATGTTTAAAACCCCGACTGAGGCAGTTTGAGAGTTAGTCTAGAACAAGTTTTTTGTTTTTTTGGTTTTTTTTTTTGCTTTAGACTTGAAAGAGACAGGCAGGTGATCTGCTACCGAGCAGTTTAAGGGAACAAGCTGAGCTATGACTAAACGTAGCCAAAACGTGAGTGGTTGAAGATCATTAAAGATATCAAATTAATTGTGTGAAGTTGGAAGCACACCAATCTTATCCTGTAAATTCTGATTTCTTTTCACCATTCGTAATGTAAGACTGAACCACTTGTAGATTTGATTTTTTTGTTGTTATCTACTGCATTTAGGGAGTATTCTCATAAGCTAGTTGAATACTTGAACCGTAAAATGTCCGGAAAGGTCACTGTTTAGATTTGCCAGAGTCCACTGCCTGCCTTAAGTGAGGAAATCAAAATGCTATGACGAAATTTAAGATCAAAAAGACTTACTAAAAACTGATTTCGTTGGTTCACCGTTAAGACCGTGAAGATCCTTTGTATTGTCCTGTTAGTGTTCTATGAACATAAACATACATCTTTGATGTGTTGTTCCTGGCAATAAATTTTGAAAAGTCATATTTATTAAATTTTTTTGTACGAAAACACGGACCAGTGTGGCCTCTTCTGAGCTTACGTAGTTCTGCCTGGCTCTGCCTTGTGCCTTTGCCACCGCCCTGGGTCTGTCCTGGTGACTGGGGTGTGAGAAGTAGGCTGTGCTTGACAGGGGCCCCCATCAAGAACGGAAAGCCTTTTCAGCCATAACATTCTTGAAACCCCGAGGGGCTGCTGTGAAGCTGGAGCTGTGAGCCCCGTCTTGGGGGCCTAGATGCCCTTGTTATTCGACAGCAAGTGTGAATACTGCTTGAATAAACACCACTGGATTAATGGCCTGCAGTGTGGACTGAATTGTTTTGAGCACTTGCGGGAACGCCCACCGCAGTAAAAGGGTTTTAAATAGCTTGGAATTGGTGCTGGGGGATAAGGAGGGAGCCTGGAGGCTTTCTCTTTTTTTTTTTCCCCTGGCTGGTTGGATGAATGTGGATGTCCTGCCTTCACTTGCAGACCACACCCTTGTGGCTTTTGTGCACCTTGTGCCTCTGGGCTGGTCTCCGCAGGAGGTGGCGGTTACAAGCTTCTGGGGTGAGGGTCCTTCTGCTCCTCACCACCTTGCTCCTAGGGAGTGCGCGAGTGGCTGGCCTCCCGTGCGCCCTTGGGGGTGCCGGGTGCCTGGCCTTCGTGAGGTGCCAGAGCCGGGCTGTTCCTACCTCTAAACGGCAGGTAAGCCGTGGTTATTGCTCGTGGCTGCTGGGGCCAGAGGCCAACAAGCCTGCCCCACGTGGCGGGGCGGGGTGGAGTGGGGGAAGCTTTGCCTCTGGCATCTCGGCACTGAGGGATGAACCGCCAGTGACAGGCACGTGGACAGCTTCCAGCAGCTTTGAGGAGTTGCCAGGAGTTCCCTCCTCTGGTTAGGAAGCCATAGCTTACCCTCCTCGGAGCTCTGACACCTAGGCTGTCACCCCCCTCCAGTCTTCATAGGATAACTCCAGCTGGAGGGACAAACTGAGCGGAGGGAAAAGCTACGGGGATGTTTATCTTTCTTCATTCTTGGGAAGCTTCTCTTTCTACCAGGCTAGGAGGTGTGTCCCGATGGGCATCTTGGTTAAGAATGGATGGCGGGTTGAAGTGTCCCTGGTTCCTTGTGCACGAGCGGAGGCCACCAGGGGAATCAGTCTGGGACAGAGTTTTGGCTTGGGGAGGGAGCGCGAAGGACCTGGACTGTGACGGGTCTGGGTTTCCACGGTGTCTCCCTGTCCTGGTACTGCGCCCTTCCCCCCATCACTGCTCTGCGGGGGTCGGGTCAGAGGGAGGGAGCAGTGCTTTCCCACTCCAGACCCCACGAGCAGGACAGTCTAAGTTCGAATGCTACCTTGCCCTGGTGGTTTGTAAACTTGGATTCTGCAGGACCCAGAATTCCCTGGGTAGTTGCCAAAGGCTTGTGTGCCAAGAAGAAAGTTTAATGAGCCTCTGCAATTCTTTATTCCAGGAGGGAAATGATCTTGTGATTGTTATTTTTAAGGAGCCTTCTATGCAGGACACGCTGGGTAGTGGAAAGGATGAGATGGTCTCATCTGGACACAGCTCAAAGCCAGGACCTTGGTCGTTAAGGGCGGTTGTCCCCTTTCTCTCCAGGCCCTGGTTATCCTGGGGGCGAGAATGTGCAAAAGAAGGGACTTAGAACCTTCCCCATCCCCTGGGAATGTTCTGTGCCCTCTGTAAGCAGGTCCTGGAAAACGAAGAATTTTCCGTCCAGAAACATGGCTAACTAGAACTCCAGCATTAGAACATATATATACCATGAAACTCCGGGAAAGCATCAGCTCGAAGTTGGTTGCTTTAGGATGGGACACTGTCCTGGGATTCTAGACTTATGTAACACGGAGTTAGAACAAGGGGGTATATCTTAACTAAAAGCCCAGTGAGACTGGGTGATGAGCAGAAGCGGAACTTGTAAGCTGGGGTGGGGTGTGTTTCTCTTAAATGCAGAGTCCCAGGCCTGGCCCATGATTCATAAGCGGGGCCTGGGAACCTGTATTTTCAACAAGCTGTCCCCTCCTCCCCCAATCCTCCCTGGTTTAGGTACAGCAAACTTTGAGAACAGCTTCACTAACATACTAAAGTACAAGCTCTTCCATTAATTCCAAGGCTTTTCCTCCTTGTTAAACTGAATTAAGTAGTCTGGAAGCTGGTTTGTTGCTCAATTGCCACCTGACATCATTTTTAAGTAAATTAATGACACCGCCCCTTGAACAAGTTGTGGTGTAAGAGCTTCATTTTATTGGCTGATCTGAGGGGGTCAGTGAGTCAAAGTTAACTTATTTGGTAATATTTCTTAGGTAGCAAAGAGCCCAAGGAACCAGATTGTGGGTTTCCCACATTTCTGAACGGCATACACCTGTCGACCCCAAAGTGAGCAAGTGTGCGGCTAAAAACCAGTTGCCTTTAAAGAAAAAAAAAGAAAAAGTCCCACCGGCCTGCAGAGGTTTGCAACTTGGGCTGAGCAAAGTTCCAGCAAAGTTTCCGCTTCGACGGCGGCTTTCTTTCTTGCCTCTACTGGGAATGAGAAACAGGAGTTCAGAGGTTCCCGGGCTGGGAAGACACACAAGTACTGGGTTATGGGAAGTCTCCTCCTGCTAATGTGTATTTATACTTTGTAAACTCTGATTCATCTGAGCATTGAAACAGAAATCTGCTTCCTGAGGTTCTGTTTTTAAATAGATAGTTTGCAAAAACAACAATTATTTTTCTTAGCATTTTTTTTTCCATCCCACAAGCAGCTAAACATGCCGGCTCGGGCTATGTCAGGCTCCAACTATGCCAACAGACAGCTTGGTCATCAGAGGTAGGAGGGTGCCCCGAGGCCGTTCCGTGGGGTTCTGGCCCCAGAAGTCTTAAAAACAAAGTTTAGAAACCATTAGGGCAATCGTGTTGTGTCACTTTAAGTCCATGAGATATTCCTGGGTCTATTAAGAATAACGAATTTCCCTTTGTGAACAACTGCCTTCTGATGGTGGTTAAAAGTAAGGGCAAGTGGGGGTGATGCTCGCAGGGCTGTGGGTACCGCTGCCTGGCACAGACGGGCCTGCACACCTGCATGGCACCCTCTGAGATGGTGTCACGAGGGTGCGGCTCCCTGGCCTTGGACATGAATTCTACCTGTGTCACTTGCTCCCGCATGCCAGGCACAGCCTCCTGGCTGACAGTGTGTTTCTTTCAAGTCCCAGGCGGCTTTTACAAGTCTTAAATTCTGTATCATTATGCATGGGCCCAGTATTAACCTGTGATATGAAAGTTGGGGAAATTAACTTCGAGAGTAAAGGCTCTTAAACCCAATGAGAACCTTGAATCGAGGCCTCCCCGCCGCCCTGCCCCGCCCCCTGCAACTGTCCACATCAGGACACCCAAGGGTTGAATTACGCCGAGAGCAAAAGCAGATGCCAGCAACATGAAAGTAACAGCTTTGTTTCAAAGAGAAGCTCTTCTGGCAGGGACAGTGGGGCTCCTCCACGATCCCCAGGGGAACACAAGTTAGCAGCTGGCTTCCTAATGACTACTCAGCACCCAGACGGGTTGGCCCTCGGCTCTGTTTTGCACCTGAAGAGTGAAAAGCTGCTTTCCTTCATCCTTTCTGAGAAATGTGCAGTTGAAAAGCCTTCACTGGAGACTCGCCAGGTATTAATGCAATCGGTGACCTTACCAGTGAAAGGATCCATCCCTCCTTACTTTCCCAGAAGGGGAAGCTGAGGCCTAGAGAGGATCAGGGACCTGTCCCAGGCCACACAGAGTTAGCAACAGCCAGGACTAGAACCTGGGGCTCCTGCTAGCTGGGCTGCTGCGTTTTCTGCGTCTTCCGGGGATTTGCCAGGTTTATGTCCAGATCCTGCCCTGGATGTGATTTTCAAAGGTAAAGAATTGGGAGATCAGCAATTAACAAAAAGGGAGGCTGCAGGAAGCTGCTGTAAAGACAGTGGCGTTGATCTGAGCTGTGCCTTCTCTGGGCTTTGCCTAGAAAGTGACATCTTTATAAATCCGTGAGCAACAGATATTTTCCAAACCAAAGGCAGATGAAGACGCATCCCTTTGGAGGTGATTTCCTTGTTCTTGGGCAGCTTCACATGTCCTTTTTAGTTTCTGCTTCATAGAATTAGAAGATGAATCGCAGGAAAAGAGGCTCAGAAAGGAAAGCAAGTGACAGCCCCCTATATCCTACTCCTCCCTGTGCGTTGCACACATGTGCACGCCCTTCCACAGGGGTTTTCAGGATGATCACGACGCTCTCAGTGTCTGAGGCAGTTGGGAGGGTGCCGGCCACTGTCAGGTGATTTGCAATTACAACAGGCCTCCTCTCACACCCCCTAACCACGCTTGCCTCCTGGGCAGGCTACGTCCAGGTTATGGAGCAAAAAGCCCCTGAGCAGCTAAAAAGATGAAAAGCCAAGGCAGTTGAACATGATGCCACGCCACGACGGGGTGCAGCCACGCCATGACGGGGTGCAGCGGGGCTGGCACAGACGCACCTGGGAGTTTCTGGAACCGCCCGTGGGCCGCTCTGCCTCTTCCACCAACACCTGTGCTCTCCCCACCCACCGAGGAGGGATGGGAGCGGGTCCCACATCTCTAACCTGTTTGTCATGTTGGGGAGGCCAGAATTAGGCGTAGTATGCTAAAGTTTCCTATGCGCTGAGGCACCAGCGCCGACCAATTCGGGAAAACTCCATCCTGGGGACAGAAATGTCACCCCTCCAAGTTCAGGACATGGACAACCAGATACCCTCAGGGGGCTCTCTGGCTTGGCAGGGATGGTTTTTGGAAGTGTTTTTGAAAGAATCCAAGGCACAAAACAGAAAGGAAGGGCACAAATGTGAAACAGCTACAGTTTTGCACAAAACTAAGGACATGGTGGCTGAGATGTGAAGGAAAGGGAGTGGGAGGGACGAGTCAGGCCTCCCCACCCGCTCTGCCCTCCCAGGACCCAAGGCCGGTAACTCGGCCTTTGCTTCCTGTGCATTCTCGGTCCAACACTCAACAAAAGAGGCCCTGAACAGAATGTAAATTGATGCAGCCACTATGGAAAACAGTCTGGAGGTTCCTTAAAAAACTAAAAATAGAGCTAAGCATATGATCCAGCAATCTTACTCCTGGGCATATATCTGGAAAAGATGAAAGCTCTAATTCGAAAAGATACATGCACCTAAATGTTCATAGCAGCACTATTTACAACATCCAAGACATGGAAGCAACCTAAGTGTCCAGCAGATGAATGGATAAAGCAGACGTGGTGTATATATATGCAATGGAATATTACTCAGCCACAAAAAAAGAATGAAATATTGTCATTTGCAGCAACATGGATGGAGCAAGAGATTATCACACTAAGTGAAATAAGTCAGACAGAGAAAGACAAATATCATATGATATCACTTATATGTGAAATCTAAAAAAAATAATACAAATCAACTTATTTGCAAAACAGAAACAGACTCACAGACATAGAAAAGAAACTTATGGTTACTAAAGGCGAAAGGGAAGAGGGAGGGATAAATTAGGAGTATACGATTAAAAGATACATACCACTATATATAAAATAGGTAAACAACAAGGATTTACCATATAGCACAGGGAACTATATTCAATATCTTGTAATAACCTATAATGGAAAAGCATCTGAAGCTGTACACCTGAAACTAACACAATATTATAAGTCAACTATAGTTCAATTTAAATAGATAGAAAGGCCCAAACATCTCCTCCTGGGTGCTCTGCCTCCAACTGGGCCTGTCACTTTCACCTTCTCGGGCACAGGGCCAGGCTGAGCACTGAGCCGTCAGGGGCCTGCACTCTGAAGTCGCACTTCCTTGATTCCCCTGCAGCTATTCCTTCCCAACTCCTGGCGTTAGTATTTTCTGCCTGGGTGGCGTGAGGCGCACACTAGAGCGGCCCAACAGCAATTTCTGGGCTTTGGGTTTGGACAGGCCTGGATTCTAGGCTCTGCCACTTACCAACTCGGGGAAAGTTTCCAAAATTCTCTGTGCCTCAGTTTCCCCAACTGTGAAATGGTGATAAGAAATGTGTGCCACTGTTAGTATTCATGAAAAAGGGCCGCAGGAAGAAAGAACGCTGCTCTCGGTATTTCTCTTAGCATCTCATGAGACCAGAGAGTCCATTAAAAGATGAAGGAATCCAGCTAGATTTCAGTGACAGCCTCCGCTCTCACCATTGAACTGGGCCCCTGTCAGAGAAGAGCCAAGGGCTGCTGGATCTGGTGGTAGATGGCTCCCAAAGACTCCTGGTCCCTGGTTCTTTGACCAAACCCTAATCTAAGTCCTACTGTGAAGGGATTTTTCAGACCTAATTAAAGTCCCAAATTCAGTTAGCCTTAAAATATGGAGATTATCCCAGTGGGGCTGACCTAATCACAGGAGCTTTAAAAGCAGGGAGTTTTCTCAGGCTGGTCACAGAAGGAGAAGTCAGAGAGATTCAAAATATGAAAGAGATTCAGCACAAGGGGTTTCTCCATTACTGAGATGGAGGGGTAGGCATGTGGCAAGGTCCTGAGAACAGCCAGGAGATGCTGAGCAAACCCCCCGGCCAACCACCAGCAGGACCCCAGGGCTCTTAGTCTCACAGCTGCCAACAACCCAAAGGAGCCTGGAAGTGGGTCTTTCACTAGTCGAGCCTCCAGATGAGGACACAGCCCAGCTGACACCTTGATTCCAGCCTTCTGAGACCCAAAGCGGAGGACCCAGCTAAAAGGTGTCAGGAACCGAGATAATAACTATGTGTTGTTTAAAGCTGCTAGTTTGTGGTAACTTGTTACGCAGCAACAGCAAACCAATGCAGGCCTCTTGTAAAGGGGATGGCACCAGGCTGTGTCTGGTGTGGGTGCTATACCATATTTGGTTCTGACTATATAAATCGTGGACTTTTTCCTGGATCAGTTCAGTGTCTGCTACCAGTGTTGCAGATAGAAAAGCTCATTTAAGACAAGAATAAACTACAGGATCACAAAAAATCTTGGTGCCCAATTAAATTCTACAACAGTGTATGGTCTGAGAATGTAGATGACCCGCTATAGCCTCTAAACCATACTAATAGAACATAGTTCTTCCATATCCATCCTCTTCACTGTTTTATAAGATTAAGGCCAAACAAGGTAAGCTCAGGTGCCTGGCCTTGCAGGACTCCAGGACACACCGTCTTGGGCCAGTTTTCTCTCCTCATGAAACGTGATAATGTCTGACTCCTGTTTCCTTGCTGATGCTTTCAGTGGACTGGACGTCTCAGGATCACTTCGTAATGCCTTTCCCTGTAGGGATATTCCTTCCCTGGCTGTCCTCACTGAGCTGTGACCCTCTCCTCTGCACTGAAAGGGGCTAAATGTCGAGCCCAACTTTCTCTCCCACCATCTCCTCTCTCCTCAGTTTGTGCTCTGATGGTGGGTGCTGGCCTGGGTGGGCATGCAAAGCCAGTGGCAGAAAGTGAAGATTCTCTCAAGTATGGTGCACTTTTCTAAAACATTACTAGGACCTAGAATTAGACCTTACGAACACGAGGAACAACAGCCAGAGTCGTTTCTGCAACCAGGACCCAGAACATGCGATTTGATAAACTGGTACCGAGAAACACTGTCTTCAAGAGAAAGGAAGGCCAATCTGATGTAGAAAATTCACAGACGGACTGAGAGTCTGCTTGTCTTTGAGCCTGTACAGAGACTTCAGGTGAGATCCAGAAGGTTCTTCCAGCTGGAGATTCTTATTAGCATCAAAACAAGAACTCCAACAGCACACCCCCTGCAGTTCTGACACAGAGAGTACTTCTTCCCACTGGAGAGCTACCTGAGGATGCTTTTCTAGCTGCCCCGGGCTCTGCCCAGGTAGGCTCCACCCTGCTCTACAGGTCGCTGAGCTGAGCAGGAGGCGCTGGGGAAGGGCTCACAGGCAAGCATTTTAAGGAGAATATATTACACAAAGCAAAGCAGGGTTGCTGTTTCACAAGCCCCCATTCGCGCTGACATCATTTTGGGAAGGTCTTCCAGGCCCCTCCCACCGGGACACATCCCAAACGCACAGCCTGTGTGTCACGTCAGGCCTGGAGGTCGCCCTAATTTACCATTCCCCCTCCTCCCACCGACAACAGGAACGGATGGGCTGGTCTTAGTCCTCCCAGGCACCCACAGTGGGTTTGGGAAAGAGCCCTCCACATTCTTCTCACCAGCTGAGCATGTGAAGGAGGAACTGAAAAGGCCTTAGGAGCCACTGGGCCCAGAAAAACCCCCTAGCCAATCCATCACCTGCCTCCTCTGGAGAAGGGTCTGCCTGTCCATCCTGCAAATCCAGGGGCACGTGGAGAGAGGGGTGTGAGGCAGTGGGGGAAGTGAGGGCTGAGGCTGTGTCCCGGAGTGTGTGTGTGTCCATGTGTGTCCACCAGTGTGTGTATCCATGTGCGTGTGTCCGTGTGTGCGTCGATATGTGTACGTGTCCGTGTGTATGTCTATGAGTGCGTGTGTCCACAAGTGTGTGTCTGTGTGTGTCCGTGAGTGTGTGCGTCGATGTGTGTGTCTAAGCGCAGAGACAGGACTGGTAACAGAAGAACAGGCAAGAGGGCGTGGGAGACTGGGCCCTTATTTATAAAAGCTCTTCTGCCCTGAAGCAAGTCAAACTCCCTGCTGAGAAGCTGCTTTTTCCTCCTCCCTTTTGAGTCTTCTTGCTGAACTGACCTCTCCCCCACAGAGGTCAGGGCTCTGCTCACCCTGGGCACCTCGCCTTCTGGGGCTGGATCGCCTTGGAAGCCCACAGAGGAGAGAATTCTTCAGCTCTAATTTCTGAGAGAAAAAGCTATAGTAAATCTCGTGAAGACGCTGTTTGTTGTTTTTTTTTTTAAAGAAATATATGCACGTTATGATCTTTGGGGAACTGTGGAAAGAACAGAAAGCAAACATGAAAGCTGTATATCACCGGAGTCTCCTCCCACAGCCTGCTTCACCACCTAAAATAAATCAGTGTGGGTAATGAATGAGGTTTTAAGAAATGTAACTGAACTTAAAATACAAGGTCAGCATCTCATCCTAGGTAATCCTTTAGAGGATGAGAAATTCTCCTGATTTTCCCACAGGGTTATTTCAGATGCGTTTTCTGAGCCAAACTATTTTAAAAGCGTTCTTTCTTCCACTACCCTGCCAAATGTGAACTTGAGATTCACACGCACTTTTCGAGAGCTTATTAACGATATTAATGATCGTGGATCAAAGGCAAACCCCAGACAATTATTTAGGTGCTTTAAAAACTCATCTTCTGTACGAGGGTAACAATTTCTCAGTGCTGGCAAAGATGAAGGTAGCCTCATGTGTCGGGTCTAAAGCAGCAGAAGTAACGTAGGGGGCCTCCGGGAGAAAAGAGAACACGTCCCTTGTAGGATTAAAACTTACGCCTATTGATACCTTGTCACCTAAGCCCTTCCCATTTGTTTGAAAGTAGGCCCATTTCTCATTTGCAGAAAGCCTCTCTTCTAAAGGATACTCAGCTCTTCGCAGACCCTGCCTCTTTTAACATCCAGTTAAACACACTCAAACCTCCACCGCCACTTTTATTTATTTTTTGGCCACATCTCACGGCTTGCAGGATCTTAGTTCCCCAACCAGGGGTCCAACCCGTGACCCCTGCAGTGGAAGCGCGGAGTCTTAACCACTGAATGGCCAGGGAAGTCCCTACCCCCGATTTTAAACAATAGTTCTTAACTATGGCATCTCATGAGAACTTGAGGAGCTTTTAAAACTGCCAATGCCTAGGCCAATAGAAGCTACCCAGGTAATTCCAATTTCAGTGTCAAGAACCCATTTTTAAACGGATGGTGAAATTAATACACGGAGTGGTACGCTTACCTCGGGGCTCTATGGAGGCAAGTGTGGTACTTAAACTATCAGAGATTATTTAACAGATGAAGAAACTGAGGCCCGGGAGGTTAAGTGACTTGTCCCCAAATACACGAACCAATTGGTGGTAAAACAGCAGGGCTGTCAGCAGCACCAGGCAGGGCAGGGCAGCTTTCCTGGGCCGGCCACACACGGCACCCATGACCAAAACGGCAAGAAAAAATGGGCTTTGCTTTGTCGAGTGTAGCGGTTCTCAGCATTTCACATACAGCTTTCAGATGTATCTTTCCAACCTGATATTGAAATGCTTCTGAAAAATTATGTACAGGATCTGAGGGGAAATATATTTACAAGCAACCAGAGAGGCCTGGGATCCTGTCATAAAAGGCAGTGCAGAGAAAGAGTCAGCCCAGGGCTTCATTCGGTGCTGAACTAGGACTAAATTCACTTCGAAAATGGAAATGAATCCACTTGGGAAATGTCAAGATTCTCTGGAAAGGAGTCAAGGTCACATACTTTAACCCCTCACGAGAGGAGTCTATCTTGGCTCACAACTGGGAGCAGAAGCGGTAACATAGCTGCAGTGTAGAGACCACCCCAAGTCTTACGGGCCAATTTAATCACAACATCCCGCACAAGATGTTCCAGACCTAAATCTTTAGGGCCAATGGTTCAAATGAAGAGCCCCTTTGATTATTTTAACACAGTCTTCAAAACCTCAGAATTGCTTCAAGGCGGAAAAAGTCTCCAACCAATAGAACATAATTTTATAAATAGCATGTTCAGAAAAGGGCATTCTGAATGTATATTCCTTGGGGTTAATTCACTCGCTTTAAAGAAAAGTGACATACACTAATTTACTTTTTTAAAACAATTTTACTTTTTATTCATAAAACAGGCTCATTTACGCTACATACTAGTTTCATCCCCTAGGCATGCACAACTATTTAAACTATTTTAGCAGTTTAAACAAAACAAATGAGAGGATAAGGCTAATGGGAGAAGGGAGCTCTCCTGGTGATGTCTGCAGTGTTTGGCTTCCTACCTTGACTGAAGAAAGTTTATTCTGGGGATCTGTCAAATCCATACCTTTAGTTGCCTGGTCAGGTGCTTGCGGATCAAATGTATGGTTTCACTGATTTTTGTTTAATTAACAAGATTTTTGATAAGTAACTGTAACAGCAATCATCAGGTAATATCATGCTGCATAATACAACTTATGTGATTTTAAATCCAACCCCGGTACTGAGCAGTTCTCGACAATTAAAGGCAATAATTTCATCCACTCAAGTTCCCTCTGTTAAGCTACACGTTGACATGTATTTGTTCCTTGCCTTGTTAAGTAAACAAAGAAACCAAATTAGAGGGAGTTCTGCAGATTTCTGAGAATTTAATTGCATCATGAATTGTAATACCAATGATATACATGGTTAGACTTCTGCCCTGATTTTCTGAATTAACTTCATTTTACAACGCTTAATTTATTTTGTACCAAGGAAGACTTTAAACTGTTTAACAGAAATCAGCTTAACTTTGATTTCTTACTTGTTGCAACGCGTTTCAATTCATTTGTGTTTCAATAACAACGTTTGAAGTCTCTTGTCTTGACAAACCAAGCGTGGAAATTTCCTCATAAGAGAAAAGAAGAAATTAAAAGGATTTCCATACTCAAGCCACAGCACAGCACACTGAATAGAGAGGTTTTGGCTCTTAGGAAAGCCAAAGGAAGGCCACTCACCAGAATTTTGTGGAGATATTACAGTGGGTCCTGCCAAGAAGGAATTCAAGGAAACTGGGAACGGCCACACCGTGATCCCAGGCCACTCGCTTGGGTACAGAGGTTTCCTTCCCTTACGTGCTCTGCTCTCTCTGAGCTCTTTCTGAAATCAAAAGCCACTGATAGGCACAACAATTCATGCTAAAGTCCAAACATGACACTGAGAGCAAACAAATTAACTGTGATCCCATTGTTGTCCCCAAGATATACCCTGAGATATCTCATTCAGAAAGAAGCTATATTCTCCAAAAATCAAAATACAGAGAGTTTTTGTGACTCTTGCTTTTTATAAAATGAAATACATTTTTCCTATTTTTTTCATTTAAAATAAGTGAGCACAAAAGCTGCAGCATTTACTCCTCTCTCCCCAAATGTTTGCTCCTTTGCAGTTAGCAATTTATATGCATATCTGGATGACAGTTAACCTCCAGAGGCAAAGAAAAGAAAAATGTGTAAGAAAAGTCACACTGACTGTTCTCAGACATTTGTGGACATTAAAAAAAAAAAAAAACAACCAACACCAATCTATTAAAAAGTCATTTGAAAGCACCTGGAGGTGACGTAGAAGCCATGACATCGAGAAAGTTAGGGAGTTCAAAGTTATAACATTAATCAAATTGGATCCATATTTCTTCCAAGCATCAGACTTACGGGAACTTGACTATACATTTAATTTGCTTTATTAAGTAAGTGGTTGAAGAACTTATTCTTTTTAACTAAGAATACTGACAAGGTCTCAGATTTTCAGATGCTGGAAATTATTAAGATTATTAAGAATATCAAAACACACCCACTTCTGGCAGTAGAGAACCAACTCTTCATTTCCCACCTAATAAGCAACAAAAAAAAACCTGGCAGCCCTTTTCCACTCTGTACTTCCAAATATCCAAAGAATCAAAGCACCACTCAAGTAACAAGAGATCCAGGGGTGTTTCAGACATGTGGAAGGAAAATGCTTAAAGGTGAAATTCCTCAAACACATGCCCTATTGCGGAAGCAGAGAGCTGTTCCCTCTGTTAATCCTGATAAAAATCCCATGTACATGATGGCTGTGAGAAAGACCCTATCTATCTACAGCCAAAGGTGCTATTTTCCCTCTAGATCACAGTCATTGTTACGTCCACAAATACACCAAACTCTAAAACAAGACTTTTCTTGAAGGACGATCACTAAGCGTGTTAAGTATTGGCTTTAACCACCAGGCCTAGGTTAACTAATGAAATAAAAACTCGATAAAAACTTTCTCTGGTGCCTCTAGTTCAAATATCTCCTAGTTCTGGGGTAGGCAGCAGCTATTGGAATGGCTCTTTTTAATTCCAGACTCTTCCAGGGAGCTCATTGTTTCTTGGCCTATTCCCTGGGTTACTATTTGTGCCCTCTCTGCTTAAACTGTTCCAGTAATTGTTTAAGGAGATTCAATGACACACTGTGGTTCTGTCTTTAGTGAAGCGCACACCGAGAATAGCATCGCTCTAAGAGAGGGGCCCAGGATGGGCCATGTTCTGCCACCTTCTCAGGAGGTTTCCACCCTGTGTAGTCTGCCCCTATTGGAGGAGCAGAATCTGCTCCACTGTGGTTGGTATTCTGTTGGGCTCCCTCTCCTATAGAATCCTGTGACTGGAATCACCTGGGGCAGGAAAAAAGCTAAGTGGGAAGAGGAAGGGGCATCAGTGGGCGGGGCCGTGTTCCTGGTGGGGGTGGTGAGGCTGGGACCATAGGAGGGGAACAGGCTACCAGGAGAGTCTGGAACATCAAAGGCCTAGCACCTGTATCCACGGCCAGGTATGGCAAGCAAGACTTAGCTTCCTGACGCAAAATGATGCCATGAAATATGGTTGCCTCTTAATGAGCCTTGCCCTGCAATCTAAGAGGGGAAAGGAGAGTGGGGAAGGACACAATGAGCTGGGAGAAACCACTAATTAATCTTAAGCATGAACTTACACTGTGTCTACTTCCATATTCTTTTATATTGTTGGGCTTTTTCTGGGTTATTTTTTGCTAACTCCTACACTTTGGGGAATATACTTGATTTTCCTTGTTACTAGGGAGGTACTACTTCAAAGCACCACCCAATGTTGAGCAGGAAAAAAGATACATTTGATGGGTGACCTTTGCATATGGTTTCTTCCTTATTTTAGAATGAAACTGGGTTAAGAAAATCTACTGTAGGTGTCCATCCAAAATTAGTCATTGCTATGATTCACTATGTGACATTTCAGCAAGCCCACTGGAGACAACAGTGGGTGATACTGCAAATGGAAGGCTCCTGGTTTGAAATTTAAACTGCCTGTGAAGCCTTCCAAGTGGAAAACTGCAAACTCTGGCTGCTGAGTTCCACTTGGGTTCTGGTCTGTCCTGAACTTAAACCAGAATCTTAGAGGTGGCGGCAAGGGCAGGGACATGCCTGAGCTACAAGCAAGAACAAGCTTCTCCCACATCTTCCCCTAATGTTGGGCTGAATTGTATGTAAATGTCCTGCAACTCTTAGGATAAAGTCACAGCTCCCTGGGCTCTGTGGCCGCCCTGCTTAAGAAGCTGGGAACAGAGTGACTCATACACTGAACCCAGGTGCTTTACAGGTTTGAGGGAGCATGATGGGTGCATGTCCACACGTGGGCCCCTGCTGATGCGCTGGAGGCCAGAATTGCCAGGCTGGAGGAGATCAACACTAGGGAGTCTCCAATTAACCCGGTGGTTCTCGAACGTGGGCAGGTTTCAGAATCCCCCCCGAGTTTCTCATTCTGTAGGTCTGGGTGGGACCCAGGCTCTGCATTTCTTCCACAGATTCAGACCATGATGCTGGTGCCACAGGCAGATAGTGTGAACCGCTAGCCTGTTCCTCCACTGCTGCCCTCCTCAGGCTGAAGGGCAGGAGAACTGACCAGCAGCACCGTGGCCCATCGTGTGGTCCGTACAGGGATGTGACAAGGAGGCACAAGATTGGTTTCTTCATGCGGTTCCTCCATGGACACTGTCACTGCCAACAAAGCGAGTGGCTATTTATCATTAAAGTAAATTTCTGAAGACAGTTATAAAGTGTGAATGAGAAAGTAGCAATGCTGTCAGAACAGGCATGTAGGCTCCTGGAGGCCGCTGCTTTGAAAGCTGACCCCAATGCAGGTATATATTTTCTATTTGAAACAATCATCCGAATTCCTTTAAAATCACGGCATCTAGACAGACTGCTCGTTTGTCACAGGCTTGGCCACTATATCCTCAACTACGAGTTTGCAATCTTCTTCCGTAAGTTAGTGGCCTCTTTCGTACTTCTTTCTTTTCTTGCTTGGGCTGCCCTGAGTCGTAGCTAATCTTTCAGTGTTTGTGGCTGAGCCGGTTTGCCGTGCCTGCCCTGGCTTATTTTTCATAAGATGTCTGGAGGAGAGATTTTCCAAAGCATGCAACTCTTCATTAGACGCGGTTTCTGCCAAATCTCGTTTCAAAAGTAACCCCGGATCTGACAGCTCCGAAGTTGGCAAAACCTTGACAGCTTTGCTTTTTTTCCACTATTATTTCCCTCGGGACTAATCGATCACTTCCAAGAGAAGCTCTCTTGCGGTGGTCGGCGTCTTCCACAGAGCCGCGGCTCCTGCGTTTCTGTTGCGCTCCGGCCCCTCGTGGACTTTGTTTTGGACCCGGCGATGCTGACTCACAGCTACAGACGGGGCTCCCGCGAGGAAGCCCCGTCTCTAACCGCGCCCCAGGATGAGGTTTCTGCTGGCTGCTGGTGCCTGCTGGCGGGGGCTGATGAACTCTCTCCAGCTTCGGAACAGGAAGCCCCCGGTGGCTCTCAGCTGCGTTTATGAAAGCCTTCGCCTGTCCCGCGGCCGGGGGACTGGATGGGGCCTCGCTGTCCCCCCTCTTCCGTGCTACCTCTGCAATCACTGAGCCACTGGATGTTCCCACACTGTTCCTGCTGCTCCGTGATCTGCTCACGACGCTCCTTTTTGTTTCAGTTCTGTTTACACTAAAACAAAGAAAGATTTTTTGGTTTTGTAAAGCTGTAATGGCCAGGTTTCCTCCAGATCCCCCTTGTCACACTTCTTACACTTGAAGCAGGACGCATGTGCTACTCTCCTTTCTCCTCACCCCTCGGCCAATCTAGGAACATCCCCAAGTGTATATTTACATGCAGACCGGATCAAGCAAGAGCCATCACATTTTCCAGTACACGAGGACACACTTTATTTATCGATCACTGGGTTATCAATGGAGTTATGATGGAGTTCATATTTTAACTAAGGCTGAGAGGCATTCATTTCAGATGTTAAAGATCAATATTGCCTACATTTAATACATTGATTTTTTTCCCAGAAGTAAATGCTCAAATACATCCAAAGCACAGGCTCTCTCTGTGTGTGTGTATGTATAAGAACATGCTTGTACATACACAAACCCCTTTTCTACAACACACATACAACTGATAATGCAAACTGCACTCTAAGTAAGTGTGAAATTCACTTGGAGGAGCAGGATAGAAGCTGCCCAGGGAGAATTCAGAGACTGGAGCCTTGTGAATGGCAAGAAGTTTCTTAAACCACCAAACCCGAAATATTGAGACTAAAATATTTCTTTAGGCTAAGCTTTAGTCTGGGAACCAATACGTATGTCTGTGTTCTTACTGTTGCTTTGAGGGGCCCGAGGATTATCACAATGACACGAGGGTCAGAACAGGCACCTTTAGGAAAGGAGTGTATTTTTTCAGATCTGTCTGGGGTTGCTCGGAAAGTTGTACGAAATACCCTCAACAGGTGCTTTTCATCTTCAAAGCGCTCGTCATTAATTACTCTCTGCAACACACCTGTGAAGCAAGGCCTTGCTCCCCACTGTCCAGAAAGCGAGAGAAAAAGAGTTTGGAAGGAGGAAAAGCCAGTCTGTGACTTAGAGTAGGGTCAGCGCCAGAGGGGCTTCTGTGATTAGGGTCCGAGCACTCCTGCTGAATTCTAGACCTCGTGTCATGTGCCAGTCCATACAGACAGTCCAGAGGGAGGAAAAGGAAACTCGTGGGACCTACAGGTCTTGCAGAGCGTTTCTCCTGAGCTCTGCGCCAGGAAGAAGCGGCCTCTCCACGCACGCTGCACGATCCTCCGACGCTCCTTGGAGAGCTCTTCCCGGCTATTCCAAAAGATAACAAAAGTTCAACCAGAAATCTATTAGCTGAACAGGAGGAAAAACAGTTCCACTCCAAATGCCCCAGTGAACAGATTTCATTTGGTGAGGACTGGATGAAACTACGTCGTGTTAAGCTATTCTAATGTTTTTTGGTTTAGAAATTTTTGGTAAATTGTCACTTCCCTTGGATTCCCAGCACACGTTTCATACAAGAACGTGCACCACAAACGTGCAAGGCGGTGATTCCAAGCCATCTGGGAACTCTCGGCCACCATCTGGTATCTCTGTGGCCCTGTGACGACGCCCAGAGTCAGGAACCAGGCAGCCGTGTGACTGTGGGCCTGACCTTCCGGAGAGACCCGGTGGCACAGTGGTCTGTACCCTGATGAGCCTCAGAATTCTTACATTTTCTCTATTGACAAAAATGCAAAATATGGCTTTTGCAATACTCAAGACAGTGTCAAGAGTTAAGCCTTTCAATACGGGTACTTTGAAAACTGGAGTTTGTAATCTTGGTTACAAAAAAAAAAAACTGGGAGGTTTTTTTTTTCCTTAAACTGACAGCACTAACATGGTTTTAGATAATTCTTAGGTAATCTATCTATCTATCCTTATATATTCCCATGGAAGCTTCATAAGGAAGCAATTACAAAACGTAAAAACCTCCCAACCATCACCAACATTGACCCATTTCTTACTTTTGGAAAGTTGTTTCCTTTTTGTTAGCAAGTAGATCATTCGGTAAAGGTGTTAACTTCTTTTATTTTCTGGTACATTTCTAAGTACCCTTCTCCATCCAATTCCACAGTAAAATGTTGCTGCCACAAGGAATGGTGTTGGTGAGGTACCAGCAGGTCCTTGCTTTAGAGCTACACTGGAATTCAGAATGACAGCCCCAGAGAGCCTGGTAGGTGGCAGCCATCAGTGTGATGCCCGGGTGTCCCACAGAGCGATGCCATGAGCTTTCTCCAATCACTGCCCTGCGCCACTGAGCACCAGCCTTTAGCTCTCACTAACTCTGCCTATGGTTCAGACCTGGACCAATGTCACTCAGAGTCATGTCCAGTTATGACCCAAGTCAGTTTTAAGAGTCAGTGAATAGAATACAATCGGTTTTATTGGATTATACTGCATTTTGATGCTTGTCCCTTTTCTTTCCCCTAAGACTTACTAGATGACCAAAAAGGGCTAGTTTAAAAGTTAAATGACAGAGAGAGAGAGAGATTGAGATTTATGTGTGAAACACTTCTAAACATGCCCTATAAGTACAGTAGATCTCCCCCTTACAACCACACCCTGTAAGTGCTGTATTTTCAGAGCAGAACAATTAACATAAGGAGCATGAGTCAGGCTTTGAACAACTCTGTGGGAACCAGAAAGCCTTTTGCTATTAGGAATGATGTAAATTCCCCAAGGCTGGAAGAAGTCCACAATGGAGGCAGACAGGGTCATAAATAACAACAATGGATACTGCACAGACCACATAACATACGATGCTGTGATAGCGACACTCTTTGCATCTCATATTCGATTCAACCGCTGCCTTTATTTATTTATTTATTTATTTATTTATTTTTTAAGCTTAAAGAGCACTCTGCATTTCCTATGGGAACTTGAAAAACATCTCTGAAAAACACAGGACAATTGACTCTCCTCCCGAATTCCTCTGACAACAAACAATGGGGGAAATGTCCTTGGAAGAAAACAACAACAGAAAGAGTGACAGAGTGACAGAAGGAAATGTCCAGCTCAAAAAGTGCAAAACCTGTGACTTTGTGTTAAAAAAAAAAAAAAAGAAAGAAGGAAAGAAAAGAAAAAGAAGAAAGAAAAAGGTGAGGCAGGGTCTCCGGCTTCCAAATTAAAACCACATTTGGCAATTTGTTGAAGGAGGCATATTTACATTTGTATGAAGACTGGGTGGGCAGGGGAGAAAAGAGATTAGACTCCTTCAGCCCTTGAACTGTCAGATCTCATTAGACATCTCTCACTCTTACATTTTAGGGTTAATTCACTCCCCTTTGTCACTAAATCGCAGCCTCCGGTGCCCCCCAAACAAGTATTCCAGAGGAAGCAGCTATCACCTGGGAGCAGGATTTCCCAAGGGACTTGTCCTGATTACTAATGGCTTCTCACATCTGGCACCAAAATGCAACCGTGGCTTATCCAGAAGCAAAAGTCTTAAGGCTGAGGTGGCAAATGCCTCCAGGGCTTACCCGGATGACAGTGCTGCTTTTCAGGTTCTGTGGGACTAAGGACCCTGACATCTTCTGCAAAGAATACAGACAAACCCAACATATTCAAGAAGGCTACGGGCAGGCCATCCAAAGTCCAGAGTGAGCACTCCACGGGGACTCAGGATTTAAGAAACAGGTTAACCAAGAGGATTGCTGTGGATCATCATCAGTCACCAGTGATTCTTCACAACCTGGACGCTAGCTCTGAGTCTAGCTAGGGAAGAAAATGCTGCAACTATCTTTCCCTGGTCACCTCTTCCCCCCCCCCCCCATTCATTTATTTACCTTTGGTAATATTTTGAGGATTTTGCTTTTAAAAATGTCCACCTGTAGGGACTTCCCTGGTGGCACAGTGGTTAAGAATCCGCCTGCCAATGCAGGGGACACGGGTTTGATCCCTGGTCCGGGAAGATCCCACATGCCGTGGAGCAACTAAGCCCGGGCACCACAACTACTAAGCCTGCGCTCTAGAGCCCGTGAGCCACAACTACTGAAGCCCGCGTGCCTAGAGCCCGTGCTCCACGAGAGAAGCCGCTGCAGTGAGAAGCCCGCGCACCACAACGAAGAGTAGCCCCCGCTCGCCGCAACTAGAGAAAGCCCGTGCGCAGCAACGAAGACCCAACACAGCCGAAAATAAATAAATGAAATAAATAAATTAAAAATAAAATAAAAACGTCCACCTGTAAAGGTGTGTCTATATACAGTTCCAGGGAGAAACCAAACCGAAGTGGGGCAAGGCTACCGGCCCCAGAAGTCTAGTTAGGGAGATACCCTCCTCTGCACCCAGAGCAAGGGGTCAGGCCCGCCTCCGTTCCTGGGGATGCTCTGGAGACCAGTGGACGTACCGTACGTCAAGGACAGCCAAAGCCCATGCGCCCCAGCACAGGTCCAATGGGGAGGCAGAGCAGGTGAGTGTCTAAGTATGATGGGGGTGGGTATTACCCCCAGTGCTGTCTGGTCTGACCTGGGAAACATATTTTAAATTCCTGGACAGAAAGGACTGCAAAGAGAATACCCACCAGAATGAGCTGGGTTGAAATGTAGTTAGAAATACTAGCGGATGTTCAAGTTACAAAGCAAGTTGCAATTGTGGATAAATCAAGGATTTATTCACTCCACAGTGACTTACTGAGTACTACTTTTGAACAGAACACTGTTGGATTAATGAGGGATGGGGAGTGAAGGCGGCCTAAAAAAGACATTAAAAATACCCGCTCTTAAGTTTATATCCTCCTCAAGGAGTCCATAAAACATACCCAGGCCTCCCAAAGGCTAGTGGGAAGATTAGCTGCTATCAGAGGCACAGGGGGATCTTTTCAAAAATATTGATTCTTGGGACCCATCCCTGGAAGTTCTGAGTCACAAGATCTGGGGTGGGGCTAGGAGATCTATATTTAGGCTCCCAGGTGATTCAAGGACTGCTGATGTGCATGAAACAAAGCTCAACAGAGCAGAGCAGCAGGTACACAAATGTAAACTGGCACACCAAGGCAGCATCTGGCAGAGAGCAGCCCAGGCGTGCAGCATCAAAATCACCTGGGGAGCTTGTTCAAAAACGTCCAGGATTCTACCCCAGAATCTACTGCATTTGGGTTTCGGGGTTTCAGGGGTGGCGGTATCAGGGCACGCACATTTTAGCAAGTTCCCCAGTGATTCTGATACCCAGCAGAGTTAATAAACTTCTGTTCTTAGGGGCATGGAACTGAAAACCAAGCAGAGTCATCCAGTCAGGCACCACTGAACTCTGCACCAAGCATTGTCTGAGGTCCTTGCAGAGACGGACATGGACCCACAGAAAATGTTCTTCCTCTCATGGAGTCTCCATCCCAGTGGGGAAGACAACAAACAAAAAACCATACACTGTCAGGTGGTGATGATGTTATGAGGAGAAATGAACCTCTAAAGGGTTGCTGGGGTGCAGTGTTACATACGGTGGTCAGGGAAGGCTGTGGGAGGTAACAAGGTAAGCTCTACCCACAGACCTGAGTGGAGGATGGGCTGCACAAGCACCTGAGAAGAGCATTTCAAACCCGGGGAGGGGTCAGGGAGCAGGTAAGAGGTGCGTGTGTGTGTGTGTGTATGTGCGTGTGTGTATGTGTGTGTGTGTTGATGATGGTAAGGCCATTGGAAGGTTCCAAGAAGAAAAGTGACTTGGTATTTTAAATGGATCACCTTGGGTATAACAGCGGGACAAGGGTGGAAGCAGGGAGACCAGTGATGAGGCTACTGCAGCGGTCCATTCAAGGATGGTGGGTCTTGGAGGAGGCAGGTGGTGGTGAGAAGTAGTCTGACGGGAAATACAATTTGAAGGGAGACCCAACAGAATGAGCTGATGGCTTGGATATAGAGAGTGAGCGGAAGAAAAAAGTCAGGCATAACTCCATGATCCGTGCTTTAAACAGCTGGATGAAGGCAGTTACCCTTTACCAATACTGGAAGTACTGGGGAAGAGGCGGGCTTGGGGAAGCGAAACCAAGAAATCCGTTCTAGGTATGTAAGCTTTAGGAGCTGTCCTGGATGAAGAATGGAGATGCGGAGCAGGTGGCTCAGCTACAGCTTCTAGGAAGAGAGAGAGTTCTGTCTGCAGACACAAAGCTGGGAAGTCCACAGAGACGGTGCTTAAAGGCATCTGTCTGGATGAGCTCCGGGGGGAGTGCATTTGGATGAGAAAAAAGAAGCTGAGAAGACGAGGAGGACTCAGGAAGGAAGACTAAGAGGGGATCGTTAGTGAGGAAGGAGAAGAGTCAACATAAAATGGTGTTCCTGGAGGCAGGAGGAGAAATGGCTTCATTAAAAGTGACAACCGTGTCAAAAGCTGCTGAGTCTTCAGGAGTGAAAACTGACTCGTGGAAGGTGACTTGATGAAAGCTATTTTTGGTGAAGCACTGGGACCCAAGCATACCTGGAATGTGTCCAAGAGTGAAGTGGAGGCAGAGTGGAGACCAGCACTCTCCAGTGGAGATATGACCTGTGCTGTACAGGTGACTTTAAATCTTCCAGGGACCCATGAAAAAGTAATAGGAAACTGGTGACATTAGACTTCAATAATGCATTATTTAACTCCAAATGTTACCTTTACAACGTGTGATCCATACACAATTATTGAGAGAGTTTATATTTTTGTGCTGCCTTTGAAATCTGGGGTGGATTCTACACTTCTAGTATATCATTTCTGACCCGCCACACTTCAAATGCTTAATAGCCAGATGTGGCCAGCGGCCACGGTACTGGCCAGCATGGGTGCGGACAACACTCTTGAAGAGTTCTGCAGTAAAGGGGGAGCGGAGAAGCTGGGTGGTAGCTGGACTGGGCGAGGTGGGTAATGGAGGGTGAGTCTGGGATGACCCTGCAACAGGCATATTTGGTGGGATGTGATCAGCCACCATGTGTCAACCTGCAACTGAGTTCCAGGCACTGTTTCAGCAGCTTTGCATGTATTCAGCAATGCCACCCTCAAAACAGCTTGGGGAGGCAGGGAGTTTTCTCATTACCACACCGCATTCGTGGTCCAGCAGCACGAATGCAATCCCACTGCTCATCGGACAGCATGGCTTCTTGGGAACATGTTCCTGCCAGGCCCCTGGCACCTGGCTGCAGGCCCCCGGGATATCAGTATCAGTCCAGGGTGGATAGATCCTGGGGGCCATGATGCCGGCAGACCCTGTGTGGGCACCGGCGTCACAGCTCAGGCCAGCTACTGCCTGCCGCAGCCTGGTGCACTGGCCCCCCTTACAGCCCTGGGTGGAAGGTATGGCAGAAGTTATCCCGCCAAACTCTTGTTTCCAGGATTGTAGAACATTCTGCCAGATATGAAGGCAGTAATGGGAGAAGGGGAAAAAAAAAGATTCTCAATGCTGTTAAGATTTTTCTCACAGAGGCACCTAATGCAGTAATACGGTACTCTCAGTCTTTATCTTTTGAGAGTTGGATCTATTTTCTCATGGTTATATACATGAGTTTCTTCTGATTCTGTTTTGTTTACTCCAAAGGAAAACAGCTAATAACCCAACCAGGATATTTTAAAAGTAATTCATAGAATATTAGAATACATAGCTGTTAAATCACATCCATAATGTGACTGTATCTGAATTCCTTGTGATCACATCTGCTCAGAACGACACACCCAGAATTGATCAGATCAGGTTAACGCTCCTGGGATGCAAGGTGGAGCACAGAGGTGAGGGGGACAGAGGCCAAGGAATGGCATCCCTTGGTGGCTTTTCCCAGAGCCAGTTCCTTAAGACCCTCATAGTTGGTTCATAATTGTTTGGGGAATTTAAATGCAGCAAGAGGTATGAAACACACTTTGGAAACTGGAAAGCATCGAGTACGTTTTCTTGACATGGTTGTGAAAGAAAATCTGACGCCTGCGCAGACCACATGGGTTTTTAAGAAGGCGAAGGATGCTTTGCATCTGTAGGAAACTTACATGATTAAATTCTTTCCCCACATCTCACTGGGGCCTCACTGAGTATTTGGCAGACAGGTAGTGTCCCTATTTGACAGAACGAGACCCAGGAGACTAAGCGTCTAAGGCCGCACGTTTAGCTGGGGGCAGGATTGAGCCGAGAAGGCCTGGCCCTGGTGCAGCACTCTCCCCACTGTGCCCAGGGGGTCATTTGCCATCTTGGTTGGAGATGGAGACGGAGGAAGAGTACGGAACACTGAGCCCGAAGTCCGTGGGCCCAGCTTCCCTAGGTCACTATCTCACTGTGGCATCTGGACAAGCCCCTTATCTTCTCTGAACATCAGTTTCCTCATCTATTTTTAAAAACAGGGGGGGAGGTGATAATAGCTATATAGGGGGCCCTCACCCATCTCCTGGAAACAATACACAGATTTTCTTGTAGGGAGTCGTGTCCCCACTGTCCATCCAAAGTCCATGCCTTTCAGGAGGACTCATCTCCAAGCCTGACTCCAGAAGCGGGCCTGTGACCCAGGCCAGGCGAATCGGAGTTCAGAATTCATGAGCCTCATAGAGATGCAGGGGCTACAGTGGCCCAGGAAGGGGCCTGCTCTCTTTTCCCATGAACCTGCAGCCACCAGGACCAACCACCATGTGGAGGCTGACCATGAAGCCAAACAGTGGAAGGCAGAGCCGACAGATGGTGAGAAACAGTCCTGATGAAAGTCTTTGTCCTCTGACCAACATATCTGAAGTCTGGGCTTTTGAGGCGCATGAGCCAAAAACCGCCCTTTTTTCCCTAAGCCATTTAGAGGTGGCCTTCCTGTCCCTTGAAAACTAAAAGGTTCAAGACTGATACCATCTCTTCTCAGGTTTGTTGCACTTAACAAGTTATTGTATGTGACAACACTCAGCAAACATAAAAGCCTTTTGCAAACAATAAAAGCAGCACAAAGGTAATATATTATCAGCTTATTCTGGGGGAGGGGCAAATACTAATCTTAAAGTAAAACACTGGAACTACTGGGCTTCCGTGGTGGCGCAGTGGTTGAGAATCTGCCTGCCAATGCAGGGGACACGGGTTCGAGCCCTGGTCTGGGAAGATCCCACATGCCACGGAGCAACTGGGCCCGTGAGCCACAACTACTGAGCCTGTGCATCTGGAGCCTGTGCTCCGCAGCAAGAGAGGCCGCGATAGTGAGAGGCCCACGCATCGCGATGAAGAGTGGCCCCCGCTCGCCACAACTAGAGAAAGCCCTCGCACAGAAACGAAAACCCAACACAGCCAAAAATAAATAAATAAATTAAAAAAAAAAAAAAACTGGAACTACTTTCAGTTCTTCATGACTTTATAATAATAAGGCAAAAAGAAGTTATCCTCCTAGTTTGGTGTGATACCTGATGACTTCCAGGAGCATCAGCATGGTGAAATGTGACCTGACACAAAAGGAGCTGCTCACAGAAAAGCAGCCCAAGTAGAGCATGAAATACGACAGTGACCACAGTCTTAGACGGTGATGCAACCTGGTCATGCAGAAACCACACGTCTTCAAATGAAGAGGTCTCTCTTTCCCAAATTTGACTTCTAAGATTTTCTTAAATTATTTGATATTTAATAAGTGAAGGAAGTGAAAAGGACAAAACAGATGGGACAGAGTAGTAACGAACAGTTAAAAGAAAGTATAGAAACATACATGTGTGTATCGGCTCAAAGGAACCAGAGCAAAAAGAGGTACATGAAAAGGAAAGTGGTATCTCAAGAATCCCACCGTGGCCTGAAGGCATTTTCCCTGCAGGTGATAACGATGGAGGACGTCTGTACTGAGATGCCGCAGACAAAGCCCTTGGTATAGGGACCAGTCCTTATGAGGCACCCGCCAGGCAGACATGACCTCCCCCATCACAGAGACGAGGAAAGTGACACCCAAGAGGCCATGTCATCTGCCCGATTCCCAAGGGACAAGCCTTTCCGCTTCACTGGGGTCCTCTGGCCCCCAGGCCCTCCATCTCTCTGCCCTCCCACGAAGGGACAAGTCTCTAAGGAGAAGAGGAGCACAGCCTGGCTGATGATGCTGCCACTTGGGTTAGCAGCAGATACCCTAAGATACCCTAGTGTGTTTTTTTTTAATAATTTTTTTAAAGTTTTCATTTCTTCTGAATTGATGACAGTGAAACTATCTTGTGCAGATCTAGGGAAGTACCAATAAAATAGTTGAAAAGAATGTTAACCTGAAAATGAAATCAGTGAAAAAAAAAAAAAAAATCAAGGAAGTGATCTTGCAGGAAGTACACATTTCATAGGGATTTTCCAGTGTACACTTACCTAACCCTCGAGAACCTAAAAATAAATCCTAAACAGCCTTGGGCCCCACAGTGGAGTCTCTGGTGCCACACAACTGTGAGAAAACTTGGGTGCTTGAAAGAATTTGTAGGTTTGGGACCAGTGCTTCTTAAGAAGGGAGAGTACTCACTGACCACTCTGAGAATTGAAGAGAGCTATTTCACTTTGGCCAGAAAAACATAAAAATACATACCACTCTTTAAAAAAAATTCAGATAATTCATGAATCATAGGTTAATAATGTCCGGTTTAAAAGCTGAAGGGAAATAGCTGTGAAAAATAGAGAGAAACTTAACGGCAATTACCCCAGGCAGAACTACCCTAACCCTTGGAGGTCTCCTTATTCAAAAATACCTTCCCTCAGAGGCCTGTGGTTGAAAACTGCCAACACCCACAGGAAGGTTGCCAGCCCTTCGTTCGTGGTGGTGATCTTTTCCCTGATATCTCCCGTGGCCGAGCATGTGGGTCTGGACAGGATGGGAGAGGAGAGAGGTGGGTAAATGTGCAGGGCCGCCAGGCAGGTGGCAGGACTGGCCAGGGAGGGCCCACTGTGGCCCTGGTTGCCGGTGGGAAGAGGCGTGAGAGTCAGAGCGAAGACACCGCAGATGACTGTCTGATTTCACAATTCTGCTCAGAACTGGCCCTCTGCCCAGGGATGCAGAAGGAACTGCTCTTCCCATCTCCCTCAAACACAGACAGTGAGACCCCCTTTCCAAGTCTCCAGTCTCATGACAGTAACAGACTTCTGTGGACTCGTCTGAGAACCTCGCCCCATTTATGGCATTGCTTCCTTGGGAAAATGAGCACCGAATTCTAAATCATCTGTGCACTAGTGAACTTTCCCAACATAATCCCCTTGCATGTCGACTCCGTCTGTGCTATCGCCGTGGGTGTTCTGATGGCCGTGTGGCTTTTAGGAAGTCGGCCTGAGAGATCTGCTGGTTCCCAACTCCTCTGTACCTCAGAGCAGTGACTGGGTCCTTCCTCCAAAGCAATGTCTCACTGGGAGCATACTGGCAGCTACTGGAAATGAAAGGCGTTTTAACCGGTGGTCTCTACTCTACCTCCTCCTCCCCTGGATGGTGGTTAACAGAGCTCCCGCGGGAGGTCTTGAGTTTATGCTCTTGTTGTACCCCTTTGTCCGTCACTGACTTGCTGCCTAAACGGGGCTTTGTCACTTAACTCTTTGGTACTTCAGTTTTTATAGTTGCAAAATGAGGCTGGGTTGGCAAACGGAGATGAAAAATGAGAGTGCTGAGCTTCTTGAGAGAATCACATGTGCAAGTATTTTTCTCATTTCTGGCACAGGGGGTAAGGTGTTTAGCTATCTGCTACCCTGGTGTTAATGGCATTTAAATTAACTCCTCTTTGGGGAAGAATGGAAATGATGGTGATAATGATAATTAATATTGCATTGGCCCTTTAGGATTTACATTCTTGTATTCATCATCTCACTTGATCCTTGGGAAGGCTTGCATGGCAGGCATCACTTTTACTTCTGCTTAATAAGTCTGGGGATGGATGCTCCGAGAAGCCAAATGACTTGTCCAAGGTCATCAAGTGAGTGAGGGGAGAGGCAGTGGTCAAAGTCAAGTCTTGTAATTTCACGTTTGATTCCTTTTTCACTTGTTCTATTCCCTGCCATGTTTTGCTTAATTCAATCGATCATCTAGGTAGTCATCAAAGGGAGATTATAGGCCTCTCACAGGAAAGGTACATTATGGGGAAAAGGCACAAAGGATTAGAGGCCCCAGATACATCCTATTCTAACTGACCCTATCTAACTATTCTAACCGAGATACGCCCTACCCTAAGTTATCTATTCTACCTGTTCTAACACAGCAAAGGGCAGGTTCCTTTGGAGGGCTGGAGATGGGGGCCAGGAGACATCTCATTCACAAGTACTGCTGGCTAATCGTTTGGGAGAATTTTATTATTAGGAAGGGAGAACAAAACCTCAGTTTACTGTAACATACAAGCAAAGGATAGTTGATCTTAAAAGAAAATGACTGCCCCCGAGAAAAAATTTTCTTATGGTCTCTGTCATTGTCTAGAAAAACTATTCTAGACAGACCAGAGCAACCAAGAGCATCTTCATCGCCTGCGGCCCCCGCCCTGCAGCATTTTCATTAGCGTCATCCACCTGCCAGTCCACACAAAGGAAGGGCAGGCAGGTGATGGATGCCGCTATAGTTCCCATCCCTATCCAGCCCATCCACAGGCCCGGCCAAGGACACAGACACCTACCACACAGCAAAAACGTCATGCAATTGAAAAGTAAATGATAAACTCACTGAAAGTTATTTTCCTTACTATGTAAGAAGTTTTTATATAGTAAGGAGTTTGTGAAATACAAAAATACCAATAGAAAAACTGATATAAACAGACAATTCACAAATGAGTGGGTCCTAGTTAAAATAAATACAGACCAAACTTAGTTATCAAATATGAACTACAGAGGAGTACAGACTAGATCATTAACAGAGGTTATCTTTGGGTTGGGAGTTGTGGGTAATTTTTAGTTTCTTTGTATATATTTCGATTCTAAAATCTTCTGTACAGTGAACATGTACGATTTTGGTAAGCAGTTATTAAGTAAAAAACTAAGTTCAGAACACTGTGGGAAATGTGAAATATGGAAATGACCTCTTCCCACTCAAGGAAATTTTCCTAGTGCTACAGGAATCTCTTGTTAATGGCTTCCATGTAATTTACCACTAGCATTGTTTAGGAAATACAATAAGATAAGAAGAATGGATTCTTAAAGTCTATGATACAGTAAGAAAAATCTAGAAAAATCATCCACTACTTATTTAATTTTTTTGGTACAAAAAAAAGAGTTCCTCTCTTGAATGATCTGTTTTAAACTTACGCAGAAGTTTCCTCAAGGAAGCTAAATAATTCTGTCATCAGGGTACAGAAGTTAGTGCACAGTCAAATTGTTGTTTACTTCTTCTAGTCTAAAAACTTAAGGACTTAAATGTTTCCTTATAATTTCTATTTATCTTTCCTAAGATTAAACTATAACTCTCCCCTGAATTTTTTTTTTCAATCACACTTTTTAAAGCTATGAGTAAAATGCTTTTGTGCAAAATCATTTTGTGGTTTTCATTTAGCTACATTTTCATCTGCTTTCTCTGATAGAAATTCAGTGTGAGAAAGTATTTTTGAGATAATCTGATACCCTCCCCCTTGACTGAGAGGAAGGCTAAGGCCCACAGAGGTTCAGTTACGCACAGCTGAGAAATACGACAGCCGAGCTAAAAATAACCCAGGCTAGGGCAGTTTATTGCTTCTTTAGACTCATTTGCATTTCAGTTTTATACTCATAAACTAGAAGGAGGATTCTTTAACATTAAACAGTAGTTTGACCTAAGAGAAGTGTTCAGTTTAGTGCTGAAATATTGTCTCTTGTCAGGGCGTGCCAGCAATCCTTCCACTCTGGGCGAGGGCCTAGCACTTTCTGAAGAATCTTAACAGCTGTTTTCACAGCTTGGCCACAAATCAAATGAAGGTGAGGCAGAGAGTCTGAATATCTTAACGTACACATCCACTTTTCTGCAGCTCTAGTGCTAAATGCCATTTTTTAATTTCCCAAACAATCACAGACTTTTACAGCTTAGGTTTAAAAGAAAGTAACTTAGAATTTTGGACTTTCCTTCCCGAATTGTAGAGAGGAGCTGAATGAACCATTAAAGTACAGAACGGGTAAGGCTTTAAGAAAAAAGGAGGCTCTATTAGAATTACAACTTTTAGGTCACCTGGGTCACCTTCAGTACCCTTGATCTGCCATACTGTAAGCTCCTTGAGGGCAAGAACACTGTTTTTCTTTTTCTTTGTTTCTCCAGTGCCTACCAGAGCTCCTGGCACAGAGCCAGCACTCAGCAAACTATGTTAAAATGTGATGGTGAGAGCAGATGGGAAGGGTCTCCAGAGACTAGGAGCGGCTGTAACCAATGTTCTATGAGACAGCAGCTTTGTGCTGACTCTGAAATGTCCCAGATATATACAGAGTTCTGTGATTATTTACACAATAAAGTTATTACTTCGGAAAGTAAAGCTATGACTTTGGTTATGATTCGTTATTTCCTTTAATAAAGGAATGATAAAATGATAAACAATTTTAAATTTCCCAAAGCCCCCCTGGGCTTTACATCTGAGGAAGAAAGCAGTCTTTACATGGGGACCTGGGTTTGTAAACATGAAAGAAAACATTTGCTGGAATGGGATACACTGAGCACGATACAAATTTACTTTCTGCTCTTGGTATTTCTAAGGAAAATAAGGTGAAGGGAAAACAAAACTATGAAACTAAAGGTAAAAACTTGCAAAAAGGTTTCCCAGCTCCATTTCTAGCAATAGGTCCAAAACAGGCTATAAGGGCTTCAAGATTTCTTATGAGAAACTGTAGTAAGAAAAATACAATGACTCATCTCGTAATAATGCCCTTTCTTCCCAAAGTACACATCATGATTCCCACATCCCTGGCACGTGGGCACTCAGGGCAGAGCTATTGCAACACGGAGCACCTCCCCGCACGGAGTCCCTGGTGCACGGGGGTGTGCGTGTGACAAACCTCCCTGGTGCTGGGGGGTGGGAGGCAGCATTGACTGCACTCCTTCTGCCCCCAAAGGAGGGGGATTACTCCCTCTGGGCCGCCTGATCAGGAACAGTGGTTCTTTTGTGCGGCCACCTTTAGGAACCTGGGAGCTGAGTGCATCTGGCTTCCCTGTGTCCAGGCAGAGCAGCTCTGAATAGGCACTCCCAGATTTCCTAGCTGACTGTCATTTAGACACTGAGGATCAAGGAAAGGAAAGGAAAGGGAAAAAGGCAGGAGAAAGGGCATCTCTACTCAAGGCAACAGCACGAGTAAGGGCGCCCTGGCTGCTGCCCAGGTACCGACTCACCCCCATCACTTCCGTGGCTGGGGAAGAGGGAGTTCAGTAAACAGTTATAGGAAAAATAATTTATACCAAAGAAGTACCTCTGATACAGCTGCTCAGGAAGCCCATTCCCCAGGCCTCGCCCAGTCAGACATTCCTGGAGAGTAACTACCAAGAGAAAATGAGATGGATCCGGCCCTTTGGTGAGTATCAGTGTAAAGTGATAAAAGAATTCGAAGCTTTAAGGAATGTAAGGAAGTTCAAGGGATACTCAGAGGAGAACCAGACCTCACTGGCTTTGGGCATCTGAGGGAGAGTAAGAATAACGGGAGTAACTTTGCCTTCTCTCTGGCAGAAGGCAATTCTGGGAGGGAAGGATTGTTTATTGATCCCTAAGTAGCTGAGACTGGAGGGATCTGCAGACGTCAAATATCAATGAGGACAGAGTCCAAGGCACTTGTAATGGAAGGACTGCGGCCTTGGCTGGACGGGCCATTTGTGGGAGAGAGGGCCCTCTGCTTGACCTGGGTATGTTACCGGTTCTGGGAGAAGGAGCTTGAGGAAGTGGTGGACAGGCCTGTGAGGAGGGGCCACTGTACAGGCAGGCTGGCCACGCAGAGGGGCGCACGGAGCCTGCGCCTGGGATGAGGCCATCTGGCGGTGCCAGGCGTTAGCTGACTTGTACACGTGTGGCTGGGAAAGCGGGTATGGGAAAGATGGTCAGAGGTGGGGAAAAGGGAAGCTCAAGAGACAGAGACTGACCACACCTAAAGAGAAGCGCTCCAAACAGTGAAAGATCCTCATGATGTAAATGGCACTTTTCTCATAAGCTAACGTGGTTCAGTCTGACAGTGTTATCCCTGGATATCAGAACATTCTGAACATGAGAACACGGAACTGGCTCACGCAAAAGGCTCAGACCAGTCAACTTTTCAGAATGACAATTCTTAACATTTAGGATGTCCTCCAGATTATAAGATTTATATGACAGCAGCTATAGGAAACTTACATCTGTATAAATACCAATGCCCCTAAGGAGGATAATATTTCATTTGTATGGAGATGTTTTAACTCACCCTTAATAATTTAAAATATTACATATTAATATAACATATCATACAAGATCTAATTTCTTCTGTATTCCATCTGAAAACAATAGTACTTTGTGGTACAATTAATTGTTGTTTTCTCAAACCACAAATCAATTTCTTCATTGGTCTGAGAATCAGTTAAGCTATATTACATTATAGTTGTTTGCCAACAGCATTACGACTTTAGTATTTATTAATTTACTAAGATAACTCAACATCCTATAAATACTTCACAAATAAACTTTCAATACTTTTCACCAGATCTGCCCCATTTATTTCACTTAATGTGTATACTTAGCGTTTAATTGATAGATGAAATAAGGGTCTCACTGGCTTTTCTGAAGGGCTCATCTGCTACAGACGAAGGTATCTGAATTTAAATCTGCATTCTCTGCTCTTTACTTTTGCTGGGTCTCTGTTCACCCTTCTAGTCTCTAAAACACTTTTCCTATGTATTTATTTAAGATAAGATAAGAAGCTGGTTTTAGACCATGTGGGCCAAATTTCAAATGGATTAAAAAATAATAAACATAAGGGATAATCTAATATCCCTATAAATTATTTTAGAAGCATAATAATCATGTCATACTTCATGTCCACGTTTAACGTCTGCTAGATTTTTTTCCCTCTTTGTTAAAGTTTCAAGTCACAAGTCCAAGTCCAAAAATATGAAAAAAAAATTGGTACAGAGGTAAGTTCTGATAGATTGAGCTGTGACTGCAGCAAGATACGCACACACACACCAAGGAGACTCTCAAACGTATATGCTAAGCTTAAAAGACAAAGCTGTAAGCTATAACATTAGGAGTGAATTTTCAGTATCCATTTGTCTGCATAGAGAACTCCAGCGAAACAGAAATAGGACTGATGGAGCTCAAAACTTAGCACGAGAAAAGAGAGAGAAAACAAACCCTATCAGCTAAGAAATAACACACTGGGGAAAAGTACTGGTTCTCATGAAAATGTCAGTGATTCACCATGGAATAAAATTCAAAAGCCACTGACCCCAATGAAAGCTTCTAGTGGAAACATGTGGATTTTGCTTCATTTCATTTAAAGAATGCTTTATATTTCATTTAAATACTATCATAAGCATTTTCACAGTTTTTGTGATATGCTTTCTCATTTTTATATTGCTATGGAAGAGATACTATTGATCATGCTAAATTTTCAAGGGGCCTTCAAGAAAAGAAGCAGCACATCAATTAATCAATATTAATCATGCAAAATAGGTAAGACTTTTTGGTCCCTTAAAACATGTACTGAGGGCTCAACAGCTGAATGAGAATAGACGACAATACTCTTTTCTATTTTTCATAGTAACTCATCATTTAAGCAGATTTATTTGCTTACAGAATTTTTTTCATACGTACCAACTCTTCACTCTGACTTGCCAAAAGATCGTGACTGAATGCAAGCTGACTTACGCAGACCACAAATCTGTCGGGAAATACCCGGAGTTCTGTACAAAATGAAGGAAATCACATTACTAAAGGTATCAAAAGACTAAACACAGAAATGCTTGGTCCCAGACTTTTGAGTTACAGCAATAAGCGTGTATGTATCAGACACGTGTCTTCCCCCCTCCCCTCATTTCAGTGTTTGCCATCAATACTGCGGGGCAAGCACAAACCTCTAGGGATGGCCGAGGAGGCTGCAGATTGGTCCACCTGAGCCCCTGGACCATTATATCACATGAAACCCCCAGGCAGGGCCTTTACAGCTTTCCCTCTGTGTCAGTTTGCTGTTTTCTGTTCAGAACTCACATTTAGGAAATAGGGTCAATGTTTACTAATGAGTGTTGAGACGTACACAGGAAGATGACGAAAATCTGAAAACGTGACTCGACAGTGTTCTTACTAGTTTACTTATCCTCTCCTCGGTCACCTGGTCTTGGAGAGGTTCCCCTACAACTGATCTGAACCAGGCTATGAAAACAGCAGTGTCACTGATTAGGAATTAATGATCAAACTTAAGGAAATGGTTAAATGTGCAATAGTAAAGCTGATACAACAATACCACAGTTGCAGTGATCTATTATTACAACTTCTTAAAGCAAAACCACTGACTTCCGGGTGGGGAAGGCTGAATGAATCACAGAACCAGACTTCTCAACACTCAATGAAAGGACTATAAAATGGTAAATGCTACCTGTGTGCCTCCTCCTCCACCTGTCTATCCAACTCTCCATTCATTCATGCAGCCTCCACCTATCTTTGGAGGGATGCTTAGCTGATGTTAACAGTGTACCTTCTGGGGGGTGGGGGTGGGAGGGTCTTCTATCCCCTTCTTCTACTTGGTTGTATTGCCTGAATATTTTTTATAATACATATCATATTTATAACAGAAATAAAGCCATCTTTTTCTAAAAGAGAAAACCTTCCTCTTAGATGTGACCAATTTTTATTATGAGTCATGAAAGTGAAGCCTTTTACATACATTGCACGCTTCCAACAACGGATGACAACGGGAGAGCACTGAAGGTAGTGACGGAAGCCAAGCGTGAAGGTGTCAGTTACACAGACACACAACTTCTGCACAGTTAACGCCTCACACCACTCGGGGAGGTTAAATGATACCAAAAGGCCTAGTAAGCTGATGTTCTGGGATCTGCTCTCTCCTCACCAGGACCACTGTTGTCTCCTTGGGAGGGTCACTCTTCTCTATTCCAATTCATTCTACTCAGGGCAAGCGGGGTAGCAGTTCCAACAAGAGCTCTGCTTACCCTGCTCAGAACCCCACCCTGGCTCCTCACTGCTCACCATGCGATGGGCAAACATTCAGTCTCCACGACTGGGGCCTAACCTGCTATTCTGATCTGACTCTCTCTAGTCCTTCTCATGCAGAAACCCCCATTTCAGGGGGTCTAGTGTGTTTAAACTTTGACCCACTTGGGTGCTATATCTGGCTAGGTGGCTAGGGTGGACATTGAAAAGGCAGAAAAACAAAGTTAACAAAGCAGTTAGTATTTATTCACTAATTCTTCCAATATCTTATTGAGATAAAAGGTAAATAGTCTACTTCCTGCTTTATGGAAGGGGAAACTGAGCCTCACAATTCATTATTTACACCCCTGCCCCCCAATATCACAATCTTGAAATATAGTTCATTAGTGGATCAGAACTAGAATTCAAAATGATCAGTTTTATCAAATGATTCCTCCCGAAAATAAGAACGCTAGGGCTTCCCTGGTGGCGCAGTGGTTAAGAATCCGCCTGCCAATGCAGGGGACACGGGTTCGAGCCCTGGTCTGGGAAGATCCCACATGCCGCGGAGCAACTAAGCCCGTGCACCACAACTACTGAGCCTGCACTCTAGAGCCCGCGAGCCACAATCACTGAAGCCCGCGTGCCTAGAGCCCGTGCTCTGCAACAAGAGAGACCACCGCAATGAGAAGCCGGCACACCGCAATGAAGAGTAGACCCTGCTCGCCACAACTAGAGAAAGCCCGCGCACAGCAACAAAGACCCAATGCAGCCAAAAATAAATAAATTAAAAAAAAAAAAAAGAAAAGAAAATAAGAATGCTAGAATGGCAGATTTTAAACAATTTGGTGCCAGGTATTATATAAACAGAAAGCCACTTATGTACCCTTTCACTCTGCTTAGGTTATAACTGAGATTTATATTATGTCAATATTTAAATAAAGTAAAGATTTAGGCAATGGCAGTCCCTACCAGGAAGGGTAGCTAGGCTGTATTTTAACAGATACAAAGTTAACTGGTTTATTTTACTAAGAGAACTGAACAGAGTGGAAGGCCCCACTGTGAGAGTAACATAGTCAACTGACACTTAAAGTTAAGAAAGTGCAGGAGGGTTCCCTTTTCACCACACCCTTTCCAGAATTTATTGTTTCTAGATTTTTTGATAATGGCCATTCTGACGGGAGTGAGGTGATACCTTACTGTAGTTTTGATTTGCATTTCTCTAATAATTAGTGATGTTGAACATCTTTTCATGTGCCTCTTGGCCATCTGTATGTCTTCTTTGGAGAAATGTCTATTTAGGCCTTCCGCCCATTTTTTAATTGGATTATTTGGTTTTTTGATATTGAGCTCCATGAGCTGTTTGCATATTTTTGGAGTTTAATCCGTTGTCTGTTGTTTTGTTTGCAAATATTTTCTCCCATTCTGAGGGTTATCTTTTCGTCTTGTTTATGGTTTCCTTTGCTGTGCGAAAGCTTTTAAGTTTAATTAGGTCCCATTTGTTTATTTTTGTTTTTATTTTCATTACTCTAGGAGGTGGGTCAAAAAAGATCTTGCTGTGGTTTATATCAAAGAGTGTTTTTCCTATGTTTTCCCCTAAGAGTTTTATAGTGTCTGGTCTTACTTACATTTAGGTCTTTAATCCACTTGGAGTTTATTTTTGTGTATGGTGTTAGGCAGTGTACTAATTTCATTCTTTTACATGTACCTGTCCAGTCTTCTCAGCACCACTTATTGAAGAGGCTGACATTTCTCCATTGTATATTCTTGCTTCCTTTGTCATAAATTAGGTGACCATATGTGCGTGGGTTTATCTCTGGGCATTCTATCCTGTACCACTGATCTATATTTCTATTTTTGTGCCAGTACCATACTGTCTTGATTACTGTAGCTTTGTAGTATAGTTTGAGGTGAAAAGGGAACCCTCCTGCACTGTTGGTGGAAATGTAAATTGATACAACCACTATGGAGAACAGTATGGAGGTTCCTTAAAAAACTAAAATTAGAACTACTATATGACCCAGCAATCCCACTACTGGGCATATACCCTGAGAAAACCATAATTCAAAGAGAGACATGTACCACAGTGTTCATTGCAGCACTATTTACAATAGCCAGGACACGGAAGCAACCTAAATGTCCATCGACAGAGGAATGGATAAAGAAAATGTGGCACATATATACAATGGAATATTACCATTATAAAGAAATGAAATTGAGTTATTTGTAGTGAGGTGGATGGACCTACAGTCTGTCATACGGAGTGAAGTTAAGTCAGAAAGAGAAAAACAAATACCATATGCTAATGCATATATATGGAATCTAAAAAAAAAATGGCACTGATGAACCTAGTGGCAGGGCAGGAATAAAGACACAGACATAGAGAATGGACTTGAGGACATGGAGGGGGGTGGGCGGAGGGGGAAGCTGGGGCAAAGTGAGAGTAACATCGACACTACCAAATGTAAGATAGTCAGCTAGTGGGAAGCAGCAGCATAGCACAGGGAGATCGGCTCGGTGCTTTGCGATGACCTAGAGGGGTGGGATAGGGAGGGTGGGAGGGAGGCTCAAGAGCGAGGGAATATGGGGATATATGTATGCACATGGTTGATTCACTTTGTTGTACAACAGAAACTAACACAGTATTGTGAAGCAATTATACTCCAATAAAGATGCATTAAAAAAAAAAAAAAGTAAGTGCAGGTAATTGCAGATACCAAGAGCAAACCTCCGCACAGTTAATTTTTAAAGTGTCTGTTTCATGTCTTATGTACTAAAATCATCCAAGGAAGCTGAGCTAGATTTTCTTTCCGGTCGTTAGCATCTGACTCTGTTGTTGTTGGCTGGACACGTCTGAAATAATTTCCTCAGTGGGCGTCTTGACCTGGGGAAACGGGGGCTGGGCGGGGGGAAAGCAGGCCTCATCACACACCTAGGAAAGCATCTTCTTGTGCACGTGCTTGCTCTGTACTCCTGGGCCTTGGTGTGCACGGACAATGGTGAAGTGAGTCACAGTTTAACTGCCTGTCCAGTCTCTCTGGAAACTCAAGGAAAGTGCTGAGATGCAGCAGGAAAGGAAAGTGGAGCGTGGCACCACTCACTGCGCTCAGGCAGGCAGTAAACAGTGCAAGATGAAACACAAATAATCATAAGTGCTTGCAAATACTAAGTGTCATGAAGGCTATGAGGCAACTAGGAATCTTCATTCCTTAGTTTTCACCCCTTCTCTAAGGACACGTTAATTGTACAGAATGCCTGATGACCCAAGAAATCGGCTTCTCACCTGCATTCTGTGAGCCCCCGAGGCAGCGGAGACGTATCCCTCTCTTGAGGAAGTAGGCTGTGATTTGAAAGCCATAACCTGTAAAGTGAATATCATATGATATCACTCATATGTGGAATCTAATTTAAAAAATGATACAAATGAACGTATTTACAAAACAGAAACAGACTCACAGATTTCTAAAACAAACCCATGGTTACCAAAGGGGAAATGTGGAGGGGGAGGGATAAATTAGGAGCTTGGGATTAACATACACACACTACTATACATAAAATAGATAACCAACAAGGACCTAATGTACAGCACAGGGAACTCTACTCAATACTCTTTAATGACCTATATGGGGAAAGGATCTGAAAAAGAATGAATATGTGTCTATGTGTAACTGAATCACTTTGCTGTACACCTGAAACTAACACAACTTTGTAAATCAAGTATACCCCAATAAAAATTAAAAAAACAAAACAAAAACCTGTAAAGTGAAAGAAGACAGCATTAGATAATAAGCTTGTTTGTGACTGAATCCCACGGGCCCAGCCCAGTGCCTGCCATCCAGTAAGCATTCAATGATTACCTAGTGAGTAAAAGATGAAGAGAATCTGTAGAGGGCCTCGCTTAGAGGAAGGGGTGAACAAACAGTGTACGCTTAGCTCTTCCAGGAGGCCCGGCCACGGCACCTGGAATAGCCTCCAGTCCCTGAAGCAGCTCAGTTACTTTATCTGTAAATTGGAATAAATGAGGTCTGACCAAACAGGCCTAACAACCAGTCCCTCCAGGTTGGAGGATTAATTCAGGCTGAGCTGGTGCACCAATCTTGGCCACCTTCTGATGCTCATTACTTATCAGCTCACAGAAAGAAGAGTTTAATACCTATTTGAAGATGGGTGTATTTCGCCCGTAAATAAGTTATTCTAATTCAAGTACAGTAAAGCCTTTATATAGGATGAGATGAAAAGAAATAGGACATGAACCTCCCCCCCAACCCAAGAAAAGAGAAGAGGCGGAAAGAAAACTCTCCAATCCACCAGAATGGCCAAACTGAAAAAGGCCAAGAGCACCAAGTGTTGGCAATAATGTGGGCAAATGGGAATTCTCATGCACTGCTGGTGGAAGCATGAAATGGTACAGCTTCTTTCAACATCGAAAGCTGAACTTAAGCATAAACACACAGAACATTAAGAGCACTTTTCACAATAGTCCCAAACTGGAACCAATGCAAATACCCATCAAAAGTAGAATTTTTAATTGAAAAAAAGGGAGGAGGTAATAGTCACACAGTGCAATCCTACTCTGCCCCTAAAAATGAATAAGCTACAACTAGAGGCAATATCAGAACTGAATCTCACACACATGATGTTAAGTGAAAGAAGCCTGGTCCAAAGGAGTGCATTCCATCTGTGATGATGGAGACATTACCATTCACCTTACAGGGTGGCAGTGGAATTTCAGGTGGCTCACAGGAAGTACCAGCATAGTTCCTTCCTTCCTTCCAGCCCCCCTCCAGGTATAAACTACTCTGTTGATGACTCTCCTGAAATAATCAAGTAAAAACGTCCGGTTAACACAGTCCAGTACTTGGTGGAAGAATCAGAAGTGAAAGGCCCACCAAAGATTGGTGAGGGTTCCCAGGTCCTAAAACAACCTCAGAAAATTGCTAACTCTTAAAGACAGTATTTTATTCATGAAATTGGAAGGTCCAGGAGTTAAAAGAGGTGGTCTCCAGGCCCACTGGATTCTCCAAAGACTACCATTATGACTGTTTTGAAATAACTTGTACATAAAGAATACAATTAAAGTTTCCAGTTTTACATTCAAGTATCCTTCTGTCACCCTCGTAGACAGATCCAGAACATCAGTGACCACAGACTTGATGTTCTGTCTACACAAGCTACGGCTCTGACAGCACAACTGCTTCAGTCACGGGGATTTCGAAATAACAGTGACATCAATGATGGGATAATCTCCACATTTACTGAGATGAAATATATTTTCTCCTAACATACTTGAAGTGGATTGCACTTTGGTCATGTGGCTTTCTTCTGCTTAAAGTGTCAAACAAAATGTGCACACCACTGGCATTATTCTGAGTGCTTTAAAACAAATACTTCAGCCCTTAGGTCACCGAGAGAGTGGAAGTGACATCCACATCTGTTTATTTGTCCTACTGCTGGGGGAGGGGGATGGTGAGAGAGGAGTCCTTAACAATTTGGGATTTACAAACACACAAAGAAAGGTGATTTTCAAAGTAATGACTTATCATGTAAGTCTTCCAAAGGACTGACAACAACAACAAAAATGCAATATCGAAGTCATTCTGCCTTTGCCGGTGGATCACACTTAATGCTTATATTTCCAAGTGGTCAAGAGTCCGATGGCATGCTCAAATTTTCAAAACTCCTTTCCCTGTACAAAATCTCCAGCGATAAAGTGTTATTAGTAGGAAGGGGCTAAATCTGAAGTCGACTAGGAAAGCTCGAGCTCGAGCTCAGGAAGCCTGGTATCTGGAGATACAACCTGAGTAATAACTAAATCCTGCTTGGTCAGCTGTCTCAGTAGGACACTTTCCCCTATAGAAAAATAAAGCAGTATAAGTCAAATTCTGACTGTTTTACTACTGACATTACTAGGAGAAATGAGTTTATCAAAATCTTTCCTCTTCTGTCCCCCACCCTCCCGGACAGGATTATGTTAAAGGCAATCATTCCTCAGCTGGTGTCTTGTTATGGTTTTAGTGGAAAACCCTGTCGAATGGCACCTATAAGAGAAATGGTAAGTTTACCATGTAAAAGAGATTTGCACCTGCTTAGTTCAAATTCTACTGGCTGTAGGAAACCTTATTGTTTAAAGAGAAACTTGAAGAGAGAGAAAACACAAGAAGTATTTATGTCAGTTCTTATGGCAAACTAATTTTGATATGTAAACGAAGAAACTCACTGCTGTTGAAATATACTGAACTGAAATGCTTAGGGAGTTGTACTTCATTTATACATAGATAATAGGCAGTGATAAAGACTACATTATCTTTGCTCTTTAATGAAATTGGCTTCACAGACTTGAGCAGGCTACTGAGATTCTGTACTTATCCAGGGTTAATGTAAAGCTGCACTACTCTCGAAAGCTAAATAGCAGCTTGGCAAAGAATCCAGGAGGCCCTCTGCTTCCCCTTCTTGGGCACCAGCTTGCAACGCTGATGTTCTAAGTGCCCGGAACCAGGGTCAGGGCCAGCGGGGGAAGAAGCAAAATGGAAATCATAAAGTGATATTCATCTGAAAACTACATGGCAATGGTATTCCAAGATCCAGAGGCACTTATAAATCACACTTAAGGATGCCTGTTTTCTTTGAGCTACTGTGGGCCTCCTTAATTTGAAAAAACTGTCTGTAGCCACAGAAAGAGATTGGGGTTAGAGAGAGGACTGCTTTGTAGTGGAAGCACCTTTCCACCAGGAGTCTTCAGGTATGTCTACTTCTAGAAATAATTTATATTTCTGCGTTGCTTAATGTCATGAGATGTCCAGTAACAGCAGGAGGCCATCGTCTCCCGTGGTCCCCAAGCAGCCCCAAAAGTCTCCCATCCCTGTGCCTCCCGCATTCCGTACTTTATAAAGAGCTGTTGCACTTCCGGCTACCTTTCTACAGACAACCTTGCAACCCCCAATGAAGCCGCAGATGACGACTTGTTACCACATGTACTTCCTTTTGTTCTTCACCAAAAAACATTAAGTATCCAAGAAAAAAAGGAGGCAGGGGTCAGTAATATTTGTGAGAGAAAGAAAGGGTGGTCCATGTTTTAAGGACAGGGTTCTGCTACTATTTCATTTCACATTCTGTCTAAAATAAACTGTTCCAAATGGCTTTATTAGAAATTCAGAGATTTCATGAATAGAAAGGGAAAAAACAAACAAAAAAAATCAAATATGAGTTGAACAAATTCCATCCTGGCTTAGCAAAGCAATAGATTAGTTTTAAGTAGTACTGTGCTCCAATGAGTAATACTTTTGAAGGGAGTGGTCGTTTATTTGGGGTGTTACATTTCATAGTCCCAAGACACTAAGAGCAAATATCCAACATGGAGTTTTTACTGTAAAACTATCCAGCTTCCCTTGTTTTCCAGGGGATTCCTGGCCAACATGACTTGAGCTTCCCCAAGACTGCCAAGGGGAAGCTGTGGTCCAGTGCATCATGGTGGGAAGCCCTCTCCCACGGCGACTAGGAGACCAATTCACGGGGAGCCTGGGAAACTGCCTTGGGTCAGCCTGCTGAGCCCCTGGACAGCCGGGCAGGTAAGCACCCTTCACAGTGGGCTCCGCCCACCACTTCATGGCTCCCCTCCAGCAAAGCCTTCTCCCAAACCACAGGGTAGCCTCAGCAAGACATACTGTGTCCCACAACACTTCTCTCCCGGAGGTGACCGCTTCCTTAGTATCATCACGCACAAGCATGAAAAATTTCAAACACTCAGAAAAGAGGAAAAACAGTGCCATGAACACCCAAAAGCCCACCATCTATACTCAGTAATGGTTAATATTGTATCATATTTCATATACCCACTTGCTATACCATTTCAGAGTAGACATCATGACGTTTTACTCCTAAATATGCAAGCACAGACTCCCAGACAATGACATTCTCCTATATCACAAAATACTATGATCGTAACTGACATGACATTATTGCTCAAATAGCCAGTCCATGTTCAAATTCTCAAAATGTCCCCAAAATGTATATCACTGACTTTCCTCCTGAACTAGAATCCAACCAAAGGTTATGCATTGCATCTGGTTATGTCTCTTACACCTAGAATAATAAAATAATCTCTTCCTTTTTTCCATAACTCTGACCTTTTAAAGAGATCAGGCTAGTTTTTCTGGAGAATGACCCCCATTCAGGATTTGAACTTTAAAGAAAAAATCTCAGTTGCCTAAATACAAATTTTCAACCTGCATGCTATTTTAGAATGCCAGTCATTTATTAATTTTGATGGCTTCTTTAGCTGCTGCAGGAGATTGCAGGTTCAGACTAAAGCTATAATTACAATTCGAAGTCTGAAACACACACGACATGAAGATTCAGTCCTAAAATTGATTTCGAAGAAACCAAATCTTAAATTTATAGATACTTCAATTTTCAGCAAAGGTAAGCTTACCTAAGCAGGTGTGATAGTGGTCTCATATTGGTCTACATTTGTTTTACGAAAGGGCACTTGGTGGCAATCAGATGACTATGGGCTGAACTAGAAGCAGCTCCATACTGTGCACCAGTTCAGACGTGAGACTCTCCAGTCTGAGGTCATGAGTCAGTGCTCATTCACTAGCTGAAGACTTGGGTGAGATTTAATAAGACAGTAGGAAGGAAGGGTCTGATACCTATCAAGTATTGACAATGTCTTGGTGCTAGACTAGGCCAGGAACATATAATATATTTAAAAGATGGGTAATATGTGTGTTTTAAAGCTATTTAGTTCAGGAGAAATGAAGTTATAACTGATGACTTCTGAAACTGTGCCTATTCGGAAAGTCATACCAGTCCTTATCAGATAGTCAAGGGTAGAGAAATTGTAAGCTTGATGCCATCTCTTGAAACATAAAGGAAAAACTAAGTATGAGACACCGTCTTTGAAAAGCCTTTATGGAGCCCTTTGAAACATTTTGTAGGCCTAAGTGCGACCTTCACCATTGCTGATGTCGGTGGGGTTGTAGAAAGAAACTGTTCTGTGGGAACCAAAAAACAAGAGTCCTGTCCTAAGTTTAAGAATACACACACAGGATCCTAGTCTAAGACCACAACTGGGAAACAATTTGGGTGGGTAAGTGGAATATTTGATCCTGGGCTAAAAGTTTCACTTATTACCCAAGACATTTAGAGACTCCAAAAAAGTTCCCTTGAGATAACATTTCATGTCTTTAAATAAGGACAGAACTGGACTCTGAGTCACAATAAAGCTATGTCTATTTGATGCCAAAACAAATGGGCAAACTGGTTAGTTCCATTAAAAAAAAAAAACAAACCTGTGAACAAAATAATTACTTGAGGCCAAATTTACTTAGAAAAAAACAAATTTTCTACCTGTAACCTAACTGACTTTGTAGGTAATACCACGGGCCGCATGTGCTATTAATTTTATTATCTACAGGATCTATCAGAGATTGTTAACACTGAATGAGAAAGCTTCTCAGGGCAGACAAAAATTAGAATAAAACATACTGAGAAACTATCACTTTAGATTTCTTTCACATACCACTTTCCCACTATTTTGTTTATAAAAATATGCCCTTAACATTAAATATGAAAACCATGATTAGATAACATTCAAGCACAGATGAAATGATATTCAAAACGATGGTCCCCACGGTAATGATGGGAATGATGTGATACTGAGTACTTATAAAACTCAAAGTTACCTACAAAATCCTTCACTCACATTTACATAACTATGCATAAAAGCAACACAGAGTTTTAACAAACCTTCTAAATGAGGTAGCTAGTTGTTTGAACTGCTGGTTGTTGAAGCAGGTCCCTCTGCAATAGCTGTCAAACTTCCTGTGCCCAAGACGAGGATGCCAGATGAAGCATGACCTCTGTGGGCTCCTTGTCTTGCACAGGGCCCACTGCAGCTTTGATGACCATGTACATTGAGAAAAAGAGTTCTTGAACCATGGGATTTATTCCAACAGGATCGCAGACTCACAGGACAAGAAAGATCTCTGAGAAGTCACCTACTCTACTTCCCGCTTATTAGGACCATATTTATTTATTTATTTATTTAACATCTTTATTGGAGTATAATTGCTTTACAATGCTGTGTTAGTTTCTGCTGTATAACAAAGTGAATCAGCTATATGTATACATATATCCCCATATCCCCTCCTTCTTGCGTCTCCCTCCCACCCTCCCTATCCCATCCCTCTAGGTGGTCACAAAGCACAGAGCTGAGCTCCCTGTGCTACGCAGCTGCTTCCCACTAGCTATCTATTTTACATTTGGTAGTGTATATATGTCCATGCCTCTCTCACTTCGTCCCAGCTTACCCTTCCTTCTCCCTCCCCGTGTCCTGAAGTCCATTCTCTACGTCTGTGTCTTTATTCCTGTCCTGCCCCTAGGTTCATCAGAACCTTTTTTTTTTAGATTCCATATATATGTGTTAGCATACGGTGTTTGTTTTTCTCTTTCTGACTTACTTCTCTCTGTATGACAGACTCTATGTCCCTCCACCTCGCTACAAATAACTCAATTTCGTTTAAACCATATTTTAAAAACAATACTGAAAGGCTGAATGAAAAATGCCACGCCTATGCGTGTACAGCTCAGTTCTTCCTTTACCACTTGAATTGAGGTTGCACACTTAAATGCTTAAGGGGCAAGGCAGGTAACAGGAAAGGGCTGGGTTCTGACAGAGGTGAACTGGAAAAAGCACACACCTGGTTTAAAGGGGGCAGCAGCTACTGAACTCCAGCCGTCAGCTGCCGCTGGAAACTCGGGTGCAGGGTACCAGATTTTAAGCTTTGCCAGAAAAGCTGGAAATCTAAATTTTTATGTGAGATGTCCCAAATTTTAAATTAGCAATGAATTCAAATTTTTAAACTATGCCGTGCAGTCCAAAATAATGTTTGTGAGGGCCGCTTTGGCTTCGCACTGCCAGTTTGCAATCTCTAATCTGAATTGCTCACACTTTAGTTGAAGTTCATTTTCTTGTGTCCTGTCTTTGGCAGAGCTGAAGGAAAGCTGGCCACTACCACGTGCTTGGAGATAGGCATTCAGCTGCAATACAGTCATTTATTCTAAGCTAAATAAACCCTGGTCCTTAATCTCACTACACAGGATGTATTTATCTACGTTTAAATCATCTTTCTCACACTTCTAAGTCCTGACGGTAAAGATATACAGTTAACGGTTTGACTCAAGGTGGGGGAAAAATGGAAAGATTATACTATTTTAGAAAACGATAATTGTATGAATGTGTGAGATCTGTATTTCAAAAAATCACAAAGCTTATATTAATTTAAAAAAAAAAAAAAAAGGACTTGAAAAGATTTGAGTAACATACCATGTTCTTGTTTGGAAGGGCTAACCGGTATAAAGATGTGAATTGTTCCCGTATTTATTTATTTAACAAACGTACTGAGTGCCTATTATGCACCAGACAATTCCAACCAAAATCACAATGAAAATGTTATTTTTGTGTGTGAAGGGAAGAGGCAGTTTGGAAGTTGCCAAAAAGAATTCTAAAAAATAATCTAAAAGAAGACTAAACTAGTAAAAATAGGGGAAAAACTTGAAAATGAAAATTTTTTTTTTTCAAATTAAAGGTAATGTATACTTAATGTATTAAAAAAAAAAAACTAAACAAAAAGGAGGCATAGGGCTTCCCTGGTGGCGCAGTGGTTAAGAATCCGCCTGCCAATGCAGGCGACACGGGTTTGAGCCCTGGTCTGGGAAGATCCCACATGCCACGGAGCAGCTGGGCCCGTGAGCCACAATTACTGAGCCTGCGCGTCTGGAGCCTGTGCTCCGCAACAAGAAAGACCGCGATAGTGAGAGGCCCGCGCACCGCGATGAAGAGTGGTCCCCACTTGCCGCAACTAGAGAAAGCCCTTGCACAGAAACGAAGACCCAACACAGCCAAAAATAAAATAAAAAAATAAATAAAATTAAAAAAAAAAAAAAAAAGGAGGCATAAAGAGAAGGTTAAATCATCAACAATCCAACCACCCAGAGATAGTCACTTTGTCACCTTGACTTTGATACCCTCCAGATTTTTCTCAAGATATATACTCACATATATATTCTCTCTTTTTACAAAGATGGAGACATGATTTTTTAATGCTGCTTTATAATCAGATTTTTTTTTTTTTAGAAATTCACGTTCTTTTATTTATTTATTTATTTGTTTGTTTGTTTGTTTATTTATGACTGTGTTGGGTCTTCGTTTCTGTGCGAGGGCTTTCTCTAGTTGTGGCAAGTAGGGACCACTCTTCATCGCGGTGCGTGGGCCTCTCACCATCGCGGCCTCTCTTGTTGCGGAGCACAGGCTCCAGACGCGCAGGCTCAGTAATTGTGGCTCACGGGCCCAGTTGCTCCATGGCATGTGGGATCTTCCCAGACCAGGGCTCGAACCCGTGTCCCCTGCATTGGCAGGCAGACTCTCAACCACTGCGCCACCAGGGAAGCCCTATAATCTGATTTTTAAAAAAAATCTCAATGTTGTGTACATTGACTTTGTGTATGGTATCTGTGAGGAATCCACTTTCATTCTTACCCCAATGAATAACCAATAGAATAGTCAATAGAAAGTCCCCACTGATCTGAAATGCCAGCTCTGTCATACATAGACCTGTCTTTCTGAGTTATTTTATTCCATTGACTTATCAGTCAATGCACACTGTGTTAATTACCTGAGCTTTATTTATAATAAATCTTAATATCCAGGAGTGCACGTTCCTCTCCTGCTCCCCAACACTATTTCTAGTCTTCATCAGGATTACCTGGAGTTATTCTTGGCCCTCCATGCTGTCATAGAACTTTTAATTATTAGCTTGTCAAGCTGCATAAAAAAACCCTGTTGGGAGTCTGATTAGAAAGGCCTTGAATCTATAGATCAAGGTGAAGAAAACTAACATCTTGATGATAATGAGACTTCCTATGCACTTAACATGGTAGATCTTCCAATTATTTTTAAGGACTTTTAAAATGTCTTTCAATAAAGTTTAACATTTTTCTATATAAATTTACTGCATACTTTATTAGGTTTATTATGAGGTACTTCCTATTTTTTTTATTGTTGCCATTGTACATGTTAGCTCCTAAAAATTACATTTTCCAACTGTCTGCTATTGTAATTGATTTCTGTGTATGGACCTGCAGCTGAAAAACCTATGGAATTGTCTTATTAATTCTAATAATTAGTCTGCATATATCCTTTAGACTTTTCTATGTATTCATTTACCCCCAAAATGACCCTTTTGTTCTTTATTTCCAATATTTCATCTGTATTATCTTCCCTGTCTTATTGTTTGGGCTGGAACCTCCAGTAATTATTGAATATTGTAGTAAGCATCTTTGTGGTGCTCTCAGTTATAAAAGGAATGTTTTTAATGTTTCACCACTGAGAACAATATTTGCTGTAGACTTTTTATAGACAGAATCCTAACCTTTCCAAGAGTTTTTATCATGAATGACAGCTGCTTTTTCTGCATCTAGTTATCATATGCATTGTTCTCCTCTAATGTATTAATGTTGTACATACTACTAACAGGCTTTCTAATGATGAACCAACTTGGCATGATGTCATGATTTTTTTCTACATTGCCAAATTTGGTTTGCTGACATTTAGTTTAGGATTTCTGCTTTTACGTTTGAATGAAATTAACTTGTAATTTTCCTCTCTTTTATTGTCCTTATCTGGTTTTAGTGTCAAATTATACTAACCTCATAAAATGAGTTGGAAATGTTAACTCTTATTCAATTATATAAAACTGGAATTACCTATTTCTTAAATTTTGAGGGAATTCCTTGGTAAAATATCCAGACCTGGTACTCTCTGCTGTATTGGTCTAAATTGTTTAATTGAATCTATTCAGGTTTTCTCTTTATTCTTAGCTCAACTTTGCAGTTTATCTTTTTCTATGATTTTTTTTCCTTTCATCTAAGTTTTCAAATTTATTAGCATAAAGTTGTTCTTAATAGTCTTTAGTCTTTTAATTTCCACTGACATCTAATTACATCTTTTTTTTCACTACTAGTATTTCTACTTCTAGTAATTCTCTTCGTCTTTTTTCGCCCTTGATTTTGACCACTTTTATTCTTGAAAATTTATTTTAAAAAACTTAATTTGAGCTATTTTAAAAATCCTTTCTACTATACATTTTCTGTATAATTTCTTTATATTCTTTTATTTCTCTCCTCTATTTTCCTTGAGTTTATTAATTTGTTCTTTATCTAACTTCTTAAGCTAGATGCTTAACTTATTCATTTTCAGCCTTTTTCCTTTTCTAATATAAGCTACAAATTGCTCTATGTAGGTATGCCCTACAACTTCTGGAAAGTAGTCTTTTAATTATCATTCGCTTTAAATATTTTCTGATTTCAATTCAGATTTCCCTTCTGTCCCACATATTATGTACAAATATGCTTCTTAATTTCCAAAAGTATCCCTTTGTTACTAATTTCTAAATTAGAGAATGTGATTTATCTTTTTTTAAAAATTTTATTTATTTATTTTTGGCTGCATTGAGTCTTCGTTGCTGCGTGTGGGCTATCTCTAGTTGTGGCAAGCGGGGGCTGCTCTTCGTTGCGGTGCATGGGCTTCTCATTGTGGTGGCTTCTCTTGTTGCGGAGCACAGGCTCTAGGCCCGCGGGTTTCAGTAGTTGTGGCATGTGGGCTCAGTAGTTGTGGCTTGCAGGCTCTAGAGCACAGGCTCAGTAGTTGTGGCGCACAGGCTTAGTTGCTCTGTGGCATGTGGGATCTTCCCAGACCAGGGCACGAACCCGTGTCCCCTGCATTGGCAGGCAGATTCTTAAGCTACTGTGCCAGCAGGGAAGTCCCCAGAATGTGATTTATCTTGCATGATCATATTCTGTGAAATTTTTTGAGGCTTGCTTAACAGTCTAATGTGATCTAGTTTTGTAAATGTTCTCTGTATGTTTTGATAAATATGAGCATTCTCTGGCTACAAAATATGTCCACTGGTTCAAGCTTATTATTTGTTTTGGTCAAATCTTTCATATCCTTCTTATCTTTTCATCCTTTTCATCAATTTAGTAATGAGAATGGTGAGTTAAGATCTCTCTTTATGATGGTGGATTTATCAATTTCTTTTCAGTTCTGTCCATTTTGCATGATATTTTTAGGAACTGTATTATGTACACAGAGGTTTAGAATTTTTATATGTTCAACATAAACTGAACCTTTACTCAATAGTCAGTGGTCTTCTTTAACTTTAGTAATGTTCTCTGCCTTAAATATTTTTGATTTGATACTAATATACCTGCTCCAGCTTGCTTTTCAGTGGTATTTGTCTAGTATACCCTTTTCCTTCCTCTTACTTTTGACTTTTCTCGAGTCTTATGTTTTAGGAATATCTCTTATAAATAACACATGAATAAAATCTTTAACAATCTAGTCTTTAAAATATTTGACCACAATTATCAATAGATATGGATTAATAGCTATTGTTTTTTTATTTGCTTCACTTTTTCTCTGTTTGCTTTTTAAAGCTCTTTCACTGCCATCTTGGATTGATTTATTTGTTTTTCCTCCCTTCTTTCCATTTCCCTTCTTCCTTCTTGCAGTGTCACACTATAATTTTTCAAATGAATATTTAACCTAACAAGTCTAAAGCTAGTCTACCTTTTTACCCCCCTCCAAAAAGTCAAGACCTACGAATGCTTTAACTAATCACCCATGCCGCTCTTCCACTACGTATCTGCCAATGCTTTCCAGGATTTTAGCTTTATCTTGATTTTTATAAATCCTATAAATTATTCACTTCTGTTGCTTTGCTGCACCCACATAGTTATCATTTTCTTTGTTCACATTTGACTGCTCCTCCGGCCTCTTTCCTGGGATCATGCCCTGCTTCCTAAAGAAGAGCCTTTGGAAGTCCATATAATGACACTTTGTGAGTAGCAAGCTTTTTCAGTTGTCTCTATGTTTGAAATGCCTTTATTTCACCTTCAGTCTTGAAAAACAACTTCACAGAATATAGAATCCTAGGTCGACAATTATTTTTTTCTCAGAACTCTGAAAAAAATCATTCCAGTACCTTGGATTATATTTTTGCTGTTAATTAATTGATTGATTTTAAAAAGATGATCTGTCTTTTCCTTCTGGCAGCTTTTAAGATCTCTTTTAAGTCTTTGGCATTTGGGAATTCACTGCAATATATCTAGGATCTTTTGAAAAATTTATCCTGCTGGGATCTGCTGAGATTTCTTAAATCACAGAATACATCCTTCACTCATTTTAGAAATTTGTCAGTCTTTTTCATTTTAATTCCCGCCTCCAATGCCTTTTTCACTGTTCTTCTGGAACTTTGATTTTTCTTATGATGAATCCATTTTCTCTTTTCCTAATTTGCTGGGATCCTGCTGAAACTCTGACTGATGTGATATTGCCACATTCCATTCCAGAAAAAAAATTCTAATTCACATTCCCACCAAGAGTATAACATCATGTCCATTTCCCCATATTCATACCAACATTGAGCAATCAGCGTTTACCTGCCTAATAGGTTAATGCTCACGGCTCATGGCTTTTTAATTTCCAGTTCTTTAACTGTAAGTAAGGACAAACTTTATTTCAGATACATTTGTATTTCTACATGTCCTTTGTTCATTTCTATTAGGGTGCAGAGCTTTTTTTAGTTTATTTTTTTTCACTGATTTGTAAGCATAATTTTACAATAATTACATTAACCTTTTATCTGAACATGTTTTCTTCCTATATTATCATTTATATTTTAACTTTGTTTATAGTGTTTTTTATTTTGCCAAAGTATTTTCCACTTTTATTTAGTCAAACACATATATTGTTTTGAAATTCTGACATAAAGCTTTTGCCCATGCCAAAAGACAACAAAGTCACTTACATTATCATTTTCTTATAATATTTTCATCTTATGTTGAAATCAAAAATCACAAACTAGTGGCCTATGAAGGTGCACGTGGTGTTATGAAAGTTTTTTAATTAGTTACAGACATTTTAAGGATTGGGCAAGTTTACATGAAAATATGTATTTTCAGCTTCACTTGAAAAATCAGAATATGTAGCACATGGGCCTACGTTTCCACAATGGCACAGAGTGGCTAAAATTGGTAGAAGCTACAACAAGCCAAGTGGGGGAAGCTGAGGATTATTGGTCGTGATAGAACTAATGAGAAAGGGACACATTCAAGGGACACTTCAGAGACAGAAGCAGAGACAGGTTTGGTGGTCAACAAACAACATGTGCAGAGAGGGTGAATTCCAACGACGGTGTTTCCAGCTTTGTTGACTTGGTGAATGGGGGCTTGCTAAGGAACAGGGAGGGTGGGGAGAATTGGTAAGACAATGAACCAAGCTTTAGACAGAAGGACCTATGAGATATCTGGGAGCGGCTGTCTGGGAAGCAAATGGAAATAAGGTGTGGACTTCAGAGGAGAAGTGATGTCTGGAGATATATACTGAGGCAACTCTGACCAAAGGGCAAAGAGGTCCATGGTGGAGCATGCCAAGCGAGAAATAAAGAGGATGAGGGTCAGCAGAGAAAGAGGTGCCCACAGGAGTGGTCAGACGGGAAAAGGGATAACCATGGGAGTGAGGTCTTGGAAGTTAAGGGTAAAGAGAGTTTCAAGGTCAAATGCATTACTAAAGGTGGAAGTAGAAAACACTAGGAGTTGACAATTAAGAGGTGGTTGACAGCACTTCTGAGGTGGCTTCATGGTAGAAGAGTGAATGAGGGTGAGAAAGAGGGCACAAAAAGACAAACATCTGTTCCAGGAACTCTGCAAACAGGAGGAGCAGGAGGCAGCACAGGAGTGTCAGGGGAAACTACTGAAGTAAAGGCAAACCGTTGTTTGTCCCTCTGGGACCACACTCCTGTTCCCGTTCCCCAGGCTCGTGCTGGCTTTCTCGACAGGCACTGCCTCACTGAGTTCTGTTAGGACCTTACTGTGGCTCTGTCCTTCATGACATGCGGTCACTGCTTTCTCCTCTGTGTTGACGTAGTCTGTTTTCTGTTCTATGTTTGCTAGTCAGCATTTGTCTGTAACAAACATTCCTCTCAGGATTGTCACCATCACTTGGGATTTGTATCCCATTTTACAAGGTGCTAGGTCCTTTTGCCATTTTTGATGCATTCACTCAAGCCATGGATGAAAACACCAAATATGCCCAAAGTTTATCATCAATCCTACTGTTTCTTCCAGTTATCAAATAAACCACTGTGAAGTTCAAGTGACCACCTACTGGTCTAGAGTCTTTCCAACTCCCAAGCATGAGCTCCCTGCCCATATCTAAATCACTCGAGGAATTTGAATCTCCAACGCTAGGGTCTTTTACAAATGCATATCCTGTATCCCCTGCATCTGAGAACCCGATGTAGATCTGAGGTGGGTGCCAGAGAACTGTATTCTTTTAAAAAAGCTCCAGGGGATTGTGATGCACAGCTGAGGTTTGGAAGTCACTGCTCTAAATCTTATTTTGTTGATTTACTTGTCTGTTATAATGAAATCAGTAGCAAGAGTCTCGCTAGAGTAATGGTGGTACTTTACAGAGTTGTTGGAAGACAAAAACAAAATTCGAGTCTGTAAGTGAATATAAGAGAGAAATTACACGAGTTCCTTAAACACAACAGATAGGCCTTTGGCAAGAATACTATAGCAACAGTGAAGAGGCATGGGGAGAAAGCTAATTTCTAAGGCACTCAAGGCTCAAACTACCAAGGCAATTGATGAGAAGCCAATGCATATTAGCTCTATTATTATCGCACCTCTGGAGGATTTCAAAGAACAGCTCTCATGCCTTCTTTGTTTTCTTCTCTCTCTCTCTTTTTTAACTGCCTGCAGATAAACTTTTTCACAGAAAAAAAAAAAACCACCACATGCTTTTCCTTTTCTTATCTTCCACAAGTCCTTAGAGTTAACATAAAATTTACATCATTTTGATGTGTAAAATATTAAAGTGATAGGTATGCAATAACTTATGATCTTAATTAAGACGTTAAACCAGATCTCATATAGGCTCAGGTTAAAAAAGGAACCAGCTATGGATGCTATCGGCAAAGTTCAGAAGAATATGTAAAGGGGTCTTTTAAATTTTGTTTTGCTGACACAATATTTACTGATAATATAAATATCAAATGAACCAATCAAAAATACTGATTGATAAAAATATCATAAGAAACTCCATTTTCACCGTATACACATTGCTAATATGAGATTATGAGAGATAAAACCAGGCATCACGTGCTGCCCAGTGAGATGCAGTGGGAAGTACACCCCCTCCACCACAAAGGATTCTTGCACAAGAAACAACAACAGGGGACCAGACCTCATCAAGCCCTCACCACCAGGTTACAGGAAATACAGGGCTGGAAGAGCATGTTAACATCACCATGCAGATGCAGCCAAACCCAAAATGTGGGAAATTCCAGAGGACACTTGACCCAGTTTCTTCAACAAGTAAACAGCAAGAAAAAAAAAACAAAAACTGGGAGGGGTGTCACCATAGGTTCAAAGAGATATTTATCTAGGGTAAAGAGAATCAGCCAAATGCAATCCGTGTGTGGACCAACCTTGTTTGGACCCTGATTTGAACAATCCAACTATAAAAGAATTGAAGAGATATTCAAAGAACTCTGAAGACAGACTATATATCTGATGACATCAAGAATTTTTTTTTTCCTTAACGGCACTTTGATCATTTAAAAAAACAAACAAACAAACAAAAAAACAACCTCATCTTTTAGAGCTGTGCATATTGAATCATTTGTGTGTAAAATAATACGATATTCAGCATTTACTTTAAAAAAATCAGGGGGAGGGGGCAGGAAAAAGCATAAATGAAATAACATTGGCTATATGTTAAAAATGTGATACTGGCTGATGGATAAGTGGGGGTTCGTTGTATGATTCTATTGTTGTGCTTATTTGAAATTTCTAAGTTACAAAATGAAAGTGAAGATTCTTTTAAAGAAGGCTTAATTTTTAAAAAGAAGCACCATCATTTGATGAAAATATTCAAGAATCTTAAAAAAGGATGCACTTTTTTTCTTTTAAATATTTGTGTTTCAAAGAAAGTCCTTCTTCCAAAGTCTCCAGAACATAAATCTTGATTAAAGCTTGATTTTCTAGGTAATTTTCTAACTTTGGAAATAAGATTTTATAAAGAATGCAAAAGTATTTTTTATTATGTTGTGAAATTTAGTCATAATCTTTAGAATCATCTTTCCTGAGGAGATAACGATTAAAAGGCAACCTAAGCAAAAATGGTCCAACAGGTGATTGTAAAGCTCTTATCTTCCTGAAGCCTCAATAAGCACACTACTATACTTACAACAGGAATCGTAACTTCACCTCGAGATTCTTTAACTATTGGCAGTCCAAGTTGAAAATATAACTGATTACAGATATAGTTATAGAGATAGGTATAGACACAGATTACATACCTTTTGCACACTCAAGCCACATTACCAACCTGTTAAGTATGGAGTAAAAAGTGCACCAGTATTAAATAATACAGCTTGCAGTAAAAAGAGCACCTTACTAAAAACTGAATCTGAGGAACCTGGCAGCCTGAGATAAAGGAGACCTTCCCACTAAAAACAAGAATCCAGGTAAAAAAAAAACGTGTTTAAATATTGATACATAGCTGAGCTCGAGACAAATGGAAATATCAAGGAAATACCAGGAATGGAGAAGGCAAGAGTAGAAAACCAATGGGCAGACACCCTAAGGGCCTCTGGAGAAGGTCAGACGAACCCAGGCGAGGACTAAAGCTGTATACCCTGACCATATCCTGGTCGCCACCCAGCCCTGGGAGGAGACACTGCTCCATCATTCCATGAAAACCCCACTCTCGCCCGACTTGTATATTTTTCTTTTGTTGAATGCTGAGAACTGACCATCCCCTGAGGCTCCACAAAGCCTCCCATAACGGTTCATTATCCCAAACCTCCCAGCTTCCTGCCTAACCCTCCCACAGAACCACTTTCCTGCCCTGCCCTTTCTCTATCGCCACCTTCCAAATGCACACGTTTTCAAGGTCACGCTTGAACTCACTTGACTGAGATCTGAGATGTTTCCAGACACAGTTCTCCGCTCTTTTCATAGCAACTTTCTCTCTACCTTTAATTGGTTTTATTAGAAGGTCCACATGATAAGAGGCCTTTCCCCTTGGTATTTGAAGGTACTAGACACTCTGCAGGGCTCTGGAGTCTCAGACAGGGAGTCCTGGGGATCCCAGTGGTGTCCTGGGGTAGGTGTGAGTCTCAAAGCAATGGCCACCCAAGCAAGGGCATGAACACATGTGTTTCCTTCTGCCTCAAGCCATGCACCGTCCCTCCCACACCCCTCCCTGGCCTTGCGCTTCTCGCTGGTTTACTACGTTGTCTTCGTCCTTTCTCAGTGGCACACCTCTCCCACCAGCTCTACAGCGCCCAGGTTCTTCAAGAAGCTCTAGCCCTACTCAGGGTTTTCCTCGACGTGCCAGCCCCGCCCATGCCTGCTGTCATCACCCCTCGCCCCTGGTCTTGCCCTGTGGTCCCAAGCTTATGCTCTGAGGGCCAGCTCTTCCCTATCCACCTGTGTCTGCACCCTCCACTCTGCTCATTTCCATCAATAAAACCCCTTCCCAGGGCATCGGAGCAAGACAATTTTTTTCTCTGCTCTCTTTTCAAAACACATCTTTTCTTAAACAAACAAACAAACAAACAAAACTTTACTGAGCTCAGGAAAAAGAAAAAAATCCTTAGAAATGGCAGTAAGGCCAACAGGGTTAAACAAGCTTGGGCTGCACATCTTTGGGAATTCTATGTTAGTTATATAACAGAAGTTAAACATGACAGTACATATCACACTGACAATGAGCTATCACAGAGTGGGCAGGCTGGCAGCACACTGGAGCCTTCCCATATTAGTGAGGCATTCTACTGAGCGGGATCTTACTCTTTCTGACCCTGAAAATGATCTCAGGACAGGAGTTATAGGGACCAGTGTGAACAGGAAATATACATTCTTTTATTCTGTCAAAAGCTGGATGTTCCTCTAATAGTAATAACCAAACCAGAGGCATCCAACTCATGCTGCTCGTGCACCTACTACAGAGAAGAGACAGAAGAGTTGAAGGAGAACAGGTACAATGCAAGTGCTACAACAAAGACATGTGCGGGAACTGGGGATGCCAAGAAAGGGTGTGTCTGATTAAACAAGGGAGAGTAACAAACTCAATTGGGAGGAGAGGGATCCCCAAGGAAGGGAAATATCCAAGCAGAGTCTGGAAGCGTCAGGAGGATTCTGCTAAGAGGATTGAGAATGGGAGGGCATCATACTCATGTTCGTGTAAAACCACAGGCGACTCCTGTTGGCTCCTGGGAACCCTGGTAGAGTAGACCGAGACTTAGGGTTCAGAGTGCCCAGAAGGAAAAGGAGAGATGAAGGATGAGGTTGGACGGATAAGCAAAGGAGGTCAGACTTTAACCCACAGTCAACTTTACAACCTAAAGTAAAGGATTTTAATGAGTTATTGAGACCCATGAGTGTCCCCAGTCATACCTTACAAATACTGTGAACTCACTAAGGCTTTTCCATTAATATGAAGACTTGACTATAACAAGAATCATTTTTCTCTACATCGATTTAGTTAAAATGGAATAATTAGAGTTGATACATCTGTAAAAGAGTTTAATCTAAAACCCTAGAAATCCTTTGGCAGATTCAATAGTATTTAATTAATTCATTAAAAGTCAGGTGTTTATAACAATTTAAAGTGAAGTTTATACCAACTAAGTTGGTATAAAACAGATTCTTGATCCTGACTAGTAAATGCCAGCTTTAACCCTGCTGGGAAGATGAGAAAATAGTTCTGTTAAAAGAATGGGAGGATGATTTAAAATTTACTACGAAGCTACAGTAATTAAAATAGTGTGACACTGGCATAAGGACAGACGTGTAGAAATAGAATTGAGAGTCCAGAAATGAACCCTCTTATTTATTGTCAACTGACTTCCAACAAGGTTGCCAAGACAATTAAATGGGGATAGAATAGTCTTTTCAACAAATGGTACTGGGATAACTGGATATCCACATGTAAAAGAATGAAGTTGAACCCTTACCTCACATCATATACAAAATTAATTCAAAATGGATCAATGACCTAAATGTAAAAGCTAAAACTATAAAAGTCTTAGAAAAAAACATAGATACTTGTAAATCTTTGTGGATTCTGATTATGTAATTGTTTCTTAGATGTGACACCAAAGGCACAAGCAATGAAAAGAAAAAAAAAATAGATAAATTGGACATCATTAAAACTTAAAACTTTAGCGTTTCAAAGGATACCATTAAGAAAGTGAAAAGACAATCCTTAGAAGAGGAGAAAAATTTTGCAAACCATGTATCTGATAAGGGACTTGTATCTGAAATATGTTAAGAACTCCTACAACAACTCACTAATAAAAAGGCAACTCAATTTAAAAAATGGGCAAAGGATTTGAAGACATTTCTCCAGAGAAGATACACAAATGGCTAATAAGTATCTGAATAGATGGAAAACATCATTAGCCATTAGGGAAATGTAAAAATCAAAACCACAATGAGATACCACTTCACACCCAGCAGGATGGCTATAATCAAAATGACAGGTAATAACAAGTGTTGACAGGATGTGGAGAAAAAGGAACCCTCATACACTTCTGGTGGGAATATAAAATGGTGCAGCCACTTTGGAAAACAGGCTAGAAGTTCCTCAATATACTAAACATAGAGGTATAAAATTATCCAGAAACTCCTTTCTTAGGTATATACTCGTAAGAAATTAAAATAAATATCCACTCAAAAACCTATACAAATGTTCATAGCAGCATTATTCATAATAGCCAAATAGGGGAAACAGTCCAAATGTCTATCAACTGATGAATGGATAAATGAAATGTGACATATCCATACAATAGAGTATTATTTGACAGTACAAAAGAAACGAAACACTACTGATAAATGCTACAACATGGATGAACCTTGAAAACATTATGCTAAATTTAAAAAGTCAGTTACAAAAACAACGTATTGTGTGACTCAGTTTATATGAAATGTCCAGAATAGGCAAATTGATAGAAACAACACATAAATTGGTGGTTCCCTAGGCTGAGGGTAAGAAAGGTATTGGGGGAAAGTGGTTCCCCCAATACCTTGTGGGTATTGTAAAGGCTAGTGGGTACAGGGCTTCTTTACAAAGTGACAAAAATGTTCTCAAATTTATTCTGGTGATGGTTGCACAGCTTTGTGAATATATAAAAACCACTGAATCGTATGTGTTAAATGAGTGAATCATATGGTATGTGAATTACATCTCAAGAAAGTTATTATTAAAAAAAAAAAAAAAAAGGAGAACGGGACGAAATGTTCTTCAGCTAAATGGATGGGAACTGTCAGTGTTTCTCATTCTTAAATCCCTAAATCAAGTAGGAAGAATGATGCTTTCCTCTGACTGAAAATGTCTGAGACTTTCCAAATGGGAAATAATGACTGGCTGACATGCTGGCCAATTCTAAAAGGCTACACAGAAACAACAGTCCATCATTTCACTAGATTCAGCAAATGCAGTGATGAGCATCGGATGTGTGAATTCTATAGTTTTTCAACAGTAGGCCTCCTAGACCTACATATCCTAATTAAACGTCATTGGTGTATTCTGGCCCATCAGAGTACCATATATTACTACAGGCCCCCAGAGTTTATTCAGCCTAATTTTCACTTTTCTAAAAGGCTAGAGAAAAAAGATTTAATAAGTTAGAACTGGAAAAAGAAAAAAAAAGTATGAAAAAGCCTCTTCACAAGAGGACTACTTCTAAAGTGTACACTTTTGTTATTAACTAGTATTTTACTAAAATAAGGATAAGCTTACACAATGCAACAACCTTACAGTCTTCCAAAACTTCACATTACCTTGAAAGGAAATCTAGAAGCTGTTTTATTTTCAAATATATCGTATACAGAAAGATTTGTTAAGTGTTTCAAAAATGTTTTCTATTTAAAAGAAACCTTTACGAGTCATTCTTGTAAATAATGAGCATTTCTTTTCCCCCAGGGGAATAATTCCTACTTCAGTGTTTCTAAGAATACACAGGGTTAAAACCGTGTAAAATAGATTTTCTCACAGTTGGGGGAGAGCAAAACACCGCAAATAGGAAACCAGACAGCTAGGAGGTCAAAACACTACACTTCCAGGTCAGACTTCTGGTTGCAATTAAGTAAAATTCCTGCAAATATTTGGAAGGAAATCATATTTTTGGTGTCTCCTTTCTAGCCTTGTAACTTTTTATTTTCCTTAGCAGCAACTTATGTATCTATATTATTCATTAAAGACACTCAGAAACACACAAACATACACAATTACGGGCACATATGCACCAACCTATGACCCCAGAATTGAGATTTGATCTTGGCCTCAAAGTTAAAACTAGCATCTCTTCCCAGGCGTTCATTTTTTTAGGTTTGAGATCGTGTGGACCTAGTCTGGGTTTTGCTTAATGTAGACATGGATGATTTTCTCAAGACATTCCACACAGTAGGTTAAGCCAAGTTTCCCATTAGTGAAATAGTTCATGATCAAATATCTGAGATCCATTTGAAGCTGATTGGAGTTTAGGCTCTAAGCAGTAACAGCACTGTGCCACGACAACAAATATAAACCAGCTCCACAATTAAGTGTAGCTGAGCAGGTATTAAACACGCCTCTACTCAACCCCCTGGGAATAGCCCGGGGGTTTGCAATGCTTCACAAATGCCCACCTCCTTCAGAAAACGGTGGTGGATTCATTTAGAGGTCATATAAATGGCCACTGTACCAAAGGGAGCAGGTAGTCCCTGCCCAGTTTATAGATGTTATTACAGTGAATATAAAATTGTTTTTGTTATAGACAATTGCAGTGGTAAGCTTCAAATACTAACTACAACAACTGTAATTTTAGATTCTCCACTTTTATTCTAAATAAAAGGGTGTCATGTTAGGGAATTTGAAAACGAAAGCGCTCCGGTTTTTAATCATCACTTGGGCTACTGGCCCCCAAATTCCCAAGATAACTAATTAGCAAATCCCAGTCCCAAAGCATTAAACCTCAGCATGTTACCCTCCACTAGATAGAGCCTCTTCACACGTCCTCCGTACCCTTCAAAGTCAAAGAATTCTTAGACATTTAATCAGTTAGATAACTACTATCTATTTTCTCTCTCGAGCTTCCCAATGGCTATTAATATTAGTGATGTGGAACTCAATTACTACGAATTTTAAAATCTTGGCATTGTGATCAGAGGGCCTGGCCAAAGGAAAAGAATTTAAAGGGGACAGACAGGCTGGTAAAAGCCATAAGCGCTTCCCATACATAGGAAAGGCTATTACTATAGGGCAACGGACATAAAACTCCCAAGAAATGTACAGTACATGCCAAGGTAAATAATTTCCACTATACCTTGTCATCTCACACATTAAAAAATTATATGCAACTCCTGTGAGAAAAGGCCACTGCTTTCTGAGAAGCGGGGCTGGGGGGGGGGGAGGTAGGGGGTATGTGTGTGTTAGCTTTCCTCGTTAGTACCTGTCAAATACAGGAGAGGGTGCCACTCTTTAAGACTTCATCTGGGATTTGCCAAAGGAAAGTATAGCTTTGTCGGGGGGGAGGCTCTCACTATCTCCTTCTGCTCCCCCACCCCTCCCAACACACACACACACACACACACGCTATGTGGCAGCCAAACCATTTGAACAATATAAGGCCAGTGTCCCAAGGGCCACATTCCCTATGTGCTAGAATGAGCCACAGTTTTCACTGGGTGAACCGTGAGAACGACAGGTCCCCCATCCAGTTGTCACCATTAGAAACACTGTGACAAAACACACAGATCACTAATAGAATGGTGTTATCTCACCCCGATTATCAATGTAAGGCAGTGACTTTCTCTGCCAGCAGGGCAGGAGTGCCGGCCAGTCCCACCTGCCACCAAGCAGGACTCGTCTTTGGAAGATCTAGTAATAAACAGTCAGTCTTCATAGAGCTGGTAAATGGGCAGGGCTCTCAGCCAATTGGGACAACTCCTTTTAAAAAACTCTTGCAACCACCATCTGATGACAAAGACCTTTCTAGAATCCAAGCGTCCCAGGGGATTTGGTAAAGTTGTTCTGAACTTCCCAGTTCCTGAATATGCAGAAATTTGGGAGCAGAAAGTCTGGATGTAAATGTGAACCAGCCCAAGCAGACTCTAAAGTATAAATGGAGTTGCATCACCATAAAAGCCCCAAGAGAACTGGCATTGTAATTTGAACCTCAGCAATGGCAACACAGACTTCGCTTTATGAGGAAAAATCATTGTTTGTTATGTGCCGGGCAGGGGCTTTCAGGAGAAGGCCAGGGTGGGAGAGGAAGCAGCTGACTCACCAGCCAGCAGGGTCGATTTAATAAGGTTTATACTAACAACGAAAAGCCCTTCTAGGTGGTTCAAACTGGCGCTCGACAACCTCTTGATGTGGTGAAAAGAATCCTAACCTTTTTTTGAGGCTTTGCACATCAGGTTTTTTTTGGGTGTTTTAATTTCTTATAAAATTAAAAAAATACACAAAAGATCAGTTATTGCCACTTCAGCAATGTCCATAACAGGTGACTATAACAAGTGAAACATGATGCATAAAAGTTTACAGATTTTGCTTTCTTTCCATTTATTGCAATAAATGATTAGACAAGTCTCCCCAGTTTTTTGAGGACGCAAAACCTCTCGAGTTGTCATCGCTGCTTTAGCACATTTACGGTAAAAAGTATAAAACTTAAAGTTTTACAAATTTCCAATTCCTGGAAAAATCATCTTTGCTGAAATTGCGGCACGTTCACCAGAGGCCTTGTGGGCACTTGCTTCCATTACTGCCCTTGTAAGCTTCCCGTGCGGATGAAAGCCGAGCAAATGTTTTGATGGAGTACATTATGGGAAGAAATGTAAATAATAACCAAAGCTATTTAAACACATGTGTAAAGAGAAAACACATGTTTCCATGGTGCCCTAGGACACATCTAGGGAAATCCATTTCTCTTTGTAAAGCGCTGTGAATAGAAAAAAAAAATGTCTCCATATTAAGAATATTTAGCAGCATGGAAGATTGTTTTAAATGTGCTGTTCTTTTTACTGTGTATCAAAGCGCAGGAGCTCCCAGCTCCTCCCGTTTCAGGCCGAGAAGCCCTTCCATGGCAGCGTCGGCGGCCGCCCACGGCTCCACCTCAACGGCCGGGCAGGGCAGGGGCGGGTGCTGACACACGGCCAAGGTGACTCCGAAGCTGGGACTCTCTGCCAAAGGCCTATGTTTCATCAGGGCTGACAGCTGTTGGAAAGACGGTAACTTTCATTGTCCCTAATGTCTAAGGAAAGGATGGTCACGTGACTGCGTCAGGGCGGCGTTTCGGAGCAAGCTTTCACTGTTCTCTCTGCAAACGCCCGATGGTTTACATGGAGGAAGGGCTGGGCTCAAACGGAAAAGGGTTTCACTTCCAAAATTTCTTTTAAATAGGAAAAGGCCCTTTTTTCAACGGGCTGGGAAAATAAATACAAAGCAAAACAAACAGCACAATATGCGAATGTGCGCTCCTCGGGCCCCTGGGGAGGAGGGCTCACAATCGGGCCTGTGTCTGGAGAGCAGAGAGAAAGCTTTCTTTGGCAGGTACGGCACATCGGGCGATGGGGAAAGGAGAGGAACGTTTCTCAGACGGAGGGAAGAATAGGAAGAACTTGCTTGTTTTGGCAATTCTCGTCTTTTTCTTGTGCTCCTCCTGTTGTGTGCACACCCGCTGATTTCCTAACATGGTGGTAAAGTGCCCCCCCACCAGGATGCTGAGTGGGTGTCGATGGACAGATAGGAGGTCTGTTCATCTGGCCCCGAACATTCACAGAAGATGCCTCAGATGCCACAAGAGAACGAGCTGCACGCTGGCTGGAGATTTAAGCTAAGATTTTATAGGAGCATTCGGCTTAGAAGAAAAGCCAAATAGAAAGCCAAGGCAGACAGAAACCACAGTGCCCAGGAAAATTTAATCTATTTTACGGCATTTTCCAAAGGACTGGGTTTCTTACATGTTAACTGCAAGAAAAAGGTTACACAGAATGCAATAATAGGTAGTGAAAAAAAAAAAAAAAACGAAAGATTACTGCTCTACAAACACAAAGATGTCGTAAAGCCCTAATATTTAGATAGTGTATTGTGGGAAGTGCTTGGAGCTGGAAGATGAGCTCTGTTTTGGGGTCTACTTCTCCTCTTCTATCTTGTGAGCAGAGAGGAGGGGGTACACAATCTAAAACAAAGACACCCACATGGTAGCTTGAGCAGAATGCCATTCCTGGCTTCCACATGGTTAAACACAGCTTTGTTTTCATGATTAGAGGAAAATTTTATTAAAAAAGAACACACATTCTCTCCCTCCCTCTCTCTCTCTCCCCCCCCTTAATAGGGATGCCGAAGCAGTGAAGAGAAGCCAGGCATCTTGACAGCCATGTTTTCATGATGCCTCTGACACTTCCTAGTTATGTGACCTCGGGCAAGTTGCCTGAACTCTGAGCTTGGTTCTCATCCTTAAAACCAGGGTTAAGGATGCTGCTAGAAGGAGCTGCCCCAAGGATCCACCGTGGGCACGCGGAAGCCCCAGCACAGTGCTGGCACCCATCAGGCTGAATCTTGGTAACAGTAACTAGTAGGAGTGGTAACGTTGGAGGGCACTTGTGATGGGTGGGGCTGGAGGGCAGGCATCTGCAGAAGAGGCAGAAAATACTGCAGCTCACCTTACACTGGGGTAGGATGTGGTTTTGACTTTCTCAAAACCAAATGAGGAAGACTATCTAATAACTTGTAACTCGCAGACCACTTTTACCTCTGCCTTTCGTTGCAGGGGCGAGAGATGCTACGATGGAAGCAGCGCACAAAGCCTCGGCAAATGAAATGTGACGGGTGAGCACAACTACAGTTCGTTCCTTTACTTCTTCCAACGCGTGGGCTCCTCCTGAGTGACAGGCTCTGCACTGGGTGCTGCCCAGGACAGGACCCTTGCCCTCCAGGAGGAGGAAACGATGACTGTGCCACTGTCCAGGCCGCTGGAAAAGGGAGGAGCAGCTCCCTGAGAGCGAAGACGCACCAAGTCAGAGAAGGTTCCTTAAGGGAAATGACGCGGGCGCACAGGCCTGCAGGGTGATGCGGAGCTGGCCCAGCGGCGAACAAGGGGAAGAGAGAGTTGTGGGGAGAGGAAGCAGCATGTGCAAAGGCCCAGAGGCGGGAAAACATGATGTTCTGGGGGCCTGTCAGTTAGGCTACGGTGCCAAGCTGATAAATGAGGGTTTATCATTTATCCCCCCTGGCCAAAGCCATCTGGGACCAATGACTCCCCTGTCCCTAGAGGAGAGGGGCTCCTCCGGAACCCAGCTTCCCACAGGTCTGGATGGAGGGCCGCCCAAGTCTCCGGGTACCGGGCGGTTGGCTTGCCCAGTGTTCTCCCGAACAGCCTGACTGCTCAATGCCTGAAACTGGGACTAAAATGTCCCGCCCCCCTCCCCGCCATCCCCACAAGGTCGTTTTCATACTTGCTTAATAAAAAGGTTGATCATGGGGGAACTTGGGTCCCTCTGCTGGAATGCAGCTACAAGGTACATAGAGCTGTACCCCGGCTAAGCACACACAGCTACAGGATGGCAAGAGAGCAGAGGATCCCGTGTGAGACTGTCAGCCTGTGCCAAGTGATGCCCTGCATTCCCTAGAACCCTCCGCACAGGTGGGGGCCCAACATGGGGAGGACACTGCTACCACAGCTCTTTCTGAGTGGACCCTGGGGTTGAGGGACACCCTTCGGGGACTGAGAGCTAGTTGCTGGGAGGACTAATGACCAGGACAGACATGGCATCTGTAGACCACCACAGCTGAAGAGTGGATGGGTCACCTGGTGATGGGGTGGCCAGAAATTTGCCGTCCACTAAAGCCTGTGGCTGGGTGAGTCACTTGGTCCACTAGAGGGCCATGAGCCAGTGGTAGCCTTGGTAGGAACGCTGTCAGTGGCTTGACCGACAGACATCTTTGGCTTATTGGTTAACTGATACGTCCATGACTCCATATAAAATGGAGAACATACTTGGGCCCTACTTAAACTGTATGTTATGGGCTGAATCATGTCTCTCCAAAATTCTTATGTTGAAGTCCTCACCCTAGAGGTACTCAAAATGTGACTATATTTGGAAATAGCATCTTTAAAGAGATAATTAAAATGAGGTCATTAGGGTGGGCCCTAATCCAATATGACTGTATAAGAGGTGGACTTTATACGAGGAGGAATTTAGGACACAGACGTGTAGCAGGAAAACCGTGTGAAGACACGGAGGAAAAGGCCATCCGCGAGCCGAGGAGAGAGGCCTCAGAAGAACCAACCCTGCTGACACCTTGATCTCGAACTTCCAACCCCCAGAAGTGTGAGAAAATAAATTTCTGCTGTTTAGCAGTCTGTGTTATTTTGTTATGACAGCCCTAGCAAGCTAGTACTCTGTATAATAGAAAAGAATCTAGGTCTGGTAAATAGGGGTCTGACTTGGGCGGGCGACCTTGAAGGGCAGCCGCAGCTTCTCATCAGACCCAGAACTGAGTCGGTTCTCTGACCCAAGCTCTTTGAACAGAGAGCCAGGCACCCAAGTAAGGTCCCCTCAAAAATATTACAAGTACATTCTATAAATTTTCCCCTTGGGATCTGCAATTGTTTACTAGGGTACCTGCACAGTGAGAAAAGGGAAATACCCAGAACTTTTGAGGATGACTGGATACTAGCTCTGAGACTGTGCTAAGTCTTGGGGTTTCTGGTTGCCACTGTGACCCACCAGAGGGGGATAAATAGAAACCTGGCTTCAATTCATCTGACAAAGGGCCCAGCAGGTCTGTGAAAATCTGTAGTTGTCTTCTCAGCTGTTGAGTATATGACTGAAATAGATTTACTCGGCAAATGACAGAAGGACCGGGACAAGGACATTTGGGGAAAAGTTATACAGAGTGTGAGAATATTTGCATCTGATGTGAATGTTCTCTGAAAGGCCCCATTAAGAGGTTCTTACAATAAGCTGGACCAGATGACCTGCCCCCATGCGTGCTGGCCAGCCTCCTTCCCCAGCTGCCCAAGTACCTGCTCAAGGACTCAGGAGTGATGTGGCCACGGGGGCAAGGATGAACGTTATGCTTGGGCTCAACAACACAGACTTAACTGCATCAAGGCTGAGCCCTGCCAAATGCCCAATTAATCTGAGCCTCCCCACCAACTCTCATACCGCAGGGAGATGGGCTAGCCATGGAGGGTGGATTATATTAGACCTCTTTCATCACAGAGGCGGCAACAGCTTACCTTCACTGGAATAGACCCTTATTCAGGATTTGGATGTACCCTCTATGTCTGCCATGTTTTTGCCAGCCACATCACCCGTGCACTTCCTGAAGGCCTCATTCACCGTCACCAGTGCAGTGATTCTGACCAAGAAACTCATTTTGCAAAATAAGGCAGTGGGTTCATAAAATTCAGTGGTCCCACCAAGCAATCAAGCCAGGCTCAAATGCAGCTGGCCTTATACGATGGTGAAAAGGTCTACTGAAAATTCAGTTATGATACAAACTGCAAGGCAGGAGAGCTTGTGGAGCTGGGGTGAAGCCCTAAAAGATGTATTATGTGCTCTGACCAGCAGAACAACGCATTCCCTTGGCCAGAATATGTGGTTCCTGGAACCAGGGAGTGGAAGTGGGAAGTGACCACCTCAGCAAAAAGTTTGCCTTCCATCCCCATGACTCTGCTTCTTTAGTACTCGAGAAAAGACTAGAACAGAGAGGATAACATGAGTCAGGCTGAAAGTTCAAAGCGCCGTGTAACTGTTTCAGGCTCTTCATGCCACTAGACAAACAGACCAAAGGGCGGTTGAAATGTTGGCTCACGATGGTACAAGAAGAGTAACAAGGTATACGGGTAACACAGAAGGAATATAACACGTTCGACCTAGCAGAGCACATCCAGTGCTAAAACTTAACGCAAACTATGGCAACCTCAGAAAGGCAGGACCACTGAGGGCTCAAATCCCTTAGGAAGGAAAGTTTCGGTCACCTCGCCAGGTCAAGAAACCTGATCAGCTGAGTTACTGGCTAAAGACAAAGGGAATATGAAATAAATATTAGCGGAGGGAATATACAAACACCAACTATTTATTTCATGTAACCGACTACAGAAGTTAGAATGATAGCATCTTCCTAAATTGTCTTCCTAGCTGTACCACATATATATTCATATATTAACTAAGTTTTTTGGTTTTTTTATGCAAGGTATGTTGGCAATAGTTAGCTCTGTCATTTAGTCAATAAGTAAAACAATATGGGCTGTGAATAAACCAAAGGAGGAATAAACATCACTCAGAACTCTCGGGCTTGGAGCTAGGATGTGAGACTTGGGGTTCTCTCTCATGGAGGAGGTGCTGAGCATATTTTGTCTGTAGTTGGGAGAGTTGTATTGTCAGGTAAAAGCTTGTTGTTATTGTTTGGAAGTTTATGGAAGAAGGAAGCCAACAGGAAAATTTCAGTGGATATTTGTAACTCATATCCACCCACCCAAAACTTCTGCCCATCCTCCCTGCGTTTTGGTAACTTCCCACATTTTTTAAGTCCCACTTTCCCAAGGTAAAAGCCAAACATTTTGCACTCTCTGGCTCACCTGCAACTAGGATACAGCCATGGGATCCTCTCCATGGGAGGAGCACGGCGCCATGGCCACAGGCCAGGCCGTCAGGCTCCTGCAGGCTCAGTGCTGGGCTTTGCAGACAGCAGCTGAAAGGGCTGATGAACCAAAGCCGTCCCCCCATCTTGAGGCTGAGGCTGTGCTGTCTGTGTAGACTCAGAATCGGGCTGCCTGGCCCTCCTACAGGTAGATTCTGTTGAACTACCTAATATCTTTAATCAACTTCTTCTCTGCTGAAGAGCCAGACCAATTCCAGCTAGTCTCAAACAGAAACGAAATTAAACAAAGGATATTAGGTAACTAAGGTTCCTGACCACAAAAGGTTTTAAGCTGGAGACGATCACATTTTTGTTTTCAAAAGGCCACTCTGGCAGCAGAGGCGTGGATGAATTGGAAGGGAAATCAGGAGGCTGTGGCAGTGATTCAAAAGCTGATTAATAAGAAGGGCCTTGACCAAGCAAGTGACACAGGGAAAAACAAAAATTTAAGACCAAAAAGGCAACAACCCAATACAAAGGTAAGCAATAGTTGTAAATATGCAGTTCAGTCAATAAACACATAAAAACAGAAAGATAAAAATCAAAGGGCATGACATCTCTTTTTTTGATTTTTGGCCTGACTGGCAAAAATTAAAAATACCAGTAACACTCAACATTATCAAGGCTGGCTTCCCTGGTGGCGCAGTGGTTGAGAATCTGCCTGCCAATGCAGGGGACATGGGATCGAGCCCTGGTCTGGGAGGATCCCACATGCCGTGGAGCAGCTGGGCCCGTGAGCCACAATTACTGAGCCTGCGCGTCTGGAGCCTGTGCTCCGCAACAAGAGAGGCCGGGATAATGAGAGGCCCGCGCACCGCGATGAAGAGTGGCCCCCACTTGCCACAACTAGAGAAAGCCCTTGCACGGAAACGAAGACCCAACACAGCCATAAATAAATAAATAAAAATTAAAAAAAAAATATTGGCAAGGCTAAGGGGAAAAATATTAATGAGGTAGAGTTGACAGAATCTGAAGCTAAGTCTTTAAAATAGAAACTTTCTTACAACGTTAATTTTTACTAAATCCACTGAAATAACAATGCCAGGTGACTTAAGAAGGCTGAGGCTACTGGCAAATGTCTGTGCTATGCTGTTCACTGACTGAGTTTTTGCCACTACTCTTTGTATTCCTCAATATTACATGATTAAGGAAATGGCTTAAAAGTCATTTATGTTATTTTTTTAATAAAGATAACTCAGAGGATGAAATATATTAATTTTATTAAAGTAATCAGCAAAGTTACCAGCCTGGTGACTTCAGCTCACCCAGCATCAGGTGTTAAGTGTCTATCCCATGATGAAGCACGTTATCATTACTCAGATCTGGAAACGGGAAAGGTAAGAAACTCACGCAAATAAGGAAGATACCCAATTTACACAAAAGCGAAAACCACACACATTCACCCTAGTCACCAAGACAGTAAGAGCAATTCTATCTTCAGGGAACTGAACAGTGAGGAGGAAATAGGCAAGGCCTTCATTACAGTTCGTGGCTCTGAAATTCCTTTTGAAGAAAAAGGCATTTAAAGTAAGACTACGGGAGCAGCCGAGAAGAGGCAGTTTCCATTTTTAGTGATGCTGATAATAAACAGTCTGGGATGGGCGGCATCACTATGTATGTCTGCTTCATCCCTGCGGGTGTGCACGGCCTAGAAGATGATGCACCTCGGCCCTATATGGAAGGCAGCCCTGGGGTAGAGATGGGCAAACAGCGCTCTGACCCTTAGGAAATTAACAGTTTAGTAGGAGGTGAAGCAGAGTTACCAGTTTCTGCTGTTGAATTAAGCAGCGCGGTCATTTGGAGGAAAAAAAAAAAAAAAATAGAGGCTCTGGGGTGGCAACCCCTCAATCTTTACCAACAAAGAATGGGAGAAAGGCAGGTAAACTGATTATAAAACAATTATAATACAATGTGACCAATGTTATAAAAGTGCTATGAGCAAGGAAGACAGGAAATTGAGGAAGACTTTGTAGAAGTAATATTTGAGTTAGGTCTTAAAAGCTGAATACTAGGAGTTTTCCAGACAAAAGAGAAACCTGAAAACGTAAAAGCACAGAGGTATAAAGAAGGCAGGTTTTCAGGAAATAGAAAAGTGAGTAGCAGGAAGGGACAAGGAAGGCGAGGTAAGTTACAGCAGGCCTTGACCTTACTAGGAAGAGGAAAGATGTATCCATGTGTGTAATTAATCACTTGTACAAACATTTATTAAGAACCTACTGCAAACTGGAAAATATGCTCCATGCCGGGGATACCACGGATCATAAAAGAGGCAGAACCTGTCTTCAGGCGACCGGCACATTTGCGGAGAGGTCAACAATCAAATGGTGTGAACCAAAGTGCAGGATGCTCCTGGGCCTGGAAGCAGGGGACCTGTGGACAGGATGCGCTTCCCTGGGGTGTGGACTGTGAGCGGAGAGCTGAAGGTGGCAGAGGGGCAGGGGAGGACCAGCGCTCCAACACGGGCAGAGGCCCCAGGATGAGTGGAAGAATGGGCCTTTGAAAGAGAGGAACTGAGGCTGCTGTGGCTGAAGCACGGAAGAAGGAACAAGGGGCACAAGAGGAGGCTGGAGAGGCAGCCACCCCAGAGATCTTGGCCTTCACACGGGGGCCCTGGGGAAATCCTGAAGGGCTTTCTGCACGAAGATCAGACCTGTGACGTGAAGGGATTACACTAACTCAAGTGTTGACAGCAGGTGGGGCATCGGCCAGAGTGAGCGCAAGGGCGCCAGCGAGCGTGCTGCTGCAGGTGTTTGAGTGTCCAGCTGAGGCGGGACCACGGACTGCTTGGTGGCAGCAGAGAAGAGGACTAGCTCAGGTGGGGACACCGAAAGACATGCTCAGTCAAAGGTTAACTGTTCTCAGAAGCAGAAAGAAGGAAGGTGCTGCTTTCACACCGAGTTGGCTTTCGAAGAGGGAGAGGCGTGAGCAGCACACTGTTGCATCAGCACCCTCCTGCTTTCTCGGGCAATCAACCGCACTGCTTATCTCTGACAGAGAAGCCCGGCATTCGCCCCCACTAGCGGGCATCGGAGGCTCCAGGGGCAGAAAAGGCTTCTCGTTTGTGGTTGTATGTTAAATAAACCAAGTCAGAGGCAAATGACAAACTGAGAAAAATCTCTTGCAACATACATAACACACAGAGCTTGAATATCCTTAAGGAGCTCTTACAATGTATGAACATTAGAGAGAAATATTATAAAGAAATTGAAGGGTGCAAATATCTAGATCATCAAGATGTCCACCGTACCACTGTTTACAACAGTGAAAATATTAGATGTGACCTAAATGTCCCACTGATAAATCAAACTATGGACACAATGGAATTCTATGCAGAAAATTCTATTTTTAGAATTTTAAAAAATTTCTATTTTTAATTCTATTCATTAAAAACACTGATGTGGACCCCGAATGGCCAAAACAATCTTGAAAAACAAGAACAAAGTTGGAAGAGTCACACTTCCTAATTTCAAAACCTACTACAAAGCTATGGTAATCAATACAGTGTGGTATTGGCATAAAGACAGACATATAGACCAATGGAATAGAAGAGAGAGCCCAGAAATAAACTCTCATATTTATGGTCAAATGATTTTTAATAACGGTGCCAAGGCCACTCAATGGGGCAAAGGACAGGCTTTTCAACAAATGGCACTGGGAAAACTGGATATCCACATGTGAAAAAACAAAGTTGGACCCTTAACTTAAACCATATAAAAGATTAACTCAAAATGAATCAAAGACCTAAATGTAAGAGCTAAGTCTATAAAACTCTTAGAAGAAAAAAATAGGGAAAAGCTTCGTGACACTGAATCCAGCAATGATTTGTTGGATATGACATCAACTGGCTACATCAAAATTAAAAATGTTTGTGTCAAAGGACATTGTCAAAGGCTTTGTTTTCTCCATTTCTCTCAGGAGGGAGAAAATATCTGCAAATCATATCTGATAAAAGATTAATATCCAGAATACATAAAGAATTCCTACAACTCAAACAAATAAGCAAACAACCTAATTAAAAAATGGGCCAAGGACATAAACAGACATTTCTCCAAAGATACACAAATAGTTAATAAGCACGTGAAAAGATGGTCAACATCACTAATCATTAAAGAAATGCAAACCCAAACCACAATGTGACACCACTTAAATTTTAAAAATGGTGATGTATGTGTTTCAAAGGACTTTTATATTGTTAGGTGGGAAAAAAATAGATTACAAAATTGTATGTACAGTAAGATCACTTTTCTGTTTAAAAACAAACTTCTTGCCCACGTGAGCCCAAGAAAGGCTTTGGGTTTCATCTTGGGGCCAGAACACCTGTGTTCCCTGCCTGTGAGAGAGGCTGGGAAAGTGAGTATTTAGCTCTTCCCTCAGTCGGAGTGGAGGCCAGGGGAGGGGCCAGTTGAGGATCAGGACTGACTAAGCCACTACCACACTGGAGACAGAGGTCTTGGAACTTTCTCTGCTCCTTTTCCTTCCGTACCAGTTAGAAAGTGACACTAGCCAGGTCTGCTGGAGTACAAAGGATGCAAGCTCCTACGGCTTTTCTCAAGAAGACTTACTTATTACTTAGCAAAATGCCAGCAAGCGTCACCTAATACAATATTGTTTGGACTGAAAATTCTATTTGTCTGAGGCTTTCGGTTTGAATAAACTTAACCTATCTGCCCACTTATCAGTCGTGCCCAAGTAAACAGTGCAGATTAAGTATGCCTTCAAAGGGGAGGACGTGACACCATTCTTTCCCTAAAGAGGTGTTGCATTAGCATAATCTAGTTCACAGCACTACAGTGCGGTCCTCTGAGGATTAACATGGGTTGACTGTATGTGTACTACAAAGAGTGCCGTGAAATGCTAACTTAAAATAAAAAAATTAAGAACACCACAATGACAGAGTGGAGAGAACACTGGGCTGGGGGCTCAGGTTCTGCTACTTGTCTCCCAAGTCCTCCTCCATATTCAACGTATCCCTGAATATGCTAAATATGAATCTGTGCATCAGGCACTGAGCTAAGTGCTGGGGGCAGGGAGAGGAGAAGGGAAGATGCCAGATACACGACATAATCTTTGTCCTCGAGAAGATAACCTTTTATTTGGGCAACCCCCTTAATCTCGCAACCTCAGCTTCTTCACCCATAACTCGAGGATATGACCATTCTCCAAGTGTTATTAGGATAACAGGGTGGATATTTCAACCTCAGGGCCCTTGACATTTTGGGGGATACTGTCTTGCTGCGGGGAGCTGCCCTGGGCACTGTAGGATATTTAGTGGCGTCCCTGGCCTCTACCCACCAGATGCCAGTAGCTCCCCGCCATGGCTATGACAACCCAGACTGTCGCAGACATTTCCAAATGTCCCCTGGGGAAAAGCACCCCCAGGTGAGAACTTCTGAAATAGGGTGACATAAATGAAAGCATTTAGAAAAGCATAAAGCCCCAAATCAAGTCAGTGTTAACGTAAACCCAGTTGTAAGACTAGTCAAAAAAAAAAAAAATCCTTTAAAGAATTTATAGCTTCCTTAGGAATGTTTTATTTTCTATTTTTATGTATTTTGCCTACCATTAAAAGTCCTTCAGGGCTTTCTGGTTAATCTTCTTTACCCAATCAAAGCATCTTCATTAGAACATATTTTTTTAAAATGTATCACTGTACTAACGTGACAGTCAGAGTCAAACATAACTGCCATCTCTACAAAGCAGAAATTTTATCCAAAATCAAAGTACTCCATTCCTACCTTTTAAGGACAAGGGACTGGATCTTGTGAATTCTGTATTTGACGGCCTGTGCTGTTTACGAACTCCTAAGTACTCCTTCACTCTTGAATCAATGGTTTCTTTTAACAGTAAACAGACTTCCTAAAGTAAATCAGAAAATTAGATATAACTTTCTAATTTAATGCAATGCAAAAAAAGTCAATATCATGCATATTTAAAAGCCAAAATCAAACATTTCATTTTGTTTGCTTTTTAAATTAGCTATGAATGAATAAAGGAATCTTATATGTGCTCATGGATAATGCTGCAGATTTAAATTTGCCACTAAGCTTTGCTTGAAACCATGATGTTGGCTTACTCTGTGATATAAGAAATACATTTCATTTCCCTCTGCCTCAGTTTCACATTTCTAAAAGGAAGATAAAAACACTTCAATGTAAAAATCAGGGCGATGAGGTGACAAAATCAGAGAGGTAAAGACTGTTTTCGTGTAAATAGCAACCCGTGGGATTGTGACAAACAGAAGAGAGAAGTCAAACAGAGCCAACTCTGGCTGGAGATGGGAGCCCCAGAGCCAGGCCCACTGGGTGGGGACTGTGGACCGGGAGAAGCTGGGAGCCAAGGCACAGTCAGAGGGAACCCTGACCCCAAACCAGTCAACAGGGGGCAGCCCCCCGTGCTTTCTTATGGGGACACAAGGCACAGTGATACCAGATCTTCCAATTTGTTTAAGAGGAACTAGAGACAGTGATTTTCATACAAAAATTTCCCACTTTTCAAACTTTGTTCAAAAAACTTTTAATACCTAACCACCATAATTCATTAGTTTCTGGGATTTACAAATCTACTGAAAAGGAATAGCACTGAGTGGTGGGTTGAATAGAGAACTGGAAATCAGGAGTCTGATTTTCTTCTCATACTTGTTGATGATACTGTATATGCTTTTGTGAAAACTGTACTATGTTCACGTATTCATGGTAAAAATAATTTAACTTCTTATATTGTTCAAAAGTAGACTGATATTTATTAGGCAACAGAAACACAGGGTTTTAATTCAATGTCAGCATCCCATACGACTAGCAAATTTCTGGAGCTACCGTTTTACGTCGGTGTTATTGATAAAAAGAAAAACAAAACTTTAGAAGTCCAACCACACAGTGGGATGACACTGCCCATTCCAGCTACACTACCAGAAAAATGTTACCTGATGTAGGGAAAGGAAAAAATTGCCCACAAATCTAAATTTCTTAACTGAGATTAAGAACTGATGCGTAAGGATGGGTAATTCTGGTTCAGTTTCCAAGGACTCTGCAGAAGGCTCAAGAGTTTTCAGGTCACCTCAAACCTGTTTCACTGGTTTCTGGCAATGCCATCTCAGGTTGATCTCTTAGAATCTTCATAAATTAAAATGAGGACAGAGCTGTAAGCTGCTTCAAAGGGCAACGAGAGCCAAACTTTTCTTTTGTTGCAAATACGTGTACTCCTCAAACAGTACAGAAAACCCTTGACTTAATTGACAAACATGAGTTTCTTGATAAAATACAAACACTGGTCTCCTCTCTCCTGCTCTCGTTTTGCAGCCCAAAGATGCAGTGCCTTGTGGAATACAGCCATATTCATTTACAGTTAGGGTTTTGGCATTGTTCACGCAACAGAAAGGCAGCCTTGTCTCATACTGTTGTTTTAACAATTAAAGAATTTTGCTTCACATGCAGGGTTCAACGATGACTGAGCTAGAAAATATGTGAAAGACATACATGGAAACAAGGATTGTTAAAATTTGGCCATAAATGCCCTATAAGGCCAGAACTAAAAATAGTATGACAAAAATAAAGCCAAGGCCCATACACACAAACTCTCTCCCTATAGTTACGGGGCTTTCCTTCCATGAGTCAGGTTTGACAAATGGAAGGTAGATAGTGTGCACTGTGGTCGAGATACCCTAGTAACTGACCACACTGCACTTGGCGAAGTGTTCTCTTCAGAACCAGAGCAAGGCGAGAAAAGACAAATTCCCAGCTAAATTGGAGGGGTGGCAAGAAGACCAAGTTCCAATCAAGCAGCAAGAGAGAGATGCGCCCAACATCTCCAGGCTAACGGGTCCATGTGTGCTTCCCCAGGTTTACAAACGGAACAGTTTGAGTTCAACTGTTTGGGTACAAAGACTACTCATGCTGGACTCAAAATAAACACATGTTTAATACATGTAATTAGTTCCTTTTCCTGAAAAGGAACTGGATATTCTTAAGACTTTCACTATGCAAAGCGACTATTAAAATGCAATCAAACTGATTGCTCATGAAATCCCAGTCTTGAGATAATCTAATGATTAAAAAAAGATGAAAGCATTGGGACACTGAACACAGGCTAAAGTCAAATCCTCAACTAGCTTTTCTCCTTTCTTATACACACACACACACACAAATTATCCCAGAGCAATTTTAATGTCAGTGAACACACTTTGAAGGAACAACTTCAAGTAAAAGCCACAAACTATCTACTTTGCTTTGAGAGGAACACTCAGCTTGCTGGCACTGCATCGGAGCTCTGCAGGTCTAATCGTGCTCTGAGCATCTTGCTAAGTCACGCCCTGCTGCCCGGACATAGGTACAAGGTGGAGCAGCACAGTTGCTCGTGGCACCCTGGAAAATTCTAGCCTTACGCTTTGGCTAGGAAGTGAGTCACATACCCACAGATTTATTGTAAAGCCTTCCAAATCAACTGAATCTTGGCAAAATTGACTAAATATCAACAAAAAAGGTCTAAGGCCGTGGTGGCAGAGCTGGGAGAGGATAGAGGAAAATGGAATGGTGGATTCTAGGATGCTGTTAATATAAGTCAAACGTTTTGGGTGGGGTCCCCTGGGGTGCATATTAGTCACTTTGGGGAAATGAATTAACTGTTTTGAATCATAGGGACATGTGTTGAGAAGCCAAAGCTTGGAATGACATGGAGGTGAGCTGTAGAAGGAGATGCTGGCCTATCAAACGTTAAGCCCTGAAGAGTACGATTCACGGCTATTTACCTGAACGAAAATCCCATCATACAGAATCTTGTGCCTTCTTGCTCCAGCTTCAGGCCATGGGGTATCCTTTGCAAAATTAGGACAACAAAGTCCTGATAATATTATTATCTCCTGACTGAAAATGTATCACTTATAAATTTTCTTTTGGGAGATTTCTTTTCTAGTTATCTCCAAAAGCTGACTGAAAACAGTTATCACAGTAAAGGTGTAAAAAAGTGGTATAAAAAAGTACCACTATCACTAGTTTCTTCTCCATATACTACCTTTTAATAAAATATATTTTTATTTTTAGCTCTAAAAAGCTATTGTGACCAACGAATGTCATGGCAGACACCAAATGCTCTAACATTTGGAAAGTTATGTGAAAGTCACGGGCTCACTGTCCCGCTCTCCCGTAAGCAGGGATCTGGAGAAGAGAGCCAAGCACATGATAAGAGCTAGAGGCACCTTCTCACCCTCTGCCACAGCGGCACTTGGGTGGGACCTCGGAAACTGAGAGCCAGGAGTGGCTCAGCCAGGGTCTGGGAGAACCCCTTCATCTGCAGAGGAGGAGGCTGGGGCCCCAGGAGGTCCAACATCGCCACCCTGTCACATGACCACTTCCTTTACTGACTGAGCATCAGCTTAGTGACTGGCCACGGCGAGAGGAGGGCCATGATCAACCATCTCTACACTTTGCCAAAGGATCACACGGTGCAGAAGAGGATTTCAGACAGGTGAGAAAGACCAGCTTTGTGTCAACCCCACACCTGCTCCAGGTGCTCAGTCCATCCTTTACGGCCAGTCAGGATTACAATCCCTGCTTACCTGGAAAAGTCACTTTAACTTCTTCTTTTTTTATACAAAGAACCCTTTCCCCCAGAGAGGTAGGAAATTTCTGCTTTAAATACTAGAATAGCAAAGGGAATAGATAGATGTGTCAGTTTCCGAAGGAACAGCAACAACAAAAAAGCAGGTGTATGTCTGTTGTGGGGAACACAACTGTTTTTCAAGGATTAAATAGCACTCAAGATTTATTGTCCACTAATGAAAATGAAAGCTGGAAAAAGAGCTAATATTCCTTTTAAGAGCAGCTCCTTGAATTTAAAATAGTGAAAAGTTTTAGGGATAGCACAGGGAACTATATTCAGTATCATGTAATAGGACTTCCCTGGTGGTGCAGTGGTTAAGACTCCGCCTGCCAAGCAGGGGACACGGGTTCGATCCCTGGTCCAAGAAGATCCCACATGCCGCGGAGCAACTAAGCCTGTGCGCCACAACTACTGAGCCTGCGCTCTAGAGCCCGTGTGCCGCAACTACTGAAGCCCGAGTGCCACAACTACTGAAGCCCATGCTCCTAGAGCCTGTGCTCTGCAACAAGAGAAGCCACTGCAATGAGAAGCCCGTGCACTGCAACTAAGAGTAGCCCCGGCTTGCCGCAACTAGAGAAAGCCTGCACACAGCAACAAAGACCCAATGCAGCCAAAAAAAAAAAAAAAAAGAATGAATTAATTCCACTACTAATGAAATAAACAAATCCTGAAAGAATTTATTAAAAAAAAATCATGTAATAACCTATAACGGAAAAGAATCTGAAAAATACGTGTGGGTGTGTGTGTGTGTATGTATAACTGAATCACTTTGCTGTACAACTGAAACACCGTAAATCAACTATACTTCAATTTTAAAAAATAGTGAAAAGTTTTCTGGTACCTCTTTCTTCTGTTCAGAAAACCAGCTGGTATCTTTGTTTGAACCTTGCGGAGATATATGAAGATCCACCAGGACAGCAAAATTCCCACACTGAAAGACATTAATGGCAGAGTTAGCTCACGCCCAGCAAACAATGAGAGAAAATCTCACAAATTCCTATGTGGTTGCTCATGATGAAACGGCAACAAAGTTCACTACTGGACAGAAACGTTAATACGGGGCAGGGTAAAACTCATAACCCGATGCTCTTTGCAAGTTTATAATTTATGCTAGGAATGCTAGGGAGAAATTTAATTTTAATCAGGATAGGAAAGACAAAATATCTATCTCTGGGCCGCACCTTCAAGAGGGATGCCCAGAAATCTGGCAGCAGTTGGAAGGCTATTAAACACTGAGAAAAGTTAAATAGGTCAGTACGAGGTAGGCTCCAGAAAAGAATGAGTCCGTGGACGGCCAGGGGAATTCTTTCTTCCAGAGAGGCGAGAACAGACAGAAGTTACTGCATTTTTAGACAGACAAAAGGACTGGCTGGGACCGTACATCTTGGACTAGAACTAGAAGCACGGACAAATGAAAAAGAACCAAAGGGCAGAAGGTAGATGCTGAATGCCAGTTACGAAAACTAAATGAGTTTCATCAAAATATGCTACAAAACTGTACAAAGCCTGTCTCCTTTCTTATTTGATAGGCTAGTGCTGTCTAGCACTTTGGAAAAAATGGAAATCTTCTCTATCTGCACTGTTCAGTAGGGAAGCCAATAGCCTTATGTGGTTACTGGGCACTTGAAATGTGGCTATTGCGACTGAGAAGCTGAACTCTTTATTTTATTTAATTTCAGTCTAATTTAAACAGCCACATGTAGCTAGCAGCTCTGCGGCATGGCTACAGACCCTGTAAAAACGTGTAGCTTCATAAACCCTCATACCGTATGAGTAAAGTAATCTGAGAATATCAAGATAACTGTGGATGAACTAACTTAGAAAAGCACCGTGGGTTGGTTTATGGCCAGCAGGGAAAGTCATTTTTGTACCTCTTTGGCTAAACAATTTTTTTTTTTAATTCTGTGCTATAATTCAGTGGTGAAAAAAAAAATATTCTCAACAAACGGCGTGAGAATACCAGATATAATACGGAAAGAAAATGGAACTCGACACCTACCTCACACTGTACACAGAAATTGATTTGAGATGAATCATACACCTAAACGTAAAAAACCAAATCTATCTTCCCAAACTTGGGGTAGAAAAAGATTTCTTAGACAGGATCCAGAAAGCACTAATTTTAAAAGAGAAAAATCAGCACGCTGGACTTGATCAAAATTAAAAACTTCTGCTCATCAAAAGACACCATTAATAAAATGGATATGGATGCCATAGACTGGGAGAAAATATTCATAAATGCACATGTCTGACATAAAGGACTGGTGTCCAAAATATGTAAAAAATACTTCTACAAATTGACGTTAAAAAACAAAACAACACAAGCTTGAACAGACACTTCACAATTAAGATAAACAACTGGTGAATAGGCACGTGAAAAAAAGTGTACAACATCATGGCTTATCAAGCAAATACAAATTAACACTGCCAAGAGATACAACTACACACCTACCACAACGACTGCAGTGAAAAAGACTGACACACACCAAATGTTGGTAAGGATGGGGAGTGACCCAAACTCACACACTGCTAGTGGCAATGGAAAATAGTTCAACCACCCTGGCAAATGTTTGTCAGTTTCCTATAGTTAAACACATATTTATTTTACCAGCTGAGCCAGCAGTTCCACCTCAGGTATTTACCTGCGAGAGATGAAACATATGTGCACACAAAGAAATGTACACAAATGTGTGTGGATGTTTTATTTGCAAGAATCGAAATGGAAGACAACCCGAAAGTCTCTCACCAGGAGAACAAACAAATTGTGGTATATTCATGCAGTGGAACCCTCCTCACCAAACTACTGATCCGCTCAACATGGACTAAGACCAATAACATTGCACTGAGCAAAGCCAGGCTAAAATACATACTGCATGATTCCGTTTATATAAAGTTCTAGAAAAGCAAAATTAAATCTATGGTCAAAGAAATCAGCACAGTGATTGCTTAGGGAGAAATTGACTGGGGAACGTTCTATGTCTTGTTAAACAATTAAGATCAGTTCGTTTCCCTGTATATACGTTACATATCAATAATAAACGATTTTTTAAATACTGTGTAAAAATATACTCATATTTGTTGACAGATATTTAAAATGTAAGTATTATGTCCTTGAAAATGTGTGGGTATTTTGGGGGAGAACAAAGTGAACTTCCCTGGGTAATAAATCATAAAGTATAATGAAAAATGGTCTCCTACAATGTCAAACACTGCAATGTCACCCACAGAACTACAGTTTAGTGAGCTGCAACCAGCATTTTATTTTAAGGAAAGAGAAATGGGATAAAAAAAAAATCAATGTGTCACATGGTAAAGTTAAGTCTTGTTTTGTGAAACTTAGGTATGAGTGTACTGAATTATGATATAAAGGCTATTTCTCACTGTGGGTTGTGGTCAAGAATGTTTGAAAACCATATTCAAATACACTGTTATTTTAAAAGTTTCTTCCATGTTGATTATCGATTTAACCTTTAAGGAGTATGCTGCCACCAGGTGGAGGTCTCATGTCACAACTACAGGATCTTAGCCAGGGATTATTAACCTTTCATGTGCCATGGACCTCTTTGTTCAGTTGTGAAGCTGATGAAACCTGTGCATAATGTTTTTAAATGCATGGAGACACAATTCATAGGAGTAAAAAGAAAGCCAATTATACTGAAGTACAGTTACCCACATTAAAAAAAAATTTGTAATATAGTAATGGATGTACTTCAGTAAGGCATTGGATCTTGTCACACAGTGGTGGATCTAAGAACTACTATAAATCCAAAGTAGTGATAAGGATAAATGACATTTTCAGATATCTGCCACAATTATAATGCAATATGAAAAGAGCTGTGATTTCTAATGGTAACAAACATTGCTAATACTACTGTGTTCTAAATACTTCATTCATAATAAAAACAAAATTTATTAGAACTTGGTCAAAGTAAAGATGCAACTTTTTTCCCATCCAAGTTCACTGACCCTCTGAATTCTCTCACGGGCCTGTTGAGGCTCCAGGGATCCCAGAAAAAGAGCCCCTCCAAAGAGGTGAGACATGCCTCATGCACATTCTACCGGGTTTCCTGTGGGTGTTCAACCCTGACTGTTCAGTCAAACCAAGTTCTCTGCTACCCCTTTGTCATGAGCAAAGATGATTTTATAAATTAAAAAAAAATAGTGACGTTTGAACAACCTGAACTGATACTATGGAATAGTATCCTTCTAAAAAATTGAATAGTAAGGTCCAATTTGGTATTTTTTCGTCATTTTAGCTCTGATCACAAAGAAGCTAGTCTGTTTGATTATAAGAAGACTGATTAGAATGTCTTTTTTTTTTTTTTTTTTTTTTTTAAAATAAATCATTGAATCTCACTCTGGTGCTCAAACCTTCCCGGGCTTCCTGCCAGACTCCCCGCTCCCCAGCGGGGCTCTCCCTCTGCAGCCAGCCTTCTGAGTTTTCCAGCAGGAGCTCTCTCCAGCTCCCACAGTAATCAGAGATATTTTGCCTTTCTGAAGTTCCCTGCTCTCAAAGCTTTGCTTCTTTTCTCCCATGAGTAAACAGAAGTGAAAAAAAAAAAAAAGAAAACGAAAAAGAACACCACCCCTGACTGCTGCTGGCAGCACAGCCCCGGCCCCTCCTGCCCCTTAATTAGGGGCCGTTTCTTCTCTGCTCTTCCAGGCAGAGCAGCACAGTCAGCAGCACTGGGCTCTCAGGCCAGAGCTGCTCACGCTACACAGGCCACGTTACCTCCCTCACAGCCCAGCAGCTACGAGAGGAAGCTCTGCATCCCACGCCTGGGCTGGGAACCAACCGGCTGGGGGCCGGTCCGGCTTCCTCCCCCTCCACCCAGAGGTTTCGGCCAAAAACCTGGGAGTCACCCCTAACTCCTCCCTTCCCTCACCCTCAGTCACCACGCCTGGTAGATTTGGCTTCTTCAAGAGCTAAACACACCCCGCCTCTCTGGCTCCCCAGCTCACGTCATCCCCCACTTGGAACATCAGGGCCACTTCTCGGAGTCCTGGATGAACTCCCCAGCCTCCACCAGAGCCACGCCTGCCGCAGACGGGATGCCGAGGCTCCAAGTCTCTGATGAGGCCCGCTCCCCACTGTCTCCCGCTGCTCCTGGGCACATGCTCTTTGCCCTTTGCTGCCAGAGCACTCGATGCTCCCGTGTTCAGTGGGCTCTCACGCATCCTCAAACCCTCGCAGGAGTGCGGCCATCCCCATGGAGCTTTTCTGAACAGTTCGCCACTCCCTCCTCCGGATCAGCAATGCTTCCCGTGCTTATTTCTGCATTCAGTGGCTGGTCCATGTAGGGGCCTCCCCTGCCAGACTGTCAGCTCCTCAGTGGAGACAGGATCCACACCTCAGTCCCTCTGCATCCCAGGGATCAGCACAGTGCCAGCTCACAGTAGATGCTTAATATTTAGTGGAAGGAAGGGAGGGACGAAGGGAGGGAGGGAGGGAGGGAAGGAGGGAGGGAGGGAGGAAGGAAGGGAGGGAGGGAGGGAGGGAGGAAGGAAGGATGGAAGGAAGGAAGGGAGGGAGGGAGGAAGGAAGGGGGGGGCAATCACAGCCTTATCTGCAAACTGGGGGCTCCGAGCCCACTCTGGGGACAAGGTCACTCTGACTGAGCCCAGGACACTGATGTGTCATATAACAACTTTCTCCCTCCTTATTCTGGAGCGGCGACAACTATGTCATCACCAGTGACAACCACTCATTTTCCATATTTTGGAAAAAGGGAATTCAAGGATCCTAGGATTACCTCACCCCAAACTCACTGCCAACCAAGCATGTTGGTGATTTTTCCTATTTCTTTCCTAAGAATTCCAAAGCCGAAACTTAACTGTTACCAAGTCTTCAGGGGTGGGAGATCTTGTCCTCTAATTGTACATTAAGTGTAAAATAAAGGTGAAACCGCTAACATTTCTCATACGTGTAGCTCTCTCAGATGCAGGTTCAAAACTCTTGAGTTATGTGGAAGGTTCTCCACATTCTCTCATTCGTTCGTTCATTCATTTATTCATTCCCCACTGAGTTTCACAGGAGCCCTGGGCCAGAGCCGGTGCGGGGGCGAGTATCAGAGAACTGCAGGCAGTGTGACCACAGTGCACACCCAAGGGATCTGAGTGTCAGCTCTCCCTGAGGGAGGCCAGGGAGGGGGCTGTGATGCGGCAGCTGAGTTCTGAGGAACAGGGTGGCAAGTGGTCGAGAGAGAGGCCCGAGGAAGGAGCTCGGTATATGCCCTGAGGATGGTGGAGTCTGACGACACGGAAACAGGGCAGGAGGGCTCAGAGCACAGAGGAGCCCCGGATGGGCTGAGGGGCCACGGAGACTGCAGGCTGGAGGGTGGAAATGACCCGAGCCAGGCATCCAGGTTTAAAGCCACCACAAGAGCCCAAACAAGAGGCAGCAGAAGGTGATCCTGAGGTGGGGAGGAAGGAGCAGATTCGAGGGATACTCAGAAGACAGAGTCAAGAGCATGCGGTTGGGTATGGAGGGGGAGGGGCAAGGGTGACCCCAGGGCCCACGGGCAGCTTCCCCCGTGCCCCGGGGCTGCCCACAGGCAGCTCCTCCATATGCGTCTGTCGCACTGTCACTGGCCTTGTACACCCACCTATTATTAAAGATTTAAGGCAGCCTGGATTAACACGGCAAAGATTTAAAATGAGGGAATAAGTAAGAAAAACAAGGGTAAAAAGATAAAAGGAAGCCAGTGCTAGGTCTCACAGGTCTGTACAAAAGCCCCACCATGTCCTAAGTCTCTGCAAGAGTCTGCTCTCAGTTTGCTAGTTACCAATGTGAAAAACAAGAGGCCAGAGGCCGTAAGATGAGAACAAATCGGTGCTGAGGATAACTCAATCAATCCTGATACTCAATCTAGAAAGACGTTTCTCCTGAATATCTTCATGAAAAAACATGGCAATTATCCTCCTGGAGCAACAACTTTACTCAAAGGCTCTAGCAAAATATTAAATACTTTCATATCCAAACGAACCGCATATAGGTTGTAGCACAAAATTTAAAAGTCCCATGATTTTGCAAGAAAGAGCACAGTTTAAAATACTGACTTTAATTCACAGAATTCAAGTTAATCCTCGCCACTAAGCTGTGAAGGAGCACGACTATTACTCACATTTTATAGGTAAGGCAGCGGAGTCAGAGACGGTAAAGGCCAAGTCCAAGATTACGCAGGCAGCGAAGGACAGACCCAGGAATCAAATCCTAATCTTTTACCCCTCAAAGCCGACTTGTGTGCACTACTTGGAAGAAATATCCCCCCTGTGCAAGGCCCCTCGGGACTCATTTCCTGACCCCACGTGGAGGCACGTTTAAGGCTGCCTGGCCTGGAACCCCCTCCACTCTACTTGGGAACTGGCCTCCTGTCCCCTCTAAGGTGAGTGATGGCAGCTGCGCGGGCCCACCCCATCGGTGCCTGGTGATGGAACCAAGGATTCTGAACGGGGTCCCGCAGCTTCCTTCCCTGGGCTGAAGCGAGGCCCCGAGGGCTCAGATCCTAAAGCTGCCACTGGGGTAGGTACCCTGCTGGAGCAAGAGTGCAGCGTGGAGGTGAAAGCCCCACTGCAGAGAGAGTGGGGCAAGAGGGCTGTGGGGAGAAGGAAGGAGGAGAAGGGTGACACGTCACGCCAAAGGTGGGGTCGGGTGGCAGGGCAGGAAAAGAGGTCTCCTGACATGAACAGCCCCATCCAGGGCTGAAGAAAAGTCAATGTAAATATTTGGTCAATTTCACCCCCCACCCCACCCCATTTCACCGCCCCCCACCCCATTTCACCCCTGTTCTTCATTAAAATCCCAAGAAATCCAAGCTTGGAGTTTACATTCGAGAAAAGAAACCAGCATACCTTTAGGACGGCATATGCCATAAACACGCAGACAGTTAGGTCAGGGGACAGGAGAATAAACAGTTGTACTATCGGAATACAGGACACCCTTCATCTAATTGCAAAAACTTCCAAAGGGGAAATAAGTTGGCAATCACAACAGTTAAGATTTGCTGAGCACTTACTGTGTGCCAGGCCCTGCATCAAGCCCTCTCAGTGCATTATTGCATTTACTGTGCCCCGGAGAGGCACAAACTATTATCACTCATCATTCTGGAGACACTGAGAAGCTTAAGAGCTCTCCCTCTCTCTCATCAAAGATCCCTAGTGATCATGGCTGGGTTTTGTTTGGTGTGGTGCCTGCCAACCTGGCAATACTCGTCAGGACAGGTAGGAGGAACACTCTATATTCTTAGTCACAGAATGAGACACAGCCTGAAGTCGAGAGCACAGCACACAGAGAGGGCCCGGAGAAAGCCTTCTGCTGACAAATAGGAGAATGGCCTAGCACAGGGAGTCCAAGGCCGCAATCTCTTCTGGTGACACCCCAGTTTAGGAGGGGTGTCCCACCTCCCCTGTCTGGGTGTCAGTTTCCCTCTTTGTAAAATGACACAACTAGGTCTCCTTCAAGGTGCCTTATGCTCTAAGATCCCATCTCTTAGGGTTCTGATTTGCAACCATTTGCCTGGACTCCATTGGCCCACGTCATGTCTGCCCTCCTGTAAAGGTTCTGAAAGAGCCACCCTCAGTCTGGCACCTGGTACCATCCTGCATTGGTTCACAATGGGCCCTGCAAGCACAGCAGGCAAGTCCACCGTCGTTTTGGAGTAGACAACAGGAGAGCACGTGTCCTGCTGGGCTGACCTCTGTGGGCAGGATTTAGTCTTGGCAACCAATGACAGAAAATACCAGTCTCATGGCTAAAAATCACGGTGTAAACCACAGGAAATGCAGAAAGCTCAGTGGAGTTGGCTGAGGCAAAAATCTTAGCAACCAGCGAGCTCTTCCCCCCAGAGCACTCTCCGACCAGATGCAGGCGAGACTGAGCTCTTCTCTGCCGCCACAGCATTTTATTTATGCTCCTGTCGTGGGACTCCTTACAGGCTGTCCGCACAGGACTGCATGCTTCCTGGCTGCCGAGGGCTGCTTGCGAGAAGGAGCTGCTTCCCGTTACCTTTGGGTTGTCAGTGCCTAGTACTGGGCCTGGCACAGAGATGGCCAGGAAGAGTGTTCAATAAGTGAAAATAATACATCAGTGATGAAAATTACTTAAGTGTCTGCCCTGTTCTCTCTCTAGGAGGGATTACCACCCTCTCACCTGCAACTTGTCCTCAGAACAGAATCGAGCTCATGGTTTACAACTAAGGTTGCCTCATACATGCACAGAACACTATCACCCGGGAAAACGGGCAGAGGTGGCCACTGCTGCACGCCAGATGGTTAGTGTCCCATCTTGCAATCAAACCCTGGCTGATTATATGAATCCAGACCCATTAGAAGGAACCTACATAGGGCTTCCTTGGTTGCAAATGGATGGCTAGTGCTTTGAGGTCAAGTTTTTCTGGTTCAAAGGGATGCAGGGAAGGGTGTGACTTTTCTCAAGTGGAAAGGAATCAGGAGGGGAGGGAGTTTCTCTCTCCTGTTTGGTTTCTGCTCTGGGACAATCTGACTAAGGTCAGGGATGTACGTCTTTTCTGTCATTCGTTTGTTTTTCTTAACAGATTTATTGCTATGGTTGGGAAAAGGGCAGGGAGCAGATCACAAAGGAATGAGAGAAAAAGATGGCAGAAAAGCAGAGCTACTGAGTGTGATGACAACTTCTAAAAGGAGAAACAAATAGAGTCAGGGGCTGATGTCCTTCAGTAAGTTGTCTCTGGTCTCCTGCTCAGAAAGAGTTTTGGGGTTTTTTTGCCTAAAATGCTCACACAGTGCTTCACATAAGCTATGGATAGGATCTGAGAAGGGAAGCAAAGTGCTGCTGGGAATGAAGCGAAGGCCAACAAAGCGGTATTACGAAGCAACGCTTAAGTTTCCCACATGCCCCCTGGAACCTTTAAGTCGTATTCGAGGCCAAACCACAGCCTCTACAACCCATCACTGCATGAAGAGTGCAGTTAGGAACAAGCTCTCAGTCACTCCCTTTGAAAGATAAGAACGGCCTTCATTTCTTTAGATACTAACCCCAGTGATTTTTCCAAAAATTATCCTTTTAAATGTAACCCCCAGGCCACTATTCCTAGGAGACCGGCCTGTGGCACGTCCAGAGCATGTGAGCAGTGAGGAGTCGGGATGATGAGGGGGCAGGACAGACCTGGCGCAGCCCCCTCCCTGCGCCTCAGACCCTCAGGCCCCGGGTAAGTCCCCGCAGTGCGAAATGGGCCAATAATGCAAGATGCTGCACAGAGTCGTTTTGAGGATTAAACGAGAGAATTCAGGTACAAGACTTCAGCACATCCGAAGGGCTCAAGAAAGAAATATGGGTCGTTTTGTTTTGTTTCTCTCCAAAGGTAGAATTTGTTTCAAATTCCAGAGAATTTTCAATGAACTCTGAACTGTCAGTTCCATTAAGGTTTACAAACAGGTTGGGCGCAGGTTTCCCCTTGTTTCTCCTAAGAGCTAATAAATGCCTCCTAATTCTTTTCCACTGTTTTACCCTGGCCACACGCTGCTTCTCAGAAGAACAGCAGATGGCTTGTAATCACACCAGATTACAACGAGCCCTCCTGCCACACATTTCTGCAACAGAGAACATGAAAGGAAAAGATAGTCTGACAGAAATTATTCTGTACTTGTCTACAGGGAACTTGTCTTGAGAGGGTCTTAAGTGGCCAGAAAAACAAGCAACATTCACAGTTTAGCAACATTTCGGCTGGTCAGGAGAGTGTTAAGGAGCAATTACGGCCAACCATCTAGGAATCTGAAAATGGAATCTGGTGGACACCAGGGGTGTTGGTCCCTACAAATTCTGCTCACACTTTTACCCAGCATGTGTCATCAAGAAGCTTTGGAATGTGGGTTTCAATTTAAATTCTAAAAATTAACACGTTAAAAAAAAAAATCTTCTTTTATATTCCCAAAGAATCTTGACATTCTTCACGGTCAAGAAGAACAAGAGAAAAGCAGTGCAGCCTATGAGTTAAAGAAATTTATGACAAATTATAAATAAATCAAACACAAATAAAAACAAAAACCCTGTAAATATTCCCTTAGTGATCAATGCTTAGAATCTGTGGATCATTCTAAAGGGTGGTCAGTCCTGCAGGGAGATTTCTTGAAAGAGGAAGGGAGATAAAAGACAGGGGGCACAATTTTCCTACCTCTCTGGGGAGCAGGGGGTGGGGAACCAAAGAATCTTTGATGAGTACTTTGGAGATTCTGGATGACTCAGAGGAATTCTGTTCGTATGGTTAATGTAAAATAATTTAAGGAATCCCCCACGATCAGTATTTTTTCCTCTGGAATCCTCCCGTCTATGTTCAAGTGTAACAAAGGGCTTGCCCACCAGAGCTGCGACAGACACCCTCTGTTCAATCCAGTTGTCATTTAATTTTCTCTGGAGTATTGATATTGTGTAGGTACTATTGATAAAGGGGGCTTACATTTGCTCTTCTAAACTGCATAGGGGTAGTGTTTTCCAAGCCACCTCTGACAGGCCAAAGACAAGGCTACATGTAACATTTTCAGGAAGGCAAAGAGAATCCAAATATATGGCTGCAACCGAAACATCACCTCAGAGCGAGGACCTCCTGAGGCCTACTGCACCTGAAGAGTTTCCACTTCTGCAGGGCTCAGGGTTACCGACGTCTCAGAGAGGCCCAACCAAGTCAAGTGCCAGCCCTCTCTCTGCGCTTGGCCATGGCTATCATCCTGGTTCTGCCAGTTCAGGAAAGCTCTCTGTGTGTACAACCTTAAGGATATGTGTCCACTAGAGTCTGGAGATCTAGCTCTCAAAGTATCGACAGCATCAGTATCTCCTGGAGCTTGTTTGATATGCAAATTCAGACCTAGCCAATCAGAAATTTTAGGTGTGGAGTTCGGTATCCTGTGTTTTAACAAGCCCTCCAGATGATTTTGGTGCAGGTTCAAGTCTAAGAACCACTGCTGTAGGCTACTATATCTCTTTGAGGACTACTCTGGCATGCTCTGTACAACAGAGGAAATTTTTTGGAGGTTACATTAGAAAAGGAAGGGGAAAAAAAATCTGATTAGGTTTCATAATGTACCACAAGAGAAGGCGACAGCTCACCAGAATATATTACAATTCTAAAACCCATTAGGAAAACACATCACAATTTTATCATGATGATAAGAAAATAATTCTCTTAGAGTTGTAAGAAACTCAAATTGTGATTTTCTTTAAAAAGAAAAAACAAACATCCTCCAAAGGTAAATGTGATGTGCAGCCAGGGTTGAGAAACACAGATATAATAATGCCTCCCTGAGCATCTTAAAAACTGCCCTCTGGATTAGGATGATGGTGATGGAAATCCAAAGGGAAAAGGAAATCTACCTGCTGGATCAAGGTAGAGCCTTAGGAAGAAATGGAAAGGAAAGGCCAGAAATGGAAAGGAAGGAAGTTGTAAGCCCAAAACAGACAGGGAGGTCACACAACTGCACTTAAGTCCTTGAAATGAGCTCAGATCACTGGGCTCAGGGGAACCCACCCCAAAGCATAAAGAGGATGGGCTCTGCCCGTGGCTTGGCCACTGGGATGATGAGTTGCAATGAGATCCTTGAGAGGGGCAAACGACATTGCTCTTTGCAAAAGGGGGAGGAAGATAGATTTTGCAACAGTCAATTTAATCCCTGATAGATTATTAGATGGGATCCAGAAAAAAAAACTCCAATTATGAAAAACTAATCTCATTTTCTTCTTTGCTGAGGTTGCTAGACTGTGACAACTGGTGAAATGTGATTGACAAAGAAGACATGAACCTCAGCCAGGAATCAGGCAGACTCTCCCATGACATCCTTTTGTCCAAACCACTGCACCACAGCAGCTTTTGTCAAGGTTACCTATGACCTTCATGTAGCCAGTCCAATGAACAGGTCTCAGTCCTCACGTTACATGACCTCTCAGCACCATCTTAACAAAGTGGTTCATTCACTTGATCCTTGAAACCCTCGCTTCTGGGCCACTGTGCTTTCCTGGTTCTCTTCCCTCCTCACTGGCCACTCTTCCTCAGTCTCCTGTGCAGGCTTGTCCCCATTGCACCAACATCCAAACAGAGCTCAGGCCTTCGACCTCTTTGTCTCCACCTACACTCCCATTCGTCTCAAGGTTTCAGATACTGACCATGCCCAGTGTTTCTGCTCCAGCCTGGACCTCCTCCCAGCTCCAGATCTCCACTTCGATGTGAAATAGACATTTACGATTTCACAAGTTCAAAACCCAAACTACTACTGTTTACCCTCAAATGTGCTCCCAGCAGGTTTAGTTGAACTGGCTTGGTAAATGACAACTCCGCTCTTCCAGCTGTTCAGGTCAAAACCTTGGAGTCACCTTGGATGCCTCTCCTTCTCTCATATTCTACAGCTTTTCTGTTAACAAACCCTAACAGTTCTACCTTTAAGACAGCCTGCCTGGTACACAGCAGGAGCTCAATAAATATTAACTGGACAAATCTATGAATGAACAAATGAATCCTAGTAAAGAAAAAACAGAAAAGTATCATCATAAAACAGAAAAATTTCATCATGGGTGAAAATGACAATCAGATGGATTCATAACTAGCTCAACAACCATAACCCCCAGAGTCATTAATGGCCAAACCACAGCATGGAGGGAGATGGTGAAGAGCTCTTCCCTTGACCCTGGTCTTGGTCCACATTCTTAGCAGTGACATGATGAAGGTGGACATGCCACAAATTAGATGGATGAAGCTGCACAGGAGGGGAGAGTGAGTATCTGCAATAGCAAAAAGTGAATCTGGCACAAATACAAGAAACAAACAAAAAACCTGGATCTCTGTGACTCAGAAAGATGAGATCAACCTAAGAAGATGGAATTTAACAAGAATATATGTAAAGGTCAACATTTGGCTCCAAAAAAACTAACAGCCTGAGCACAGAGGTTGTCTTGGTCAAGAGAAAGCTCTGTGAGTGGGCAGCAAAATGCTGCGGTCGATGACGGAAATGTCATTTTAGGCTGCCTTAACAGTAGCAGCCAGAATAAGCATTACGGTGGCTATGCTTTTTAGGCATTTAGTACTCAATTAGTCTCAACATACAAACAGAGACAAACAATCATGTATCAGAATAAGAGTGACCAGGGTAAGACCAACACTTAAAATCATGTTATGAGGATCAGTTGAAAAAAGTGGAATGATTTACCTAAAAAAGAAAACCACCAGGATAAAATAATGTTACCAGGACATTTAAAGGCGGAAGAATGGTCCTTTTTAGTTCTTCGGGGCCTTAAGGGATACAGAGCAGAGAAACCCCAAGGAGACAGGTATTGCCTTCCATATAAGGAAGACTTCCTGGCCGGCAGGCTTTCCAACCAGGAAATGATCTGCCATGGGAGGTGGTATGTTCACCAGCCAAGCCGGGAGATCACACTGTATTGACATAAAACACATGAAAACGGACAACTGTATAAATATTGCTTTGTTATCACAGGGCACTGGTCTAGTTGTGAGGAGTTATGAAAATGACACAGGAAAGGGTATGCTACTGACTTGCTGCATTTTATTGATTGGCCACTGCAATCATCCAGTGCAGCACTGGTTACTGGTTTTTGTTTTTTTAGTGTATGCCTAAGGATGTGGGCTTACTGACCTCAAGAATCTGAGAAGTTACCTTCGGAAACAATTTAACATACAAAGCATGGGCTTTTGGAATCAAGCAGGTGTGCGTCCAACCGCTGGCTGTACCTTTTACTGGCCGTAAGGCCTCAGGCCTTATGTCCTTAGATGTCCTCACTATTAAATTCAAAGAGGAAAAATAGAGTAGAGTAGTAGTTAAGAAAGAGTAGTTAACTAATAAATTGGGAGTAGTTAACAAATAATGACATCATTTACAGTCCCAGTACTCCAACTATAATGGGGGTGACGAAACTGACCAGCGCTGCCTGATAACTTCCTGTGATGATGGAAATGTTCTCTATCTTCGCTGTCCAACACCTTGGCCACAAGCCACGTGTGGCTACTGAGCACCTGCATTGAGGCTTGTGTGACTTTGGCGTTTGATTTAATTCTAATTAAGTTGGTTTATTAGCAATTAATTTATTAATTAACTTGAATTGCTACATGTAGCTAGTGGCTACTCTCCTGAACAGTGTAGCTACTTCCCTAAAGTGACTCCTGGTTCAGAAATCCTGGTTCTATAATTTTTTTTTTTTTGTCCACGCCGCATGGCCTGTGGAACTTCCCTGACCAGGGATCGAACCTGTGCCCCCTGCATTGGAAGCACAGAGTCTTAACCACTGGACCACCAGGGAAGTCCTGGTTCTATAATTTTAATGAGAGACTAAAACCAAAAGAGCAAACAACATCAGGAAACCCGTAATAGGAAGTGCCCGGTGATGCGAGGGGATTCCCATCCCGCAGGGAACTCCAGAAGGCTCCTCAGGATGGCATGGGAGGGAATGATAGGGACTAACCTGGGAAATTTCTCTGAACTTTACCAAGGACGGTGCTGATCCAACAGAACTGTTTTAGTTCAAGGTGTTTTCCTTGTAAAGAGAAAATGAAGCCATAAAAGCTGTTACTGGCAATTAGAGGATTAAGAAGTTTAAGTTTCCCTTCACCTTTCACCCCTTTCACCGTGACCCTGCTTTATCAAATCAGAAAACAAAATTCAAGGAGAATTCTTAAAGTTATTATTGCAGCCACTATAATTGCTCCTAATCCCTTGGCTTTCACTGAGAATGAACCTTAAAATTTGGTGCTTGAATTTCCCTTCCAACTCTGCCCTGCGTCTCAGGACTCAGGAAACAATCCTCTAACTACTTTCATCACTGCTTCATCAGGTTTCTACAAAATGAACACGAGTTCAAAGGGAATTTTCAACCAATTCATGGCTAAGGCAGGAAATTGAAACAGCAAATGGGACAGAAGGATGTTAGACAAACACAGGCGAGGTCTGCTGGGGGGAGCCGGAGTTTTTCTTTCCCGACCCGTTTTTAGAGAACTACAAAGGGCAATGAAGGGAGGCAGTTAATTGGTCACAGGACTTGTTTAGAGCCACCTCGACTTTCTTTTTCTAATTGACTGCTGGGAATAACACCGTCTTCAAGGACTGCTCAAAGGGCAACGTGCTGGGACAGGAGACCACTGATGAAATGGCTTCAGAAACTGAAGATCATTAAATAAGAATATTAAGAGCAAGGTTGAAAGCTTTGCAGAAATGAGTGGGGGGGTGGTGGTGGGACAACTCGGTATCAGCTGCTACCTACACGTTAGCAATTAAGCCTTATGAAGGCTCTCGGTGGAAAGTTACAGCTTCCAGGCGGTCCTCCTTGGATAAGTGAAGTCTCCTGAGGTGACTGAACTCTGAAGATAGTCTCATCAACTGTAGGGTAGTATCTCCACCAGCCACTATTCCATACCCTTGATTCTCAGGATTCAATGTCTTCCAAGTACTGCCACCCGCTGCCTGAAACAGTGTTTTTCAAACTTGAGCGTGCATCAGATTCCCCAGGGAAGCAGGTGACAGATGCAGATTGCCAAGGCTCAGCCCCAGAGTTTCTTATTTCACAGGCTGGAGGTGGGGCAGAGAATGTGCCCCTAACACTGCCAGGTGATGCTGCTGCTGCTGGAGACCACACTCTGAGAACCATCAGCCTAAGAACAGGGGTTTGCAACCCTGGCAGCACGTCAGAATCACCTGGGGAATACTGAAAGCCTATGTTCTAATTCTACCCCAGACCAATTAAATCAGACCCAGGAGAGAGTGGGATGGGGCCTGGATATCAGTATTCTTCTAAAATCTCCCTACCTGATTGTAATAATGCTGGCTGGGTTGAGAACCAATGCAGAAAAGATCAGCCTCAAACCATTTAAATTTGGAGACTACATCCACCCTTACAAACTAGAGACAGGGAGGCAGATCCTGGCATCCGCTCGATTCCACCAACTCTTGGAGGTGATATTTCACTGTTCATTTCTTTTTTTTCTACAAGCCAAAATATAATGATCCTCATGGTACTAGCAAAACACACACACACACACACACACACACACATTCTCTCTCTCTCTCCAAGAATTCTCTGACGATTTACTAATGAGAGCAACTGAAGATCTATGAACACTGATAAATCTACTAATCCTTTGAAAACAGAGTAGGTAACAAGTAATAAATTTTGAAATGAGAACCTTACAGCTAGATGAGCAGCAGGTAACGATTTTTAAGACATTCAAAATCATGTAACATTTCTTCCTCAAATATCTTTTCTATTCTCTTCGAATTCCTTTCCCTTCTTTCCAAATCAGATTCTCCTCTTCCTCATCTCTACATATCATCTGACTGCTTCTACCCTTCCCTCATCTCCTCATCCTATGGCAAGGATCCTATGGCAAGGATGAAGTTTACAGTTAGTTATTCCTATGAAATAATGTTTTATGATGCCTGTTCCTCCTTTAACAAACTGGGGAACTAAATATTTTTTTTTTTGGTGAGAACAAAAAAGCTAAATTGAATTACTTTTGGTATGTACCCCCTGATTAACTCTGCCTTGAGCATTAGCACTCAACAGGAAACCTATTCCCCATCCTGAATTCCTCAAATTAATGAATCTTCAGGCTAAAATACACCATGTGCCATACATCAGCACCTACTGAGAAAGTGTAACAGTGCAATTTACCTCCAAGTGATAAAGCTAAAGAAGAAGGAATATACAATTCATAATCTAGAACTGTGGTTCTGACGCCAAACCACCCCCGTCTTCCCCTCCACCCCCTCAATGTGCAACGTCTGGAAACATTTAGGGTTGTCACGACTGGCATCTAGTGGGGTAGAGTCCAGGAAAGCTGCTAAACATTCTACAATACGCAGGAGAGCCCACAACAAAGAATCATCTGGTTCACGCTGTCATTAGTGCCTAAGTAGAGAAACCCTGCTCTGGAAACCGCTACGTGAAGTCAGCTGACTTCTCAGGCACTGGAGAACTGGCAGGGATCTCAGGCCAGCCGGGAGGAGGAACAGAGAGAGGGCTTGAGGGTCCAGAGTTGAAGAAGTCCTACAAAATGCCCAGCCGAGGAGAGAGCTGGGGCTGCGGCTCCTCCTCCCAACTGCCCAGAACAACACAGAAAGGGTCTTCTCAGCCTTGACCTTGCCAGACGTGGCCAATGAGGGCTTTTTTCAATGAGGTTAAAGATTTAGTTTGGTAACAATTCTGTTCCATGATTCATCACATGGCCAACTGACAGATTACCTCCACTCTATAAAGCATTCTGTATCATTACTAACTTTGAAAAAGGCCTCAACTAAGGAATGAATGAATGAATGAATGAAAAAATGCAGGAATTCTGAACAGGTATCATTTTAGAAATCGACTATATCACTACTTTTGTAAAAATCTAAATGGCAGTACTGCCCATTCTCTGGAGAGACATTTTTATTTGGGGCAGTTTACAGAGGGTCTCAGCATAGGGGTAGATGGGGTAACACTGAAGGAGTTTTCTCATGCATCATTAATATCATACTGAGATCATGACTATTAGATGTATGTCCTGTCACCATTAACTTCCTAGAAAAATTACACTGGTCAACAGAACCACAAATATCACACTGATCCAGCTTAAAAAGGTCAACATTATGTGTTTGGATCCTTAGTAACCAAAACAAGTATGGTAGCTAGCTTTGATTTGGGACACTCTTCAGGTTTTAAATGGCAAATAGCTACTTAATGGGTCATTTAAAAATCTATTAAATGGTGTTATATTAAGGAAGTACTTAAATGCCTCACAAAATAGTATTTCCATTCCAGGTACTCACGACAGGGTTCCTTTAAACAGCAAAGCCCACGTGGCTCACTCAAGGGCTTACCTCCTTCCCAGCTGGGGAGGGAAAGACAGGTTGCCAATCAAAGATTGATCAGAAAAGAACAAGCACCAGTAGGACAACAGGAACTGTCTTTTAGTTACGGCCTAAACCACCATATACGGTAACCCCATATTCTCATTGCCCCTTCCCAATAGAGTTAGTTATTTTAATATATTCTTAAGTTTTCCCATGTAACTTAAACTCATCTCTAAATTATAAACTGTGTAAATATGTCACCAAGAAATGTTAAAATGCCCCTATTGCATATGAATTGTTTATCCCAGGCCTATAATGTTCTGTGCCCTAATGCTCCAGAGATATTAGATACTAAAATTTTATTAAAACCATATTCCTTGCATTTGCTGCTATTATCAGTATCCTAATTCACACGTGTGTGAGCTAATGAAGCAGTCAGACAGGGTTTCATAGACAGAGAAAAGGCTGAAAGAAATATTTTTTTGCCAAAGAGAAAGTGGCCCAACTGTGGAAAATGATATGGATGTCTAAGGTAGCCCCCACAAGCCAAAACTGTAAATAAGGTTAGACCCTCGCATGGTTCCATGGTCTGAGTATATGTTACAACATTTTAAACCAAACATTCATTTCATTATAGGGATTTCTGCCAGCTGGCAAAGTGTAGTTGACCAAAAGTGAAAAATGAGCTTGAGTTTTCCTTCCTTGTAAAACTCAGGACATTTGTAGCGTTAGCCCCTTACCAGAAGAGGGCAATGGCGGCCCAGCTGGCATTACACAAAGCCCTGGCAGTTACCTGCAGTCAAGGTAATAACTTGCCAAGGGAATCAGACCTCAGGAAACAGCCTGAAGAAGCGCAGGCTTCTACGTATCACGCGTGCAAGGTGTTGTTGCCTTTCCTTTTCCTGGGATGAATTAACAGACAGCTGCAAGACCAAACCATTCCAGTGTTTCCAACTGATGATGCGGAAGTACGGTTCAGTGCAACCCAACCAAAGCATTTTAAAGTTACCATCTCTTTCTGGTCATACCAACTATAATACTCTTCACATTCTAAAAACAAGAGGGTGCTTTAAAGATCTTTGAATGGAGATGAATATTATGTAAATAGTACATTAGAAGTCTGTAAATTAGAGAGACCATAAGAGCCGTTCTAAATACAGACTCCAGTTTACTTGCGGTACCCTGGCTTTTTAGACCCCTTTGCTGGGCTCTCAGTTCTGCTACCTGCTCTCCCTCACCATGTTTCCGAGTTCATCTTCCGAAACGGTGCTTTTCCAGCTCAGCGTCTTTGATCTTTTCGGGAAAGAGCATTCTCCAACCTCCTCTCCCTGACAAACTATTCACTCTGTTGTGCGGGCTTACTCAATATTTGCTTTTTATGAAGCAAAGGATTTGTTTTTGGTTAATAAAATTTTAGGCATAAGCGAGTAGTGGATGGGTGGGAGGGGCTGCGGTAGTTTTAACAGAGGTGGGACATGAGTCCAGCAGCACATGTGGAGTTCGGTTATTTTCTCCTCGTTTGCGAATTCACAAGCCTAAGGATGAAACCTCAAGTTCATACTTTGACTTCCCCACCTGTCCCAAACTACACATTATCCCCAGACCTGTTCCTCCTCCCTGTTCTAGCTCCACCAGAGGCACCAAAACCTGTCTAGTTCTGAGACCTTGACACCGCTCTTTGCTCAGCAGCCACGGGCAACCCATCACCATGTCCTGTGGTCCATCCCCCTCGCCATCCCGGCCTCCAGTACGGGCCGCCACCCTCCCCTGCCTGGCCCTTAAATGCAACAGTCCCATGATCTCCTAAGTCTAATCACTTCCCATCTGTTACAGGCCGTGGCCAGAGCGATCGAGTCTTGCCTTTCCTCCACACTTGCACCCAGGCTAAAACCCCTTCGAGAGGCCTGGCACTGTTCTCTGAAAGGAGACTAAACTCCCTATGGTGGCCTGTAAGAGGCTGACCACACATCCTAGTTTGCCCAGGTCAGTCTCATTTTACGTCCTACTGTTCAAACATAATTATTAATAGTACCCTCTTTTCATCTAAAAGCTGTCCCAATTTTCACAGCAACCCAGATGATCTCTTTAGCAACAAGCCTCTGTGAGGCTTGGCCCCTGCCAGCCTCTCCAGCCCCATGTCACTCCACTGTCCCCTGCACTCTCTGCTGGCCTTCGTTTATTCACTAACTCTTATTTGTTGATTGTACACCAGACGCCAGCCCTGTGCCAGGAGCTGAACACAGGGCAGGGAACAGAAGAGGCAGGACCTCGGCCCCAGCCAGCCTGCACCCACCTGCCCCTGGGCTCACACGGGGGCGTCCTTCAGCCCCTTCATCACGGAAACCTTCTGAGGCCCAGGGCATCCCACCCTTCACCTTGCCAGCAGTATCATGTGCCTCTCTTTGAAACAATGGTTCAAGGCTGCAATTTTTCCTGCTTCTGTGTGATTCATCTGACTGCCAGATTCTTCCAAGAGATGATGAAGTCTGCGTCTATTTGGTGGGGGGGGGGGGCAGGGAGCAGAAGCCCCCCACCCCCTCCATCACCGTCACCCCTCCTCAGCTGAGACGCACTCTGTGCTCTGCACAGACTCTCATGCCCAGCAGAGGGCTGCCTGGCAAACAGTAGCCAAAGGAAAAAGGGACAGCAAGATGAAAATCGGGACAAGGTAGCATTAAAGGCGAAAAGCATTCAAAGAAACTGAGAGATGTTTCATTTAAAACGATCAAACCATCCAGAAGCCACGAGTCACAAGCTTCATGCACCGAACAGTGTTCTTCTCCCTACCACAGTGATCTCAAACTTCTCTCCATTTCAAAGTAGATCTCTGCTTTATTTGCACAAGTATGAGGCTCATCTGAGCAGTTTTCCCGAAGAGAAATATTGAAGTTTCCCCCTCTTGACAGAAAGACATTGCTTGTGGCTTATAAAAGTCCATTTTTTTCCTTCCACTTCTACCCATTATAGATTAAAATCTTGAGTGCAAATTTCAGCTTGGTACACCCACCCATCTGCAGGGGAGGGTGGGGGAGGGGGGTGTCATTTAAACAGTGTGAAGCTCTATTCAATGTGAAAGCAACACATTGGTTATTTTCACCACAATATCCCACCAAGGCGGGTGGGGTGAGGTGGGGGCGGGTTGTGTTTTATGAAACCACCACACACCGACAGCACCCGAAGCCCGTGCTGCACCGCGTCCAGCCAGGAGAGTGACAGCAGGTGAGGGCCCCGCAGGCACACCCTCCACAGGGGCCCCCTTCCTCCGTCACACCACCTTCCCAGACGGAGGAGCCTCGGCTGCACCCGCCTAGTGAGGGTGCTGGTGGTAATCTTTTGATTAATTTTTTATCATGCTAAATGTAGAGAAGAACTCTAATATTTTCCCTACAGCACGGTGGGCCATTTCCCTCCCTCCGAGTCCCACCTTGGCGCGCGCGCACACGTAACTCTGGAGACCGCTGCGGTCAACTGGAGAAGCATCTGGATGACTCGGAGGAGCCCGGGGAGTTAGTACGGGCACAGCCCCGCCGGCAGGGGCAAACCCAGCAATGCCCGCGCAACCGCTAAATCGTACAGGAGGATGAAATGAGCCCAGGGTGGACACTGACAGTGACAGAGGATAAAAGCTACAATGAAACGAAAGCTCTCCTGAGAATCCAGTGTCACACACAGCACACAGATGCAGAGAGAAAACCCCACAAAACCCGCTCATCTAAAACGCCACGTTTGTTTCTGTCTCGATGCCTTTGCCCCTCAGGTCTCTCGGCTACAACTCCCTGGGGAGGTGCCTCCCTCTTTCTACTCAGACTTCCACTCAAATACTACTCCCTGTGAGAGGCTCTCTGACCTGCCTACTTAAACTGGAACCACCTCTATCTACTCCCTTGCCATCAAACTACCATCTTTCATTCTCTTCATCACTCTCCTCAGTATCTGAAATTATCTTGTTTCTTTCCTTGTGCGGCGTCTGTCTTCCCCCGTCTGCAAGGTCACCTCCATGAGACCAGGGACCTTGTCGGTCTTACTCAAAATTGTGTCCCCACAGCTGAGAACCATTCCTGGTACGTGGGAGGCAAGCGACAAATATTTAATGAATAAATAAAATGTTTAAAAACAAGAGAAACCCCAGAGTTGTAGAAGATTGAATCCACTTCTTTCAGCCCACGCCGGATCAAGGAAGCAAACATAAATAAGACCAAAAAGGACTTATAAACATAATGTTGATCTGAAATATATATATATATATATATATATATATATATATATCTCAAACCCTATACAATAAAAGCAGAGAATACACCATCTTTTGAAACATTCACGAAATGGTCTCTGGATCTGTCAGTCTTAACTTCCAGTTTTCAAAAAATATCTGAACTTCCCTGTAGGCAGGAGGTGAGGGCGAGGGTCTGATCCCATAGCAAGATACAGCAGCCAGAGGTGGGGGGTCTGATCCTAGAAAGGGGATCAATGCCAAAGGCTGGGCCACTGCCCGATACCCATCTACTAGGCCCTTCCAACCCTAGTGTCACGTTGCTCAGCAGACTCTCCACATACAGTCTAAACAGGGAGACAGACACGCTAGAACCCAGTTAGCCAGGAATCAACCTAAAGATGTGTTTAAAGCCGACGACTCTGCAAACATATGCTCCTTAAGCCACTGATGTGCCCACTTTAAGAAACATCTCATCAAGTATCTAACACGGTAAACTGTGTTAATCAGGACCCTGCCATTTACATTTTCAGGTAGAAGGCAGCTGCCAACATTGGTTCTTTTGAAAAGTATTAGTAATTGTTCTTTATTTTTCGAACTTAGAGTCACTGTAGGAACAGAATCCCCCTTTAAAAAATTTGTTTCAATACCAAAATTAATTATTTTCTTTTTATAATCAAACCAGTTTCTGAAGCAAGATGGAAAAAAGGCTTACAGCCTCTATACCAAACCCTTATGCTCATGCCATAAATAATTTATAGCAAGAGGGTTGCTTCTCAGCGGCAGGCTCAAATTCCCATTTTAATCAAAACTGATTTTGAAATCTATTTCTCAATTTACATGTGGTCAGGGAGCTTCTCACCATGTGAGCTCTCAGATTCCTTCATGGAAATGGGCACTCTTCCCAAACTCCTAAAACTCTGGGATGTTATTAACCACTGGTAATCACTTTCTTCTACCCTCTGATGCTCTTGACTTCATCAAAGGTTAACGTCATGGCGGCAGCCTCAGAAAAAAAATCAAAAGCTCAAAGCCACAAAACACCAAGGGTACTATGTTCACTGATATTTCCAAATGTGTAAACAGACCTCACAAAGAAAAAAGCTCAAAGATTCACTGAATCATCTAAACACACAAACTCATACCAGAAACATAAAGACATAATAAAGCAAAGTACCAACCAGTGGAGTATTGTGCTTCAAACCTCCAAAGTCGTACCTCCACTACTGTATTCGTTGCCTTACTCTGGGGCAGGTAATAGAGGAAAAGTCTTTCTATGCTATTTTTGTTTCCAAAAACAGTCTTTATTCACCCCCCTGCAAAGCTTCTTGACCCCCTTTTTTTTTTTTTTGGTCTTTACAAAGTGGTTTCACTTAAATTCAATATTAAGTAGACAAGAGTGTCAGCCTGTTCATAACTGGATACCAGTATGGATTCCCAAAACTTCCGAGAACCACCGTGCTCTGTGGCTGAGCACTGCCAAGGCAGCCAAAACTGTGACAGAGAGACCCAGCATCTTCACACGCCAGCTCTGCTGGCTGATCCCAACTCCCGTCCCATAGGTGAAAGCTCTGTGGACTTCACGTGGTCTTGGGCTTTCCATTAGTGGAGAAATAAAACACCTGCCAAAATGAGACTTTGCCGAGGGAAGAGACTCAAAAAGCCTTCCCGAACTCATGAAATTCTCCTGGCATCAAGAATATTGCTAATGTTGGCTTAAGTTAATTTATATCCCGGTGGACGAGAACTGAAGAGAACATTTTACACGACGGCAATGGTGGGAAAGGGTCTTTGAATTTGCAAAGGCTTTGGTTGCTCCTTTCATAGTGATATGGAATTCTAACAAAGCTGGGATTAAAAAGAAACAATGTGAGTGATCAGGATCACTTTTCAACAAGGAGCCATTTATTTTATCTTCTTCTTCCACAAGGCTAAAGAGCAAAACATATGATCTAAACATAAAAATTAAATATCTCTTAATAGCATGATAGGAAAATTAGACTCACCTACTCCTCCCGAAGCTGGACTTTTAATAAAGTTAAAGCAGTGAACAAAATCTGAATCTACTTTTGGTTAGACATCATCCTAAACTTATTACTTCAAAGCAAAGAGACTCAGAAATCCATCCAGACAAATCACGAATGTATCACCAGGTATCTTCTTTGCACAGCTCAAAATGAAATAATAAAGAGCACCACGTTTGTAAGTCACACAACATAACAGAAAGCTCCAGGCATCTCCGACAGCTTCAACTTTGAGCTGGGCTGCATTTGGCCACATAGTTTAAGGGTATCGAGATGTTTACATCTATGTTTAAAAGGAAAATCCCAAATTGCAAGAACATCTAACATGACCAGGCAAACACGTCCAGGCCAGGGCAACAGGATCAGTAGGGCAAATACTGGCCAGCCACTATAGCCGGTGTGGGTCATAACCTGGATTCAAGGGTTCTCTCTTCTGGGTCTTCAGACTGAGGCTGAGGAATCTGGGCCCTACTCCCTTGTTCTGAGATGTAAGGAGGGCTCACTCTAAAGACCTAGTCTGGTACAATAATGCAAGTTCCCAGGAGTTTAAAAAAAAAAAGAAAAAAGAAAAGAAAACTCCACAAATAGAGCAAGGCCAACGAAGCTTAAGTCCACAAGCCTCTTAACCCTCCCAGGTGACCTAGTAAAATTATTTCCCACTTCCTAAATGTAATTGGTGCTTTTGTTATTACTCGTGAGTATCAGATGAAGGAGAGGGAAAAAGAGGGGCAAGAGGATGAGTGACAATGGAAGGTACAAATCCTACTTGAATGACTCTCACCATGAAAATCAATTCCGTTTCAGAAATGATGATGTTTATGAGACTAATGTCATATTCCCATGAAGGGTCCAGCTCTTGCAATATGCACAAAGATTCTACAAACTGCTTTGATGCTCTTTTGTTTTGATATCATTTCAAACTTTAGAAAAGTTGTGAGAACAGTACAAAGTTGGAAAATTTCCTAATAGCACATTTTAAATTATCTTCTAAGAACTTAACACTATTTTTTAATTAGCTTCAAAAGGTAAATATAAAATCAGTTCTACTCTTACCTGATAAATGGCTACAGAACCCATAATGATCAATTACTCAGGGAAGGTAGAACCACCAGGTCTGTCAGCTTTTTTGTTTTATTGGAACATGCAAGGCAGAGGGTGACATTTGTGACCCCTACTCCCGGGAGTGCACAGATAGGCAGGCTGGGGTTATGTTCAATTACAGAGGCACCAGCTGTCCCTCCACCCTTTTCTTTCCCAAATGAAAATGCAGGATGGAGAGCAAATGAAAATAAGTAATTATATTAATGGATAACCTTAAATGTGTATCAATCTTTTTTTTTCCCTAGTAAAGAAATCACTGACAAACTTAGGTCCTTTATTTGTGATAACAACCTGTCTAAAACACATTGCACTGTAAAGAAACCTTGGATTAGAACCTCTAATAGAAGTGATAATTTTGGATTTGTAAGTTATTCTTCCTTATTACCTGAGTCCAAGAGAGCCTTATAAGAATAACTGAAAGAAATCACTTTGAGTGCAATCAAGTATCCTAAAACAAATGAAAGCAATAAAGCATTTCCAAAGGCTGAAGACTAACTTCCATTTCCTTTGCACCTTATAAAAACATCTTTCTTGGGAATAGAATGGAGTAAATTTTTAGGGCAAGAAGTCAAGGGGCTCATGTTAAATAAACAGAGGATTCTGTAGAGAGTTCATCGTCTGGGTTTACCAAAGGGTTTGTGTTTCTATCACAAAGCCACTTTGCACACTAGAGGTCTGCTCAGGACATCTCTGGTTGGTAAAGCATGAAATTAGTCCTTTGACTAGTTCCCTCTTGCACCTTCTCCATGTGTCTAAAATACTTGCCAGAGGACTTCCCTGGTGGCGCAGTGGTTAAGAATCTGCCTGCCAATGCAGGGGACACGGGTTCGAGCCCTGCATGCCGAGGAGCAACTAAGCCCGTGCGCCACAACTACTGAGCCTGCGCTCTAGAGCCCGCGAGCCACAACTACCGAAGCCTGCGTGCCTAGAGCCCGTGCTCCGCAACAAGAGAAGCCACTGCAATGAGAAGCCCGCACACCGCGACAAAGAGTAACCCCTGCTCGCTGTGACTAGAGAAAGCCTGCGTGCAGCAACAAAGACCCAAAGCAAGGAGAATGGTGTCTGGGGAAGGAGCAGTGACTGCTAACGGGTACACGGTTTCTTTGGGGGAGTGATGAAAACGTTCTAAAATTGATTGTGGTGATGGTTGCACAACTCTGAATATACTAACACCCACTGAACTGTACACTTTAAATGGGTGAATTGTATGATATGTGAATTATATTTCAACAAAGTTGTTAATAATAAACCGTACAGATGGTGTCTGAAAAAAAAAAAAAAAGACCCAAAGCAGCCATAAATAAATAAATAAACACATTTATTAAATAAATAAATAAAAAATAATAGACTTGCCAGAGTTTCTCTTTGTATTTCTAACTCCTTATTTCTCTTGTTATTCAGAAATGTATCCAAATAATAGATGAGGATCCTTGGGGAAAGCTGTCCTTTCCCGCAACACTGTGTGCTACTGAAGGGCAGGGTTCTGTCTGTGTTGGTGTTTGTAAAGCCAGGACCTGGCACGGGGCCTGGTTCGTGGTACCATTTATCTGTTAATGAACCTGCAACGTATTGATTGAGGTGTGGTCATTATGACCAAAGAACAATGTATCTTTTGATTATCGTGGGACACCACATATCTCAAAGGGCACCTCCCCTCAGAGGCTATCGTGGGTTGAATGGTGGCCCCCATTGTGCATGGACTAATTGCCAGAACCTGTGACTGTTACCTTATTTTAGAAAAAGGGTCTCTGCAGATGTTATTAAGTTGAGGATCTTGAGATGACGAGATCACCCTGCATTATCCAAACAGGCCTTAATCCAAACATAAGTGTCCTTTTAAAAGAAACATAGAAGAGTATACAGACACACAGATGAGAAGGTGACAAAGAGACAAAGCAGAAAGATGTGGCCACAAGACAAGGAAGCTGGCACCCACTAGAAGCTGGTAGAGGCAAAGGAAGGATTCTCCCTCAAAGCCTCCAGAGGGAGCATGGCCCTACCAACTTCAGGCTTGATTTCAGACTTTTGGCTTCCAGAACTAAGAGAGAATAAACAGAGGTCTACTAAAAACATCTCAGAAGATCAAAAATAATTTGATGGAAACAACCCCTGAATAGCAATCTTGAAGATACATTTCAGACAAACAGTCAGCATTTGTTAGTTTGCTGCTTACTGTCTCCGAAGTTACCTGCTACACTGAAATTATCTTATTTGAGGGAACATTATTAACTGTATTTGTTAGTGAATTATACCCTAGTTCATTCCAAGAAGGATCAAGGTAGTTGACAAACCCAAACCCAACAATTGCCATATACCTGCTATAAAACTGTCATTTCATGCTCTGCCAAACAAAAGTAGAAATGTTCTTTCTCAACTACAATTTTATCGATATCATCTGAATAGATATCTGGTTTGATGACTATACTTTTTTTCCAGGTAGAAAATTGGAGAAGAGCCCTCCAGGCTAAGGGAATAGCACCAACAAATGCAAAGGTGTGAAAGTACACAGTGATGTCGAACCATGCAGGAGGGTATGGTTGGAAAGATGAGGCTCTAAATGTAAGCAAGAACAAACAGGACAAGCCAGTGGGTCTGGCAAAGAGTCGGGGACAGGACTTCAGTGAAGAGTGAGACCCTTTGGATGCCCAGCTCCAGGAATCCTGGCAGTGAGGCAGTTACCACAAGACCCCTGAGTCCTTACCCCTTACATTCACAGTTCTTCCTCAGGAAGTTATTAGAAGTGTGTTGCACCAAACAAACAATAAACCAAGAAAGTGGAAAAGAGTAATGTAAGAAAGAGAGGATCTAACATAGGAGAGGGGTGAAGATAAATCAAGGATGATGCCTGTGTGTTGAGCCTTACATGTCACCAGTCCAGAGAAAGCAGCAGGGTGACAACCGCAGGAAGAGACAAAGAAATGCCCTGACACACTACCTGGGCCAGTGGACTGTGGGAAAATACTCTTTGGAAGGACTTTATAGTTTGTTTGGATAATTGTGGATATAAACAGAGACAAAGAAAACTATACCAACAACAACCAAAAAAAAAGAAGCAACTCTAAACTCCAGGAAAAACAAAACATTATAACAATAAGAAAACATTCATGGAACACAGTTTGGCACAGCAATGAAAATACTTGTATACTTATAATAATATAAACATTAAAGACAGATTTAACTAAACATTTTGATACAACTATGGAGGACACCAAGAGGGGAAGTTTCCATGTGGGTAAGTGGGAAGCAAGAGGTATAACAGTCCTAATTCCCATCTACAGAAGTGAATAGATAATGTCAAAATCTGGAAAATCAAGAAATTACAATATAAACAACCAAAAAGAAGTATCTTCTGGGGTACAGGATTTGGGGATGGCTAGAAATGGGGGAACAGGGGCCTGCTACTGTTCAATAAAATCGTAGTACTGCTATTTGATATTTGAAACTATATACATATATGAAATGATAAAAATATCAACAATAAAGAAACCACATTTGAAAGAAAAAAAACAAGGTAGAATGGACAAGGCTGTAAAGATTTTCTCGTTTTCTTTCTTTCCTTTTATTTTAAATAACATGCTAAGGACTTTTTATCACACAGGATAAATGTGCACACACACACACAGATAAATAACAAAGATCACCCTGACTCCAAAGGTGAGGATTGGTGCCAAAGGGAGAAACTGAAGGCATGAAACTAGTTAAGTGGCTACAAGAGATACTGGAAACAGAAGATGATGGCCTGAACTAAGACAATGATAGCAGAAATAAAGAGGGGGGAAGGGAGAAATGTCCAAGAAACAAGCAAGTGCAACAAGGCAAGAGATCAGATTTCTGGACATACTGAGTTTCAGATGTTTGATGGAAAGGCTTCACCTGAGAATTTAGGCTTGATGAACTCACTTGAGGTCATCAGTGTGTAGGTAATGACAGAAGCTAGTAACATAAGACATCTAGGGACAGGATACAGAATGAGAGAAGGTGAGAGTTTGAGGCAAAACGTCCACCTAATCTTCACCAGAATCTTACAATATGGAGGCTTTGAAAAGATCAAACGGTGAGTAATTGGTGGGTCCCCACTTCTCCTTCTCGACACTGTGTTTTGTTGCCTTCTGAACGTATGTATCTTTCCTAACACTTTTGTAGCTCCACTACCATCCTGTGCCTCCTTGGGTCAAATAAAAACTTGAAAGCAACTCGCAAAAATATTAATTATTTTAGACATCAAAGACATTTGTATATATATAGTTAACTGAATTTCCAATTAAATCTCTTCCCTATGACTATTTACTCATTACCACTGAGTGGGCCCCTGGGAGCCCTGTGTGTTTCTGACTTCAGCCCCAGGCCTGGCCGTAGCGGATGGAACAATCATTTCATGTTGCTCAGCAACGCGGAACTAGGGCAAGGTGGGTGGTCAAGAGCGTCTCCCACCATGGCCACGCCTGTAACATGTAAACCTGGGAACCGCTGGGGCTGCATCAGAGTCTGGGAAGGGCCAAGCTGATGCCCACAGAGAAGCAGACATGAGAAACGATGCAGAGGGTCCCTCCATCCCCCGCCCGGAGTTCTGTGAACCAGCCCTGTAACTGTGTAATCAATGCCAAATGGACTTGGCCAGTCCACTTTACCACACCCACGAGGCCTGCCTCTTCCCTCGCACAGCCCTGGGACTAGCCTCGGCCTGCTGCCGCTGGGCTTCCTCCGACCTCCCAACGCATGGGCCTGCTGTGGGCCGTGGGCCTGCTGGGTCTCTACCTTAGACCAGCCAGCCGGCCCTCCTGGGCCTGTGTCAGGCAGGAACAGACACAAACCACCCAACATCACAGCCTCCTCCTACTGATTCACTTTTTAAAAAATACTTCACCTACTTAATCTGCTCATGACTTTGAAGCTTCACATGAGCTTCTCACAAAATACATCCTCCAGCAAGACGGCTCCGATGTAGCATCTCCTGCAGTAAATTCTTCATTCGTTCGCTAAGGCAGCACTGGGTCCTTGGTGCCAGGCATCGTGCCAGGTGCTGGGGAGGATGAAGGGGATAGGCAGCTGTGGTCCCCGACTTCCGTGATGCTTAGAGTCAAACTTTAGAAATAGTTTTTAGAGTTTAACGTAACATTTAAAAAGGTGAAGGGGCTATTACTTTATTTATCCTACAATTAATTAATCTCTCTCCACATAACCATACCTCTATAGGTTTGGAGAGATAAATACAAAAGCATTTCACCATGTCCACATACAGAGGTCTGTTAAAAGAGGGGGTTAAAAGATAATCTAACAAGTATCATAAAAACCAGTTAAACGTGACTTGAATGAATTCAACTTCCCCATAAACTGGCTTAAGTTCAACTTCATCATTAGAAACAAATCTAATATAAACTGCTACCATGAGGAGAAAGCTATCAACCATTTCCACCTCTCAGTGACTCTCACGGCATCTTGTGGCAGAGTGTCCCTTCCAGGTGGAACTGAGCTGAGATCCACCTGGCCAGGAAGGCAGTGACTGCCACCTTCTCCATATGCTTGTACCCATTGACTATCCCAAGAGGTCCTCCCGAGAGGTCTGGTGCAGAGGAAAGATCTGAGCTCTGCTTGCACTTGGGGTTTAAACACACACAGGAACTTCTAGCAAAATTAGGGAGGGACAGAGGGCTGTGGACTTAGAGGCCAAATGGCAAGGAAAGACTGCAGGGCTGGGTGAGAGTTTGCAGCAGAAGGGAAGCGGGTTGTGTGCTCAGTCTGGTGGCTGTGACCTGCCATTCTAGCAAACTGTGTTCACAAAAGACCCAAGCAACCCTGCGGTGGGACCTGTTCCCACCAACGGGCGGCGCCATGGAGCAGGAGAGATGCTCCCTGCATCACTGCACCTGGGCGGAGGTGGCACGGGCGGGTTAAGAGCGTCAGTGGCAGCAAACAAGAACGAGGAGGATGCTCTATGGGGAAGACCAGTAACAGCCGCCTGGGCTGATACACAGCACATGTGAGATGACCCCGCCTCCCCTGGAACACCCGGAGCAGGTGGGGGAAGGACATTTTAATGGGGGGAGGCATGTAGGTGAGGACCAACGGATCAGCAAAATCCAGGTTTTTGTTTCACACGCTATCATGTGGTTTCACCCACAGGCCCAGGAGGCCAGGAGCCTCGTCCCTCCCTCCCTCCCTCCCTCATACTCCCCTTTGCCCCCTGTTGAGCTGCCTCGGGGAGTGGGGGGAAGAGAGGACAAGCTCCCACCCACAGGGCACCTCCACTCTACTGGGGGGGGGACACAGAGAAGAGGTATGAAAAACATCAATTTGGATCACTGAGCTTTGGGGGAGGGGGCTTTAATAAGCCTTTACAAAAGATCTAAGATTCCAAGAGAAATGCAACACTAAGGGAGAACTAATAATCCTTTCCCATTGACTGCAACACAACCTGCATTTTCTATTCAGCAAAAGATCAAAACATTTTCCAGTTTTTTTTTCTTACTAATAATCATTTCTAAGGCTTGTAAGTCACCACACATTGAATCAAACAGCTATTCCACGTCTCTGCACTACAAAGCACGCCTCTCCCCAGCCTGTGGCCGCTGCTCACTCTACCTCGTGATTTCTGTCACTTGCCACAGTGGCTTCTCCATGTTTGTGAATGTGGTTAATAGAAGCGCTAATTAGTTCCATTTACTTTGCAGGGACTTGATCAGCCCCCAGAATGAGGCTGCACCCTCTTGATGTTAGAGAGACCTGGCGTAGTCAGGGAGGTTCTGGTTCCACTTCTGTCCTGTATTCTCTGGAAAAATCTTAACCTCAATTTCCTCCTTTGGACAATCTGAAGGGGTCGGTCCTGCTACTGGCTAAAACCACTTCCAGACTTTTGGTTCTAAGAAGTGGCCAGACTTAAAGATAGTACCCCAAAGGACACATTCAGTATGTTTTTATTTCAACATGTTGTGCAAAACTTTCTTTTTTAGAATCTTGACATGCTCTAATAATAGATTTCCTGGTTAAGTAAGATGATGTTACAATAAGACAGACATAAGGAGAAAAGGAGAGGGGGGTAGGGAGAGAGAGATAAGAAGATTTTTTAAAATATCACTGATATACTTATATACATATATATGTACATATATACTTCTTTTTAACTGATTGAACACAAATAGTTTTAGTGCTAGAAATGCCATTTATAAGGACAGTCATTAGGCTGTGCTTTTAAAAGCAGAGAAAGGGGGTAAAGTCCAAGCAGGTATTCTATTCTCATAAGGATATAAGGTAATAATTTTTTATTTGTAATTGTGACAAATGGATTGTTCTACATAAAATTACTTTCCAGAAAATTAAAACTTATTCCTTTAAAGGAAAGGGGGAGGGAGGGGGGTGGGGAGGGAGGAGGCCAGCCATAATGAAGTGACGCCTCTATGTGAGCCTGACTCTTACAGGACTTTCTGTAATAACATTAAATTATGTATTAAATGATGTATAATTCAGGTCTCTACCAATTATACGCTGATTTTAAAAGTAATTCCGCCTTCTGTCCCTTAGCTAACTGGCACTTGTTACAGCTCACCGTGTGCCTGTTTCTAGCATTCCCTTTGCTCCTAATTGAAAATTTTTTCAACTTCTTCTCTGACGTGCCCTAGAAAGCCAAACGGCCAAGCACCTTAGAACTGTATATAAAAGAGAAGCAGATTTGATGAAGACAGGCGCGGTGAGGAAAGTGTCTGACTTCAGTGGCCATGTCTGGGGATGCAGCACCACTTCTGTATCTCCAGGTAACCTCCTGGTTCCTAGAATTATGGTTCTGATGGATAAGACTTTTGTTCTGGGTAAGGAAGGTGTTCTTGACTCAGGATTCTTAACTGCTTTTAATTCATTTTCAGTAGCCATGAGCAGTAAAAGAAACAGGATATTAGTAAGGAATTTCATTAATCTGGACATCAGGTTCCTCAGTTGTATGTAAAGGATCCCTGGCTAATCCAGGAAGCAGGGGTCCCAGGCAGAGAATAGAGGAGAAGTGAAGGGAACTCCTAAAAGAAGAGCAATAGGAGTCTCTGGAAGACAGCAATACACAGAGCAGCCAGCTTGGAATGAACAAAGCAAGAGAGGACTCCAGGAAGGATGAACCCCAGAACAAAGAACACAGAAAGACAAAGGGGAAAAACAGAATAGAAAGATTACCCGTGGGGTCTGATCATGTGGAGAACTGGACTGGCAGGCACTTTAAAGACCTGCTGGGGGGTGGGGGACAGATAGACCAGACTGCAGGAGACATCAAGCAAATGCAAACAAAATGGGGGTTGGGGGGAGGCGGGGAATTAACGCAAAGGAAAACAAAAATGATACAGAAAAAAAAGAAATGTACTCAGAGTACACTACTTGGCTCAGCAGTAAACACTGTCATAATAATATAAAATATCATCATAATAATGAAACACAATATGGATTTATATCAAAATGGTTCAAATTTAAATATATTGAGTTTTATCATAATACTCAAGAAATAGCCATGTAAGCATGGTATTTAGAAATATGGAGGTAAAAATCAGAAAAAACAGCTAGAAGGGTTTAGAGTGATCACTTCTGAGGAGTGAGAACAGAGGATGGAGGGGGTATAGCAGGGAACTATTGCTTTTCTTTCAAAGTCTATAATGCGATGCCAAGACAATTACACAGGGGAAAGAATTAAAAAGGGAAAGAATTAAAAATGAAAGAAAAGAAAATACACGTTCACACATGTAACACAGATGGTGTTGGGACAATTGGATATCACATGCAAAAGAATGAAGTTGGATGTATTCCTCAAACCACATCCGAAATTACCTCAAAATGGATCACAGACCCAAATGTTAGAGCTAAAACTATGAAACTCTTAGAAGAAAACATAGGTGTAAACCTCCATGACTTTGGTTAGGCAAAGATTTCTTAGACATGATACCAAAAACACAAGTGACAAAAGAAAAAATAAGGTAGTCTTTACCAAAATTAAAACTTGTGCTTCAAACTACACCATCAAGAAAGCAAAGAGACAATTCACAAAATGGGAGATAATATTTGCAAATCATATATCTGATCGGAATATATAAAGAATTCTTACAACAATAACAAAAAGACACATGACCAAACTTAAAAATGCATAAGATTTCAATAGACATTTCTCCAAAGAAGATAAACAAATGGACAATAAGCACATGAAAAGACATTCAACATCATTAGCCAACAAGAAAATGCATTTTGAGTTTATTTTTGTGTATGGTGTTAGGGAGTGTTCTAATTTCATACTTTTACATGTACCTGTCCAGTTTTCCCAGCACCACTTACTGAAGAGGCTGTCTTTTCTCCACTGTATATTCTTGTCTCCTTTATCAAAGATAAGGTGACCATATGTGCGTGGGTTTGTCTCTGGGCTTTCTATCCTGTTCCATTGATCTACATTTCTGTTTTTGTGCCAGTACCATACTGTCTTGATTACTGTAGCTTTGTAGTATAGTCTGAAGTCAGGGAGCCTGATTCCTCCAGCTCCGTTTTTCTTTCTTAAGATTGCTTTGGCTATTCGGGGTCTTTTGTGTTTCCATACAAATTGTGAAATTTTTTGTTCTAGTTCTGTGAAAAATGCCAGTGGTAGTTTGATAAGAATTGCATTAAATCTGTACATTGCTTTGGGGAAAACTGGACAGGTACATGTAAAAGTATGAAATTAGAACACTCCCTAACACCATAAACAAAAATAAACTCAAAATGGATTAAAGACCTAAATGTAAGACCAGACACTATCAAACTCTTAGAGGAAAACATAGGCAGAACACTCTATGACATAAATCACAGCAAGATCCTTTTTGACCCAGCTCCTAGAGAAATGGAATAAAAACAAAAATAAACAAATGGGACCTAATGAAACTTAAAAGCTTTTGCACAGCAAAGGAAACCATAAACAAGAAGAAAAGACAACCCTCAGAATGGGAGAAAATATTTGCAAATGAAGCAACTGACAAAGGATTAATCTCCAAAATTTACAAGCAGCTCATGCAGCTCAATATCAAGAAAACAAACAACCCAATCCAAAAATGGGCAGAAGACCTAGATAGACATTTCTCCAAAGAAGATATACAGATTGCCAACAAACACATGAAAGAATGCTCAACGTCATTAATCATTAGAGAAATGCAAATCAAAACTACAATGAGATATCATCTCACACTGGTCAGAATGGCCATCATCAAAAAATCTAGAAACAATAAATGCTGGAGAGGGTGCAGAGAAAAGGGAACACTCTTGCACTGTTGGTGGGAATGTAAATTGATACAGCTACTATGGAGAACAGTATGGAGGTTCCTTAAAAACTAAAAATAGAACTACCATATGACCCAGCAATCCCACTACTGGGCATATACCCTGAGAAAACCATAATTCAAAAAGACTCATGTACCAAAATGTTCACTGCAGCTCTATTTACAATAGCCAGGACATGGAAGCAACCTAAGTGTCCATCAACAGATGAATGGATAAAGAAGATGTGGCACATATATACAATGGAATATAACTCAGCCATAAAAAGAAACGAAATTGAGTTATTTGTAGTGAGGTGGATGGACCTAGAATCTGTCATACAGAGTGAAGTAAGTCAGAAAGAGAAAAACAAATACCATATGCTAACACATATATATGGAATCTAAGAAAAAAAAAGGTCATGAAGAACCTAGGGGCAAGACGGGAATAAAGACACAGACCTACTAGAGAATGGACTTGAGGATATGGGGAGGGGGAAGGGTAAGCTGTGAGAAAGTGAGAGAGTGGCATGGACATATATACACTACCAAACATAAAATAGATAGCTAGTGGGAAGCAGCTGCATAGCACGGGGAGATCAGCTCGGTGCTTTGTGACCACCTAGAGGGGTCGGATAGGGAGGGTGGGAGGGAGGGAGACGCAAGAGGGAAGAGATATGTGAACATATGTATATGTATAACTGATTCACTTTGTTATAAAGCAGAAACTAACACACCATTGTAAAGTAATTATACTCCAATAAAGATGTTAAAAAAAAAAATAAAGTATCATGCAGAATAGTAAAAAAAAAAAAAAAAAAAAGAAAAAGAAAATGCAAATTAAAATCACAATGAGATGCCACTTCACACCACTAGGATGGCTACAGTCAAGAAGACAGACAACAGTAAGTGTTAATGAGGATGTGGGGTAAGTTGGAACCCTTCTACATTGCTGGTGAGATTGTAAAATGATAGAGCCACTCCGGAAAACAGTTCCTCAAAAAGTTAAACATAACAGTTACCATATGATTTCGTAATTCCACTCCTAGGTGTATACTCAAGAGAAATGAAAACATAAAAGTGTACACAAAAACTTCCATATAAATGTTTATAATAGCATTATTCATAATACCCAAAAAGTGGAAACAACCCAGATATTCATTAACTGATAAACAAAAGATAGTATATTCATACAATGGAGTGTTCATCATAAAAAGGAATGAAGTACTGATATATGCTACAACATGGATGAACCTTGAAAACAATTTGCAAAGTGAAAAAAGCCAGTCACAAAAGACCACATATTGTATGAATAGTTCTACTTACTTGAAATGTCCAAAACAGGCAAATTTATAAAGATAGAAAGTAGACTGACGGTTGCCTAGGGCTAGGACTGGGGGATGGGGTCGGGTGGTACTGGCAGTGACTGCTAATGGGTGTGGCGTTTCTTTTTAGTGGGATGACAATGCTCTAAAGTTACCGTGTGGTAAGGCTGCACAGCTCTGTGAATACACTAAAACCCACTGGATTTAAATACCCTTCCCATGAGGGAGTTTTATGGTATGTGAGTTATATCTCAATAAAGCTGTTTTTAAATGTCTATAGGACAGTGGTTATTACACAGATGTAAACATTTGTCAAAACTCATCCAACTGTACACATCAATGGGTACATTTTATTGCACATAAATTATATATCAAAAAAGTGGACTTAAAAAAAAGTGTCTAATGCAATGGCTTTAGTACAGTGAATTTATACAAATGTTACTTTCAGAACCCAGAGCAGGAAAAAATATCAAACTCATTACTACCTTTCTATGGCCAGCATTAACCATCCTCTGCTCTGCCTTCCTTAGAAAGGTCTGTAGTGCTGCTCGGAGAGCGGCCATCTGTCAGAGTGACAAGATTCAATTCCCAGCAGGAAAGCAACAATGTCGGTTTAATCAACATTTTCCTGAAGTTAGCTAGTGTGCCTTCCTAGCAGAACTATTTGTTTTTCTAAACAGAACTCTTTAAATATTAAAGTACTATTTATTCTCAGTTAAAAAAAAATAAAATTTTCATTCTGGAAGGATCTTGGAGAGCAAATCCCTTATTTGACAGACCTGGCAATGGGCTGAGGCCTAGAGAAGTTAAAAGATTTGCTCAGGATCACACGGATGTGAACTGACACAGCTGCACCCAGCCTCCCTGTGGATGGGCCCCAGCACGGGTCACTTCCCAGCACCGCAGGGACAGCGGTCCCAGGTCAGCGGGCACGCAGGGCTTGCTGAGTGCCAGGCGCCGAGCTAGCACAGGGAATGAATGCTCTCCTCACTCCTCAGATTGACCCTGTGAAGCAGGGACCCTCTGCCACCCCCCAGTTTACTGATGAGAAATTAGGCACCAAGTGGTTAGTCCAAAACCTACAGTCACAGAGCTGTAAGAACAGAGCCGGGAGTCCCACACCGGCCGTATGTCTCCAGAACCTGAACTTCTAACCAATAAGATATGCCCACTTCCCTAAAGTACAAATTTTACATGTTCATTTCTTTTCATAAATGTTAGCATTTTTCATTTCCTATATGTGGGAAGATACTCACTGACATCATTTCTGTCAGAACACTGCTTATCTCTACCTCACACAGAGTTCTGGCCTATGTCTATCTTTTGCCTCAAATCTAGTCCCTCCTTCCCTCTCTTCTCTCTGGTTTGCCCATTGTCAAGCCAGACTCAGGGGCATGGCAGTACCCCTGATCTTCCACAGTGCAACAAAACCCAGCGTGGCATCGACCACATGACGGTGGATATGACAGAAGCACAGTCTTTTTGTGTGTGGTATACACAGAAACAAAAAACCAGTAAGAGCTGATGGCATGTAGTGGAGAGAAAAGACTGGTTTGAACAATTTCGTACGTTCTTACAAATGCTTTCTCAAACGTGATGGCTTTTGATTTTAAGTGATCAGAATGGACACGCACAGTTCCTCCAGTGGTCGCTCTGAGTTACTGTGTTACTAACCACTTTAGTCTATCAGGTTTTAAGTTGCAGGCTAACCTAAAAGATAATCTTGACCTCAAAATAAATCTATTAAATATTGTATAGATTGAAGAGAAAGAATAGGAGACCTCTCTGAGAAGCAATACCATATTTGGTCTTAGGAATCCACTGGGATGTAAAACATAGACAAAATTATGGGCCACTTTAGAACAAAGCTGTAACTGCCCAGACATTTTTCACTCTGTTAAAGGGGAAGACGATTAAAAGCCAATGGAGAAAAAAAAAAAAAAAGCCAACGGAGACAACCTGAGCCACTCTGGGGTTTTCTTGGCTAATGCCAGCAAATTCCTTCTTAAGCACACAGCAGCCGACTTACTACTTGATGTTTGTTTCACGGCTGTCTTTCGTGGGATGAGCTTGGGAGTTTCTCCTTTTTAGACCCATCTTGATGGAGAAGGGCCATTAAGCAAAAATCTGACTTATTATAAAACATCCCAGTACTGACACATGCAAACAAACACACATCCTAGAAGCATAATGTTCATTCCTGAGCGCTGCCAACACCGGGAAGTTTTCTTCGGAAACAGTCCCCCAAGTCAATTTGCAAGCCTCACAGCCATACCTCAGTTTTGCTCAATAACCACCTTATCTACTATAGTCAAGAGCCTGTCATTTTCTCTGAATTGAAAGTCTAAATCTCCCTTCAAAGATTAAAGACTTGCCAGGATCTACATTGTGTCTGTGTGTGTGTGTGTGTGTATGTGCATGTGCACGCATGTGCGTGTGTACTAACCATGGAAGAGAAGGCACTAGGCCAGGTACCACGGTGTGGATAAAAATAACCTCAAGAAGCAAGAGAGAGACTGCAGGTAACTACACAGCAAAATCAGGTGTAAAGACATTACTGCTCTTAAAATAGTATCGGCTTTAAAGAACGAACTAATTGATATTCTGATACCAACCATACAAATAGACCTAAAATGACAGTAACATATGCCAACATCTTACATTTTCAACCAAACAACAACAAAGTTATCAAACTAAAAAAAAAAAAAAAATAGCATACAAGTATAGTATTCAGGCAAGTGAAGTGATGAGCTAGGCTTATGTCATGAATTTCATTCAGAAGACATCATTTCCTCCCAAATAGTTGAGAAATATCAGTTTCCTAAGCCCTTAATTTATGCACATTATAATTGTAAGTGTTTTGACTGGATTTCATTTGGAGTAAGGAGCCAAGACTATTTTAAATACACCAAAACAAAGGAAAACCGGTAATTACATTATTGGACTTGATCCTTGTTTCAGTCAGTCCTTTCTGAGCCTCTGAAAACAACTGTATCATTTCAAATGCACACCTGTTTCACCAGAGAACAATTCCTTAAAAAACGCTTCAACTTAGAAGTAAATATGAATTCAATTTGATAACAACACACATCGACCTTTGACCTTTTTTTTTTCCTCCAAAAGTGTAGTATTTTAAAAAATACATCAAGAGGGGCCAAATTCAAACAGTCCACATTCCCAATCAAAGAGCCAGGTCTTGGGGCCAGAGGGACCTGTGTTCCGATGCTGATCTAGCTGTCAGCCCTACTCATCATCTGTCTGCACCATCGTGGAGGGACACTTCTCCCCAACCTAAAAAGTACTGAACTGCAAAGAAATACACAAAGCTCTGGGCTAATACACAAAGCTCTGGGCTAATACTCTATTTCTATTATCTTTTTTTACATAAAAATTACTTTCAGAATATGCTATTTGTTTCTAGGCTCAAAGTCGCTGCGAAGAATTTCTCTCAACTTGATGCAAGTTAACTTGACAGTGAAGAAATACATTTTTACCACATTAAGGCTCCCATGTGGCCCATTAAATGTCCAGGATTATTGTACAGTTATTAAATGTTTAATGCATTATCCAGAGGGTGATCTTTCCGTGCTATGTGAACTTTAACTTTGGTAGGCCCCAACCAGAATGCTCAAACATGAAAGCTAACTGTTTGCAGATTTTTGTGCTTGGTGCCCTAACATCAGTTAAAATGTGGAATACAAGAGGAAAGAACTTAGCCAACAGCTTAACAGAACAGAGAAAGAAGTTGGGGCAAGAGTCAGGCAAACAGGAAACATCCTCTTATTTGTCCTGATGCCAAAATGAACTTAGACAATTTTCCTGGGGCCACACTGAACGTCTGGGAAAGTACACCAAGTATAATACACCTCAAAGAATACACGCTGAAAAGCGGGGGCCAGGAGGCAGAACCCCTTGTTCTCCTCTCACCTCCCACCCCCGGGAGGAGTTTTCTAACCAAACCCACAGGCACCCTTTTTTGAGCTTTTCTCTGAGTGAGTAGTTTGCAAAAGCTCCAAAGGACTGTCCTCATTGTGGTTAGGGTCACTGCTTTGGAAACTGTACAAAAAAATACCACCCAGAAATCATAAGACTTGATAGGAATTATTTTTAAAGATTTCCTTTTGGCACAGGTTTATCTAAAGAAGGCAACTCCCCTTGAAAATTATATACAACTTGGTGCTGTCTTTAAGTCACTGAGCTAGAAATACGGGGGTCTAACGTGTAAGAGTCCAGAAACGGGTGGGGGCCATGCTCTCTCCACTGTCCCAGCTAGAAGCCACATGCATCCCAGGGAGATGTACATCGGAACGCCAGGCAGATGCTGTGCTGGACGAGGACTTTTCACTCTGCTCAGGGCAGTGACCAGTGAGAAGCACAGCCAGGACTCCCCCGCCCCTCTTGCCCTTGGGCCCAGCCAGACAAAGCCCTGAGTAGGCCAGAGGCAGCTCTGATGCAAAAAGCAGCCCCCAGGCCCTCCTCAAGTCCTCTCCCTCCAAGTCCAAGGATGCCCTCAGCCCCTGGGGCAGCTTCTGGCCTCAAGTCCCTCCAGTGCCCTTGAGGCTTCTTCCAACCAGAAGGCCTAAGGATTCTGTACTTCCTTTACTCCCTGTGAAAGGTCCCACCTAACACTCGCTGACCTCGGTGATGTTTATACTTAAGATGGGTAAGGTGGGAGGTGATATCTGCCACCTTTTCTACCTGGGAAAAGAGCATGGTTCCACCTCATCCCAATCTTGTCCTGCTTCCATTTGACTGATTTATTTGCTTTAATTATTCCGTGCTTGCTCAGCCTTAGAGCTTGGGTTCTGAGGTCAGATAGTCCAGGTTCGAATCCAAATCCAACTAGCTCTGTGAACCTGGGCAAAGTTCCTAACCTTCCGTGTCTCAGTTTCCTCATCAGTAAAATGGGGGTAATAATCATACTTAACTCATGGGATTAGTGTGTATTTCCTGACACGGTCCACATGAAGCCCTTAGTACCATGCCCTGCACACAGGAAGCTCTGCACAAAGCTGAGCTATGGCTACTCCTCTGGAAAGTCTCTGTATCCCTCCCTCCAAGTGCTTCCCTCCATCGCCAGGCCCTCTTCTTGGACTGGAAAAGCATAGGAATCTACGGAAAGGTCACCTGATACAGAAAGGTCCTGACTAGTGAGCACAGAAAGCAGAGTTTCTATTTCATCGTAGTCTCATTAATAACCTTTAAGTGACATAATACTAGGGTGACAGTATATTATTTATTGATCAAGATACTTTTGAAACTAAAATGGGGTGCTATTAATAAGTAGTGCAAAATAACTATGACTGTCTTACTTCACACCCACTCGTAAACCCTTCCTCACCATCAAGGAAAATCCCGTTAATGCAGACTGAGCCAAAGTCCAAACCCAGCTGCTGCCTGTTTCTGTAAATAAAGTTTTACTAGAACACAGCCGTGCTCCTTTGTTTACACATTGCCTTTGTCTGCTTTCGTCAACGATGGCAGAGTTAAGTTCATGCAACAGAGACTGTACGGTCCACAAAGCCCAAGATATTTAGCATCTGGCTCTTTACTGAAAAAAATCTGCCAGCCCCTGTTCTCAGCTCACGGAACTCAGAGACACTGCCTCCCAAGCCTACGGTCACATTTGTGTGCTATTCTCTGACAAGAATATGATAGCAAATTATTTCTCCTAAGCATGGGTTTCTACTATGTGGCAATTCTAGATTTCAAATGAAACTAAAATTTATCAAAATACAGCTTCCTGATGGGCACCAAATTTTCAGAGGATTCTGTCAAACTAGAAAGGATAAAAAGAAGTAGGAATATCTGGGTGTCAGGTCTGAGAACATCATTCTATATGGGATGCTCAAAAGCATCAACTACTTCATATGGAAGAAGAAGAAAAGATTTGGGGTGGGAAGGATAGGACCTGGTCTTGGCACACAGGCAAGGTGGGAGCCAGAGTGCTGTGGGGACTCAGTGCTCTGCTCCTGAGCGGCGTCCTACCTGGGGTCCTCACCTTCTCTGAGCCTCATCTGTGAAGCTGGGGCAGTAACAATACCTTCCTCACAGAAAGACGGTGACCATCAAGTGGAATGGAAAGTGCCATTGCTGTTGTTGCTTTTATTAAATTAATCGTTTGTATTACTGTTATTATTGTTGAAAAGCTGGTAGACATATTCTGTTGACCAAATTATAACAATAATTGTTATACTGAGTTTCAAGCAGGCAGATTTCAGCTCAACACAAGGAGAGTCTTATCACCTTACTGCCTGCGGACAGTCAGATGAACAGACCATTCACAGATGTTCAAAACCCCTGACACTGCCCCAGGAGGCGGCACAAACCAGGGCGGATGCAGTGGGGACTGCAGAAGGGTGATGATTTGTACTGAATGACTTCAATGTTTTTTTTTCCTCTGTGATTATGTTTAAGAAAGTTTTATGTGTCCCTGAAAAACGAGTGCATATCATCTTCTTGATAGGGAAGTATGACACACCAAAGGTTAAGTAGATGTCGGCGGATTATGAGGACAGTGTATTGCAAACTTGAAGTTTTAAAGGACTCAAAACCGGATAAGAAAACAAGCTGGCTCCATTTGCCAGAAAGGTGAATGGAGGGGCAAGACCAGAGCACCAATGAACGCACAAAGCCGATGGATTAACCCAGGAAGTGGCCGGTCCCCAACAACAGACCCAGTGGTTTTGGCCGGCAGGATCCTCCTGCAAAGGCACACTGTGCCCAATTCATCTGCCAGGTGCCTGAGGCTAAGCCCAGGCTCCCTCTCACTGCAGCCGCCTTATCTTTAGTGGACAAGCCCTGACCCACTGATCACGGCATCTGAGAGGACAGCCGATTGCATAATGGGCCTGCAGCCCCGGCTGCCCATTACCCAGGATGCAAGTATGGCCACAGAGCACAGACTCAAGCACTCCTTAACGCCCTCGGGGGTTAAGGGTCATTCGTTCATAACCTGAATACAAATCAAGAGTTTAAAAAGTATAGAGGAGCAGAAGGAGGAGAAAGCACGCGTGTGCTACAGAAAATCACAGGTGAAGCACTGAGAACAAGGCCACTGAGTCCGGGGGTGGATCAATGGATAAAGGCACGCATACTACTAGAACACACACAGTCCATGTTTGCCTCATGAATTATTAGCATGAAATGCCTCTTCATAAGGTGATCGAATCTTCGGTGCCATCCATCTCAAGTCCTCTCAGGTCGGAGAGGAATGGAATGCGTAACAAACGCTCCTCCTTCACGTGGTACTTTACAGTTTATAAAGCACAACCACATGCAGAAAATAGTATGGTGGGTAGTTCTACACTCATTCTTGCAGATGAGGAAACGGGCTCAAAAAGGCAACTGACTTGGTCAATATCGCACAGCTAAAGAAGACTTCAGCCTGCCAATCCAAAGCCCTTTTGTCAATTAGACAGATTTTCAGAGCGAGGGTCCGCAGACTGGGTGGGAGGAGAATGAAGTGGGGACAGAGGGAAGGAGGATGGCGAGGCCCTTTCTCACATGTTATCTCCTCACGCCGTCCTCACGCCAACCCTGCTGGGTGTGGATGAGTTTCCTCAACGTGGCAAGTGAACCCAGAGGGCTCAAGTTCAAGATCACACCAGGACCAGCTGACAGCACTAACTCCAGGTCGTTTCCCCACCTCAAGGCTGCCTGGAGAGCAGGTGTGGAGGCATCAGGGCAGGAGAGACACTGGGGGCGGCACTGGCAGTGGCACGTCTGCACGAGGATGAGGTGCTCGCCAGCTTCAGGGGGTGCGGTGCCGGAGCCCAGGCCGGAACAGCAGTAGGGGGACACAGTGAGAGCTGGCCAGGGGGCCAAGGAGTCCCGAGGAAGAAGGAAAGGGGGTGAGGGTGCGGGCAGGAGGAGAGTGGAGGGCTGAGCGGGCCGGGAGGACCTGGCACCGGGTCTCCTCCATGACCTCAGGCGCGTGTTCCCCCACCTCAGCAGGTGGGCTAGAGAGCCAGCCTGAAAGAAGACGGTGCTTTGCAGGTCAGTCTTTGATTGGGTGGAAAGAGGAAGACACTCAACCCTAAGGAAGCAAAAGCAACTTACTAGCTGCTGAAGCTGTAGCTGCCTCCTCTCCACCTCTATGCCCCGCCCATCCGCTCACTGCCACCTGGAGTGCTGTCCTGACCCCTCAGAGACCTGTGGCCTTGTTCTTTGCAGATATTTCCAGAAAATGGGCAGGAGGAAAAGACCAGGGTTTGAACGTCTGTTGGAGTTTTTTTGTTTTTTTTTTTAATTCATTTATTTTATTTATTTATTTTTAGCTGTGTTGGGTCTTCGTTGCCGCGTGTGGGCTTCTCGTTGCGGTGGCTTCTCTTATCGCGGAGCACGGGCTCTAGGCGCGCGGGCTTCAGTAGTTGTGGCTCGCAGGCTCTAGAGCGCAGGCTTGGTAGCTGTGGCTCACGGGCTCTAGAGCGCAGGCTCAGTAGTTGTGGCTCACGGACTTCAGTAGTTGTGGCTCGCAGGCTCCAGAGCGCAGGCTCAGTAGTTGTGGCGCCCAGGCTTAGTTGCTCCACAGCTTGTGGGATTTTCCCGGACCAGGGATAGAACCCGTGTCCCCTATATTGGCAGGCGGATTCTCAACCACTGTGCCACCAGGGAAGCCCCTGTTGGAGCTTTTTGAAGCCCGGTTCCACGTCTGCCTTCCCAGGCAGACAACAAGGGCAGTGAGGACAGCAGGGTGGGGCACAATGAACCTGGCAGCTCCTATGGCCACACTGACATCCGTCATGGTGACAAACGGCCACCTTGGCACAGTCCTCGGCCAGGGGCTCTCTCCTGACTTTCCTGGAGTGAGAGATGCCTGAAAGTGCTGTAGGCAGAGGAATGATCTGGGCTTTGACCTCTGCAGACCTGGGTACAAATTCCGACTCTACCAAGTGCTAGCTGAGTCTCAGTTGCCTTATCTGAAAAATGCGGGGATGATTCTTATCTCAAAAGGTTGCAGTAAAGATTCACTGAGATTGCATCTGCTAGAATCTGGTACTTTCCGTCTACCACATGGCAGCTATTGAATAAACATTAGCTCTCTTTATTTCCTCCCTCTCCAGCCAATACTGAGGAGGTGGGCTGGCCTGGCAGGACGAGGGGCACACAGGTAACACCTCTCTCCTCCCCCTGCCTCTCCACCCTGTCACTCCTTTTCTCTTTCCTTCTCAGGTCCCAATTCAGAGGTTGATCAACGCAACACACAAGGGAAAAGACCGTGTGGCAAGGCCTCACAGGCTTACAGGGGCACATCAGTAACAACGACATCTGTTATCAGGCACACAGAGTGGAATCAGAGCTTATATGACAACTGGGTTCTAAAATTCACCAAGAAGTGACTGTATGAAAAATTACTCCTGAAAACATCTTAAACGCAAAAATAAATAAAACACAGTGTGGGACTGTCTGTGTATAAATCAGTCCAATGTGGCCAATTTTTCCTTTCTCCCCTCCAGTGTTGGAACAAATCTCTGTTTCTCTGGTTAAGTACCAGACGATTACATTTAGGGATGACACTGTAAGAAAAGTCCGCCCCGTGTATCTGTTTGGTGGCACTACGCTCGGCGTGGCGAGGTGCGATGCCACGAAGGTGGGCCATGCAGCTTCTCCTACTGTGTCCAGGGATGTTTAAATATGGTTTCTCACCTTGTCTCCCTAACCAGAGCTGTTTCTGCACCCCCCTCCCCACATTACATCATAAAGAAATACTTTTTAATTTATAAAAATAGTAGACGGGTATTCTAGAAACTCTGTAAAGTACAGGAAAAAAATAATTAAAAAAAAAAGACTTTCACAAAAAAAGACAGTCTCATTTTGGAATATTTCCTCGCCAGTCTTTTTTCTCTTTAAAGTTTTTATACAGTTAAGGTGATATGGTACATAATTTTTATACTATTTTCCTTACTTCTTAATTTTGCCTGTTTGACTTAGTACGCTCAAAAACAACCAGTGACTTTGTCAATACCCTTATTATTAATAACTCTGTACATGTAGTTTTAATAACTGCATAATATTCAACTACGTAGCTATTTCAAAATTTATTCATCAGCCCCATGGTGGACCAGCTGTCTCCAATTTTTCACTACTGCAAGTAATGCTGCAATGAACATCTTTCTGGATAAGCCTTTGTCCACACAGTGCGTAAGTAAGTTCTCAACCACTTTTTTTAACCACTAGAAAATCTGGTCTGCACTGAGATGACATCCCACCAAGCTCGGGAAATGAGGCACTTTTCCCCCCTGCCAAAGCACCTACCAGCCTCTGTGCTCAGATTCCTGACATCCAACAGCAGGGCACCTCTGACCACGGTGGCCAGACTGTTCCAAGATGGAAGCGCTGCTCAGTTAGCAACTAGGGACTTAGTGGTCTCCGTCATGTCATTTCTCATATGGGGCTTTGCTTTCTTCAGCTGTAAAACTAGGAGCTAGAATGAGATTATCTCAATGTTCCCTGCTGCCTTTATAACTGAACAACTGGTTCTAGAAAAAAGAAGCTTTACAGAGCCAGCAGTGACTTTCCTCAACAATTTTAGCCAGATTTCTCTAACGCTGAATTACCGCTTGAGGGCAGCCACCACAGCAGCTCATGAGAGGCCCTGCGCCCCAAGCTCTTGGTCAGGGAAGGTAGGGAAGAATCTCAGGGAAGGCGAAGTGAGTGAGACCCTGGCTTGTCATGTAAGGGAGAAATGGAGCCACTGGGCCTCAGATGGCGGCACTGCTCTCGGTATTGGCCACCTGGAAGAGACCATGCGTCCAACCATGTCTGCTGGCCAGTCTCATGATGGCAGGCTGCGCAGTCTCACAGACACTCTGACTTAGAGGAGCCTCAGTGGAGAGCACTCACTTGGAGCCTTCTTTGGCTTTACCTGGAATTTTCTTCCTTTGACTATCTGCTTCCCAGGCCAAAGCAGACAGAACTCCTAGGTAAGGAGTGAGAAGTGGGACTGGGGGAGAGTTGGAGGCAGGCCGACTGACAACAGCAAGAGGGAAGGCTGCAAGTTAGCGAAAGCAGGCAGCAGAGCTTTAGCAGAGCACTTTTGGGTCATGCACTGTTGCAGGAAGCCGCGCGTGGCCCCGGGAGCAACAGTGGATATAGCTACTGATGCTCAAAAGAATGACCCTGATTAATTCACAGTAAAGATCAACAGACCTCATTTAAGAAGCTCAGAAAATCTAAATCTGCAAGACATTTTAGGATAATTTCCACCATGTCTCAAAGAAAAAAGGGATAAGCTTTGGCTATCTGGAAAAGTTGCCCACGCTGAGCACCGCATGCGCTGACGGTGTCAGGAGCCGGGACAAGCTGATCCGGGACAACATATCATGCTAAAGGGATGCCAGCGACAAGGGAGGGGTTTTCAGGGCGGGGCTGTCAGAGGCTCTGCCCACATTGGCATGGTGCCCAGCACTGTGGGAAGCTCGCTAAGCAGGCCTGATGCCCCAGAGCGGGGTCTGTGCACAGACACTCCCCCAGCTCCAGTCAGGGGAGTGCTGGACCACAAGACCTGCCACACAGCCTCTTAGGAAACGCCGGCTCTCCTCTCTGCCTTCCTTTTCCCCAGATGCAAACCAGAAACAGGCGATCTGCTAAAAAAAACTATTAGGCCAGCTCATGACATGGCTGCCTCTAGGGTGGGGAAAGCCACTGAGGATGGGAATTGAAAGGAACTTAAACACACACACACACACACACACACATACACACACACACATTTTACAAAGGCTGGAAGCAAATACGCCAAAATGTTAAGTGCTATAAATTCTGGGTGGCTGGTATATTATTCTAGGATTTTTGTGTCTGTGTTCTCCAAATAACTCAAAACATAAAAGATAACAGGCCTCTGTCCCCCCAGGAGGTATGTCACTAAATCATTCATCCATGTGTCCAGCCATTCAAACACGTCCTGCTTTGTGCGCCTCATTAATCTGCCAGGCACGGGCTGCGCTTCGAGGGCCGGCGATGAAGGAAGAGGATCAAGTCCGGCCCTCGTGCAGCTTTCCCTCCTTACACGTGGTTTATGCCGCCTTCTCCTTCCTTCTCTCAAACCTTAGAAGACAAGTAGAAGGGAGCACCTCACCTCATTCTACCTCTCGTTTCACTCAGAGTAAAACCCGTACCCCTCACCCCGACCACACAGGGCATCCTGAGCCGTCTCCTCCCTCCTCTCCCATCTTCCCCTTCCCCGCTTTCACAGGACAGCAGGGGCAAGGGGTGGGGGGGCGCCTCTTTCCTGTCTTGGGCCCTTGGTCTTTGCCGTGCCCCCATTCCCATGCCTGGACCATTCTTGCCTAACTCTTCCCATGCATGACAGGCTCATCAAATCCTTCAGGTTTCAACTCAAGCCTCAAAACCTCATCCAAAGGCCTTCCCCGACCTCTCGTGTCTAAAAGAGCAGCCCCACCGCTCCGTCAGCTGCCCACCCTGCTCTCACACTTACACCCTCGGTATCTGGATGTCCTTCCCCCGCCCCCCTACTCACTCCACTCCAGCCATGCTTGCCCCCTGCTGTTCCCAAACACTCTGGTCCCCACAGGCCTAGAACATTCTTCCCCCAGACACCGCTGAGCTGACCCCCTCACCTCTTCAAGCCTTCTCGGTGAGGCTTTCCAGGATCACTGCTGACGTATCCTAAGTGTCTCAAAAGTGCCCTCAGTAAACATGTGACGCTGAGAAAACCCATTTCAGAGCAATCACAAATATCGTCTTTCTTGTTTACCCGATTTCTTATTTACTGTTTCCCCTGAGACAGCCAGAGCAAGCACCACGAGCCAACAGCCTATCTATCCTGCTTAATCCACACGCCCAGTGCGTAAAAGAGAACCTGACACGTTTGAGGTGTTCGGTAAATATTTGAAACCAAAGAAGACACTGGCAGGCCAGGTCCGATGTGAGTTTTTCTATAAAAGGACTTCATGGGAATTCAGCTACCCATTTTCCTCCGATTCCCTGAAAGAATATTAGCCGCCTGAAAAGGAATCATTATTTCAACTAGCCTAATCATGATGCGAAAATAATGATTTCACTCATCCTGTGTCCCAAGTTTGAAAGTCAATTGCAGGCTGTAATTGCTGCCTAAATCCCAGTAGTACACAAAGCAACTTCGTTTTTTATATGTTACCACGAGGCTCTCCAGGTTTGCTCTTTCCAGCCAAAGAAATGTTGACACAGTTGCTCACCAAGTTTCAACATGCTGATCATGTTAAAATAGTGCACAAGAAATATTTTTCCACTTTATAAAAAGCCAGACTGTTTACATGCTTAAGTGGCCAGAGACTTTGCTATCTGTGTGTGGTCCTGAAGTTTCAATATCACAACCACGAATACAGAGCGGAGCAGCATGCAACCCGACTAGTGGATGTGGTTCTCCCGCCAAACTGGGAATCGAGATGTTACCATGCAAGGACTAAGGGAGAAATGGGCTGGTTAAAAGGGGCGGGGAAGGGGGGGCTTTAAAAATCCCATTTTAATATAGTTCTGAAGAAAAAGAATAATTTGATATAACTGCGTTATCTGTGCACACATATAATATAGAATATATATATATTAAATAGAGAGAAAGAGAGAAAGAAAGAACAGGCGAGTGAGAGGACAGAAATAGCACACAAGGTCTTTGGCCTACAGATTTCTAGTCAAGATCACATACAAATATGCTGAGCCCAGAGTCAAGTGGCAGAAAGATTTAAGAAAGAGTTCCCAAGCACCGGCCTTCATACAAGATGAGAGGCATTAACAGGCTTGGCCCAGGAGCTTCACCCAGGCCTTGTGCAACCTCCCAGGAACACCCACCCAAGGAGGGGTCCCAGCCAAGTTCACGGCCCGGCCAGACAAGAAGGACATGCCCCATCTCCTCCGCCTTTCCCATTTTCCAAGTAGCACTGGCTTTGGTCTACAATAATTCAGTCTTTCTGCGAGCTAGAAATAGACTCTAAGCAGGGGCTCCACCCTGTCCAGACAATATATAAGTGAAAAAAGACCTCACAGAAAGAAAAATGACCTACAGCTGATGGACTGAAGACACACACTCATTCCCAGAGTCTAGAGTTCAGATGCTCAAGACAGTTTCTGGATTCTGGACTCTTTGAATTTATCATTCCTGTAGGTTAGTGAGCACTGCCGGTTCTCACATTGTTAATAGCTTTCCACTTGAAGGTTCTTGTTCACTGTGTCTAAACAAACAAACAAAAATCACTTAGTGTAAGCAGGTTCATGTTGTAACATGCAATGCCGTTTCCCATTTGATTGCCAAATGCACAAACTGCTATTCTCAGTTGACTGAATAAGTGAAAGAATGGTACGTTATTACAGGGTTTTTTGGGTTTTTTTTCCTGGCATTATTGTTTTTTCCTTCTACAGTTTCTTTTACAGAGTCTTCCACAGCTATAGGTCAGAAGAGTTTTCCTGTTGCTATGACAATGGTGTAAGTAAGTCAACTTTAAAATTCACTTTGGGGGTATGGAGCTGCCACGTTTCCGGCTACCTAAGCCCTGCTGGGTGTGTGATGTTGCACACTCCTCCCCGCTGACGGAGGATCACGGCCATTTAACTGGCCTCCCTCCATTGTGGCCACCATCTTTCTCGCCAGGAAAATCCCACAAGCCTCTCAGAGGCCCCTCTCTAACTGCTGGGCCTCCTCCACACAGATCCGGTCAGTACTGGGCTCCTGCACTGCCAGGAGAGGAATATGAGTCCAGTGTCCTACTTCTCCAAATGCAGAGCCTCAGATGAGAGGAGCAAGGTGATGTCTGCCTCTCCAACTCTGCCAAGCATCTGTGGCACCTCCCACTTGGCCCACAACAACGCCACAGAGCAACGAGCAACGATGAAGAGAAGGAGCCCTAAGGACACCTTTGCAGGATAAAGGGTATGGGAGAGCCCTTGAGAAGGGGGCTCTTTACATGAAAGAGGCTCCAACCACTTTTCCACCACCCCGCCGTCCTGCTGCAGCCTTCTACAACTGCCCCACTGGAGGTCCGAAAGCCCCCACGAGGGACCAGCCTACACCCGCAGGAGGATGGTTCTTACTGTATTTTCAGGGAATTCGCCATTCACAGTTCATCTGTTCTCTCAAGGCTCCTGGACTCCAGAGGAAGAAAGAAGGTACACGGGACTCACTTAACTGAATCACACACACTCCAGGGTCTGAAAAGGAATGACCCCAGTCCTAGGATAAACCAATCAATAAAGACAAAAAATTTAGGGAATCTCAAGGCTGTCCAGAAGAAGTCAACTCTGCTCTCTATCCTTAGGAAATGCCCAGGCTTCCTCCCTGGTTGCTGCTTCTGCCTCAAAAAGAGTGTTGCTGGTTGAACTGTGTCCCCCTCCACCAAAAAAAAAAAAAAAGATATATTAAAGTCCTAATTCCCTGTACCTGTGAATGTGACCATATTTGGAAATAGGGTCTTTGCAGATGTAATCAAGTTAAGATGAGGTTAGTAGGTCCTTATAAGAACAAGAAAAGATAGAAACACAGAGTGAGAAGGCCGCTATGTGATGATAGAGGGAAAGATTAGAGGGAAGGAGCTCCAAGGACTGCCAGCAAACACCAGAAACTAGAAGAGGCAAGAAGGATCCTCCCCAGAGCCTTCAGAGAGACAGCATGGCCCTGCCAACACCTTGATTTTGGACTTCAAGCCTCCAGAACTGCGAGACAATGAATTGTTCTTTTTAAGCCACCAAGTTTGTGGTGCTTTGTTACAGCAGCCCCAGGAAACTAATACAAAGAGCAATTTGTCTTGAGCTAAAAAAAGAAATCTGGCATTTGTGTATGCAACTGTCCTTCAGATGAAAGCAAAGCTGCATGTGAAAGCACAGGGCGTACACATCAGCCCCTCCTGTGGCACGGTGGCAGCAAGGTGGCCTAAAGTGTAGTTTTATACAAAACTGCATGTATGGCTACGTCTCAGGGAGCAGCTCAGCATCTGGCAATGTTTGGCTCTACACTTTCTAGGTTGTTTCCATGGTCCATCCACCCCAGCCATGCCTCTAGGCCACCTATACTTCCGCCCATCAGTCACCTGCCAGCTGTTCAGGAGACTCAGTAGCCACTTCACCCCCGTGGAGCTCTGAAGACAGTGGGCCTGCAGACCTAGGAGCTGCCAACAGGCCTGCAACATAGGCAGCCTTAGGTCCCACCTAAACCTTGGCACATAGAGGGGCCCATTCATACCCAGAGGGAATGGATTAAGGGGATATGGGTTAAATAAATGAGTTAAGGGAATGTGGGGGAAAGATAGTAGGGGAGGCCATAACGGTGACGGCCCCTGGTTGTATCAATGCTGGAAGGGTGCCTACAGCAGCCCAAGGCACTATAACTAGATAGAAGGAGAACCAGACTGATGGCCACTAATGCCAAGGTCAAATAGCAAGAAAGGTAGTACTAACCATCAAGTCTAAAGATCTAGAGGTACGTTCTGAAGGGTGACTAGTACAGCAGTACTATAAATTCACCAAATATTTACTGAGCACCTACTGTAGACCAGGCATATTTTAGGCGTTAAGAATACAGCAGTGAAGGACTTCCTTGGTGGTCCAGTGGTTGAGACTCTGTGCTCCCAATGTAGGGGGCGTGGGTTCAATCTGTGGTTGGGAAACTAGGATCCCACGTACTGCACGGTGCGGCCAAAAGTTTTTAAAAATTAAAAAAAAAAAGAATACAGCAGTGAATAAGCCAGGTAAAAATCCCTACCTGTAATGGAGACAGACCAAAAAAAAAAAAAAGTAAAGTATTGTCTACAGCATTAACGATTTGAGTAGCAGAGAAGGATAAAGCAGAGATGAGAACAGGAAATGTGGGGATGGGGCTGATTATCAGATTAAATGGGGTGATCAAGAAAGAGCTCGGGCTTCCCTGGTGGCGCAGTGGTTGAGAGTCTGCCTGCCAATGCAGGGGACACGGGTTCGAGCCCTGGTCTGGCAAGATCCCACATGCCGCGGAGCAGCTGGGCCCGTGAGCCACAATTACTGAGCCTGCGCGTCTGGAGCCTGTGCTCCGCAACAAGAGAGGCCGCGATAGTGAGAGGCCCACGCACCGCGATGAAGAGTGGTCCCCGCTTGCCACAACTAGAGAAAGCCCTCGCACAGAAACGAAGACCCAACACAGCCATAAATAAATAAATAAATACTTAAAAAAAAAAAAAAAAAGAAAGAGCTCAAAGAGAAGGTGATAACTGGGGGAAGAGCATTGTAGGCAGGGGGATAGTAGAGCGAAGGCCATGAGGGCAGGAGCCTTCAAGGAATAAGGCTGCCTGTCAGTGAGAGCCAAGGGGACATGTGGCCATGCATGCAGAGAACAGCCTGGTCATAGAGGGCTTCGACTCTGACACAATCTGACTGCTGCTTTAACTAGATCACCCAGGCTGCTCCATGGAGGGCAGGCTGGGGGGCGGGGGCAGGGAGGAGGCTCCTGCCATAACTGCCACACCTGTGCTAGCACTGAGGCTTATAAACCCCAGCCAATGTGGTGCAGCTGGTTAACTCCCCTTTAAGTATCTATCCTAAAGAAAAAATAGTGAGCTGTCATCTCAGCTCCACCCAGTGAAAAACCTGCCCATTCTTTGCTAAGTGAAACTACATGCAAATCAGAGATCACATCTATATTTATTTAAGGAGAAATGGTCTACCCTATTCATCATAACTCTGTAAACACATTTTATAAAATGTAATGGGCAGTTAAAACATTCCAAAGCAGAAGTACGTTTTCTAAAATAACAAAACATTGTTAAAGTGTTGTATAAATTGTCTGTGTCTCAGAAGAAAATGAGAAGCAATTAATACATTAAGACATCAATTTTTCTTGATGGTGCCAAAAATTCTCATTTTACCATCAGACCTTCTTAAGTCTGTCTGCCTGGGTAGTAGAAGCAAGTATAACTTGCCACCTGGCACAACTGCCATCTCTTTGTGGCTATGCAATAAGTCTAGAGCTCTCCGACAGGGGAGGTCTTTGGCAACCCTGCCCACCAGACTAAAGGACCAAGTGGATTGGCAACAGCGGAAAGGTGGTAAAGCAGGGAGCCTTCTGTGGAGGAAGAAGTATTTATCATTAGAGTGACCCCCCTGAAGGAAGGGTATCTGCTGTGGTACACGAGCACGTCTTCTCCAGGACCCCAGAGAGGGTCTACCAGCTTTCTGGCAACTGCAGTCAGTCAACGTAACTCTTCAGTGAAGGTGGACTCGATTTATGGATGAAGACAGCTCTCTTTTTAAGCTCAAGTTCTTTCTACTTATTAGCAACTTTTTTGAGAGGATAAGTGATGGGGGAGAGGGGAATAAATAAAATTCAAATTTAAATTGAGTCATTAGCGTATGCTGGAAATTTTTCTGTACTGGCTCAGAGCACAGGTTCTGGAGTTAGACAACTTGGGGTGTCAAGGGAGCTGTCTCGGTGTGTTAGTTAGGGTTCTTCAGAGAAACAGAAACAATAGGTGTGTGTGTGTGTGTGTGTGTGTGTGTGTGTGTGTGTGGAAGAGAGAGAGAGAGAGAGATGGATGGATGGATAGATAGATTTATTTTAAGAAACTGGCTCACACAGCAATCAGAGAAGAAAAAGAAATAAAAGGAATCCAAATCGGAAAAGAAGAAGTAAAGCTGTCACTGTTTGCAGATGACATGATACTATACACACAGAATCCTGAAGACACTACGAGAAAACTACTAGAGCTAATCAATGAATTTGGTAAAGTAGCAGGATACAAAATTAATGCACAGAAATCTCTTGCATTCCTATACACTAATGACAAAAAATCTGAAAGAGAAATTAAGGAAACACTCCCATTTACCACTACAACAAAAAGAATAAAATACCTAGGAATAAACCTACCTAAGGAGACAAAAGACCTGTATGCAGAAAACTATAAGACACTGATGACAGAAATTAAAGATGATACAAACAGATGCAGAAATATACCATGTTCTTGGATTGGAAGAATCAACATTGTGAAAATGAATATACTACCCAAAGCAATCTACAGATTCAATGCAATCCCTATCAAACTACCAATGGCATTTTTCACAGAACTAGAACAAAAAATTTCACAATTTTTATGGAAACACAAAAGACCCCGAATAGCCAAAGCAATCTTAAGAAAGAAAAACGGAGCTGGAGGAATCAGGCTCCCTGACTTCAGACTATACTACAAAGCTACAGTAATCAAGACAGTATGGTACTGGCACAAAAACAGAAATAGAGGTCAATGGAACAGGATAGAAAGCCCGGAGATAAACCCACACACATATGGTCACCTTATTTTTGATAAAGGAGGCAAGAATACACAATGGAGAAAAGACAGCCTCTTCAATAAGTGGTGCTGGGAAAACTGGACAGCTACATGTAAAAGAATGAAATTAGAACACTCCCTAACACCATACACAAAAATAAACTCAAAATGGATTAAAGACCTAAATGTAAGGCCAGACACTATCAAACTCTTAGAGGAAAACATAGGCAGAACACTCTATGACATAAATCACAGCAAGATCCTTTTTGACCCAGCTCCTAGAGAAATGGAAATAAAAACAAAAATAAACAAATGGGACCTAATGAAACTTAAAAGCTTTTGCACAGCAAAGGAAACTATAAACAAGACCAAAAGACAACCCTCAGAATGGGAGAAAATATTTGCAAATGAAGCAACTGACAAAGGATTAATCTCCAAAATTTACAAGCAGCTCATGCAGCTCAATATCAAAAAACAAAGAACCCAATTCAAAAATGGAAAGAAGACCTAAACAGACGTTTCTCCAAAGAAGATATACAGATTGCCAACACACACATGAAAGAATGCTCAACATCACTAATCATTAGAGAAATGCAAATCAAAACTACAATGAGGTATCACCTCACACCAGTCAGAATGGCCATCATCAAAAAATCTACAAACAATAAATGCTGGAGAGAGGGTGTGGAGAAAAGGGAACCCTCTTGCACTGTTGGTGAGAATGTAAATTGATACAGCCACTATGGAGAACAGTATGGAGGTTCCTTAAAAAACTAAAAATAGAACTACCCTATGACCCAGCAATCCCACTAGTGGGCATATATCCTGAGAAAACCATAATTCAAAAAGAGTCATGTACCACAGTGTTCACTGCAGCTCTATTTACAGTAGCCAGGACCTGGAAGCAACCTAAGTGTCCATCGACAGATCAATGGATAAAGATGTGGCACATGTATACAATGGAATATTACTCAGACACAACAAGAAACAAAACTGAGTTATTTGTAGTGAGGGCGTTGGACCTAGAGTCTGTCATACAGAGTGAAGTCAGAAAGAGAAAAACAAATACCGTATGCTAACACATATATATGGAATCTAAAACAAACAAACAAAAAAGGTTCTGAAGAACCTAGGGGCAGGACAGGAATAAAGACGCAGCCGTAGAGAATGGACTTGAGGACACGGGGAGGGGGAAGGGTAAGCTGGGACGAAGTGAGAGAGTGGCATGGACTTATATATACTACCAAATGTAAAATAGATACCTAGTGGGAAGCAGCCGCATAGCACAGGGAGATCAGCTTGGTGCTTTGTGACCACCTAGAGGGGTGGGATAGGGAGGGTGGGAGGGAGACGCAAGAGGGAGGAGATATGGGGATATATGTATATGTATAGCTGATTCACTATGTTATAAAGCAGAAACTAACACACCATTGTAAAGCAATTATACTCCAATAAAGATGTTTTAAAAAAAAAAAAGGAACTGGCTCACGTGATTGGTGTGGCCGGTAGTCTTGAGACCCAGGGAGGAGTTTGTGTGGCAAACTTGAGTCTGCAAGGCAGTCCGGAGGTAGAATTCTTTCTTCCTCAGGGAAGCTCAGTCCTTTCTGTAAGCCTTCAAATGACTGGATGCAACCCACCCACATTACGGAGGACAATCGCATTACTCAAAATCTATAGATTTGCATGTTAATCTCATCTAAAAAAAATACCTTCACAGCAACAGTTAGACTGGTGTTTGACCAGAAACTGGGTACTATGGGCTAGCCAAGATGACACAGAAAATGAACTATCACACCCAGTTTCTCATCTGAGAGAAAAAAAAAGTGAAAGTTCACAAGACAGCTCTGGTTGTGGCTCTTACATGAGATACTCCCTGTAAAATGCTAATTCGGTCACAGAGGATACTAATTGAAAGGGCTCATATATATACATGCTAGTTACCATTACCATTATGCCTGCCGCCACCAGCAGTAGTGCTTCTACTACATAGTAACTGCAGTAGTTTCACCTATTTTAGCCACCTTCAATGCAAGTACACACGGCTAAATTAGTACTTCCTATGGGAACGTTCCTGATTTACACAGGCATAATTCATATAAGGAAAACCACCAACCGATCTCATCAAACATCATCAGGCCAGTGGAGAAGGAAGCCCAGGCCAAATAAACCCATGAAAAGACTGACTGGCTCTAGAGAGCTCTGATGCACTGTCCCCCCACAGACATGGCCTTAACCTGTGCTCACACCACACATCCTGAATCCGATGCCTGGGTTTGGAAGCATCTTTACCAAGAACATTACCCCATAAACCAAAGTTGGCTACAAAACAGAATCCCAAAATGAGTTCCTAGGGCATAGGGAGGGGCAAGGAATATAATGGCAGACCCTCAGAAAAGTCTACCTTTTCCTCCACATGAAAAAAACCACATGTAGAATCTTGACACAGAATATCATAAATGCAAGACCCTCTCCTATCCCCAGAGCTCAGATAATAATATCTAATAAAGGGACAGGATTCATAAATAATTTTCTGGTGTCCTGAACAAGGGGTGCATGTTTCTTAAATTAATCACCTAAGAATCATACAATAACCACAGCCTTTCCTTTTTCATCTTTGACATGTGTCATTTCCTTCGATTCAGTTACTGAGCTTATCTGTATCTTTGATAGCAGTCATCATCACAATTAGCTATATTTACTCTTAGATCCAGTTAAACCCTCAACAAAGAACATACTGTCCAATTTAAGTTCTTTTTTCCTACTTAGAGGAAAAGAGGCTAATAAGAATTGTCATTGTTATAATCTATTATCATAGACTATAATTCTTATAATCATTGTAACCTATTCAAGGGTAGAATGATATGATCACAAAATAAATTTGCAGGAAGTTTTAAAAGTTAGGTGATTTTTAAAAAGAATTTTAATATGGATATTTAAAAATGTAAATCCTGAGAATAAGGGCCAAGACTCAACCACACCAAGGTGTGAGATCCAATTGTGAATCTGTCCAAAAAAAAAAAAAAAATTGCTACAAGTTCCAAAGAACCTCTCATCAAGACTACACAGTAAGTTCTCACCTTGAAGCATCCCTATGGCAATGATCAATTTTTTTAAACCATCCACAAACTATCAAAATGATAGATAGAAAGCCAAGTTGAAAACTCAGATAACCATGCCACGGGCAAGAAATGACCATGAAGATGAATGGATAAAGAAGATGTGATGTGTATATATATGTATATGCATATGTATATGTATATGCATGTGCATATGTATATGTATATATACATACACAATGGAATATTACTTAGCCATAAAAAAGAATGAAATAATGCCATTGGCAGCAACATGGATGGACCTATAGACTATCATACTAAGTGAAGTAAATCAAACAGAGAAAGACAAATATCATAGGATATCACTTATATATGAAATCTAAAAAAATGATACAAATGAACTTATTTACAAAACAGAAACAGACTCACAGACATAGAAGACAAACTTATGGTTACCAAAGGGGAAGGGTGGAGTGATAAATTAGCAATTCGGGGTTAACAGATACAGACTATTATATATAAAATAGATAAACAAGGACTTACTGTATAGCACAGGGAACTATACTCAATATTTTGTAATAACCTATATGGGGAAAGAATCTGCAAAAGAATATATATACGTATAACTGAATCACTCTGCTGTACACCTGAAACTAACACAATATTGTAAGTCAACTATACTTCAATTAAAAAAATAAATAAATAAAAAGAAAGAAATGACTGTGAAATAAGCTAGGGGCAGGGTAGAAGCCAGGGACCTGAGGCAGAAGCAAGGGGAGTTTCACTCCTGCAGAGTAATGGGAAAGAGAACCCCTGAGGCTGGAACTGTGGCTTGAGGAAGGACTACCCAGAAGAAAACTGCTAACGGATGACCTAAGACAACAGCATGAATGGATGCTGCCATCACAGGGAAGCAGGAGAACACAAACACAGCCTTGGCAGCTCAACAGAGCTACCCACTGGCTCACCTTAACAACATCTATTCCACTGCAGGACAGATGATCTGAAATTATATTACCTATTTCATCAAATCTACGATGCCATCAATTGTAAGGCACAATATTATTTTACATACTACTAAGAAAAAAATACTGCCAACTAAATCATGATTCACCATGAATTATAGATGCATCCCAATCTGAAAGATTTTAAAACATGAGAACAATGTGAGCTTTGAAACTAATGAAATATACTCTATGACTGGGTTCTAGACCTCATGCTGGAGGAGCCAAGAAGAGAAGGCTGGTTCTCAGTGAGAAGAGACAACTTTTTAGAAAATGCAAAGTTAGGGATAAGGGTTTCATACAGAGGGCAACAGAGGAAAATAAAACAATGAAGAAAGACGAGGAGGGGGAGGGGAAGGAGGAGGGGAGAGGGAGGGGGAGGGGGAGGAGGAGGAAGAGAAGAAACAGCAGTAGCAGCAGCCACTGCCACCACCTACTCAAAGTGAGCCTACAAATCAAAAATCCCAAAATGTATACAGAATTCTAATGGTTAGAAAGGTGAGCAACAAAATTAATAAGAAAAATAATTTTCTGGAAAATTCTAGTAGACTTAGAAATATGTATGTTTGAGAGCTTTAAAGAGATACAGGAAAATAGTTTTCATTTAAAATATGAGGAAATTATAATACAGAAAGAGACAAAAAAAAAAAAAAAAAAAGAAAACTGATATGAAAAATACCAAAAGAACAAGTAAGAAATTTTGGAACATATTTTGAAAAATTTTTAGACAGCATAAAGTCTAGACTAAAGTTAAGTTGACAAAAAAAATTTTTTTTTAGTAAGCTGGTAGATAGTGCTGGGGAACTTCCCTAGAATAGAGCAAAGAGAAAGAGAAACAGAGGAATACATGCATATGAGAGAACACACATGTCATGAAAGACAAACTGAAAGTCTGCACTAAGGCTAGAATAAGGGTTCCAGGCAAGGAAAGTGGAGGTAATGGTGAAAAAGATTTAAAGAGAGTATGGTGAAGAATGTTCCAAAATTGAGGAAGTGATTCCTCAGATGAAAACACCTTTGGGCACAAAGCAATAAATGAGTCCACACCTAGACACACTATAGTGAAACCACAAACACTAGAGATTAAAAGAAAGTTGTGAAGCTTAAAAGTTACCATAAAGTCTTACAGAAGATTTCTAATCAGCAGGCAATGGAAGAGTAATACCTTCAAAATGCTCAGGGAAAATCACTGTTGACCTAAAAATTTACACCCATGTAAACTACCATCCAAGATTCAATGCAAAGTAAAGACATTTTTGACATCAAACAACTAACACAATGTATCACCCACAGACCCCCACAATCTCTCATAAAAGGATGTTCATCAACTGAACGAAAGGCATGGGATACTGGAAGCAATAATCAGTCTAGATACTGATTTTTAAAAAAGAAACATGCACATACATTTACACACAAACTTAACTTCTGGTTGAAAAAAATAAATATCGATAACCAATTTATTTTGTATTAAGAAAACATTGTGGATGTTGCTCAATGTTTCAATAAAATGTACTAAGTTATGGTGGAATATGCACAAAGGACAGAAATATTGAATGACCATAGAATTTGTTAGAATATTTGAGAATGAAATATGTGTGGGAGACACTATAGACGGTCTGACCTCAAATCCCATTCTCAGTTTCTCTCTAGCCTCCCTCCAGTTATGGGAGGCTCATGGCACACCAGAGGCTGATGCCCAAAGTGCAGCAGGCAGCTCACAGCCATGAAGCAGCAAGAATGAGGAAAAGCCCATGAGTGGGATGTGCTGATGATGATGGACCAGAGTTATGGATGATGGACCAGAGCTGGGTCCCTGATGGCAGGTCCACTTCCAAGTTGTTCGCTGTGTAAGAAAAATAACGCCTGCTTGTTTGTGCTTATCTAATTGGTGTTCTCTTACTTGTAGCTGGATATTATTTTAACTAGATAATGAAAAGAATTTAGAATAAGTTCTATAAGAACAGAATTACTGTATGTGTACTCCAAACCACAAGAGAGACTTCAAGTGGGAAGGAAACATAAAAAGTTTTGATTAATTCAGCAGAAGGCAGGAAAGGGGAAGATACACAGAAAATAAATGGTAAGTAAAATATACTGTAGTTGAAATACATCTAAATATATCAATATTTTCAATAAGTGTAACCAATGCAGAGGTACAGATTATTACACTGAGCAAACAAAACAAACCAACAAAACATTGATGCTTACAAAAAAGAAGATGCAAAGAAAGAGCTGGAAAAGCAAATGTCTGGCATTTAACCAAAATAAAAACTGGTTAAAAAAAAATATTAATACCAAATAAAATATTATCTTAGGAAAAAACCATCAATATCATTAAAGATGAATACTTGATAATAAAAATTGAAAAATATGTGAGGATAATAGAAAATCATGAATTTGTTTATACTTAACAGCACAGTTTCAAAATGTATAAAACAAAAATTGACAAAATTATAAGGAGAAAATGACAAGTCTATTAACCGCAGTGAGAGATACTATCAGAAGCTGAGGAATCAGGCAGAGTACTTGAGCAATAAAATTAATAAACTTGATCTGCTATTTAAACAGAATCCTGCATTTAATAAATGAAGAATGCGAATTCTTTTCAATTATACATGGAACATTTACAAAAACTGACCAAGTGCCAGGTCAAAAGGGAAATCTCAAATTTCCAACAAATTTCTATCATTCAGACTATATCTTCTAACCCATAATGTAGGCAAATTAGAAAATGACAATAGAAAATGTTCTTTAAAAGTAGTTATTTGCAAAATTTAAGATGTGATCCTAAATAAACCAGGAATTGAAAAAGAAATAACAATGAAAATCACAAAATATTTAGAAATTAACAACAATGAAAGTACTACATATCAAAATGTATAATATGCAGTTAAAGTGATACTGAGATGTAATTTTACAGTCGTTTTTGAATTTTCTAAAACACAAGAAGGAATTAAAATAAATTCAATTTAAAACAGAACAAACCTAAGAAAGGGAGCAACAGGAGATGGGGGAAAAACTGAGAAAGAGATAAAGTAGAAATTAAACAGAAGGGGGCTCCCTGGTGGCACGGTGACTGAGAATCCGCCTGACAATGCAGGGGACAGGGGTTCGAGCCCTGGTCCGGGAAGATCCCACATGCCGCGGAGCAACTAAGCCCGTGTGCCACAACTACTGAGCCTGCGCTCTAGAGCCCGTGAGCCACAACCACTGAGCCCGCATGCTGAAACTACTGAAGCCCGCGCGCCTAGAGCCCATGCTCTGCAACAAAAGAAGTCATCGCAATGAGAATGCCATGCACCACAACGAAGAGTAGCGCCCGCTCGCTGCAATTAGAGAAAGCCCGCGTGCAGCAACAAAGACTCAATGCAACCAAAAAATAAATAAAATAAATTTAAAAGAAAAAAAAAGAAATTAAACAGAAAATAAAAAATAGCAAATATTAACAAAACCAAATTCTGGTTCACTAGAAAAACTAATTAAGCAGGCAAACTTCTTGCACAAATAAATAATATTGGATAAAAAGGATGACATAATCTTAAGAGTAGGGTTTTTTAAAAAATAAAAAGAGAAAACTATAACAACTTTATATCAATATATCTGAAAGCATGGATGAAATGGCTGTTTCTCTAACAAATATTAATTATTAAAACAAACCTAAAAGAAATATTAAAATGTGTACAAATCAGTAAGTATTAAAGAAAATGAAACAATAATAAAAAGGCTATATTCCCATTCTCCACCCCAAAAACTCAGGTCCAGGCAGTTTCAGAAGAGAGTTTTACCAAGTCTTCAAAAATAGATAATCTCAATCTTATGCAAATTATAATAAATATATTTTTTTTAACTTTTGGGTTTATTTAATTAATTTATTTATTTATGGCTGTGTTGGGTCTCTGTTTCTGTGTGAGGGCTTTCTCTAGTTGTGGCAAGTGGGGGCCTCTCATTATCGCAGCCTCTCTTGTTGCCGAGCATAGGCTCCAGATGCGCAGGCTCAGTAACTGTGGCTCACGGGCCTAGGTGCTCCACGGCATGTGGGATCTTCCCAGACCAGGGCTCGAACCCGTGTCCCCTGCATTGGCAGGCAGATTCTCAACCACTGTGCCACCAGGGAAGCCCTAATAAATATTTTTTAAAAAGGGATCTACTCAATTCACTTAGTGAGATTAGTAAAAAAAAAGTCAAAAAAAAAAAAAAAAAAAACGAAAGAAAATTAAAGATAAAGCTCATTTATGAAAATAGTTTCAATGATCCTAAAGTATAATACTGGCAAATCAAAGCAGAGTTTGTCCCAGGAATAATAATATTGACAAAATCAGAACATATATACTATATACATATACTATACTGTATACTATATACTTATATACATATACTAATATAATATACCATATAAAAAGATTCAAGGAAAAAATATTCAATAAATGCTTTTTTAAAAATCTTCAATAAAATTCTAACACTGATTCCTGACACAATGTGGTCACAAACCAAACCCATAGGAAACTTTTTTGATCTGAAAAGCAGTATCTATCTAAGCCTAAAGCAAGCACTGTTCTTAATAGTGAAACTTTAAAATTCTTTCCATTAAAATCAGGCACAAGACAAGTATACACTACATTTTCACTGTACTCGGGGCCCTACCCAACGCAATGATTTAAGAAATAGAAAATGGACACATAAGAAGTGAATGAAAGGGACAAAACTGACCTTATTTGTGGATAATGACTGTTTACATGAAAAAATTACAAGAATCTTACAGAAACTATTAAATATAAAACTATCTTAAATAAACTACTAAAATAAGAGAGTTCAGTACATTTGGTGGTTTCAACATCAATCTATAAAAGTAAATAATTCTCCTAAACCCTGTGATAATCTATTTCAAAACGTAAGAGAATAAAAGATTCTATTTACAGTAGCAACAAAAACAAAATGCCTAGAAATAAACCTAATAAAAGATCCTGCTTAAGGCCTTGAAGGGCTTTGTTCAAAGACTGAGAATGATAAAGATAACTGATAACTGATAACTGCTCTCCAACTGATTTATAAACCCAACGGTCACTTGAATCAAAATCCCAAAATTTTAAGGAAGACCAAAGGTCCCAGAGTAGCCAAGACAATTTTGAAAATGAAAAAGGTAGAAGGATTTGTTCTGCCAGAAGACTTACAATACTACAGCAACCAAAACAGTTGGCATTGGCAAAGGAAGAGACAAACGATAAAGACATAGGTCAAAAATACATCTGTGCTTATTTGGAATCATAATATATGACAAAAGAGCATTACAGATTTGTGAGAAAAGGATAAGTTGGTCTGGGACGACTGGTTATCCATTAGGAATAATATAGAAGTAGATACCTACCTCATGCCACTAAATACCAGGTGGATTAAAGACATAAATACAAAGACCAAAACTCTGAAATTTTTGAAAAACACATTTGGGTTGGTGTCTGGTCAGGCCACTCAAAGTGGCTGTTCCCTTGCTCTCTGTACACCCCCTGCTCGACCAGTGCCAGCTACACCTAAACCCTGCTCACTACACTAACCTTCCTACATACTTGCCCCAGGCCCCAGCTAGTGAGTGTTCTTATCAAAGGGGCCGTGAGGGGTGAGCCCCTCTGCCAGTTTCCCTGGTAATCCAACATCCCGCCACACACCCGTGAAGACTGCCGCCACTTTCTGTCAACCATCTGCACGCACACGGTGGGGTGTCACTCTAGGACTCTGCTTCAGACATGTAAGCTCCCCCCTATCCATTAAACCACTGATGTCTCTTTTGCTGCCTCTGGGCTCTTTCTTTGGTCTTGAAGCTGGGCAAGCACAGGCCTTGCAGGCCTGTGGGGTGCAGCCCAACAGTTGGAAAGAAAGATATTGCTCTAAGAAATGCACCCAGGGGTGGAAAAATCAGTCTAAAAAATTGCACAAACCATAAAAAGAAAAGACTGGTAAATCTGGCTGTATTAGAATTAAAAATGTCTGTTCAACCAAAGACACCAGAGACAAAAAGCCAAGTCACAGATTAGTATCTATAACACATATAAATGACAAAAGATCAGTATATAGAATAAAGATTATATTAAAAGATAAATACAAACAATCCTGCAGAAAAATGAGTAAAGGATATAAACTGGCTATCTACAGAAGAAATAAAAACAAACCGTGAGATATTACTTCACACTCGTTAAGATTCGTAAAAGTAAAATTTCTGGCAATACCAAGAATCCCACTGCTGATGGGAGGGAAAACTGGCACTTGGGTGTGGAGAGCAATCTGCAGAGTCTAGTGAAGGATGAGCATTCCTCTGCAGCCCGGCAATTCCGCCCCTGGGTGCTCTTCTTAGAGCAATTAGCACCTGTGTACAGTCCCCCCATGCCCACCAAACACACAAGGATGTTTATCGCAAACTCTTAGGAATAGCACAAAATTGGGAAAAACTGAAATGTTCAACGGAGAAATGAGTAAGTAAATGGCATACAGTTAAGAAAGAGAAAAGTACAGAGTAGATCCAATGCTAGAGCTCATGTCCCAACATGGCTGGATCACCAAAATAAGAACGAATGGTAGAACCAACTGCATGAAGCTACACACAGCAGGACACCATTGATATTAAGTTTGAAAACGTGCAAATCCATCATACTATATGTTGTTTATGGACACATTCACTTGTAAAAAAGGCATAAAAACATATATAGAAATAAATACCAATTCCAGAATATTATTATTTCTGGGTGAGCGAAAAGTTACAGGTTGAGAAGAGGTACACAGCGGGATTCAAAAGTGTCTAAGTTACTTTTTACCCGATGATACTGGCACTGTACTAGCTATTATGCTGGATGGCAAGTTCACAGATTTTTGTTAAATTAGTGCTTCATCATTTACATATACAGGCATACCTTGGAGATACTGTGGGTTTGGTTCCAGATGACCTCAATAAAACAAGTCACGTGAATTTTTTGGTTTCCCAGAGCATGTAAAAGGTATGTTTACACTATACTGTAGTCAATAAAGTGTGCAATAGCATTATGTCTAAAAAACAATGTACATACCTTAATTAAAAAATACTAACCATCTGGGCTTCCCTGGTGGCGCAGTGGTTGAGAGTCTGCCTGCCAGTGCAGGGGACGCGGGTTCGAGCCCTGGTCTGGGAAGATCCCACATGCCGCGGAGCGACTAGGCCCGTGAGCCACAATTGCTGAGCCTGCGCGTCTGGAGCTGTGCTCCGCAACAAGAGAGGCCGCGATAGTGAGAGGCCCGCGCACCGCGATGAAGAGTGGCCCCCGCTCGCCACCAACTAGAGAAAGCCCTCGCACAGAAACGAAGATCCAACACAGCCATAAATAAAAAAAAAAAAAAAAAAAAAATACTAACCATCATCTGAGTCTTCAGTAAGTTGTAATCTTTTTTGCAGTAGTAGCATCAAAGATCGCTGATCACCATAACAAATATAATAATAATGAAAAGTTTGAAATACTGTGAAAATTACCAAAATGTGACACAGAAATACGAAGTGAGCAAATGCTGTTGGAAAAAGGGCACCTACAGACTTGCCCAACACATGATTGCCACAAACCTTCAATTTGTAAAAAACGTAATATCTGCAAAGTGCAATAAAATAAGGGATGGCTGTATTCTTTTGTGTGTATCAAATGATCACATAATACAAAAGTTTAAAGATTCAATAGAAGAAACCACCTATGAATGAAATTGAGAAAAAAATAAACCTTCAGATCTAAAAGATACATCAAGTTTTGGGGAAAATTGATACAGCATCACTGCTTAAAAGCTGTTTAGGTTACAGAACTCAGGCATTCTTCAGCGGTACACTCAGAAAAATTCAGTCCCGAGGGTTTCTCCACATCATCAGTTATTGGAGAAGACAATGGTACAGAGTCCAAAAGCTCTGAGGGGAAAGAAAGTTAAACCCAAGAACATACACCCATCCAAGTCGCTGATCCAGAATGCACCCAATAGGAAGGCATGTGTCAAAAAGAAAAAAAACAAAAACCCTCAGGGAAGATGGTACCCAGAAACCCTTCTAGAAGATTCTCTAGCATGAAGAACCCCAGCCCACTGAGAGGTAAACAGAGAAGGAGAAGGCACTAGTGTTAAGCATGAAACCCCTTTACACAAAGCACCAAGAACAATGTCATAAGTAGGATTACGGGGATAAACATGAACAATCTTAGCTGCATAAAGTAATAATATAAAAATAGGGAAGCTGAGTGAGAAATAGGGGGAAATGAAAAAGTATTAATTCCTTCATTATCTGAAAAAGAAGGTGGCAGATACTGTCTTATGTTTGGCAAAATGTCATGAAATGTTCGAATTGGAGAATGAGGACAAAGGTGTTCCTTCTGTCATTGTTCATTTTATTAAATGTTTCAAATACAAATAAACTGTTTTTAAGAAGCCATTAAATCTACAAATGACTAAGGCAAGAAGACAGTAATCAAGTACCAGAATTTGTAACAATTTGCTTTATTAAGAAGTGGAGCCAACTGAGAGCCACGTGACAAAACCGTTCTCTTTCACTCGCTTCCCACTGCACCATCCTGCATGCGAAAGAGAGGGGTGGAATTACAAGTAGCTTGCTTGGAATTCTGCACAACCCTGGGTACACCCCTCTGAGTGTGTGAGGCATGTGAAAGCCATCTGTGTGGCAGCAGAAAGCAACAAGTTGAGAACCACTGAATCAGAGCATTCAAATCGAATAATGAATGCAAACTGGACTCTTACCAGGAGAAGCTATGTTCACAGGGAGAAGGGAAATTGACAGAGACACTTTAAAATAAACGACCAAACAGCAATGAAAAAAAATAATCTAAGTCACTACTTGGTCAATAATGTTAAACTGCAGGAAACCCATCAAATCTTTTCAACCTCTGTTAACTAGTAGCAACACTGATCAGTTGGGGTCTCAAGTCCTTTCTTTTTTTTCTGGGTCCTTTGGAAAAGGCACAAAGGAAGAAATAAAATGCCAAAACACTAGGTCTCCAGGAAAAAAGGCACTGGAAATAAAGAGCTGGTAAAATTCACAAAATGAGTGACCAGTCACAACAATGTGATGTCAGAAGAATCTTTGAGACTGTGAATCTTAACCTAAAAACGGCAGATTTATTTATTTTTAATCCACATTTGACACCATAAGAAGAAAATGTTACAGGAAACCACATGGACAATTTAGCTGAACATCTCCTTTGTTACCACTGCTCTGTTGAAGCCAGTGCAGAGCAGAGGCTTAGAACCAGCATGAAGAGAAAGCCGGAGAGAGCGCCAGGCACAGATTCAGAAGTGGAATATTTTAATTATTATATTTTATTCAGGAACAAAATGAAATTATAAATAGTCATAAATAATTTGTGCATAGAACTTTACAAAGATAGTTTTAATCTTTTAAAAAAGAAAGTTTCATTACTTTAAATATTAAAAATAACTCATTTTAAAACACAAGTTTTTAGGTTCACATGGCAGAGTTGTTTCCTGAGGCCTCTCAAGGTGATAATATTTTTCTAAGGTGTGTCATTCTTTATAACCCATACAGGTGATTCATTGGAGCCTCTTTAGAATATATACTAACACTAAGGACATTTTTAGGCCCTTCCCTGTGTTTTAACCTATGAAAGATAAATAGGTGGAGTAGAATTAAATGAAGAAGAAAATTTAAATCAGACTGGATTTCCAAGAGTGAGACATAATGCATGAAAAACACGGCATGCATGTGTTAAAATACTTCAGAAGACAGCACAGTAATTCTTGAAGAACCAGATAAGCTTCATTAAACATGTGAATAAAATCATTTCCTTTAATTTGGCTGATTATAGTGAAACTGTCCTTATTAACCATGTCTCTATCCCTTTCACTAAGGAGTACAAAGAAAATAGAGCCATTAAGGCCCATTCAGCCATACCCCACCAGGACTACTCCCATTCTCTCTTTTTTTTTTTTTTTTAAATAAATGAACAAAGGCAAACGTTGTTTTTTTGTTTTGTTTTGTTTTGTTTTTTTTATTTTTGGCTGTGTTGGGTCTTCGTTTCTGTGCGAGGGCTTTCTGTAGTTGTGGCAAGCGGGGGCCACTCTTCATTGCGGTGCGCGGGCCTCTCACTATCGCGGCCTCTCTTGTTGCGGAGCACAGGCTCCAGACGCGCAGGCTCAGTAGTTGTGGCTCACGGGCCTAGTTGCTCCGCGGCATGTGGGATCTTCCCAGACCAGGGCTCGAACCCGTGTCCTCTGCATTAGCAGGCAGATTCTCAACCACTGTGCCACCAGGGAAGCCCCTCCCATTCTCTTTTAAAACTCTCTCCCTAGGCCTAACCTGACCCCTTGGTCTTTCTGTCCCAGCAGATTGAGGACAGGGAATATTCTAGCAGAGGAAGAAGATATAAAAGGGTTCTGAGGAAAATAGGAAGACCATGAGAGAGCCTCAGACAGGAGGGCAAGTGGTATCAACCATTTCATTTATCTTGTCCTTTCTATACTTTGAACCTAATACACAATGATTTTTTTTTATAATAGGAAGATAATTTTATATTACTTATCTTTCCTTAAAAAGTTTAAGGCACATTTTAAAAATATTATCCACTGTAACATAGGGACTAAGGAAAAGAAAGAGAAAAAAAAAATCTAAGGAGAAGGTCCAAAGCTAACATTATTTCAAACATATCTTGTAGGTTTTGGCTGCTGACTATATCAGGAGAGATATTTATTGGTGAAGAGGCGGGTGACTGTTTCCTCACTCTTTCCCTCTAGGAAAGCACCAAATACAATGTCTTGATTTTGCTGCATCAGTGGACCCAACTGTAACCTATTGACAAGTCAAGAAAGAAGACCTTCACTTACAGCAAAGTTTGGCGTGAAGAACACCCCGCGGTGCAGAGGGTGCTGCTTGCGCTACTGTTTACTGAGGTGAGGCATTTAGCAAATAAAGGAGTGGCCGGTATCTATGTGGGAGGTTCCTTTGGGAAGACTAGAATAAGCCTGTGGGTGTCTAAAAGAAGTCAATCCTCAAATCTAGGGAAGAAACGTTAATGAACTGACATTCAATATATGCTAACCCCCAGCCAGTCAACAATAGTTAAATGCTTTTAAGTGGTATGTTCTTTGGTTATATACTCTATACAGACTAGACATGCTGTCATTTGTCTAGCGTGTAAACTTGGAAGGGACAGCCTTACCCAATATCTCGCTTAAAGGGAAGTATCACCAATGACTCCTGAATGAAAAGAACAAAACTGGGAACTGAAAAAAATACATATTCTTTGCATATTTTAGCTACATTAGGAAATATAACAACAGAAATTGAGTGCACTTTTTGAAGAACTAATCACCAAGTGCCAGAGCAGGAAGGTCCTGAGATCATGTACTCCCGGGCTGTTATTTCATAAATGAGGAAGCAGAAGCCCAGGACGTTGAGAGGCTTGCTCACAGTTCTGTGCCTTCTAGGGGATCAGGGCTGTATTCGTTTCCTGGGGCTGCCGTAGCAAAGTACCAAAAACTGGGTGGCTTAAAACAACAGGAATGTATTGTCTCACAGTTCTTGGCCTAGAAGTCTGAAATGAAGGTGTCGCAGGGTGGGTTCCTCTGGGCGGGCTGTGATAAGAAGCTGTTCCAGGCCTCACTCCAGGCTTCTGGTGGCTGCAGGCTTTCCTGGGCTTGCAGACTGTGTTCTCCCAGTGTCTTCACATGGCCTTCCCTCTGCGTGTGACTGCGTCCAAATTTCCCCTTTTTATAAGAGCACCAGTAATATACCGGATTAGGGCCCACCCTCATGACATCATTTAAACTTGATTACCTCTTTACTGACCCTGTTTCCAGGGCTTAGAACTTCAACATATCTTTCTGGGGGGACACAACTGAACTCATAACAAGGACTAAGAGGGAACTCAGCTCACGAGCTGAGCTGAACCCCAGTCTCCCAATTCCAGGCCAGCAGCCTTTCTTACTTTCTTATTCACAAGATTCTCTCTGCTACTAGCACAGGCTGTGGGGTCCAGAGATGACAGGCCCTACTTACAGAGTCACCCACAATATGCTGATATTTTGCAAAAACCTATGAAACCTTCAAAACCAGCAAAGAGAAAACATCTTCCCATTTGGTCACTCAATGTTCACCATATATTTTAACTTCCTCCCTCACAAAGATGCCTGAAATATTTCTGCAGCTGGCTGGCCCTCATCTCTAAAATGTCTACTGCTCAGAGGAGGTGAGTGTGTGCAACATGCCTACGCAAGAAGACAAGCTAAATCCACTCTCCCATTTTGTCCGAGACCGCCCTTCTCACACATCTCCGCCTGCCCAGAGCAGGAAACTCGTGGAGACCTCCTTTGGTGAGAAGAAACCTCAAAAGCCTTGGATTTCCAATAGGACTCAGTTTCTTTCTGCCGCCCAAGTTATCCAGTGAGTGGCTGGCTAACCCAGCAGGGTCAGAGGCCAGGAGGCCAGGCTCACCCTTCAGCCTGGTGCCTGGTGGTGGCATTTCATAGCAGCCTCTGTTCGAACTGTTCAATCATCACTCACCCTGCTGCCTAAGTATTCTTGAGTCTGAAGATACTTGTCATATTGTCTCACTATTTTCCATCATAAATTAATGACATCTGTAACACTGAGTCATAAAAAAGTCTATCCAAAGAACTGTATTAAAAACTGCATGGAACTGATTTCCCTAAGTGGTCTCCTGACAAACACACACCCGCCCTTTTCCATTAAGGCCTTTAGAATCCTGATCTACAGCTGGCCTTGGAAAATTTGGAATTATGTTTTACTGCACAAGATCTAACAAGTTATTACAGTTCCCAAAAATGTCTGAGTAAATAAGAGCAGAGCAGGATTAGACTGGATGTCGGGTTTCCTTCTTGTTGTTGTTGTTTTTTTGTTTTTAACCCTCAAAGAGCTACTGCCTTGAGGAATAAATAGTTTTCTACAGTACAGGACAGAGAGTCCAGAGCTGTAAGGGCACGGGGGCTGCTCTAATCTAAAAATTCTGTTTACTAAGTAGGAACTAAGGCCCAGGCTAAGTGGATCAAAATCAATGATCAAGTGAACTAAATCAACACTTAATTGTACCCTTCATTTGATAATTCAAAAGAAACAAGGTTTGAGCGTAGAGATTCAGGCATTACTTTGTTCCAATAGGAGAAATTTTTTTCAGACTAGGATCTTTTCAAAGGGCAATTTTTAAACCTTCCAAGAAATGCTAGCTTTGAATGCTTAGTGTAACTAACTTGATTCTAAGCAATATTTAAAGGACTATTACCTTAGAGTTTAACATTTTGTAAATAGGGACATAGAGCTGCCCTGGTTACATTGTCTGCCTGATCATTTACCCCAGGAAAGATGTTACAATACTGAGTTATTTTGTAACACCTGATTGCCTTTCCTACCAACATTCTATCAGCAAATTCATCCAAGCCTATACCTGAAATGCTCATGTCCATAAACATCAGCCCTCGGTCTCATTTCTCCTCTGCATGTAGGGATTAAAAGTGTTACCAGGACGTTGTAAGGATTAAAAGAAGACTTGGGAAGGCATCTGGCTCACACACGGGCCACACCTCTCTCCTTCCTGGCTCACACACACGGGCCACATCCTTCCTGGCTCACACACGGGCCACACCTCTCTCCTTCCTGGCTCACACATGGGCCACACCTCTCTCCTTCCTGGCTCACACATGGGCCACACCTCTCTCCCTCCTGGCTCACACATGGGCCACACCTCTCTCCTTCCTGGCTCACACATGGGCCACACCTCTCTCCCTCCTGGCTCCCAAGCAGAAAGCAGCACCCGCCCCCTCTCCAACCCCAGGAGCACCGCATTGCTGCCTTTCTAATGGGCTAAACCACCTGTGCACGCAATCGCTCCATCTGAACCCTCCACGGAGCACCTGGCGTCCTGCATATGACACACCCTCAGTGAATTTCTGCCGGAATGTTTCAGATAAAACATTTTTATTCTTATTTGCAAGACAGTGTTAGAATTCCTATCTGATAAAATTTTTTTTAAAAAAGTGAAGAGTTGATGATTATTTTGCTCAAGCTGCGGAAAAATAAAGAAAATGCAACAACCAAGTACACAAACCTTCTTAAATATATAAGCATCTTGCATATAACAGATATTAAAACCAGCCAAATTACCCAGTTGGTCAATCAATAACTGTAACAGTGAGTTTCTAAGTTTTAATCTAACCACTTCTTGGCTTATGAACCTACCAATTCCCTTACGCCCAACAAAACAAACCCAATCTCTCTTCGGGGCTTTAAAGCCCCTGGGCAGTCACAGCCACTCTGTCCATCCAACTCAATTTCCCAGTTCGTCCCTCTACAATCAGAGTCAATTCTTTCTCTTCAAGGTCTCCCGCAAAAGCCATCTTCATTTCTACCTTGGAGCCTGTCTGTGCGCAGCATTCAAATATATTCTTTGTCAGGGATTCAGGTGTACACACCTGGGTACCACTAACTGCACAGGCTTTTCTGAGCAGTCCTACCCTCATCCTCCTCTTCCCCAGGCCCTACGTGGATACTTGGGAATGATATGGGGCCGTTTCATACGTGCATGGCTTAGTCTCCTAACTAGAATATACTTTTCTGGAGGATAAGGACTACATCCTAGTTATTCTTACATTTACTAATGCATCCAATATTCACGGAGCACCTGTAATATACAAAGAGTCGCAGATATAAAAAGGAATTCATAAGACACAGCCCTTCCCCTAAGAACCTCACAATTTCAGTACATCTCACAGTAACAAGCACACAGGAGTCTTTGCCCATCTGTTTACTGGAAGGCTGACTGATGGGAAGCTTGCCATATTTCTTTGTGTATCTTCCTAACTGATCACCAGAGTAAGGAGCCCCCAGTAAATACTCCTTAGCTATGTTAATGATGCTCCTGCTGAAGGAAGTGGGGGTTATTTTTTAATTCCTTCAGCCACACTATATCTATCTTTGTAATCTAAAGACCATCAAGATTTGGCTCTACTAGACTCTATGCTTTACTATTAGAATTAAATAAATAAAAGGCTATCTCATCTCAGAATCCTTTTAGGAAAGCATTACTTTTTTTTTTTATATAAATTTATTTGTCTTCGTTTCTGTGCGAGGGCTTTCTCTAGTTGCAGCGAGCGGGGGCCACTCTTCATTGCGGTGCGCGGGCCTCTCACTATCGCGGCCTCTCTTGTTGCGGAGCACAGGCTCCAGATGCACAGGCTCAGCAGTTGTGGCTCATGGGCCCAGTTGCTCCGCGGCACGTGGGATCTTCCCAGACCAGGGCTCGAACCCGTGTTCCCTGCATTGGCAGGCAGACTCTCAACCACTGTGCCACCAGGGAAGCCCGAGCATTGCTTTTTTTTTTCCTTTTTCCTAGTGGTTTCTTTCACAGTCAGAAACTAACTAAAACCTAATTTGCATTTTCAGGTAGGACTTCTTCATTTACATATCATCCAATCAATAGTAGCAAATTAGCATGTTTAATTTGCATATCTTAAAATTTACCTGTTTTAAGTTTCCTCTTTGATGAGTTTCAGTAAATTTATAGAGTTGTGCAACTGTCATCATAATTTAGTTTTAGAGTAATTCTATCACCCTGCCAAAGTTCCCCAGCTCATTTACCTACTCCAGCAAATATACTTTTCTTTCCTTCTATGAAGTATGGGAAATGACCATTTGGGAAGCAGAGTTAACAGGACATCCCAGGAGACGAGGATCCAGCCCTGCCCAATCCCTCCCCATCCAAGGGTGAACTCTGACACAGGATCATTAACACAACCTCAGAAAAGAGTAGGAATCCAGGTATTCTGGTGTTTAAACTCCTCACCTCAACTGTTTCCTTCCTCCAGAGACCATCCTTATGAGCTACATGAAAGCAGACTGGCCAAAATACCTAGTTCTCAAACTGTAGCTTGAAGGGAAATCAAAGTGGCTTCAGTTACAGAGGGGAGAATATAAAATAGTCATTCACACCACATTGAAGCAAATAGAATGTCTGAGCACAGCCACCCAAGTCCAAGGTTGAAATAAATGGCATGGCTTTAAGTGTGTTTCCATCAAAAACACAATATAAAAGGGGAACAAAAGGTACATGGCCAACCTAAAAGAAAACACAATGTGATTGCAGCAACATGGATGGACCTAGAGATTGTCATACTGGGTGAAGTAAGTCAGACAGAGAAGGACAAATATCATATGATATCATTTATATGTGGAATCTAAAAAAATGGTACAAACGAACTTATGTACAAAACAGAAATAGAGTCACAGATGTAGAAAACAATCTTATGGTTACCAGGGGGAAAGGGAGGGAGGGAGGGATAAATTGGGAGATTGGGATTGACATATACACACTACTGTATATAAAATAGATAACTAATAAGGACCTACTGTATAGCACAGGGAACTCTACTCAGTACTCTGTAATGACTTATAAGAGCAAAGAATCTAAAAAACAATGGATATATGTATATGTATAATTGAATCACTTTGCTGTATACCTGAAACTAACACAACATTGTAAATCAATTATACTCCAATAAAAATTGAAAAAAAAAAAACCCACAATGTGAGAAATAGGAGTTAGGAGTTACACTCATTAACTCAAGAGCCCAAAGACAGATACAATATAATAAAAAATGAAAAAGAGGGTATGGTAGGCAGCATCTAAGATGGCCTCCAATGATCCTCACCTCTTGGTTTTCACGCTCCTGTACAATATGATCCCCTCCCCTGGAGTGTGGGCTAGGCTTAACGATTTGCTTCTAGCAAACAGAATGTGGCAGAGGTGATGATGTGATGTCACTTTGAGGTAAGGTCACAAAAAGACTGTGGCTTCCATCTCGGGCACCCTCTCTTGCTCTCTCTGAGGAAAGCCAGCTGGCATGTTGTGAGTGGCCTTATGGAGAAGCCCATGTGTTGAGAAACAGATGTCTCCAGTCTCAACAGCCAGTAAGTACCTGAGACCTCCTGCCAATATCACATGAGGGAACCTAGAAGTAAATCCTCCACCAAACGAGCCTTGAGAACACCTGCCCCAGCTGACATCTTGACTGAATCCTTGTGAGAGATCCTGAGCAAGAGTCACCAGCTAAGCTATGCCTATATTCCTGTTCTACAGAAACCATGAGTCAGCAAATGTTTGCTGTTGTTTTCATCTCTAAATTTGGGGGTAATTTGGTGAACATTAATAGATAATTAACATGGGGTAAGTAAGAAAACAAATTGAGAATAAAAATCAGTATCATTATGGAATTAATAAATAAGTGAAAGTAAGATCATCAAGAAATTGACAACCCTGAAAACTGATTTACTGACAGTAAAAACGTTTGGATAATCATGGTGATATGGTTTGTTATTATTATTATTTTTTTATTGAAGTGTAGTTAATTTACAATGTTGTGTTAGTTTCCGGTATACGGCAAAGTGATTCAGCTAAATATATATATTATTTTTCATATTCCTTTCCATTACAGTTTATTACAAGATATTGAATATAGTTCCCTGTGCTATACAGTAAGACCCTGTTGTTTATGGTGACACAGTTTGGATAGTCAGAATGAAAAATAAAAGAAACAAGGAAATTAAAACAATTAGAGAAAAGCTAATAAAAATGGAAAGCAAATAAAAATAGGAAGACATATCCCTGAAGAAGACAACTTAAGAACTGAAATAGACAAGGGATCCCAAGATATGAGACAATGTAAGAATCTCTCTGGAATGAAGAATGAACAAACTTTGCAAATCAAAAAAGCACATGTTCCAGAAAAAATTTTAAAAATGCTGCAAGAATACTCCACACTGAGAGAGATTTATAAAATCTTTCAGGTACCCAAGAACAAAAACCAAGTCATCTACATAGCGGGGTAAATCCTGGGCTGGCTTTACATTTCTCTAAAGCAATATTGAGCGTCAGAAGATACTGGTGAAAATTTTGTTACAAAATGCTGAGGGAAAGTATAAGCCAAGCTATCACTCAAATACAAAGGCAAAGAAGAGGCATTCTCAAGCGTGAAAGAATCCAGGAAATAAAACACCAATAACTGCTTCTTGAAAGTCAGTCTTGTCCAATAGAACCTTCTGTGATACCTGCACTATCCCCCTAGCCACCTCTGGTTACTGAGCACTGAAAATGTAGCTATTGAGACTGAAAAACGAAATTTATAATTTTCTGTAAATGTAAGTTTAAATAGCCACATGCAGCTAGCGGTCACCATACTGAACATGAAATGCACAGGAGAAGAATGTGAATAATATAAAATGGGAACACATGACAACAACAACAAAACTTGGGAGGTGGGAAGAGAGGAGCAAGGATGAAGGAGGAGCTGCTGTCCCCTCTCTCACAGCCAGCGGTCAATCAATTCTGTCTAAAACTGAAACAAACCAAAAAAAAAAAAAAAACCTTACTTCAACCTCTTTCATTTTGAAGCTATTTTATTCTTAAATCTTTTAGGAAATAAAATCTACATAAGGAAAAAGAATTGAGGTTCAACAATTCCTTAAGTTTCAATTCAGATTCCTTTTCTATTACTAAAGTAAAATTACATTTTATGTTTTTAATAACAGCTATAATATCCAGTATTTAACAAAAGTGCTTCTATCTTTTGCTGTAATCATTCTATCTGTACATATATATCCCACGGTGTCCATCTGGAATGATGTTCACCTAAATACTAACAAGAGATGTTTTCATAAGAGATTCAGAGTGATTTTTTTCTATCTTCGAATTCTTCATAATGCAAATGGCCATTTTTAATAGAACAAGTTTTTCTACAAGTCTGTTTGCCTAAAATTTTTAAATAAGAGCCTAGGAGCTAATACTGCAAGATGTTAACAGCAATAGAAACATGGAATTTGAGTGGTAGGAATATGGAAATTTTTCCTCTTCATACATTTCAGATTTTTTAAAAATTTCTCAAAGGGAAAAAAGAAGTATACAAAGAGTCTAGAAGTTATATGGCATTGATTCTTATTCTGCATCTATACACACTAACTACCCAGATTGTCCTCAACTCTCCTAGAGGCAGGTTCACCATCTGGGATGTAGCCACAGTCACTGCTGGACTCCAGATGGAAACCAATGATCCCACCCACTTCTCCAGGTCTCCCTAACTTCTTCCCCAAAACCAGGTCAGGACCTGGGCAGAGGCCTTAGTTGGGGGAGGACTGGCCAACCTGCCCCTGAATTCCAGCTCTTGGGCAGTTTTCTCTTGCTTCTACCTGACCGTGGAGGTAACATGCCTTTTTCTTGAGGTCTGGCCCTCTCCTTCTCTCTTTTCCGCTTTGAACACTCTCTCACTCCACCTACTTCGTAAGCCAAAGGGGCTCAAGATTCTCTCCCGTGAGAGAGCCACCTACCCCCAGGAGGGCTTGGCAAAGGTGGCCTGATTCATTAAGGTCTACAAATGAGAACAGGGCCCAAAACTGACCTTTGACCAACAGTCTTCAACGCATCTTTTTCCCTAAAAGACTTTTTTTTTGAGAGGGAGAAGCAATAAAGAAACAGAATCGGGGGCTCCAAGGTCCCCTATTTAATAATTACACCTGCCCTGCTGACTTCCCAAGACAACGTATTTTAATATGGTTAGTAAAAGTAATGTCTTAAGAAAACTTTAAAAATTATAAACCACTATAACGTAGGTAGTTGTATTATTACCAGACAAGCCGGAGTCTAAGCCAAACTTTTTACAAGACTGTAGCTAACAGTTTCCACCTTCTTCTTCAAAGCATCTGACTTCCAGTAAGTGACCCCAAGCTTGAAACCTGCCTTGACCATTTTCTAGCTCTGACCTGTGCAAATTACTCGACCTCGCTGCCCTCACATCTGTGACCCGTCAACAGTAAGGTGTCATTGACGGTGTTGTGAGCATTAAATAGGATAATATGTGAAAAATACCCAGTTCAGTAGGCTGTCTGTAAATGTTAGCTCCCTTCCTTTGCTGTCACAAAAGCTTTCCAGAGAGAGCCTGTTACAAGAAACACCACAACCCACTTGAACTGCACATCTTAAGTGGCTTGAAATGAAATACCTGAAGAGGATAAGGGGGAGCCTACATAACCTTTCAACTGGTCTGCTTCCCAGCTGGCATCTTTAATCTGATTGCTAAGAGCTAAATTTAGTGAATGTTTACTAATTGCCAGGCACTGGATTAGACACTTTCTCTGTGACAATGCTATGAAGGCTGACATTTATTATTCCCACGCTGGAGAGGAAGAATCAGGATCCCACGGGTAGGAAAAGCGGTGGGGTCCATCTGACTATTGTGCAATGACACCCCAACAAGAATTCCCTTCACAGTAAACTCAGAAATCTAAGGAATACTGGTATCTTCAGAACCGAGGTCACCAAAATCAGCAGTTTTGGTGGCTGCTTTGGTCATGGGAAAACCCACGCTAATGCCCCAGTAAGATCTCTAATTATACTTCTCATACTATTTCTTAGCATTTAAACAGAAGACTGAAGGTAGAGCTAAGGCTCTTTTGGTTTTGCGGAGGAGAATTACTAAGAGTGCTGAAATTTGGAAAATTCAGCTTAAACACGTGAGTGTTGGAGTCACATGGTACCACTTGCTTTTCTTAAATCAGCCTTCAGCTTAAATATTACTTAATTGAAAACTGTCTGCGATGTTGAAGATGGGTTCAATGTTCATTATACTCCTTCCCCTTTAATAGTTTTAAAATTTTCCAGAAGAAGTTTTTTAGAGTCTACAGATATACACACCCCTCCCAAAATCCCTGCAGGGAGAGGCTGATTCATGTAAATTTTACAGAAAATACCCTTCTCTGGATAATTTTAACTTTTCCTCAAAATAAAACATTCCAGTCACCAACCCAGTGAGGGGTTAGCAGCCCAGGAATGCACTGTCATGGCAGATGGAGGATCAGTCATTGTGGGAAGTGAAACAGACCCAAGCAGCACTGGAACTGATGCAGCGCCATTTGATTCCATCAGGCCATCTTTAAAACAGGAAGCATTTCATCAGCTGTTGGGAGACTGCATAGTGGTAGCAGCACTACTAGGTGACAAAAATACTAAAGCTACAATGCCGCTTCTGTAGTCTTGCACACTGGGGGGAGTACAATGGAATGCTGAGTCAGAAGCAAATGTGTAGACTCACAGCTCACTAGGGGTTCCGTGGAATGCATTCAGTGCTTCAGAACTCAAGATTTAAGGCCAGATGCATACTACTGAGGGTCCCGACTCAGAATGTCATCTATAGAGTAGATATTCAAAAATTTTAGTAGAATGATATCCTCTTTGATGCTTTTCTTGATTGTTGCAATATTTCGATTTAATTGTCATAATGTACACTAGGATGTGAACGACCTTAAAATGCCTCAACACGCACACCAACAATGAAGCAAGTTGCAAAATGAAGTAAAGCAGTAATTATGATCATCCTCATCCCCAGTAACCAAGAGAACCTTCTCAAGGGTCAGATTATTCCAGCTCCCTCCTGAATGCCCCAGAGACCTCTCTACACACTTTGAGTACTCATTATGTTCTGTAAGAAGGCCTTCTATGGAAGTGCAAGGAGAAACTTTATAGTAAAGTCTCTAAACCTTAAAATGCTGCCATATACCTTTGGGGGTAGTCTGTGCCTTTAATCCTGACAACTGCCATGCCCAAGGATAGGCACGGGCATGGAGAGCCATGTATATGCTAAGTGACCCTGCCCCTGCGCCACAGTCATTGGAGCAAAGGTGGATGCCTACCCAGATTCACCTCCAGAAGTTTGCTTATTGGGGTGGAGTGCACAGGAGTCGTGTAAAAGATGTCACTTGGGAGGTGAGGAGCCATCATGATCTACAACATGCACAGGAGAGCAGAGGGAGAGCAACAAGGAGAAGCAGAGTACAAGGCGCCACTTCTCAAAGAGAGGCCCACAGGGAGCTGCCCTGGGTGGTCCGAAGCTGTCTCCAGACCTTCCCAAAGCTCAGCCACAAAGCCCGAAGCCGGGGTTCTCTGAGACACTCTGCTGCCCTATCGTGAGGTTCCCTTTTCAGTTCCCGTAGTTTCCACAGGTCTGTTTCTTCCTCCAAAGAGCCTTGATTACCACCAGCCCGATACAGTCCTTACTCTCTAAATAAGGCACTAAGTTCTCTTGGGCAATTTTTCAGATCCTCACCTTGTGCCCCACAAGGATTCTCATCTTGTCTATGAAGGAGCTGGACTACATCTGTGCTTTTCAATGTGTTTTATGTCATCTCCCCCTCCTTCCCCCCACCCCCAGTTAAATTCTATGCAGGACCCAATACATCAGACCCATGGCAGCTGAGCCACTCGGGCTGGAGCAGGGACAGGGATCTGGCGCAGGCCCCGTGGAAGGCCGCGCTCCCAGGGATCACTGTCGGAAACCCTGAGCACGATGTCCTCTGGGGCCCCGGGCTCTGCCTGGGATCCCATCCTCCAGGGAAGAGCAGCTTTACGTGAGCCGCTCCACATGCTGGCCCAGAGAAGGAGAGAGACAAGAGGATGAGGACCAACACTCAGGCCGAGACCAGGAAGCGCGGGCAAGACCAGCCATCGAGCAATGGCCATGACCTGAACCCAAGGCTCCCTCAGCGAGAGCAAACTCCTGGATGGAGGTGCCAGAGGGAGGCTGAGGTAAGCTGCAGTCGACAGCTCAGTGGTCAGACAGTGACACCCCAGAGAGCACCCATGGCTCTGAATCAGCAGGCTGCAAAGACCAATAAACTGCTTTTCACTTTGGGATTTGTCTTAAACACAGTGGTTAAGGGGAGAAAGAGGAAGTGACCAAGGCAGCAGGCTGAGCTGTAGAGGATTGGGGTCTCTACCACCCAAGACCCCTCAACCCAGGCCCCGCTCGGCCCTGTTGGCCTTCTGTTTGGGGTTAACCATGATCCTTATTTGACCACAAATGAAAGAAAAAAAAGAAAGAAAAGAAAAGGAAAAAAACTCCACATAGAGACTTTTGTTTAAGGACACACAGATACCTAAATGAAGAAAGAAAGGGGGTCTAGAGAGAGAACAGCTTTTAAAAGCAAACTCCAGAGTTCAGACATTGCCCGGGGACTCATTCAGTGGCATTAATGACTCCCACAAACATTAAGGCTTTGAACATATTTGCATAACTATGTTACATGATCTCTCAACATCGCTTTAGACTGAAGACTATCTTCTTCAGAATTACGAAGTACCTTCAGACATTGCTTAAACAAGTCTTCATTTACTTGACAACACAAAGTGTTGTTAGACCAACAGATCATTCACAAAATTTTTAAAAGGATGAAATAAGAACTCTGGTAGCTTTTAAAAAAAAAATTGCAAAATAAGCTACTTCATGAAATACCCTGGAGGAAAAAAGTTAATCACAGTAATTAATATTTGTTATGATGATGATTATTGAGATAATGCCTAATATTTATTAAAGTGGCTACCTTTGCTAAGCATTTAATATGCATCATTTCATTTAACCCTCACAATAACAAATATAAAAATAGTGCAATTAGCACAGGCTATGCTTATGCTGCTGGTCCAGAGAACACACTCTGAGAACCAGTGCTTTAGAGACTACAGGGTCTGTCTTTTCTCTTCCTCCCCTTTGTCTCTGAGCTTCATTTTGGACCCAGGTAGGACGGTAGTAGAAGCACGTGTCCCAGTCTCACACACCAGTGCTGGTCCACGGGCCAGGCACCACCACAGTCCAAAACAGCCAGACTGAATGCTGGCCACCCCACATGGCTTTTTCTTTCTTCCAGACAAAAGATAACCAGAAATGCCAAATAAGTCCGCTGTTCACAGACCAAAATACATTTTCAAAATACTTATTTTTAAGCATGCTTTCTAAGGAGCAACAATGTTCTAGAAATAATTTATAATACCAAAATGGATAAACAAAATGAACAGTCTTATTTGAACTAGAAAAATATCCTTGCACTGGCAAAACGTGATTAAATACTTAATCATCCTTATCAGAATTAAGCAAAATGAACGGCAATTAATGTCTTCAACTACTATTGGCTTTGAAAAGGCCCATATCAGGTAACAAGGCAGTGAAAAGGGAAAAATGCTAACACTTTCTAAGTGGTGACTCTGTGCTGAGATGGTCGATTATCCCAGAAAGGAGTTTATATTAACACCACTTAATTAACCCTATTTCCTATTTAACAAGTGGGTACTTAAATCACTTTCCAAAGTGCAGGTCAATGGTGATGCCCTGGTTCAAACCCAGGCCTCTCTGCCTCCAAAGCCCAAATTCTTTCCACTATATCATACACAAAAAATTCCTCCAATAAAAGTTTAGGGAATTATCAAAATGTAGGACTAGACAGGTCGTTAGAGATGCGCTAATCCAACACCTCGTTTAACAGATACTAATAGATAAGATTTAAGAGATAGGAATGTATGTGGTAAACAATCCCCAGAGATGGCCACCAACAATTCCTCCCCTCCTTCCCATAAGCACACTGCTCGTCCCGTCAAGATGAGGAGCTGGGCTTCCCTGGTGGCACAGTGGTTAAGAATCCGCCTGGCAATGCAGGGGACACAGGTTCGAGCCCTGGTCCGGGAAGATCTCACATACCGCGGAGCAACTAAGCCCGTGCGCCACAACTACGGGGCCTGCACTCTAGAGCCCGCGAGCCACAACTACAGAAGCCCGTGCGCCTAGAGTCCGTGCTCTGCAACAAGAGAAGCCACCGCAATGAGCAGCCGTGCACCGCAACGAAGAGTAACACCTGCTCACTGCAACTAGAGAAAGCCCGCCCGCAGCAACGAAGACCCAACGCGGCCAAAAATAAAATAAATAAATTTATTAAAAAAAAAAAAAAAAAAAGAAAGGAGTCTATTTCTTCTCTCCTGACCTTGTGATTTGCTGACCAATAGAATATGGTGTCAAAAAGAGTCTGCCAGCTCCAGATGCAGCCCTTAGGAAGCCTAGCATCTTCCAGTGTCATGTTCTCTGGGAAGTCAGCACCATGCTGTAAGGGAGCTCAAGCTAGACAACTGAATGAAAGATGCCTTGTGAAGAGAGAGATGCATCGTGGAGGAGGACTGAACATGGGAGTGAAACCCTCTTGAGCTTTCCAGCCCAGTGGGTATCTGAATGCATCCAAATGAGTGACCCAGTCAATGCCATGTAAAGCAGAAAAACTGCCCACTAAGATTTTCTGACCCATGGAATTATGAAAAGTTTCGGGCTAGCTGGTTACACCAGCTAACTGCTGGTTACATAGCTAACTGAAACATGAGGTTAACTGACCTGTCCATAGTCAAGAATCAATAATAAGGACTGAAATCTAAGCCCCCGAATTCTAGCCCCGGCCATCTGCCACTGTAGCCCACCAGGTAAACTGACACACAAATGGAGCACCCCAAAGACCGAGTGACCTTTGGACTTTGCCACAATATCCCATAAAGAAACAGATCTGGACAAAATGACTGTACTCATTTGTTCACACCTCAGCTCTGCAGGACCATCTCTGTGTTCCCCTCACCTATGGCTGCTTACATTTTGACACATTAATTTCTCATTACAAATCCCCTGAGGATAGGGACAGGCAATCATCACCCTTGTCTGTGTCTCTAGTGCCTAACCCAGGGCCTTGCACGCCAGAGATAAACGAAGATTTGCTGACACCTCACATATGAAAAGAATTAGACTAGTCCTCATGCCAAAGAATTATGAGACAAAGAACAAATAAGACGCTCAGGCCAAGTCCCTCTAACACTATACAGAATGTCACTGTAAAATATTAAATAATTACTGACGGCCCATGACATGCATAAAGTGTTCTTTTCCCAAACACTTTGACAGCACTGTCTTTTATTATTACTCTGATACCCACAAGAAACTCTGTCAAACAGATAGGAATAATAGCACTACCCCACAGCTGAAGAAATGGATGCTCAGAGGGGTAACACAATTCACGCAGTCATCCACATTTCACAAGTGAAGCCACAACATGATATCAGGAACCCTGATCAAAAGTCTGATGTTAATTTCATCTTCTAGAATCCCTTCCTCAAAAACCTGAGGATCTAAATTTCAAAAAGTACTATAAAAGAACCTAGAGTCACATGAATAGAATATAGAGAATCACAGAAACTTAGAACAAGACATGATCTCAGTACTGATTCATAAGAGACAGTGAATTTTTCAGGTCATGAAAAGTGGGATGCCAGACCTGGCACATGTCTTGCCAGAATCTATATGACACTACATCTTTGTGAAACAAACAGCATAACATTCTTCCTCACCTCAGCTCACACTTGCAAAACACAGCAGGTGTGTGTGTGCTGTGTATGGTCACTAGTACAAACTCATTCTTTACTTGGTGTTTCTAGTAGTCTTAAAATCAGAATGTTATTGTCACACACTACTCACATGCAACAAAGCGACCTATGCAATGGCCTAGTTTCCTATATTACTTAATCCTGGGTATTCCAAAAGGTTACTACCAGAGACACAGCGAAAGGCCAATAAGAATACATGAACACTGTGCATCTTTACATCATTTGGCTAAGGACTGGACCGTTGCACATGTGGGCCGTTCAGTGAAATATCATTTCGATTCCCAGGGATGCAAGGACCCTCTGTTAATCCCCACCCTACATCTCACTTCCTCAACCACGCATCCCCAAAACTTACAGTAACAATAACAGTTAGGAAAGGTGAGTAGGAAGTACAGTAACTGTAATAACACTGTGACTTCAACGACTCTGTCCCAGTCGAACCCCTCCAGCCTTTACTGCTAGGACCAGGGCTGAGCTGGGGTCCCCAAAGCCGTGCAAGGACCAAAGGGATCCTCACTCTCAGCCCCTCGCTTCCGCTTCTGTAATCTGGAAGGGAAGCACGCCAGAGGCAATCTTGTGTCACTGACAATGCTTTCTCTGAGGCCACTGCGGATAGTTTGGGTTGTTCTGTTTTCTACCGCTGTGGTTAACGGTGGTGTTTCCCGGCGAGGAGAACTATAAGACAGAGCAATCTAAACATCCACAGGCTAACAGGCTACGGGTGAGGGCATACACACAACTCCCAGGCAAACAAACACCGGCATTTAGGGTGTCATGATGATTTAGGAATGAGCCAGCGATTTTAAAAGCACTCTGGCTGCTGTGCTTCCTTGGATCACGACGTCTGCAGAGAGGTACTTTACAAAACACAGAACAATGATGCCCTCTACAGCCCTCAGAGAGAATCCAAGGAACGTACTGAGTTCTTGTATCTGTGAGAGATCCTGAATCTACTTTCCTACTAAGAATCATTTTTGACACCAGAATAAGTTAATAACATACACATGTGCTTTGTATGTATGTTGGAAAAAAGTAGCATATCATGGTCTAACACTAAGGTGTTAATTAAAATATGATGATGTCCAAAGAATTAACATCATTATACTGGAATAATTTACTTTCCTGAAGGCCAAATAGAAGCAAACTCTATACATTGTCATTTTGGCTATTAACAGAGGCTATTTTCAAAAGAATTACTTAAAATATTTTCAAAGTGAAACTGTGGACTCCTTAAAGGAGAAACAGCTTGAGATACAATTTTTTTTTAACATAAGAAATAAACCACAAATTGAAGATTACAACATTCTCTGTCTGGGACTGAAAAAAAGACCAGTAAGAAATAACTCTAAGCTTGAGTGACTTTCCTGTTTCGCATAAGCCACGAGGAAAGACATTTCTCATCTTTGTAATAGGGAAAGTGAGGGATACCAGGCACCTTGGAAATACTCCGGATTACTCAAAGTAGATACATAACAAGCAGAGCACAGGTCCTTCTTCTTGGGAAATGTCGCTGGGAACAGTATGTTGTAAGAGCATGGGTAGATACAGATATAAATAATCGGAGAATATATATAACACGTGACAACAGAAGCTGCGCATAGCAGTCAAAGGAACAAAGTGAGAGGGTAATCGATGCAAGAAAAGTTTAGATCTTGTGTGAAAATAAAAGCGAGTCTTTGGTCAAGCCTGGAAAAAGCTGATGAGCATAGACTATAGAAGAAAAGGTGAGAGGGAACAGGAAGAGAGAAAACCACAGGCCAGATCACTGCAGGAAATGCAAATGCATCAGTTTCATAGGAATAGGTGGGCCATGTTCCCAAGTTCCAAGATGAAAATATGGGTCAAAGTTAAAGAGGAAGGGGGAGAATAGTTATCAGAGTGCCTTGAATTGAGCTGGAGAGTTTAGATTAGGTCTGATTAAACAAAAGGAATTACTCTGATTGCTTAAGCAAGGAAGTGATGTGGTGAAAACGGTGTTAAGAAAACATTATCCCGGCACTTGTCTGGATGCACTGGAATGGCAGGACAAGAAAGGCATAGAGATCATCCAGAGATCAGTGCAGAAATATAAACAACAAGGATAATAAAGGCTTGAATTTATAAGAAAAGGAGAGAGAAGATGCAAGTCCAGTATACTGTGTTGAGAATGGATGCATTAATAGGTGACTGTGAAGGAAGGACAGGGAGACAGCATAATTTGGCGAGCCCAGGATGTGAGGGCAGAGTCAGGGACATTCAAAGCAAAAGCCAATTTAGAAGAAAATGTGATAAACTGAATTCTTAGTGCAAAGTTTTAGGGATCAGTTTAGGCAGAGACTTCAGGGAGGCAGGTGGAGAGTTGAAACTGAAAAGAGGGTGAGAAGCCAGGGCTGTATTTAAACACTTTCTAATCATTCCCAAAAAGAATAGATGTGCTGATACACATGGGGAAGGATTGGGGAAGAAGCCCAGAAAACTGGGTGTCTGGCCAGAGAAGCAGAGAGAACACTTGGAAAAGGAAGTTTCATTTCAAGTCCAACAAGAACTTTGTTTCAAAGTCATCAACACTCAGAACAAATGCTCTCACTAGAGTGAGAAGGTCCCTGAAAACTTTAAGCCTGATGCAGCATTTAATTGGGTGACGGCCGGTAAACTTTTATGAATTTTATTCCAAATCTGTCAAGTACTCAGCACACATTTAGTTAATAGTTCCCAGCATGAGCAACATAACAGAACGGATACTATGCAGTAGGGAAGGAAAAGGAGCCGACTGTAGTCGGTGTGCGTGTCATCACCACTGGGCAAACTCGTACGGATCCTGTGTGTCTTTAAAACTTCAAGCTCGCCCAGCGAATAGACAAAATTAAGAAGCAACTGGAAGATGAAGAGTTTAAGTTCTGGGAGAAGAAATACAGAGCTACTTCCTTCACCTTGGAAAGTTTCACAAAGACAAATGCCTTTGTAAAAACATTCTCAGGGATAAAGGTTGCACACCCTTCCTTCAGATTTATTTCTACTAAAGAATGTAACCATTTAAAACTTTTGTGATTTATTGTGTTAGGACACTTCAGTTTTAGTCCTTCTCAAAATTTAATAGAGAGTCATTAACTAGAACTCGACTGACATGAAAATATTTGCATAAATCTTTTTTTCAATACACAAAATCAATGCATCTATTTCCAAATGAGTGCTGATGACAAAGTGCTACATTCCCCTTTAGGTAAATGAAAAACCTAGGGCACAGAATTTAAGTTATTCACTGAGGCAAACCAGCAAGACAAAAGCCCATTTGCTATTCAACTTTCTCTCTCTAGAAGTTCAGAGTTGCTCTTCACTTTTTATAAAGGGGAAATTACTGTCAATTCTTGGGCATATTTCTTTTTGTGGTTGTTCTAAGGAATGCTGAGACTAAGGTTAACTGAAATTCAGAGAACATAAAACTATAATTGCTACAAAGGAATGGAACGAAAAACAGATAGTAAAGATGCAAGGAGATTTTTTTTTTTAATGTAAAATTTCTCCTCTCTTTGTTAACATTAATAAAATCTTAAATCTGTTACTTCAGATTTAGGAAATAACTCAGTCTTCATACCCCAAAAGTCCAGCACACCGCACTCCCCCCAACCCCGGAATAAAAAAGTGGACAACTATCAACAGCCAAAGTAAAAGCTTCAAGTCTCCTGGAGTGGGTGGGAAGGAGGAGGAGAAGGTCATTACACACTCCCTGTGGAAGAAGACAAAGCCAGATCCACATTCCAGGGAAATCTGGCTGGTCTGAGTTTTTCCTTAAATACAGATTGGCCTGTCACTAAGCCAGGCTCTGTAATCTTCCTGCTAGGGAAGCCATGAATCCCTTCTAATTAATCAAGCCCTCCCAACAAAAATTTTCCCACCCACAATAAAGTGGGCTGTGGGAAGGGAAAGCAGCAGAGCAAGCTTTGTAGCCAAAAGAATTCTAGACTTTGGTGTAATACCTAACTAATCCAAGAAAACAGATGCAGGAAGCAGAGGAAATGATCTACAAACAAAGACAGACAATGAAGTAGGAACACAGTACTGCTCTGCTGGAACCCAAGTCGAAAATTTTAAATCATAAGATTGTAACTATAATTGCATGGGAGTGAGACCTGGCAACACTTTTAAAACACCTGTGAAGCGGGGAATGGATCCATAAACTTTTCAGAGGTAGATACCATGAATACTGATTTGACACTTTCAACAGTAATCTATTATTTAAATTTATTTTCTTCTTACTAAACTTGAATACATTATATGTCCATGTCTATTTCTTGCTTCTACTTGCAAAGGAAATGGCGTTGCCTTGACCTTCCTAATTTACCGTGCCCTTGCAGCCGGTTTAACCCAAGGTAACTTCATTGAAAGCTTACTCCGACAAGGTGCAAGGAAGCATGAGTACAGAAGGATGCACTGATTCAGACCCGTGCTGTCCAATTCAGCTGCTACTACTACTACTACCTATGGGTGGCTCTAAGCACTTGAAACATGGCCAGTAGGAATTGAGATGTGCTTTAAGAGATATATTTATATACTTAAATCTACTTATGTAATATATAAATATTTCAGACTTTGCATGCAATAAGGTCTTTGTTGCAACTATTCAACTCTGCCATTGTAGCATAAAAGCAGCTAGGCACAATATATAAACAAATGGGAGTGTCTGTGTTCCAATAAAACTTTATTTACAAAAACAAGCAGCTCGTCTGTGGGGTGTAAATTTCTGACCCCTTGTTCCCTAAAGAACTTATAATTATGGAAGTTCTAAAATACTGGGGTGGGTGCAGAGCTAGAATTAAGATCACGCAGGAGCCTTGGGGAGACATGTGTCTGCTGCCACTACTACTTTGAGCTGAGAAAGCCTTCACTGGAGTTTAGGACACATCCTCCTGCCCTGGGCTGCAGTGGCCCAGAAGTAAAGAGACCCTGAAAGCTGGGGTTCCAAGGACTTATCTCATACACCACTGCCATTTCCTGAAATTCTGGCCTAGGAGGCAGTTATAAGAAAGAGATGAAGGCCAAGGTCACAGCAGTTTTTTGTTTTGTTTTGTTTTGCTTTGTTTTTAAAAAGCCCTCTTCTATGCAGGAAGGTCAGAAGACCTTTCTTCATTTGAATAAGAATAACCTGTTTGCATGGATAATTAATACCATACCAAGGAAAGTCTCAGAATAAACAACTGAGGTTCAAGTGGCAAATTGTTTGGTATTCATCTGCTTTTCTGTTAGTTTGGAAACCATGCTCTATCCAAGTATTTTTCAACCCAGATGGTCAAAAGTAAATACATCTATAAGAAAATTTGCATAAGTTAATTCCTTTTAACTTTTATTCATGTGATTTTTTATCATAGTAATCCATATATACAGATCAAAATGACCTATCAAAAACAGTCCTCTTCTGCCCCATCCTGGCTCCACCCTCACCCCAACTTTCACTCACTAGGAGACACCACACTGAGAACTTCATCTATGTCATCTGGTATTTACTAAACAGTTCTAAATATTTTGTTTATACTGTAATCTCTTATTATTTCAGATTTAAACACTACCCATGGAAAATGAAAAAATAATGCTTGCAACCCACCCACTCACATGTCTCCTTCCCCAGACTTCCAAAACTTGAAGATCACAACATATGAAGTGTTCAAAGCTGAGCCACGTAGTTATACTATGCTTACTTTTCTATCCTGCATAATCTTTTGTTTGCTTAGAATTAAGGAATAGTTTCCCATATTCCTACCACTAAATCATTCCCACACTCTGACCTACAGAAACTCCTCTCAATACATTTAAGTACATGTGGTATTTTATTCATTTCCTTTTTTGTTGGAGACATCTTTCATAGAACCATCTGTCCTGTTCCAATTGGACTGGTTACTCTCTAAGCATTATACACAATTGATCACCATGGGATTTGCTTAGGCCCTCACCTGCTGGATTCCCTATTTTCTGGATCCCAATCTCACCCTTTCTCTGTTCACCGCCCCATCTGGGAAAAATCATGTCCTTCCTAAAACAGGGTACATTAGAAGAAATTTTTTTTTAGCCTTTCCAAGTCTGAAAATGCCTCTATTCCACCTTAACATGTGATTGAAAGTTGAGCTGTGAAAAGCATTCAGGGCTGGAAACTGAGGCAGGAGGTAGATGGGCCACAACCCCCCACCCCCACCCCCACCGCCCGGGTAAGCAATTGGAGATTTGTTCCCTGTGAACCGATACTCCAAGATGAGAATAGCAGGACAATTGAGAGAGGAGGCTGGGCCCTGGCCAGATAGAAGATAAGAGACCACATATTTCTCATTCTCCAAGTCAAGGAAACTTTCTGGACTAAGAAAGCTCCTTGGAGGTCAAAAAGGGAGGGGGGAGCCACCCCACAGTAAGAGGCCCACTACCCATAGGCCTCTTCGGTGGAATCCATCTTGGCTGAGAGATGCACGCGCACACATGGGAGGATCCTGAGATGTTCCAAATACGGACTCAGAACCAGGCAAAGCAAAGTGATAGACCAAAGGAAACCCGGAAGAAATGCCCCATAAAAGTGATTCAAACTACCACGAGGGCGCGACTCTCTCTGAGTCCGCCCATGTGTCTATCCACACATCCTCTACTCCTTTTTTTTTTTTTCTCCTAATAAACACTTTATTTGTTTCACTACTTTCCGTCTTTGTGGGAATTCTTTTCTGCAAAGCCAAAGGGCCAGGGCCTTGTCACTGACCACTGGTCTAGCGGCTAGGTTTCTGTGCTCTCACTGCCACAACCCGACCTCAGTCTCTGGCCGGGGAACCAAAACCCTGCTTCAAGCTGCTGCAGGCCGAGGCCACCCAAGATCAGAAACTATTATCCTCAGAATATCTAAGGAATTGTTCCACTGTCCACAACTACAGCTGCTGAGAAGGCTGTTCTGAATCTGATCCTCTATATGTGATCTGATTTTCTTTCAGGATCTTCTCTGAATTCCCAGTGTTATGAAATTTTAGGATGATGCACCTTAGTACAACTTGTTTTCCTTGCCTTTTTTAGGTGCACACTCACAGAAACTTTCAAATAGCAACTTTGTGCCATCATTTCTAGTAATTTTATCGTATTACTTCTTTCATAATTTTCCTCTCCACCATTTTCTTTATTTTCCTTTCTAGAACTTTTTCATATCAATTTCATATCAATTTTTCTTCAAAATCAATTTTTCATATCAATACTGCACACCTCTAATTTTCTTGTGTTATCTTCCCATTTTTTTAACTATTATCTTTTTGCTCTACTTTCTGAGCAGTATTCCTTATCCATCTTCCCATACTTTACTAAATTTTTATTTCTATTATATTTTTAATTTACAAGAGCTCTTACCTATTTTCAGGAATTTCCCTTATTCATAAAATCCTGAACTTGTCACATGGTTATAATAGCCTCCTTTTTTGCTTTGAGGATACTAATTATAATGTTTTTAAAAGTCTTTTCTTGCTTACTAGAATCTCTCTGATCCTCCAGTTTTGCTCATTTACTTTTTTCTCTTTTTCAGTTCTCTGGTTTTCTGTTTCTCAAGTTTTCCTTAAATCTCTGGTGGTATCTTTTGTCCATTCATAATTGAGAACAGACAATAAATCTCTGACTGGAAAGTTTCTGTACATGAGTGGAACTTACTGACTGCTGGGCTTTAGGAATCCAGTGGGGGACTTAGATATCTGGTTGGGGGATGCCAGATGCAGGCCCTACTTATATCAGACAAGTAGACTTTAGGTTAAGTATGACTAGAAATAAAAAGAGATATTTCATAATAATTAAAGATTCTATTCAACAGAAAGAGCAATCATAAATTTGTATATACGTGTTAATATAGCCTTAAGACATACAAAGCCAAGATCAATAAAAGGACAAATATACATATCTAAAACCATAGTTGGAGATTTTAACACACCTCTCTCAACTGATCAAACAAGTGGACAAAATATGAGTAAACACAAAGCAGATTTTTTATAATAGAATCAACAAACCTGACCTGAGTTGGATATACAGTTCAATGCACCTGACAATCAACACTTTTTTCAAGTGTTTATAGAACATTAACCAAAATATCAATAGATAGAGGAATTACGCTAAACAAAATGATTATGCTAATAACAAAATGATTATTAGAAAATTTCCAAATACTTAGAAACTATACAATATACATCTGAATAAGCCATAATCAAAAATGAAACACAATGAAAATCAGAAAATATTTTGATTCTAATGGAAGCAAAATTCCTACTTTAACAGCATCTCTACCAAAACAAGAGGATACAAGTAAAGTAGGTACTTAGAGAGAAATTCATAGCTTTAAGTGCATATACTAGAAAAGAAGAAAGGTTCCAAAGTCAATGATTTAAGCTGCCCCCTTAAGAAGCTGAAAAAAGAAGGACAAATTTGCTCAAAGAATGTAGAAGTAAGGAAATAATAAAGAAATCAATAAAATAGAAAACAAGTATGCTACAGGAAAATAAAATGAAAGCCGAATTTGGTTCTCTGAAAAGACTAATAAAAATAACAAATCCCTATCAGCACTAATCAATATCATTCCTTTGGAAAGGCAAATCAAAACCACAATGAGGTATCACCTCACACCTGTTAGAATAGCTATTATGAAAAAGACAAGAGATAAATGCTGGTGAGACTGTAGAGAAAAGGGAACCCCGGTGCATGGTTGGTGGGAATGTAAATTGGTGCAGCCACTATAGAAAACAGTACGGAGGTTAATCAAAAATTTAAAAATATAACTGCCATATGATCCAGCAATCCCACTTCTGGGTATATATCTGAAGGATATGAAATCACTATCTTGAAGAGATATCTGCACTCCATGTTCACTGCAGCATTAGTCACAATAGCCAAGACATGGAAACAACCTAAGTGTCCACTGACAGATGAATGAATAAAGAAAATATGGTATACACATGCAATGGAATATTATTCAGCCATAAAAAAGGAAATTCTGCCATTTGCAGCAACACAGGTAGACCTTGAGGACATTATGCTAAGTGTAGTAACTCAGACAGAGAAAGACAAAGAAATACTGTATGATTTCACTTATATGTGGAATCTTAAAACATCGAATTCATAGAAACAGAGTAGAATGGTGGTTGCCAGGGGCTGAGGGGTGGGGTAAATGGGGTGATGTTGGTTGAAGGGTACAAACTTTTAGTTATAAGATGAATAAGTTCCAGGGATGTAATGTACAGCATGGTGACTAGAGTAACAACACTGTACTGTATACTTGAGAGTAAAGCTCTAATGTTCTCACCATGACAACAAAATGGTAATTATGTGAAGTGAAGGACGTGTTACCTAAAATTACTGTGGTAAACGTTTTGCAATTTATACATTTATCAAACCAACACATGGTACACCTTAAACTTACACAATGTTATATGTCAATGATATTTCAATCAAGCTGGAAAAAAAATAATCACCCCTTTGGAAGGTTCAAGCCTAGTTGTCAGAGTATTTGGAAGCCAGGATAGCTGAGAGCTGGCATCCTAATGCCTAAAAAGGGTAGGAGAGAGAGAGGAGTTGGGAATAAACTCATTCCAGTTAAGTCCGGAGTTGTGAAGAACTTCAACTTTCAGTTGTTTGTATCAGCTTAGCACATAAGACAAAGCTTGACACAGAAGTAAGTACTCAATTTGTAGATATCCTCATATAATACTCTTTGGGTTCGTATGGGTAAGTTTGTCCACAATTTCTTGGAACAGGAGCTATTCAAGAGAGCTTTTCCTTCATCCTCTTGAGAAACTGTGGGTTTCATGAAAATGAAAAAAAAATCTCTGCTCGCTGACCAAGGGAAGCAGCATGGAAGCCTGCCGTCCACCCAGGGCTTTGGCAGGGGCGGGGTGGGGCGGGGATGGGCAGGGGAGGGAGAACAGCAAGGAAAATACTGGAAAATACTAAAAACACTAAGCTTGTGCCATACTCAGTTGTGGGTTGCAAAGTCAGACTACCCACAAGGTGGTGGAATCCCAAGTCCTGAAATGAATATAAACCTGGTCCAAAACCACCAAAATGCCAATGGCTCCAGCAGAAGTAAACTTGAAACCGCTCCACTGTTCTGCAGGGCTGAGCTCATAGGCCTTTCCACCCGTATATTTCACAATTAGTAAATAACAGTGGAAATAACAGAACAATCTAAAAGAGGCTATAAAATAAACTACTTTAAGATTATGAAGGAGATAAAAGAAGGATATGGAAGCATATTGAAAAAAAGGACAAGTATATATATAAAAAAAGAACTGGTAGAATTTGAATTAAAAAAAAAAACCAAACACAAATTCTCAAATGAAAAATACAGTCACTAAAAATAAACAAAGAGTAGAATAAATACAGATTAAAAAGGAGAATAAATACTGATGATAAGCTTTTAGTAAACTGGAAGAGATCTGATAAAAAGCACTCTGAATGCAACATACAGACATAAAGAGAAGAGAAAAAGGAAAGGGAAAATGGCCAAGCAGAGTTCATCAGAGCGGGCACGTGGTGACAGCAGCAAGAGCAGGTGTGCATGTCCCCTGTTGCCCATGACACCCTAGGGCAGTGCACAGCAATCTGGCTGGGCGAGATGTCAGACCTTCAGAATGGGATCCCAGTGCTTGGGCTGTGGGCCTTTTAAACTGCATGATTAGGAAAGCACTTGTTCCTTGCCTGTGTGATCAGACAGAGGCAGGGACACCAACACAACATGATGTGTAGATTCTTCCATATAATGTGTCAGAACTCTGACTATCTCTAACCTGCTGGCTTGACACCCATGGTTGGGGTCACTCCCCCACCTGGCATGATCTGGGAGTTAGGTTCCAAGACTTGCTGGTGCAGCTGTGAGATCAGGCAATCTCGTAGCAGAATTTACCACATCAGTATGTATGTCTTGGAAATCAATTGACCCAGCTCTGGCATAATTAGGGGCCTGGGGTCTAAGCTTTGCGGTTGACAAGGACTGTCTATCTGAATGGACCATAGCCAGTTTGGGCGAAGCTTTGCAAGAGGTCCAGTCCTTTTCTGAGCAGACAGCCTGCAGGCGCTCAGTCTTGGATGAATTAACATCACCCTCTAGCACATAAGAAACAGTTACATGGGACTATTCAACAAACTTCGTATAAGAGTTCCAGAAGAAGAGATCAGAGAGAACAGAGAGGAGCAGTACTTGAAGAGAAAAAGGTCGAAATTTTCCAAAATTGATGAAAGACTTGACTCTTCCAAATGAAGATGTACATTGCATCCCAAGCCAGATAAATAAAAAGTCTGTATCTCAAGATTTCACAGTGAAACTATAGAATATCAAAGACAAAAATAAAATCTTAGGAGCAACCAAAGAGAACCAAGATATGTTGATAAGCAAGATAACAAAGAAAGAAATCACGATGGGCTGACAGTAGACTTCTTTGCTGACTGGTCTCCACAGACGCACCCCCAGATTCTCCCCCTCCCTGTGAGCACAAGCTGCTTCTCCCGTGGAGAGTTGCAGCTTCCCTGGAGCTGACCCTCTGAGTGCTCTGACCAAGAGAATGCAGAGGAAACGCACGTGGGACTTCTGAGCTCAGGCCTTCAAGGGACGGACAAATTACACTTTTTTCTTCCCACAACTTTTGCTCTGGGACACCATCCCTCAAAACTCAGCCACCAAGCTAGGAGAGGAGCCCAAGCCACACAGAGTAGCCACCTGAATGAGAACTGAGGGCAACAATTAACAGGTGAGATTCCAAGCACAGCCAGGATCAACTGCCAGCCACATGGGCAGCCAGCTTTGATGTGCCAGCTGAACTGAGTCCCCAGATGACTGCAGCCCCAGCCAACATCAAGAGGAGAAACCGCCCAACTGGTACCAGGTGACCTACAGAATCCTGAGAGAGAATAAAATGGCTTCTGTTTTCAGTCACTACCTTTTAAGGTGATTTTTAAGCATCAACGGATAATTAAAACATTTCTCAGTTGCAATAAGATTTCAAAAGACCATGGGAAAATACCTTTAAAGTGCGGAGAGGAACTGATGTGCAACCTAAAATTCTAAAACAAACTTTACTTTCTAGAGGAAAACCAAAACACATTTTTAGACAGACAGATTGTGAAAGTTCACCACTTATAATCTCTCACAGAAAGGAATACTACATATAGAATAAACAGATACTAGAAATAATTGTAAGTAATGAAATTTATAATTATGTTGTAAATCTAAAGCACTGACTTGGTAAAGATAAGATACGACTACAACACTAAACAGTATCTGATCTGGTTAACCACTATGATTTCTCTGTTTCAGTGTTCTGAATTTCTGCTTAATAAAACATTAGCACAGGGAAAATGCCTTAAAGAACAGGCATATGTGAAGCATCCTTCACACAATGGTTCCTTTCAAGACTGGATCTGCAGCTAGTTGGATGCAGGACCCTCGGATGCAGAACCTGGAGGGTCGACCGTACTCACTACCAATTCTTCCCCTTTCCTTCCCCACCACCCCTCACAGGTGACCCTCCCATTCCTCCACAACTGAGAAGGTCTCGGACCCAGCCATCAAGTGATAGAGAAGAGATGCTTACAAGAGGAAAGCAAAAGAGGGCAGCCAGGCAGGAGAATTCACTCCTGGCATTCACCCAGGTGCAGCATTTGCTGCCTGCTTCTTTACTTTTACGTGCTTTGTCATAATCAAAAATCACGTCATGGATGTATAATGTGAATAATACTTTTTAACATTAAGGACCAAGTTATGCCCCAAAGCCATCTTACAAAAGACTTTAAGCAAGAAACTCCCATGACCACATGAACTATTCATTTTCTCCCCCATCTCATTCTTAACATGCAAATTTTCAATCACCTACTTCAAGTTTTCAGCAGTGTCCCAAATTTGAAGAGTAGAAGGAAAGTTCAGGGCTACTGTTTTCAATTAACACAGGACTCAGTTATATTAGAAAGTGATTAATCATTTTAAAGAAAGCTATTAAGCATTACTTACCTTAACAGCAAATTTCTTTGACGCCATGGCTTACTGATTCCAGAGTAATTACAGACCTTTAACAGAAGAAAAAAGAAAGTTAGAAAGTAGGTATATCAAAATTTCTTTCGATTTGTACATTATATAAGAGAAAGGTTGGCTGAATAATCAAATATCAATAGGTATTCTTACAAGATGAATGTTCACTTATAACTGGTCTTAACAAAAAATATTATATTGAATTAACAGTTTAAAAACTGCCCACAAAGAAAAGCACAGGCCCAGATGTATTCTACCAAATGTTTAAAGAACAATTAATACCAATCCTTCACAGACTCTTTAAAAGAAGCATAAGAAAAACTCAAATCATTCTAAGAGGCCAGCTACATCCTGATACCAATACCAAACAGAAACATCACAAGAAAGGAAAACTACACACTAGTATTCAACAAAATACTACAAACCAAAGCTAGCAACATATAAAAAGAATTATACACCATGATATTAGATTTATCTCAGGAATATAAGATTGGTTTAACATTTGAAAATCAGTATAATGCACTATATTAATAGAATAAAAGAAAGAACACATGATTATCTCAAATTTAGAAAAAAATTAACGAAACCCAACACTTTTTTAATTAAAAAGAAAAATCCAACACACTAGGAATAGAAGGAAGCATCGTCAACCTGATAAAGAGCATCTATGAAGAACCCACAGCTAGGGAATTCCCTGGCGGTCCAGTGGTAAGGACTTGGCGCTTTCACTGCCAAGGGCCTGGGTTCAATCCCTGGTCGGGGAACTAAGATCCCACAAGCCACACAGTGCAGCCAAAAAAAAAGAAAAGAAAATCCACTGAGAAAAACCCACAGCTAAAACCATATTAAATGATGAACGACTGAATGCCTCCTCCTCAAAGAGGAAAAAACAGAGATATCTGCTCTGTCACTTCCTCAGAGCACTGTATCAGAGGTGCTAGCCAGGGCAATTAGGCAAGAAAAAGAAATAAAAGGCATCCAGATTGGGAAGGAAGCGATAAAACTGTCCCTATCAAAAATGACATGTTCTTATATGTAGAAAATCCTAAAGAATTAAAAAAAAAAACTAATAGAATTATGAAGTATATGAAGTAAGGTTGTAAGATGTAAATATATTAAAAAGTCAACTATATTTCTATATTCTGGCAATGAGTAATCCTGAAATGAATTTAAGAAAACAATTCTGTTTACAAGAACATCAGAAAGAATACTTAGGAAAAAATTTTTTTAAAAACCCCACAAGATTTATACACCAAAAACCATAAATTATTATTGAAAGAAATTTAAAACTTAAGTAAATGGACAGTTATCCCATATTCATGGATTAAATTAACACTTAATTTTGTTAGGATAGCCATACTCCCCAAATTGATCTATAACACAATCTCTATCAAAACCCCAGCTGACTATAGAAATTGACAATCTTATCCTAAAATGCATATGAAAATACATCTATAGTAGCCAAAATAATCTTGAAAAAGAAGAACAAAATTGAAGAATTCATACTTCCCCATTTGAACACTTACTACAAAGCTAGAGTAATCAAGAGATTGTGGTACTGGAATAAAAGACAGACACATAGATCAATGGAATAAAACTAAGAGTCCCAAAACAGACCCTTACATTTATGTTTGATTGATTTTTTAACCAATGTGCTGTGACAATTTAATTGGGAAACAGTCCTTTCTACAAATGGTGCTGTTACAACTGGATAGCCACACTCAAAAGAATCAAGTTGGAACACTACATCACATTATATACAAAAATTAACTCAAAATGGATCAAAGATCTAAATGTAAGAGCTAAAACTATAAACTCTTAGAAGAAACCATAGGCGTAAATTTTTGTGACCTTGCATAAGGCAATAATTTCTTAGACACAATACCAAAGGCACAAGTCACAAAAGAAAAAATTGGTAAATCAGATTTCATCAAAATTTAAAACTTCAGTGCTTTAAAGGACACTATCAAGAACTTGAAAAGACAACCCACAGAATGGGAGAAAATATCTGCAAATCATACATCAAATAAGGGACTCATGTCCAGAAAACATAAAGAACACTTTAAAACAGCAATAAAAAGATGAATAACCCAATTTAAAAATGAACAAAGGATTTGAATAGACATTTCTCCAAAGAAGACATACAAATGGCTAATAAGCACATGAAGAGATGCTCAAAATTACTAGTCATCAAGGAAATACAAATCAAAACCACAGTGATATACCACTTTACACCCACTAGGATAGCAAAATACAAGAGACAAACAATAACAAGTGTTGACATAGATATGGATAGATGAGAACTCTCATACATGGTTGGTGAGAATATAAAATGTTGCAGCCACTTTGGAAAACAGCTTGGCAGCTCTTCACAAAGGTAAACATAGAGTTGCCATATGATTCAGCACTTCCACTCCTAGGTATGTACCCAAGGAAAATGAAAACATATGTTCACACAAACATTTATACAGGAATCGTCATAGCAGCATTATACATAATAACCAAAAAAGTGGAGACAACCCAAATGTCCATCAAATGATGAATGGGTAAACAAAATGTGATATTTGAGATTTTTCTTGTTTCCTGAGGTAAGCTTGTATCACTATATACGTAACAAAATGTGATATATACATACAATGGAATACTATTTGGCAATAAAAAGGAATCAAGTTCTTATACTCCCTTTTACTGAGCTCCGCCAGGCAACTGCCCTCCCCCACCTTGCAGAGCCTAGAGAACTATGTTCTGGAGAGGGTAAAACAGAGGATCTCTGGTCTGGAAAACACCAGGCACAGCATAAAGTGGGGGTTATCCTACTGAAAAAAGAGAAATTAAGGGGCAGCCCACATGCCCCTTGTGATGGTTAATTTTATGTGTCGACTTGTCTGGGCTAAGGGATGCCCAGATAACTAGTAAACATTGTTTCAGGTGTGTTTGTGAGGATGCTTCTGGAAGAGATTAGCATTTGAATTCGTGAACTGAGTAAAGCAGATGGTCCTCCCCAATGTGGGTGAGCATGATTCAATCCACTGAGGGCCCAAACAGAACAAAAAGGTAGAGGAAGAGTGAATCCAAGATCTCTCTGATTTGGGACATCCATCTTCTTTCCTGTCCTTGGACACTGGCACTCCTGGACTTGGACTGAATCACATCACTGGTTTTTCTGGGTCTCCAGCTTGCAAACAGTGTATCATGGGACTTCAAGGCCTCCAAAATCTCATGAGCCAACTCTTTTCATAAATACACATATATATATATACATATACATGTGTGTGTGTTTGTATCTTCTATCGTTTCTGTTTCTCTGGAGAAGCTTGACCAACACACCCCTCTATCCTGCCTTAGTCTCCAAATAGGAGACTGAAACCTCCTCATTCAGGGAACTGGATCTAAAAGTACTGACATCAGGGGTTCCCCAAGCAAACAGCCAAGACAGATGGCTCTAAAGTGAAGGCCACACCCACAAGCCCCACACCTGTGTGGAGAACTAACTCCCATCTCTTTAGTGTCCCACTCTCAAATACACTTAAGCAACCAGGAATCACCTAGCATGTAAGGAAAGACTCTATCATGAAAGGAAACAAAACAAACAGAAAAAAACTACTTGGCTGAAACCTAGACTATGCAAGGAGAAAGAAATATTTTTAAAGAAACTATCACAAATATCAGTGGGATAGGAGATACATCTATAAAGCAATAAATAATTTTTTTAAAGAAAGGAACTTGTAGAAAACAACAAATTAAAGCTATGATCGCTGAAATAAAAAAACTTAATAGAAGGTCCAGAGGATCATATTAAGTCATCCAGAAACTTCAGCAAAAATAAAGAGGATGAAAAATAAGAGAGAATAAATTAAAAATTAAAGGACCAGTATAGGAGAACCAACAGGTAAAAATCAGAATAGAAGCAGGCCCATATAAGGGTGTACATCACAGTAAAATTTCAGGCACTGATGACAAAAAGAATCTTGAAAAATCTGTGGGAGGGTGAGTTTGGGGAAGGGGGTGGTGGTAAGAGAATATCTGGCTCCAAACTACCCAAAACAACTCTGGAATCTAAAAGGCAATGGAAAAATAGCCTCAAAAACCTGAAGAAAATTGTTTTCAAACCCCAATTGCATTTAAACACGAGGCGGGGGCTTCCCTGGTGGTGCAGTGGTTGAGAATCCGCCTGCCAATGCAGGGGACACGGGTTCGAGCCCTGGTCTGGGAAGATCCCACATGCCGCGGAGGGACTGGGCCCGTGAGCCACACTACTGAGCCTGCGCGTCTGGAGCCTGTGCTCCGCGGCAAGAGAGGCCGTGACAGTGAGAGGCCCGCGCACCGCGATGAAGAGTGGCCCCCGCTCGCCGCAACTAGAGAAAGCCCTCACACAGAAACGAAGACCCAACACAGCCAAAATAAATAAATAAATGAATAAATTTATTAAAAAAAAAAAAAAAAAAAAACACGAGGCGGGGGTAAAAGCATTTTTAGGCATGCAAGGTCTTAAAAAAGGTATGTCCTGTGCATTCTCTCTCAGGAAGCTACTAAAGATGTGCTTCACCAAAAGGAGGAAACTGACCCAAAAAAGGGGAAGATACAGGAAAAAGGAAGGCTGAGATAGGCAAAAGGCAGAGGAAACCCCAGGGTCTGGTGAAAGCAGATCCCTGCATGAGACTCATGGGCTACACAAGCAGAGAACCATCAGTCCAGGACAGAGCCGGTTGTGAGGCTCCAGGAGAGGCCTCTTCAGGAAGCGTCTGCACGCATGCAGATGAATTTTAGACAACCAGTGCAGAATATGAGATTGAATTAGGACAGCTGCACGGAAAGCTAAGCAACTGAATAATACAAGGCAATTACTGATTCCAGGATAAACAAAAATTATGCAGAAAATAAAAACTAGAGTATTTCATAGACAGCTCAGCGTTTATAGTCATGATAACAAACACTAAATCTTGACCTAAACAATATCGTGTTTTCAACAATATTAAGAGGATGGTAAATGTGTGTGTGTATATGTAGTAGGGACACAGGGGTTAAAGGGAGCTCCCTTTAATGCTAATTGAATGTTTTAGAAGCAAAGCCTAAAACCAATAATAACAACAACAACCTACACAACCACAACAGTAATAAAAAAGCAGAGATATAGCAAGAAATTTAGTGATAAGGACCCAATTCTTTTTTTTTTTTATTGTAGTTGATTTACAATGTTGTGTTAATTTCTGCAGGACAGCAAAGTGATTCAGTTATACTTATATATATATTCTTTTTCATATCCTTTTCCATTATGGTTTATCACAGGGTATTGAACATAGTTCCCTGTGCTATACAGTAGGACCTTCTTATTTATCCATTCTATATGTAATAGTTTGCATATGCTAACCCCAAATTCCCCCTCCATCCCTTCCCCCCCTCCCCCCTCCCCTTGGCAACCACAAGTCTCTTCTCCATTGATAAGGACCCAATTCTTAAGTGCTAAACTCTGCTCCAACCTGAAGAGCAAGCTGGAGAGAGCTGCTGTGGAGGAAGGAATAGGGTGGGAAGGATGCCGTAACTCACAAGCCTCGTGCATGGAACTATCTGCCGTTTAGATCACGCATACGGATACTTTTAGAGCAGCACGGTCCAACAGAAATACAATGCAAAGCACAGATGTAATTTTAAAATTTCTAGTAGCTGAATCTAATAAAAAGGTAAACAGAAACAGGTGAAATTAATTTTACTAATATGTCTTATTTAACCCAATAAATCAATCATATTATCATTTCAGCATGCAATCAATATAAAAATGTTTACACTCTTGGTGTTTTACCTAAGCTTTCAAGTCAGGTATGTATTTTATGTTTCTAGCACCTCAATTTGGACTGGCCACGTGTCAAGTGCTCAACAGTCACTTGCAGTTAGTGGCAACTGTAATGGACAGTGCAGTTTAAGGGATTTTGGTTTTATTATAAGAAAAGCACTTATTATACAAACAGCTCATGCAGCTCAATATCAAAAAAACAAACAACCCAAACAAAAAATGGGCAGAAGACCTAAATAGACATTTCTCCAAAGACATACATATGGCCAATAGGCACCGGAAAAGATGCTCAACATCATTAATTATTAGAGAAATGCAAATCAAAACTACAATGAGGTACCACCTCACACCAGTCAGAATCGCCATCATTAAAAAGTCTACAAATAACAAATGCTGGAGAGGGTGTGGAAAGAAGGGAACCCTCCTACACTACTGGTGGGAATGTAAATCAGTGCAGCCACTATGGAAAACAGTATGGAGGTTCCGCAAAAATTTAAAAATAGACCTACCATATGATCCAGCAATCCCACTTCTGGGTATATATCTGGACTATAATGCAAAAAGATACATGCACCTCTATGTTCACAGCAGCACTATTTACTATAGCCAAGACACGGAAGCAACCTAAATGTCCATTGACAGATGAATGAATAAAGAAGATGTGGTATATATATATATCACTTACATATGGAATCTAAAATATGACACAAATGAACTTATCTACAAAACAGAAACAGACTCACAGACATAAAGAACAGACCTGTGGCTGCCAAGCAGGAGACAGAGTGGAGGAGGGATGGGTTGGGAGTTTGGGATTAGCAGATGCAAACTGGTATACATAGAATGGAGAAACAACAAGATCCTACTGTATAGCACAGAGAACTATATTAAATATCCTGTAATAAACCATAATGGAAAAGAAAAAAAAGAAAAGCACTTATTTCTGAACCCCAGATTTCTTATTTATAAAACAGGGACAGTAATACCTAACTCAAAATTATTGAAAAGACTAAGCATGTGAAAACCCTCAGTATCATCATTTATAAAAAGTAGGCCCTGGATGAGTGTTAACAGTTATTATTACTTAGTCAAGGACGATTTTTTTAAGAAATTTGATAACCTTTGATCCTATTTTTCTAATAGACAAAAATATCTTTATCCAAACCCTAAGTCATTTTAATTTAATTTTAATTTATTCATCTCTATTCTCTGAACAATGTAATGCACATGATTTAGAACATTTTTTAATGATGTTCATCTTAGCAAGCCCATTTAGACAGAGGTGTAAATGGAATAAACAAGTTTCTAGAAAGTCAAGAACGTGTACTTGAAAACAACATTCATAAAGGTTGTTTCAAAAACTTTAGCTAGATCTTAAAACTTATATTATTTGAGCCTGATAAACAGTCGGTCCCCTTAAATATATTAAATCAGGCTTGAATAACTCTGCTAAGAATTTAGGGAGTCCCTCTCTGGGGATACTTAGAGGGTACTAAGTGGTTCAGGTAGATAGAAAAACAGGGGAGAGAGTTTTCCAGCAAGTACCCAACCAAAGCTGAAGCATGTGTGATCTAATTATCTTTAATTATACACTGGTCTTCTCTTATGTCCTTCCTTTCCCGAAGGACAGGCGGACCACACGGAAGGCTGTGGTGAGCCTTTAAGACCGTATCTGCTGTTAGATAATGAGCCATAACAGTGAAGGTTATATTTTCAACTCACAATAAGGTTCCAGTTGACTCTTTTAAAATGTTCATTTTTTTTCTTTAATCAGTAAAGCAAGAGCAGCTGCATTTCGTTTTATTTTGTTTTTATAAATTTATTTATTTTATTTTTGGCTGCATTGGGTCTTCATTGCTGCGTGCAGGCTTTCTCTAGTTGCGGCGAGCAGGGGCTACTCTTCATTGCGGTGCACGGGCTTCTCATTGCAGTGGCTTCTCTTGTTGCGGAGCATGGGCTCTAGGCACGCGGGCTTCAGTAGTTGTGGCACAGGGGCTCAGTAGTTGTGGCTTGCGGGCTCTAGAGCATGGGCTCAGTAGTTGTGGCGCACGGGCTTAGTTGCTCCGTGGCATGTGGGATCTTCCTGGACCGGGGCACAAACCCGTGTCCCTTGCATTGGAAGGCGGATTCTTAACCACTGCAGGGAAATCCCTGCATTTTGTTTTTAAGGACTGGATTCTTCAAAAAGTATCATCAAAGCCCAGTCTCAAAAATATGATCTGTAAGAATCTAGAACTAAATAGCATATATTTAGATGAAATAAAATGGTCTCTAGTGTAAAACAGGCTGCATGAAAAAAAGGAACTGTAAAATACATTTTGCATACTTTTAACCCATTTTTAATACCATGTGGCATTCTGCCTCTCAATGTAAAATTTTTTCACTTGTTCCTACAGTGTTTGCAGTCTCAAAAAAGTAACAGTTTTATGACTAAAAGACACCCTACAGACCATCTATTCCCAGGCCTGACATCTATTCCCCTAACGAGAACTTGGGGGACCAGGCCAGGGTCTCACAGCTGAAGGCCAAGGGCAGGAGAAGAGTCGGGTCAGCTCTCTGAGGGCAAACCAGCACCATCTGTCCCCTGTAGAACTGCTAAGGTCAAACGCTAACTGGGCTGTCAAGGTAGGTGTACCCTCCCTCCCAGAGCCCCTGGCCAAGTCACAAGTTCCTTACATAGAGCATGACTTCGAATAAAGCTACAGGAGCGGTGGGTCTCTCCTGCTAATCAAAGAAAGAAAGAGAGGAAAAGACAGAGACAGAAAGGCTGGGCGGGGGGAGGAAGGAAAAGAGGGAGGGAGGGGCTCCACAGCTAAGGTAAATGGTTGGAATTCATTTAATTCGCCATTATGCTATGTGACATGCCACACTTCTTCATAAACAAAAAAAAAAGCCTACCGAGATAAAGCCCATAACACATCTGGACAGCAGTTGCATAGACCTTGAGCCTGCATACTTGCTAAAGTCATATTAGATAAAGAAGGCACACTTCCTTGGCTTCATTACAGCATTGGGCACAGGTGTTGGAAATGAACTACATGGCGAACTGAAATCTGAAATGAACCAAACCAATTTGCTAATTTCCGAATATAGTAAAAGCAAGCTTACCCATCCAGGAAGGAGCAAGGTATCAAAGGTGACCGGCCCTCAGGACACTGCTTAACAATAGAAGGTGCTCAAGAAAGTCTGTTGGATGAAGAAATATTCCAGATAACAGGAACTGAGACTATTTTATTTTGGCTGTCTTTAGGGAAATTTTCCCAAAAATATACTGAATCTTTCCCGACTTTCATAAAAAATACCACATAGTGAATATTCCTTTGATATTCCAGATGAAAATTATCACCTGTCGTCACAGTGGGCGATATATATGTTAACGCCCGGCTGAGCCGTGCCTACACAGAGCTGCTCACGGTGGAGCCAAGGAGGCCTCTGCCTGTTTGCCACGGCTTTCCATGAGCTGTCAGAGGGCATGCCTCCCAAGGCTCCCTTTCCCCTCTGGGCTCTTCAACTTAATCCAGTGACCCCAGAAACCTTGAGGACCAGTTTGTCAGGGTGGTGGGACATTTTCCAAGTCTCTCCATGGACTTGCGTGGTCTTTGATGTGAAGGCTTCGAGCCCTCTGTCTTAGGTAATAAAACGGCTGTTACCTTTACTTCAGGATTAGGTTTTCTACAGTGGACCATGCCTTCTGGACTTGAGCCTCAGCAGTTAATTCTTTCTGCCTCAGTAGAACAATGCCGTTGGACAGGCTGACGGCTACGGTCTCTTCCATTTCTAAACCTCTGTGATCCAAAATCCAACAGCTGTTCCAGGAACAGATAATGCCAATGTACAAATGATTCCAGAGAAGAGAGTGAGGGAGCCCCCTCCCATCACACAACTCATTTTATGAAGCCCTGAGAGCGAAACCAGACAAGGGCAGATTAAGGAAGGGAAATCACAGCCAATTCTATACCTGAACAGAGAAGCGAGAATCCTAAACAAACAGAAGCAATCTGAAGCAAGCAACATATAAAAAATACTCCAGAACCAAGTGAGGTTTCTCCGAGGAGTGCAAGGTTGGTTTAATACTAGAAAAATTACCATACTTAAAAACTGAAGTAGAGTAAAAGCACATGATCATTGTAATGAAAATAGAAAAAAATAAAGAAAAACATCAGAAATCTAAGAATAGAAATTTCTTAATGTGAAAAGAGCATCTACAAAAAAATGTAGCAAACGTGCTTACTGATGAATCTTAAAAAGCAATTTCTTTGAAACAAGCAGAAAACGTAGATTTCTGAAAACATCATTTAAACTAGCATTCCACAAATATAAAATACCTAGGAATGAACTTAGTAAGGCATGTGCCAGACCCTGCCACATTGATCTTTGAACTTAATGCAATCCCAGCCACAATCTTGAACAGGGAATCTGAGGAAGAGCAAAAAGAACTAAGATACATGAGAGAGAGAGAGAAAAAAAAAAGACAGGAAAACAAAGGAGGGAGTTTGCATTACCAGTTCTAGCAAAACTACCACCATGCTATAGTAAATCAAATAATGTGCTGGCAAAGGGGTAAACAAACAGGCCGAAGGAACAGACTTCACAGACCAGAAAAAAACCCACAGGTTCATGCAAATGAATGATGGGAGAAGCACTGCAGATCAGTGGGAAATAAAGAGACTATTCATTCAATAAACTGTGGTCCAACAACTGTTTATCCATTTGGAAAAAAATAAAACTGGACTGATACGTCACACAGGCCCAGATGTATTCTACCAAATGTTTAAAGAACAATTAATACCATAAAAATCAATTACAGATGAGCTAAAAACTCAAATGTATAAAGCAACCATACTCCAGTAAAAATTAATTTAAAAAATAAAATTTGCACTTGAAATAAAATTAGAATCTTTTAGAAAATGTTTTCATGAACTCAGAGAAAGGAAGGAGTTCTTAAACTAGACACAAAAAGTACAATCCATAAAGAAAAAGAATGGTAGATTTGACCATATTAATATTAAAACTTCTCTACAGACTGGAATAAAATATTTGCGATCCACACATCCAGTAAATGACTTATAAACTAGAACATATAAAGAACTCTCAAAACTCAATGGTAAAATATAAAACAATCCAGTCAAAAAGTGGGCAAAAAACATGAACAGGTACCTCACCAAAGAGGAGAAACAGATAATAAATAAGCATGTGAAAAGATATTCAAATCATTTCATACTGTATGCAAATGTCGAAAAATTATGTAGTACACCTGAAACTAACATAACATTGTACACCAACTATATTTCAATTAAAAAAAGATATTCAATATCATTAGCCAACAGGGAAATACAAAATAAACCTCAATGACACATCACTACATACTTACCAGAATGGCTAAAAAAAAAAATAGGGATAACACCAAATGTTGATGAGGATGCAGAGGACATGCTCTGCAACAAGAGAAGCCACCACAATGAGAAGTCCACGCACCACAACAAAGAATAGCCCCTGCTCACCACAACTAGGGAAAGCCCACGTGCAGCAACGAAGACCCAACACAGCCATTAATCAATCAATCAATCAATTTATTTTTTTTAAAAAAACACATCGTAAAGAAATGGGGGTGGGGTATGTGGTAGTGTCACAAACTAGAAGATATTTGCAAGACGTATAACAAGCAAAGGATGAGTAGTCAAAATAAAACAATCCAATAGAAAAACGGGCAAAGGAGATGCCCAGAGCTAGGCTCCCCTGTCTCCCAGCCAAGTCTCCACAGGTCTGGCAAGGCAGTGGGGGTGGAGGTGGGAGTCTCCTGATCCCTTGTGTTATTTCTGCCTTGACAACCACGCTGGGGAGGTGAGGGCCATGTCCTTCACTATCCTTTTATAAAACCTGAGAAAGCTGAAGTCTAAATACAGAAAGACCACTTGCCAGGGAATCTGGGGACAGCACACACTGCTCTCTTCTCTCAGTGCCTGTCGTCTGGGACAGCACAGATGACAGTCACAGATGGTCCCGTCTGCCTCCCACAGGAAGAAAAAAATCATGACTTGCTGATGCCAGGAAGTCCCAGATCCCAAAGAGCTGGTTATCCTGAAGGTCCCCCGCAACCAGAGCCTCTTCAAGTACCTCCTGTCTCCATTCTTGCAGCTCTCCATCCCCTGACCCATCACTAGAGGTATCTGAGCAGGTGTCCCCTCTTCAAAGCTCTTCACCGAGGTCTCCCATAGCACCACACCTGCCCACACCTCCACCTCTCAGCTCAGGCACCTTCACAGCTTCAAGGCCTCCACACGGCCAATGCTGGCACGTGCCCTTGAACATGCAGTGTTCTTACACCCCCTCTCCTCTCACACCTAAGTCTGGTCCTCAGCCTCTCTCTCTCCTCAGTCTGACCATAAGCTTCCTGAGGACAGGATCCATCCTCATTCTCTCTGATACCTGGAGCACGGCACAGGTATCCATCAAGTCTGCTAACTTGAGTCTGTTGATGTTACTTAAATCAGTGGCTACGGACTGTGTTATTATTTTTTTAGATTTATACCTATTAATCTGATGCATCTTTACTGTCTCCAAATCCCAAATTCCACAGTAAGCCCTCTAAAAAGGAGGTCAAAGCACTCTGGTCCTATTTCAAAACATAAATAACACTTAAGTTACACATACCATGCAGCCAAAGTTGAGAGACCTGATATGCATATAAACGTAAACAGAAGATGGAAGCATTTTACATTGAATATAATGGGCAACAGGCAAATGGTTGAAGGCCATAAATGTGAGGTTTTCAGTGCTTTTTGTTTTTGTCTTTAAAATACTGACATCCTAACATTCGTTTGAGTGGAAAAGATATTATTAGCCTCTGTATTAATTAAGTTTTACCCTGGAAACATCTTCAGGTTTTTCTGGACTTGTTCTCTGATCATTAAAAGATAGATGTGCACACACACATTTAGAAAGCAAACACGCACCTTAAAAAATTACTTTCCTAGGCTCTTAGAGTTACTTTCAGGAGGGAACAGCAAGCTCAGTGCCTGGGGTTTAAAGCATAAATGTTAAAAAGCCTTCCTATCAGAGCTGCCAATTTGAGTCTACATTCAGTGGAATTTTTATTTTATACCCTGTTTTTAAGATGTTCAGGACAATCTCCAAAAAGATCAAGTTTCCAAATATCTAAAAGCATATAATTTACATAAGCATACTGAGAAGTTGAACTATATAAGTCTTACAAATAACATCTCATCCTATATCCTGCATTCTTGAGCCCACTTTCTCTGACCTGAAAACAGGCAATCTTTCACAAAGAGGAGACTTTGATAGCATCTGACGCCACCAAAAATAAGTGTGCATGTGTGTCTTTACTGGAGAGGAAAAGATCCTAAAATCCTTAAGAAAATTAATTTTGGGAGGGAATGGAAGTAGATTAAACAATATCACGTGATTGTCCTGTCATTTAAATACAAAGCAGAGATAAACTCTAATAAAGAAAGTCAGTGACCTTCTAGATTATTCTGTGGGAAAATCCAAGGCACTCTGAAATTCACATTTGTCTTTCTTCTAGCATTGCTGGTCTGTGTCACAAGCCAAAGCAACTACTCCAGATTAAAAAGATCAGAAATTAACTTTAGGCTTCTAATCTTCAGATTTCAATTTTTATCAAGAAAATTATACTTCCTTCTATCGTCTTAAAAAACTTTCATTACCTATGGGAGCAGAAACAACAAAGGCCCTAGAACGTCTGAAGGAAAAACTGTAATTCAAGAATGAGAAATCATTTCATAACCTGCTGCCCCTACTCCCCCAATCTAATTTTATCACACACATGCAAAAGGACAGTATCAAGGAAGGAATCACAAACTTTAACAAAATACCAAGGAAAAATGACAAATGAGCAAAGATCTTGCTGGCAACAACTTAGATAAAATTTGAAAAGGTTAACTGCAGTGTAAAAAAAAAAAAAAAAAAAGAATCAGCTTTTCCTATTATTCATATGGTAACTTTGAATGCCAAAATGGGCTCAAAAACAAAAACAAAAAAAGCAAACAGGGAAATGCCAACAATAAAAGGAGGGCAATACAAGAGACCAAAAAAATTAGGTGTTTTTTTTTTTTCTTTTCCTTTTCTTTAAATGTAGGTCAAATATTGAAATCTCTCACCAAGATTAAGTCCACAGAACAGTCCTACCTTTTAGTCACTCTATACCCTTAACCTGGTCAGTTGACCCAAGATCTGGGCCTCCCATTCCTGCTGGGCCCACAGAAAATCCCCACCTGGCCCTGTGTGGGATGCTTCGCTAATAAACAACATCTAATTTTTATTTAATACTTTGTCAGAAACAGACATAGGCACTGACCCATGAGGCAGTCATGGTCTCAGGTTCTAGTAAAACAGACATGCATTCAAAGCCTACCTTTTCATGTGACTTCAGACAGCGTACTCAGCACCTCTAAATCTCAGGTTTCCTTATGTATGAAATGGACTAATCACTAATCATCAGAGAAACGAAAATCAAAACCAGAGTGAGATGTCATCTCACACTTGTCAGAATGGCTATCATCAAAAAGACAACAAGTAAGTGTTGGTGAGGATGTGGAGAAGAGGGAGTCCTTGTGCACTGTAGATGGGAATGTAAACTGGTGCAGCCATTGTGGAAAACAGTATGGAGGCTCCTCAAAAAATTAAAAGTACAACTATCATATGATCTGGCAATTCCACTTCTGAGTATTTATCTGAAGAAAAGGAAAACACTAACTTGAAAAGGTATCTGCACCTCCATGTTCACTGCAGCATTAATTACAATAACCAAGACAAGGAAACATCCTAAGTGTCCATGATAGATGAATGGGTAAAGAAAATGTGGTGTGTACACACACACACACAAAATGGAATATTATTCAGTAATGAAAAAAGAAGGAAACCCTGCCATTTGCGACAACATGAATGGGCATTCTGCTAAGTGTAATAAGTAAGACAGAGAAAGACAAACACCATATGATATCACTTATATGTGAAATCTAAAACAAAACAAAACAAAACACCAAACTCAAATGCAGAGAACATACTGGTGGTTGTTAGGGGGTAAGGGGTGGTGAAATGGGTGAATGGAGTCAAAAGGTATAAACTTCCAGTTATGAAATAAATAAGTCCTGGGAATGTAATGTAATGTGTGGTGACCACTAATAATAATATATAGTATTATATACAGATGACCCTTGAACAACATGGGTTTGAACTGTGAGAGTCCACTTCACTTGGATTTTTTCCCCAATAAATACATACTACAGTATTATAGATCCACAGGTGGTTGAATCCAAGGATGTGGAACCTCAGATATGGGAAGGGGAGGGTGCACTGTAAAGTTATATGCAGATTTTCAACAGCACAAAGGGTCAGCACCCCTGATGCCCAAGTTGTCCAACTATATATACATATATCCAACGATTATGTTGTACATCTGAAACTAATATAATGTTATATATAAATTATATCTCAATAAAAAAGAGATGCAATCCACTAAAAACTCAATGCATGTGTTCTGCATCTTTAAGAAGCTATTACATGTTTCATTCAGAAAACATGAATTCATAAACTCCGCAATGGCAAAGACAAAGTCCCAAACAAACACATTTTACCACTGGCACCTCTTGCTTTCTCTGTATATGGAAGGCTTGGCCACCAAATGATTAGACTTCTTTTTTCCAATGTGAAAATGAGCACCATGAAAACAAAAACCACCCAAATGCCCTTCAATTGGCGAATGTGCAAACAAATTAGTCTATCCATGCAATGGAATACTACTCAGCAATTACAAAGGAATGAACCACTGACACCTGCAACAACAAAGATGGCTCTCAATTATGACGAGTGAAAGAAACCAGACACTACCTGACCCCCCCAAGATAGCACATACTCTAAGATTCCATTTAGATAAAGTGCTAGGAAATGCAAACTTACCTAGAGTGACAGAAAACAGATAGGTAGCTGCCTGGAAGAAAGAGGCCGGAGGGATTACAAAAGGGCAAGAGGAAACTTTTGGGGGTGATGGGTATGTTCATTATCTTGACTGGCATGTTGGTTTCATGGCTGTATACACGTAAAACACACCAAATTATACACTTTAAACATGTGCAATTTACTGTATGACAACCATACCTCAATAAAGCTGTTGGAAAAAGGGAAAAAGACCATTAAAAAAAAAAACAAAACACATCTTCCTGGCTTGGTATATTGTCTTTAAACCACCCTCTTTTCCAAGCAGGTATATGTCCTGAAAAGTCATGAAACTACAATACTTTCCCCTTAAGTGATCTGCATGCATGAACAAAACCTTAATAATCCAAAGACTTAAATATAACAATAGCTAATTAATATTTACATAGCTGTGACTATGTGCCAGGCACCATTTTAAGCACTTTTCTTACATTAACTTATCTGACCCTCATACCAACACTATTTTAGAGATGAGGGAACTGAGGCACAGAAGGGTTAAGTAATCAGCTCAAGGTCACACAGCTGGTAGCTGGAGGAGCTAGGATTTGAACCCAGAGAGTCTGGCTCTAGAGTTCGTTTCTGTACCCACTGTGCTTACTGGCATATACAATATAAGAAACAGTATAGGAAAATCAGAAGCAATGAATATTGCACTTGCAAAATACTTTTCTTTCTCACATTCACAGAATATAAATATCCACTACATTTTGTAGCATACACAAGACTAAATAAAACACAACAGGACCTTCATTCTTCTTTTCCCAATTAATAGATGGAGGAAGGAGAGACAGAAAAGCTGGACAACTTGCTTAGGACACAAAATAAATGGCAAGTTGATCGGTTGGTCAAACCAACTAGGAAGTTGGTTTACCACATTCCCAGTCAAACTCTCTTCACTGTCTTCAAATTCCTAATTATTTTAAGTAAATCTGTAAGGGAGAAAAACCGAACATACAGCAACGTGGAAAATGTAAAAGTCATTTGCTATTTCTCAAATACCTTACTAGTTCCTGAATTCCATCCACGGGATCACAACCTCTGACGGATACTGGCCTGGAGGCTCTTTTTAAAGCGCCCCACATGATTTTCATGAGCAGCCAAAGTTGAGAAACCCCAAGACATATTAGATTTAGAGTTCTCATTTTAAAAAGACAGATGAAAGCAAGGTGCCAAAACAGCTTTGGTAAACTATGGCCCAAAGTTTTCCAAGTTGATATTGAACTACTGAATACCTGTAGGATTTTGAGTTCAACTTTAAATAAATTAAAAATATGCACAAAGTACATGAGATATTATCACAGCAAAAGTTACATAACAATGCACGGGACTGACATTCTCAACTTTTTAGAATGCTAAATTGGCATCTTGACATCAAGCTGATGGATAGAAGCACAGAAAAAACGTGCCATATGTCCACTGCATTTAACGCATGAAGTAAACTGACCATATATTGTTTCAGAAGCACAAGTTGAAAAGAGACAGTCTTTGTCTTCAGTCCATGCAGGAATCAGTGGTCTCTGAACTTAAGGTGCACTTCGTAGGGAAGATTCTGACTCAGTGGGCCTGGGGATGGAGTCAGACTGTGTTTCTAACAAGCTGCCAGGTGACGCGGATGCGGCTGATAGATAGACCACACTTGGAGCAACAAGGCCTTAAGTAACTTGAATATTGGCTGTAAAATTACCCAGTTGGCCTACAAATGTAGTTATGTCTAGGATCCAAGAAATAACTGTCAATACGATTTATTCCTAGTCCGGGGGAAAATAAAAGGAGGAGGGGAATAGAGGAAGGAGCAAGCGAATACTTGTTACTTGTTTGTATAGTGTAGCAGGACTAAGAACCATAGAATACTGTTACTTGCCCCGACCCAGTAGCTGTCAAGGTGACAGAATGTAAGCCCCATGAGATAAAGGGGTTTTATTTTAATTTACGCAGAATCGTCATGGCCTAGTGCACACTAGGTACTCAACAAATGTACTGAATAAATGAATGAATAAGTATATACAAACACAATCTATATTTATGTCACAACCCAAAAAATGTCTGGAAAGGGGAATCTATCTGTACATATAGGTGTTTGATACAAATACCTGGCCCACTCACTGTACTCCATTTTGTCCCACCCCCCCCCCCAAAAAAAAAGAATTTTCCAAACCAACACCTCCACTGTCAAGCCCAGGCTTCCCGTACCCTTATGTTTTGTTTTGTTTTTTTAAAAAATTTATTTATTTAATTACCCTTATGTTTAAAACCATGGAGAGAGGTGGAAGCAGAGGGAGAAGGATTCAGAAAAGGTTCACTAATCAAAGGAAAAAACCAGAGTGGGGGAGGAGATGGGCAAACAGTTTAGTTCAAGGGAAGGAATATCTCAGGTTGTCAGCATTTCCAAGTTCTTACCTATGATGGTGAGAGGGTTTGGGTTCGGGCTTTTATTTGTTTTGTTACTGTCCAGAGTAACTGGTGAAGTAGTACCTGGTTGTGCGGCAGGCTCTCAAGCCAACCTTTAGACGCCTGGGAATTCCCGTTTCCGGCTTACTTCCCGCTTCCCCGGGCTCCCGGCGCGTAGAGGAACTCTGCCACCGCCCAAACACAAGATGACCTGAGCTGCTTCACTGCGAATTTGAAGCCACAACCAGGATTGAAGATGGCGGCGAAATACTAAGCGAGCGGCCCGGGAAGCGCGCGGAATCTGCCCAAAAGAAAAATGGCCTCTGAGCAGGATCTCGCGGCTTTCAACGAGAGCCCAAAACAAAAATGGCGGCAAAGGACGACTATGTAGAGGCCGAGAACGAAGTGAACATCATTGGTCCGTGAAGAATCAGTTACCCACTGTGCTAGACAGCAGGGGTGATCGAGAGAAAAATAAAACGCAGTGTTCCTGTAGTACAGAGTGCTTCCTTTTTTTTTTTTTTTTTAAACCTCTTTATTGGAGCATAATTGCTTTACAATGGTGTGTTAGTTTCTGCTTTATAACAAAGTGAATCAGCTATACACATACATATATCCCCATATCTCTTCCCTCTTGCGTCTCCCTCCCACCCTCCCTATCCCACCCCTCTAGGTGGTCACAAAGCACCAAGCTGATCTCCCTGTGCTATGCGGCTGCTTCCCACTAGCTATTTTACATTTGGTAGTATATATAGGTCCACGCCACTCTCTCACTTCACCCCAGCTTACCCTTCCCCCTCCCCGTGTCCTCAAGTCCATTCACAGAGTGCTTCTTGACCCCGTAAAATTACTAGCACAAGGATGGGAAAAGTCTCCCTAATCTTTGAAGGGGAAGATTATAGAAAACACAGGTTGGAAAATAAAGGTGACTTGCACAATGCCGGATAAATTTTAAAATAGCCAGGAACATAATTTCTCCCACAATTCTTTTGAATAGTACAGGGGAATACAATTCTTGTCCTCGAACGAAAAAGCAGGATGGGGACGTAGCGCGCAAATTATCTAATTGGTGAAGGGCACAGAAACAGAGGACTTCTGAACCCCCCGTAGGCCCCCAGACGGCGGACTAAGGGCAGAAGCTGTTAATTGAGCGCCACCAGCTCGCACTGCGCATGACCGCTCTCCAACACGATTCACAGAAATGGTCGCTGTGGAGTCCTTTTCTCCAGGTTTTCCAGGCAGCCAAAAAGGAAGGCGGGGAGTTGGCGATGAACAACGGAATACGGCGCTCCGTGATTGGTCAAATGAGGGAGGCCCGAGAGCCGCCGAGAACGGTTGATCATTTTTTCATTCAATAAGTGCCTCTCAAGCGCGCGCCAGAAGGAAGATACTGTGCCTTAACAAGTCCATTTGATCTGTTATTTAAGTTTTCCCGTTTCGATAACTTGCTGAGATTGACACTGAATAAGCTCCGCCCCCTGCTCTTTCCGTCCCAGCCACCGCGTTCTCGGCTGAGAACTTCACGAAAACCCGGAGAAGAAGAATCCGAGTGGGACCGGCGCCAACCACAGAGCTGCGCATGCTCCGTCTCCAAGCTCGGGGCGCGAGTTGACAGGACTGGCGGCTGCGGCTGCGTGGTGCTCGGCTTCAGGGGCCTGCGGGCGGCGACGGCGGACGGGGCGGCGCAGCAGGTGAGAGCGACGGGACCGCAGGTGGAAAGGCCGGCTCTCTACCTGGCCGAAGAGAGGGGTGGGGGGCTTGTGGGCGCCTCCTCCCCGCTCGGAAAGGTCACTGGTGTCACTGAAGGATATTTGGGGGCGGGGACTAGGAGGAGGCTGGCTCCTTAGAAAGCTGAAGATCTATCTTTAAAACAGCTGTTGGCAGTGAATCCTTGCTGCAGGAAGGAATGTAGATGGCGAGGAGGTGTTCCAGTGGTGTAGGTAGAGTTCCAGGTTTAGACCCTTCTCCCTCTCCCATCTGCGCGGCCACACTGTAAAGTAGAAGGAAAAGGTGTCGCAGTGAAAGCACCAGTTGCACCTGCGCTGCCACCTGTGTCTGTCTGGGAGGTGAGAGCCACCCTCTGACGTGGAACTGGATGTCAGAACTCTGTACAGAGTGCTAGTACCAACTCTGAAAGCAGAAGCAGGATTCGGGGCTTTGGACGTTCCGGGGATGGAAATCTTTTTAAGAGGGAGACCTCCTGAAGTCATATGCCTCTTCCTCCCAAATTGGACCATGCACAAATCCTGTTGCTGTTTCAGAGGCTCTCTGTACCTGCAGTTTTTCATTGATTAACGTCATCAATTTATATTCGTATTTGTCACACTGTGCTAAGTTAGCAGATACAGGCATGGTCCCTGACCACATGGAGCTTATATTCAATGATGGAAGGGGAAACAATAAACAAGCACATTGATAAATGAACAAGATATTTCCAGATTGTCCTAGATTGGGTTCCCTGGGAAGCAGACTCAAAGGAGATTTGTGGGCAGGACATTTATTAGGGAGGACTTTTTGGATCTTACCAAGGAAGAAAGGAAGCAGGATTGGGTGGATAGAAAAAGTTGAGCTGTAATGTAGTCCCAAGGAGGGTCTCCACCAGTCTCACGGGAACTCTGGTGCTGGGTTGGGCCTTCATAGTTGGCCCAAGTTTGATGAACCGCCAGGCCTTTGTACCACTGCAGTGACCAGTCATTGGATACCCATTGCCCTGGAAGGAGGGCATAACTTCAACTCTCTTCATCCAGTCAGTCCTGGGACTGACATCTGTCTCAGCACTACCAGGAGCTTTAGTCAAGCAGGAATTTCCAGAAGTGCCTGTTTTTATATATGATTTGTATTGAAGATATTGTACGTACAGTAATAATAATCACTACTATGCATTGAATCCTTCTCACGTATTAGACACTGGACTTAAGCAATAAATACATAGATATATACTTAGGAATCCTCATTATATAGCCCCATGTTACAGACAATGAAATTGAGGCAGGAAAGAAGTAATTTGCCTAAGATCGTAACTTGTGCGGGAGGTTAGAATTTGATTTCCATCGTTACTCAAAGCTTCATCACACTGGGACTCTCATGTTTAATCACTGGCAACTTTAACTTCATTAAGTGTTATCAGAGAAATAAATATGAAACTATAACCCTGTCTTTGCTATTTTGCTCTGTCCTTTAGTTTTCCGGTTCCCTTCATGATTAGCTCTCCTGGCCCTCACTTTAGGAGCCTGACTGTTATCTTTTCTATAACATCCTGGAATCTGATTACATATCTACCCTACTCTAATCAAAATAGCCCCAAAGACCTCAGAACCTCTTTCTTGAGAATCTGGGGTTTGTATTCACATCTAGACTAACTGAAACTGCCTATAGTTTATGGACCCACTTGCCTTAGTCATTCCAGACCTCTCTTTCTACACTCAAGGTTGACACCAGTAATGTTTTTTTTACCTTTTGAAATAATCAAAATAATAGCTAACAGTCACAGAGTCCAGTCTGAGTGCCAGGTATTGTGATAACTGCACAACAGCCTTGTGATGGATGTCGATATTATTCTCATTTTATGGGTGATGGGACTGAGGCATTGTGAGGTTAAGTGACTCATCTAAGGTCACAGCCAGTTGCAAAGTGGTAAGGCAGCTATGGAAAGCCCAGGCAGTAGGATTCCCCAACTCATCCCCTTAATCACTACACAACAATACATCCTTACTAAAATAATTTGCTGTGCTTTCCCTTCTGGAACTAGATCCTGGTGGGCTTTTTGTGCTGTACTAAGAAATGTAGGTTTCACCTTCTAGTCAAAAATGTCACTGAAGGCTTCTAAGCAAAGCAGAAACATGAATGTATTTGTTGTATTTGTTGTTGTTTTCCCCAAGATGGCTGTGTTAAGAGGGTAGAGAATGGATTAGTGGGCAATAGACTCGAACAGTGGTTCTCAGACTTAAGCTTCAGAATTACCTAAAGAATTTGTTAAAACACAGATTGTTGGATCCCAACCTAGAGTTCTGATTCAGTAGGTCAGGAGCAGCCCAACATTTTGCATTTCTGATAAATTCCCAGATGATGCTACTGCCTGTGGTGAGGGGACCACACTTTGAGAACCAGTGGACTAGAAGCGAGGAGATCGTGAGGTAAGGAGGGTCTGGACTGTAGCTTTGGGGAGAAATTACATAAAAGAAATGTCATGTCAAATGGAGGATTGAGTGACTGACTTTATGGGGAGTATAAGGAACAGGGCAGAGTCCACTATATCCAGATTTTCTAACTGAATGGCATGGTAGATAATGCCTTTTTTATTTTTATTTATTTATTTATTATTATTTTTTTTTTTGATAATGCCTTTTTTTAAAAACCAAAACAGGAAGCAGAGGAGGAACAGCAGTTTGGGAAAGAAAGAGGATTCGTCTTTATATGAAATGAGTTTAGACACTTGTGGGGAATAACAGTGGGATAAGTGGGTTTAAGCAGGAGATGTAGATGTGGGAGTCATTGGTGGATGTGTTAAAACAGAAGCTTTGGATGTGAATGAGGCCACCCAGGAGATGAACACGGGGGGAAGACGGCCCAGGACAGAGCTTTGAGAAGAGGGAGTAGGTGGATGGAAACCAAGGGGTCATTAAAGGAGACTGAGAAGGATCAGACTAGTCTCAGGTACTTAAAGCGTTTTAAGAACTCATCAGAAGTGGTGCAGAGAGATCACGGAAAGGGAGAGATTGGCGATCTTTATAGTCAGGGTAGTTTCCATGGAGAGTGGGGCAAAAGGAAATTACTTGGGTTTGAAGATGGAAGTGGGCAGTGGCTCTAGAAACGTGCGTTATTTGAAAGGAATCAGAGTTTGTAGTACTGGAAGGAAGGCTGGTAAAGGGCAGCTACATTGGGCAATTTGTTTTTGGTTCTTTTCAATGGAGAAAACTGGTCAGGTTTTGTGTAGGAGGAAGACCAATTCCAAGTGGGAGGTGGAAGGTAGAAGAGGGGGGTTAATGGAGGTGGAACCGCGAAGACACGGCAGCAGGTGGGACTGGCTGGAGCACAGATGACAGAAGTACCAGGCCTTCCTCTGAGACACTGAGGAAGGAGGTGAAGATGGGAGCTGAGGTGGACATGTAGGAGCAGGAAGTGGAGGGGCTCATAGCCAGTAGCCACAGTTTCCTCTGGCCAGTAGGTTACCTGCAGAAACGAAGGTGGAGAGTAAAATAGAAATCTCAGAAATGATGAAGACAGAAACCAGCCCTTTCGGGATTGAGAGCGGGATTCAGAGCTGGGAACATAAAGTCATTGCTGCAGTACTAAGGGCCCCATCAGCTGCACACTTAATCTGGAACAGTCTGCTGTCTGCATAGTACCCAGTCCCCTTCCTCCACCAATCTGGGCATCAAATGGCAGCCAGATGTAAAGACAGTGAAAGGGGATGGAAAGATTCTCAGACAACTCTGTAAACTTTATAACAACTCTCCAAACCTTTCTGATAAACCACAGCCTGCCAGTAAGCTGGCTGTCTCTTCCTCATTAGTCGCTAATCAGTCACTCACTTTTCACATCTTAGGCTGTTGACAGTTAGTAAAGCTCCCCTATAAAACTTGTGATGCTTTCAGTATATTATTTATTTATAAATACATTGAATTCACAGTAACAGTGGGGGATAACCGAGATCATAAAATGCCTACACGTAACTTGACCTTCACCGTACTCTGTGCCTACTCCTGACCCGCTCCTGGTGAGGCTGTGCTGTCAGCAGCCCAGCTACTGCCTGTAGGTCAAGGTAGGGGTACGGTTTTGCAGAATGGAAACTTTAGAACTCAGGTGTAGTCCATTCAGTTCATCAAGAATTGACAGTAACGTTTTTGGTACCTGTGTTTTTACAAGACTGGAAAAGCTCAGCAAAGCTGTTATTTTAGGTGATGTAGTTAGAAAAGAAAAAGAAAAAAGGAAGCTCTTGTTCTCTTTAGCACGCCAGTCAGTTGAATAGGCCTGAAGACAACATGCAGTCCTTTCTAATGTGTACACAAAAACTGCCAAAATGTGAACTGCTGTATTAACAATTGAGGATAAAAAGAACTATTTTCAGGGTTAGTAATTGGAACTCAGGAATGAAGAATTCACAAATCCTTAAAACCAACATTGCCATGCTAAAAGAAAAGGCATTATACAATTCCAATAAACTTCATCAAATATTGCAGTCACGAGAGCTGGGTTAATTAATTGTTCAACGTTCTGTTTAGCGTTCTCCATGTTTAAGTTACATTCAGTAGTTTTTTTTTAAATTGTTAAACATTACAGTTTTTCCCCAAATACTTTAAGCAGAGCAACAATGAAGACATAAAGAATTTACCTTACACTGTGTCCAAAAGACCAGCAGATGGCGTCCAGCAAGCCCAGTAGGCAAAATGAGAACCTTCCACAGAGTATTTCCTGCATCCAGGTTGTTGTAGGCCTAATCAGTGGCAAAACGTGGTGGTTTTAATTGACCCGATGCTCCATAGAAAGAGTAATCTGATAGCCAGAGCCAGGTTGTTTAGGATTTTCTAGGGAGCTTAACTGCTTTTTTGCCCTTCTTTGCCCTTCACCTTACTGACCAGTTCCAGCACCAAGAAACCTTCCTTTGGCTTGGAATGTAACAAATTGCAGTAAGCCTGTCAGAGGCCTTAATGGTAGAAATTGAAGAGCTAGTAATCTCTGTAATACAAATTGAGGGGAGGGAAAGTTGCTGTTCTAGACGCATTAGTGCCTTAAATTTAAGAGTATTTGTGGTCTGAAGCGTATCTCTCAGTGTTTTCCTTTCTTGGCCTTTATATGCACTCAAAAAGATGACGATATTTTAATGAGGCAGAGATACAGCAAGCTTTTCTCCATTCTGTTCATTAATTTCTCGCTATTCATTCCGTACTAAGAACTAAGCTAAAAAAACTGAACTAAAATTAGCCCCACTAATCTCAACCATTAGTAGATCATGGGTGTGTTTTTGGAGGATATAGGCTTTTTTACCCTTTCATTTTGGACCAAGTGGCACCAGACCTGTTAACCTCCAGTGTACCTGACATGAGAAGAAAAACATGCCAGGTGTAATGCACCAGGATACTTGCCTTCAGTGACCCTCACAAGTGTGCACCATGCACCCAGAATGTTCTCGTCCATCATCATGCACTGGAAATTCTGATTGACTCTTATTGCCAAAGCTGGGATACTAATTCTTGACTTTTGAAAATTGCTGTTAAGAATACCAACCACGACTTTTAGGACTCCAAAATCTAAGATGAGTGCCACAATTAACTGACAGTAATTTTGGAATCAATCATTTAGAATTTCCTCATGTATAAAGTGGTCTCATAAAATTACCATGAAAACAAAACGAGAAAAAATATGAAACCTTTTGAATAATGCAAAGTATACATTTTTGAAAGAAGAGTATAAGGAAGCATAATCTGTGTTGATGGCCTCTAAACATTTTCTAAACAAAAGGCATTTCAGTGGATAAAACCATAAACATTTACTTTCTGTTTTACTTAATGTAAAATTTACTAATCTCATTTCCTTTCTCGGTTTCCTCCATCAAAAGAGTTCCATACCTTCTGGTTTGGTTTATTTGTTTTTTTTAGGAGTGTGTTTAAATAAGATTCAGGAAAGATAAGGGCAGTGGCAGGTAGACTAAAGGAGGGTAAGGAGAGGGAAGAAGTCTTCCTGCTGTTATTTCTGTTGCTGCCTTACTCCAAGCAAACTTGAAAGGCTCAGTGAATGAACAACAAGCACTAACTTATTTTAGAAACCATCCTCTTAATGCCCAACAAATCTGATCATGTTGAGCATATTCTTGAGAAATTTCTGTTTCAGACTCAGGAATCTCTCGAGTCCATAAAATAGTTCCATACCACTTGGAATAACTTGTTGCCAAATGTTTTGGGGTCAGGACCATTTTAAGATAAGCTGTATCTAACTTCGTTTTCCATCTCCCAAGTTGGAGCTCCCTTTCTCCCTGCTGCTCAGCACTGTGAACCTTTGTAAAAGTCAAGGTTTTAAAAACCTTTGTGTAAGTTCATTTGAAAAATTAGTTAATTGTTAGGAATTCTAGTAAGACTTTGTATCATCCTGAGAAGCAGCATGTAGCAGCTCTGAGCACAGGCTCTGGAGAATTTACTAGAATACTTATTATTCTTAGCATGTTTAGCAATAAAGCACTGAAAAAAATCTCAAATTTCTATCAATCAGCGATCTGTCAAATTAGGGTATTGCCATAAATCAAAAGCTATTCAGCCACTGAAAATCATAATGAAGATTTGTATTCTTGCGTGAAGAAAAGATTACAAAACAGCATGTATATTCTAATCACATTTTTGTTAAAACCAAAATGATTACAGATATTTTAGCTTTCTTTTTCTTATATCTGTATTTTCTAACTTAAAAAAGTAAGACAATATTATATATTTTAGAAAAGGGCAGTAATGCTGATTTTCATTTTGGAAAAAAAACCCACAAAAAGACTTCAGAAGAAAAAAAATGGGTTAAATCAAAATTTTATCCCCAAAATATATGGATTGTATTTAAAAGCTCCACAAGAAGATATGAAAAAAATAAGTAATGCATCATTTCACTGACTACTTTGTTGTCTTCTTCTTACAACTAACAATGAGCCTTATTTAGTGAAGTTTAACTTATCTGACCCTAGAATATGGGTTATTTAAGCAACAGAATACATGTAAAATGCTGGAAAACTATTAAGTGAAATGAAGCAGGTGAAGGTTACTGTGCCATTTAAAAATAGTCCATTTTGCTTGGTGGAGATGGACTATCATGTAGATGGTGTGATACTCAGTGTTTTTATGTGGATTTAAATGTGAAGACTGTAAAAGTACTTTGTAAAGTAAAAAGGCCTGTCATCCTGATCCTAATCATTTTCCAAGCCTCTCAAAGGACAACAGGATAATCATCAGAAAATAGTTACCTGCTCTCTCACCCCCGTTAGCCAAATCAATGTGTGAGATATGGAGAGTTTGAGGAAATGAGGGCATGTAGGTGTTGAGCAGATATTACAGCAATTAATCATTAAATCAGCCCACATCAGTTACTAACCAGGAAGTGCTGTTACTGGGCCTCAGTGGTAATTTGGCAAATATGAGTTTTCAGCCAAAATAGATACTAATTCCCAGGTTTAACTAAACCTAAATCTACAAAAAGATGCATAGATCCTTAAGTTATTCTAGTGGAAAAGAATAATAGTCTGTTAAACACAACATAAATAAAATGGAGCGCCCTCCTTTGTCCTTAACCCAGGGATGACCCGAAGATGTATTGAGTACAGGGAGCTAACTTGATCCTAATCTGAGGAAGGTTCTCAGTACATCACATTTCATCCTGTGACCTACATGGAGAGAATAGTACCACACTTTCCAGACATTGCTGTTATAGCTTGTACTTTAATCTGTTCTAAATTTTAATTATTGAGTTATTTATGTCAACTTTATTATTATATCCTTTTATCCAAGTGACTCTTTTCTGTAAGCTGTTTTCCTAAAAGTTTGCAACTCAGGAAAAAGTAACAAATAATGAGTGATGCTATGTTAGTGATCGTGAGAAGTAAACAGTGAAGAGCAGAGATGCCATCTGTGAAAAGTACTGTGACTTGATAAGCTCATGTTGAGAGGGACAGAGTTGGAGGTGTTAAAGTCACCTTAGGTATTGAGACTGGATGTGAAGGACAATATCTTCTAAACCTTTAATTCAAGGTATTTTGTGGACAAAAATGCCACCTATCAGTCAACACAAGCCAGTTGACTTTGGTTTACCCTCAGTCCCTCCTTCCATCTAGGGAGTAACCCTTACTGTAGTTCTTCCCTCATTACTTACTCAGAGTCACCCGGTGCCTCCCCCAGTGGTTTTATTGTTTCCTCAAATCTCAAATGTCCCAAAGGCTTTTGCACAGTGGGCTTCACAAGGAAATGTAATCATGATACACTTATTTGTGATTGACTTTTTCCGAAGATAGAACATGAGCATGTCAATAAAAGGTATGGTCTCTAAAGGCTGCAAGAAGTGTATAGGATGCCAAAGCACTTTAGAAAAGAAAAAGGCATAAAATACTTGGAGTTACAAAGTAGGCCGTTTTTTTTCCATCTAGTAATTTGTTTAAGCTTAGCAACAAAGTTCTTATTAAATGTGAATTTGGACCTCAAAGAGAAATGGTTTCTAATGCTGGGAGTAATATATGTACATAGGCATAACTCTAAGCCTTCTGTTTTTCTAATATGTATATACAGAACACAGAGACAATTTAGGTATTTAGCTCATTAGTCCTGAATATTAATGTTAATTTAAAAGGGAAGGAATAAGTGAAAATTCTGTTCAGGCATTTTTCTAAAGGCATTCACACAAAATTACTGTAAGAAATTTTATGATACTGAAACTCATATACATGCAATTGAACCTAATTCTTAGTATATCCCATAGATGAAGGAGCAATCCTTATTGTCCTGTGCCCAGAAAGGAACTCGGAGAGCAGGTCCATTCATAGCATCACAAGTCTATAAGCTAATCACTAAAGCCTAGTGAGTGCCCTTAAGTGAAAAAGTATAAGGAGTCCAGTTGTACGGACTCAAGTTCCCAAACGCAGCGGATCATCAGAAACAGACTTCCTGGGCTACACTCCATGCTTTCCAAATCAAAGATAGAGCAAAAAAGACTGTTCTCAATACTACTGAGCTTTGAAACTCCAGGCAAGTTACTGGCCCCAATTTCTTCATGTAAACTGGATTGACAGTAACCCCTGCAGGGTATAGTTATTAGCGATAAGGGTAAACACTCTAAAATGCAGTGGTTCAGCACATAAGTGTGGAAGTGGCATTAATTCATAGAGTCCAAACCAAAAGTCTTTTGCTACGACTGGAATCCATGCACGACTCAGTCTCAGTTGAGACATCATCACTCACATCCTGTCAGAATGCAGAATCTGAATTCTTACTGCATATTTAAGGATTGCCATTCGATTCTTCTGTTAAAATTGTGACTAAATATATTTTTTTAAAAATCTAACTTCATTGTGGTTCAGAGAAAGTATAATTAATTATATAAAGAAAACCAAGGATCCCCAACCCCTGGGCCGTGGACCAGTACTGGTTCCGGGCCTGTTAGGAGCTGGGCCGCCCAGCAGGAGGTGAATAGCAGGCGAGGGAGCGAAGCTTCATCTGCCCGCTCCCCGTCGCTCGCACTACCTCCTGAACCATCTACCCCCCACCCCACCCCCGTCCGTGGAAAAATTGTCCTCCATGAAACCGGTCCCTGGTGCCAAGAAGGTTGGGGACCGCTGAAGTAAACGATTTGGATGCATGAGTGTTTCCAAAGATTCCAATGGCTTTCCCAGCAGGTAATGTTGCTCCTTTACAGTTGCTGGCTAAGCGTTTAGTATTGCTCTATAAGTTTCCCAAGCCTGATTTCCTGCCATCCCTTTAAGTCTACAATGTCTCTTTTTGTTAATTAACATTGCAATGTATTGTAACTAAAAACTTTTAACAGGCAGCGTTTATTAGAGTGCAATATTCTGCTTGTGGTGGTATATAGATGTAATTTGAGGGATTTTTTGTTTGTTTGTTTCTTTTAACTGTTGGCCTTTTCTTAGGTGCACTAATGCTGAAGCACTATGAGCTTTCAGAAGTTCTGGAGAGACTACAAAGTTCTGGTTGTTATGATACCTCTAGTTGGGCTCATACATTTGGGGTGGCACAGGATCAAAAGCAGCCCTGTCTTCCAAATTCCTAATAAGGATGACCTTCCTGAGCCAGACAGTCTGGCACCCACAAGTCCTGAGAAGAACCACATCCCAGGGGAATAGCAGACTTGAGCGCTTCAGGTGAGTTTGATTTAATGTGGTCAACCAAATGGCATGTTCCAACAATGGGAAACAATCTTTAAGAAAGTATAGGGCTCTGGCAATAAAAGCCTAAGTTGGTGAGTTAACCTGTTGTTTTTATTATGAGCCACTGGCAAAATATTATCCTACAGTTGCTTCTAGAAAATTTGGTTCCACAGAAAGCTTTGACACTTGCCTGAAAGGACAGTCAGTCCATTACTTGTCCTGCCCTTTTCACTAGCAGTGTCACCAGGATCATAATTGTGTCCAAAGGAGCAGTTTTTCCCCTGCCATAAATCCATGCCGCACTTACAAATCTGTAACTTGCAAAAGGTTCTTTTCTTTATTATTGTTCTCTGATTTTTCCAAGATAAATAAAACTAATTGTATTTATTCCTTAATATCTACAGTCAGCTCTCTGTACCCATAGGTTCCAAATCCACAGATTCAGTGAACCACGGACCAAAAATATTTTTTAAAATAATTCCAGAAAGTTCCAAAAAGCAACTACTTACATAGCATTTACATTGTATTAGGTATTATAAGTATTTTAGAGACGATTTAAAGTATCTGGGAGGATATGCCTATGTTATATGCAAATACCTCCCCATTTTATATAAGGGACTTGAGCATCTGCAGATTTTGGTATCCGAGGGGGGGGTCCTGGAACGAATCCCCCATGGCTACCAAAGAATGACTAATATTTTAGCTTCAAAGTAATTTGTTACTTTTCAGAGTCACTGAAATAAGAGCATATAGTAATATAATTCAGGTCTATAGACCCCTATCAATAATTCCCAAATCCAGAAAGTTCTAAAATCTAAAAGGTTTTGTCATAACTCCTTAGCTAGTTGATCTTAACTGACATGAGGCATTAATCTTTATTCCACTTAATATGAATATTTAGTTTCACTGCATAAATATTGTTGTATTTGATTATGAGTGTTATACTATATTATGATTATATTGATTCCGGGTGTTAAACACCATATTATTTTGATTTTGGGTGTTATACACTATACTGTGTTTCTAAAATCCAAGAAATAATGAATTATGAAACTCATTTGGCCGCAGATAGAGAGCTGTGACCCTACAATTGTGGAACATTTTCTATTTTAATATACCATTTTGACCTTCAGGTGAGTAATAATGTCCTAGTGGTTGAAGTACGTCAAAAGAATGTGCTGTATCTGTCCGTTATTTTTAAAAATTTTTACTTTTATTATGGAAAGTTGCAAACAAACCCCAAATAGAGAGAGAATAGTATATTCAACTCTATGGTATCCATCCCTCAACTTTAACAAACTATTAACATTTTACCAATCTCTTTTTATCTATCCCCTCCCTTTTTTTTTTTTTTATTGCTGGAATATTTTTAAGCAAGTCTCAGGTTTTGGTATGTATCTTTAACAGTGAGGATAAACACATACAACCACAAGTGTATTATGACACTGAAAAAATTAATGGTAACTCTTACTATTTAACTTTCAGTTCTAGCACAAAAGCATTCATACACCATACATGAGGGTGAGCCAATAAACTATTTACAAAATAGGCAGTGGGCTGGATATGGTCCATGGGCTATAATTTGCCAACCACTATGATGGTGTAGTCCATTACTTCATTAGGTGTTGCAAAATTATGCTGCTGAAATGCTATCATTTCTTCTCCATTTATTAGCTGGACCAACTTTGCCTCAACTATTCAGTTACCACTCAAAATGCATTTATACAGGAAAAGCAAGATATATGGTTTATTTCCCTTTATCAGTTTTTATAATATATTTGAATTATCTCAGTCTATTACTGTCAGTATTCTTTTTAATGCTTAAATTTTCCCATCTTAGATTCCCTCCAAGTTGACTCCTGTGTCGTTTTTTTTTTTTTCCTGTGCCCTTTGATATGATCCAAGTGATCTTTAATAACGTTATTACTTTTTGGCAGAAAAAAGTCCCCAGCTCATCTAGTTTATTTCTTGCCTCAGACCTAGAATCAGCCACTTCTCCAAAGAGCCCTGATTCCTTTTAGGAAAAAATTTTATGTGTTTATATTTCTTTAAATCATATTTTATAGCTCTGAATTTAGAATATAGTCATGTAGGTTTTAGTATTATTTAATTGTTATCCATCACTGCAAAAAGCCCATCTGCCAGGCCAGTGCATCCAGGAATAGTCAGGGCCATTCATGTAATGGTAACTTTTGGAATAATGGGTCACATTGTTAGGAAGAAAGAAATAGCTGAACTGACACTTCCAAACCTATGCTATAAGCCAGCCCTGTGTTACGTTTCTTTTTTTTTCAATTGTACCTTATTTTGTCTAGATCTAGACATAGGACCAGAAGTCAGCAAGTTTTGACATCGTAAAAATGATTTGGGAGTCACCAACACTCTTCCTTTCTCATTTTATAGAGATATTAGCCAAAAGATGTGGTTACTGGTCTCACTACCACAAGACTGTTAGAGGTGCCAATTTGGCATTCTACTTTTGAAAAGTCGCATGTCACTATTATGTATTGAAAAGTAACTAGAGAAATCACTTTATTAAGCACAGTCTCTGTTATGATTTGTGGTTTGTGTGTGTGTGTGTGTGTTGTAACGTGCAAATTTATGTATGGAAGTCACTAAGCTTTCATTTAAATGTATTTCACAGATTTTGCCAAATCTAAAATAACCTTTGAAATAATATTTAAGTACCTTTGTTGTTCCTTGCATAAGATGAACAGAAACTTTTTTTCCTCCTCGTGCTATAAAAAGAGATGACTATAGCTTTATCATTGCAGGGAGAAAGCTGGCCATCATTGCTTTCACTTTATTTGGGCCCAGTTGCCATGGTTACAGCCCTTTAACTAAATTGGGAGGAGTGGTAACCAAAAGAACACTTTGCATAGCATTCCCTTGTTCTCTTCACATCTTCTTTGCACATCTTCAAATCACCTTTTTGGTCTGTATCGTATTGTGCCATAGACAGCTCTGGGTAGTACTGTAGTCTGAGTAGTTCAATTAGTTTTATTTGTGCTAAACACTGTCCAGTGGTTAGCGTGGTTAGCATATTCCTGAAAATAACTAATAATTGGCTGAACCTTTACCTTCAAAGCACCAAGCCTCAACAGATAAGGTCTATGACCTGAGATTTTTATCCTTTCCACATATTATTATAGTATCAGAATTTTATGCCTCAGGCACGCTTCTTCCAACCTCATTAAGGAAACTAGTACAAGCGCTAGCACACTTGGTAAATGATAGCATTTTATATTATTTACACTCTTTGAGATCACATTGCAAATCAGATCCTATTTATCTCCTTGTCATCCAGCACACTCCCTGGCTTTTGTATTTATTGTCATTAGCCAAAATTTGGGGGATGGTTAGATATAGGACATCAAAACTGAAAATCATTGATTGATCGGGTAAAACTACAGAGAACTGCTCTGACTTTAGCCAAATATTTAAAATTAAAACATTGTTTATTCTTTGGTAAATGTGTTGTGTAGATTTGTCTAGCTAGATGTAGACTGTACATTAGAGAGTGTCTGTATTAGGAATCCTAACAGTTATCTCATTTTCATAATTATTTATAAACAGGATTTGATATAAATGCACTTGTATTCACACCTAAGATTTCCAAGCAAACGAAAGTTAGAGAAGAAACAACACTAGATCTTGATGTAAGAGAATAAAAACATTTGGGACTCAGAGACCAAATTCTATGAGTTTCACATGGCATTTGTCTTCTAGAAGCATATCATATTTGAATAACTGTACTGTAAGCTTTCTCGCTGTGTTACTGTGCATTCCAAAATTATTAAAATATCAGTACTTTTTCTTGTAGGGATTCATTGAAGAATAAAGAAATGAATGTTTAGTCTAAGTTGATTTACATTTCTCATTTTTGGGGGTTTGCGCCAGTGGGTAGTTCCTTTTTCTAAAGAAGGAGCAGAGCATTAAAAGTAATTACTAAACTATAATCTATTAAATGTTTTGGAATTATTTCTCTAAAATGTTTTATTTTTATTTCTTATAGAAAGAAGCAGCTTTGAGTCTGAGCTTGAGTTTGAAAGAAGAAATGAAAAATAGCAATTGGATCAGAAAGAACTGGCTTCTTGTAGCTGGGATTTCCTTCACACGCATCCATCTCGGAACATATCTTATACAGAGAGCTGCAAAACAATCTGTAAAGTCTCAGTCTGAAGGCAAACAAAAGAGTTTGAATAATGAACTAAAATAAATATTTGGAATTACTAATATGTCATTACACCATTACGTGCCGATTAGTATCGTAAGCATGGAGCTAAGTATTTAATTTTATAGCCACAACGCTGTATATTCGGACTTTCCTTCCTGAAGGATAATCTTGTTAACTGTTGAAACCCACCACAATACAATAAATAGAAAACTCTGGTTAACAAAATAAAAGCTGTCTTCACAAATTACCACCTGAAGTAAGATGTCTCGTTTAGAAGCTAAAAAGCCCTCATTCTGTAGAAGTGAACCACTGACAAGCGAACGAGTGAGGGCCACCCTCTCTGTCTTGAAAGGCATCGTCACATCGTGCTATGGGCCGGCAGGCAGGCTGAAGCAGCTGCACAACGGCCTGGGGGGCTCTGTGTGCACAACCTCCCAGTCGGCAGCCCTCCTCGCCAACCTGCCAGTCACCCATCCCATTTTAAAGATACTGACAACTTCTGTGCAGAATCACGTGTCCTGCTTCAGTGACGGCGGCTTATTCACAGCCATTCTTTGCTGCAACTTAGTTGAAAATGTTCAGAGAATAGGTTTGACACCCACCACTGTCATTAAGTTAAATAAGCAGCTTTTGAGCCTCTGCACCAGTTACCTAAAATCCGAGGCCTGTGGTTGTCGAATCCCAGTCAACTTCAGTAGCACTCAGATCCTCCTCTGTTTGGTGCGCAGTATATTAACAAGTAAACCTGCCTGTATGCTCACCACAAAGGAAATCGACCATATCAGTACTTTGATTCTGAGAGCCTTTCTGCTTATAATTCCAGAAAATGCCCAAGACCACATCATTTTAGGAAAGAGTATAATTGTCCCTTTAAAACGTCAAAGAGTTATAGATTCTACTGTGTTACCTGGAATACTTATTGAAATATCAGAAGTTCAATTGATGAAGATATTACCTATCAAAAAATCAGATTCCTTCAAGGTGGCACTCTTTTGTGTGTCTTTATCCGGAGACCTTTCTGATACTGGAGAAGGAAATGTGGTGGTGAGTTACGGAGTTTCTCTTGAAAATGCAGTCCTGGACCAGTTGCTTAACCTAGGAAGGCAGCTAGTTAGTGATCATGTAGATCTCGTCTTGTGCCAAAAAGTTATACACCCATCTTTGAAGCAGTTTTTCAGAACGCATCATGTTATTGCTGTAGACAGAGTTGGAGTGGCTGTGATGGAACCCCTGAGTAAAGTGACAGGTAAAAAGCACTCTCAGCTTTTGCCCCTTATGGTTAATAAATCACACTTCTTTCGAGTGAAGACATTCTTGGTGTGTGTCACTGTTAACATCTTGAACAATCTGAGAAGCCGCCAACCTCACTGTGTGTGTATCATTTCTGGCAGCAAAGGTTGTTTCTGGAAAAGATCCTGCATTGTTCACTTATTAAAAATTGAGTGATGATGACTATTTTCTAGGTATTTTCCAGCCCCAAAATGTACTGCAGAGTCTGTCATAATCTAAAACTATTAACCCCCAAACATTTTACAGATTATTGAGAAATCTAACATTTTCATAATCACATGAAGTCTTTCATACTTTAAACAAAATTCTTCTACTTGAGTTTTACAAAGCTCTTAAGTCACATTGTATTCAGAAGGTAGTTTTGCAACTAGAATATTCACTTTTATCTAATTCCAACAAACAACTGTACTTCTGCCTAAATGGTGGTTCCTAATTAGGGGGTGGTGGTGTGTGTGTGTGTGTGTGTGCCCGCAGGCTAGCTTTAAATATCCCAATATCCCAAATATTTCCAGCTAGGCTCCTTGAGAGTTGGGATCATCTTTTAGTTTCAGTGCTTACAACAAGCCTGGTCCACAGTAGGGGTTCTAAAATGTTTGTTGAATTAACAATAATATGTTTATTAACATAGAGAATTATAACAGGCAGGAAATTCACCGTATTTCACAAACTCAGCAAAAAGAAGCAAATAGAAGGTTGGTAGTCACCTGCTAGAGCCAAAGAGAAATGACAGGCTGAAAAGTTCCTGATTTGAATCACTTTTCACTATCTCTTTAACTGCATTGACAACCTATCAGAAAGACAATCATTTCATTTGGATCAATTTCAATTCGTAAGTTATTAGACTTAAAAGTTTAAGTCTAATAAATTTTGTTAAAACTGTTAAAGTTGACTATTTTTAGTCTTATTATAAATCATCGAAAAGGAGAAGGATGAGTGCCAGTACTGAATCCCTAAGATCTCTGGGCTATTGCCCTGCCTCTGTAAGACTGTCAAATGATCGTTAGAGTGGAAATTGTTAAGAAATAACAGAAATCGTTCTTTGGAACTCATTGGTAATATTGTGGGTCAGACCCATATCCTTAAATATGTACTGGCTTTTCATGAGTCAGGTGATTACCAGTTGGGAATATTGAGTATTATAGATTATGTAGTCAGTTTTTAAACTGAAGCATTTTTCCATAGAAACAATATTATAAGTGGGCACTGGGTTTCCACACCAGCCCACAATTGATATTTGTCCCACTTGTAACTAGAACATGGTAGAACATGAACTGACCTATTTTGTTTGAAAATGGATATGAAAAGTTATGTGTTTTCCAAGTATTTGCAGTTGATTCTTTGTAGTGTTACCAAGTGTTATCAAGCAGTGTTATCAAGGAGTGTTATCAAGAGATTGCAGAGCTGCCAGTGGGATTGGGGAGAGTGCAAATGTTTTTTATAGACATGCCCTGCCCTGCTTCCCAAATTATGTATGTAACATTACGCAAAGCCAGGGCTGCAGTCTTGGATCTCGGGAGCAGAAACTTTTTGAGACACAAGGGAAAAGGGGGGGAAAAACTATACCAGGCCGATGGTTCCGGTAAACTAATAACAGGTGAAGTATCTTTGGGACCTAATCCATCTTCTCTGGTGTATCTAGGTTAACATTACCTCTTTTCTCCCCCTTCAAACAAAATTCCTCTTTACTGATGATCTAGGTTAAGTAATGGGGTTATTGTGCCTGGTTGACTGGTGGGTATGAAGCTTGTCATAGCTTACAGAACATTTTTAACATTTGGTTTGATTTATTTGTGAAATAGACGTGATTATCCCCATTTTACTCTCCTGTGGGAAAGCCCACCCAGAAGAGTTAAATGACTTGCTCCACATCAGAGGATAATCAGCAGGAAAGGGGATCCTCTCCTTACAAATTCTGTTGGTTCCACCCTTGAAATTATACAAGATGTAGAGTTTTGGGGTTTTTTCCTTAAATTTTATATCCCTCAAGTATTCCTTATTCTTTGAGACTTCAGAAGTAAAGAAGAAAGTCTATTCAAAGAAGTGAAATTGTTCATGATTGTTTTCTAGGTTTTTACAAAATTTTTGAGCTGCAAGTATTTTTAGACATAATTATTTTAATCCCATTAGTTTCAAAGAGGAAACTGGCCCAAGAAGGTACATTGCTAAGAGTTACAGTTTTAATCTTAAGACTTTAGTATTGTTACTCCTTATAGAAGGTTTGTGCCATTTCTTACATAACTACTACATTTAGAGATTTTTAGAAACCTTCAAGTCATCCTAACTTCTCATTTATTCATATTTTTATTAATTTATGTCTTGTAAAATTTTACTGTTTTACCTGTACAGGAAGGAGGGCAAATATAATCGAAGAATAACAAAATGAAATAAGAATGTCACATACTTTATTTTGGCATAATTTAGGTAGTTGTTTACATGCAAACAGTTGTTAGGCAAAAAGAAAAAAGAAAAAAATTCCTATATGTTCACTAAATGGAGCCCCAAAAGAATTCAACTACACAGCTATTTGCATAGCTTAATTTGTGTGTTTTAAGGTAAAGATCATAACACCTTTAAAAAATGGCCTGTCTCCTCACTTCATCCTCATTCCAGATTAGTGGGGTTGTTAATTTGGGGTCTCTGATCCCTGCACGGGCTTCCAGGGTTCCTGGACTTCCTGAAAATGTATGCAAAATTGTGTGCGTCTTTTTCTGGAGAGTACAAAATAGCTTCTAACATGTTCAAAGAAGTCTGTAAACCAAAAGCACCTCTGCTTTATTTGCATATGATTTTAATGACAGAATACTACTTATTTCATAGGTTTAAGAAGATGCATCTTATTTCTTTATCCTATATTTCATATCTTAAATGATATGCTTGTGGGACTTTTATATTGGCTAGGAATAAATATTATAATTGTAAATGATTGTATGCTCCATCTTTACTCATCCATTTTGTGTTTTCTAAACTTTTTTTAAAAAATAGGAACAAGGCCTATTGGTTCCTTGGACTCAATCTCTCCCAGTAGTTATGGAAGTGTGAAAGATTTGTGCACTGCAAAATTTGGCTTTAAACATTTTTTTCATATTATTCCTAATGAAGCAACTGTCTGCAGCTTGCTTCTCTGCAACAGAAATGACACAGCCTGGGATGAACTGAAGGTAAGTAATAAACTTTGAATTCCACGTCTAAGGGCTGAGGCAGGGATTAAATAATCACTCAGTGCTATAATTTTTTTTCACATCGGTGAGCTATGCTTTTTTTTTCTTCATAACTTCCCTAGGTTGTATAGAAAGCAAAAACAACAAAAATGTGAGAATTAAAATGACAAGTAAGTAAGCTGATTGAATTGCCTGTGATACTGCAGAAACTTGGCATGTTGCCTCATTATTTCTAGTATTTTACAAGCAATCTGAAAGTCCTTGATGGGGACTTTTCTTAAGAAATTAACTTGAATTGTGTACTTGTTGATGCTAATGTGTATGAATAATTCACTTAGCAATAGATTCCCCAGTTATACCCATCATCCACCTCTTAACAGCAATAACACATGCAGCTTTTATACAATGGAAGCGATGCCCTACGGCATTGGTCACAGACTTGAAGAATGCGTGCTCAAGGATCTATCCTTGGTGAATATTCAAGGTCTGTGTGTTTTTATTACTGCTTGGTTGGATCATTTCCATAGCAACTTGAAATACATTCTGTAGCATTTATACAGCTAAGTTATTTAGACTGAAATATTTTTTTGGTAGAAATATTTGCATACCTTGCTGATCCAGTTATTGTGTTTGTGAATCTCAATTTGAAGAGCTAAATGTATATGAAAGAGGGTATTAATCCAGACCGTGAAAACAAACATCTGGCTAAAGTATTTTCTTTCATCTCTTTATTATTTCATCTTTATTATTCCAAAATGTATTCATCACATGACAGCCTTAGTGACACCAGTTTTGTTCTTCTGCAATTAAAATCAGGCTCCTTGAGACCACTCTCTAAGTTGCCTTGAAAACGTGGTTATATTTCTTTGTGTTTCTCATGTCAATGTCGGATACTGGTGATTCGTTTCTTTTTTAGCTCACGTGTCAAACAGCACTGCATGCTTTGCAGTTAACAATCAAGGAACCATGTGTTTTATTAGGAGGTGGCTGTACTGAAACTCATTTGGCGGCATATATCAGACACAAGGTAGGTTAGATAGTCCTTAAATTATCTGAATTCTCAGCAACATTCATTTTATGAGATAATAAGCTAAATCATAATACTCTGGAGCCTTCAATGCTTAATTTCTCAGTAGTCTTGAAATCAAATATTGTATTTGAAAACACTTGAGGAAAATAACACTTGCAAATATAAGGTAATATCTTTATCACAGTGATTATTAATCCAGCCTTTTAGCAGGTGATCACATTCTTTGAGTACTGTGTCTACTGCCTGTTGAAATGAGCATTCTGTGAATGGGAGCTGTCATCTTAGAGAGCTCAACTGCTGTGGTACAGTAATAATTGATATTCACGATGAAAGTGTTGAGATTCTATAGAATACTTCAGTACCTTCTGGATCTTCAAGAAAAAACTTGATTTCATTTATTAAAGTGTGCTAATTATTAGACTCTATTATAATTTTTAAACTGGTATTCCTTTATGATATATTGATTCTATTAAATAGAATTGTTTTATTAATCTATGAAACTCCATTTCCTGACAGTAAATTTAGTGCATTGTAGTTCTTATTAATTATTTCATTAACACTGACCTACTCTATTTGAAAATGGATACAAGAATGTATGTGTTTTCCAAGTATTTGCAGTCGGCTGTTTGGTTAGTCAGGAGTGCAGAGCTCCCAGGGATGCCTGGGATTGGGTGTAAACATTTTTCATAGACATGCCTTGCCCTGCTTCCCCAAATAATTTAAAATCTGTTTGAGGATAAAGCCCATTCATGAAAAGTTATTGGAATTTACATTATGAAAAACAAAACCATTGCCAATCTATTGATGCTGAATGGACAATAACATGGTCTGCAAATGGGACTGAGGAAACTAGAATAAGTCTTTTGGAGAAGGAAGGTGTTTTGAGTAGGATTTTAAAGAAACAGTATAGCACTGAAAATGTGGGGAAAGAATATGCCATAGAGATGATCTCATCTGGTTCCAACCTCCTGGGCAAAAGGAAAAAGTGGTCACTGTTTTTAAGTAGTTAGGATATGGGTTTTTAACTATCATTCAAGTATGAGTTTGCTAATATATTACTTTTCCTGTCATGAAATTTCTAGGATAAACTTTTTAGAATGGTGGAAAAGAAGCAGTTCAAAGTTGTATAACCATGTCATTAAAGAGAAGAACAGTTATTTTTTAAACATTAATGTGAAAATGACACGTGCTTAAATGGTTTTTGTCTTAATAATAATACATGTATTCGCATTTTAAACAAATCTCAAACATTTGCCAAGCATAAATAAGTACTTCATCTGGGACATTAGTCTTCCGTAGGTTCCTCCCGGATGTACAGAAGCCTGTGATTCACATATTATACCTTGTCCTTCATGTATTAAGGAGGCAGTACTGGGCAGTCCTTCAGAATAAGTTGATGGTGGGGTTTATTCTGAGTCGTTCATTCTGATAACATGACTGGCAGCGAGCATTTTTACTACAGCAACCAGGTTAAGGGATTAGCCTGACCAGCTGGCCCATCCATGCCCTTTAGCCTTGTGCCAAACCCCTTAGTACTGTGTGAATAAGGGTTTGATCAAGTATTTTTCAGAAACATTTTTGTCATATTAATTGCTTTCAATGGTTTTGTTACTCTTTAGACACGTAGCGAGCCAGAAGGCATTCTTAGAGATGACGGATGTACCCAGACAGAACTCCAGCTGATCACTGAAGCATTCTGCAGCGCACTCGAATCCCTCGCTGGCTCTTTAGAACACGACGGAGGTGAAGTTCTCACTGACGGGAAGTATGGACACTTTTGGTCAGTTCAGGCTGATTCTCCCTCTGTTGTGAACTGGCCAGATTTGCTTTCAAGATGTGGCTGTGGACTGTACAGCAGCCAGGAAGAACTTAGCTGGTCCTTCTTAAGGAGTGCTCGTCCTCCTTTTGTGCCTCAAACCTGCCTTCCGTGTGAAGCCACGGACTCAGCCGGCAACCTGACGTTGGACTGTTTTACTGCAAAGCTTAGTGGCCTACAGGTGGCTGTGGAGACTGCCAATTTGATTTTGGATCTTGCATATGTCATTGAAGATAAAAACTGATGTAAGAGAATAGCATGTTTGTATTACAAAAAGAAAAACTAGTGACGTGTCAATAAAGAAAAATATTGAGTGTATGTGTTCTCTCTCAAAGACCTGTTCTGCATATTGGGATTGATGATTCATAAATTTATAGATTTACTTATTTAAGGAAAAAATAATTGATTCTTGAATACCACATTATTATACCACAGAATAATAAAAATATGAAGCATTGTTAAAGATATGGTAATCATCTAGCAGTTTCCACAGATACCACTGTACATTGTTCTACATTTCTGTTCTCGTTATTTTGACATCATTCTAAGAGCATAACAGAAAAATTTTTTAAATCCTATGTTCTTGTTCGGATATACTTATTACAGGTATTTTTTAGTTCGTAGTAATTACCTATGTTTAAAACTAGATTCCAAAGTATCACAAAGCATCTAGTACCTACTGCTCATTCAAAAGAAGTATTCAAACTACACATTCAGTAAAATTTCTGGGTTCTTTAACTGAGACTATATCATTCACTGGTTGGGTAATTGGTGTAGGAGCTGGTCTACCTGCAATTGCTAGTTTGTATCACAGTTCTTCATTTTTGTTATTTTGATGAAATGTGTAATCAAGGAAAAAAATAGATTTATATGGTAACTAAGCAGCATAGAGAAAAGAAGTAGAAAAACTATTTCTCTAATTTAGTCAAGAGTGCCAAAAAGAAACTGGCACAGCTCTCATATTCAAAGTAAAGACATGTCATATCAAGGAATATAATTCGAATTTTATGCAAATGCAAGATGTATTGATAAATTGAAGAAGAAATACAGAAGGTAGCTAGGAGAATCAGTATAGAGCTGTAACATGTTATATTAAACTTCAGGAAAACATCTTGAACAGTTTGGGAAAATTAAACAACCTAAGAGTCAATTATCAGATCTATAGCCGTGATAGAGGGAGATTGAATGTTAAAGCAATTTCCTCCAGTATTCTTGTAATCTAAAAGAATTTTTATCCTGAGCCAAAGAAAAAATTGCAGTACAAACATAGTAGTGCAATATGTATTGAAAAATCAGCTACACTACAAGCTTCATAAAATATTTCTCTAAAATTTCATGTCTTTTATCATTAGGGTCAGTCAGGCAGAGTGGTAGGCAGCCTCTGAGATGGCCCCCAGTTACCCCTGCCTCCTAGTTTTCAGGCCCTTGTCTAATCCCCTCCATTGAGTGTGGGCTGGATATAGTGACTCCTTTGAGTTTTCCAGTTCTCACTTGGTGAACAGGAGTGTCTTAGGGCAGTTATCCTGTGCCTGATGTATCACTGTATATTGGGACATAACTTGTCTTTGTGGGTCTACAAGTGGAGAGGAACTGTGCTCCAGGAGCTGCACCTAAAGAATCACACACAGGGAGCCTCACCCACCCTGACCTGACTTCAGTAATGAGATTCTGGACTTTGAGCTGATGTTGTAACGCCATGAGAATTTGGGGGATCTGGGAAGGGTGTGAATGTATCTTGCATGTCTTGGGAAGCCTCCAAGATGGTCCTGCCTCTTGGCGTACACACTTCGGGTGTGGCTGGGACCAAATGACTAGCTCTTAATGAGTAGAATACAGCAGAAATGATGGGCTGTCACTTCCGATATTGGGTTGTCAAAACACAGGCTTCTCTCCTTATCTGTCACTCGCTCACTGTGATGGAAACAAGCTGCCAGGTTAGGAGCTACCCTCAGGAGAGGCCCACATGGCAAGGGACTGAGGGAGGCTCCAGCCAACAGCCCACAAGGAACTGAATCCTACCAACAACCACAAGAGTGAATTTGGAAGCAGTTCCTCCCTAATGGGCCTCAAGATAAGTTTAGCCTCTATCATTGCAGCCTCATGAGACGCCCTAAAGCAGAGGATCTAGATAAGCCACTCCTAGATTGATTCCTTACCCACAAAATCTGTGAGATGATAAACTTTAAGTCAAGTTTTGGGTGTTACTTGTTATGCAGCAATTAACACCTAATAAAGGCAAGAGTAAAGCTTATTTATAATTGCATACTGAAAATTTGATCACACAAGTGGAAAAAAGCATTCTTGATGCCATGCCTTTGCATTTTCACCATCACTCCAAACCTAAAGGCAGGGTTCATCACACATGTTTACAATGGGGTTTTTATATTCACTTAAGAAAGGGTGTCACATAGAAATATGGGAATTATCCTGGGTCTCCTTGGCCCTCTACTGCATTTCCAAGTTGCTCCAAGAAGGGAGGCTATAGCAAACCTCTCAAACTGACCTTATAAGTTAAGGGTCTCCACTTCTCAGGACAGCCATTTTTAGCTGTCATTTTTAACTTTGCCTTAAAATTCAATTATATTCCTTGGTTAAACATCAGTGCTCTCATTTTGAGTATGTCATAAATTGTTGAAATATTTTTATAAATTCATGTTTCCTGAAGTTGCATACAATCCTTAGTAGAAAACACTGGAAATTAAAAAAACAAAAAACAAAAAACACTGTCAATTGTTCAAGAAAATCATCATTCAAACTCAGATGGTAAAATACGAGATGAAAATTCTTGATGAAAATAATTCCAGAGGAGCTCATTTTGACAGAAATAAACAACAACAACAACAAAATAGCAACTAAGTTAAGCCTTGGGCATTGTTTGCTGACAAAATAAGATTGAAGTCTGAATATTGCATTATGTTTCCTCGGGCAACAGAACAGGAAGCCCTGATAGCTACAAAAAAAGGAAAAGGAGAATCATGCAGAAAAGAATGAAGTCAGCACTGCTCAATACTTTTATGGGACTCACAGGACACGTCTCATGTTTTATTATTATTATTATTTATTAGTAAAGTTTCTTGAACCATAGGATTAGCATCTTTTTAATCAAAAGAGGTTAGGATTTTGGCAGCATGGAAAAAAAAATTGGAGAACTAACACAAATTAAAAGACATTTTAAGTCAAAATACTCATTTAATCTTATAAATACCCAATTCCTTAATTCTTCCATTTATACTTATATTAGAGAATCTTTATATGTTAGACATTTAAATCAACTGTTAGAGTGGAGTATTTTCCACAGGATATTTAAATTATTAGTAGTAGTTTTTAAAATTATCATAGGTATTCTTGAACTCAGTTTGTCTAATCAAAACTTTTGGGGCGTTCACGTGATAGAAGAGGACTTTTAAGTACCCTCATAAGACCCATCATATTCTGTATTCTTACATTGTTGAACAGTTTTTTGGATAAATTTAAAATAAAACAATATTGTTTATAGTCACATAAATTATATAGATTACTATTTAAGAGTATCATGTACAAAAATCACTCTCATAATCAATGCAGGGCCTGTCAAAACATCCAATTAGGTTATTCATTTCTGATGATCTTTGGGGAATAGTCAAGGAGACTAAACATGTCTTATAGGTCCCTGTTTCAGCTGTATAAATAAATCTATCTCTTAATCTGAAGGAAAAGGCAAGTTTGAACATCTGATATCTTTATAATTTTTTTACATTAGTTAAGTGTTTCCACTTAGTAACTATAGTATCCCATAATCCTTGGAAATATTTGCCATTCACCTACAAAACTTGAGTTTAGATGCATCTAAACCCAATGTTAACCTGTATTTTTGGATTACAAGTAGATTTATATGTTTCTTTATTAAGAATATAGTAATACTCATATAAAAAAGAATGCAATCTCTGAAAACTATTTGTATATGTAGATCAACCCGTTTGTTGGAGAGAGAATTAGTAGACTAGATGTATTAAAAGCAGTGGAATACCATTATCTGTAATAAATTGTGACTTAAAAGGAAAATGAAGCAACTTGACCATGTCCTATTAAGAATTCACATTGGGGAAACCTTTATAATAAACATTCTATTTTATTTAGCCCTGTAGCTTTTGTTTGAAGCATTGTGACTTCATTTGGAGAAATGTCAATTGATTTCTTTCTGTTTGCCAGACACAAAAGTCAATGGTGTTGAAGATTTAAAAAAAACGATTTGTTCACAATCCCTGACTTCAAGGAGTTGATCATCTGGCCAGCAAGACATATTTTTTAAGTATTATTTTCCTTTCTTCTTTCATAAAATTTTGTAACAGTAGAAAATTTGGAAAATATGAATCTGACATACACACACAAAACAAAAACAAAGTCAAGCGTAGTCCTACTACCCAGAGATGACCACTGTTTACATTTTATGTGCATCTTTTTGGTTTGTTCTCTGTGTACAGTTTTCCAAAAATGTGATAATAGAGGATGTTGTTTTATAATCTGTTCTTTTTACTTAATATGTCATGAACATCATAATCATGTATAATAATTACACATTCTTCTACTACATCAGTTTTAATACCTGAAGAAATTTCAGTAGTAGAGATTACAGGCATACCTTGTTTGATTGTCCTTCACTTTAGTGCACTTCACAGATATTATGTTTTTTTATAAATTGAAAGTTTGTGGCAACTCTGCATCGAGCAATTCTATTGGCCCCGCTTTTCCAACCACATCTGCTCACTTTGTATGTGTCACATTTTGGTAATTCTCGCAGTATTTCTAGCTTTTTCATTATTATTATATTTGCTGTGGTGATCTGTGATCAGTGATCTTTGATGTCACTATTGCAAAAAGATTACAACTCACTGAAGGCTCAGATAATGGCTGGCATTTTGTAGCAATAAAGTATTTTTAAATTAAGGTATATGCAATGTTTCTTTAGACATAATGCTATTGCACCCTTAATAGACTACAGTGTACTGTAAACATAATTTTCATACACACTGGGAAACCAAAAAAAACTGTGTAATTTACTTTATTGCAGTTCTTGTTTTATTGTGGTGGTCTGGAATCAAACCCTCAATATCTTTGAGGTATACCATACCTGTGTATCATAATTTAGTCAATGAGCTTTTATTAATATACCTTTAGACTGTTTTCAATTTTTGTGTTAATATAAGCGACAACGCAGCAAACATCTTGCATATATCCTTTTCCCAAATCCCTGATTATTTTCTCAGAGTGAATAAATAGAATTAAGATTCCTGGGTCCAGCTGTATTTGAAATGGAAAGGCTATTAATACATATTGTCTAATTGTCTTCTAGAAATGTGGCATCAATAAACTTCAACTATACTGTGTGAAAGCTCTCATTTTTTCTGAACTTTGGTCAACACTAGTTATTATCTTTGCCAATTTAATAGCTGAAAATAAAATCCTTTTTATAATCTGCATTTTCAAAATTATTAATAAGGAAGATACTGTTTCATACATCATTGGCCATGTCTTCCTTTTTTTAGTCAAATGTTAAAACAGGCCTTCCAAGCCTTACTTTCTATCAGTAAGTTTATCTTTCTCTTACACATTTTTATTTTTTTATTTGTTTTCTCATATGGATTATTAAAGCTATCTATGTAGTAGAGAGAGAAAATTTTAAGGCAAATGCATAGCCTCTCTTAGGGTCTCAATTTTCTAAACAGTTTCACTTGCCCAAGCTAAACATGGTGATTTCTTAATGGCCCAGCTTTGTACATTTCTATTGATTTGTCACTTACAAGCAGCCACTAAACACCTATGTAGTATGGTGAATTTTAAATAGTAGCCTCTGACTTTTTACTATCATCTAACTCTTTGAGCATCTATGAAATGGGATGGTGTAGTAGTTTCCTAGGGCTGCCATAACAAATACCGCAAACTTGTTGGCTTCACAGAAATTTATTTTCTCACAGTTTTGGAAGCTAGAAGTCTGAAATCAAGGTGCTGGCAGGGCTATACTGCCTACAGAGGCTCTAGGGAACAGTCATTCCTTGTCTCTCCCAGTTTCCGGTGGCTGTCAGCAATCCTTGGCATTCCTTGTCTTGTAGACACATCATTCCCATCTCTGCCTCTATCTTCACAGGGCCTTCCCACCTCTGTCTCTCAAATCTCCCTCTCCTTTCTCTCATAAGGACACCAGTCTTTGGATTCAGGGCCCACCCTAAATTCAGGATGATCTCATCTCAACATCCTTAATTACATCTGCCTAGACCCTATTTCCAAATAAGATCATATTCACAGGATGGGGCATAGGACTTAGACATATGCTTTGGGGGGCACACTATTCAACTCACTACAGACAGTAAAAAGCTGCCAGGATGTAAATCCTTCTTCCCCAGGGCTACAGCTGCACAGAGAGTAAAGTTTGTCCCCCTTGGACAGAAAGCACCAATGCTAGGTTTTACCACCAAACATTTCAAATCGTTTCTCCATTTATTGTTGTCCTTTAATTAACAATCATCTTTTTTGTAGGGTACTATCTCCTTGTCCCCCTTTGTCCCCTTAAATCACCCTACACCTGACATTCTCTGTTACTCCCCTTCTCTATCTGCACCATCATCATGTTTCCTCTCCTGCCCCAGGTGTCACAGATAAACTACCCATCAGGTGTTGAAATGTAGACATGATGTACTGTGTAAAAGGGACCGTGATAAATAGGTCTTTAGTGATGCAGTGGTAAGTTCTGGGGAGAAAGGTGGCATTCTATAGTCCTATGATTAGGTCTTGGTCTTTTGGTGAGCCTCTGCTCCTGGACTGTGAACTTCACCAGTGCTTCTCAGGGTTTTCTCCCCTTAGGCAAAACGATGGCTAGAACAAGAAGCAACCTTGTAGGATTAAGCCTTGAACCTGTGGAATCTGACGCTGTCTCTCCAGGTAGAAAGTGTAAGAATTGAGTTGAATTGTAGGACCCTGCTGATATCTGGAGAACTGCTTGGTGTGGGGAAAGCTACTTCTCCCACCCCCAACACACACACACACACACACACACACACGCTCACGCTCACACAAATTTGGTGATCAGAGTGACCTATCACAGATCTAAGAGGAGTTTGTTCAGCTTTTTACTTGTTTGGATGTAGTGGTGACTCCTAAGTTCCTTACATACTGGATGAGAAACTAGAAGTCACAATATATATTTTAAATGCTCAAATTCACTAGTAATCAAACTTTAAAATAAAATAACTTCAGACGCCTATCACAAGCCCAGGATATCACCTGTACTTTTGACCAACTGGCTATAGATCCTATAGATTGGAGGTCCCAACGACCCCATCCCTGGGTTTGATTAATTTGCTAGTGTGACTCACAGAACTCAGTGAAACATGTTGCTTACTAGATCACCAGTTTATTACAAAAGCATATAACTCAGCAACAGCCAGATGGAAGAGATACATATGACAAGTCATGGGGTCAGGACACAGGGGTTTCATGCTCTCTCAGAGAGGGCTATTCTCCCCAGATGCCACATGTTCACCAACCAGGAAGCTCTTAGAATCCTGGCCATTTGGGTTTTTATGGAGGCTTTGCTACATAGGCATGATTGATTAAATCATTGGCCATTGGCAACTAATTGGACCTCCAGCTCTTTTGCTCTCCTTGGAGGTCAGGGGATGGGATTTATATGGATTTTTAAGTATTTCACTGTTCTGTTGCTAGTTTGAATAGAATGATTTTCCATTACTAAATGCCCAATATTTTATTCCTATATTTTTGGAATACCATGAATACTGTTCACTGCTAATAAATCATAGATACTTTTTTGATCTATGGGTTTTTCTTTTTCACATATAACTTTTCTAAAATTGGAATGTGTCTTAAAATCAAAGTATACTTTATTTGGGTGTCTTTCCCCCCCACACACAAAATAGTTACTATTAAGTTGATGATGTGCTTTATAGACTTTCATGGATTTGAGGAAATAAATATATCTATGCAATCTATATAGATGGAAGGAGGCATGGCATAGGCTTTTGAGAATTCTGGTGTTTTGAAGGAGAGACCTTTGTTTAAATACTTGAGTAAACTCTTACTTTTTGTGAGCTTTTTAACCTCATGTGGTTGTTGTGAAGAGTAAATTAAATAATTAATTAAAAGCACAGAACCTGGCATATAAGCAGCACTCAATAAACAGGAGCTAGGAAAAATCTTCCAAGAGATTTCAATAGGCTGATAATTCCACATTATTTTAGAAGCTCGAAAAAAAATTTTTTTTTAATTTAATTGTGATAAAGCAAAACTACAAATTTATAAAGTTTGGTGGAGTGGTCACAAGGATATTCAATCATCTGCTTAATTTTCATGTACTACTGTAGACTTAGTAACTTTGTATAATTTTTAATTCTCTTAGGTTATGTCAGGGACTACACACAATGGGCATATTTATTAAATCTCTCTGACAGTCTTGGTTCACTAAAAACATAGATAAATGTGCTACATATTATTTTTATCAGTACCTCAGACACATCTATGAATATTGACTAGGTGGTTTTATTGCAAAAGAATTTAATATTCCCTGAGTTTAAGAAAAATGGATTGAATTTTTGTCAACAAATTACTAACATTTGTTATCAATGGTGCTTAAGATATTTTCAAAACTACTATTCTGCATCTCTTTACTTTTATTTATATATGTTTTGACTGTAAGAAATGAATAAATATATGTGAAGTATGTTTGAATCTATTTTACAATTATATAAGCAACTTGAAAATTCTTAGATTACTCATGAAAATTAAAGGAACTATTAAAACTAAAACAGAAATCTCTATCAACTTCTCAAGGGAAAGTATCAGCCATTCTTATTTATTTCACTTATGAATTTCCTATACATGAATATTTTATCATATTAGGTTACACTTGATGATGAAGTATAGCAGAAATTTTTATCTTTATGGCACATGAAACCAAGGTCTTTAAAACACAGATGATTTCTAGTTCTTGTTTAAATACAATTTTTCCTTTTTTTATTGAGCATTACAAGAAATATCGTCATAATTTTCTATTATAAATTAAATACTGATTATCTGCATGGATGAATCTCTCTTCTCATATTTGAATCCTTTCTGGTTTTATTTTAATCTTAATGAATGAATTGATGTAAATATTGGGACTCTGCTGTGGGAACAACTTCAGAATATGAAATTAAATATAGAGCATTTGCAGTTTGTTTTTTGACCCAAGATTCTTACTTACTTAAAACCAAATTAATTTTCTCCTCATTCATTCAATGAAGACCCACTGATTGTCTGACCATATCAAGTCATTGTGCACACACATGTTTTTCCTATCTAGCTTCATTTTTCCACCCATTTATTCATTACCTAGCACCATAGCTAGGGATACCATAATAAATATGAAAAGACATTGTCTCTGTTCTGATTAAGCCTAAAGCCTGAAAATCATTCACATAAGAGTAAACTTAATCTGATCTATGAAGGAGGGAGATATAAGAGAGTATAGTGGGAATTAGGAGGTTCTTACATAAGGACAAGATGATTGAAATGAGATTTTAAGGAAGATTACAGTTAATTTGGATAAGGAAGAATGAGATGATTCCAGGCGGAAAGAATAACATATACAAAGGCCCTGTGGCAGGAGGGAACAAAACATATTTGAAGAATTGAAAGGTCATCGTGACCAAAGCTTATAGAGTGAGGACAAATGTCATGGAAGATGACTCAGAAGACATAGGTGGAGGCCAGACCAGGCCAAACTTTGTAAGTCATTACAAAGAGTTTGGAATTAATCCTAAAAGCAATGCAAATTCTGACACTGCTTTAAGTTGAGGTGGGAGGGAGAAGTAGTGGGTTCAAGGAGGGGAAATTAGTTAGGAAGTCATTCACTAGAATAGGGAAGAAATTATGGCAGGTGATGGTGGCAGTATAGGTGAGAGACACAGAAGGATTCAAGAAATATTCAGCAGATAAACTCAACAGAATTGTGATGATTTGGATAATCACAAACGGAAACTTGGATGGTTAAATATAACTCCCTGCTTTTAGTTTACTCATCTTGATGACTGGTATAAGATAGGATTTGCAAGAGACAGTAGTTTTGTTTTGAACATAATGAGGCTAAATTGCTTTCTTGCTAATCAAGTGAAGAGATTAAAAAGGCAGATGTACAAGTCTGAAGCTCAGAGGATGAATCTAGGCTAGAAATCTAAATATGTGAGTAATTTGCATATAGGTAGTTATAAAAGCTGTTCATTCACTGATTATTCAATCACCACACATTTGTCACACTACCACTATATGCCAGGTACTGTTCTAGATTCTGGGGATTCAGATAAATTTTAGAATCAGCTTGACAAGGCCCATGACAATTCTTTGGGATTTTAATTGTGATTTCATTATTTGCATGTAATTGATGCCTGTGTAATACTTAGGTTGGTTATCCTGAAAAATGGTATATCTCCCAGCTTAACTTTGATTTAGTTCTTTCATACTTTTATAGTTTTTTGTTTCATTATGTGTCTTTCATTTTTCTACAGTTGAGTTTATTCCTAGATATTTTATAAATTTTTTATTACAGGGAATGAAATCTGTACATCACATTTCTCAACTGGTTAAAACAAACCTGCAGGAAGGGCATTGGTTTTTGTATGTTACACTTTAATTCAATTTCCTTACTGAACTCCCTTACTAGTTCTAAAAAGTTAGTTGACCCTCTTGGTCTTTGGAGATAAACAGTTATATTATCAGCAAACAATAACAGTTTTATCCCTTTTTTTTTTCCTTTTTCCTGTCTCATTGCATTGGCTTGGACTGTCATTACTGTTTGAATAGTAAGAGGGATAGTTAGAACTTTTTAAAGTTAAAGAACTTTTCTTTTGTGATGTTCCAAGTTTTACAAGTTTATACCCTTCCCTAGTCAATGAGAAACATATCTTTTGGGATATTGAAACAGGGAAGGTTATATCATTCAACAGTGTCCCCAAATGCTTGAATTAACATTGAAAATGAGTAATATATAAAATAATTTAATTTATAGGCTTTATCATCATTATTATTCTATCTCAAAAGATTGTTTTACTGTTTAAATTGATTTTCAAAAAAACTATTGAAATAACATGGACCTGGCAATTCCAAACAAGATCTTTTTTGGTTTTCCTGTTGGAGATCTACATCCTAAAATATATCAAGCAAACATAGAAAACAATAGGGACAGCCAAGCCAAACTAAAGTGTATGTATGTCTAAAAGGCTACAAAAATGATAGCCTTGCACAGTTAATGATGACCCTGTAGCATGTGTTGCAAATAGCATTTTGCTTCCTGTTTACAACAGCTTGCCATCTAAATAGAATAATGTAAAGTTTAATGAGCACTATTCTTAAAATAAATATTGCTTTTATTTACAGTGAAGTGGAAAGCACTGCCTTTGTCTTTCTTTTGTATTTCCAGTTGCTACAAAAATAAATCTACCTAAGGTACATTAAACAGCCATTGTGCAGCTGTGAATTCAGGATATAGTCGACCAGGCTAATCAATGAAGAGGATATATATCATTATTAATCTGCAAAACAGTTGATTGACCTAGGATTGTCAGACATGTCTGCAAAACTGCGTAATATTTATAGACGTTTAATATCAAAATGAATAAAACTATGATGATTTTCACATGCCCACTCTATAGATAATGACAAATTATTAGGGGGAGTGGTCAAGATGGCAGAGTAGAAAGACCCCGAGCTCACCTCCTCCCATGGACACACCAAAATTACAACTATTTACAGAGCAACTACTAATAAGAATGACCTGAAAACCAGCAGAAAAGGTCTTCTACAGCCAAAGATATAAAGAAGAAGCCACAACAAGACAGGTAGGAGGGGTGGAAACATCTTATAGTCAAGACCCATACCTCTCGGTGGGTGACCCACAAACAGGAGAATAATTACAGTCACAGAAGTTCTCTCCAAGGAGCAAGGGGTCTGAACCCCCCATCAGGCTCCCCAGCCTAGGGATCCTTTGCCAGGAAGACAAGGCCCCAGAACATTTGGCTTTGAAGGCCAGCAGGCCATACTTTTGGGAACACCAGAGGGCTGTAGGAAATAGAGACTCCACTATTAAAGGGCACACACAAAATCCCACATACTCCAAGACCCATGGCAGAAGCAGTAATCTGAAAGAAGTCTGGGTCAGACCCACCTACTGATCTTGAAGAGACAGGAGGCAACTGGAACTCACCCTGGAGACACAGACACTGGTGGAAGCCATTTTGGGGAGCTCATTCTACCACAAAGACATTGGTGCTGGCAAGTGCTATTTCTATCTTATTAACCCTGGGACTTGGACCCGCTCACCAGCCTGTGAGCATTAGTACTAGGAACCCCTCAGGCCAAGCAGCTAGCTGGGTGGGGACACAGTCCCACCCACCAGCAGGATAGCTGCCGTAGGGCTCCCTGAGCCACCAGCCACCCCGGGACCAGCTCCCATCCACCAGAGGGCCCAGAATCCAGACCCACCCATTAGAGGTCTGACAATAGCTCTGGGACCCCTTGGTCCCACAGCCAGAGATTTTAGCACTCAGTTCTTACTATCTGTGGGCTGGCACCAGCCTCAAGACAAGCTTCACCCACCAGTGGGAGAGCACCAGCCCTAGGACCACCTGGGTTCCAGCACTGCCCACCAGCAGGCCAACAGCAACTGCAGGACCTCCAGGGCCCTGCAGCCAGAGACCCCAGGGCACAACTCTGACCACCAGTGGGCTGGTAATAGCTGCAGGACCTGGCCTCACTCACCACTGGGCACCTAAGTGCCCATGAATAGATGAATGGATAAGTAAGATATGGTGTGTGTATATACCATATATATATATATATATATATATATATATATGTATGGTATATACATAATATATATATTTATACCATAAATATATACCATATATATATATATATACTTTTTGCTATCACAAGAAGAGCAGTAACAGTTTATATAAGTCCTAACAATTTCAAACCTTTTTTCTTTTAATTTACTGAATGCCATGTTAATTCTCCCACATTTATGATAATATATTTGACGTGAAAATACTTACAGAGCATACATTTAAACTTCTGCCTCTAAGTGCTTTTATAATTTATGAAGTTTAAAAGAATATTTCTGGCCATACTGGCCCAATGCAGGTGGAAATAAACATTAAAAAGTGGAGTCATGATTGAGAAATCTTCAAAAGGTCTTAATATGATTAGGTTCCCAAGTGAACAAAATTTAATTTTATTTTTTCACCTATTGATTGGAGAATTAAATATGAAAAGGGATTTTAGAAAAGTCTCACTCAGAGAACATCTGAACTCTGAAATGCCACCAACCATAATTATTCATGTTACCAAAGGATTCACCTCAGCCTTCTTTAGGAGAGCTGCTTCCACTTGAGCACTTAAAATAAATAATCCAATTAACTCTATTATTTTTAAGAACACAACCATCAGATAGAATAACTATAATTACATTCTGAGGTGCAATTTTCTAAAAGATTGGAGAGTGTTTTTGTTGTTTTGTTTTATTCTTTATTGAACTGCAACATACATAGAGAAACATGCACATAAATATACAACTGATGAACATTCATAAGCTGAACATCCATATGTCACCAGCACCCAGATCAAGAAACAGGACACTTCTCCTTTATGTCCCTTTCAGTCACTACCTCCTCCCAAGAGAAACCACTATCCTGACTTCTAACACATAAATTAGTTTCATCTGTTTTTTGTACTTTACATAAACGGGATCATACTTTTTTTAAAAAATAAATTTATTTATTTTATTATTTATTTATTTTTGGCTGTGTTGGGTCTTTGTTGCTGTGTGCCGGCTTTCTCTAGTTGCAGTGAGCAGGGACTACTCTTCATAGCGGTGCGCGGGCTTCTCGTTGTTGTGGCTTCTCTTGTTGCGGAGCACAGGCTCTAGGCACGCAGTCTTCAGTAGTTGTGGCACGTGGGCTCAGTAGTTGTGCTTGAGGGCTCTAGAACTCAGGCTCAGTAGTTGTGGTGCAGGGGCTTTGTTGCTCCGCGGCATGTGGGACCTTCCCAGGCCAGGGCACGAACCCGTGTCCCTTGCATTGGCAGGCGGATTCTTAACCACTGTGCCACCAGGGAAGCCTCCGGGATCATACTTATTTAATAGGAGAAAAGCATACAAATTTTATTTAATAATTTTATGTGCACACAGGAATCTTCAGAAGAAAAATAAAGACACAAAGAAGCAGTTAGGACCAAGAGCTTAAACACTTTTTTAAAACAAAGAAATGATAAATTTTTGGAGAAGTAACAAGACAAAGGGGGTTGGGCTGGGGCAGTAAATTATGGGAAAGGGACTAGGAAATATATGGGGGGGAGTTCCCTGGTGGCCTAATGGTTAGAATTCCGGGCTTTCACTGCCGTGGCCCAGGGTTCAATCACCAGTAAGGGAACTGAGATCCCACAGGCCGCGTTCCACACCCCCACTCCCCCCAAATAATAATATGGATAAGGAAACTGAAGCACAGAGGATAAGTGATTTGCCTGAGTATCCCAGGATGGAGAGCAAGGAAATATATGGGGGAAACTAATGGGAGATAAGGGTTATTTTAGTAGGGTTGTCTTATACAGATCCATTTTGGCATCAAATCTGTCTCCAGGGCTTCCCTGGTGGTGCAGTGGTTGAGGGTCTGCCTGCTGGTGCGGGGGACACGGGTTCGTGCCCTGGTCTGGGAGGATCCCGCATGCCGCGGAGCAGCTGGGCCCGTGAGCCACAACTGCTGAGCCTGTGCGTCTGGAGCCTGTGCTCCGCAACGGGAGAGGCCACGATGGTGGGAGGCCCGCGCACCGCGATGAACAGTGGCCCCCGCTTGCCGCAACTAGAAGAAGCCCTCGCACAGAAACGAAGACCCAACACAGCCATAAATAAATAAAATAAATTAAAAAAAAAAAAAAAATCTGTCTCCGGTGATAAGAAAGTTCACTTTCTTAGAAAGTGAAGGAAAGGGAGGAAACCTTAGAAAGTGAAGGAAAATGAAGGAAGGAAAGTGAAGAAAGGGAGGGAACCTTTCTCGTGGGAAATGTTATGAAGTGTGTTTAAGTAGAAAGGGAATTCAGAGAGCCCTTCCTGCACCTGTTTCTCAAATGCCTTTAGCTCAAAATAATCAATATGCCATAGCGGCATATTTTGGGTTGGCATGTTCTGATTCCCTTCATGGGTAATAGGTAAATACCTTAGTGGTTATCTCTAAATTTGCTTCAATGGACAGCATACTGTCAATAAGCAGTATTCATGCCTATCCTCTTTCACCCACCATTGTGTTTGTGGGATTCATCCATGTTGTTTTGTGAATTTATAGATATTTCATTTTTGTTGCTATTTTTGTATTGTGTTGTCTAAATAGATCACAATTTATTTATTATCCATTCTTCTGTTGATGGACATTTGAGTTGTTTCCAGGTTTGGGCTATTATGAATAGTGCTGCTAAGAACATCCTTGTACATGTCATTTGGTGAACATATGTATGAATTTCTTTGGGGTGTATAACTAGGAGTGGAACTGCTGAAACACGTATGCTCATAGTCAGCATTAGCAGATAAAGCCAGGGCGACTCACAACTAACCATGTGAAAGTTCCAGTTATTCCACATCCTACCCAACATTTGATATTTTCTGCCTTTTAATTAGCTATTCTGGTGGATTTTAATTTGTGTGTGGTTTTAATTTGCATTTCACTAATGAATAATAAAGTTGAGCACCTTTTCAAATGTGTATTGGCCCTTTAGATATTCTCTTTTGTAAGATATCCGTTCAAGTCTTTTGCCTATTTCTATCACATTGCTGGTTTTTGTCTTGTTGATTTGTAGGAGTTCTTTACATATTCTGGATAAAAGTCTTTTGTTGGATATATGTATTGCAAATGTTCTTTCTGTGGGTTGTGTTTTAATTCCCTTTTTGGTGGCTTTTGATGAACAGAAGCTTGTGATTTTAATATAGTCCAATTTAATCACTCCTTTCCATTATGGTATTTTGTATTCTGTTGTCTTTTTTTTTTTTTTTTAATTTGCCTACCCAAAGTCATGAAGATGTCCTATGGTTTTTTTAGAGCTTTATTAATTTACTCTTCATACTTAGATCTACAATCCATTTGGAACTGATTTTTGTGTAAGGTGTGTAGGGGTCAAATTACATGTAGAGGAGCATAAAAAGCCAAAAGTACAGAAATTTATTTAGCTTCGTAACTTTGAAAGCTTAGGCTTAGAAACTACAGAGCTTGATTTAAATCATCCTCAGCCTCAGAAAGGTAGAGGGGAAATCATTAGTGACAGGTAATTGTCCAAAGCACAACATTTAAAAAAGAATTGACAACACGCTTTCTGAGTGAAACTTGGCTGGACAGTACCCTCTAGTTGTCCACATCAGCCCCATGCTTTAACAGATGAAAAACCAGAAGCCAAAGACATGTCAGGGCTTGTCCAAGGTCCTGCAGGGAGCTAATGAGAGAGCTCCATTAGGAATGGAGTCCAGGCCTGCAATTCTCCTTTGACATGTTCATTTTGTTGCTTACATTTATCTAGGTTTTATTCCCAAGATAAAAAAAATAGCGAATTGCTGATATCACGCAGCAAAATTTCATTCATGGGAAATCTCTGTGTATCAATTACCTATTGCTGCAAAACCAGCCACCACATACTTGTGGTGTAAAACAACAACAGTCATTTGTTATTGTTATTATTATCTCTTGTGGTTTGGGGGTTCACTGGGCTCAGATACATAGTTCTCAGTTAGGAGTCTCTCGTGCAGTTGCAGGCAGATGGCAGCTAGGGGCAGAGTCCTCTTGAACTCTTCCTTACTCACATGTCTCCCTCACATGTGTTTCCCTCACAGGGAGGGAAAATAGTTTTCATGTCCCATTGGGAGGAGAGTAAGAAGAGCGTGTGAGATGGGAGATAGTATTGCAACCATTTTGGAAAATACAGTGGTCCACACTGTGGTATAATGGAGAATATATCTCATCTTTGTCCCCAGTTCCTCACACAGAGCCTCAAAAACCCTTAGAATTTTCTATAATAAGAATGTCTTTGTTATGCCAATGAGGTGACTTTTAGTGAGACCCTAGTTAGCTTTAGGATGGAGGCTGGTAGCCAGAAAGACCAACCATATGATTTGAATGTTGGAACTTTGCACCAGCCTAACCTCCTGGAAGGAGAAGGGGCTGGAGATTGAGTTCAATCACATGCCAGTAATTTAATCAATCATGCTCAAGTAAAGAAACTACAAAAACTCTGGACACTGAGCCTATTAGTCTGGGTTCTCCAGAACTAATAGGATATACAGTTGACCCTTGAACAACGTGGGAGTTAAGGGTGCTGACCCACTGTGCGGTAGAAAATCTGCGTATAACTGTATAGTCAATCCACCATATCTGCCGTTTTGCATCAGCAGATTCAACCAACTGTAGATCATGTAGTATTGTAGTATTTATTGAAAAAATCCACATATAAGTGGACTGTGCAGTTCAAACCCATGTTGTTCAAGGGTCAACTGAGAGTGAGAGAGGGAGAGAGACAGAGAGAGAGACACACAAAGAGAGATCTCCTATTTCTATATATACATAGATTTTTCTATGAGGAATTGGCTCACATTATTATGGAGGCTGAGAAGTCCAAGATCTGCAGTTGGCAAGCTGGGGACCCGGGAGAGTCAATAATATAGTTCCAGTCCAAACCTTAGTCCAAGGGAAGGAGAAGACCAATGCTCCAGCTCAAAGACAGTCAGGCAGAGAAAAGGAATTCTTTCATATGCAGGCTTTTTCAGGCCTTCAGTGGATTAGGTGAGGCCCACCCCACTGGTGCAGGATAATCTGCTTTACTCAGTCTACTGATTCAAATGTTAATCTCATTCAGAAACACCTCACACACACATACCCAGAAATAACGTTTATCCAAATTTCTAGGCAGCTAGTGGCCCAGTCAAGTTGACACATAAAATTAACTATTGCACAGAGGTTCACTGGAGCTTCCCAGTTGGTGAGTGAATACATTGATGTGCTGGGAGGGTGACATGCCTGAATTCCATGAGGAGACGGCAATAAGTTCTGCCTTATCTACCGAGCTTGCCCTATGCCTCTCTCCATTTGTAAGATCTGTACTCTTAATAGAAAACTGTAATTATTAAGTATAGTACTTTCCTGAGTTCTGCAAATTATTCTAGCAAATTATAAAACCTGAGAGGTTCATGGGACTCCTGAATTTGTAACCAACTATTTAGAAGTGCAGATGTCCCAGGGACCCCAATTGTGGCTAGTGTCTGAAGCGGGGTCAGTCTTGTAGAGGACTAGTCTGCGGGGTCTGCACTAATGCTGGGTAGTTAGTATCAGAATTTAATTGTTGGACACCCAGTTGGTGTCACAGAATTGGTGTCAGACAGTCACACTTTGTGACATTGATTCTTCTTCAGTTACCAAATTGTTTTTTATATTTGTCTTATTCTCACTTATCTTAAAGGGGAATTTAATGTATGTGGTGCCTACTCCACATGCTGTAGATAGCTTACAGGTATCACAGAATGCTCACAGAGCTCTCTATTTTTATCTCCAAAGTCCACTCTTTTCCATTTTCTCCTTAATGCCAAAGATACCCAGTGAACCTTTGTAATTTCCACTCCAGAGGATTTCCTATCCTGTCTTAAGATTTTAGGATCATGAAGGCTTGGGCAGCACTCCTGTCTGATAGGTCAGAGTGTTCTGCTCTGATGGAGATAATTACAGCAACATCTCCAGAGCTCAGCCCTTGGATCTTTTCTCTTTTCTACTTACATTCTCTCCTTAGTTGTTTTCATCCAGTAGCATGACTTTAAATACCATCTATATAGTCCAAACTGGATGTCTCCTCTGAACCTCAGGTTTCTACATTCAATTTCCCAGTCAACCTCTTCATTTACAAGTCTAATCCTCTTCTCAAGTTTAACATGTACAAAACTGAGTTCACAATATTGTCCCCAAATCCTGCACCTCCCACAATCTTCCCAATCTCAGTTAATGGCAGCTTCACCCTTCTAGTGGCCCAAGTGTGATCCTTTATTCTCTTTCTTTCACATCCCAGATCTGATCCATCAGCAAATCCTAACAGCTCTTTCTAACTATATTCCAAATTCAACTACTTTTCTCTACCTCGCTGCCACCGCTGGGTCCTACCATAATTATTTCTTGATTAAATTATTACAATAGCCTCCTAATTGGTCTCCTTGCATCTACCCTTCCCCCCCACCTTCACATTCTATTCTCAACTCAGAGGGTAAAGAGATTCTCTTAAAAATAAGTTAAGAAAAAATAAATAAGTTAAATCGTGTCACTTCTCATCTCATGTCCTCCAATGACACCCCATCCCAGTCACAGTAAAAGCCAAAGTTCTTAGCAAACCTACAGGCCCTTCATGACCTGTTTCCATGTCCTCTCTGACTTCATTTCCCAATCTCATCCCCTTGTCGACTTCATTGCAACCACAATGGTCTCCTTCTTGTTCCTCCAACATACTAGGCACACTCCCACCTCAGGGCTGTTGCACTAATTATTCTCTTTGCTTGGAGTGACATTCTCCCAAATACCCACATGGCTCACCCCTCACTTCATTCAGGTCACTACTCAGAATTCTGCTTTTGTGTAAGACTTTCACTGGCCATTTTATTTAATATTTCAGCCCAACTCCTCCCCAGATATTCATATCCCCCCCTCCCACTTGATTTTTCTTCTTAGCTCGTATAACTATCTAACACACTATATATTTTACTCATGCAATGCCCAATTAGCAGCCAAGTCAAGTACTTTAATCAACTTAGGAGTCTGAGAAAAGCCGAGATTTGTAATAGCCAGGAAAGACTTCATAGAATAGGAGGATTTGAGATGCCTTTGAAGAAATGGGTGGGATTTAAATAGGCAGTAAGGAGAAAGGATGAGAATTCCATGTGAAAGAAGACATGAACTATTTTCCAGAGATTTGAGATGCAAAAAGTATGAGTATCTCTTAATAAGTAGGGCATTACAGTACATTTTCGGGCCTTTCCTTGAACACAAGGACATTTTCCATATCTGTTTCCTTTATAGGTTATCCCAGTACCTGTCATAGGACAGAAATTCAATAAATGTCAGGTGGATTATTAGATGAGTGGATGGATGAATGGATCAAAGGATGGATGAGTGCATAGGTGATACAGACTCATGGATCCAGATACTTTCTGTTTAAACGACATTGGATTCTGATGCGTTATAATCATAAAGATAATTCTTCACCTAGGGGATCAAAAACTGACTTAGTTTTGACCTACACAGGAAAGAACCTTTTTAAAAAGACTATAAGAATTTTTTCATTGTACTAAAACATACACATTAAATTTACCGTCTTAACAATTTGTAAGTGGTTAAGTAGTGTTAAAGATATTCACATTTCTGAGCAATAGATCTCTAAAACTTTTTCATCTTGTGACACTGAAACTCTATACCCAGTAAATAGTAATTACCCCACCTCCCTCCACCAGCTCACCGTTGTACTTTCTGTTTCTATGATTTTGACTACTTTAGATAATTTATATGAATGGACTTATACAGTATTTGTCCTAAAAAGACTATAACAAATTTAAACCTCCTCTTATGCTACTTTGAAAGGAGCAGTCATTGGAAAACATTCTATCAATACCTTGGAAGCTAAAGTTCCCTGCTGAGCAGTTCAAAACTAGATTGAGAAACAAGAGCTGATTATTAATTTCTCGGTCTGATCTTTATTCAGTAGGAAAAATGATAATTATTCTTATTATATAAATGAGGCAAGTCAAAATATCATATTTTATCAATTCTAAGATACTCATTTTCCCCCACATTTTAATACTTCTGAAACAAAGATGTGTCTTATAATCAGTGGTGTTTTCACATTGCATCGTAGTTTAATTGGCAGCATTTTTTCTCCCCTGATGTCATTTTTTATTGGTGTATTTTACAAGCATTTGTATCATAGAGCTATGAAATAAGATAAATGATTAGCTCAGAATCTCACACCCCATCCATAGTAGGACTGGGATTGGAACTAAGGTTTCCTCAGATTTAAAGTAATGTTTTAACGGCTAGTAACATTTCCACTAGAAAATGGAGCCTTTCCCAGATAATTTTTATGCCCTACCACATAAATTTAAGGAAACTATCATTCACCTCTAGATGGCTCCCATTTGATGTTAAAAGGGAAGAAATAATGAGTTTCAGAGACATTCTCTTAGGACAAGTTTCTTGCAGCTGGGACCTTACCTAATGATGTGAGACATAGCAAAAAACAATACAAGAATGTCTCAAACATTGCATTGGACATCCTTCCACTAAAAAATAATTTATCAGAAATTCAAATTTAACTGGGCATCCTGAATATAATCTTCCAACCCTAACCTCACCTAATCTTTGAAAGAAGGGAGATCAATGGACTGGCTTTGACTTTCCACAAGGTTCTCAGCAAGAGGAGCTGGGTGGGGAGATGTGAGATGATCCAGTTCATCAGGAATAGAAGCTCTCTGGACAGTGTCTGATCCAGGATCTTGGGAGCTCCCTTGATTCAGCTCCTAAGATTCATGTTGGAAGTGTACTAAACCCTCAATTTGGCTGAATGCCAAATGGCCTAGTGTTAAAATAAATAATAGACTGAAGCCAAATATTGTCAACTTACAATGAAGTTCTATGGCAGGTTGTTTTCTTTAAAAACTCGAAGCCTAAATGGAATTAAATAGCAAAATAAAAATAAATATAGGTTTTGTAGGGTATTTTGTTTAATGCCATGAATGATAATAACCTAATAATTATGCAAAGACTACAAATATGATTTATATATAGTCTCTATTATTCTGCTTTCCATTCTTATTTAAAATTGTACAAACATTTGTTGGCTCAAGAAGGATAATGTGTTCTTCCTAAAGTTATCTAGCAGAGGCATTCTTGCTTAATATTCCTATTAAGCTGATTTTTTTCTTTAATGATTTAACTATTGGAAAGTTTTTAATCATTAATATTTTAAATAAAATTAACACCACAATGGTTAATTATAATAGCATTTTATTCTTTCAATAATAAATACAAATTTCAACTGAGTGATAGAAATTTAGCACATAAAGCTCACAAGGAGATTTTTATTCAACATTATATCTAGATGCTTACTTCAATTTGAAAATATTCAGATGTTAACAACAAATTCAAAAGAATAACATGTTTGTTTTATTTAATTGATTTTTAAAACTTAAAGTGTGGCCCTGCATCAGCAGCATCACCTGGGAGGAATGTGCAGGATTTCAGGTCCACACTAGACTTACAAAATCAGGATCTGAGGGTGGGGTTGCGTTTAACAAGCCCTCCACGTGATTCCAATGCACAATGAAGTTTGAAATACTCTGGCCTTGAAAACCAATCTCCTGGCCACTGCCGGTATCTCAAACTCTTCTCAGACCTAGGGAATTAGAATCTGCATCTCAACAAGATGCTGAAGTGATTTGTGTGCACATTAAAGCCTGAGCCACACTCTTTTAGAGTTTTAGTTTTAAAATATACCAAAACAGGACTTCCCTGGTTAAGAATCCGCCTGCCAATGCAGGGGACGTGGGTTCGAGCCCTGGTCCGGGAAGATCCCACATGCCGCGGAGCAACTAAGCCCATGCACCACAACTACTGAGCCTGTGCTCTAGAGCCCGTGAGCCACAACTACTGAGCCCAAGTGCCACAACTAATGAAACCCGCGCACCTAGGCCCATGCTCCACAACAAGAGAAGCCCCTGCTCGCTGCAGCTAGAGAAAGCCTGTGCGCAGCAACAAAGACCCAATGCAGCAAAAAATAAATAAAATAAAATTTAAAAATAAAATAAAATATACCAAAACTGAATGTTGTGTTTCATCATGTCTCTAACCAGCTGATGCTGATGAAAAACCAGTGACTTTGAGTGGTCCATGTGCCCAGATTGACAACTGGACTGGATTCAAGACTTTCCTTATCAATGAAATGTGGGGATTATTTCAACCAATGGTGAGCATATGTCAATCTCGTTCTATTCTTTTGTTCTGTCCACAGTGTTCCTTTTCAATCCTTAATTAGCATAACCACCTCAAAAACCCTCTTACCTCCTGTCTAGTCCTTAGCCCTGGTTTTGTTACACAGTGATAACTAACCTATACAGTGTCCCTTAAAATAGCTTTATCAAAGTCATTATAAAGGCATACCCCAAAAATATCTTGGGAGATGGTATATAAAGGTCTTCCAATTTGTTAAGAGGCTTCTTTTAAGCAGGATTCCCAGTTCTGGCTTGTAGTCAAATCACCCAGTAGCTTTAAAAATTCTGATATCCAAGGAGCCCTCCAGGCAAATCTGAATCTCCGGGGGTGAGATGCAGGCATTAACCTTTTTCTAAAAGCTGCCCCAAGTAGAGAACCAGCCATCTAAAGTTTGATTGAAAAAAAAATTTTTTTTAAAATAAAGTTTGGTTGAATTACCGTACCTCCTCTATGCAACATGGCCTGTGCAGGTAAGCTTGATGTTCACGGTTTTGGAAGTTCAAGCAAATGAAACACAGAGGTTTCTCAGTTTGGGAAGTCTCATAATCTCTTTATTATCACACAAAGGAGCCTTTTAAGTGGGAGGCAAGTAGGCTCTACCAAGACCATCATTCTAAAAAACCCTCTCAATTGGGAAATCTACTAAATGCATTTGCAGAACTGAGTTTTTATCCCCTGCTTCAGACACATTAAAATGGGCACATCAAAAGTTTGCCATAGGGCTTCCCTGGTGGTGCAGTGGTTGAGAATCTGGCTGCCAATGCAGGGGACACGGGTTCGAGCCTTGGTCTGGGAAGATCCCACATGCTGCGGAGCAACTAGGCGCATGAGCCACAACTACTGAGCCTGCGCATCTGGAGCCTGTGCTCGGCAACGAGAGGCCGCGATAGTGAGAGGCCCGCGCACCGCGATGAAGAGTGGCCCCCGCTTGCCGCAACTACAGAAAGCCCTCACACAGAAACGAAGACCCAACACAGCCAAAAATAAATTAATAAATTAAAAAACGAAACAAAAACAAACAAACAAAAAGGTTTGCCATAATAATCATATTTTATTCTCCCTTCTTCCTAATCGTGTGACTCCCTCCAAATGTGTTGAGTTGCATCCCATATCCACTTCCTTATCTTATCAGTAGAAAAAAGATCTGAAATGTAAGGGTCAGAGTCCTGTAGTCAGTCCAGAATTAACATTTAAGTTTGAATTCCAAGTTAAATATTGGTTCTGGTCTCCCAACTTAATATAGTCTTTTGGGAGAAAATATCCATTTTTAACAACTCTTCTGGCCATAAGACTATTGTTTAAATTTAACCTAAATCCCTCTAGTAACTGAACAAGTTCATTTCTACTCTTGGAGAGGAATTCTTCTTTACAGCTCCACAATCCCAGATATGCTTTGGAATTGAAAATTTTTGGAGTGTAGAAAGGTAATGCGGAGCATATATGGCATACTGTATTACATCTCCAGGGAGGTCTAAAGCAGCATCCTGTAACAAACACATTTAAATCTATGCAATGAAACATAAAAATTCACAGTAAGAGAGATAAATAGACATTATAAACAGTTTTATGTGCGTTCTGGTTTTGTCATTAAATTTAAAAGAAACTTTTAGTTTTCAGAGCTTTCTCTATTTGGGCACTGAATAAAAGATTGTAGATTGCAAGTTGCTATAAAAAAACTTAAAAAGAGTGAACTTAATTGGGAAAGCTGAAGGGAAACAAATGAACAACAACAGTGATATACACTGGAAAAGCTCATCTAACAGATTTCTTCCCACAAACAAGCTGGATGTGGAATGAAAATTGTCTGGCTCCTCAGGGGCCAGGTTCAGATCCCCAGTCAGGAGACCTTGCAATAAAAAAGAGACTTATTTGGATTGGGAGATGGGTTTTAGGGAGAGATGGAATGAGGGGAATATTAAAAAGCCTTGTGAGCACCTAGAAATGGCATCTTGTATGTGGGCTAATTATTTTCAATGATGATTCATCCCCCCAAGCAGTTTACAGCTTTTATTTCTTCCTTTTAAAATTCATCTACATCAATGTGGTTAACAGTGGGTGGTTCAGGACAGATCCATTGTTCTTGTAGCTTTTGAGAAATCTCAGGGTCTCTTTTCAGGTCTTTTGAATTTGCATCCCAAATTGTCTGGTCCTCTTTGCTCCTTGACTGTTTTTCTTGGCCCTTGGGTCTCTGGTTATTTAACTGGCTTTTGCTCAAGGAACATAACAGGTTAGTGAAAAGAAGATAGAAATTGGGAAGCTCTAGCTCTCCTTTAAGAAACATATGCTGCTTTTTTTTCTAAACACATTTCTGAAGATTTTTCTTTTGGCATCATCTTTTAAAGAATGGATCTAAGCTAAGATGTGTCAGATCAAAGATAGATTAAAAATTCAAAAGCAAATCATTTCTTTTTCTCAAATACTTTACTGAATAGAATAATCAAGCACTTCAGAAGTGTAAGTCACTTTTCGGACAGTCTCAGGGTTTTTTGTAATGTAAATTTTATCAATATATAGTGTACATACAGAAAATTGCACAAATCATAAGTGAGCAGATAGATGACTTATCACAAAGCTTACATGCTTTGTAGTCAGTGCGCAGACCAAGAAATAGAACATGACCAGCAAGCACTACAGAAGCCTGTCCTATGGTCCCCACCTCAAGAGGTGCCAGCATCCAAACTTCTAAGACCATAGATTAATTTTGTTTGATTTTAATTTCACTTTTTTAATTTTACATTTTTATTGAAGTATAGTTGATTTACAATGTTTGTACACTTTTATATTGTAAAATGATTACCATCAATGTGTTACTAACACCTACATCACATCACTTACAGTTTCATTTTTGTAGCAAACATTTAAGATCTACTCTCAGTGACTTTCAAGTATATATACGTATATATATATATATATATATATATATATATATATATATATATATATATATAAAGATCCTCTGCCTATTTTTTTATCAGATTTTTTTGTTTTGTTTTGTTTTGCTATTAAGTTGTATGAGTCCTTTATATATTTTGGATGTCAACTCCTTATTAGAATATGATTTGCAAATATTTTCTTCCATTCTGTAAGTTGCCTTTTCATTTTGTTGATGGTTTCCTTTGCTTGTGCAGAAGCTTTTTAGTTTGATGTAGTCCCATTTTATTTCTGCTTTGTTGTTATCTTTGCTTTTGGCGTCAAATCCAAAAAAATCATTACCAAGACCACTGTCAAGGATCTTACCTCCTATATTTTCTTCTAGGAGTTTTATGGTTTGGGGACTGAAATAAAATGAATTTCCTTACGTTTTCGGTTTTTGTCTTGGACAGAGCTCATGCTTTCATATCTTTAATGACTAAGGGTTGGTGGTTAAACTGGCAAAGATGAATCTTTCTTTATTACATCTGAGTATGGTAACATCAGGGGTAAGAAATGACTGTTCTTTTAAAGCCTGCAAGAATATCTCTTCCCCAATTTACTGCCTTCCTGCCCCTGGTTTGGTAGCTCTAATAAACTACTATCTTCTCAAAGATTCTCTGAGGCCCAGGACATCACGTGGGCATCAGCATCAGTCTGTATTAAGTCCATCCTTAGCACACTCAGCAGCCTCTGAGTTTCTGCTAAGGTGCTGAAAATTTTTGAAAAGTGTGAGAATGTTTAAAGTGGACATTCTCTAAATGCCTAAGTGTGTATGAATGAGGCTGCAGAATCGATCTGACAAGCATTGGACGGCTTTAAAGTAAGACATATAATACAGATGCTCTTACAAGATTTGCATTTTATTTAGCAGTATCATTTTGTCCCTCTAGACGCCTGCTTAACTTTTGAGCACAAAAGGTATTATGGAAAAAAGTATGTATTTATTCAATTTCATTTGTCACAAGGAAGAAAAAGCAACCACTTTCCCATACTTTACTAAAACACATGCTTTCTACAAAATAGAATTCTAGAAATAGCAGGGGACAGAAACTTTTACTTACTCTATTTTCCACTTTTGCCATTATAGAAGCAATCCTGAGATTAATAATAAAAAAAATCTGAGCATCCTTCTTTGCATTGCATCTGTGTTGTGGGTTCAGTATTAAGTGATTAGAGAATAAAGAATAAATAAACAAAAAGACCTTATTAACCCTTATTAACAAAATGGCTTTTGGCTTGAGGTTTTTTTGGTTTTTGGTTTTGGTTTTTTTTTTTAAGCTTGAGGTTTTTTTTTTTTTTTCATGTTTTTAGTTCTTTTATTTATTTATTTATTTATTTTTGGCTGCATTGGGTCTTCGTTTCTGTGTGCAGGCTTTCTCTAGTTGTGGCGAGTGGGGACTACTCTTCGTTGTGGTGTGCGGACTTCTCATTGTGGTGGCTTCTCTTGTTGCAGAGCACAAACTCTAGGCACACAGTCTTCAGTAGTTGTGGCACACGGGCTCAGTAGTTGTGGCTCGTGGGCTCTAGAGCACAGGCTCAGTAGTTGTGGCACACAGACTTAGTTGCTCTGCGGCATGTGGGACCTTCCCAGACCAGGGCTCAAACCCGTGTCCCCTGCACTGGCAGGCAGATTCTTAACTGCTGCGCCACCAGGGAAGCCCTAACTTGAATTTTTAAATCCTGGTGATTGAATGTACTATTTGATGGACTTTTCATAGAAAATGTAGAATGTATTTAATGAATTCAAATTAGAAACTTTGGTGGGGGGGCTCTCTTAAAATCTGGACTAAGGCATCCGCAGAAACTGAAATATAAAAATCTATTAATTGCTCTTTGTGTAAAACTTTACAAAGCTATTATTAGAACTGTTATAATCAAAGGTGTCAATACAGAAAAGTTTATGGCTGTAGAAATTTTTATTCTGCATATAGGCTATGCAGAAATACCACCTACTTACTTCTCAGGAATTTTCACTGCCCACCACCAACCTGTTTTCACTGAGATACCAAGCTTTATTTTCATGTCTGCATTTTTTGGTTTGCCTCTAGAGAATAATTAGGCAGAACCAACAACACTGAAGATAATTAAAAGGTTGCAATAGATTTCAGAGGTAGCAAGAAATAACACTGAGCAAAATATAGAGCTTTATGCACTATAGCAAAAAAGTGGCTGGATTTTGAACCTATAAACCAACCGGATTATTTTTGTAGTATGAATATACAGTTAGGTTATCACGAAGTTGTCTTAGTGTTTTCCCCAAATAATCTTTTTACCTTGAGTCAATGCATAGGACCTCAAGACCACTGTTCCTTATTCTTTCTAAATTAATTACAGACTGAGGTAATCTAAGGTCAAAATAGCAGTACCTATTTTATGGAGATTTAATTGACATATACATTGTATAAGTTTAAGATGTACAAGGTGATGATTTCATAAATGTATATATTGTGAAATGATTACCACAGTAAGGTTAGTTAACACCTCCATAAGTTAATATACTTATCTTGTGTGGGGGGGGATAAGAATATTTAAGATTTAGTCCCTTAGCAACTTTCAAATATATAACACACTATTGTTAACTATAGTCACTATGCTGTGCATTAGATCCCCAGTATTTATTCACCTTAAAACTAGAAGTTTGTACTCTTTGTCTAACATCTCCCCATTTTCCCCATCCCCCAGCCCCTGGCAACCACCAGTCTAGAGTCTGTCTGTATGAAACATGTCTATTCAGGTCCTCTGAACTGGATTAATTGTATTATTTAACTTATTTATTTATGTTTTTTGCTATCGAGTTGTATGAGTTCCTTATATATTTTGAATATTAGCCCCTTATCAGATAGATAATTTGCAAATATTCCTTAGATTGCCTTTTTATGTTGTTGGTTCTTTCTTTTGCTGTAAAGCAGCTGTTAGTTTGATGTAGTCACACTTGTTTATTTCTATTTTTATTGCTTGTGCTTTTGGTGTCATATCTAAAATATCATTGCAAAACCAATGTCAAGAAGTTTTTCCCATATGTTTTCTTCTAATAGTTTTACAGTTTCAGGTTTTAAATTTAAGTCTTTAATCCATTTGCAGCTGGAGTGAGTGGTGTAAGATAGGGGTCAGATTTCATTATTTTCCAGGTGATTATTCATAGACTTCTCTCTTAGAACTACATTTACTGCATCCCATAAGTTTGGGTATGTTGTGTTTCCATTTTCATTTGTTTCAAGATATTTTTTATTTCTCTTTGATTTCTTCTTTGACCTATTGTTTGTTTAGGAGTGTGTTGTATAATTTCCACATATTTGTGAATTTTTCAGTTGCTCTCCTGTTATTATTTCTAGTGTTACACCATTTTGATCAGAAGAGATCCTTGGTATGATTTCACTCTTCTTAAATTTTCTAAGACTTGTTTTGTGACATGATCTGCCCTGGAGAATGTCCCATGTGTACTTGAGATGAATGTGTATTCTGCTGCTATTGGATGAAATGTTCTGTGTATGTCTGTTAGGTTCATATGGTCTAAAGCACAGTTCAAGTCCAATGTTTCCTTACTGATTTTCTGTCTGAATAATCTATCCATTGTTGAAAGTGGGCTATTGAAGTCCTCTAATATTATGGGTTGTTGTCTATTTCTCCCTTCAGATCTGTTACTATTTGTGTAATATATTTAGGTCCTCTGATGTTGGGTGCATATATTGGGTTGGCCAAAAAGTTCATTCGGGTTTTTCTGTAACATCTTATGAAAAACCTGAACGAACTTTTTGGCCAACCCAGCCTACTTACAATTGTTGTATCCTCTTGATGAAATGACCCTTTTATCATCATATAACAACCTTCTTTGTTTCTTGTTACTGTTTTTGAGTCTATTTTGTTTGATATGAGTACAGCTACCTCTGTTCCCTTTTGATTTCCATTTGCTTGGAAAATATCTTTCAATCCCTCCACCTTAAACTTATGTGTGTCCTTAAAGCTGAAGAGAGTCTCTTGTAAGCAGCATATATTTGGGCATTGGTTTTTTAATCCATTCAGCCACTCTATGCCTTCTGATTGGAGAATTTAATCCTTTTACATTTAAAATAATTAATAGGTAAGGACTTATAATGTGATTTTTCTGAATTGTTTTCTGGCTCTTTTGTAGTTTTCTTGTTCCTTTCTTCCTTTGATGTCTTCCTTTGTGAACTGATGATTTTCCACAGCGGTATTTTTTGATTCCCTTCTCTTTATCTTTTGTGTATCTACTGTAGGTTTTTGTTTTGTGGTCACAATAAGACTTATAAAAAGCATCTTATAGATTTAACAGACTATTTTACTCTAATAACACCTTAACTTCAATTGCATACAAAAATTCTACCCTTTTATTTACCACTCCTTCCACACACACATTTTGTTTTGGATGTCACAATTTACCTCTTTTTGTATTGTGTATTCATTGACAAATTTTGTAGCTACACTTAATACTTTTGTCCTTTAGGCTTTATACTAGAGTTAAGTCCATAGCATACAACCATAATACAGTATTAGAGTTTTCTGGATTTGACTATATACGTATCTTTATACGTGTGTTTTATATGTTCATATGTTTTCATGTTACAAATTAGCATCACTTTATTTCAGCTTGAAAAGTTCCTTTCAGCATTTCTTGAAGGCAGGTCTAGTAGTGATGAACTTCCTCAGCTTTTGTTTGTTTGGGAAAGTCTTTACCACTTCTCCATTTCTGAAGGACAACTTTGCCAGGGAAAGTGTTCTTGGTTAGCAGTTTTTTTCTTTTAGCATTTTGAATATATCACCCTACTGTTTCCTGGCCTGTAAATTGCCTGCTGAGAAATCTGCTGATAGACTTACAATGGTTCTCTCGTATATGATGATTTTTTTTCTCTTGCTGCTTTTGAAATTCTCTCTTTGTCTTTGACTTTGGACAGTTTTATAATAATATGTCTTGGAAAAGATCTTTTCAGTTGAAATTTTAGAGGGGAACTTTGTGCTTCATGAACTTGGATGTCCAAATTTCTCCCCAGATTTGGGAATTTCTCAGCCATTATTTCTTAAAATAAGTACGCTGCCACTTTCTCCCTTTCTTCTCCGGGACTCTGGTTATGATAATGGTAACTCAGTGGAGATTGTGATGTCACATTTGGCATAATTTTATCAATATCCCAAAGGATAAATATTATTATTTTTTAAATTTTATTTTTGGCTGTGTGGTGTCTTCATTGCTGCGCGCAGGCTTTCTCTAGTTGTGACAAGCTGGGGTTACTCTTCGTTGTGGTGCGCAGTCTTCTCATTGTGGTGGCTTCTCTTGTTGTGGAGCACAGGCTCTAGGCATGTGGGCTTCAGTAGTTGTGGCATGCAGGCTCTAGAGTGCAGGATCAGTTGTGGTGCACGTGCTTAGTTGCCCCACGGCATGTGGGATCTTCCCGGACCAGGGCTCAAACCCATGTCCCCTGCATTGGCAGGCGGATTCTTAACCACTGCACCACCAGGGAAGCCCCAGGATAAGTATTATTATCCTCATTTTATTGAAGATGAAACTAAGGTCCAGTGTCCCACCCAACAACTTATGATTAGAAGCTGTAGAGATAAGACTCCAATGAAAATCTTCCATTTAAATTATTAGTAGACTATATGATTTATGGCAATACACCTTGCACTGGCTTTTGTTTTTGTTTTTTCAGATTCCCAGAATGTTATAAAATTCCCCACATAGCAATTTCATACTCTGTATCCCTTTACAGAATCTCTGCCCATAAAAATGATTGATTCAGCCTTCCCATTGTTTGGGAAGAAGAGTTATGTTTTATTAAGTTAGAAATGAGAAATGAATTATTTATTAAACAAAGCAAAATGAAACATTGACTAGAGGGAACAAAAAGTATATTGAGCTTCCTGAGAGATGATCTGGGCTTCATTGTTCAAGTTCTAAACATACTAAATACAGAAAACAGAGTCAGCAAGCATATCGTGGAAACTATTCATGGACTAGACAGAAAAATATTAACTCATAGAAAGCTCACAGCGTTGATTCTTTTTTTTTTTTTTTAAAGATAACTAGAAAATCCTAATAATTTTTTTTTTAATTTATTTATTTTTGGCTGTGTTGGGTCTTCGTTTCTGTGCGAGGGCTTTCTCTACTGGCGGCAAGCGGGGGCCACTCTTCATCGCGGTGCGCGGGCCTCTCGCTATCGCGGCCTCTCTTGTTGCCGAGCACAGGCTCCAGACGCGCAGGCTCAGTAGTTGTGGCTCACGGGCCTAGTTGCTCCGCGGCATGTGGGATCTTCCCAGACCAGGGCTCGAACCCGTGTCCCCTGCATTGGCAGGCAGATTCTCAACCACTGCGCCACCAGGGAAGCCCCAGTGTTGATTCTTATAGTCAGAGCACCTGTGTGCTTTAGTTTCTACAGGCGATATCACTATTAAAATTGTTTAGTCTTTCTGGAGCTCAATTTTCTCATCTGTAGAATAGGAATAATAAAGCCTATTCTTCTCTTGGGGTTGTGAAGCTCAAATGAAATAATAGCCATTACTATTGACTTTTGTGCTCTTCCTAGGACCCTCTGTGGGCAGGCTATATCTTCTTGAGTGAGAGCAAGGGGCACATGTTGCTCCAGTTACTGTGAGCCTACAATTCTTCACCCAGTTCCAACATGTAAGTTCTTCCCCCACGCCACCAAGCTGGGTGTCCTATAATTCAACTCAATTCTGATACTGTGTATTTGGAGACAGCGTCAGATTGCACAGGTTAAAGGCTCAGTCCCCAGGACTAACCTCCACTGAAGATACCAATAATAGTCCAGGCTGTCGCCCATGCTTCTGACCAACTGGCTGTAAATTAGAGCATCCCACAACCCAATCCTTGGGTTTGATTAATTTGCTAGATTGGCTCACAGAACTCAGGAAAACAGTTTACTCACTGGATTACTGATTTATTACAAATGATTTTAAATGCAAATCGACAGCCAGATGAAGAGATTCATAGGGCAAGTGTGTGGGGAGGGGCACGAGGCGTCCATGTTCTCTGAGCATGCCATTCTCCCCAAATCTCTACTTGTTCACCAACCTAGAAGCTCTCCCTCCGAACCTCCTTCCTTCCTTTCTTTTTTTTCTTTTCTTTTTTAATGCAGGCTTCATTACATATGCATGGTAGATTAAATCATGGCCATAGGCAATTAAACTAAATTTCCATCCCCTTTCCCCTCCCACAAGGTCGGGAGTGGTGGGTGGAGGGTGGAGGTGGGGGGAAATGAAAGTTCTGACCCTCCTACAGGCAAGGAGCCCCCATTCTTAGGTGACCTAAGGGCTTTCTGAAATTCACCTCATTAGCATAACAAAAGACACCCTATGGCTCTCCACACTTAAGAAATTCCAAGCCTTTTAGGAGCTCTGTGCCAGGAAAGGGAAAAGAAGACCAAATGCACATTTCTTATTATAAATCATAATATCACATATCCTAAGCCAGCCTTCTCAGGAGAGAAGAGTAAGCCCGTCATTTTTCAGCTTACGGTCCCTTCCATGTAGCAATGCCAGTTGGAAAATAGCCAAGACCATGTGGATATGTCGTTACTTGATTTATTATAGACTGACAATGACCAAGGCCAGGGAAAGAAATATCACTTGTGCCCAGAAGCTCTCACACAAATAGGTTCAATTTAACCCCTTTATAAATAACTTAAGAGTATTTCCCTCTCGACTTCATCCTTTGTAACCTAAATCCCAAGGTGGACCTAGAGGCCACTGCTAGCTCCACCTCTAATTACTATTTACTTCATTTGGGTTTGTGTTGTTCTCATTAGCAGTTGGGAGAAGGCAGGTCCTCACCAAGGCAACCCCAAGTGAGTATGTGTTCAGGCTCTGTGGGATTCCCTGCCCCACTGGGTCACATTCCACCTGTGTTCTTTGCTCAAATGACTGACATGATTTCAAGAATGTAAATAATTCACACTTTTCTCCTCCTTGTGCTATTTGTTTCTTCACAAAATCTTGGTGACCTGAATACATTTCCCTGAATTCATTGTTTTCATACATTCCATTTTTACAACTGACCTCAATATCTTTCCCTCCTTTGATACAATAAACTCCCTAACAGATCCTCACAGGCTCCTCATAGTGAAAAGGCCATGGATAATCATGAGACCCTTCATAAACCTGACATTGCTATTGTTAGATTTGTGTTGCTCATTTGAAACCTAAACCATTAGCAAGGGTGACTAGTTATCCAGACAATAATTAGGACTACATTTTGTCTTTCTTGTTTCCACATTTTTGCTCCTGCCCTTCTACATCTTTCAATGTCCTCTCCTTTTCCTCCGGAAGGTTTAAATAAACACTATAAACACTTCCTTAATTGTTATAAATTGTCTCTGGCACCTATTGTTTGTAGAATACATTTATTAATCTGCTCAAGAACTGCTTTGCAATATTACTTTGCTTGCTCTGTTTAGCACATATTTATTTTTCATACTCTTCAGTTTTATGTTAATCTCACTTCTCCTTGTCTAGGATTTTTAAAAAATATTTATTTATTTATTTATTTTGGCTGCACTGGGTCTTACTTGCGGCACTCGGGATCTTCGTTGAGGCATGTGGGCTTCTTAGTTGTGGCATGAATGGGGGATCTAGTTCCCCAATCAGGGAATGAACCCAGGCCCCCTGCATTGGGAGCACAGAGTCTTACCCACTGGACCACCAGGGAAGTCCCTCCCTGTCTATTTTAACCTTGAAAACAGGTGTTGATTATACTCTAGGTAATACCACCTTACTCCATCTAATGCCTTCATTTAGGTGGTCTTTTAGGAATTATTGCTTGTATTTTTGTTTTAAACATATGCTTCCCGTATTTTGTCAAAGGAAATAAAATTGAGCTGGTACTTTAACCATTTCCAACTCTTTCACTCTGTGTGTGTGTATAAAATTTATACGTATATATAATTGTGTATATAGAATTTAAGATTTACTTTTTAATTGAAAAGTTAACAAAGTTGTCATGGGGGTGGTGGTGATGACGGTGGTATCTGGCAGAGCTTCCACAAGTTAAGAATAATTATCGTCCATGTTCAGTGAAAGCTACATACGTATCATGCTGTAGTACAATTTTAAAAAATACATTTGATTTTTGTCCCTAGTTCCTGGCACAGAGATCCAAAAACCATTGGAATTTCCTCAGGAGTATCTTTTGCTATTCATTTGAGCCCCTTTCTACCATACTTGAGTTTATGCTAATGAGACGACTTAAGATGGGGTCCTTATATAACTTCAAGATGGGGGCTTGTGACCAGAAAAACCAACCACCTGATTGGAAGGTTGACTTTCAGCCCCATCTCCCAACCACTGAGGAGGGGAGATCAGCTGAAGATGGAGTTTAATCATGTGGCTAATTATTTAATCAAGCATGCCTACGTAATAAAACCTCAATTAAAAAAATCAGCAACGAGGCTCGGGGAGCTTTGTATTTTGTGAACATGACGTGCTGGCAGTGTGGTGGACCCACTCCATGGGAATAGAAGCTCCTGTGCTCAGGACCCTGCCAGACCTTGCATCCTATGTGTCTCTTCATCTAGCTATTCATTTGTATACTTTCTAATAAAATAATTGTAAGTATAGTGTTTTGCTGAGTTCTGTGAGTTGTTTTAGTGAATTATCAAACTTGAGCAGATATATGAAGCCCTGAATTTGTAGCTTGCCAGCATAAGTGTGGGCATGGTGACCCCTGGGACTTGCAGCTGGCATCTGAAGTGGGGGAGGGGCAGTCTCATGGGACTGAACCATTAACCTGTGAGGTCTGTGCTAACTCCAGGTAATTTGTGTCAGAATTGAATTGAATTATTGGACACCCAGCTGGTATCAGAAAGTTAGTGTCAGAACGTACATGTACTGGGCTAAACACTTTCTATATATTATCTTATCTCATCTTCATAGTAAACCCATGAGGTAAGTGTGGCTGTGGTTATCCTCTTATGCAAATTAGGAGATTCATGCATGTAGACAGTGACTTCTCCAAGACCAGAGGCCTGGTTTCTTGATGTCAAAGTCCAATGATGTAACATCATACTGCTCCCGAGGTTACAGTCTCATAAGCTGAGGATAACCCGGTTGGTAGTGGGGAAATAAAAGAATGCTGGACACCTCTTTTGCTCATCAGCAAATCCTTTGGGCTCTACGTCTTATTCCACCTATTGCTGCAGTGACCAGTTCAGGACATGCCTTGCCCAGCTTTGGGGGGAATGTATCTCATTCAGACCAGCTACTCCCCTTCTATGCAAATACCTTTGGGAACAACTCAGCAATTACACCCGTGTACCCAAATGAGAAGGGGTGTGGACTCTTAACCAATGAGGAATGGAAGCCAATGGATGGGTAAGTGCTTCCCTACTTTGTCCCTGTGATATGTTTTATAAGACTCTTCAAAAGTCTTACGGGGTGAAACATCAGTTGGTTGCCACATAGGGGTGTCTTACTTTACAACGTATTCCTGTTTTCTTTCTCTTTCCTGCCCTGATGTCCTCTCCCTATCCTACATTCCTGTTCCCTGAGATTATTTTACAAATATACTATCTACATTTTTGCAGGCTCTGCTTTCCAAAGAAACCAGCTGAAGACAAAATACTGTTAACTTCAGCCAGAGAAATATTGATGATATTTTAATGACACAAAGGCACAGAGGTAAATGGGCTCTCACTGAATTTAATGCTCCTGCACAAATTCTGATTTGTGGTGAAACAAAATATGTTGAAACTAATTAAAAGTGTCTCACATCATGGAATTTTTTGAAAGGGATTACCCTGAACTAATAACATCTGACATGATGAATGGTATGGCAATTGAAAAATTAACAGCAATGAAGCGTGCTCATTAGAACTCATGGAAAAATTAACATGAAAGGATTTCAGAGTAGATAAGACATTCTTTTATGTGAGTTTAAATTGTGTTCTATTTTAAATAAAATTTCAATTTTATTTTATTCTAAATCTGAGGGATTTAGAATAAAAATCTTTGAAAAGTTATTATCTGGCTGGAGAAGGCCAGTGGCTATATCATACTGATGTTTGCATCCTCACTTCATTTGGTGTCTGACACATATTAGACACTTAACAAAATGTGTATTGAATGAACAGAATTTTAAAATTGATGATCAGAGGTTGTAGTGGTTTGAGTTGGCCCACCAAAAACATATGTCCACATTCTAACCCCTGGGCACCTATAAATGTGACCTTATTTTGAAAAGGGGTCTTTGTAGTAATTAAATGAAGGATCGCAAGATGAGATCATCCTGGATTAATAGGGTAGACCCTAAATCCGATGACAAATGTCCCTAGAGGAAGGAGAAGAAGCAGCAGAGGGGAAGGCCATGTGAAGTTGGAGGAAGAGATTGGAGTTATGCAGCCACAAACCAAGGAAGACTTGGAGCCACCAGAAACTGAAAGAGGCAAGAAAGGGATTCCCCTCTAGATCCTCTGGAGGGAGTGTGACCCTGTCAACAGCTTGATTTCAGACTTCTGGCCTCCAGAGCTGTGAGAGAACACATTTCTCTTGTTTCAAGCCACTAAGTTTGTGGTAATTTGGTATGGCAGCCCTAGGAAACTAATATAGAGGTATCAAAATAAAATAAAACATGTGACAAAAGTTAATGGAACCTAAAAGATGGTTTCAACCATAAAATCGTTCAACAAATATTTGTTGAGCATGTACTATGCACCAGGCATTTTTCTAGGAAAGCTTCAGTGAGCAAAATAGATGGAGACCACTGCAGTCATGGCACTTACATTTTAGCAATATTCTTTCTGATCAGAGAAGCCAATTTATTTAAAACTCCTTTACCCTTAACCAAGATGTGTTTGTGTCCATACCTACATATCAGAACCAATTATTAAACACAGCTAGTGGTAAAGACAGCACTCAGCAAATAGAGATAACACAACAACTTGGGAAGAACTTGTTTTCCATGGAGAATGCAAGCTCTAGATTTTTTAACAATGATAATAAAAGGAAGACATTCAGGATTTTATGACCTCTAGATTTCTATTCAGCTGATGGGATAGACTGGGTTTGTCCACTCAGCTGCAGTGGAATGTTGACCTCCTGTGAACAAGGACAAGGGTTTCTGCTATAAAGAAACAGTATTCCAGTTTTGGGGGAAGAAATCAAGAAAATTTTTCTCAAATTTGTTTTTCTACAATGCTTTTAAAAATATAATGTTTCTTAAACTTTTGACAGGTGCCATTGATTATCTGCCAAGGAGGAGCAGCCAACTACTAGAGCAATGAGCATAACAAACCAATACCAAGGGATAGGCTTGGTTCAAAAGCCTTTGTGTGTCTATTTGGATTTTATACTTGTGATTGTGATATACTATTGTCTTTCATACTGTATAAATTTAATTAAATTAATTTACAAATTAATTTAATTTTAATTTAAATTAATGATTTCAATCAAAATAAATGTAAAATAATCAAGCATATAATTTTGGGCTAAATTATTATCTATAAGATTGGAATAAAACATACCAGTAGTTCATCATATTCTGGGGAAAGCACTTTGATTTCCAAGTACTTTAATACTAGAACAATTGAAGAGGAAGCAGAACAAAGCTCTAAAATACTGGAAAGAAAACACATAAAATAAGAGATCAAATCCTAGAAAACTAATAATTCAGTGCTTACAGATGAATCAGAAAACTTCTTTACATTTCAACATTCAGTATTGAACATAAATGTATTTAACTTCTATGAATTCAACTTGGCAAACACACACACACTCTTTTCAATTACCACGTGCCATTTCATTGATCGAGGGTCAGTGTGAAATGGGAATCTGTTCCCTCAGCGTCCTAAGCCCCTGAATTCCGTGTGTGTGTGTGTGTGTGTGTGTGAGTGTGTGTGTGTGTGTAGCTGAGTTGAATATAATTCTTGTGTTTAAAGGTACATCATTTTTCATACAGCCTGTCCCCTGATGCCAAGCCAACAATTGTCACCAGCCTTTATTCAGGCCTTTAACTGTATTAAATTCTTTGAAGAGGATATAGACTGTCTTTAGGGGTAATTTGAGGGTTTTTTTAAAAAGTAAATTGATGCTGGAATTTCTGTCTCATACAGAATCTAAACTCAAAAAGAAAAAGAAAGAAAGAGAATCTATTTAACATGATATTGAACAAAGCCAAAAATATAAAAAATGATGACTGTAGCCCTAGCAAACAGCTTGACTGCAATCTTATGAGAGAACCCGAGCCAGAATCACCCAGCTAAGCTACTTCTGGAGAAACACTGAGAAAATAAGTGTTTGCTGTTTTAGGCTGCTAAATTTTGGAGCAATATTTTTGTGCAGCAATAGATAACTAATAAGGTATATATTTAGATTTGAAGAAAATGTAGCTTTTGAATATTTTGAAATCCAGCGGGAAAAGATATGTGCAAAAAGCAACTATAAAACAATGTGAGAAATGCTGTAATTGGGCAGGTCACTAGTGGGCCAAATAGTATTCAGGAGCAAAAATTCCATTCCATTCCAGATCACTAGAGGAGGACTACATATACTCTACTAGGCAAAGAATTATCTGCTCCCAACAAAAAAGTTTCCTACTTTAAGTCCAAGGCAAAAAAAGGAATAATTAGAGGAAGGAGCTGGGAAGCACAAGGAAAGGCCACTGACTTTTATCAGTTACTTACTATGTCCTGTGTGCTTTATGTACATGACCTTAGGCAGTTTTCATACCAGTTGTATTAGGTAGGTATAGTTTTTTAGTCTTATAGATGGGCAGTAAGTGGTGGAGCTAAGATCTGAGTATGTGGGCTGCTGGCTCCAAAAGCTTATTTTTGTTCTACTGCACCAAACTACTCTCTTCCTTACCCCTCAGGTTCTCATGATGCTCAGTAGAATATCAAGACATGCAAAGCCTTTCCTTTTGGAGTATTCCACAGCATTTGGCAAAGGTAATCACTAAAACTATGCTGAAAGTCAGACTCTCTGGCCTGTAGTAGACAGTGGCTTGAATTTTCTTACAAGTGAATTGCCATCAGACACGTGTTAAAATTTCATAGGAGTTGGGCAAATATTTCAGGAAGGTGGAAGAATTAAGCAGTGAGTAACAGTGACCTAACCAATAGGTTTTCTTCTTCTCAGTTCCTTAACTTTATAGACAAACAATTCTTTCCAGTCTTATTAACCTTCCCGAAGTAATCCAAATGGAAATGTTCCTGTCATCTTTGCCTTGAGAGTTATCATTATGTTCGAATTTCTAAAAGCCTTTGAGTAATTAAGAATAAGCAAAAGACATTTCTTTTCCAAGAAAAACATATCGACAGCTGAAATTTCTTTGGGAACATAAACTTTAGCATCACTCTTATTGCTGATGATCTGTAATTCTGTGAAATTAGACTTGTGAAACTGAACTGAAAGGAAAATGGTTATTACCAAATGAGGAATGGTTCAATTGGCCCAGATAATTATATAGTCAGGATAGTGAGCCATCTACTTCTGCACCTTGAGAGGTGCTCTAAAAGGTTACCCCACCAATGATTCCTTCATTGTTTTGTTAAAACACCCACAATTCCTATGATTAGAGTCATTCCTTTTGTGTTTCTTCAAGGCTTAATCCTAAACTTGGATGGGTAAGGGTCACATGTTCAGCAAACAAAACAAAAACAACAAAAAAACACCAACCCAGGGACTTCCAGTATGAGCAAATCTGTATAAGTAAACCTCTTTCTTCTTCAATTCCTGAAACTATATAATATTTTCAAGGAGAATAAAAAAAGCACACCCACTCCCCCATAGATTCCATCTTCTCTGAAAGTAGGAGACAAATATGATCCACAGACTGTGAAATAAATAAAGCAGCAGAGATGAGCAACGGCTGAAAGAAGAAAGGGAAGGAAAAAAGCAAGAGATTAGTAAACTAAAGACCCAGAGAAAAACAGATCTCAGAAAGCACTGTTAAGAATACACTTGTTGGGGGGGCTTCCCTGGTGGCGCAGTGGTTAAGAATCTGCCTGCCAATGCAGGGGACACGGGTTCGAGCCCTGGTCTGGGAAGATCCCACATGCCGCGGAGCAACTAGGCCCGTGAGCCACAACTACTGAGCCTGCGCGTCTGGAGCCTGTGCTCCGCAACAAGAGAGGCCGCGATAGTGAGAGGCCCGCGCACCGCGATGAAGAGTGGCCCCCGCTCACCACAACTAGAGAAAGCCCTCGCACAGAAACGAAGACCCAACACAACCATAAATAAATAAATAAATAAAATAAATAAACCCAAAGTTTAAAAAAAAAAAAGAATACACTTGTTGGGCTTCCCTGATGGCACAGTGGTTGAGAATCTGCCTGCCAATGCAGGGGACACGGGTTTGAGCCCTGGTCTGGGAAGATCCCACATGCCGCAGAGCAACTAGGCCCGTGAGCCACAACTACTGAGCCTGCGTGTCTGGAACCTGTGCTCCGCAACAAGAGAGGCCACGATAGTGAGAGGCCCGCGCACCGCGATGAAGAGTGGCCCCCGCTCGCCACAACTAGAGAAGGCCCTCGCACAGAAACGAGACCCAACACAGCCAAAAATAAAAATAAATAAATTAATTAAAAAAAAAAAAAAGAATACACTTGCTGAACCTGATGGGCTCATGTGAAGTGACTATGGACAATATAGATATGTTACAAACTACAAAAATTGGAGTGAAGCTAGGAGTTAGAATAGATGTGCTGATTGTCTCATCTATAGTAACTCTGATTTAAATGACATCATTAAAAGTTGACTAATCAAGCAATAGACATACACATTTTTAATAGTATAAATAACAGTAAGAAACATAATATTATTGATTTAAGTTGAGTGGTGGAGGAGAGAAAGGGATGCAGAAGAAAGAGAAAACACTATTTTTATTATTTCTCATAGCAGAGGACTATTATGCACTGGCTAAATGCATTAATAAGGGTAATCACCAGAACAGAGCTACAAACCTTCCAAAAACTCAGAGCTATAGACAGAAAGCAAACCAAAGGAAACAGACTACATAAAGTCTTTAAAATATCTAAAAACAGAAAATATGAAACAGAACCAAGAGCAAACATATGCCATCTCAGTAAATATAAATGGGTTTAACCTACATATTAAAATAAGAATTTTAGATTAGACTGGATAATAAAACAAAAGCAAATTCTATCAATATGTCATATATAAGGGACACACCAAACAAAGTGATTCAGGATGCTTAAAATAAAAAGATGGGCAAAATCTACCAAAAAGGGGCACATTTTATCAATAAAAAAATGAAGACTTATGATCATAATATCAGAAAAGTGTGACTCAGCCCCATTTGCAGTACTTTGTAGTTTTGAAGAATGCAAAAAATATATCATTTATAAATATATATGTATCAAATAACATAGCAACAGCAATCATAGAGCAAAAATTATAGATGATAAAAACAGAAATAGAAGCATGTTGTTGTAGAAGACTTCAAATCAACTGTTAGTTTATAATAGTTTGAGTGGACAAAAAATATGAAAGGATATAGAAGGTTTAAATAACACAGTTATTTATGTGTTTGGTATGTATCAAACCATACCCTGAAAATAGAGCGCATGTATTTTTTTCAACAGCCCGTGAAATACTCATGAAAATTGACCACATTAAAAAAAAAATTAAGACACAAAAAAACTTCAGTAAATTCCGAAAGGTAGAAATACTTGAAAATCCTTTAATAAACCAGTTTCTTCAAATTCCCAGTTTCGCATTATTAATTGTTCTCATTTTAAAATTTAAAATATGGAATGCATAGTAGTAGAGGAACATACAACTTGACTGTACCATAAACACAGCATTAGCTTGCATACAAATACATTTTTTTTTTTTTTTTTTTTTGCGTGACACACGGCTTACTGAATCTTAGTTCCCCGACCGGGAATTGAACCCGTGCCCTGAGCAGTGAAAGTGTGGATTCCTAACCACTGGCCCACCAAGGAATTCCCCCAAATGCATTTTTAAGGAGAAAAACGAAAGAAATCTAAGTGCAGGAGAATGCTGGGTTTGTATTTTGCTAGTTCTTCGGGGTAATATTTTTATATCTACAGGAATAGCCTTAACATTATTCTAGAACTATTTACATAAATATTTATGGAGCTTAAAACATTTGGGAAGACCTCTAAATTATCACCCAAAAAAGAATACAAACAGCAACTTCATAATTATATCTACAATTTACTGAATGCTACTATGTCCCAGGCATTATCTACTTTACTATATCTTTATTTCCATTTCTATCACTTGTTTAAAAATTCCTCATTTAATCCCTATTACAACATTTAAAGTTATCTATTATGTCTCCATAGAGCAAAAAACTAAGGCTTAGAAAAATTAATTAACTTTGCAAATATCACACAAATAGTAAGCTACAGAACCAATATTTGTATGTAGATCTATACATTTCTAAGTATTTTCTTTTAAACAGTATCTACTATTAAAGTTAGATATACAACTAATCAAAATAAACACATATTTGTACCATAATTTGAGAAGGTTTTGGGTTCTAGAAAACACAGATTGGCATTAGTTACTTACCTGGCATAGTTATTTTATGTAGATAATCACAAAATTTTTTGCTTCCATACTTGCTTTCTTCTTTGTGGTCTTCCTGCTGAAACAACCTCAGAATTTCCTGTATCACTGAAACTGAAGAAAAGAGAGGGCCTATTTTTAAGAAATTAATATCTAATGATTAGTATTATAATTTATATATGCTTATTGTGGATAACTTGGAAAAGACATATTAAAAAAGTATGAGGTCAAAATTACCTAGTGCCATTTCGCTGTAATTCCTGTGTATATGTTGCTTATATAAACTTCCAGAAAAAAGTTGGGTTACAAAATCGGGCACCTTTGACAGGGTATGCAGAACAGTTTTCTTTCTTTCTTTTTTTTCCTGATAAAAACATTTTTACAACATCAAAGAATTAAAGTGTTTAATATTATATATCATAGTGAATGATACTAAATATCTGTGGTTTTAAGACATGTGAGTAAAATGTTTTGAGGTTGACCTTTTTTTTTTTTTTTAAATTAATTAATTTATTTTTGGCTGTGTTGGGTCTTCGTTTCTGTGCGAGGGCTTTCTCTAGTTGTGGCAAGCGGGGGCCACTCCTCTTCGCGGCGCGCGGGCCTCTCACTCTCGCGGACTCTCTTGTTGCGGAGCACAGGCTCCAGACGCTCAGGCTCAGTAGTTGTGGCTCACGGGCCCAGCCGCTCCGTGGCATGTGGGATCTTCCCAGACCAGGGCTCGAATCCATGTCCCCCACACCAGCAGGCAGAATCTCAACCACTGCACCACCAGGGAAGCCCCCGAGGTTGACCTTTTGTAAAACTTAACAAACTTGAATCATTTCAAAGACTATGTTGGAATTCATGCTAGGATCTTGTTCAACTAAAGTTTTTATGTTGCATAGTTTAAACTGTTTATTTTCTGACATTATCAAGCATGATAAATTAAAGATTATGTCTCAATAGCCAATTATAGATATTCTAAATTAAAGAGTGCCTTTATCACTGTAGTGAAAACCATTTTAAGCACTTGGAAATTTTTGCAGGTATTATATAGATACTCTTGAAGTTTCAATAGTCAAGAATATACAAAAATATCTCAGTAAACATTTATTTCAGTTTATGTATTCAATTATGAGTAGCTTCTTAAGCAAGAATAAAGATTCTTTATTCCCTATTTTCTTTACAAATGTTTCATGTGACAACTTTTGTAAAAATCTTGTAGTAGGCTTAAAGAGTGTTAGTATTTCATATTTTAGTTTGTTGCCACTTAATTGAACAGACATGAATTTAAGAATAAAAAGCATATAATTATGAAAATAATCATCAGTTATGTTTTCCTAATACTGCTTTCTATACCTGAAATGATTATTAAGTTGTAAATTATTTTATTAAAAAAAAGAAATACTCAAAAGTGTTCGATGAATGAATGAACGTTCTTGAGCACTTACCATGTTTTATTTTGGGTTCTCCTAAAAAACAGGTCCTGAGACAAGGATTTGAGAGTAATTTGGGAACTAATTTGAGTGTAAATTGGGAAGGTTTCAAGATTATTTAGGAGGTGAAGGGAACACAGGTTGGGGATCTTCTAAGTGAGACAGGGGAAGAAAAAGGAACCAGTGACATGTGTCTCACTGAGCCAGCTACTGTTATGGATGACTGGAGCTTGAGTCTGCTGGGGAAATTCTGTAAGCTAGTGTAGGATACATCAGGGTCAAAGGAACTTGACCTACCTGAATATCAAAGGAACTGGGACATTTATACACCAACTGGCAGAGGGGGCTCCGGAAGACAGTGAAAACCCTGAGGGAAAGAAAGGCAGAGGCTGGCTGTTGAAAGTTGGGCCCGGGTGCACTGAACTACTAAGAGGAGTAGGGGGATGCAGGTGGGACACGAGCAGCACCTGATTTTCGGTGTATGGAAGTATAGCATCAATAATTGAGGAAAGCTAAAATCAAAATGGATGAGTTTTTCTGAGCACACAAGTTGGATTGAGCACAAGTATAAAATCAAAGTTTTTTTTTTTTTCTTCCAAAGCTCCCTTGTCTTGTTTTTCTATTTTCTTTGTTCTTGCCCTACAGGTTTTCCCAACCAGAGCCCCCACTGCCAATGGGTGAATAAATATCCTAGTCACTTCCACTAGACTACGCTGTGCAGTTCTTCAATACTCAGTCTTGTCTCGATTGTGCCTAGAGCCCTTCCTTAGAATAGTTTGCACAATCTTTCCGCATTCTGAGAGCCTGGGATGTAGTATTAAGATTGGCTTCCATTTTAGGCTTCCTGGTTTTCTTTGTAATTTGTCCCTGCTGTTTTTAAAGAGATTTGCATTGATTTTGTCTCGTGCTAGTGGATGCCTAGAGGAACTTAATTGAAAAGGGACTGTGAACAACTTGGTAATGTGGGAAATGTAATGTAGGGGGTAAAATGAAAAATATTTAGCACACAACATGGTGAGGACACTTAGCAATCGCCATGGACTCTTGACTGAAGGTTGGTTCTCTACTCCGCCAGAGTTAACTTTCTGGTAGCTGGCTGATTCTCGGGCTTCAAGGGAGAGAGGCTGGGATGACTGGGATAACCTGAGGATTACCTAAGGGGCTCATAGCCATGGCTAACTACCAATTGGCACTTAAATATTATAATATTTTAACAAACTGTAAGTGCTGGCTGAAACTCAGCCCTGCGTATAACCTAGATAAAAACTTTGTCAATATTTACTTCTTTGAATTGGGTTTTTTGCCTGCACCTGTTTGCAGATGGGAAAAGGGAGTCTACAGAATCTCCCAAATGCCTGTAATTCACACTAGTTGTGGTCTAGTGACAGTAGGCGGTATGACCTCTAAAGTGACAATATGGACTGGATTAGTCTAGATGGGTATCTTAAAACCCTTGCTCCGATGCCATTTCCAAACAACAATCGGTTGTGAAAGTTTATCTACTTTTGTATGTAAGGTTATCAAGGAAAAGCTACAGGCTACTTTTTCTCTTTTTTAAAAAATATTATTTATTTTTGGCTGCATTGGGTCTTCGTTGCTGCTCACGGGCTTTCTCTAGTTTCCCAGAGCGGGAGCTACTCTTTGTTGCAGTGCGCGGGCTTCTCGTTGCGGAGCACGGGCTCTAAGCACAAGGGTTTCAGTAGTTGTGGCGCATGGGCTTAGTTGCTCCGCAGCACATGGGATCTTCCCAGACCAGGGATCGAACCCATGTCCCCTGCATTGACAGGCTGATTCTTAACCACTGTGCCACGAGGGAAGCCTACTTCTTCTTGAACGTGTGATCCCCTGATGCCTGCTACACATAACAAATTCCTGAAGGAAAATACCAGAATATGGATGAGCTGAATACCAAAATCTGGGTTGATTTTTCTTTTCTTTCTTTTTTTTTTTGGCACCCAATCTCTTTTATGGAGTGGGGGGAGTCGGGGGAGGCCCTGAGGGTGAGCTCTCACTGCACAGCTTGTTCATTAGCGCTGCTTCCTGGGTCCTGCGGCTTCATCACATCCGGCAGCTCCGGTGGGCTGGAGAAGGGCTTGATGGGCAGGGTCTCAAATGCTTCACCTGCCTGTAAGGCTAGCCCCACCCGCGGCTGGGTCTGGCTGGTGAGGCCACACTCACCCAATATCTTGCCATCGTCCAGAAACCGGTGGTGCTTGTACAGCCGCTGCTCGTCTGGCAGCTGCTTAAGGATGCCCTCGACGATGTGCTTCAACAGGAACATGGTGCTGGACTCTTTGCCTTCCATGAAGATGATGGTCTTGAGGTGCCGGATTTTGAGGAACACGTCCACACCGGCTACTGCCTCTCCCCTTCGACTAGCCGGCAGCTCCGCCCCCTTCCTGGCAGACCACACGCCGGCCCCCAGGGTGCCCGAACCCGGTGGCCCCGCCCCGCCCCGCCCCGCCTGCGTTGATTTTTCTAATCAAGGGGAAGTGAGTAATTTGGAAAGCTAAGGATTTAAATGGGTCATGAGCTTTCTCTTAGAAATAAAGAATTTGGTATTTCTCTGTTTCCAACATGTGTAATAGATTCTGAAGGAGATTCTGAGAATCTATGGCGCTGTTAAGCTGAATCCATTGTACAAATAAATAGTGTATAATTATTGCAAAATGTATAATTTTCAATTGTATATTCGTGGATTTAAATCACTTCTGATGTGACTTTCCCCTGAGGCGATTTTTCTGATTTCATGTTCATGCTTTTTTATTAAAATTGTTGCAAAGAAAAAATATCCTCCAAAACTTGGAAGAAAAAAAAAAGATTGTGTCACCTTGGTTTTTATTTTTAGACAATGTCCTGTTCCTAGGTCAAAGTTGGCAAGTTTTGTTTGTTTTCTGTAAAGGGCCAGATAGTAAATATTTTAGACTGTGTTCACCACCTGGTCTCTATTCAACTCTGCAGCAAAAGCAGCCACGTATAATACGTAACAAATGGCTGTGGCAGTGTTCCAACAAAACTTTATTTACAAAAAACAGGTGGTCAGCTAAGCCCAACTATAGTCTGCTGACCCCTGCCCTAGAGCCACAAGATATACAAGTTTGTTTGATTTGCCATTTACTGTTGATTAAGGCTCAGACAACTCACAACTTTGTAAAGTTGGATGTTCCTTTATTGGAAACTGGTAAGATATAAATGATTTTGCCCAATATTAGGCAAATAATTTTTGTGCAATGAAAATTATTTTTGCCTGATAATAACACGAATGATTTTTCTTATGTAGAAAAGTTAGTCCCAAAGACTGGTCTTATTTCTGGTAGGACAATGACCAATTTTGCATCTAACTTTGTGATTTATCACAGCATTTTTCCTTTTCTTCATTGATTATATAATCATTAGTTCTCTGTTTTTTATTTTTATAGAGCCAGAAATGGTATGATATTTATTTATTAATTATAAATTTATTTATTTTTGGCTGTGTTGGGTCTTCGTTGCTGTGCGTGGGCTTTCTCTAGTTGCAGCAAGCTGGGGCTACTCTTTGTTGTGGTGTGCGGGTTTCTCATTGCAGTGGCTTCTCTTGTTGCAGAGCACGGGCTCTAGGTGCGTAGGCTTCAGTAGTTGTGGCACGCAGGCTCAGTAGTTGTGGCATGCAGGCTCAGTAGTTGTGGTGCACAGGCTTAATTGCTCCACGGCATGTGGGATCTTCCCAGATCAGGGATCAAACACCTGTCCCCTGCATTGACAGGCAGATTCTTAACCACTGCACCACCAGGGAATTCCTCCCTGTATTCTTTTCTGAACCAACTTTGTCATCCTGCTGTCTCCCTCATTAATGAGTTTAATAAAACTTAGATTTCTGCTCATTATGGTTTTATATAAGAATTGCAATCTATGAAACACTTGGAAAATTATACTTTGGATATCATTCTGTTAAGATATTTACTTAGATTAGACCCCATGTTCTTGTCCTTCAATTTTATGACCTGGGAGAGGAAGAAAAAAATGTTCTCAACTGGCGATTCTAAAATAATGGAACTAAGAGCTAAAGATAAGTAAAAACTGTCTGAATGTGATACAGAAGCCATGGGTGCCTTGGATGGAGCAACCATTTAATCTAAATGCTGGGATGAGGCTTCAAGTTTGGCGATAGTAAAAAGTGTAGGAGACCAGAATGTGCGACCCCAAAATATACCTCTTTAGCATAAATGTCAATATTTAGAATTGACTATTTTGAGAAACAGCAGACACAGGAGAAGTTCTGAAAACAGGGTATAAGTTGTCTTTTTGTAAAGGAAATTTCCATTTGTAAAGGAAATTTCCGTTTGTGAAGGTGTCTTCCTCTCTGTACCAGGAAAAGAAGGATGACTCTAAATCACAAGAAACTCATCAATAGAGAAGGAACAGTCTTAAATCCGCATAACAAACCCTACGCTTCTTTACATACTTTTCCTGGTCACCTTCCCATAACTTACCTCCCCACACCCCCACCCCACACCCTTCTTCTTTTGTTTTAAGTGAAGATGGCATTTAGGCCCAAGTTCTAGCCACCTCTTTGAGTTACTCATCTGTGAGTTTCTCCCATGTATATATGAGATATACATGTTGATAAACTTCTGTTTGTTTTTCTCTTGTTAATCTGTCTTTCATTACAGGATCCCCAATGGAGAGCCTAAAAGGAAAAGATATTTCTTCTCTCCTACAAAAGCATAGGCATGTGTTTTAAGTTCTATTATAATTTGATAATGTGCCTAGGATAAACCTCTCACATCAGTTTCTATTTTCTGGCAACATTTATCTCAAGATTGCAGGTATTTTACCCACTGGAAGTAATCAGCACACTTCTCTAATGTTACCTTTACTTCCATACACTGAAAGTGAAACAGAATTAAAGTAGCTTTCAAGTGTATGCTAAAACCATTCATTTAATAATTTTTTCTAAAAAAGCAACCCTCAGGGGAATTTGAAAATTCCAACTACAGTTCCCCCTTTGGCTCACAGCAATGACTGTACCTGCTTTCAAGAGAGGCTGAACCTTTGAAGGACAGCTGAGTTCATGCCAATCAGCAGGGAGTGGAAAAATGAAATGAATTTTTTTTCACATTAGACTAGATGGTGTAGTGCCAAGCTGAAAAATAGACTGTTTCATTTTGGATTCATGTTTTTTTTTTCCTAGTCTTTGATTTGACTTGAAAGTCAAACTGAATGTCTGAGATAAAAATGTCATGCAGATCATAACTCAGTTCTCCTGGGTTCATTGGAGATGGACACAGTTGAGACTCTTGACTGAGGTATAGAGAGGTCAGTTCAGCTATGCTGTTCCCCAGCCATCCCCTGCTATTCCTCACTCCAAAAGAGTAGTTCACTTTATTATGTCCAGTTGAACCTCAGGTAAGAGGTTCAGCTGGGCTCCTAGAAGCTTAAAGACAGTCAATTCATGAAAGTATTAAAGGATAAATTTTTAGAAAAAATAAACCCACATACATATTTTAAATGGACACATGTCAAAGATTTTATTTAATTCATTAATTAATGAGGGAACCAGTAAGATGTTACCACCAGTTCAAAGGAGACTCCAAAAAGAATACACATATGTAGGCTATCAGGAATGATGCAATGAATTTAGATTTGCTTAACTTGTGCCAAAATAGCTTCTTCCACAGAGAAGGAGGAAAATTAATTGAACCTCCTCCAAATTCATTTGCATATTTGTGGACAAGAATCATTTGTATCTCTTTCAGTTCTCTAAAACTTACAGATTTGTAGAAAACATTAATGCAATGAAAGGTGTAAAGACCCCATAAAATCAGATAACTTGGAGGGGTATGCTAGACAATGCCTAGTTTTCCATTGAAAACATCAGGAATTTTTTTAGCTGTATTTCAGTCCTTCATAATTTTTCCCTACAAAAGAAAACCTGACTAACATTATGTTTGTATCTCTAAGGTTATATAAAACAAAAAAGGTGATAGTGTTCTTCTCCTGCATCTGTTTGCCAAAAACAATCAAAATAGGACAACAAATGGACTAAGTAGCAGATAGTTGAAAGATGGAGAAATCAAATGGAAGGAAAGTAAACTTTAAAATACCCTTTGCTTAATCATTGTCTTTATAGCACATTACTTTGTGTTTCACGTTGTGGAAAATTTTAAGAGAAACACTACATGGGTGAGCTGTCCTTTAAGCTACACTGTTTTGATTTCACAACCTTTCAGCCTTTTGGAATGTCAGGGAAAGCACCATGAATCTTTTAACCCTGAATCAAAAGCTTTGGAGAATAATATGAAAGTCTTATGACAATTTTTCATGGAAGAATTAGGAGACACCACACTGCATTCAATCCAGCAAGCCTTCCTAACAACTCTTCTTACACACCTCCCCCCAACCCCAAAATTCCAATCCTAATGGCTGTTCCTGAATCTCTTCTCTCTCACCTATGTTCCAAAAGCCTTTAGTTGTGCTAGCTTTAGCTTATCTCCCTACCATTTCTTTTTTTGTTTTTATAAAAAGTAATTTCATCTTCTCATCTTCTTCAAGTTTTCTCTCCTTCTACTATGCCTCTCAGCACAATGTCCTGGCAAACGAACCAAGCAAATACTATATCCTTTGAAGTGAATGAAGAGGGATACTACAAAAACTTGTAATTTGATATGTTCCTTCATGCCACACTTTATTTTCAACTTAAAGATTAAATCTCTTTGCTATATACCTTGGAATATAATAGCTGCCACATCATAATTTTAAGTAGGTACACCACACAAGATAATGATTTTTATAAAAATGATAACATTTATAAAAAAAAGGATTCCTAAGCTTTTTCTGAATGTTCACTGGGTTCCTCCTGACACTCTCAAAATTCGGGCAGGCAAAAGGACTGTATTAGTTTTCTAGTGCTGCCATAACAGAGTACCCCAGAATGGATGGCATAAACAACAAAGATTTATTCTCTCACAATTCTGGAGGCTGGAAGTCCAAGATCAAGGTGTTGCCAGGGTTGATTTCTTTTGAGGCCTCTCTCCTTGGCTTGCTGTCTTCTCCCTGTGTCTTTACATGGTCTTCCCTCCATGTGTATTTGTATTCCAATCTCCTCTTCATTTAAGGACACCAGTCACATTGGATTAGGGCCTACACTAATGACCTCATTTTAACTTAATTCCCTCTTTAAAGACCCCATTTTAAAACACAGTCACATTTTGCGGTACAGAAGGTTAAGATTTCAACATATGAATTTTGGAGGGCCATAATTCATCCCTCAACAAAGACTGTTCTTTCCATTTCAGTAGAAGAAGAATGTCAGGTGTTCAGGGACTAAGTGACCTCTGAACAGTCTAAGGAACACAGCCAGCACATCCAATTGATAACCTGTACTATGGATTTCTTTAAGTCATTCTTAGAAGAAAGAGTTGTTAGAGTACAGACCTTCTTAGAGGTTCAGAGTTGGCATTATAGAACAAGAAAGCAATGCTTTTTTTTTGTCTTTAATTTAAAGATATAAATGATGGACATATGCCAACCTTATAAATATCCTTCAAGGTATCTAGGTTAGCTATTCCATAGCTGGTCTAAATATTCATGCAAAAGTATTATAGGTATTTTTTTGTGTTTTTTAACAACTGTATTGAGATATAATTTACATAGTATAAAGTTCAGTAGTCTAAAGTGTACAATTATCATGAATATTTATGTGTGTAATTATGTGGGAAAGTATTCTGCACTCTATGTAGATTAATTTTAATCTCTATGATAACTCTACAAGGTTGACATCACTGGCATTTATAGATGAGGACATGAAGCTTAGAAATGGAAATAACTTTCTTAGATTCTCCCAGCTAATAAGTAGGAGAGTTGGTCATTCAAACCCAGGTCTATGGGGTCTAAAACCTAGGCCCTATACACCACACCACTCAGCTAGTCCTTTCCGTTTTACCATATGTACCACATTCTCATTGTATGGAAATCAAAGAGCACAGCTAAATAAAAAGAAAATAAGAATCATTTGTAATCCTTACCCAGAGTTTACCAACTATAACCATTTTGATATGTACCCTTACAGTTGTTTTCCCATTCATATGTGTCAAGCACATATAACTTCATACACATAAACTCAGTTGTATCTTTATTTTCTTCAAATAAAATTAAGTGTATCTCTGACCTTCATCCTACAAGGTTGTCAGGAGATCCTGGTAAGTATTGAGGCTCCTGATCTTCCTTGAGATCAAAGAGAAAATTGGGAGATTTGTGTACTACTGGGAGAGTAGAGGGAGGCCTCTGATCTTCAATCTAGCATGGCAGCCTTCATTATTGTCTATGGTTCAGCAGTTCAGGAGAACAGGAACTGTACTGCTTCAGGGCCCAGAGGAGCACAGAGAGCCTTGCTCCAGTGGGAGGCTCAGTGCCAGTTTTAGCTTCCTTCTGAGGTCTTGTTACCACCTAAGGGTATTGAGAAGAGTGGGGTCTGGGTCCTCCAGCTCACTGTGCACCCCACTCTACTTTAAGGATTTCCCTTTATCTGCCTGTCACTCTTTCTCCTGCAATTCCTTCTCCCATTGTATAATCCTTTTTTTTTTTTAACATCTTTATTGGAGTATAATTGCTTTACAATAGTGTGTTAGTTTCTGCTGTATAACAAGGTGAATCAGCTTTACGTATACATATATCCCCATATCCCCTCCCTCTTGCATCTCCTCACACCCTCCCTATCCCACCCCTCTTGGTGGTCACAAAACACCGAGCTGATCTCCCTGTGCTATGCGGCTGCTTCCCACTAGCTACCTATTCTACATTTGGTAGTGTATATATGTTCATGCCTCTCTCACTTCGTCCCAGCTTACCCTTCACCATCCCTGTGTACTCAAGTCCATTCTCTACTTCTGCGTCTTTATTCTTGTCCTGCCCTTAGGTTCTTCAGAAACTTTTTTTTTTTTTAGATTCCATATATATGTGTTAGCATACGGTATTTGTTTTTCTCTTTCTGACTTACCTCACTCTGTATGACAGACTCAAGGTTCATCCACCTCACTACAAATAACTCAATTTCGTTTCTTTTTATGGCTGAGTAATATTCCATTGTATATATGTGCCACATCTTTATCCATTCATCTGTCAATGGACACTTAGGTTGCTTCCATGTCCTGGCTATTGTAAATAGAGCTACAATGAACATTGTGGTACATGAATCTTTTTGAGTTATGGTTTTCTCAGGGTATATGCCCAGTAGCGGGATTGCTGGGTCATATGGTAGTTCTATTTTTCGTTTTTTAAGGAACCTCCATACTGTTCTCCATAGTGGCTGTATCAATTTGCATTCCCACCAACAGTGCAAGAGAGTTCCCTTTTCTCCACACCCCCTCCACCTAAATAGACATTTCTCCAAATAATATATACGTATTGCCAACAAACACATGAAAGTATGCTCAACATCACTAATCATTAGAGAAATGCAAATCAAAACTACAGTGAGGTATCACCTCACACCAGTCAGAATGGCCATCATCAAAAAATCTGTATAATCCCTTTTACTCAAGTTTAAAAAAACAAGAGCTAGGAAGGGAAATGTTTACAGTTCACAACTCCGTTTTGAAAAAAGAGAGAGTTAAAGGACTTGGCTATTGAAAAAAATTTTTTAATGTATTTATTATGATTATTATTTACAAAATCATATTATACCTGCTGTTTTTATCTAATTTGACAATCTTTATTGTTTTTAATTGGATTTTTTCTTATTATTGAGGTTTAAGAATTTTTTGTGTATTTTGGATATAAGTTCTTTATCAGATATGTATTTTGCAATTATTTTCTTCCATTCTGTCTTTCATTTTCTTAAGTGTCTTTTATAGAACAGAAATTTTAAATTTTAATAAGATCCAACATATCAGTTTTTCCTTTCATATATTGTGCTTTTGGTATTGCATCTAAACACTCATTTTCTCAACCCATAGAGATTTTCTCCATTTTCTTCTAGACGTTTTAAAGTTTTTCACCTTACCTTTAGGTCTATGATTCACTTTGAGTTAATTTTTGTAAAGTGTTAGGTCTATATCTAGTTTCCAATATCACTTATTGAAAATACTGTTCTTTCTCCATTGAATTGCCTTTGAGCCTTTGTCAAAGATCAGTTTGCCTTTGTGTGATAGATATTTGGCTATATTTTGTGGGTCTATTTCTGGGCTCTTAATTCTATTTCATTGATCTATGTGTCTATTTTTTTTACTGATACCATGCTGTTTTGATTATGGTAGTTATATGGTAAGTCTTGAAACTGGGCAGTTTAAGTCCTCCAACTCTGTTCTTCTTTTTCAGTATTGTGTTAGTTATTCTAGGTCTTTTCCTTTTTGATATACATGTTAGAATAAGGTTGTTGATATCTACAAAATAGTTGCTGGGATTTTGATTGGGATTACAGTACATCTATAGATGAAATTGGGAAGAATTGACATCTCTGGCCAGGATTGTCCACCAATGACCCATGGGAGTTGGTTGATGAATGCCCAAGCTTTCCCATTGCTCAGGTGTGACATCTCTGTGCATGTTCCACAGAGCATCCCAGAGGCCCCCAGAAGGATCAAGCACCAGTTGCCCACAGTGGCAGCTTCTCATTAAGATAGGCTTTATTGAATATCTTCTCTTCCCTGTTCACTTTCCCATTCCTCTACCAGTTTTTCTTGTAATCACCTCCCAAATAAACTACTTTTCCTCAAAACCTCTTCTTAGGGTTTGTTTCTGGGGGATACAAACTACGAGAAACCTGTGATAACACCCATATACTAAAAGGCAGGCTCAAATAAGACAACTCCATTTCCTACATGTACCCAGTTTCCAAAGCAGTACCAGACCTAATCAATTTAGATAGAAATTGCACAGTCAGATAACTTAATGCCTACCCTGAGCATTCAAATTTATTCTGCAAGAGATAGAAAACAAGTGCCCCTCTCAAGTCTGCTCTCTCTCCAGAAGGATAAAAGGATAAAAACACATTTAATTTCAACAAGCATGCATATGTGAGAAAATCTACCTCAAAATAGCTAAAATGGTAAAATATATGTAGCTATTTTAAAGCCAGAAGATTTGGATTCTCCTCAGGCAGTTTTTAGCTTCTAGGGTTTTATGGCTCACTAGCTTTAGGTTAGAAAATTAGAATTGCAAAGTATGTTGTGGTTTTAGTCTCTGCCATTCTTTCATAGTTTTGTAATAGAAGGGTTTGGGGGAGGGGGGATATGGGAGGTGGGGATAAAGTTAGGGAGGAAGGAATGAAATGTACCAGGAGAACTAGTCCAACTATCTGTCTTAATTTTTAACAGCCTTCAAAGCAAGTCATGTACGCTGAGCACTGCAGAAACACCAGACGTTTGTTGGGGGGAAAAAAGTCTTCTGGGAATGCACTCCTTGAGGGGAGAAAATGGCTTCATAAAGGAATGATGCAAACACTATATACATTGCCCTGCCAGCAACTTCTCTCTTTATTTGCAATTGCAGAATGAAATATCCCCGACACCAAAGCCTCAGTCAGCTGCAAAAACAACGTGTTGTAATATGATATTTATTTTTGCTGAAATGGAGCCACAGCCTTGCCATTCCAGATTCTGCAGCCTTGCAAAAGCACCCAGAGAGGCTTCGCTGACCTTGGGGGAGTGCAGAAGGCTAATGAAACATCCTCACTTTTGCAATTTAATTTTTCTTCAAGAACCCAAGCCAGAGCTAGACGAATTTCCATCTAGCTTTTGGAGGGAAAAACAAAAATGAATTAATTAAGATTATCAGACAGCCTTTACAAAATGTAATATCAGCCCTTTATTATGATATAATATCAGCCAACACTTGCTTCACTTTCCCTGTGAGGAATCTGATTGGAGCTGCTGATCATGGAAGAAGTACTCTGTTGTCTCAACCCACACATTCAAGCAATTTAAATCTAGTCTCCCAGAGACCTGACATCATAAAGGGAAATTATGTTCAGGTCTTCTAATCTATGAAAACATTACCTCAACACTGTTCAATTCAGTCACTATCATGATTTTGCTCTTTCCCTGAATCACCAAACTTCACAGAAGAGAAATTATTGCTCCACTATTTCACCACCTAATATTTCCTTAATCTAAGATCTGCTGCCATAGAACACTTAAATGATGCTGTTCTTTGGAAGGCCATCAAGGGCTTCACCTACTCCAATCCAATAAGCGTTTTTCTATCCTGATGGACTGCACCATTGGATACTGCTTAACTACCTCTCCTTTCATAGTGAAGCCTTGTGTCTTCTTGCCTTTTGTTGACATGGTGCTTCTCTCTTCCTGTGCATCCTCCCAGCCCTCCCTTGTGGTCATTCTCCAAAGGCTCTTTCTTCCAACCTCCTATTCTTTATATTCGATAAGCATCCATTCTCATATTTTTAGTCATCACCTCCCTGATGGCTGGAGCTTCAGCAGCAATCTTGAATGATGAAATGCCCTTGAGGATGGAATTCCCCAGTAGAGGATGCTGAAGAGCACATTAGAAGAAACTTGGCCCCCTGATGACTTTGTTGGAGGCACCATATTTGTTTGGCCTTGCATACCTCCTGATTTCTTCTACATGCTAGAATAAACTCTATGTGTTTAAGTCATTGTTAATTCGGATTTTCTGTTATATGCCACAGAATCTGATTTAGGTAGTAAAAATGGGTATAATAATGCCTTCTCATAAAGTCAGTGTAAGGTTGACCCGATATAATATAGGTCATATGCCTGGTTCTTGTGCTTAGCGAGGCAGAGCCCTATGCAGTCAAAACATTGTAGATTTTATTATTATAAACTCTATGCCTACACTCGCAACTTCATAATGACCATACCACAGAACGTCAAGTACATTCAAAACAAATCCCTTCCAAATCCAACTCCTCCTCCTGATTACTTTATTCTTTGGTTTATGACATTACTAATCTTTAGTTGTAAATCAAGGTTTTGATTCTCTTCATTCTTTTCCTCCTAATGTAGAATTAATTGCTAATCTTATTTATCTAGTCCTTCAAATTTTCTCCAATTAATTTCCTCATTTTTCTATTTCCCCTGCAAACACCCTAAAAAGTTGAAGCTTTTTTTATCACCTACCCAAACTATTGCAATCATCAACTCAGTTGTTTCCCCACTTCTTGCATTATCTTCTTACTCCAAGTTATCTTGTGGAAACCCTGAGATGAATCTTCCAAAAGCACTGCTCTAATCTTGTTACTCCTCCAGTGAAAAACCTGAGTGGCTTGTCATTGCCCACTGTGTTAGACAACACACACCTCAGACTGGTGTTTGAGACCTCAACCTATCTTCTGGTCCTCTTCTCCGTCTCCTTCCATGCTCATCAATCTAGACTCTGATTTTCCTTCTGCTTTCTTAATTCTGTCCTTTGGTTCACACTTCACTCACCCAGAATATCCTCTTCCTATTACACTCCCTACATTTCAATATCTTACCTAACTTTCAAAGCTTTATGGAAATACAGTCAATCGTGGAAGTCCTCCTTCCAAAATAAATGTGATTTTCCCTTTACTCAAAGCACTTTGTATCTCTCTTTGGTGCTTGTGCTCTATTGCTTTATAGAAGTGACTCTCAAAATTTAGAGAGCATCATAATCACCTGGAAGAACTGTGAAAATAAATTTCTGGGCTTGACTCCCAGAGATCCTGATTCAGAGGATCTGGGGTGGAGTCTGAGAATCTGCATTTCTAACAAAGTCTCAGGTGATGCTACTGCTGCTGGTCTGGGGATCACACATTGAGAACTGCTTTCCCCTTATCTGTATCTCATTGTCTCTCTACATTGTAAACTTCTTGAAATCAGACAATATGGTTTATTCTAATCTAGTATTTCCTGAGGCTCCCAGCACACGGTAGATAGTAACTTTATTTAAATGGAATCGAATAGAACAAGAAGCCAAGTTTCTGCTATTGAAGTTGGCATTGTTTGGAGTTACATTCAATTGTTGGTGTCCATCATCTAGAAAGAGCACATCTAAGTGCTTTTGCTGAGAGCATAGCCAAATTCTTCCTGGTCTTTACTTTTTTCTTGGTCTGGGCAAGTGTGCTCATAGCATGTGCTTGGAGGATTGTTAGGTATTAAAGGCAATGACATGACATGGGTTCAGGGGAAGCAGTAGTTGAAGGGCTCCCTGAAAGGAGTAGGATGACAGAAGTTCAATATTTGGGAAATTAAGTGTGAAGTTTGCTATGGTAAAGTAACAACAGATTTCAAATCTATAATTGTACTTGGGGAGAGGCGTGTTAGAGACCCCTTCCTTTTACTTTTCTTCCCTCTTATGCGTTTAATGTTTCAGGAGCCAGTCACTGTGAATTCAAGTTGCGCTTCTAATTGCCCTTATTATTATTCTCAGAATGTTCTTTAGAACCAACATGATTTTTAGGAAAGGAAATTAATTGCTTTTCTTGGTTTGGAAATGTAGGTAACTAGGTATTTTGGCAAATTCATATCCTGTTTTCCTCCTATGTGTAGATAACAGACAGATAGTCTCCTTCTGCTGGTCTATCCAGTTATCCAGTTAAGGGCATTTTCTGCAGGGGGGGTGAGAGAAAATTTTGCATATGGAAAGTGTTTTTGAAATGACAAGAAAATAATGGACAAGTCAGCCAGAGAAACAAAACTTCCACAGCCATCCCCCAAAGACCTTCGTCCTTAACTTTTAATATTTCATGTCATACTTCTCATGAAATAAGTCCTACAGAAAAAACGAAGGATGGATGGAGACCATTACAAGAAAGGATATATATCAAATAAGGATATTTTTTATTTTAAAGAAGCAATTCAGTTATACCCAGATGGAACATTAAAAAAGTCACAGCTATGCATCATCATTTTTCAGCAACTGAACAGATGGTACCTTTTCGTTTGCACCGCGTGCCAACATAGTCAGTGCGTTCGGCTGTCTGCCCCAACCCCATCATGATTCCGAGTTTGCATGTAAGAGGACATGTTGGTTAACTCAGAGACCGCTTGGGAGACTGCATTGCCTGGGGCCTTGACATTACTATTTTATAATATTTCCTTCTTCAAGGAAGCAGATGGGATAGTCAGACCATGACTTTTATCTACTGTTCTTGAGCAAGGCGCCCCAAGGTTTTCTGCCCTTTCCCAGAGACAGGCCACAGATCTACAGTGATGGAGAGAAGCAGTCAACATCGGCAGACCTTCTGTAAAAAGCTCTTGTTTACTTAAATGTCCTATTTCCTTGCTATTTTTGTTTCTAGAAATTAGGGAGATGCTTATCCTTTCTTGTCCCAATAAGGTTAAAAATTACAACTGATGTCATTAAGGGCCCACAATTTATGTCCTAAGTAAAAAAAAAAAAAAAATCCAAATAAAACAGTGACAATACATCACCACCACCACCATCATCCCACCTGACTGTTGGAATGGTTTGCCTGGGGATAGTGGTAGAAATTCTGCTTCCTCTAGAGAAATTACTACAGTCTTTTGGGGGATGGGGGGCCCAAGAAAATCCCACTCAGGGAAGGCACCAGGTAAATAATAACTGAGAAGAAACAAAGGGAGAATGAAATTATTTGCCAGGCTATCTCATGCTGTCCCTCAATTTCTGCTTCACTGTGATAAAATAAAACTGGCCAGAAAGCAGAGAATCCTGAATTTTAGCATACCCTTGGGTCCTAAGGCATTTCACAGTCTAGCATTTACTTAATCACTTTAATTCTTTGCTTCCTAAGTGATAAGCACTTAACATTTTCAACATTTCAGGACTATGTTAACCACTGCTGTCTCCTGTTCCCAGCTGTTAATGTAGAGCTGCCAGTCCTTTGAAAAGCTCTGCCTTCCTATTCTTCAGCCCTTCCTGTGTCCCTGCCCTTGGCCCTGTGGCTTTACAGCTCCTTCCCTCCAGAGGCTGAGCTTGTTTCCGTGCCCTTTGATTCTGATTTATCCATGTGACCTGCCTTAGCCAATGGGATATTAGCAGTTGTGACTCAAGCAGAGGCTTGAGAAAGAGCTTCTTCCTTTCCATTGTGGTTTGTGTCTCTGCTGTCTCCATGAATGCGTGCCCAGGCTATCTTGCTGGAGAATGAGAGATGTATGGAGTAAAGCTGAGTTGTCCCATTTGTCCCAGGTAAAGAGAGTCTAGATCAGCCAAGGGCCAGTGGACTCTAGTACCAATGCTTTATCTTTCAATCCATTGTCCAAGTCTGGTTTTACCTCCAATGTAATTCTCGAGTTTGCCCACTTTTCTCCACCTCCACAGTCATTGCCCTAGTTTAAAGCATCTGCACCATATTTTACCCGGATTTTGTAATGGCCTCTTAGATGGGGCCCTGCTTTCCCTCACCCTTCCCCACGAGGCTGTTCACACTCAGCAGCCAAGAGCTCTTTTAAAAATACAAATCAGAGGGTGTTAGTCCCCTGGGTAAACCCTTTGATGAATTCTCCTTGCTCTTAGAACAAAATCCAATATGTTAACACAACTCTCAAGGTTTGCATACTGTGCTTCCTCATCTTAACTTATAAAACCCTCTTCCATCCTCTTACTAGACTCCTGTTCTACTGATCTGCTCAGTTTTACCCTGAAATGAGCCAAGCCCCTTCCCGTTTTAGAGTCTTTGCCCGTAATGCTCCCTCTGGAATGCCCTTTCCCCAACAGTTCGAATCACCATGCCCTCCATCAGTTTCTGCTTAAACATACCTCCTCCTGCAGATCCTCACTGTCCTTTATCAAACAAGCCCCTCCTAAGTCACAATGAGACCATTTAGATGGTTTCTTTCATAACATTAATCACAATCTATAATTATTCTATTTATGCATTTGATTCTCTGTTGGCTGTCTTCTTCTTAGAATGCACGTTTCTCATAGACAAGAATTTGATTTTCTTATTTTCACTGATATTTCCAGCATCTCACCTATAATCAGTGCTCTGTGTATGTGTGTATGAGAGGTTAAAACTGGAGGACTCTCTCACACACACACACATACGATATACATATAATAATTATTTGTGTGTATATGTTAATGAGTATTTTATCTTTAACTTCACACACATATGTAATGCATATGTGGAACACACATATGTAATGTATACATTTGGGTATAATGTACATATCTATGTAATGAGTCCTTTGTTTTTAACCTGACACACACACACACAGACACACACAGACACAGACACACACAGACACACACACAATTTACTCTTCAGAATCTTGAACTATATAAAAATATAAGTTGAACATCTTTTTATAGCAGCAGATATAAGCCCACCTCATTCCTCAGGTTGCATAGTATTCCTTTGTACCACGGATGTACCACAGTTTATTTAGCCAGTGTGAGCTAGTACTAAGATTGTTCCCATTTCAGTGATGAGGAAACAGAAGCTGAGGGAAATCATTTGCTCAAGCAGCCCGTGTTAGATGTGGGGTCTGAATCCCAATGGTGGAATGGGGAAGTGCGGGCCTTGGCCTAGCACTCCCAGGGCATGAACACAGTTGGAGGCAAGTTTGTTGAGGGTGGGGTCAGTTCCTGTTGCTGTTGCACTTCTTTGTGGCTTTCTGTTGACAGTCCTCTCTCCAATCAATCCATCGCCCAACAAGTTGAATGAGAGATATATGCCAGTGGTTTCCAAATGTTAGTGCCCATAAAATCACAAGGAGGTCATGTTAAAACACAGATTGCTGGGCCCCACCCCAGAGATTCTCACTCAGCAGATCGGGGCTGTGGGCTGAAATTCTGCGTTTCTAACAAGTTTTCAGGTGATGCTGATGCTACCAGCCCATGGATCACACTTCGGGTATGTGAAGTGCTCTGTAAACTCTAAAGCCCACACAAACTCAGGTGAATGTGAACTTTGAGTCTTTATTAAGCCCCTACTGAGTGCCAACTATGGTGACAGGCATTATGGGGAAGAAAACCCTACCATGTGGGGCCTCACCACAAAGACTTAAGAATTCAGTTGGTGAAAACAAAACGTGTTGCAAAAACATAAATTTTCAGTGCAAGGAAGAGTGAGATAAGTGCCAAAGGAATAGTCTTTAATTAGAAACCAGTTCTGGGAAAAAGAAAAGACACTCTACTTTGTACAGACCGTCAAATTTTTGGCATCCACTTATTGAATATCAATTTCAAAACTTTCTTCCCTCATTTTAGTGAGTGCAGAATTAGCATTCTCCCAGAAGTCATTGACAGCTGTTTTGAACTTCTGCTTGCTGACCTGTCTCTTAGCTAAGATTGTCCTAAGATCCACATCGCCACAAAGGGAAGCTGTCTTAGGTAGAGCCTGAGATGAGGATTCTTGTGCAAGTGATTTATTTAGGGAGGGCACTTAGGAGGAAACTGTGACAGGGTGAGGGGAGCAGGACAAGGCCAGGCAGGAGTGGAATAAGGATGTGTTCTCATCTATAGCCTCAGCCTGACACCCTGGGGAGCTCTGGAGCATGAAGGGCACCAAGAACTGTCCCACTTTGAGTCAGGGGGCCACCCTTAATACCCCAATGTCAGTCAGGCATTGACAGTGGATTGCCCTGGGGTGGTGTGGCATCATCTCCTGGGTGGGGCATCTCCCATCAACACTTTCAGTAGGACCCTGCAGGCCCAGGGACCCCTCCACTGAGGTTTACTGGACTCCTGAATTTCCCCGATTTCCACAGTCTTTGTAAATACATGCTTTTCTTGTCTTATTTCACAAGCATGTATTGCCCACATATTCCAGGCACTGGGTATTTGTGAGATCCTTTCAGGGCCTTAACTTCTCTGTTTCAAAGCCCACGGTGATGTTAATTGATAATGAAACCTGACCTGGTGGCTACAGGGAGAACCCTGGACTTCTCTCTCTCCAGGGCCGAACATCTGTAATTTAGCCAGTGTGGGATTTAATGGCCTGCCTTTAGTCTAGCCCTCTCCTACCCTACTCCACACCGTTGTCTGGAGAATCCCCAGTAAAGAAAGTCTGACCACTCTCATGTAAAATCTTTAAGGGTACCCTATCGCCCTCAGAGTCAAGTCCAACTTCCCTGTTCTGGTCTGTAAGACCCTTCATGCTCAGATGTCTGCCTTCCTCATCTCTCACTCATTCTTAAGCTCAAGGAATGCAGAAATATCCACTCACCAGGGTCTTTGCATGTCCAGGTATTAGGTTGTTGTAGTACAGGGAATAATGGTTACTCAAAGATGTTAAGTACCAATCCTTGGAAATTGTTAGTCTTAGTTTATAAGGAAAAGTGTCTTTGCAGATATGATTGTTAAGGATCTTGACACGGAAAGATTATCTAGATTATTCAGGTGGGCCTTAAATGAAATTACAAGTGTCTTCGTAAGACAGAGGCAGAGGGAAATTTGACACCGTGAAGACAGAGGCAGAGATTGATATGGCCCTAAACCAAGGAATGCCGGCTGCCACCAAAAGCCTGAACATAATGTCCCCTAGAGCCTCCATAGGGAGTATGGCTCTGTCAACACCTTGATTTCAGACTTGTAACCTCCAGTACAATGAGAGAATAAAATTCAGTTGTTTTAAGCCACCCAGTTGTGGTAATATTTTAGAGCAGCCTGAGAAAACTATTACAACTGTAATATTACCTATTTATGGAATGACCTGCCCCCCCCCCCCCCTCACTCTCTCCCATAACACATAATCCATCAGAATGATTCCTATCTCGGCAGCTCACATGCCACCTCTCCAGGTAGGCTCTTAGACCTCTCCTCCAGGTCCCATTCTGAGTAGACACGTCTCCTCTATTTCCCACAGTTCCTTGAACAATCCCCTCTTACTGTTCTTGTCCTATTCTTTTGTATGACCATCCCTAGGTCAATCTCCCTGTTAAGTTCTGAATCCCCAGGGACCTTTTTAATTTTTGTATTCCCTGGGTTTGGTACAATGCTGAGGGCAAAGTGGCATCTTGGTGAATGTATGTTTCTTGGCATGAAGAGGGGGTAGATGCTGCTGTTCAGTGGCTGAAGGGGAGATTTGGGGATCTGCAAGGCCTCACATCATTGGCCAGAGCCTGCTGTACGTAGGTGGGTGACAGCTCCCCTGGTGGAGTCAGCCACACGCAGGCTTCTCACCTGTGCACCTGCCCATCAAGACCTCCAGCTCAGCCTGCTCGGATGCTCTCTGAGTCCTCTGGCCTGGGGTACTCCCCTCAGCTTTGTGTCTGCAGAGCCTGTGTTTATTTTCTGCTTTGCTCTTTTTATATAATCCTCCTCTGTCCACTTACCTTCTCCTGCCTTCCAAACAACTGTGACTCACAAGCACAAACGTTGCTCCCTTTTCCCATTATTTTTAGGAGTCTCACGATTTCCCTCATTATCACCTTTGGGCTAGAACAGGAGTTGGCCTGCAGTGTTTTCTGTCTCAGGGCCAAGCTGGGGAGAACAAAGCAAGTGACAGTTCAATAAACTGGGGGTCATGTTAGTGTTCTAGCAATCCAGTTGTTCTGAGGAGGTAGCAGCTAAATGTGGAACTTGAAAATTAGGAACTGGGCTTCAGTCAAAGGGATAATGTTAGAGTTTTTTCATTTCTCCTTCTACAAATTCGCTGTCCAACTCAGACTTCCTGGACAGCATTTGCAGTCAGATTTAACAGTTTCTCCTAAAACTTGATTGTTTTCTATTAGCCTCCAAGGAAGGTAGATAGTTATTTTGTCCTTTTTTTCCCTTTTTTAAACATTAGGTAAAGGGCTTCCAAGGAGAGGATTTCATTGTTGTATTTTCTCCCCTTTATGCTGTTTAAAGCCATTGCAATGTTACAATTTGGAACCTGGTCTTTGGGGGAAGGTTCAATAATTTATTCACAAAGTGGCTGAATTTGTTATCTGTTGCTGTGTAACAAACTATCCCCAAATTTAGCAGCTTAAAGCAACAAGCATTTATTACCTCACAAAGTTTCCTAAATCAGGGTATATTCTGGCTCAGGGTCTCTCATGAAGTTGCAGTCAAAATGTTGGTTGGGACTGCAACAGAGCAGGACCCTATGGGCCTTCCTGGGACAGACCCTACCCCCATATCTTCTGCTGTAGCTTCTCTCTGAAGTACCCAGGTAATAGTATCTCATTCATATTTCTTGAGTTTTTCAGATGCTAAAAACCACCACCAAATGGAAGACATTAAATACTTGATGATCATGAGCACATAACCCCCAGACCTTCTGGTGCCTAAGGATTAACAATGTTAACTGCTCTGTTACCACACCATCAACCAATCAGAGAACTGTGCATGAGCAGATCACATACCCTGTGATGCTCCTCCCTCACCTGGCCTTTAAAAATGCTTTCCTGAAATCCTTTGGAGAGTTCGGGGTTTTGAGGGGCATGAGCCACCCATTTCTCCTTGTATGGCCCTGCAATAAACTTTTCTCTGCTCCAAACTCCAATGTTTTGTTGTTTGGCCTCACGGTGCATCAGGCACATGAACTTGGAGTAGGTAACAGGACTACTGCAGTCTTCAGAAGGAGCTGGAGTATCTGCTTCCAAGAAGGTTTTTTCATGTGCCCATTGGCTGGAGGCCTCAGTTCCTTGTCATGTAGACCTCTCTATGTATAGGGTTGCTTGAGTGCCCTTATGACATGGCAGCTGGCTTTTGCTTCCAGAGCAAGTGATCCAAGAGAAAGAAAGGAAGAAGCCACAGGTCTTTGATAATCTAGTCTCAGAAGTTACACACTGTCACTTCTGCCTTATTCCATTCCTTAGAAGTGAGTCACTAAGTGTCCACTTAAGGGGAAGAGAATTAGGCTTCACCTATTGGAGGGAGCATCAAAGAATTTACATATATATTTTAAACCACCAGAGTGGCTTTCCTTCAAATAGCTCCAGAGAAGGCAAACAAATCCTTGTTACCCTGTGGATAAAATACCACTTGGTATTTGAATGTTCTGCTGAGAGGTTGCAAGAGACTTGGAAGTCTTACATAATAATCATTGGAATAGTGAAAAAATAATACTTATGATAATGGGTGAGAGGGTATTCTGTTCTTTTACGTATGGATAATTGGAAGAATTTGGGAAGAGTAGGGGATGCCATTGACTTCAATTTAGTACTTTCTGTTTAATATATTCAATATTAACTAGTTATCTCATTGTGGTCTTCCATTCGGCAATTCAATACCAAGGGCCATGATGAATGAAACAAAATCCCTGCCTTCAAGGATGAGATACAGATGGAGCAATGCTACCCCAGCTAAGCTGTCCAGCCAAGTGCAGCCCAGATAGAACTCTATCAGACCCACAGATGCATGAGTGAGCCCAGCAGAAACCAGCAGAACCACCCAGCTCAGATCTGCTGAACCCGGAAGAAATGTGAGACATTAATATTTATTGTTGTATGCCACTGAGTTTGTGTGACTGTTTGTTACACAACAATAGTAATGGATACAAGTTTATAGTGTCATGAAAGAGACAAACATAAAGGCAAATTTTGCAATGCAATGGATGCATGTTATACTTGAAGATTTAATAGGGTGCTCTGAGACGAGTGAGAAGGTAGTGCTTAAATCTACCTCAGAGTGGTGAAGGCAGTGGAAGACTTCAGCTGATGCCTGAATGAAGTTCTAAGGATGAGCAGGTGTTTGCTAGAATGGGTTGTGAGACTGCGGTGGGGGTTGAGGAAGCACATCCTTTTCCGGTAACTGCAAGCCTCTTAGTAAGCTAAGGAGCAATAATAATAAATTGTTCCTAATTATTGGCAGCCACTGGATCATGAATAGCTTCCTATGTCCTGCTAAAGAGTTTGTTCTTTATCTTAATGGTAACCAAACCACTGAAGGACTGGAGATGCATAACATGAATGGATTGATGGCTTTTTAAGCTCGTTCTGTGAGTGGTGTGGACCCAGGCAATTCTTGGGGAGGCTAGTCTTGAATCTGTGTTTTTCCACATGTGGCCATAGGAAAGAAGGGGCAGAGGAGGAAGATATTAGGAGGCGGTGCAGACAAGGCTTGGCAACTGATTTAATGAGGGCATTGTATCTGGCTTCAGTCCTGAGGCAGAAAAGTTTGGAAGTGGGGGGCGGTAAGCATTTCAGTATGGGTCATGGTGAATTTGAAGTGGCTGTGGGTGAGCTGGAAGGAGGTGTTTAGTAGGCAGGCAGAAATGTGATTTGGGGCATCAGAAAAGAAGCTTGGAGTTCTAGTTTTAGGCATCATCTGCATGGAGGCTGTAGCTGAAGCTATTATAGGCAAGGTTGGGTTTATGCAGAGTGAGAAGCAAACCAAATTCAGTACTTCAGGGAAACACTAACACCTAAAAGATAGGCAGAGGAAGAGAAACCGAAGGAGACTGAGAAAGAAAAAATTCAGAGGAAAGAGGTTTCTTATAAAACAAGGAAGGAGTTTTGAAGTTGGAGGTCAACAGTATCAAATATCCCAGAGAGGCTGGGGCATGGAGGATTGGAAAGTTTTCTCTTTGTTTTGTGCCCAGAAACTATGATGAACTTCATGGTGACCTTACCAAGTGTTGAATCAAAGGTCATGAAGGGTGAGAGAGTAGTACGAAAATGGAGAAAACAATGGCTGTTAACTTTTCCTTGGTGGAAGATCCATCCATGGTCTCTAGACCTCAGCTCTGATTTCAGCCATGGAGGGGTAGATAGTCCTGTGCAGTCTTTGACTCATCTCTAGCAGGCAGTGTCTTGAAAACTTTGAGTTTTCCCTTCTGTCCAGGGCTTCTCCAATGCCATGAGCATCAGTGAGAACATGCTCAGCCCTGTACATGAAAGCTTAGAAGTATGGGGGAGTTAACACCTCTGTGGGGGAATCAACAATCCTCCACCTCTGTGGATGTGAGCTAATGAATAAATGATTCTGTCTTGCATTATTCACAGTAGCCAAGATATGGAAACAACCCTAAGTGTCCATCAGCAGATGAATGGATAAAGTAAATGTATTGATAGTATTTACACACAATGGAATATTATTCAGCCATAAAAAAGAAGGAAATCCTGCCATTTGTGACAACATGAATAAACTTTGAAGATATTCTGTTAAGTGAAATAAGTCCGACAGAGGAAGACAAATACTATGTGATCTCATTTATATGTGAAATCTGAAGAAAAGCTGAACTCATAGAAACAGGGAATAGAATGGTGGTTGCCAGGAGCTGTGGGTAGGGGTAATGGGGAGAAATTGGTCAAAGGGCACAAACTTCACAATTATAAAATGAATATATTCTGGGGATCTAATATCCAGCATGGTGACTATAGTTAATAATACTGTATTATATATTTGAAAGTTGCTAAGAAAGTAAATCTAAAATGTTCTTAAACAAAAAAAAATTATAATTATGTGAGGTAATGGATGTGTTAATTAACCTTATTGTGGTAATCATTTTGCAATATAAACACATATCAAATATCACCTTGTATAGTTTAAACTTACAAAAACTGTTGCATGTTAATTATATCTCAGTAAAGCTGGAAAAAAAGAAAAGAAAAAAGAATGCTCTTGCCTTTCCTCTTTAGACTGGACAATTCTGAGAGGCATTCTGTAAAGTTTTCAGAGGTTCCCATGGAACTCAGCTCCATTGCCCAGAGCAGTGATCTTGACAACACATGCTTTGTATTGGCGTTTCTTCCTTACCAGATCCCTCACTCCTGCACACTGGGATTACCTCCCAAATAAAGTGTCTGAATCCAAATCCCTAACTCAGGCTCTATTTTGGGAGAATCTAAATTAAAAAAGAAATATTTTAGACTAAAGATTTAAGGTGAATATATTGATATCAATAGGTACTCACTCACTACACCCCCTTTCCTTAAAGCTCCTGCTGCTTAGGTGGTCATGTTTTGTGTCACATGACCTAACTCTCCAGCAATAGCTAATTGGAGCAAGAGTGAGCATTTGACTGAGCTCAGCCTCTCCAAACCAAATGTCAAAGAGTCAGCAACCTATGATGTTGCTTGCTGTGAAAACAAGGGAGGAGCTAATTGGATTCCCTGTTACGGGAATCAGACTGAAAAAGATCTAGGGAATGAAGAATTGATGAGAGCAGAAGCTGAAAGGTTGAGATGGATGAGTTGGACGTGGTTGGTCCCCTGCAGCAGCGTTATGAGAGAGCAAAAGCAGTGAGCTAACAAAAGAATATAAAGACAGACAGAAGGGGAGCTTCCACAGGGCTCATCACTATGCTCCTTCTGACAACTTCAAAACTGACAACTTCAGTTTTTCTCTTGAAATGCAAGGTAAAATCATGCTAGGAGAGAGGAAGCGAAAAGGGTGGTTCAGAAGGGGTTCCTTTATATTTGAAAGACCCTTACAGCTGAAGGGAGAGCCAGATGAAGTTGGGGACTCTATTTTGTTGTTTTTATAACTCTTTTGAAACTTCTTGTTGAGGTGTATAACATACATCCAAAAAGGTGCACACATATCATATTATACAGCTCAGTGAATTTTTGCAAACTGAATACACCTATGTAACCAGCATTGATGTCAAGAAACAGGACACTATTAATGCCCCAGAAAAACTTCTCTGTGTCCTGGTTAAGTTACTAACCCTTCACTCTAAGGGTAATAACTATCCTAACTTCTAACCCTATGGACTGATTTATTCTGTTTTTGAACTTTATATATGTGGAATCAAACAAAGTGTTCTTTATATTTGGCTTCTCTCACTCTGCATTGAACTAATAAGGTCTATGCACCTTGCTTTATCATGTAGTTGTAGTTTGCACATTCCCATTGCTGGAAGAATTCCATGTGTAAACAACCATAATAGATTTCTCCATTCTATTATTGATGGGCATTTGAGCAAATCCCTCTTTGAGGCTATAATGAATACTTTCTGCTATGAACATTCTAGTACATGTCTTTGATGAACAAAAGTACATATCCGATGGGTAGATACCTAGGAATGGAATTGCTGAATCATAATGTATGCATATATTTAGCTTTTGTAGATACAGTGATCCCTTTGTGTCCCTGGGGGATGGGTTCCAAGAACCCCTTCGGATACCAGAATCTGCGGATGCTCAAGTCCCTTACTGATAGATTTGTGGTCGGTTGAATCTGCAGATGCAGAATCCCAGATATGGAGGGCCAGATGTACTGCCAAATAGTTTTCTAAAGTGGTTGTACCAATTTACACTGTCACCTGCTGGGCATTAGAGTTCCAGCGGGACCATGTGTTTTTATTGGCACCAATCCAGGTATTTGCGTGATTTTACCCTGTGTTCCAAAGGACTTCGTACAAGTGGGATCAGGCAGAGGGCTGCATTTATCCAGAGTTTGGGGTTTATAGTCCAGGGTTGAAGGGCAGAAATTTACAGATGTTGGCACAAGAGTGGAGGAAGTTGTTGACCAGGCCTCTTGGTGACATTAGGAAGTTGGACTTAGAAAAAATGTAGGAGAAGCAGCTAGAAGTTTAGATGAGTTTGAAGGGCATGTACAGATATGTAAGAACACGAGAGAATGGAAGTGTAAAATTTTTGGTCAGAGGTGAATTTTTCTCTGAACTTTGGAGCAATATTGGATGAGACTGAGGATGAGAGAAGCTTTGCAGTGTAGAAGCTTATAATCAAGGTCACCTTGATTGCTGTGAGAATAAAGGTAGAGAGAAGGACCAAGGACTGCAGGTAGGGTTATTTCCAGAAGATGAAAGAGAAATAGTAACAAGGAACTGAGTCCATAACCAGCCCTTGTCCTCTAATCCTTTGGGTAGTATTTTTATCCAAAAGTTCTCTTTCATATTTCTTTCTTATTTCCTTTTAACTAGTTATGTCATTCTCTGCTCCCCCACCCCCATTCCCTCAATCTCTTCTGTGTTGCCATTTTTGCCAAAATCTCTCAATACTATCTTCTTTGGTGTTCCTCTTCCTTATCTCCCTCCTCATGCTAAACTTTCTGGCCCTTTGCCTTTGGGTTTCCAGGACTCAAAAAACAAAAACAAAAACAAGCCTTCCCTGTTACTTTTCTGTTATCATCCAAAACCTTTGATCCATCACTAATATTTAGAACTTTATTTTTTCCATTTATTCTTCAGTTTGTCCCTTCTGTTGGTCCTCCAAATTATTCTAAAACAGAAGCTTTTAAAGGTTTCATCTTATGTTGTTTTTACATTTTCTTTTTTAGCAGTGGAATCTCTTTCATACAAAATCTCATTTGAGACCCTACATATAAAGCAGGGAAATATGAAGCTGCTATTATGCTGTGAATGGCACCCTCTAGAGTTGAGCAGTATGCAAACCGCACAACTGTATGCAATGCACATCAGATGCTTCTTAAACATACCTTCCAACTCTTTTGTCCCTGTCTCTTATCCCAGCCACAGCAGTAGTGACCAGTTTCATGCAGATTTCAACCAGTCTCATACACGGATGAATTGACAGTACCCACCTCAGTCCCACCTCTCACTTCTGCCTGGAGGTCTTTGATCTTCTAGGGCAGGACATCCTTGAAAAGAGCCCCTTGACATTCAGGTGCATCACCCAGAAGTATAAGGGAGTTGATGCCCTGCCCTGTGGCTACCCTTAACTAAAGGCAGATGGAAGCTGATGGGTAAATCTCCCCAGCTTGCCCCAGGAAGATGGTCCTGATGTGCATTTCACAGGGCTTCTCAGCTGCCCCATGGGAATCAACACCCAGGTTCCTGTATCTTGGCTAATTCCATATGGCTCCCCCTCCTTTGCTATTTCACTCTCTTATCCTTCTTTCCTGCTCCCTGAAATCACACTCCCAGATAAACTACTTAGACTTATGCATCTATCTCAGCTTTGTTTTCTGAGGAACCAACTTGGAATGACCCCTAATTCAGTCCCTGGAGGTTGGGGACAGCATTTCCAAGGCACTCCCTTGTTTCTTCTTGGCTTGAAATCACTGCTTTGGAATAAGATTATGTTGAGATAGTTGGTAGGGATATCTTGACTGAAGAATTAATTGTTCATTGTTCTCAGAGCTGAGTGGGCTCTTCATATTTAAGGTGCAGAAATGAAATTTCGGAGGCCAGGAATTCCAGTAGGCCATCGTCATGGTCAAATCGATAGGTATGGAAGGTAAAGTGGATTTTCAATGGAGACATATAAAAGCTCTAGCCCCTTAGAAAATCTCTTTGTCCTAGTTGGGGGTTTTGCCTTTAATAACAAATGAGGGTATGGGTTTAGCTCTGTAGAGCTTTCTATCCCCCCAACCTCTGAAAGTTCAAAAACACACACTGTTAGCATTTTCTCATCTTTCCTAAACTGGCGGTTGTCTTGGTTCCTTTAAAGAAGTTAAGACAGTGCCTGGGAAGACAGTAGTCACGTCCCACACCCCCACTCCCCCAGACAACCAGGATACATCTTGTGTGTACTTAAGCTGTCTCTGACACACATAATTTCTTTTTCATCCCTGAGTAATCAGTCTTTTTTATCCTTTTAGCAAAGAGAATGGTATATTTTTGTGCAGAAAAGATTGGGAGGAAAGGAAAATTAAAGAAAGCACCTGCCCTCCTCCTGAGAAATTTCCGTGTAAATTCCCACAAAATAGCAACAAATAAAAGATGGCAGGGAAAAAACCACAGACGTTTCTAGAATAAGGATATTTGTCAGGTGCTGGTTGAGGATCCAGTTCTATTTTGAACATTTTAAAATGTCTTCTTTCCAGTTCTGGTGTTTAGGGGTTAATCATGGTGCTGAAACCCCATTGCTTTGAATCGGAGGGATTAGTTTCGTTATTTTGGGATTAAGGTCAGTCTTATCAACTGGCTGCCACATCCTGTCAGCAGTGCCCAGTCCTACAATCACTCTGCTCGGGTTCTCAAATCCTCGCTTGGGCTGCTGCCTGCTGAGCCCTACAGTTTTTCTTTTGAATATGACTAAAGGGGAAGAATATTCGGGTGTGCTTACTCTAAGGCACACAGAGGATCTACCCTGATCTTTTGTTTCCTTGAGACGATAAGGACACAGAGGACAGAAGGAGAATTCCATAGGCCTCTTGGTGGGTGTAGTAGATTGATTGCCAAGATAGACATATAGTTCACCTCTCTCTGCATCCCTGTCCTTTGCAATATGACTTTAAGCCTTTCCCAATAAGAAGTGTATTTCCTTATCTCTTGAATCTGAACTGATCTTGTCACTTGCTTTGGCTAGTAGAATGTAGTAGAAGCAATGAGCCTAACCTCAAGAGGTTTTGCCTACTTCCACTCTTTTTCTTGGACTTTTTCTGATTTTGCCCTGAGAGTAAATCTTGGTTGACTTGTTGGAGAATGAGAGACCACAGAGAGAAAAGGGGAGGTTCCTCAGCAGACAGCTGGCCAACTTGCCCAGCTGACCTGCAGTTGACTGTAGTTATGTGAGGAGCCCAGCCTAGACCAGAACTGCCAGCCAAGCCCAGCCCCAAATGCCAAAATGCAGAATTGTTAGCCAAATGAATATTTATTAAGTCACCATGTTTGGGGGCAGCTTGTCATGTAGCAATAGCTAACTGTTACAGAGGTTCACAGCCTCCGCCATATTCTTTGGCTCCTTTGCCTGGTTTCCCTTATTATCATTGATAGTATTGGCAACAGTGATAATAATAGGTAATATTAAGACAGAACTGTAGAGTGTACAATTCATTTGGGTCTCACAATAACATCTAAGGGATGCCTTTTATTTTGTCTCTTTTTAAAAAAATTTTCAAATATTTTGGCTGTGCCACGTGGATTGTGGGATCTTAGCTCCACAGCCAGGGATCGAACTTGTGCCCCCTGCATTGGCAGCACGGAGTCTTAACCACTGGACTGCCAGGGAAGTCCCCAGGATGCCTTTTATTTTGGATGTGAACAATGGCAAAAACAGTGCTAACACTCTTGACTTTTATTACCTTTGGGTAAAGGCCAAAGAGACTGATGGAACTTTAATGGTGAAAAATTTAGCAGACTAACTGCTACAATTCAGAATGTGGAGATAACTGAAGAGTTTGTTGGTAGGTTTAACAAAGTATGAAGCATCTTTGATGTGAAAATTAATTTATTTAAACTTAAGATGAAGTCCAGTGAGTACACTGTGTGTGCACATATGCAATGAGTGAATTCTCTAACCAGAAGTGGCAAGGGAGGCCTGCTTTCAATCCTGGTGGTGCTATGTTCTCTTTCACTTGTCATCTTGTGGCACATAAGATTTACAAGGCATTTTATTGAACATGATCCCACTTGATAGTCTCAGCCATCCTGTGAAATAAGTAGGGCAAGCATCATTATATCTGTTTTGCTTAGACATATATAGACTAAGGCCCAGGCTAGTCTTAAGACTCCTGATTGAATTCTCTTTCCATAGCACATCCAAGCTACCCTTCAGTTTATAACTTTGTGAGAGGGAGCACATTGTCTTTTACTATAAGTTTTCATCCCTCCAACCCTTGTTTGGGGAAGGTGGGTGCTACACGAGGGGCAGAAGCCAGATTTCACAAATGAAGAGCCATGAGTTCAGACAATAATTGGTACTGCTTTGCATGCAGCTCCTTGCTCACCACTGAGGAATGCCAGTTTCTAGACACATGCAGTAGGAATTAAGGGGCATTTTATTGAAGAAGGATGGATCCAAAGAACAGTGGCAAGTAAAGAATGCTGGCAAGTGGGTGGTAGGCAGCGTATTTCTCTATGGAAGTGTTTTGGAGGAGATGATCAGAAGCTGGCATGAATCTCATAAAAACATGTTGTCGGGCTTCCCTGGTGGCGCAGTGGTTGAGAATCTGCCTGCCAATGCAGGGGACACGGGTTCGAGCCCTGGTCTGGGAGGATCCCACATGCCGTGGAGCAGTTGGGCCTATGAGCCACAACTACTGAGCCTGCGCGTCTGGAGCCTATGCTCCGCAACAAGAGAGGCCGCGATAGTGAGAGGCCCGTGCACCGCGATGAAGAGTGGCCCCCGCTCGCCGCAACTAGAGAAAGCCCTCGCACAGAAACGAAGACCCAACACAGCCAAAAATAAATAAATAAATAAATAATTAAAAAAAAAAAAGTGTTGTCTTAGGTAGGGCTTCCCCAGAAGGGGACCCTGAGGCAAAGATTTGGGGGCAGGTAGTTTATTTGAGAAGAGATTTCAGGAAATACAAGTAGGGAGGTGGCAAAGAGGCAGAGAAGAGAAGACAGCCAATAAAGAAAGTGACAATTACCAGGCAAGATATCATGTGAGGAAGGTGAGATTAGTTCTACTGATGAACTCTGGGAGACTATAATGAGAACACACACCTCAGAGCCATCCCAACCTGGGGCTGAAGAAGCTGAGGAAGCCACTCACCCAGCCCTAATCATCTTTGGTCGAGGACTGCTTCCAGGGGCATTAAAACTTCAGCACTTCTGGAGAGGGTGTGGAGAAAAAAGAACCCTCCTACACTGTTGGTGAGAATGTAAACTGATACAGCCACTATGGAGGTTCCTTAAAAAACTAAAAGTAGAGCTACCATATGATCCAGCAATTCTACTCCTGGGCATATATCCAGAGAAAACCATAATTCAAAAAGAGATATGCACCCCAATGTTCATTGCAGCACTATTTACAATAGCCAGGAAATGGAAGCAACCTAAATGTCCATCAACAGACGAATGGATAAAGAAGATGTGGTACACATATACAATGGAATATTACTCAGCCATAAAAAAGAACTAAATAATACCATTTGCCACAACATAAATGGACCTAGAGATTGTCACACTGAGTGAAGCAAGTCAGACAGAGAAAGACAAATATCATATGATATCGCTTATATGTGGAATCTAAAAAAATGGTATAAATGAACTTATTTACAAAACAGAAATAGAGTCACAGATGTAGAAAACAAACTTATGGTTACCAAGAGGGAAAGCAGGGGAGGGATAAATTGAGAGATTGGGACTGACATATACACACTACTATATATAAAATAGATTAACAAATAAGAGACTACTGTATAGCACAGGGAACTCTACTCAATACTCTGTAATGACCTATATAGAAAAAGAATCTAAAAAAGAGTGGATATATGTATATGTATAACTGATTCACTATGCTGTACAGCAGAAACTAACACAACATTGGAAATCAACTATATTCCAATAAAAAATAATTAAAAAGAAAAAAAAGCTTCGCACTTCTGGCGTTCCCTGCCCCAAGGCAGAGAATTGCAGATTCTTCACTGCAAATCGCCTTTTGGGAGTAGAGGTAAGTGCTCAGAGGATGTGGGCAGGGCACTAACGACATCTGTTAGAAGAACTGTGGGTCAATTTCTCCAATTTGCTTGTGGAAAGAGAATCATGAACTCAAGGCAGCAACTCCCATAAACAGGATGGTCTTGAAGCTGTGTTATGGTGAGAGGCTGGAGGAGCTAAGGACTACGTGGTGGGTGGGAACGTTAGCTGGTGGCGCCCTGCCTGGGAGTGAGGCTCTAGAACAGCCAGATTCCTGGGATGTTTTGGCAACTTGTTCTGGAAATAACTGAGAGTACTAGAGTTAAATGACTTGTTCATGGTTTACTTTTTCTTAATTTCCTTGTTTCCCCTACATTCTAGGAGATGTATTTGAGTTTCCAAAACCTAGTTGGAGAGCCTGAGGTATATGACTAATGTGCTTGAAGGTAAATTCATAAGTTGGTGATTGGATGATGACCACTTAGAGCAAGAATTTCCAAATCTTGGATCATGAAGTCAACACTTTTTACTCTTCTAACAACATTTGACTGAATACTCATCTCTTGCACACTGTTTGTTTCATCCTTTGAACTTGCCTTCATGTTCATAGGGCCAAGGATTTCACAAGTTTCTTCTGGACAATGTAGGAAATACTTAAAACCAATATTGATTGAGCTGTAGAGGAGTACACCAGTACTATGAATGAAAAGATACAGGTAGCTTGTATGTTTCTTCTATCACTCCCAGCCTCTGCTTCCCAAATGGCTTCTCTCAGGACATATCATTTTAGTTACTCCCAACATTGAACTTCACCTTTTCTTCCTGGATCACTCTATTTCAAAATAACACCTTCTCTGCCACCTCCTACACTCTTTACCCCCCAGTATATAAAAATATACTGCTTTATATTTTTCTGGGGCAGTTACCATCTGATACACTTCATATTTTAGTTGTCGGTTTATCTGGATAGATAAAACCCCCAGCTTGAGTGTAAGTTCAATGAATCAAGGGAATTGCCCCTGCCCCTCCCACTCCCAATACTCAGAACAGGACCTGGCATAGACGCTCAATAACCATTTCATGAATGAATGAATGAGAGGTAGGTTTACCAAGACCTTCTACTAAGAAGCCCAGCACATTTGTCTTTACTGTTCTTTGTGAAACCAAATGTCTCTCGGAGTTTCCTGACTGGCTGAATTGAGAGAAGCACAATCCTGGATTTATCTTCCAGGCCTCTCTACAGCTTTGGAAACACACACATCTGGCTTGAATCATGCCTCCATCACTTTTTAGCTTGAACAAGAGAAATCTGGTTCAAATAATCTATTAATTTCTTCTTCTGCAAAATGGGGCTAATAATGTCAAGTTTGCAGAGTTTTTAAGAGTGTTTAATGAGTCAACATAAATGAGGCACTTCACACAGCACCTGGAATGTACTAGCTGACCACAAGTATGATTTTTCTTCCATTTCTCTCAATTTCCATTGCCGTTATCAATGTGCTGACAAATCAGTGACACAAAGATTGGGGCAAGCTGGTCAAAGCAGATGCTGGGGGAGGATGTAGAAAAAGGAAAACCGGAACTAGAAATGGAGAGGCAGACAAGAGGAAAGGACTCTGTCACTAGGACACAGGACCACCTTTCACCTTCTGGTGTTTTGTCGAAGGCTCATGGATGAGAGAGATAGAAGACTTAGGCTTCGCAGTGTTCCACCTTGCTCCAGTAACTGTATTTCTACTGTACTTTCTGAGTTGGTGCATTACACAGATCTGATTCATTCCTGGGGAATATGTCTTCCTTTAGCCAAATGAAGCTGACTGCATTAATGCTGAGGCTAGACAAGCTCAATTATCAAAGGAAATATGCTTCAGAATGAATTATGTGATGGACTTTAAAGCAGGATACCCATGTCTTACTTTTCATGTATCCAGTGTGGGATTTTAATTACTCAAACAATGTGGAAACACACTCACTCACCTCACTGAGAACAGATGGAGTTTGGAAAAGAATTTTCTAACTCGGCCCATACATCAACCCCTTAGCAGCTTCAACATACACGGTATATTTATTCATCTCCATCTTTGAGCATCCTCTCTATTACCTTAATTTTAAGGAATAAATGTGTTGCTGGAGTTGGTCCTTAGAATAACTTCTCTGAGCACCTGGGTATCTTTAGAACCTGTTCTGAGGTTTGGGAACAGGGTAAAGAACTGCAAACATTTCCTGAGAATGATGAGCTTGCCATCACTGTTTTTACTTCTTAGCTGCTCTCACCAAACCTCCAGAGTTACTGGTGAAATGATCTGGCAGCCAACCAGAGCAATCAGGATACATTTGTCTGCATTGCCGTTATGGGGTAGGAGAGAGAGACAGAGGAGGTGGCAGAGGTGAAAGAGATAATGGTGGTGTTGGTGAAGGTGGTGGAGGAGATGGAGGTGGAGGCAACTGTGGTGGTGGCAGTGGTGATGAAGGAGATGGTCGTGGTTGGGAAGGTAGCAGTGATAAAGGTGGAGGTGCTAGTTAAGACGGTTAGAGAGGTGGCAGAGGCAGTGGAAAGGTCAAGGTGGTGGTAGCCGAAGCAGTGGTCATGGTGGAGGTAGGAGGGTATAGGTGATGGTGGAGGTGATAGTGGGAGAAGTGTTGGTGGCAGAGGCAATGATGGTGGTGAAGGTGGTAATGTCAAGAGCAATGAAAACTTATGTCTGCACAAAAACTTGAGCATGAATGTTCATAGCAGCATAACTCATCATAGCCCGAAAGTGAAAGCAATGCAAATGGCCATCAGGGGATGAATGGATAAACAAAATGTGTTTTCCATACAATGGATATTATTTGGCCATAAAAAGGAATGAAGCTCTGTTAGATGCTACAACATGGATGAACGTTGAAAACATGATGCTAAATAAAAGAAGCCAGTCACAAAGGATCACCATTATATTGTATAATTCCATTTATAGGAAATGTTCAGAATAGGCAAGTCTATAGGCAGAACTTAAATGAGTGGTTGTCTATGGCTGAGGGAAGTAGAATGGGAGTGATTTTATTAATAGGTGTGGGGTTTCTTTTTGGGATGATAAAAATAGTCTAGGGCTTCCCTGGTGGCGCAGTGGTTGAGAATCTGCCTGCCGATGCAGGGGACACGGGTTCGAGCCCTGGTCTGGGAAGATCCCACATGCCGCGGAGCAGCTGGGCCCGTGAGCCACAATTACTGAGCTTGCGCATCTGGAGCCTGTGCTCGGCAACAAGAGAGGCCGCGATAGTGAGAGGCCCGCGCACCGCGATGAAGAGTGGCCCCCGCTTGCCACAACTAGAGAAAGACCTCGCACAGAAACGAAGACCCAACACAGCCATAAATAAATAAATAAATAGATAGATAGATAGATAGATAGATAGAAATGACAAAATTTAATTAAAAAAATAGTCTAAAATTAGATTGCACAACTCTGTGAATATACTAAAAACTATTGGATTATACATTTTAAATGGGTGAATTTTATGACACGTCAATAAAGCTGTTAAATGAAGTGGGGGCAGCAGTAGTGGTGGTTGTGGAGGGCTAAGTTTGGTGGGGATACTGGAGAGAGGAAGGAAGATGAGAGTTGATTGACACCTGATATACCTCAATCAATGTACGGCCAAGTCTGAGTACCACGGATATTTTTCCCATGGAATTTTTTCTATGCCTTCTGGTTGAACTACATTTCCCCCACAGACAACACTGAATCTACACACAAGCATTTCTGAAACAGATTATAAAAATCAAGCCAAGTTTCGGCTGTCATTGGATCGTGTCTAGAAGGGACACCTTTGCTTTTTCCATTCAGTGTCTTCAGCACACAGAACTGGCTTCTTAGGAGCAATGGGATAGTAGCCAGATTTCTTCTTCTCATGTGAGTGCAAACTCAGATGGGGGTCCGTGAAGAAATTAAAACAGACATCTGGAGTCTATAATTTTTAATAATTTTAAACTAGCTACAAAATATCAATCACATCACAAACTGACAGAGGAGACAAGGGGGAATTTAATATTACATGCTGTAATGATATTTATCTCACAGTTTATCTATATTTCATTCATTTATATTATTTTTTAAAGGTTTCTTTATCAGCTACTAAACATCTCAGCAATTTGGTGTGCATAGCTCTAGATTAAGCAACAGAGAATTGTACTGATAACAAATCACAGGGGAAATGGTGATTAATAAGAGTCAGCCTTATAAAATTTACACCTCCACACTGTTTCACAGCAAGGTTGCTTTCTCCAAAACAGAGCCTTCAAAAGCAGCAAACAAACCCTATATTACATCCATTTGACATAGTTTCAGTCAAACATATATTTTGCTGGAAATGGTTAAATGGTGAGCGTGTTTAACCCATCTTTTTAAAAAAATTTTTTTTAAAAAAAGGATGATTATGATTAATAAGTCTAAATATTGACAGAAAGAAAGTGACACTATTGCAGTTTTGCTGGTATAACTTAATCTTGACAGTGTCTCAATACTGAGCATGCTTTGTTGTTGTTTTGCTGTTGTTGCTGTTGTTTTATGTGTGTGTTTTCTCATCAGTATGCTACTGTCATGGAAATATTTTGTTTAAGTAGGAATCTAAAAATCTATTTAGTTCTCATGCATAAATGCATAAATCACATCACTTTGAGTGCAATGCCTGTTATGTAATTCCACATTGTCTAATCATGAAATCATAAAGACAGATGACAGCCATGAGGAACCAAAGACAGCAAATTTTGAGAGTTTCAGAGCCTGACACCCAAAGAAAGGACAGTGGCAGTAGCTCTGTGGAATGTCACAGTTTTACAAGAACAATACTGTGTATTGAAAGAATCAACAGCACATTGAGCATTCCTAAATCGTTGTCATTCAGTAAACGCCACTGAGGAGAGAAAAGGAAAAAATGAAACCCAGGACATCTTACGTAGGGAGTTAGAGCCACCAAATGACCACTATATACAGCCTTTGGAAAAAAAGAGACCCAGAAAGAACAAAAGACACATAGTATTGTTGGGCTGATGGATGACACAAGACAACATTCACAATGGGGGCAGATTGATGTGTGCATGTGTGCAGACCTACTAGGTAATACCATGAGAAAAGCATGAAGGTGCCATCTTGCCCGACAGCATTTGGAAGAGGACACAGGTGGGCACATTTAACCACTCCCCAGCATCTTTGTTGCACGTTGGTTGGCCTCATCAATTCTGGTTTTGTTGGAATCAGCCTGGAGAAAGGGGAAAGAAAACAGAACTCAGTTTACCCATTCACATTCCATTCATCCTTCTGGGTCTAGCTCAAATTCCTCCTGTTGGGTGAAGGCATCTTGAGACTTCCCTGATCAGAATGAACCATGCCTTCTTTTGTGTTCCCAGAACCATTGCTTATGCCTGGACTTGGACATAATCACAGAAGCTTGATCTTAGTTCTCATGACTCTTTTCCCTACTATGGAGAGCAGAGTTATATCATTTATCTTTCTCTTCTGGAATGACAACCAGTGACTTCTATGGCAGGCATTCACATCTGTTGGATTGAGTTGAATTCCTGCCATTTGTACAGTTATTAGCAGTGTCACTTTGGGAAAATTACTTAACATTTCAGGGCCTCAGCTTTCTCATTTATAAGCTGGGGATAATAAAGAACACTGCTAATGAGCACAGTTCCACTGATTCAACTTTGACAACATCAAGACTGACATCAACTATGAGGTATATCTTGTTATTAGCTCCTTTTTCCAAGTGAGGAAACTAAGCAGAGGGGATTTAGGCAATTTGTCTAATGTCACAGAACTAATAAATGAGGAAACCAGAGTCAGAAGGCCAGCACCCTGGAGTCAGCGTCCACACTGGTAGTCACTATGTTAGTCATTTTACTATTTAAGTTTGCTATGAGGATGAAATGAGTTTATACACATAATATGCTTAGAATAATGTTTTGCAAAAATTAAGGGCTCAACATATCGTATCTTGTAATTATTGTTATTGGGTGAAAACGTGGTTTGCTTTTAAGGATGTTTAATAATTTTTTAGCCCCATTTCTGAAGACTTACTCTTATGAGTTATAACTGGCTTGTTTTAGCAGGGGAACATTTACTATCATTTTGTGCCTTGACTGACCGCTTCACTGCTTGAGTTACCTTTTGCTCTGCATGCATCATGAAACCCAGGTCTGCTACCTGGATATACCTTTAAACTCCAGAAAATAAACTATTCCTGACACCATTGAGAAATGTATGAGTCAGCAAGTAGATGGGAAGACAAAAATTCTTTTTAGGCTGTTGTTTTGCTCTATTATGATTGGTAATGTTGTCTGTCCCTCTCCAGCCTGGGAAGAGGGGAAGGAAGCTGAGAGGCAGTGTAGGGAAACTGGACTGTTTTTATATCAACCAGTATTTACTCAACGGTTACTGATTTTGCGTCTATGACTGTGCTTGGTGCTTTCCAATCTCCACCAAGTTGTGTCTTCTTTATTCAGTTTAATTGTGAGTTCCCAGGACACTAGAGTTATCAATATTCAAATAGAAATTTGCCAAGTTAAAATAAAAAATAATTCTAGATTATTCATAACTCTGAATTATCTGGCAATGGCTCCCCACCATCTGTTTGGATAATTAAGAGTTGACTTCAAAACAGATAAGATAGAACACTAATTTTCCTTGATTGCCTTGATCTATAGATTCATATTTTTGACCTTAGGTTCCTAATTTGGGAAATGGGTATTCTCTCCAATTTTACTTGGCTCTTAAGTATTCCCTCTTCAGCTACAGAAATAATGACACTTTGGTACAAAGGAAAATTAGAGGCTCAGACCAATGTGAAATGCTCCTGAAGATTGGATTATTCCATTTTTCCAGACTTAACTTTGAGAACTGTTCAAATGAGAAAAATCATCCATTTAAAAATGGATAGCATTTCTGGAGGCAAACATTCTAGGATTTCTTACATTAAGAATGCACTGGCAAGTCTTCACATGATGGTACAAGGGATATTTTGAAGCAGAGCATGAGGTTACTCTTTGGATATCCTCAAAGGATCTGGGAAGAGCTGGAACAGACCTATCTTTAACAACCATCTGTGATGTCCTCCTGAATTATTTCTGAAGCATATCAAAATTCGGGCCCATACAATACAAAAGTGCCATATCTTTATTATATTATATAACAGTAGTGCTTTTAGAAAAAACTCTTGAGATAATCTTATTTTAGATGTCTTCCTGGTATTTGGAGAATGTGTCTGTGTTTATTCTACTTATATGCTTTTTAGGACTTTATTTATGCAATATATCCCATTCCAACTTTCATATTTCTATGTAGAGAATCCTAAACTTGCTAATATACTCAAGATATGGTACATGATTTGCCCTTGTGAGAAACCCAGGATGCCTACCAAAAAAGCCAGTATGAGAGGTAGAAGGAGCTGTTTAGTTCACCCTTCTGAACACTCTGGAAATCTCAACTTCAGATCATGACAGGTAGATTTTAGGCCACAGCTCAGACTTCCAGAAGTGGATACTCACTACCCCACATGGCAGCCTGTTCTGACCCCAGATTTGCACTGTTCTCTTATTATCTTTCAGGTGAGGAACCAGGTCATGAAGCTGGTGAGCAGGAAAACCTTGCTGGTACTCAAGATCTTAGTTTTCAAATTCCATGTTTCCTTGTTGATGAGAGAATGTGAGCAATGCTAAAGCTTTAACTTCACTCTATTTCAATGTATGCATAGCATCTTCCACTGACAACTTTAAGTCCAAGTTTGAACATCACTAAGTTGTTTCCTTAGCAACAGTTCCCATAAAGATCTGATATAAACTTGCCCCATTTTAATAGTTTTCTAAGAGAATCATAGCTTTTTAACCTTAGAAGATTGTCTATATATAAATATCCTAAATCAGAAAACAAGGTTTTTAAATAGACAAAGTAATTTCTTGACAGTCCATAGGGATGTATTGAAAATTGGGTTGTTTTGGACTACCAAAACTTCACTGCTAACTGAAGTGATGAGAAAGGATCATGACTGATGAAGTTGGGTGAAGATTGCTGTTGGGGTCCCGAGAGAATATGGGAGTAACATCAGAAGATTCTCTTTTGTTCTACAGTGTGATTTAATCTTAGATATGCAGGAGACCTTTGCACACCATTTCCTCTTATCAGAAATAAGAACTTGCACAAGAAGGTAGAAGTCTACTAATAATTGTGTAGCTCATGTAACATGTATCATTTGGAGCAATGCTGAGTTGAAATGGGCTTTATCTCAATCATATCCACATTGTTATTTTGAGGGGAAAAAAGGCTAGTTACTCAATGGGAACTAGACCCCTACCTTACTTCTTAAGCAATTCAGCATTCAAGGATGATATAAACTGTAATGACTATTTCCTATCCACTTGTCTGACTTTTGATTAAACCTTATAGCTGTACATGTCTTTGCTCTTGTAGCAAACTTGGCCCAGAATGAAAGGTATTCTCCTAAAGAAGAGAACTAGAAATACAAAGTGGCAGAATTAAGATGTCACTTGCCTTTCCAGGAAAACAACTTGTTTAAGCCCAGCTCTATCAATAAAGTTTTGACCCCTCTTTTTTAGTAGAACTTCTCCTTCTAGGACTCTAAGTGAGTTAGAGATATATTATCTCCCTACATCTGAGTCAATTGGGTCCTTTGATAGAAAATGACTACTCTTCATTTTTTTAAAATCATTTTCCTGTTGGAAGGTAGTTCAGCAATTATTTCTCAGTTCATTTTTTCTGGGCCGTAATGGTTAGGTCCATTTCTGTTGGCTCCAGTGCTTTATGAAACTCTCAATATTGTTCTGAAAATCTATTGATTTGCTTTAAAAGCTTTAAAAGCTTTAGCGTATCAAAGGCTCTTAACAGTAATAAGTATGTCATGACTTGTAAAGTAGGCAGAGCGCAAGTATTTTGTCAACTAACATTGACATCTGTGTAGCTCAATATTGATTAGCCAAAGTGTTATGCAATCAAATATTTTTAATATAAAGTGCACAGAACACAATAGGGCAAAACGTTCCCTTTATGTCTACTCATTCCTTTCTCAAGTCAGTGGAGAATGCTTAGGTACTAAGAAACTGAGTATTTAGCCTTATGATTCAAGAGATCTCAAAAACCACCCTTCTTCCCCCTACCAAAGTGGAATGAGTTGTTGAAAAGAAACTCAGGGTTTCAGGCTCAAAACTTCAATATCTTCCAAGGAATAAACTCACACAATATAAGATTAGCCAAGTAGAATCGATTATAGATGCACAATTACCATTAAACCCATAATGTGTCTATTTCTCCCTGTTGGCATTTGGACACCTTTAAGAGATTATAAGCAATATTTAGGAGTCTACTGATTGGGGAGGGGGTGGAATACAAAGACATAGAGACTGAATCAGATTTGCATAGTGTAGAATACCAGGTTTGGGTGCCCCAAATCTTTATATAATAGCTTTCCAGTGTTTCTTTCTGTTTCCTCCTAATCTCAAACCCAAACCTACCTTTTTCCATTCTACTGTCTCCACCCTTCCTTATGCCTCTTGTTGACACTAGGGGGCTCAGTCTTAGCATGACACCTGGTGTCCTTATGTGAACGCAGCTTCATCAGATTATGTTCCCTACTTTGAGATCTGGACATGTGCACTGCTGAACTGGAAATGGAATCTGGGCCTTTTTGAACTGTCATTAAAGCTCTGGCACTTATAAAATCAAAGCTCATATTCATCATCTGGCTAACCTAAAATAACTATTCTTTCATCCATTTCCTGATTCTGTTCCTACATCATCTCCACTTGACAAGCTCCTAACCATCCTTTAAGACTCAATTCAAATTCAACCTTTTTTTTGGAGATTTTCCCATTCCCTGACCCTTGAAATCTTTCCTCATCTAACCTGATTTAACATTTGATATGTGGCTTTCTTGGCAAATTATATTTTCATCTGAAGCTCACTGCCTTCTGTAGGCTGTGAGTTTCTTGGCAGTTGGGATGATGTCTTTCTCATCTTAATATGTCCTTTGATTCCTAGCACAATGCCTGAAGTAAAGGTGCCTCTGAGGAATATCTGCTAGATTAAATTCTACCCTGTTATTTACTTATCTGTTGCTGGATTTTTGTCTTAGAAAATTAAGGGGAAAATGTCTATCTACCAACGCCTGAATCCAAAGTCATGGTTTGAGGGTCTTGTTATGCCCTTCGCACTTCCTCGGTGGTTATTGCAGAGGAAGTGATAAGCAATGGAAACTTGCTGAATGCCACATGCTCACCTTCTCCATGATCCTGTCGATCTGGCGGTTCTGTGTATCGATCTCATTGCCCATATCCAGGGCCATGTGACGGAGGTTTCCAATGATGCCGCTCACCTGCTCCAGGTTTTCATCCATTTCATTTTCTCGGGCATCATTTGTTACCCTGGGCATCAAAGAGCAGTTTTTAGAAGATAGGAAAAAACTCAAATACCAAGGACCCAAAGTTTAGGGAAAACCTGTAGACCTCTAGGTATCAATCCTATCCTTTTAAAATTTCTATTCTATACAAGAACACATGTTAGCTTTTGTACATTGGAAAATGATGTTTTAAAGTGCATTATTGAACACTTACATTTCTATTTTTAAAGAAGGCATATTAAATAGATTAATTTATCTTCTTCTCTTGCTTCCACCAACACATCATTTCCTCCCTTCATATGTTTATCCCAATTTTCATTTTTTTAAGGGTAAAATCAGCTGGGAGGATTAGTTGGGAGGATTCCAGGTCAGAGAATGGAACTAGTTAGAAACTGTATTTTTCTTTCTGAAATGTCAGTCAAAATCTCCAACACTCAAATTTAGAATGAAATAAAAGCTACTGTACTAAGTCAGAGAATTTCTCCACTCATCTTCTTCCCCATTTGGGACCAACATCAATGGGAAGAGTAATGAGAATTACAGTCTTCCCCTTAATCCTGTTTGCTCCCAAGAATTCCAAAGGGAGCAAGATGACTGCTTGCTTGTTCAAGATGATTTTTACTTGCTCAGATTTCAATGCTATGGGGTTTTTTGGTGGCATTGTGAATGGGTGATTTCAAGGAAGAAAACTGTGATAAAAGATTATTGTTTCAGTTTGAATGGGGAGGAAGGAGTTGGCTCTCAAAGTGCCTTATCCAAAGTGTCTTCCCATTTTTTTCATAGCTCAGCTTGAAAGTTAAGAAGGCACTAACTCTTTACTGTAAACGGTAGGTACTTATTCCAGAATGTCTGGCTAACTAATATCTTTCTACAACAGATGGTGATGGGCTAAAATATGTTCAGAGGGGTTAAAATCCATCCCCCATGGTAAATCCCAATGCAGACTGCCCCTCTAAGGTTTTTAAAGCAGTCCAGGCCAGATAATATTAAAGGGGAACTTCCTAGATTTCTTCTGTAGAAAAGAAGCTTATTTAAATGATCTTCAGCAGCTAAGGCATACTTCTGGTTCCAGGGTTCCCAGCCCTATTTGCACATTAGAATCACCTGAGGAGCTTTAAGAACTACTGATACCTGGATCTCATTTGTAGAAATTCTGATTCAGTTGGTGTGGATTAAGTCCGGGCACTGATACTTTTTAAAAATTGCTCAGGTTATTCTAATGTGCAGCCAGGATTGAGGACCCCTGGTCTGGTTTCCGTTGGAGCAAATAGAAACATGAATAGAATTGCCATCTGTTATTTCTAGGTAGACATCTAGACCTTTATACACAAATGGTAGTGACTCATTTGAATCTGGGTTATTGGTTGGCAGTCTCAGCTACAAAGGACTGGGTATGGATGGCTGTACAAACAGCAACCCTAGTCATTGCTGAGTCCTAGTGTAGTAACCTGTAAAAAGTTATAGTTTTTTTCCTTTTCTTTTTAACAACAGGGATATTTGTTCTTATTATTATTTTCTGATCTCTTGAGAGCTTAGTTTTTTTTTTTTTTAACTTTGGGTTTATTTATTTATTTATTTATTTATTTATTTATTTATTTATTTATGGCTGTGTTGGGTCTTCGTTTCTGTGCGAGGGCTTTCTCTAGTTGCGGCAAGTGGGGGCCACTCTTCATCGCGGTGCGCGGGCCTCTCATTATCGCGGCCTCTCTTGTTGCGGAGCACAGGCTCCAGACGCGCAGGCTCAGTAATTGTGGCTCACGGGCCTAGTTGCTCCGGGGCATGTGGGATCTTCCCAGACCAGGGCTCGAACCCGTGTTCCCTGCATTGGCAGGCAGATTCTCAACCACTGCGCCACCAGGGAAGCCCGAGAGCTTAGTTCTGAGTTGGCAGATCTGTGTGACTTGAGATTTTTTAATAGATGTTTAAGTTAGCTTTTGCTTCCAGATCTCAAAAGAAATGATTAATAAGAATTCAGGTCTGCTCATTATTCTCTATTTGTACCCCCAGATCTGTTCTCTGGCTTCTTTGCTCTCTGCCCAGAGAGGCTGACCTCTCTACAAGCTTATCACCCAGGTTCTCTTACTCTGCCTTCCAGTAGGCTTTGTCCAATGGCCAGTGAGAGAGTAGAGGACAAGAGACTGAGGAGTTGGGGCATTTATTTCCCGTTCTAGTTTCCCGTTGGGTTTGACAGTGGCTGCATCTCAACCCACAGCGCCTGCCCATAGCCACAACTACAGTTGGGTTCTGGTGACAGCTCTCTCCTGTCCCTTCAGGATTCTTCCTGCTATTCCTAGTTCATAAGTGCTTCGCCATTCCTTGTTATTGACCCTGCCCACACCTCTGTAAATAATCTCTTTCATAAGTTCTGTCCAATTAAACTCACGGAATGAGACACCTGTTTACTGCCACACTGATGCTGGATGCGGTCACGTGACTTGCTTTGTCCAATGTAATGTGGGCAAAGGCTTGATAAGTGCTTGCTCATCAGGGCCTGCCCCTTGGGTTGCTGCCACCACCATGCAAGAAACCTCGGCTCTCCTGCTGGAGAGGCCACATAGAAAAGAATGGATGTCCCCTACCCACAGCCCCAGCCAACCACCAGACAAGCAAGTAGGGCCATCCTGGATCATCCCGCACCCAGGTGCATGTAATGAGTGAGCCCAGGAGAAGCTATCACAAGACCTACTCAGCCAACATAGAGGTTCAGAAGTAGAAAAATGATTTTTTTTTGGCCTCGACACGCAGCCTGCAGGATTTTAGTTCCCCGACTAGGGATTGAAAGCAAGGAGTCCTAACCACTGGACCACCAGGGAACTCCCTAGTTGTTGTTTTAAGAATCACTCAGGTTGGGGTGGTTTGTCACTCAAAAGTAGATAACTTACATAGCGCCAGCTGCACAAGGCTCACCTGCGGATGAAGCCACCACTGATGGCCATCTGCTCCCGTTCATCCACCACACGAGCAGGCTGGCTGGCCACAACTCCATCCTGATTATTGCCCCAGGCTTTTTTGTAAGCATCACTTGATTTAAGCCTATGCAAAAAAGAGGGTGAGTGACAAGCAAAGGGGGCAGAGCATCAAGCTCACAACAACGGTTACCTCTTCAAGCTAAGAACTGAACCAAGCAAATGAGTTTTAATTTGAGGCATTAGAGAATACCGATATATCATAATCTGGACCAAAAGAGTTGGCCACCACCATGCCTCAGCTACTCAGGATTTCATTTCCAATCAAGTCAATTGCAATTGTCAAGATGGCAACCTTTGCCCGCGGGTTGTTCTTGTTTTGGTTTGTTTTTGTAGTTTAGTTGGATTTAAGACAAGGATTAAGGTAGTTAGAGAACATTCAGTTCTATTTCAGTGACACAGTTATATTTTGAGACACAAAACACACAGAAAAAACATACTGGCAGACAGACACAAAACAAGACTGCCAAGTAGAGTGTGTACATCACACCACAGGAACACACTGTCATCAAGAAAAACATACTGGACCAAGTTTTTACACACCATCATGCAGATTCCCTGTTTAATTGTTTTCCCCCAACGCATGTGTGGAAACCAGCATTCCCACTCTGCATGGAGAACATAAAAGATTGGTGGTTGGCCAAGCGTGATGGTCTGTGAGTTGCCTCTAGAGTGATTTGAATTAGATAATATATCGGTACTTCCAAACAGTTACCATACATCCAGAATCGATGTACAAACCTTTGTCCACAGAGACAAAAAGTAAAAGAAGCATAGTGAAATGAATGCAGGAAAATAGAAGAGAGAACAAGCCATCTAGCACCAAAAAGGGAAATCCCTCTACATCTTCTTCATGCACCAGCTACAGGCATGAGTAGAAAGTGAAGCATTCTCATTTAAGCCAAACTACTCCAGAAGTTGACCATTCTCAAAAAAGGCACCAGCAGGACAGTAATAGCCTTCATGAGGATTTGAAACGCAGTTCAATAGCTTCTTTGTTGGGCTGAGGGGCAGGATGGGAGTGGTTACAGACTCCTACTTCAAACTATCCTGGGATGTGGTGGGGGAGAGTGGTCTGGAACTGGTGTGGTCTCCGTAGGCCATATTTCACTGAGCTGCCTTGGAGAAAAACTTAAAATCCAGGCATACCTGTTGTGCCCAATAGAAACATGTGCAGCATATTTTGGTGGGTGTGTTGTAATTGAGCAATCAAAGATGTTTTTAGGTTCTTTGCATAGTAGAAACCACATGCTTTTTAGTCCAAGAACAGAACTTCCTTTGGTCCCATTTTTACATTTTCTATGATGACACCAGAATTTAACCTTTTTTTTTCTTTTAGTGGAGGACCATAGCCATTTATTAAAACTGGCTCTAATACTAATATTTGAAGATTAGGGACCAAGAAACCTTGGAGACAAATTGGAAAATTGTACAAATGGAATTTCAGCAACTCCCACAATCTAGTGTATAATACCACAGCCTTAGAGCAGTCAGAATTCACTGCTCTAAAGAGCCAGGGGCCCACTTAGTGGGATAGGAGCCCAAAACTAATTTAATGGAGTTTAGAGTCTGGCTTTGTTGTTTTTGTTTTTTTTTCTTTCAAATCTCCGTCTCCTCCTTCCTCACATTAACAGAAGTTATATGGACCTTGTGATGCTTTCTGCTATGTAAAATGTCTGGTATACCATCTTTGGCAGAGTCAAGGGGGTGGGAAAGGTTGCGTTTCTGAACGAAGGCGAATCACTGCACCCACAATGCTGCACATAGACTCACATAACTGCTGGACATCTACCATAGTCCTTTGAAACATGCCGAGACAGGGCGAAGCCCTCAGAGAGTCCAGGGCACCACCAGCCACTGCGTTGTGACACATGGTTTTTAAAGCATTATTTACACACAATAGGGAACACTTCAGTCAAGCTTTGAAGCTCAGTTAGGGTCTCTTGTGCAATAAGGAATTAGTGCCAACTGGTATGTGGAATTCATAGGGGTCATCATTTCATCTGAACACTAGAATCCATCCCAGGGAGGGAAGGGGGCCTGCCTCCACCTTTTCTCCACACGCAGTTGATGGATGGGGAAAATGTACCTGTGAAATTCATCACAAAGCAGGTAGACATCTCACCTGGGGGCAAGTGGCCACTGAAAAGGATATACAGTTAAATCTTGACTAACTGGAATGCTTAGCAATGTCATTTTGGTGAATTATTGGACTTTCTTAATTAGCAGTGGGCCGTGGAGGTACATTTTATTTCAAGGGTGATGGTTGAATATCTGTTAGATTCTTGAGCTACTTTCCTGACTCAGAGTGTTAGGGCATTGAACATGATCAACTCATTCCTTGGTTATGGTTTCTCTTGATGTGTCTGATGGCCTTTCCTCTGCAGTTCAGCTCTTACTGTTTGGTTCTATTGGATGTAGAAGTTATATAGAATGGAGACTGAGTGAAAGAATGCAAACTGCCTAGATTGACCTTAAAGAGAAACACTTTAATATCCTTGATGGGATTTGTTCTCTCCTTGTTCATTTGTCTCTTTTTGCTAAAAGTGGAAAGGAGCAAAACTATAAATATACTCAAGGGTTCCAGTTAGCTAGATTCCAGTTAATCAGGCTTTACTGTAGATCATTCTTAAAAAAAAGAAAAAAAAAAAGTTTAAATTTATTTGTAAATCGAGCCCCTCCCCCTCCTAAGCAGGAAGTGGGATATTTTAAATCAGCCTCAAAGTTTAAAGGATGTGAATGGTCATATAATCAGCTAGAAATGACATCAATTTCTATTCTAAAAGCTAGGATCAGGAGAGCTTTTAGGAAAAAGGCTTCTGTTCAAAGGGAAGTGGGAGGGGTGAGGGGGATCAGGTAACGGGTTTAATTTTCCAAATGCATGTTGGACAATCTGCTCATGCATTTTTTTTTCACTGCTAGTCAAAGGAGTCTACCTTCCAGAACCCTTATTTCAGGTTCCTTCTGTTGCAAACCTTTATAACCACATGTCACATTTCTGCTACATTCCAAAAAAGCATTGCAGAACCTTAACAGTTGAATGTTTTGTGATGTTGTGCATGCAAAATCTACACATTTCAACATTTCGGCCAGTGTACAGGGAGGTCTTCCAAGAGGAAGAATTGGAGAGGGAAGGGTCCAATTTGGCTAAGGCTTGAGCACTTCTTGTTGAATGACTCATTGCCTCTGCGTTGGGTGCAGCTGCGGCATCTATGGTCTAACCACTGACACGATTTGGCAACTGGTGGGCAGTTGAAAGGGTGAATCGCTGTCATACTCTCTAACTTATGAAATGCTTGTTTGGGCCAAATTAACTGTTATTTTTGCTTCTGAAAAATCAAACCTTGATACGTGTTTCTCATCTTCTCAACTTACCCACAGTCTTTTCTAAATCTGCAATTTTGGCTTTTGGGATTTAGAGAACATAAAATCCCTCTTTTATGGGATTTTATGTTCTCTAAAGCGCCTCTTTCTTGAGATTAGTCTCTGTCTCGAGGTACACTTTCTGGAAAATGTTGAAACGTTCATCAATAAAAGTTGCTGACAGTGAAGCTTTCACTGTAGTATGCCTGATTTTTAATGCATCAACAGTAACTCCCACTAATATCATCTATGCTATGAGATGAATGCATTGGAGACGGTATTGATCTGTTCTGCATGCCACATACTCATCCTGCCTTTGCACCCAGCAGGAATGAGCTTGTCAAGGCTTGGAGATGGGCCTTGGGAAACCAAAGCTTCAGGCAGGCAGGCAGCACCTACTTGTTACAGGGACACACACAAAGCCCGCAGAATTTTCCTAGATCCGTCAAATTCTTTTCTGCTTCTTTCATGTCCTTATTGATTTGGTCCATCCCTTCCTCAATGCGTTCCAGTTGTTCTGATTAAACACAAGTATTTTATCCCCACAGAATGAAGCAGATGAAAAAGGACAAAGAAAAAAAAGACAAAACTTCAGACATTCACTTTGACATTAAAAAAGAAAAAAAAAAAAAAGAAAGAAAGAAAACTGGACGCCACAGATTAGAGCTGGTACCCAGTACCTACTTGTTACAAGGACATATGAAAAGGCCACAGCATTTCCCTAAATCTTTTAAATTTTTCTCAGCCTCCTTCATGTCTTGGTTGATATGGTTCATGCCTTCTTCGACACGATCGAGTTGTTCTGGTTAGGACAAAGGGATGACAGTGTGGAATGAATTTTTTGGGGGTTTCCAACAGAACATGAGAAATGTCTATGTGAAACGGAATTTGAAAAAGAAGGAGAGCTATTACAATGCATTGTCTGAGAGGATGCATTGCTGGAGTCGGCTGTTGCTCCCCTATGCAGCCCGGGGTGGAAGGAAATGAACAAAAATGATGCTCAAATAGTTTATAGTGCAGACATGATGGGATGGGGTAGGTAGGCCTTTTAGATTCTGAGGGTCCAGGAAAACAGCACAGCATATTCACTTACTCAGACACCAGTGAAACCCAAGAGAAAGAAAACAGCATGTTAGTTTATGTTTTAGGCATTCATATGTAATGCTACTAGAGAAAGCGTCTGCTTCAACTTTAACATGTCTCAGTCTTTTGGTTTTTAAGCATCCTCAACCAGCTAAGGGTAGAAAATAATCCACCTTCTTCTTTGGGAAAAATAACAACTACAGTGATAACTAGCAATGGATACCATATATTTTTTCCCCCTAGCAGTGGCTGTCTAGTCAAAGGCAGGCCATGGACAGCTCTTGGTTTTGAATACTCAATTAACACAAGCTCTAAGAAAAGCAACATCAGCACAGCAATGTTATAGGTAGTGGAACATTTAAATTCCTTTTATCCTATGACTTCCTTGTAATGAAAGCTTTGGAAGGCATTTCACTTCTCTGCCCCTGATTTCCCATTCTCCACAATGGGAAATGCTAGACCCCCAACCCCAGGCAGAGCATGGGGAAAATGAATGCCTGGGTCTCTGGAGGAAGGTGATGGATTGGAATGTAAAACAGTACCAAGTCTTCACTGCCAGGAAAGCTGGCTTTAGTGTACCTAAGACATAGATCAATACCCATAAAAAGGAATAATACTTCTAGGTCACCAGGGTAACATACACCAACTTGATTAATTTTTCAAAAGTTGTGTCATCAAATTGAGTAAACTATAAGTTCCATGAAGGGATTTTTAAAACAGCTTTTAAGACCATTAAGGCAGCAATGGGATGTCTTGGCTGTCTATTTACAAAACCTAATTACATTTCTATTCCTCCTTTCATCTATATTTTCATGCATGTATGCCTACGCCTCTGGGAAGGAAGGCATGATTAGAATAAAACTGGTAAATACATTTCCAGTCTAAGGGCATACATAATCACTTAAAAACAATTTCACATTAAATTGTCATTCCAGTAGAAATTGTCATTCCAGAAAACTAAGCTAGGTTCACTAGTGGCCCAAACTGGAGAGACTAACTATTTGGAAAATAAGAGCCTATTATGTTCTCTTGTGGGGCTGAGGAATAGAATTCAGCTTATTAGGAATCTGCTATCTCTGCTCTGCTTTTCAAATGACAGGGGAAAACAAAATGTTTATCCAACATAGCCTAGCCGGAGGAAATAAGGGTGTAGTGCTGGCAAACTTTTGCTGAATAAATATAGGTACAGTAATAGCTTAAGAGAAATCTCTAAAGGGGCTAAAAAACAAATGGATGACAATTCTATACAATCCAGAGAATTCTGTACTTTTCTGAAGACTTCATTCCAGTTTCCTTTAAGGAATGCAATATATTAGTCTGTAGATCAAATTAGCTATTAAATGAGGGGATTGGTTGGGGGGAAAGGAGCCCAACATCCTCAAAACAAGGACTATGTTAAGTACAGACAGAATAGGGACGCCAAATTCCAATCGAGGAATTGCTAATGGCTTCCTGGAGAGCTGGGTTGAGATGAGATTGAAGCATCTGGGTTCAGAGGGAAAACTTGCTGGACTCAACTAATGACAGCTGACATATGCAGAGGTTTTGGCATGGGGACACACATTCAGGTGTTTGCCTTTCCTAAGGAATTTCTCTTGAGTTAATATTTTCAGCTAAGATAACTTTCTGACATTTCAGGATCCCCACCCACTGTGTCTCCAGGGATTAGAAAATAACATAAATAAAAGTGAACTGGCCCACAAGTGTTGAATTTCTGAACCAGAGAATTCAAATTAAAAGATAAAAACAAACAGGCAGGTCCAAATCCCTATTTCTGAGAGCAGGTTTCGGCCATGGTTTGCCAGTTTGTTCAGCAAAGATCATAGCAAAGAGGAATTCTGGAGTTCTTTCAGAAAAGTTGATTCAGAAAACTATTTTATTGCTTCAATATTGGTTGAATGTTTCATTATACACAATTATAAGTCAAATCCTTAATTAAAAAAATATCGTGGGACTTCCCTGGGGGTCCAGTGATTAAGACTACACCGATTCCACTGCAGGGGAAACGGGTTCGATCCCTGGTCAGGGAACTAAGATCCAGCATGCCGCATGGCATGGCCATAAATAAAAAAATAAAAAAAAATTAAAATTAATAAAAATATTAAAAGAGAAATTAAAAAATATTGTGGAACCATTTTGTCACAGATATTCTGACAATAATATTAATTTTTTTTCGGTTTTTTTGGTTCCCTCTTTGAATGGCACATAGCAGGTGCTCACAATAATGTCAATTTTAAGAGTGTTACTGAGTTACGTTTGTGGATATGTTTGGTGTATTGGGACTTCACAGCACTTAAATGATTTCTGTGAAGATTTTTCTCAGGAAATGCTTGAAAGCAATCAATATCCTCATTCCATTCTGGCGTAGACAGCAGCATCTCAGAGGCTGATGCAATGCAGTGTCTAGGGTTGACTGCTCCTTACCTCCCTATACTTACTTTCTGGCTGTTTTCTGTTTACTCTTGGAGACTGGGTGGGAAATAAGATTTTGGATTGGGGAGGTATTCCAGTACATCACACTATATGTTGGGGCAAGAGATTGTTCTTTCTTTTGCTATGATATTTGGATGACTGGTTATTTGTAATGGATCCACCAACGGCAGGATGCTCAGGGATCTAAGTTTAGACATCTTTTCTACTAATATTACGTAAGTAAAGCAGCATGGGCCATTAGAATCCTAAATCTAGTAAAATAAGAAACAGTAGAAGAATAGCAAGAGGTCAATACTATTGATTGACCCAATGTGCAAGGCTTCATGAGTGTAACCAATTACAAGATGCTGCCTACATGATTTTCATTTTCCTTAGAATTGATGAACATATGGAAATTCATTTAAATAAATTTAAATAGCCACATTACTAGGGGCTACCATATTGGGCAATGCAGCTTTAGTCATTCATAAGAGATATTGGTGAGTGGACTTTAGCAAGAGGGATGTTTTCACAAATGTTACCCTGTAGTGCCATGAACCCTTTAAGAAAGTTGGCAGGCTCTGTGGATGAGGGTTTACTTTGCCTTTACTCTGCCAGGCAGTGGTCAAAGATTTCACTGTTTAGTTTGTAGCTGTTCCCATGGGATTGTCCCAAGAGCAACATTTTCAGCATCGAGACAAACATATAACCCAGCAAAGACCAACAAGGGAACAAGAGATATGGAAGTGAAAGGTTAAATCATCCCACATTAGGGTTAGGGGTTTTTCATGGGGATTTCTCTTGGAGACAAGAAAAGTCCAAGGACACAGGACATTTCAGGGCCACCTGTCATGCTCAGTGCTCCTTGGTGTCTCCTGACACCTGGGTGTAAAACAAGAATCCCATAAGGAATTTCCTAGCACAACCATTTAGCAGGACAACCTGGATTGGCTCTTTAGGCGGATGGCTGTTTCTTGAGACTTCTGTGCAGTTGCAGTCAACACTTTTGGTGTTCAGGCAAAGACAAAATTAGTAGAGCATAACTGGAGAGAAATTTTAAAGCAGTTACTGATCTAAACAACTAAACACAGCATATGCAGTGTCAAAATGCATTTTCAATGGCAGTAAAGATAGTTGTTGACTCATCAGTCATTTCAAAAGTTCTAATCTCTTCTTACAGTATAAATGGAACATGTAGCATTTAAGACCAGGCAGAAGCTACCCACTTTTGAGGGTTTACAGTTGCATGCTTCTCATCAGTATCAATTATTCACCACGCATCTGGTAAACCCAGGTTATCCTAGGAAATATGTTCAACCGAGAAGTTAGCATTTACTGCTGTGTGGTCACAATTGAAATGTCTTAGCTGAGAACATTAACTATCTTGTGGGGGAAATCTGCAATTTTACTTCGTTTCTCAGAGAATAATGTAAAGATGTTCCTGGGAATCATTTGTGTTTAAGAATAATATATTTTTGTATTTTTTTGGAGATTTTGGCAAATTTTGCCTGTAGATTTTCTTCATCAAAGTACAATGAAATTTGAAACTCAATATCTTATTCACTTTCTTTTTGACTTCAGATTTGTATATGTTATTTTTCATGTCAATGCTTTATAATTAGGGGAGAAAATGGTATTATCCTGAACCTGTCTCAAACTTTTTCTCCTATTGCAATGCTCCTTTTCTACTCCCTTCACATGCAAATTATTAACTAAAAGAGTTAATAAGATAGAACTCCTTATTACCTGAGTTTATATGTATCAATTTAGCTCTGGAAATGAGGTACCACTCTTCTGTATGGGCATCTGCTGCCTAATTAAACAAATTTTTTAAAAAAGCAATGATTTGTTGTGTCCTGAGTTTCAAAGTCTGGGGCATTGTTAGACACATCAAGCCAGCAAGTCTTATGATTTACAGCAAATTCATCTGGAGAGTTCTGAAGACTGCCACAGCTATTGTAATTCCTTCAAAATACAACTCCACTATGCTCCATTATTTTTGTATTAATTTTGACAATTTATATTTTAAAAATGGGGGGAGAAGTATTGGGATTGATGTTCAATTGTTTTTTAAAAAAAAATTTCTTCTGATTAAAAAAAATTAGTCAGTGTATATTTATTGGAAAAGTTCAATACAAATAAATAATATAGAAACAAAGTCTTTATATAGCAGCCATGAGGGTGTACCCCTCAGGTCTCCCTTCAAGAGGGACCCTGTAGTTAGCTGACACCTCCAGCTGTTGCACCTATAGGATCCACTACATTTACATGGAAGCCATGCCCTCCCTGGGATGCTTCTAGACAACAGCTGAGCACAATTTACTAGAGCGGAGGCATCCCTGCCCATCACAGGGCTGCTCCATTGGGTTGTCTTTGCTCCTGGGCTGCCTATCAGTCTGGCTGAGACTTTCTCAGAGCAGCACTACAGTATGAGACTCTTCCTACTCAATCCTCCTTCTGCCCCCCTCCCCTCTCACAAGTGTCAAGCCTGCATCACAGTCCAAAGACTCTCCTTGCCTACTCCTGCTTCCTCTCCCCTTCACCCATCGCAGACATTTCCTTAAGAAATCTCACACACTTCTAATTGATTCTTAGCAGTTGCTTCCCAGAGGACCCCAAATAATACACCTTCCTTCAGTCTCTCCTTGCCCTTGCTGTAACTCCTCAGAAGTCAGTAAAAATTGATCTCATATATTGTAAAGGTTGCAGAACATTTTATGCAGAATTTCTTTCCTGACCATATCATAATTGATTTGATCAGTCTCCCCACTGACAGACATTTAGTTTCCAGTTTTACACCATTACAGGTAAGGCATGTATATTTTTCTTCATGGAGTTGTCAATGAATATCTGCAGCATATAATTCTATGAGTGGAATATCTTGGTCAAAGATGGGTGCACATCAAAATTTGGAGATATTATCAAAATACTCTTAAACTTTGTACCGATCAACAGTGCCCATCTGTAGATTGAGGGTTTCTGTTTTCCCAACATATTCACAGCATTGATTATTATCAATTAAAAAAAGTTGTGCCAATCTGCTAAAGAGTGGCATCTCATTACTGTTGTTGGGTGAAGCATGGTTTCATTTGTCTACTTGTAAACTGATGATTTACATATTACATCCATTTTTTCTTGTATGTTGTTGTCCTTTTCTTTGATAAATGCAAGATCTCTCTGTATTTTAGGGAAATGCCTTATGTCTGTTATCTGTAAGGCAGTTTCCCACCCCCCCCCCCCGCCCCCGCCACACACAGTTTGAGGTTTATTCTTGGAGTTTGTTTATGGTGTTCCATGTTGTAAAAAATTTTATATTTTTATCTTTGACAAAAAATTTCTCGTGATTGCTAAGAGTTTTCTAATGTCTTCATAAGATATACATAAAGAGAAAAAATTCTGCTAAATCTGATTATTATGATAAGAATTCAGAATAGAATCGGGTAACTAACTTGTGGCTAGAATTAAATAAAGCATAGCTGTATGACAGTATGTATAACTCAAAGAAAAAAAATTTGGTATTACCCTTCTAGGTTCCACTGTAGACTAAATATGCTATACTAAAATGTTGGTACTCTGATGTTCACTGCTTCTAGTATTTCTGTAATAATTAAAAGAAAAAGTTCAAATATTTTAAGTGGTTCAATTTTCCATTTTACAATGATTTCCCTCAGCTTATGTCCTGTTAAAAACAGCTTCCAGTTATTCAAGGAATTCCCATAATGACTTGGAAATCAATATTGCCAGATGCTGAATTAGGATGGTCAAAAGAAATGGACAATATGGTATACTATTCTCTCATTCTATTTAGGAATTATCACATCATATTTATGGGAAAGATTGGGGATGAGGAGGAGAATTCTCAAACTCTCCAAAATCTTATCATTAAAAATTCAAACAAATGACTTCTGCCTTCAAAATTCTATTACCCCAACACATATAACAGGGAGCGTAGTACCATTTATTCAACCATGAAGATCTCAACATTTCCATACATTTACCAATCTTTTCAACAGAAAAAGGAGAAAAAAAGCAAGATAAAAACTGTAGAACTCTTACACACATATATGTGCATAACACACATCAATGACCACCTGTAGATGCACAAATCATTTTTTAATGGACTTTATTCAGATGAGGAATTGTTCTTACTGAAGAAATCTGAACTTACCTCCTTGTTCATCCAACATAACCAAAGTCCTGATACCAGCATCTTTACTCTACATTCCAATAATGGTAGCAAAGTGGAAAAAGAGTTAGAGAGAGAAAAGAGAGAAAGAGAAATCAGTAAGGGGACAATTAGCCCTAGAAATGGAAAATGAAGAAGGACCAAAGGAAAAAGAGGGAGGAAATATGGCAAAGAGTATTAGGGGCTGGGGAGGAACTCAGAGAGGTGGGTCACCTGTGGACTTGCTTCATCAGTGATTCTCAGATAGAAGAGGGGGATGTAGCTCAGTCTCCATGGGGTGGGGCTCGGGATGGGGCTTGGCATGGACTTGAAATACACATACTTAATATTATAGTGAGATTTTATATCTGGAAAATAAAAATGCCTATAGTTTTTGTAACACCAACCACAGAAAGCAAATCTTTCAAAATCTTCGAGACTAAATCTTCTCTGGCACGATAGATCAGAAAGTTTCCATAGGTGAATTGGGGAGGGGTACTCCACTGAAAAGATGTGTAAGAATCTTGGGGGTGGTGGTGAGATTTTTAGGTTTATCAAAAAAGATGACAGCTTCACAAAGGTTGAGAAACATAGCTCAAAAGGAAATTCAATCTTCCATTTCTTTCTCTATGGAGAGAAGTTCTGCAAGATTTAGAAAAGGGAATGACAGATGAGAAATAAGGGCTTTTTCTAATGAAATCTGAAATTCTGCACAATAATATGGTGTGAGAAAATAATTCATCCACAAGTTTTACTGCAGTTTTTTTGTTCACCCCTTATGATCTAAATAAACCAAACAGCCCTGAACTATTTGGTGGAGGGTAGTGGGAGTTGGTGGGTGGGAAAAAAGGAGCAGAGATATTTGCATTGCTCATAATCATCATTTCCTGGAATTCTAACTAGTTAAGAAAAGACCTTCCGTTTTATAGGGTGATTATTAATAGGTATTAAATGGCAGTGCTTACAGTTTGGATTAATTGTTTTTTCAAGAAAAGCTCATGGTGGTACCTAGAATAAATTCTAAAATACATCTCTCATGGCCCCATTTATTTTCGACTGACTTACATTAACCTAAGAGAGAGATATTAGTGGAGGTCAACAAAAGTGTTTTGTTTTGTTTTTTTTAACAGTATTTCAACAATTTAATTCCAATAGTGCCTTTAAAAAATAAAATAAAACACTGAAAATTATTTCTGTGAGCTTTTATAAACTCACCATTTCAGAGAACATGTGCAGTTAACTCACCCAGACAGAAAAGCCTATTTTGCTTTTTTTAAAAAAATTGAATGAAAGATTCTTTAAGTTCTATAGTGCTTTATAATTTTCAAAACTTTCACATACATGATTTCATGTAATCACATAAGAACCCCTTTTTTACCCCTACACCTCTATGGCCCCTTCCCCCTTCCTTCTCCCCACTGGTAACAACTAGTTTGTTCTCTATATCTGTAAGTCTGCTTCTTTTCTGTTTTAGTCACTAGTTTGTTGTGTTTTTTAGATTCCACAGATAAGTGATATCATACAGTATTTGTCTTTCTCTGTCTGACTTATTTCATTTGATATAATACCCTTCAAGTCCATCCATGTTGCTGCAAATGGCGAAATTTCATTGTTTTTTATGGGTTGAATAGTATTCCATTGTATATATATATACCACAGCTTCTTTATTTATTCATCTGTTGATGGACACTTAGGTCATTTCCATACCTTGGCAATTGTAAATAATGCTGCTATGAACACTGGGGTGCATGTGTCTTTTCAAATTAGTGGTTGAACACATTTTGATAAGTTTTAGTTGCAAAGTCAGGATGTAGTTTGGAGAGTGATGGCTCAGGATGACTTCAGGAGTCATTGACAGCACAGATTCTAGAGCTAGACTCTGCCTTGGAATCTTGGTGGTTTTCTTTCCTGGCTGCAGGACCTCAGGCAAATGTCTTAATTACTCTGTGCCTCAGTTCTCTCATTTGTAATACAGCGATCATAATAGTTCAGACCTCATTGAGTTCTTATGCAAATTCAATGAATTAATAGGCGGCACATGTTAGATCGGTGCCTGGCCTATAGTTAGCCTTACACCAGGGTTAATAAAATAAATATCTTCACAAAATGTATCTATAGCAGGATATCTGGGCAAACTAAAATATCATCATTACAGACTACCACCAGAAGTTTCTAGACCATTGCTCAAACTTTAATGTGCACATGAATCCCCTGCATAGAAAACATCTTGTTAAAATATAGATCCTGATTCAGTAGGACTGGGGTAGAGCCTGAGATTTTTCATTTTGAACAAGATTGTCGATGCTGGCTGGTGCAGGGTCATACACTGAGCAGCAAAATTCTAGACCCCAGAAGACATTTCAAAATCTTGTTCTTCAATGTGTTATAAATGGACATTTGTCTACACTAGCCTGTATTTTAACAACTTCTGTGCCCCTTTTCTGCAAATTTTAGCCATTGTTTATGAGAGGAAATTGTAAAAAGCAGATGGCTCATTCAGGCATATGGATGTGACAATGCAAGTTCCAGTGAGGACGGAATCATCTCAGAGAGCACCTTCTTCTCTAAGAAACCAACTCAAGGCCATGCATGATATCTCTGTTCCATTCTATTTGGGATGGAGGGTGGGAAACAGGTGAGTGACTTCAGTTTAGTCAGTTCAGCTCTCATCTGTTGACCCTTTCTGCTCTACCCATTTATTTAATATAATAAATAAAATAAAGTATAATTTCCTCTGCAAGTATAATTTCCTCTTTGTTCAATTTGGTGCTAAATGTTTCAGTGCTGGAATGATTCACAGAACCACCAAGAGTTTGCCCCAATTTGGGAGAACAGAAGCAGTGAGCACAGGTCAGAGAGTCAGGAATGCTGGATTATGTTCTTAGCTCAGCCAGTTAATAGTCTTGAGACTGGGGAAGAGTCACTTGACCTTTCAGGATGCTTTCCCATATTTAAGATAAGGATAGAGATACTAAATAAGATTGGGTAGTTGCTAGGTTGGTTCATTCACTTGTTCATTAGTTCATTCATTCATTCATTCATTCACTAAATGGTTATTGAGCTTCCACTCTGCCCCAGGCACTAAGGTAAGGGCCAGACAAATGCCTGGCTTCTAAACTGTGCTTCACAGAATGATAAACAGTTTGGTCAAGTGAACAGAGCTGGCATCTGGGAGTCAGTAATTCTGAATTCTAGACTTATCTTTACAGTTCTATTTCTCTAGAGTCACCTGCTCTGTGTCTCAGCTTTCCCAGCTGTCAGATGGGGACAGAAACAGCTCCCTCACTTCCCAAGATTTATAAAGACAAGATAAGCTACAGAACCTAAAAGCTTCTACAGGTTCAACTCCACTGGAAGCCGTGACTCAAAAACTGAGATAAAGGATTTCATTTGTGTGGAATCTGTCAGTTTAGGATGAGCTGCTATGTTTGTTTTCTTAGATCCTGTTGCTTTTTGTGGAATTCTCAAAATTTTTTAAAAATATTGTGGGAGTTGCTGGTGGAAGGAAATGCTGTAAGAATTCACACTCTGGAATCAGGTAGATCTGAGTTTGAATTTCATCTCTGTCTTTTGTGGCTGTGTGTCTCAAGCAAGTTCCTTAACCACTGTGGACTTCAATTTCCTCCTTGGTAAAATGGAGAGCAAAGCAGTAGAAAAAGTGACTGCAGAGATTAAAGTAGATGATACACTCTGAGCACAGTCGCTTGCATATAGTAGGTTCTCAATAAATAGTAGAACTTATATTTGGCTCCACTTTTTGCTGACAACTTTTATCAAAACAACTGGGTGGTCCTTTGGAGGAATTAGGACAGCAAGAGAGAAGGACAGGGATGGGACGATATCTTGGGGGAGGCAGAATATTACTTTCTCTGATTCCTTAATGAGTATTATGTTTTAATAGCTAGGAGGGAGAGGAGGTGGTTCTATTTTCGTCTTAGCTGAATTCCTGGTTCCTGTTCAAGATCCCTGGGAAACTTATCTAACTGTGAACAGGGGGAGCTGGAGACATCAGTGATTTTTTAAAAAAATATTTATTTATTTACTTATTTTGCTGCACTGGGTCTTAGTTGTGGCGTGTGGGATCTGCGTTGCAGCATGCGGGCTTGGGCTCTTTATTGTGGCACATGGGCTTCTCTCTAGTTGCAGCACTCAGGCTCTCTAGTTGTGGTGTGTGGGCTCCAGAGTGCATAGGCACTGTAGCTGCGGCACGTGGGCTTAGTTGCCCCGTGGCATGAGGCATCTTAGTTCCCCAACCAGCGATCGAACCCGCGTCCCCTGCATTGGAAGGCGGATTTTTAACCACTGGACCACCAGGGAAGTCCCTGATTTCTTTTTCATTTCTTTCTTTTTACTTTTTATTTCTCTATTCTTATTTTTTTTTCTTGCTGATGATCTAAGACCATGTTTATAGAACATTTTAAAGTCTTTTGTCATCCTGAAATGCTTTTCCCAAAGTCCAATACACCTGAGCTAAAACTAGGCCAGTCCAGACAGTCTCTTAACCGCGAGAGTTCCAAAAGACCCCTACAACTGTCTACCTGAAAACAGCTGCTCAGCCTGAATTTTCCACCTTTAGTAGAAAGTCTGGCATAACAAAGACATAGCTTTAGAATACTTATCTTCTTCTTGTGGCCAACGTGTTTCGAAAGATAAGTTGGAATGAAAAGAAAAGATGCTGAAACACCCATAAATGTTGGGGAGCCCTCAGTAACCACCATTGCACGAAAGCTCTTTGTGGGGCTTTTGAATCAGCCTGCCCTAGGGCAGCGTGGCTTTTTCTGGCTTTGTTCCATAGCCCAAGGCATTAACGTGTAGACCTCATTTCCTGCAGTTAGTATTAGCAGAGTTAACTTTTTTGTCTGGAATCAAATAGTATTCATAATTCTCCCTCTAGAATTCATTGTCCGCTCCTCTGTGCTCCTGAGGCAGGTGTGGCCTTGAATTTGGAGAGCTATTTTCATATCTGTTTTTCTACATGATATCAATTTTGATCTTCCACCTCCAGCGTCAGGCATTCCATAAATATTTGCTGAAATGCATCCATCAAAAGAGCCAGTTCCGGGCTTCCCTGGTGGCGCAGTGGTTGAGAACCTGCCTGCCGATGCAGGGGACACGGGTTCGAGCCCTGGTCTGGGAAGATCCCACGTGCCGCGGAGCAACTAGGTCCGTGAGCCACAGCTACTGAGCCTGCGCGTCTGGAGCCTGTGCTCCGCAACAAGAGAGGCCACGATAGTGAGAGGCCCGCGCACCGCGGTGAAGAGTGGCCCCCACTTGCCGCAACTAGAGAAAGCCCTCGCAAAGAAACAAAGACCCAACACAGCCATAAATAAATAAATATTAAAAAAAAAAAAAAAAAAAAAGCCAGTTCCCAGCCCCAGGCTGGGAACCAAGTTCTCTGTGATTTCTAATCTTTTTACGTGTGTATGGTATTCAGCTTTTCTGAACTTTCTCTACTGATCTCTGTGTAACTTTACATTGTCCTTGATACACTGATGATGGCTTCTGTTAAAAACCAAGCTTCCATGCCTTCCACTCTGTTACACCGTAAAGTCCATGAGGGATGGCACAAAGTCCTATATTCCACTGAAAGTGGAATTGTTTACCTCAGGGAAACTTCACAAGTTGAGTAACCTTTCCTGTCTTTGAGACTGAATTTCAATAAGCATTTAGCTCAAGTCAAATTATATGGCACTGATGGACTTTGGGATCATGGGCAAGATCCTGGTATTTCAATGCTCAGATTTTCCAAGTGATTTCTGCCCTTGATGAATATTTAATGCTGATTCTCTTTAAAGAGAATTTCCTTCTTGATTGAAAAGCAGAATATCATCTGACTGGACAATGCCCTAGACGTAAGGGATGTTTGACCATCAATATAAGATAACCCAGGAGGATGTAAGAGCAATCAATCTAGTCTAATAATGCCTTGCTCATAATTTCCTAAGGATGGAAAGTCTAATAGCCTCCTCTCATTTATTAGAGGCAGGAGACAGCATCTATCTGTTTCACCCCCTGTTCTAAGATGCAACTTCATGCTTGATCGAGAAACACTTTAGGAAAACCAAAAATGTAATATTTGAGAATCCTACTTCAATTAATAGAGCTTTTGAGATTTTTTTTCCCAGAATAAATTAGAGCAGACACTCCTTTTCCAAGACTGGCCAACACTGCCTGCAATTTAAGAAGACACAGAAAAAGAAGTCTCTGCGGCCCAAAGACTCTGATGGGGGAGGGGCTAGTTGGGAAAAGTGTGTTGGATGCATTCCTCCACCACTTTCCGTGTTCTAGGCAGTTTCAACATTGCACAGGTGGGCAAACTGCTGATAGATGTTGTAGTTTAGACATTCCCTTCACATGTGTACACACACAAATGAAAATGAAATATGAGCTTGGAGGCCATGGTTGAAGCTCATAAACACGCATCAAGATAATGATGTCAGCTGACTTCTGGGCTCCCTTCCTTCCTGTCACGGTGAGAGCTCATGTGCGGGTGTTACTCAGATTTGTTCCTTTTACTTGTTCTCATGACAAGATGAGGGGCAACATGTGGATTCTGAAAGCCTCACCGACACTATTAGATTTAGAATATCTGCCTCCTTTTTGGTCCTCAATACTTCCGCGTGAGTGGTGTTCCCAGGACAGCGCAAAGAAAACATTTCTCTTCATTAAGAGAGTGAAGGTTGCTTTCCTGTGCTGCCGAGGGCCCCTTGCTGGCCCACCTCCTGTGGGGGCTAATTTGTGCTACGTTGCAGGCTCAAACTGTCATTTTTCATGATAATAGATCTCCTTCAGTGGACCTCCTACCCTTCCCAGGGGTCCTCTGAGCTCTTGGTTGCCACCTTCTCCTCCCCCTCCTGTGGCAATTCACATTTAGCTGTATTCCATTCTTAGCTGAGAAGCTGAAGCTGCAGAAGTAAGGGAAAATGTTGGCTTCCATAGTGTGAGAGGCGGCTGCCCTTCCTTTTAGCCTTATAAAGTTGACCCTTTTCAAAAAAAAAAAAGAAAATTGACCCTTTTCTCCTTTCATGTCATTGCAAAAGCAATTTACAGTAGCATGAGGCAAGTAGGCTCATTTGATCATTCTGCTAGAAAACCCCCAAGATCTCTAAAGATGATAACCACACATGAATTTATACATTGATAAGCATTTTCAAAGCATAGATAAAACAGCATCTCACTGAATAAAAACGATTAGACTTGTTTTATTCAGTTAAGATAAATATAGCTCATCCCATTCTTTTTCCACTTCATCTCTCCCAACGGACAAGTTCAATTAATCAATTTATTCTTCCTGGTTGACTGCCGCTCTCCCAAATTGGAATAAATGAGGTTTATTGCAAATGCCCTTTTGATTCCATTATTGCTGTCTGCCCTATTTCACCCATTTAAAAATAGTCACGGATTCATTAACCATGCCTTGCAAATGGATGTTAAATCCAGAGTCAGGAATATAAAAGAGCTTCTATATTTACATGACTAGACTTGATGTTTCCCTTTATTAAAGGATTTTCCTATTATTTCATGAATTTTAGTGCCTGACTATAAATGTAACAATTTCTGAAAATTATGCCTCTATGGGTACATATTTTTTAAAGTGATATGTGGCTAAATTTAAAACAGAAGGCCAAGATTAGATGTAATTTAGAGGCATCAAAATCAGTACAAATGAGGATTTTATGTAGATAATTCTTTCGTATATTAAAAAATCACTCTGATTTGTTTTTGTGATTTCTTGGGAGCATTTATTTACTTGGAAATACCACTCTCCTCTGCTTCCCAGACTAGGAAGATAGGCTGGGCTGGAGGGAGAGTGAATACTTTGATGGCTACCTGGCAACTTAAATATAGCATCTCTCTCATTATGTGGCTTTCTGGTAGCTACATTCACACTGGAATCAATGGGACGGTGGTCTAGGGAAAGGCAAAGGGTCTAGGCAAAGAATATGTCAGCCAAAGGGATTAGTTCATCTTAAAATATAGTCACTGCTTACCTCTTCAACCAGTTGTAGCATACGACGGGTGCTTTCCAGTGACTAAGATAAAAAACATAAATATTATGAGTGCAGGATCCAGAGTTCTTGGAATATCAGAAAAACTTTCTTCACTTGGGAAACATAAAGGGTTGTTATCACATGTTCTCTGAAGTTTGTAACTGAACCACAATTTCAATCTCTTTCCTATCAGGCTTTCTACATAATAAGATTCCCTAAAGCAATTCCATTAAAGCTGATTGTCATAAAATCAAAACCAGACGAAGTTGATCTTGATATCAAAGACAAAGTAAGCTCGAAAAGGTAATTTTGCATGTGCAGGAGGCATGAAAAATTATCTCGAATACTCAGAGGACTAATTTGGCCTCCCTGGACCAGGAATATTGAATTTTAAAGGCAAATATCATTTGTCATGAATTGAGATGAATCTAACATCAATTTTCTTATAAAGCTCCTAGAAACACAATTGGAAGTTCTTATCAGTACAAATTAAGTTGTTGCCCTAGGGTGGAAAAAAAATCAAGCGTGTTTGAAACAACTAGTCTATAGGAGACAGCTATAATAATTATCTTCATCCTTAGATAAGAAAAACTGAATTCAGCGCTGGCCCCTTGGCCACAGTGTGGTCACTTTTTTCTAAGTTCCTTTTAAATTACTAGAATCCAGCAACCAGTGTAATTTCTCAAAAGCTGTGCTTTTCAATGACAAACTTATTTTGGACAAGAGTTTGCAGGAACATGAAACATGTTCACTTTCCTGGAAGCACCGTCAGCAGGCTGCTTTTTGAAATAGAATGGCTGTAAGCAGAGGTATGCTGGTAAATGTTAACAATGGGATCTACAGAAAAAAAATGCGTGTGTGTGTCTGTGTGTGTGTATTATTTTAATGATATAAAGGATGACTACCATAAAATTTACAAATAATAATAAAATACGCAACACTTTATTGCAAATTCTGTATAGCCAATTGATTTTCACAGAAAGCTTTTGTTGATTTTTGCTGAACTCTCATGTCCACAGCTAAGCACGCATAAAACAAGTGCAGCTCTGGCATGAACGCTGGTTGATATTTTCATTTACGTGAATGAATAAAAGGCAAGTGAAAGAATGAAGACATGTTTTGGAACTTTATTCATTTGTCAATGATGCAAGTGGCTTCTCTGCTGAAGAGAATCATAGTTTTCAAATACTGGAAGATTTTCTCAATTCTTTTTTGTGTTGCTTATAGTGTAATGGCTGTGGATGTTCATACTTTTAAGTTTAATCTGCATTATTAACATTTTTCCACTTTCTTAAGTCTAGAGGATCAACAGAACAATAGGTCAAGCCCTGATTTGTAGTGTTTGCAAATTCCGTGGTGTAAATACTTTTTCCCTCTCTGATTTCTAACTACACTATGGTGTCACTGAAGGTGAACTTGTGAAGGTTCACGGTAACACGCCACTAGACGGTATCGTCACACTACAGATACAACACATGCCAAGAACTTTGAAAGCATAGATAGATAGTAGTAAAATCATTAGGATGTGATGAGATCTGAGTATTTATTACCTTTGATTTTAATATAATCTATTTAATTGTCAGTTTATAGAATTCAATTTTAATACCACCTTGCAAAATTCTGGACAATGTAACAACCAGCTCTCAGGATTGAGCCAACTCTGGCACAACACTAGCTGTAAGACACCCAAAGACAGTGCTTTTCTTAGAGAGTCTTGACTTCTCTAGATTTCTAGAAGTTGGAAGTTTGGGCTCAGCCACTGATCTGCATGCAAGTTTTATAACCAACCCATTCCTGTGTGCAGAGCCCTTAGATATATAGGAAATCAAAGTCATACTCCTCCTGTTTTTTGTTTTTTTTTTTCTGAGACATGAGAAGAAGCCCTTTTCCCACCTCAACCTGAATAAGACAAACTACCCAGCTCTGCATCTTTTGCTCCCTTCCCAGGTCTCCATCCCTCACCTCATCAGCCAGCTGGTCAGCCCTTCGCTGCATCTCCTCCAGCTCATTGCGCATGTCCGCGTCTTCAGCCATGGTCGGAGTGGGGGTTGGCAGGGTGCCTGGGCTGGGGCGTCAGTGATGGGTTTGGCCACGGAACCTGGAAAGAAGCAGATTTGAACATGTGAGAGCTTACATGTGTACAGGCAGGTGTGCTCAGCTAGGGGAAGGTCTCAATGGTCCCTACTCTGTCTCCGTGACTCATCTTCTGAGCTGGAAGCCATACCCAGACAGGAGTCCGCAGAACTATGCTTTTTCTCCAAAAGTCACCATGAATGCTTATCTGCCTACTTTACAATGGAGATGGATACCTGTCTGCCTATGAAATATTTTTTAAGACACACACCACTCAAGTTTGAAATGTCAGTAGGGAAGGATGTGGTTCCGGGTTAGAATACCTTTAACCTCCCACTTATTTATTTCTATTTTATTTTTTAACAGCCTTATTGAGGTATAATTGGCATACAATAAATCCCATATCTTTGAAGTATACAATGAGAAGTTTTGACAGATGCATCCTCCCAGGAAACCATGACCACAATTAAGAAAATAAACATATCCATCACCCCCAGAAGTTTCCTCATGCCTTTTATAATCCTACCCACCCACGCATCCCATCTCACTGTAGCCCCGTGCCAAGACAACTGCTTATCTGTTTTCTGTCACTATAAATTAGTTTGCATTTCCTAGAATTTTATATAAATGGAAAGATACAGTATGGATTATTTTTTTCTGGCTTCTTTCACTTAGCATAATCATTTTGAGATTCATTCACGTTGTAGCATGTACTAATAGTGCATTCCTTCTTGCTGTTGAGTAGTATTCCATTGTATTTAGGGGCATGTAGAAGCAAAAGACAGAAAATCTTTTGTCTCTTTCAGTTGTTATCAGAGGTTGCCAAGAGGGCTTATGCGGGTGTGCATAGGAATTTTTCCAAAGAAGGATGGGCCCTTGGTCCTGAAATGTGACCTGTGCATTTTTCTGGCTGCTCTCTTGAAATCCCGTTTGGTGCAAATTACAGATAACCAGACTAGGCTCCCTCCAGAGCCAATCAGCCCCTTTCTTTCCCTACCCACCTCCTCCATTCTGGCCACCAGAATATGTACTCATGATATGATGTAGAGTTTTAAATGCTTTGCGTTTTACTTAAACACAAGTCTCCATTTTAGAAATAGGGATCTAGGAAACAGAATTTGGAAGGAATTTATACCAACTCATTCCTAAACCTTGAGATGAGCAGAAACAAAATTCCTATATTCCTTTGAGTGACTAGGATCTGCCCTCCAGGATAAAACGGTGGACCAGAAATGCTGAGTAGATTGTGGGTCGTAGCTTTGATATTAGAAAGACCTAGTTGGACTGCTGGTTCTGGCACTCAGTTGCTGGGTGACTCTGGACAAGTTTATCACTGTCTCTGAGCCCCAGCTTTCTCAACAGCGTAAATAATACCAGACTCATTGGCTTGTTGAGGGGCATATATTATAGAAAATTCTGATCAACCTTGTTTGTAAGGATGTGGGAGCTTAATATTCAGAAATCTTGCTCATTCAGGATAAGCCTGTACCCTTTGCTAAGAGTGAAACAAATCCAGCGTTTGTTAATTAGCTTTCATTGACTGAAGGCTGGGCAAGAGGCATGTTGCTGCAGTGCTGATCACCCATGGAAGCCTGAAAACAGGGAAACCAGCCGAGTGCCTGAATCTCCAGTCTCCAAGCAGCACCTCTCAAAGGATTTCCAGGTGGAGACAAACAAGAGCGCCTTCTCACCCTGTTCTCCATCTTCGTATTTTGCTGCTGGGTTCCTTGGCAGAACTTCTTCCTTCAGTCTAAGCCAGCAAGTGAACTTTCCTTTTAATAGGCCAGTTTGTTAGAAGATAGAGGTCTTTGTGCTTTCAGACCTGTAGTGCTGTTGCTATTTCCCACTTCTCTACGTCTGTTTGCTGATGGATGTGCCCTCTCTCTCTCTCAATTACACACACACACACACACACACACACACACACACACACACACACAGGTCTCATGTGTTTCCTTGGCAATCTCCTCTCAAAGTTGCTATTCTCATCACTTGAAGAACAGCTGTAGGGCCCCCTATGTTCAAGCTGATGTTCACCTATAAGGAACTGGTTGATGGGCAGTTGGTTCAGTGACAGTGAAGTCATGCGGTAGACGCCTTGTTTTCATCACTTTCACGGTTCCCCCGGGGAGCTCCCACCCCTTGTCCTGCTCTAAAGGGTAGGGGTATGTCTGTGATTGGAAGGGCGGAGCGAGGAATCTGACAAACCTCAAATGCACGGCATTTCAAAGCCGAAAAAGTAATGTCCACTCTCCTAAGAAGAATGGGGGGAGCAAAGGCATGGAATGCACCTTGAAATCTTCTGTTGGGATGTTTATTGCTGGTGTTAGATAAACTGCCCCTACAAACTCCAAACCCATGCATATTAGAATTCTAAGAGACAGCACTTGAAAAAGCATACTGATGGTGATTAGCAGTAATTTCAGTAGCTGAAAGTGAAATGGCATTTATTATCTAGGTGACATGCAACACTTCACTTACATTAGCACATAACCTCCATCCTGTGTGTTGCCTGAGCTGGTAGTGTGGCCCCAGCCAGCAAAGCCTGATTGTTAAGTGAGGAAATTAGAAGCAGAACCACTCAAATCTATTCCCTGGGGCTCTGATGTAAGACTCTCCCAGTCCATTAAGGGCCCAACAGTATCTATTAATTAGCTCAAATCACCAGTGTTTAGCAAAGGATCTGGCCCCTAGTAGGTGTTCAATTCATGTGAATTGACTTGTTGAATGAATGAATGGACTGTTCTGACAGCCCTAGGTAGCATCCGATGTTTCCAAGACAGCAGTTTTCCAGGTGTGGTCCATGGCAGTGCTTCTAAAACCTCAGTGGCTTCAGAATCACCAGAAACCTTGTTGAAACAAATTGCTAGGTCTCACTCTCAGAGATTCTGAGTCAGTTGGTGTGAGATGGGGTCCCAGATTCTGCGTTTCTAACAAGCCCCAAGGCGATGCTGATGTTGTTGGTCCACAGACTGTAATTTGAGTAGCACTATCTACAGAACGCTCCCCTGGAACGTTAATAAGTGTCACCAGGTGAGGTGGGGCAAGGTCCTGCAGTTATTAGGTTGGGGGAAACAGTGGGCTCAACAAGGGCTGCAGGGAATTATGGCCAAATCCAGATCACTGCCTGTTTTTGTACTGGCTGTAAGCAAAGGTGGCTTTTACATTTGAAGATGGTTGAAAAGACTCAAAGAAGAAAAATACTTTGTACATGTGAAAAGTGTATAAAATTCAAGTGTCAGGGTCCATAAGTAAAGCTTTATTGAAGCACTCCCACACGCATTCACTTCCCTCTTATCCATGGTCCTTTCAGGTCACAATGGCAGAGCTGAGCGGTTGCTCTTTGAGGGCCACGTGGCCCTCAAAGCTGAAAATATTTACCCTCTGGTCCTGAACAGTTGCTGATCCCTGGGCTACATAAAGTTAAACAGAAATTCTTAAAGCATTTCCTGTCCACAGGGCACTGTATATTTGCTATAGACAGATACAAGGTGCCGTGTGTTTTTCTCTCTGTAGTTGTTTGTAGAATTCCCTTTGCCTGGAGTTTCCTGTGATGGGGTTTGTGTTTCCTGGACCATATTTTAAAACAAGAAATGATGCACGGAGTACAATATAAAAGTGAATTTGCCTTTGATGGACAGAGATTTAGGACTACAAGTCAGATTTAATCCATGTGATTAATCTGGGATGACTGTACAGCCCTCATAAAGATGCCTAATTTTCATGACCAGCTGACCAAGGTTCCTAGACTCAGCATCAGTACCGGGCCATCTGCATCAGAGACAGAGACGTCTGAAGATCTGTCGCTGTCAAGGTATGCGGTACAAAGTGGGTTGTCTGCAGTTATCCCTTGATGGCAGGTGTAATTTGTAAAGCTCTCATTCTCATTCTGTATCCAAGTCTATTTGAGACCCACATTGGACACACAGCAGACGGGCTCCAGAGAAAACCCTTTCTCCCACATCAAGGGGCTTACTTATTTACATGAATTAGCCTAAGACTGCTTTCTCGATGTAGAGTCTGAACTCAGATATGGGGTTAGGACTCAGGAAGAGCAGGTGAGTGTGCATATTTAGGTGTGTGCCTTTGATATACGAGGTTGACAGAGACATGGATGGCTATTATGCTGGGAACATCGGCTGTTAGTCCAAGTGCCATAGGGCAGGAATGTCATGGAAAAAGTGTAAGCAGAGTACGCCCTGAACTAACATCTATTTCTCTCCCTGTTTCACACTTTAATTAAAAGAACAAACCTATATACATCAATACCCATCGGCTGAATTATCATAGAAAGCTGAAACCTACATCTTCGTGTCTCCCCACACCGCTAACCATTTGAACAAGGCTTCTGTAGGACAGAACCCTCTCTTCCTGTAGACCCTGCCTGCTTTCTGGTGGAGATATGCTTTCAAATTCAACAGAAGTTTATTGAAGACTCACTATGTTCAAAAAGCCCAAAGAAGAACACAGGGACTTTATAAACCAAGTCTGACAACTCTCCTTAATTATTAATAAAATCACACTAACACTTAATGAGGGCTACTCTTCCTAGGGTGCTGTTTTCACATAATAACTAATGTAAACCTTAAATGACACGTGGTATGCATCCTGTTAGTATCCCTACTTTGTAGATCAGGAAACAGGCTTAGAGGCAACTCTCTACTGACACGCAGATAAATTTCAGAACATGAGTTTGGGTCATTTTCAAAAACATATTTTCAAAGCATATTTATTCTCAAGGCAAGTTGTGTGGATATTTTGTCTTTTAATTAAAAACTGGAAGTGATTTTATTTTTAGTTTCATTTATATACCAGAAAATAATGTAGTGGTCTGACAGGTACATCTCTTTTTTAACTGATGTATAGTTGATTTACAAGGTTTCAAGTGTATAGCAAAGTGATTCAGAACATATATACACATATATTCTTTTTCAGATTCTTTTCCATTATAGGTTATTACAAGATATTGAATATAGTTCCCTGTGCTATACAGTGGGTCCTTGTTGTTTATCTACTTTATATATAGTAGTGTGTATCTGTTAATCACAAATTCCTAATTTATCCCTCACCCCCCTTCCACCTTTGGTAACCATTAATTTGTTTTCTATGTCTGTGAATCTATTTCTGTTTTGTAAATAAGTTCATTTGTATCATTTTTTTAAGATCCCACATATAAGTGATATCACAGGATATTTGTCTTTCTCTGCCTGACATTTCACTTAGTATAATAATCTCTAGGTCCATTCATGTTGCTGCAAATGGCATTATTTCATTCTTTTTTATGGCTGAGTAATATTCCACTGTGTGTGTGTGTGTGTGTGTGTGTGTGTGTGTGTGTGTGTGTGTGTGTATACACACATCTTTATCCATTCATCTGATGATGGACATTTAGGCTGCTTTCATGTCTTGGCTATTATAAATATTGCTGCTATGAATGTTGGGGTGCAGGTATCTTTCTGAATTAGAGTTTCTGTCTTTTCTGGATATATGCCCAGGAGTGGGATTGCTGGATCATATAGTAACTCTGTTTTTATTTTTTAAGGAACCTGACAAGTACATCTCAAGTATATTCCAACTTTTGATATTATTTATCATCCCTACTTATGTTGTTAATTTCCAATTCTTTTTTCCCTTGCATTTATTCTTACTTTATTTCTCTTTTCTTCCTCAGATGTGTTATCATATTGTTCTTTTTCTATCTTCTTGAATTGACAAAAGATTCATTTTACATTTTTTCTTATTTTTGGTACAGTGTACTACTTGCTGCTATAAATTGTCCTCTGTGTGTTACTGTGGCCCTATCCTACATGTTTAGGCATATAGAATGGTCTTTGGCATTTATTTCTAAGTAGTTTTAGATTTCAGTTTTAATTTCTTCTATAATTCAGGAGTTATTTGAAAATATGGTTTTAAAATTTAAATAAGAAGGTTTTTTTTTGGTAATTTCTAATTTTATTTTCATTATGGTCAGTGAAGGGGACCCACATGATTTTTGCTTTTTGAAATCTGGTGAGATTTCCTTTGCACCCTAACGTCTGACCAATTTCTGAGAATGTTTAATTTGTGTTTGAAAAGAAATTCTATTCCATATATGACTCTGTCTATCTACCTACCTACATCAAATCGAGCTGGAAAGGAAGGTGTGTTATTCAAACTTTCTGAAATCCTTACTCAACCTGATCTATTGATTTCTGTGTATTCAAATTCTCCATTGGAACTATAGTTTTATCAATTTCATCTTATATTTCAGCCCATTTTTTGTTTTTCTATTTTGCAGCTAGGTTGTCATACTAATAGACCCCCAATGGCTACACATTCATGGTGGATTGTAACTTTTATCAATAGTAAAGAATAGTATTGTACCTGTATGCCCCATTTCATTATCTTATTTACATTACACAATTCTGGTCAAACTCAAGGGACTGGAGTATATGTCTTAGCCTATCCCTTTCATCTTCACAAAACAAACCCAAACAGCAACAACAACAAGAACAAACCAGTATCACACATCTAAACTGTGGGAGGTCTCATTTGGCTCATAACTCAGAAGCTAACAGAGGGGGCAGCCACCTGTTTTCTCTGGGCTTTCGTCCTCACCTGTAGAAGGAGCCAGCTCTTGGATGTGTTTGGAGGAAGGTCTCTTTCCCCAACTGTGATGATACAAGAATGTGATCAAGGATGGGTCTAGTGCTATTATTTTCACTGGTGAAATTTCTCCTTGAGGTTAATGCAACTGTAAGACTCAAAGTGCTCATTCTTTTTTTTTTTTTTTCAATTTTTATTAGAGTATAACTGATTTAAAATGTTGTGTTAGTTTCTGCTGTACAGCAAAGTGAATCAGTTATACATATACACATATCCACTCTTAAGATTCTTTTTCCATATAGGTCATTACAGAGTACTGAGAAGAGTTCCCTGTGCTATACAGTGGGTCCTTATTAGTTATCTATTTTATATATGGTAGTATGTATACGTCAATCCCAATCTCCCAATTTATCCCTCCCCACCCCCTTTTCCCCCTGGTAACCATAAGTTTTTCTACATCTGTGACTCTATTTCTGTTTTGTAAATAAGTTCATTTGTACCACTTTTTTAAGACCCAGGCTTCCTAAAGATTGCTCAGAATTACTCATTGATCAAAATTGATTAGGCAGATGGTCCCCAACCCTGGCTGCACAGTGGAATCAATCACAAAGTGCTCATTCTAAGGGAAGGGTGAGCACAGTTACTGCTGCTGAGACAAGTCCCTAAGTTTCCTCAAGCACATCGGAAGCATCATTTATTGTGAATTATCCGAATTAGGCCTAGGTTTGAAGCAGCCTTTCTCGATTAAGATAAATCAGCTGCACTTATCCAACATTCTGTGTCACATAACTCTTGTCAAAATATTAGGTGTGGACTTCCCTGGTGACATAGTTGTTAAGAATTCACCTGCCAATACAGGGGACACGGGTTCGATCCCTGATCCGGGAAGATCCTACGTGCCATAGAGCAACTAAGCCCGTGCGCCACAACTACTGAGGCTGCGACCCTAGAGCCCATGCTCCGCAACAAGAGAAGCCACCACAATGAAAAGCCCATGCACCGCAACGACGAGTAGCCCCCGCTCGCCACAACTAGAGAAAGCCTATGTGCAGGAAAGAAGACCCAATACGGCCACATATATATATGTGTGTGTGTGTGTGTGTGTGTGTGTGTGTGTGTGTGTGTGTGTATATATATATATATATATATATATATATATATATATATATATATATATATATATATATATTAGGCATAGTAATAGTCATTTATTGACAACTTGCTCTGTGATAGGAATCAAACCAGGAACTTTATATAAAACTTGAGGGTTGGGCTTCCCTGGTGGTGCAGTGGTTGAGAATCTGCCTGCCAATGCAGGGGACACGGGTTCGAGCCCTGGTCTGGGAAGATCCCACATGCCACGGAGCAACTAGGCCCGTGAGCCACAACTACTGAGCCTGCGCGTCTGGAGCTTGTGCTCCGCAACAAGAGAGGCCGCGACAGTGAAAGGCCCGTGCAACCGCGATGAAGAGTGGCCCCTGCTCACCGCAACTAGAGAAAAACCCTCGCACAGAAATGAAGACCCAACACAGCCAAAAATAAATAAATAAATAAATTTATGAAAAAAAACCCAAAAAACTTGAGGGTTTATATAGGATCCCCCAAACCTTTGCTATTCCAAGTGTGGTCTTCAGACCAGCAGAATTAGCTTCAATTGGGAGCTTGTTAAAGATGCAGAATCTTAGGCTCCACCCCAGACCTACTGAATCAGATCATCTACTGCACAAGATTACCGAGCATCAGAAGTTTGAGAAGTGCTGCCCTAAACCACATTATCTCCATGTTAAACGAAAAGAATGAAGTACAAGTTGATAACCAACCAAGATCACAGAGCTGCAGTGGAAGAGGCTGAGAGCCCCACCTTGGGAGCCTGACTCTGCCTGTCCCTCCACCCAGCACTGCATGCTGTTACTTCACTCTGCCCCTTCTACACGACCTGCAGACTTCCAGCAGCATTTGCTTCCCAAGAAGCTGAGAGATTCATGGGGTCATGGGTTCTAAATGTCTCACAACAGAGGAGTCTTGTACTCGGAGGGTGGACAAACTGGCTGATTTCCATGAGATTAAGTATTTCATTCAGAAAGCAAAGGGGAGATGCTTATCAGAAAAAGCACACTGGAGACTTTCCATCTTCCCCAAATAATAGAGTCTGTAAAGGCTAAGACTTATTATTTAAAATCATTAGAGCTCAAAAGGGAGAAAACGTTGAGGATTTTGAATATTGGAGACTCTATGGATGGTCCTGATAAATTCTTCTTCTTCTGAAAATGATGATAATTAAAGTTCATGTCTTAATGCTAAAACTAAGGACCTGAGCAAAGAATAATTTTAGCAGGTAACAGGTAGCAAGGTTCTGTTGGCACTTCTATGGTTAAAAATGGCCATTTCTTAAATCTGCTGTGTTCATGGTTGTGTAAGTTCTTCAAAGAATGGACTGGACTTGGCCCCCTGTGACTCTACTTTGAACATTCTTGTGCATGAAATTCAACGTCCTCTTTTCACTACTGGTTTTAATAAATTTCTTAGTTGAATGAAAAGAGCATCTTTCAAATATGAAGAATAAAGTGGCTCATGAATGAACTGATTTACTATCTTACATACATTTTATGTCCATTATGTGGTTCACAGATAAGTCTCAAGTGACTTAGGGCTTCTCGGTAGTGTGGTCTGAGGTCTCCTTGCATCTAAAACTTTTTAGCTGCTTATTAAAATACAGATTCCCAGTCACACCACCAATGAAAAGAGATTTATGAAGGTGGGGCTGGAATTTGCATTTTTGACAAAACCACAGGTCCTTCTTATGTGCCCAGAATGGGAGAATCCATGTGCAGCATCACGTAAGGCCAAAGGGCTTTGCAAGTATCCAGTGGGCTGACAGTCCTATGATGAAGCCATCTAGAAATACAAGTACATGGTTATCCAGCATTTAGGAGGCCATCTTGATCTGAGATGACAGCCTTCTTTTCTCCCCACCATGTTCTCCTCAATATTTGATGGCATAGTATGTGCTGGGTTAAACACCATGAATGCATTCCCTATAAAAGAATTTTGCTTAAGAACCATCTCAAGTGACAAATATTTCAACCAGCTCACAGAATTGTCATTGTCTCCCTTAGTGTTTCTGAGGGATGGCACTGACCACCATTAGAGCCCATTCTTTTCAAGCTTGGCTTATTTATTTTCGAAACCATTGCACCCCACCCCATTCTTAAATGGGACTCTATGTTCGTACATCTGGATATATAAACAGATACAGTTCTGATCTGGTTTCTTTTGATAAGGTAAATCCAGCTTCCCCAATGAGCCCCTTCCCTGGGCTATTCTGGGATTAATGACAGCATGGCTGACAGACAGCTTTGGCTTGGTTTTTGCTTTTTACCGACCTGGGTCAGGGGTGGCCTGGCATTTCAATGCAGCCAGCTTTGGCATCTCTTAATTGCAACAGGGCAGCCAGCCACAACCAACACTGATTATGCCTAAATTTCCCCTTTTCAGAAATGCCAGTGTTTCCTTTGTCTGTTTTGCAAATGTGGCCAAATGGTTATTTAGCACTGAGGTTTGTATTATGCAGCAGTTCCTGATTGTTTACTTGGGAGCCAAGCACAGAGGACTCACTGACCAGAAGAGAGGGAAAGGCAGAACTGAACCTCATCTCATTTACCCTGATCATAGTCAAAGCCAACCACAGTAACTTGTTGGTCCATTTAACCAATATTTACTGAGTGCTATGGGTTAGTGCAGCCACATCTGGCTTGCAGCTGGAGGGGAATGGCTGCCTCTAAAGGGTGGCTGTAGGAGCTTAAGCTGGAAGCCTTTGCTTTCAGTTCTCCTCCTCCATCTTGCCTTAAGAGAGAACTGATGAAAATGTTTGTATCCCAAGGTACCTGGCTTGGTTCCTGAGGGAAGAATGATATCCATGTAAGACTAACACTTGGCCACATGAAAAACAAAATGCCCTAAATAAAATGATTCCACTCGGGAGTGCAAGAACAGATAGAATCCAAGACCAGGCAGAAAAACCCTCCTTCTCATCGAAACGAATTCTTTTTGTGGCCACATGACCAATCAACAGAAGGAAGCCGCTGTATGTTCTGGCTGCTGATAACTTGCTTTCAGTTGTAGATGCTGTTGGTGCTCTGCTTGGCATCCCCAGGATTTCCCTCGCTTGGTTCCATGTGGTCATCCCCCAATTTCTGCATATTTTACTCTGACTCATGCATGTGACCCTCTTTGTAAAACTGCCTTAATGCTGCTTCACCTGATCCACTGAGAGCTGCAAGTCCCTGGGTCTCTCCAGGGCAGACCCATAGCTGGTGACCTGCTGGCCCAGGAGTACAGAAGCCCAGCTTTTTTTTTTTTTTTTTTTTTTTTTTTGCCTTCAGGTGAGACACACCATGAGATGCAGTGGACACTCCGAAAGTTCTCTCGAGGTCATGCCAAAGCTAGGACCTCGCCTGCCATCGCTCTACTGCCTGGCTTCCTCTCCACCTCACTGTCCTCTTCCTCCCTCTCCCTTTCTGGTTTCTCCTGGTAGCACCTCCTTAATAAATCACTTGCACACAAATACTTGTCTAAGGGTCTGCTTCTCAAGAACCCAACCTAACACAACTTCCATTGGCTTGTGAGCTATACTTTATCAGGTACAGATGATTGCAAATCAGGTACTGAAAGAATTAACAAATCACTGCATTAGGAAAGGTTGGGGGAGAACAAAAACTCCCTGTGTTCCCAGCCCTGCCAAACAATATGGGAAGTCCTGGCTGGACTTCATTGGATTTGAACACTCCACATCCAAAATATCACAGAGTGGTTAGATTTGAGGGTTATTGGAGCATCATCTTCACAGAGGGAAGCGAAACTCAAGGGTGGAGTAGTTTGTTGGTGGCTGCGTCATCACCTGGAACCCACTTCTTTTAACTCAAGAGCTAGGGTTCATCTTAAAGTATCACTGAAACAGGAAATATCAGAAAACTCGAGAGGGAGGAACCTGTCTTGTCTGTGCACATTGACTGTTTACAGAACGTATGAACAACAGCATGACTAAGGCCAATATGCCCTGTGCTCTTTTCCAACTGTTGATTTGAGGCAACCACTCTTTTTATCTGCCATGATATCATCCCTCCACTAACAAAACCCAAACTCTAGTTTCTTCTGGCTTAGGTCTTTTTGGTGGGTACTGGTCTTGGCATAGGATGTTTCCTTTCCTCAATTGAAAGGAGGCATGTGAGCTATATGCGGTTTATCAAAGAATCAGTAGTGTTTGCATTGCTAAACTAATTGAGTTTTGGCATTTTCTGTTATTTTGCCTTCCTCCTGGAGACATGACGAATAGCTTAACAGGCAAATGATACTGGTTACCATCATCTCTGTTTTCCTAGGAAAGGTACTCATGGTGAAGACACCCAAGGCCAGGTCCTCCATATCACAGACCTTTTATCCTTGTGAATAGTTTATCCAAAACCCTAGGCTTCCTGTGCCTTCACAATTTAAGCAAAAATACACACCAGGTTATTAACTTGATCTTTTTTAAAAATTGATTTTAATGGACTCACCTTTCAAACTTAGCCTTGTTCTAAGTAATAATGTCTCTAAAATCAGAAGTTTTATGTTTTCTTTAATAGACATTAAAATAGACACATGACTATTAAAATCTTAAGGAACAAACGTTTTTCATCATCCTCTTCAGCTCACTTGGAGAGCCATCAAGGGTGCGTATGTGTTATATTTGGGAATTCACTCACCCACCCACATTCTTGTCTGTATTTCCACATGTCTGAACCATGTAGAGAGGTCAGAGATAGGCAAGAGAAGCTTGGCAAAAAGGGGTTCTGAGTTTGAGCAAAACCAGAGCATGGATGTAGAATATTTGGGGTGTGTGTGAGTGTGAGTGTGTGTATGTGTGTATAAGTACCTTTATCCTGGAATCAGGGAGCCCACAGAACAAGCAATATCTACCAAAATTCATACTCATTAATTTGTGGTTAACTTGAAGTTGGGAGGAGTACAGGGTGGTCAAGGGCTTTGACATCATATTACAAAGGAAGGTATGAGGATGTTTAGCTGGGAGAAAAGAAAGCAGAACAAGACTTAATGGTTACCACAAGGAAGAGGCATGATGACTGTCTTTGTGAACCCAGAGGCCCACCTTCCTAAAACAGCTACTACAAGTGTTTCAGTGTCCTTTATCTGTGATCTACTGGGAGGTTTGCTAATTAACATAATGGATGTTAGGGATGCTTTTTAATTGGTGAATTGAGTGTTCAAAATAGTGTAATTGGCTAGAAATGTAGGCATTAACATCCCACATAATATGAATAGGGTGTGTGTGTGTGTGTGTGTGTGCGTGTGTGTGTACTCACTCAGTCCAGACCTACATCATTGGCTTAAGGCTGCAGTTTGGTCCTTGATTCTGTTATGGTTAGGGAATTGTCTTGCCCACTGATTCTCATCTGGAGAGCTTACTAAAACTCAGCTTGCTGATGCAGTATGTGATTCTGGAACAGGGTCTGATAATTTACATTTCTAAGAAATTCTCAGGTGATAACTGTTGCTGATGGTTCACAGAACGCTCTTTGGGAATCACTGATGTGGTCTGACTATAAGGTCACCTGAATCCTCCTACTAGAATATTTTTGCAACTTCCCTAATTAAGCCTTTTCTGCAATGTTCTTAGTGGAGTGTCAAAAAGAACAGAAAGCTGGGGCATTGTACTGGTAGAACAGGTTGTCCAACTAGGATTGTGTCTTCTTTCTAATAAATATTTGCATGAAGGGAAGACTTCATCCTGAATCTTGTTTTCCTTATAACATAATATCTAGTTTCAAAGTCATGGGAGAAGAGACCCACAAGCATCACCTACTCTAACTACTAGAAGCTGTGGCTATCTATGAAATAATTACTGAGAGATATCAAACTATGAGAAGACAATTTGCAACAGACTCCAAGGAACAAAACCATCAGCACTGGGGGGAAGTTATAGGAAAGTAGAGTTTGGCTCAGTAAAGAACCTTGGAGCCATCTGTCCAAAGTCTGAGTTGGACGCGTTGGATGAAGTGAGTTCCTGTTCTTGGAAATATTCAGGAAAAAGCTGGTGGCCTATGGTCGACGGATTCAGTTAAGAGAGGGGACACTGGATCAAGTGATATGTAAATTCCTTTCCAAACCTGAGGTCTCCGGCTCTATAAAGGATGTCAAGGTGGATTTATGATGTTGATGCTGCAAGGCCAGGCCCCTTGCAAGAGTGGGGTCTTTGCAGCCATGGCAATTGGGATTCGCTGATTCGCAGCACCATCGGCTTCTCTGTATTAAAGGATCCTTTGTGGGTAGAAACCAGGAACATATTTCCCAAGTGGGCAAGCTCCCAGGAAGGTGCTGATTCATTTGCAAAGTCTGCTTCATGGAGGTGAGAACCAAAAATGCCAACCTAATGATTATTTCTTAAATTCATTGACAATCTCATATCAAACAACACAGGCATTTGCCCTGGGCTTTATGAGTTTCACCTCTGATGGAGATAATGTGTTTTTTGTTTTTTGTTTTTTTTTGGCCTTAGATAACAGTTCTGTCTCTCCTTGAAGCAGCCAGCACCTTCAAACACAATCCCGCTCCAAAACACACCCATCGTGGACCAAGCTACTGGGCAGTTAAGCTAAGAAACTCACAGAAAATTACTTGCTTTAGAAATGAATTCACTGCAGGGTTTCTTTAAATAGCAAAGCTCCTAGCTTACATTCTAGCTTTTTCCAGATCATTAAGTATTTGACAGAGAGAGGGTGAACAAAAGATAAAAAAGTCTGGCCAAAGCATCAGGAATCTCAGCTAAAGGCAGAAGGGCTCCAAATGATGTGATTTGTAAAATGAGAATTTACTCAAATCTCCAGTTGCTTATAAGTAACCCGTGTATAAATTTGATTTCTTCAATTACTCAATTTGGCATTCACTAACATTAATATGGAGTAGATTTAAAAGGCATTTTGGACTAAATCTTGTGGGCGGAGGGCCTGGGAATTTTTTTTTTTTTTTTTTTTTTTGCATGTACTGAGACCATCAGAGGGAAGGAAGCTTCCTGTGACCAAGTGCTAAGATGTTCATGCTGGATAAATCCCCACTCAATGTGAGTTTCCAACGTTCGCTTCTATCATTGTATCTGTGTTTAATCATGGACAGTTTCAATATACAATTCCAAAAAGTTAAAAACATGACTCTCATGAAAATATAGAGTGAACGTGTGTCAAAGATTTATTTAACTCATTAATGGGGGAACCAATTAGATGAAAAAGCTGGTTCACAGATAACTTGTATATAACGATGCTGGATTGAGATTGCTAATTGGATACAGAGCTCGTTTATATTTTACAGGGCAGTAAAACTGTAACTTTTCTACTAGACAGAAACCATTTAAATCTCTAGCACACAAAAATCTCCAAGTTAATGAACCGATAACTTCACAGGGTCTGGAGCCTGATCAGAAGTTAATAGTAAGGCAAACAAAGAGAATCAAGTAATCCTTGGGTGGGTCCCTTAGACTTGTATCCACCCTTTTGCCTTATTTCCAAGTATTGGATAATTTTTCTTAATGATAGAAATAATAGAAAGAGGTGAGTTTTGCCTTGGACACTACGCCAGGAAATCTGTAGCAGCCACCAGATGGATTTCTTTTGCTTTGGAAGGCCGAGTGCTTTCTCCTAGTGTGCTTAGTAAAGAGGATTTTTTAAAAAAAGGTTCTCAAATCTGGGGTGGGCGGGGGAGCACATTAAAATCTCCTGGGGAGCTTTAAAAAAATCCAGGTGCCCAGGAAACACCCCGGAAAAATTCAGTGAGAATCTCTGAGAATGGATCCAGGCAGCAGGATACATTAAAGCTGTTTGGGGGATTCTAATTGCAGCAAGACTGAGAACCAGTGAACTACGTAGCATCAATATATATTGTGTATCTCTAAAATAAATTTATCTTTAATTTAGGATCATACTGATATATATTCTTGTTTTTTCTTTTATTTAATTGTATTTTGAAAATTTTTCCAATTAATCATTAAATGTTTCTCAAATACCATTTTAAAAGACTATACTGTATTTCAGCATATAAATGTGTTATGATTTATTGGGCTTATTTCTGAACATTTAATGCTATTTTCTTTTTCTTTTCTCTTTTTTTTTTTTTGCTATTATAAGTTAGACTACTATGGACATATTTATACAAAAACTTTATCTACTTCCTGGATTATTTTCTTATAATGGATTTCTGGGAGTGGATTTACAGGTCAAAAAAAAATTGTTTTAAAGACCTTCAAGACATATTACCCAAATTGCTTCCTATAAAGTCTCATCAGTGTATACTTTTAAACGGATGAGTTCTTCAATTTTTTAATTACAAAATATTTACATATTCTAATAACAGTCAAAAATTCATTTTCTTTTAGTCTTTCTCAATGGTTATTTTTAATTTAACTTTTTTTTAAAAATTTTCTTTATTTATTTATTTATGGCTGTGTTGGGTCTTCGTTTCTGTGCGAGGGCTTTCTCTAGTTGCAGTGAGCGGGGGCCACTCTTCATCGCGGTGCGCGGGCCTCTCACTATCGCGGTCTTTCTTGTTGCGGAGCACAGGCTCCAGACGCGCAGGCTCAGTAATTGTGGCTCACGGGCCTAGTCGCTCTGCGGCATGTGGGATCTTCCCAGACCAGGGCTCGAACCCGTGTGCCCTGCATTGGCAGGCAGATTCTCAACCACTGCGCCACCAGGGAAGCCCTAATTTAACTTTTTAATCTGGCTTAAATTTATGTTAGAGTGTATACAGAAACAGTTAAAGCTCTAATTTCATATTTTTTCCAAACAGCCCCTTTTTTCAACATCCTTTGTGGAATAATTCATTCTTTTTCCATTAATTTATGTGAAATAAAATATGTAGGTGAGTTAACTGTGCTTTGTAATGGTTGATAGACTCATAGATACACATGCCAGTTTAAACTACTAACAAGCTATTTTGAGTGTATTCTTGTCTCGATTTTAACCATCACTATTTCTTAGAAATGTCTAGTTCTGATTTTAACTCTCACTCACTTAGAGAACTCTTAGCTGTTGAAAAGCAACTCAGATCTCATCCTCCCTAAGATGGCTTTAATCTGTCTGCAAGCAGCTTGTAGCTTTGCCAATAAGAAGCCTGCCTAAATCCATCTGTTCTACTTTAAATATTCTCCCTCTGTAATATTGGTTATACCCTTGCATTATCTATGAAGAAAGATTTTTCTACACTATATCCCAGACTGACTTATTACCAATTCTGAATTTAGTGGGATCCATTTTCATATATTTTTGTTTGCATATATTTAATATTATTTCTGTAATAATTATAGCCTCATTGTTCTATGCTTAATAGCCCTATTTACAGTCATTAAATGAAGGCTGAAGTTATCAAAGCCACATCACACAAAAGAAAAGGAGGCCAGAATTTTTAATTATGCTCAAGAAAACAGAAACATTTTCGATGACTGCAGGACACAAATCTCTCCCTTCTATCCCTCAAGATTCCTCTATTAAATCGGAGAAAAGGTAGACTTGCCTACTCAGTTTTTTAATGAGCTAGCTTTATTACTCTTTGTTAGCTTTGTTGAGTCTGAGAAACCTTCACTGTGCATCTCTTATTTCCAGACATTGAACAAACCCCTAGTGACTGTGGGTTGCAAAGAGGAACGGCTGACCTTGGTGGATTTCCATAATACTGAGAAGGCAGAGGAAGTTGTATGTGTGTTAATTGTATGTTACCGTTCCAGAAACTGAGAATAGTTTACCCTGACTCATTCACCCTCTCCCACCCAGCCTCTGTCTTGATCAAGGAGTTATTTGCTCCTCTGAAACACACACGCAAGATGTTGGACAAGAATTAAAGGTGTTGTTTGTGGCCAGGGAAGCAAGTATCACTTAGAAGTGCTTCCCAGCACCAAAGAGTCCATGTGAGACCACCGAACTTTTGGAAACCTGGCAGGTTGGTGGACCCTTAGCTGGCAGATGGCTGGGCCGAGGAGTCCCGCTGAGTCTCAGCAATCTTCTTACTTCAAATGAAGAAGCAGTTGGAAGCCCAGACCCCCTGCTGTGGCTGAGCTGAAGGAGGAAGTTGAGCAAACTTTCCTGAGGTCAGTGAGGGGCAGAGCAGGCTGAACCTGTTTGCGGAGAAGTTCCTGAGGCTCTGAGACTGCCCAGTGCATGAGAAAAAGTGTCCAGTGACACAGGCCTGACTAGAACGCATCTTGCCTTGGGGACACAATGTTCTTCCTTGGAGGATTCTGAATGCTGCTTTCTTCACCCACTGCGAGCCCCAGGCCTACCTATCCTGCTTCTCTTCCTGCCCCCAAAGTGCTTACAAAACAAGTAGCTCGGGCTTCCCTGGTGGCGCAGTGGTTGAGAATCTGCCTGCCAGTGCAGGGGACACGGGTTCGAGCCCTGGTCTGGGAAGATCCCACATGCCGCGGAGCAACTAGGCCCGTGAGCCACAACTACTGAGCCTGTGCGTCTGGAGCCTGTGCTCCGCAACAAGAGAGGCCGCGATAGTGAGAGGCCCGTGCACCGTGATGAAGAGTGGCCCCCGCTTGCCGCAACTAGAGAAAGCCCTCGCACAGAAACGAAGCCCCAACACAGCCAAAAAAATAATAATAAAATAAAATAAATAGTCACTCACCAATTAAAAAAAACAAAAAACACACACACACAAAAAAAAAACAAGTAGCTCAGGGTGGGGCCAGTAGCTCAAAGCAAGCCCTGGCTTTGTAGGAACTTCAAGGTTGGAGCCCCCTCTTTTGGGGCTCCACAAGTTCTAGGCAGAGAGACACTTTTAGAGTTAAGAGTAAGGAGAAAAGGAAGTGGTCCTAGGCTGGCTTCCCCCAGGAGCCAGCCCTAAGCCAAGAATCTGTGTGTGCCAGAACCTGGTTTACTGGGGAAAGTGCCTCAGCAGAGACCAGGAAGGGAATAGAGGAAGTAGACTGAGGAAGGGGAAGAAGCAATCAAGACAAGATCATCCCACAGGGAGCCCTGGAGTGTAAGACGTACCTTAGAGTATGTGCTACCTCAAGGCCACGGAGCTGGGCTTTTGGACTCCCACACCAGTCAGTTATGGGTGAAAGCCACTGAGTAGGCTGGGGGCACAGAGACCCCCCAGGTATTTCTGAAACTCTATTCAGGGGAGGCAGTCCTTAAGGGGTTACACACAGGCAACCCTTTGCATGGATGGAGTCGTAGGCTATCTGTAGCAGCAAAACCTGCAGACTCTGGGCAAAAAGCTGGTGCAAGGGATCCAGTGAGATCTTATGGTGGACCCACAGTGCCTGCTATAGGAGCCTCTGGGGACACATCTTCTTGCAGCTCTGGGTGGAGCGGTATCCCAGAACCAGAGAGAAGTCATCTTGCCAAAAGCAGGTGGTAAGACATCTGTGGGCTCTGTGGGAACATGAGGCACTTCCTGCTTAGGGAACCCTGCCAGTCAGCAGGGGGAAAGTCTGGCCAGGTCACCCTGAAACCTGCCTGGACGGGACCTTTGCACTGACAACACCTTTTCTCCAGTCCCAGGGGATGCGTGATGTGTAGATCACAGAGATTTTTGTGTCATTAGACTGTATGTGCAGCTGTCAGACAACTTGTGTTAGTAACACAAATACACCTTTGGAGTTATTATTGAATGACACCCCAAAGGGGAATTCTTCTGCATATACAAATTATGTATTCAATCCTTATCACTCTGAGAAGTTCAACAACACTCATCAGTTCTGCTAAATGTCCAGGACCCTTGGCTTCTCAGCCATTCATTCAAAGGCCCTAATAGTAAGGGGATGATCACTGAGCACTTAGTATCTGCCAAGCCCTGTTTAGATCCAGGGTAATAGTCCCAGCAGCTCTGCGAGGTGGGTGCCTTTATTTTCTCCATTTTACAGATAGGGAACCAAGGCACAGAGTGGTTGAGTGAATGGCCCAGTGTTCCCTACCTGGTAAGTGGCAGAGTTGAGATTTGAAACCAGAGAGTCTGAGTCCAGAGTCTTTGCCCTTGACCACTGGGCTACAGCATGGTGGACCGATAGCTCTGAGAGCTTATGAGTAGATTCTGGATGAGAAGAAGCCAGAATTCCACCACGATTTGGCTCAAGGCCCAGTAAGTCAATTCCACTTTAAAAGTTAGGCCCTGCTCTGGCTCTCATCTGTTCTTCTCATAGTTTATAGCTGAGGAATGAGAGATAAGGTAAAGGGAAGTGGTGTGGTCAAGATCACACAGTTCTTAGTATCCTTAGTGCCTCATTCTTTGTCTGTAGTCTTTCCATCCACCTTATTGTCTTATTCAGGTTCCTCAGCTATTTTCTTCCTTAGAAACGATAATTAAGAACAGTGAACATTCACTAGGTCCTCAATATAATATGTACCAGGTGTTTTGCTAAGCGTTCCACATGCATTATTTTCTTTAATCCTAGGTATATGCCTATGACATAGGAGGCTACTTTAATCTTCATTTTTTCAGACGGAGAGCCTGAGACTTAGGGAGGTTTAAATATTTTGGCCAAGGTCACACAACTAGCAGGTGACCAAAACCTAAATCCCTTTTATTCTAGAATCAGTTGCTCTAATTACTGTCAAGAAAAATTATCCAAAACTTGGAAATAAAGCAAAAGGATGATCACATCCTTTTATATCACACTGGGGAATTGTCTAATTGGCTCATGCAATGATAATCTAATTTTCTAGGGGAATGTGCCTTTGTTTGGCTTTCTATTTTTTCTCTTTCTCTTTTAACAGCTGTATTGAGGCATAATTGATATACAATAAATACATATATTTAAAGTGTACAATCTGATCGAATTTAATGTCATATGTACATCGCCTGTGAAACCAGCACCATGATCAAGGTAATAAATATACCCATCACCCCCAACAGTTTTTACTATTTCCTCTTAATTAGAGACCAGACTATCAAGTGAAATAGTACTTTATAGAAAATTGAGCAAATGACTTTTGTCCAATAGAGATGCAAATGATTCCTCTTTGATAGAAGAGATAACCCCAAGAGCTATAGTTTTATTGCCCTATAAGACATTAATCAGTTTCATACTTAACGTAACGAATTTATTCTAACATTCTTTTCCTGACTGTTTATATAAATCTTTGTTCCTCAGATGTTCTGTGAATGAGCTTTCCCAGTCTACTGGTTCTCTCACTAATGACATAAAGGAACTTTTGACATATACTCACTATACATTGATAGGAGAGTCATGTTTTAACTCTTTGGATATTGCACTTTGCCACTACTGAGTTAGCATGTGTGTGTCTCAGAATGGGTCAATGTATTCCTGTATCCCCAGGCTCTTCCAGAGAGCAAATCAAGGCACATATTTTCTTATCCACCTAAGGACGGTAGAACTCTAGATGGTTCTAGATGGTCATGTCAGCCAAGGCAGAAAGCAAGCTTACGATCCTCACTCATTCTTATTTGGTGTGTGCTGGCGGAGTGTCTGGCAAACACAAGTGTACAGAGAATCTGTGCCTTGAATCTCTCCAGGTTCCTCTTCTTTCCATTTCCCGACGTTTGAGATTTCTTTTTCTGTAGCTGCACAAATATCTAAAATTTCCATAAATTCACTTTCTAGGAGGCAGGTATTACAGGCGAAAGGGCTTTTCTGGGCCTACAGTTCACTAGAACCTCAAGGGGATGTGATGTGAAATGAAAGATTTAATGAATAACAAAAAGGAAACACAAAAGCCACCCAGGAAATGTTGGCCGGTTTTAATCACAAGTGCAAACATGGCTCCCTTCAAATAGATTTATGTGTTCCTTTTCAGAGGTAGCAGCAGGTTTCTTTAACATTTTCCGAGGAATCAGATCTCATGCTTATTAATCATTGCTCCCTCAGGAGCAAACCTGATGAAAATGCTTACCTACCTACTTACTTTTACTGTAATCCTCCAAACCCCTGTGATCTCATTTGCCACAATATCACCTCTCAACCCTGCTCTGCCTTCTTTGTCTGGCCAGCTTCTACCCAGCCTTCAGAATTTAGCACAAGTGGCAACTCCTGGAGGAGGCTGGTGGCTTGGCCAAGGCCCCCTCTGGACTCCTGTGCGCTCTTAGGTGTCCTGTCCTAGTATTTCTCACTTCATGCTACATCAGTCTCTTTATGTTACCTACATCTCCCACTATCCTGCTACGGGTCCTCAAAAGCTACCCTTTTAGTCCCAGTGGCTAGCACACAAAAAACATCAAGTGACTGTTTTTGAGGACAAGGATCAGAGCTCACACTTTTTTTTTGATGTGGACCATTTTTTTTTTTTTTTTTTTTGGTTTTTATTGAACTTGTTACAATTTTGCTTCTGTTTCTTATGTTTTTGGTTTTTTGACCCCGAGGCACGTGGGATCCTAGCTCCCTTACCCGGGATCGAACCCACACCCCCTGCATTGGAAGGCGAAGTCTTAACCACTGGACCACCAGGGAAGTCCCGGAACTCACACTTCTTTGTAACAGTTTTTGTTTGACTTGATGTTGGGCTCTCAAACATGAGTAGACTCTCACATACATGTTGCTTGTTTCCTGCAGTTTTTTGGTACCAATCTTCCTTTGAGCATTGAAGGCAATATGTCCTCAATTAATTTGAGCATTTATTGGAGAGTCCAATGAGCAATTTAAGAAATCACACACACACACACAAACACACACACACTATCTGACCTCAGAATCATAGAAGGTGGAGGGAAGTATTAGGCGAACATGTTAAGGCTTCCTTTCCAAATGACACAGAGACCACTCTTGGCAATTGGGTGTCACTTTTGTGGGGCCTGACAAATGAGCCCAGAAAATGTAGCCCCAGTGCTGTTTACCAGGGACTCTGGTTCTAATGGAACCAGATGGAAGGCCATCAAAGTCCCCCAAACATGAAATCATGAAGCTATACCTTACATAGCTTACACCCTTCTTCTCACTTAGACTCAGCTAGCTCTGTCAGAAATTCCCTGGACACCAGAACCAGCTCTGTTTCAAAACAGTTTTTGTGAACTTTGGTTAAGAAATAAGTTAAAAATAAGTGGTTTTCTGAAGAAAATGAGTTCCCTAATTAAGAAAATATCATTTTAAAATGTAACTATAGAATCAGAAATCTTGAAAAGTTCTTGAAAGTTGAGGTCAGTTGTTTTTTTTTTTTTGAGAAGGATGTTGGCTAAAGGAGCGCGAGTTGGAATGGGGTCCAGGATTAGCAGCAGCAGCAGCCCCAGGGAACTCACTGGGAATACAGATTCATGAGCTCCACCCTAAACCAGCTGAATTGGAGCCTCATAAGGGTGCAGCTCAGGATTTTATGTTTTGCCAAGCTCTCCAGGTGATCCTGATGGTCACTAGAGGTGCTGACTTAAAACTCTCTAGAGGATCAGCTGTCCTCCTTGGGAAGAAAATCAATCCATTCTGCAGGGTTCTCAGTAGACCAGGGCTTCTAAAAATGTAGCTGCATCAAAATCACTAGGAGAGTTTGTTAAAACACTGATTCCTGGGCTTCAGCCCTGGAGATTCTAGCTCAGTAGGTTTGGGGTGGGGCTTCTGAAGTTGCATTTCTTTCAAGCTGCACAGTGGTTCTGCTGGTCCATGGACCACACTTTGAGAAGCAAGGGCAGACATCCAGAGAGCAATGAGCTGATCATACATGGCTACAAAAGCTGTACTCCATGTAGTCAGGACATCATGAAGCCTTGGCAATCACGAGAGGTTTTTGTTTTTTCCCTGTAAGAAACTCAGCGAAATATTACTGGGCTCTTTGCTGTTTAAAAATAGCATAGAAGACTTTGGAGCAGGTTCCTTTCTGTATCTTCAAAAGGCAACGTCTTTGTGCAATGTTTTCCTTTCATATCTTTTTTGATGAGGACAGTCACTTAAATATCAGTACTTAGAGGCTGCTGGGACAGGGCTCATAACACTACCCATCCCAGGGCTTCCCAGCTGAGCCCCTCACCAAGGAAAGGAATAAATGAATAAATGAATGAAGAAGGAATGACTACAACCTCCACATCTAACTGTAATGCCTGTTATCAGAGAGCCTGCATCTGAGTTCAGAACTGTCTCATTGAGCACCATAACCTCACCAGAAGAAAAGCATGGGCTATAAAATGAGGTGAAAATTACCCCTGCTTATTGTTTTCAATGAGAGTGAACTGGCAAAGGGATATAACATAGAACTGGCCAACTGTGTGTCCATTCACTGAACCTCTCTGAACTTCCATCCTTTCGTCTGTGAAGCAGCATTAACAGTACATACTTCAATGTTGCTGTGAACAGAGCTTGTGGACCAGTGTGGTTCATGGACCAGTGGCATCAACATCGCCTGGAGTCTGCTAGAAATGTAAATTCTTAAGCCCCACCCCAGGCCAACTGAATCATAATATCTGGAGGGGGGGCTCAGCAATCTGTGTTTTAACAAGTCCTCCAGGGGATTCTGATACACACTGCACACTAAAGTTCAAGTAACACTGGATATGAAGACCAACAGTAGATTCTCATGGTCAAGACTAGTTTAAGGAGTGAGGTTGCACTGCTGCAAATGCTGGCTCCACTACTTGCTGTGTGATCTCAGGCAAGATGTTTAGCCTCTCTGTGCCTCATTTTCCTCATTTTAAAATGGATTATTGTTGTAAGGATTAAATGAAGTAACACAGGTAAAGCAGTTAGCAAAAGGGCTGACACATAGGGCTCAACAAATGGTATTACTGCATATTTAAGTATAGATAGAAGCAAGGCCAATGTTATACCATATATATAGTATAATAATTATTTATAATTATTGCTTCTGGACCATGAGGTCATTGTTGACTTACTTTTTTATACTTTCCTTCACACTTTTTCTACAATTTATATGAATTTTTTTTAAACATCTTTATTGGAGTATAATTGCTTTACAATTGTGTGTTCGTTTCTGCTTTATAACAAAGTGAATCAGCTATACATATACATATATCCCCATATCTCCTCCCTCTTGTGTCTCCCTCCCACCCTCCCTATCCCACCCCTCTAGGTGGTCACAAAGCACCGAGCTGATCTCCCTGTGCTATGTGGCTGCTTTCCACTAGCTATCTATTTTACATTTGGTAGTATATATTAGTCCATGCCACTCTCTCACATCGTCCCAGCTTACCCTTCCCCCCACCCCTGTCCTCAAGTCCATTCTCTACATCTGTGTCTTTATTCCTGTCCTGTCCCTAGGTTCTTCATAACCATTTTTTTTTTTTTTTTTTTAGATTCCATATATATGTGTTAGCATACGGTATTTGTTTTTCTCTTTTTGACTTACTTCACTCTGTAACACAGACTCTAGGTCCATCCACCTCACTAAAAATAACTCAATTTCATTTCTTTTTATGGCTGAGTAATATTCCATTGTATATATGTGCCACATCTTCTTTATCCATTCATCTGTCGATGGACACTTTGGTTGCTTCCATGTCCTGGTTACTGTAAATAGAGCTGCAATGAACATGGTGGCACATGACTCTTTTTGAATATGGTTTTCTAAGGGTATATACCCAGTAGTGAGATTGCTGGGTTGTACGGTAGAACCTCCATACTGTTCTCCATAGTGCTTGTATCAATTTACATTCCCACCAACAGTGCAAGAGGGTTCCCTTTTCTCCACGCCCTCTCCAGCATTTATTGTGTGTAGATTTTTTGATGATGGCCATTCTGATTGGTGTGAGGTGATACCTCATTGTAGTTTTGATTTGCATTTCCCTAATGATTAGTAATATTGAGCATTCTTTCATGTGTTTGTTGGCTATCTGTATATCTTCTTTGAAGAAATGTCTATTTAGATCTTCTGTCCATTTTTGGATTGGGTTGTTTGTTTTTTGGATATTGAGCTGCATGAGCTGCTTGTAAATTTTGGAGATTAATCCTTTGTCAGTTGCTTCATTTGCAAATATTTTCTCCCATTCTGAGGATTGTCTTTTCGTCTTGTCCCTTTGCTGTACAAAAGCTTTTAAGTTTCATTAGGTCCCATCTGTTTATTTTTGTTTTTATTTCCATTTCTCTAGGAGGTGGGTCAAAAAGGATCTTGCTGTGATTTATGTCATAGAGTGTTCTGTCTATGTTTTCCTCTAAGAGTATTATAGTGTCTGGTCTTACTGAATTGTTTTTATAACCAGAAGAAACACTATAACAATGATGTACATTAAAGAAGGGAAAGTGTTAACAGCTGAGTTGGATGAGTTATTGGGTTGGCTATGGAATATCTTATGGGTCCTCATGGGTCTCCCTCCATTCATGCCTTATTCTTAGAGCCAAGCATATCTTTTATTGGCTTCTGTACATACATGTGTGAGTTTGATCATTCCTATGCAATCAATCAGGAACAAAAACCTCTTAGGCCTCATTACCCATGGGCCTGGGCTCCAGATGATTGACTGGATTGAGGTGATTTCTATACCTTCTTGTATACATGCAACCACTAGGTAAACAAACCCAGGCTGGCCTGGTGGGTCATAAGACAGACCATCTGGAACAGAGATAAGTCATCTCAGCTAAGGCCACTCTAGATCAGCTAGCCCCCAGCTGACCTAGCAACTGACCACAGATTGAGCCTAACCAAGATGAGAAAAACTGCCCAGCTGAACTCAGTCCAAATTACTGACTCAGAATCATGAACTAAATAAATGAATATTGTTGAAGCCACTAAGTTGGGGGGGGGTTACTTGTTACCCAGCAAAAGCTAACTGATACACTGGGTATACGTCAAGAGTTTGCTATTATGCCATCATCCTATTCTTCCCTCAATATCCAGCAGTCAAATTTCTTTTTACTCTTTTATGTTAAGAGTTTTACAGACAGTGGGACTATCAGGATAAGTAAGCAGCAGGCAGCAAGTAGAGTGGAAATAAAGCATGCTCGGAAGACACATCAGTAATGGAAAGTGCTGTCTTCACGTCCTTTAATAAAAGAAAATAGGCCAAGAGGAAAAAAAGAAGCCTGACTTAATATAAATTTTTCACATGGCATCTCAGGAATAACCAGCCAGTCTATTCTTAGCCTTTTCCTCTATTGAAGCTGAAATTTATTTCCACTTTAATGTCTATCTTGGTCTGAAAGGCAATACTGAAGTTGTGGGCCAGGACAGGAAGAATGGAGTTGGGAAAATAAAGTGTTGGCATCTCATTTCTTTCAGGAGCCTGAAAACAAATCAATGTAGGGCTGGACCCAGATGTTACCACCAATCTATCTCTTTACTGCTCTGCTGATGGCCATTAATTAATGAGACCTCAGGTGCAGCATTCTGGGCAGAACCAGGGTGTCCTCTGCAGCTTCACCAATCCTTTAGGGAGTAAGAAAACTCCTTGCTTACCTGTTGAGAAATTGCCTATTCTGTTCTAACTTTTGGGTCATATGGGTTTTAATTAGGTGAATTTGGCCATCTTAAGTGCCTGGGAGCACCACAGTTGACACATAGTTGACTCACCACATGCCAGGTAGTGTCTGACCTATTTGTGTGTGTTAGATCTCAGCCAGATGACAGGACGGTGCCTAGGACATAGTAGATGTTCAATAAATACTGTGTCTGACTGACCATGTGAGCCCTAACAGAGATGTTGCACCAGGGGCTGGCAAGCGCTCCTAGAGAATGACTGTTAGTGATGGGTACTGATTAATTCTCCCCTTTTATCCCTACTTTTCCCTTTATAGGGCCACTCTTAGCACATCTATTCTTTATGGATTTCGAGGGGCCCATGAAATTCTTTATGGCTTAAAAGGTGGTGATTTGGTAGGAAGTTCAGGAGACTTGTCTGGAAAGTGAGATTTCCCAGCAAGCACACTGTTTTCACTCGGGTTCTGTGTGTGCTGTGGATGACAGCTGGGGTAGTGGTGGAGATTCTGGGCATGGTGGATAGCAAAAGCACCACCCCCTTACACACATCTGTCATTGTCAAGGTGGATTGCCTCTTTCCTTTCTTCTCTATGTTTTAGCCAAATGTCAACATTTCTTGGGCTCAGCTGATCATTTGGTCTTCACTGATAAGGAGAACCTTGCAAGTACAATTTGCTCCCCTCTCAATAAATTGGTCAGCCCCTTTCATCTCTTTCCTTTCACCTTCTGCCCCCACCCCACAAACACATACAAATGTGCACGGAACACACATACCCACCATACTTTCTTTTGCTCTCAACAAGGAAAATTCAACGTGAGACTCTATCTTTGAAATACAACCGCTCAGAATCAGCTCAGAGTCAACATGGCCCCAGTGAAACCCCTGAAATTCTGAGTTTTCCCAGCAGGCTTCAGACAGAAGTGGAGTCAACACAGTCAAGCGTAAGATGAATTCCAATGAGCTCCACCAAATAACGCCAAACTCGAGGACACTAGTTACCTGGGCTGAAGGGCATAGAGTTTTGAAGTCTCAGATGTCGGTAAAGGTATGTTTAAAATTTCAGTCATGATGTGAATTAACATACTTTATTCCCTGCCAATTTTGGAAGCAGAAAGATGATTTTATATGGGGACAAGACAGGACAAGGGAAAGGACATAGCTTATAATTTACACGTGCTCTTGAGGTTTCAAATATGGCTGCAATGGTAAAAAAGCAAGCCACAGCACTTCATCGTGAGTCTGTTTAATTATAAATTCATTTAAAAACACATATCAAGCACCTACTGTGCGGAAATTGTCAGTGCGAGTGTGTGAAAAATGAATAAGATAGCATTCCTGTTACCAAGAAGTTTGTAGCTGAGTTCAGGTGCAGGAATATGGATCTAGAGACATACCCAGGCCATGGACCTGGCAATACTTTGAAACCCACACTGACCAGAAAATAGTACTTATTTTTGACTCCCAAATTTAAATTAATATTCATTCTCCCGAAACATAATTTAATAGCTAATCTAAGTCTTCACAATCAGAAACTTCCTTGGCGTTACAAAACTCCTGACATAAAAATGAAGGAGGACAGATTGATTCTCTTCAGTGTGGAAGACAAGGAACAGGATCTGTTTTGAATGGTCCAGATTCTTTTATACTGACCACCAGTTTGAGTTATTGAAAGTGTCGTCCTCCCCACTCCTATCTCCCTAAAATCAAAGACCTACTGAATTTTCCCAAAGGCACATTCAAGAATTGAGAAAGCAAGGGAGAAGGTGAGAAAGCAAGAGAGAAGGAGACTTCCTGTGACAAGGATACTTAATGTCAGATGGCTTTGGGGGGAGCCAAATCTTTCCATACATCCCTGCTCTCCTTCCCCTAACCTACCTCCCAACACCCTTCTCTTGCCTGGTATAAATTTACCCAAGATTTCACAGATGCTTTCCCTGATGGGGCTCCCCTCCCCTGACCAGGCCATGCCCCATTTTAAACAGTCTCCCGACACTCTATAATTTTGTTTGTACCATTTAGCGTAGCGTAGTGGTTGCAAGCATGGACTCCAAAATGGGATTTCCTCAGTTCAGATCCTGCCTCTGCCACTTTCTGACTGTGTGCCTTTAGGCAAGCTGCTTAACCTCACTGTGCCTCAGTTTCCTTATCTGTGAAATGGGGCTAAGAGTAGTTCCTACCTCATAGGCTTTTTATGAAGACTAAATGAGTTAATATTTATGAAAATGATTAGAACAGTGCCTGGCATATAGTAAGTGCTAAATAAGTGTTCATTTAATAAATAAACATAGTGGAATGAGTTGTTTAATATGTTCCTTTCAAATATAAGTTCCAACTTATTGTTTTATGTCACTGGGGTGAATTATTGTGGCACTAGATGTCTGATGCACAAGACTGGAGTAAGGAAGGCATTACTATCCTACTATTATTACTACTGTTGGTACCTAACATTTATGGACTATTTGCTCTGTGTCTGGCACTGTAGTCAAAACCTTATAGGCATTGTCTAATGTAATCTTTACAACAAGTCTTAGAAATAGATACTCTATTGATACTCATTTTTCAGATGAGGAAACTGAGGCTCAGAAGGGATTAAACAATCTGCCCAAGGTAACATAGCCAGGAAGTGCTGATTCAATCCCAGGAGATTTGAGGAGTATTCCAAGTTCTGGATCATTTGAGGCGTTCACACAGTAGTGACTGGGAACTAAGGCAAAGAGATGGGGACAGTATGATGGCCATGGAAATGTGTCTCTCAGATTTTTCCCTATAGGTGGGGTTTGAGTACCATCTCCACCCACAAACACACACACACATACACACACATACCCCTTGAGGGTGGGCTAGACTCAGTGACACACTTCCAACGATACGAGTATGGAAAGGGAAAAATAGTAACTCTACAGGGGAAAGACCTGGCAAGCACGACCTTGGGCAAGTAGTATAATTATCACCAGTGATGTTATATGGATTTGCTGTCCCCCCTGACATAAGGTGATGAATAGGACACTTCACTTCTGCCATATTCTTTCCAAAAATCCATAACTTGAGTCTAATGGTAAGAACAACAGCAGACAACCCCAGATTGTGGGACATTCTACAGGGTGCAGGACGCTGCTCCTCGAGACAGTCAAGGTCATAAAAAACAAAGAAAGATGGAGAAACTGTCATAGATCATAGGAGACAGGGAGAAATAACAACTAAATGCAATGTGGTACCTGGACTAGATCCTGGACCAGGAAGAGAACATTAATGGAAAAGCTGGTAGGATCCAAATAATATCTGAAGTTTGATTAATAGTAATGTCAGTTTCTTAGTTGTGACAAATGTACCATGTGTTCAAATGTACAAATGTGAAAATGTAAGGTGTTAACAATGGGGGAGATTGGGTGGGAGGTGTACCATATTTGCAACTTTTCTGCAAACCTAAAATTATTCCTAAATAAAAAGTTTATTTATTTTTTATTCCTAAATTAAAAATGCCTCCAGAAATTGTGATTTGATTGGTCTAAGATAAGGCCTGAGCTTTGGAATTTCTATAAGATCCATGGGGATTCTGATGTGCAGACAAGTTTAGGAAACCATTGATCCACATTCTTAAGAGCTACTGAGTTGAGTGGTAAAGCCAGTTTCTTTTAAGTAAAGTCACAAGGGGCAGCTGCTTTTAAGTAAAGTCACAAGGGGCAGCTGCTTTAAGGTGGCTCTACCCCTGAGCTACGGGTTCCTTCTCTGTGATCACAGTACAGTGATTCTTTCTGGAACAGCACTCCTTGCAAATTTACTCTCACATTTATCCTCAGAAACAGAATCTTATCTCTTTGGTGGGACACTCTAATGTACTGGTTAGATTAATCCTAATCTCCTATTATGCTGGCTAAGTGGGTATTCAGACCTACCTTTGGAGAACCAAACTAAATGGAGTCACTATTGTCAGGGACAAAATGTAGATGGTCAATACAGGCATATAAAGGAAACGTAAACTAGTCTTACAGGAATTTACAGCTCTTCTCAGAAATCAGCAGAGGACACCAGCCAATCCTCAAACTCCAGGTCTGTTCATGCCAGCTCTGGATTTCCTCGTTCCCCTCACCCAGCTCCCCTGATCCAAATAAGAAAGAAGACCACTGGGCAACCAATCAGCTGAAAAAGACAAATAACTTCCCTATGATCCCATAAAAATTCCTTAGTCTGTGAGCAACTCAGAACTCATTGCTCCCGGAGTCTTGAGTTTCGCAGTTTGCATGCAGGTCAAAAGCCTTGCAATAAACTCATCCTTCTGCTTTGTTTTATTCAGCGGGCAGAGTTTGGTTTTTGACACCTTCTTGCATGCAAGGAATTTAATCCTAAGGAGCTGGGTGAATGAAACAGCTGTAAATCAGTTAAGTGCCTAGTGGGAGCTGACTGTTTAAAGGTTTTTTGAAGAGGACCTGTGGGCAATGAGAGGTTTCTCCTGTAACAGACCTCCCAGGTTAGCTCATTGAATTTCTTTACATTTGGGTTCAGTGTTTTCTGGCAGCAGGGCACTTCACAGACTAGTCATCTCCCTCCCTCACTCAGGAGAGTAATGGCTACCATAATGGATGCTGGAGGTGCCCTGCCCAGATCCCAGTTACTCTTTACTGGCAGGTGTACCAGTTTCCCAGATGCTGAGCTTGCTGTGGCTCACAGGTTACACCTGTGATTTCTCCTGAGTCCTGCTCTTGACTGACAGGGCCCACCTCCCCTGAGATGCCTGGGAGTTTCCTGGCTGCCCAGTGACTGACTGATACAGAGCTACCTCCTTGCCTCAAGGCAGAATGAACTGTGATGCAACCCACACTCCAGGGCTCGGGATCAGGCTGAGGCTAGTCCACAGCTGAGATGGCATCCTTGCTGGGCTCTTTCCCCTGCCCCATCCTGCTCCCCTCGTGTTATTATAGGCTGACCTGAAAATCCTTTCTCACTGAATCACTTGCACTCGAATTCCACTACAACCAGGGAATCAGACTTACATCAGCCTACATCCTGCTCCAGGCGGTGACTGAGGGGACAGCAGATAGGGTCCTCCAGTGGCCTCCCACTCCGAGGATGCACACCAGCTGGCCATCCCTGTCTAGCTGGGAGCCCCTAGTAAGTCATGTCCTCTCGCTGGGTCTCAATTTCTCCATCCACAGCTACCTCCTATTGGGCTCCCTGTTTCCGCTCTTGTTTCACCCCAATCCAGAGTGATGTTGGAAAAAGATAAGGCACATCACATCAATCCCCTTCATAGAACCCTCCAGAGGCTTCCAGTGCTCCTCCACCAAAAGCCAGACCCCTCACCAGGCTCTGCGGCCCTCGCTGATCTGGCGCTTCCTAACTCCCGGCCTCATTTCACACCCCATCTTCTCCAACAGCTTTGGCCACTTGCTGTGGAAAACACACCACCCTTCCTGAAATACTGGCCCCCACCAAGATGGTGCCTTCTTCTCTGGAGCTTGACTGCCATCCCCTCAGAGAGGCCCGTCCTCACCCCATCTCACATTTCCACCTCACACTATTTTAATCTCCTGTTTAGCCCCTGTTCCATCTGATGTGGTTCTTGTCTGTCTGCCTGTTTGTTGGATGTCTGTCTCCTCCCACTAAAACGTTATCTCCACGTGAGATCTTGCCTGACTTGTTCACCCTGTTTCCCCAGTGCCTAGAGCAGCACTAGGCATGTAATAGATGCTCAATAAATACATGGTGGCGACAGAAGGAGGGAGGGAGGGAGAGTCGACGGTGCTTTGTACTCCAATGCCACAACACAAGGATCTGAACCCACTGATGACCTCGGAGGCCCAGGAGGCTTTGCCGGGCTGCCTATAAATCATAGAACAAAGAGACCACCCTTACCCCACGATGGCACCCCTTGGCCAGCATGCCCCCTCGAGGTCTGTCCCATTCCCTGTCTTTCTGGCCAAGTCCTCGCTGCTCTTTCTGGTTCAGGGCAGCCCAGCTTTGGCAGGACTCAGCATGCTGAGGGCCCTACAGTCCACACTGGCCTCTCTTGAGCAGGGTGGGCTGCCCTAGATCTCTTGCTCAGCTCCATGGAAGCTCAGAGAGGCCGCGGGGCATCCCCATTACTCCCAGCAGCTGCTTCACAGAGGCGTATCCGTAGCTCATGTCAAGGATCCCAGTGCCCACAGTGATTGCTGGCTCCACAGAGCGAATGAAGTCATTTGCGTCAGTCTCCAGGGCTGCTAATAGCAAACTCTGCAAGTCGACTCCTCTAGAGGCCCCTGCCTGCTCTTCCAGGGCTCTGCGGGCCTTGCCTCTTCTGGAACAATGATTGTGGATTGAGGCAATCAAGGTCAGAAAAGTGCACGCGGGCCCCAACTCAGGCTGGCAGGCAGGTCTGCAAACAACCAAATTATCCAGTTCAGAGCGAGAGCTGGCTGCTGAGAAAGGGTCATTTGGGAGGCCGCTGACTGCGACGTGGATCCAGGTGTCCTCTAGGGTAGGAGCCTGTAGATGGCTGCAGGAAGCAGAATTGGCCTTTACCCCAGTGTCGGGGCAGAACTCTAAGACAGCTCTCAAGGTTCCCACATAGCTCTGTGTGTAATCTCCTCTCATTGAGTGTGGGCATTTGTGAATAGGACAGGATGTCACTGTGATAAGCTTATGTTCAATAGAAAAGGGTAAAGGGATTCTGCAGGTGTAATTAAGGTCCCCAATCAGTTGATTTTAAGATCATCAAAAGGGAGATTTTCTGGGGTGGGCCTGACCTAATTAGGCAAAAGCCCTTAAACCAGGGATCTGGCCCTCCCTGAAGAAATTCTCCTGCTGGCCTCGAAGAAGTAACCTGCAATGCTGTGAGAGGGTCTGCAAGGGGGCCGTGTGGCAAAAGGACCTGAGAATGGCTCCTGGCAACCAGCGAGCCAGGAATCGGCCCTACGATGCAAGAACTGAATCTGTCAACAACCCGAATGAGCTTCGAAGAGGACCTCAGGCTCCAGATGAGGATGCGGCCCAGCTGACCCCTGGACGGCAGCTGTGAGACCCTCAGCAGAGAGCCCGGCCACATGGTGCTCAGACCCTTGACCCATGGAATGTGTGAGATGTTTTAAGCCACTAAGTTTGAGGTAATATTGTTACACAGCAATAGATAAGGAATACACCTGGGTTCCAGAGAGGCCCCTGTGGGTTCCCGGTGCTGCCTCCCCCAAGTCAGAGGGCTTCTACCCCCTCTTGTCTCCCTCCGCTCCTCTACTTAGGGAAGGCTCACGGGTATCGCAGTGTAGTGCGGGGGCGCCACTTAGCAAGCGTTATAACAAAGTCACAACAGTGTCCTTACTTGTGAGAGAGGGGGTTGAGTTGAAGGCTTTGCAACATTTCTTCCAGCTCAACATTCCATGATTCTACAATGTAACCCTACTCCTGGGGGCACAGGGGTGGCATGGCACATTGAGTGGTTCAAAAGGCCCCAGAGCTGGGATCTAAGATGGGATTCAAAACTAGGTGTGAATGACCCAAGGCGCCCTAACCTTCATTCTCCATTAAAGCACTTTGGATTGTACCATTTAAATGGTCTCTTTGGACCCATGGTGTGAAATTTACACTCACTCATCTATACCAGGGCATTTTCCATCAAAGACCCCTTGTTTTGGTTCTTTCAAGTCTAACTTTAATTTGTTTTTGTCCCGTGAGGGGTGGAGAGTTTCTGCCACTCACCAATACTGACTTCAGAGCAGCAGAGTTCATATTGGCACTGATGCTCTATCGATAATGTTTTTCAAAGTGATAGCAGGGTTCCCATGAAGTCCGATATAATGGCTCTAAAATGGAGCTGTGCAGCATCATTTTGCACCCCACATGCTCCCCTTTATATTTTTTTGCCATCTGGAGGCTGAAGTTCTGTGTTGACTGCTGCGGTATCCTCCCTGGGACTGCAGGAGCTGCCGACTCCTTCCCACTCCCCTGCTGGCAGGCTGGAATTAATTATTCCCTCTCTTGTTCCTCACCCCACGCCATTTTATTTTTAAAATACCAACAATGGTAAAGTGGGACTTACATTTTTGTCTGATGCTTAAAAACAAACCATTTGATCCTGTTTGCTTGGGGCTCATGGGTGAAATCATGCTTAAAATCACAAGATGCCACAAAGAGATGATTCTCCGATTCCTTTAGTAGGAAACCAGAAGTAGCAGGACCTGCCAAAACCCCTGATACTGGTTGGAGGAGCACAGATCATGGGTGGGTGTGAGTTGAGGGTGTTTAAGGATCTGGAGATTCAAAGATGTAGTGAGCTTGGAGAAAGTGGTCACAGGGCCCAGGGTAAGGGGGGCCTGGAGGATGTGAGGGACAGTCCACTATCCTTAGAGAGGGTTTGCAACACTGAAGGGACAGGAGTTAACTCACTAGAGCCAACTTGAGAACTGGGCTGGGGTTACAGTGAATGGAGCTTAGACTTGGAAAATGGACCTGGATGAGAATCTTAGCTCTGTCATTTTCAAGCTGAGGGACTAACGTAATTTTACTTACCTTAAATTACTCACTGAATCTCAGTTTTCTCAGCTGTAAAATGAAACAAATAATACCTTGTAGGTTGTCATGGGAATCAAATGAGATGATGTATGCAAAAACCTTAGCTTAATGGCTAGCAGATGGGTGCTGAATAAATGGTACCCAGTTGGAGCCCAGTGAATACATGTTGAATAAATGAAGGGCTGAAATATCAATGTGCCAAAGCTGGAGACAGCTGTTTTGATGCTTGGGGTGTCTGGAGATGACAAGTTGCAAAATCGTAGCAGCCATTCTTGATGCTCCACCTATATCACCTTGGTACTCACCTCTCCTGTATATTCTGAGAGCCTCTATGACAAGCATCTATGACTCGGTGCCTTAGGGATCTCTCCAGTCTCAGGAGTAGGCTTAGCCTCTTACAGGGCTGGGTGCAACTTTACACTCCTGGGAAGAGCCCTTAGCCACTGAAGGATGGGAGTTGGTACATAAATACCCTAAATTCCTTGCCCTTCAGGTGGGGTAATTCAGGCATATTGTGCACTCCCTCTGAGAGAGGTCCTAGCAGGACTGAACCCCAGCAGGTGGTACCCTGCACTCTGATGCCCCCTGTATTTGCTTCTTTCCCACCCCATCTAGCTTCCCTGCTCACTGACCACTGCTTCCTAGGATCATCTCCCAAATAAAGTATGTGCACTACATCCTTCCCTCAGGGTCTGCTTCTGGGAGGACCCAACTTAAGAGGGCATTCCGATTAAATAATTTAGAAGCCTTTACATTTGTAGTTTCTTTTGTTTTTTTGCTTTGGGGGTTCAGTAACCTGAAGCCGGTAGAGGATTAAGCAAGTGGACAGCTCTTCTGCCCAGCGTGTGATCCTAGGAGTCTGCCATCTGATATCTGAAGTGATTTGAGAAAATGAACAGTCAGGTCTCAGAATGCTCTTTGAGAGTGCCTGACTAGATAGCTGGGTGAGCCGGGCGCTCTCTGCTAATCTACAGAAGAGCTAAGACGAAGGCTCTCGTGGGTCTGCTGCGAGGCCCCGATGCAGGTGCCTGGTTTGTTTCCGTGATGCAGCAGCGCAGCTGAAAAGGCTTCAGGGTTTTTTCCACTGTCTCATCCCTCGGGTTCCCATTTCCAAAGCACTCATTGGATAAAGGGTTGGCTGAGGATTGTTTCTACCATTATGGGGAGATCTTGCAATTACAGGAGAAATCAGGGTTTTCTTAAACAGGAGGGACTTCTGGAAGGACAGAGAAAAAACTTCAAATACAACTGCTTTCACCGAGACAAGCCCAAGTGAAATTTCAGATAAAGAAACATCATCACAAAACAGTAGGAAACTGATATTTTTTACCAGTTTGAGCCCAGAAAGGCTTACTCATCCTCAAAGTTCAGAGCAGAAAATTTTCCCTTTGACTTTCTCCTGAATTTACCAGACATCTGGGTCTGTGATTGCTTAGCTGCCTTGGAGAGATGCAGCAAGGTGTTCCAGGTGCCCTCTTGACCTAAGGATATCCAAAACTTAAGCCCAGGGGCTCCAAATCTGGCTGAGGAAGGAATTGGAAGGCTGACAGTGGCAGGGTAATAATAACGCATGCCAAGGTTTCGTGCTTTGTGGAATTTAGTGGAAGTTATGCAGCCCCAGGATGGACAGGTAGAGCCTAGAGCCAGCCTATGGCAGATGGAGGGGCTTTCTGTGACTTACACTCCCAAGACTGGGGGGCTGTGGTAGATACTTTTACAAAAATGGCTGTAATAATTCCCCTCTCAGTATCCATAATCTTGGGTGGCCCCTCCCACACTGATTCTGTACTTGGCCATGTGACTTACTTTGGCCAATGGGACAATAGCAAATGTGGCCTCACTGGACTTGAGAAGTGCCTACACCTGGTGGCTTGTCCTCTTGTGCTGTTTTTGAATGGTATGTGGTCTAGTCACCCCTATTAACCCCAGCCGAGAGCCAACACCAACCGTCACTCATGGAAGTGAGGATGTCATGGACCAACAAGACTCCAGCCAATCGACCAGCTGAATAAAGAACCGCCTAGGTCACCCACAGACCCATAAGCGGTAAGAAATAGTTGTTTCAAGCTCTTAAGTTTTAGCGTAAATCGTTACCTAACAAAGACCAACTGCTTCAGGGTCTCCCAGCTGTCACTGGCGCCTGGATGACATGAAGACACACCCCTCCCTCTACTCCGTCGACTTCACCCCACCACGCCACCACCGAGGGGGCGGGAAGAGAGCTCAAACCCTGATGAGCCACCAGTAGAAATCTCAGGATGTTTTCATATCACTTTATAGCTGTTGCAAATATCTCAGAATATCATATTCTCAGCACCACTTTGAAATTATGGTAGTTATTGGACCAAATATTATTATTTAATGCTTAATTTTTAAAAGATTATATATTGCTATCCACAATTTAAATATTTTGATAATTATACTTTAATATAATTGGTTTCCTATGAAATCCTTTGTGTTTTATTTTATACATTAAAAAATACCACTCTGCAAAGGGATCCAAAGGCTTCCTCAGACTGCCAGGAGGGTCAGTGGGAAGAACAAAAAAGCCAACTCTATTCAGATCAAAAAAAGAAAAAAACCCCGAAACTTGGTTGGTCTATTTAAGGCAACCAATCTTGTCTCCAAATACTGACTTAAGAAGACTAGGAAAAGTTGTGACAAAATAACCCAGGAAACTTCTAGCTGTATCTGATTCTGGCAGGATCACAGAACCACCAAGAATGCCACAACTTTGGTAAGCAGTGGAAACAAACTCAAATGCCTACAGGTGTTGGGAAGATAATACAGATGTATGGACTGAAGCAGGTATATGAAGACATGTAGTGTTAGGCTCTGTGGCAAATTGGAGAAGAAATACTCTGCCTTAAGGCATTCAGATTTAAGATGTTTGCAAACTCAGCATTGGCCAAATGAAACAAGTTTGTGGATAGTATTAAGCCTAGGGGTCATTAGCTTGTCATCCATGGATTAGGAGCAAAACTGAACATCTGTTCAATCTTCATCCTTTGAGCTGGCTCTGTCATCAACTTAAGTAGGTAGGTGATGTTTTCCAGGGCAATCAAATTTCTTAGGCCTCAGTTTGTATATCCACAAAATGGTTACTTTTTAAAAAATCATCTTCCTTTCCAGAGCTGTCATGAAGTTAAAAAATTAGATCATATTGGGGAAACAACTTGTAAAAAAAACCCAAAAAAATATCTTTAAACAAATACAAGTGTTTGGTAAGTGACCTGCTAAAAATTGTCTGTGTATATAGGACACATAATATGGCTTATTATGTCAACCTTGAACCTGGTTCTTCCCCCAACTGAATTGTGTGGCTTCAGCACATAAGACATACTGTTCTGTGATGCTCCACACCATTGGTGTGGAGCTTGGCATTCATTCAATTCATTGGTGTAAGCTTGGCACCTGGCCCAAGCTGGACCAATCAGAGCCTTTCCCTGAGATTTTTTAACATGGGGTGCAGAAAATGGCAGTCCTTTTTCTATAGTGGATGTGTAAGGAGTACAAATTAGGTGTACATGTTTCTGATATATAGAGGGAGGAAATGACTTTTTAACAAGAGAAAATGAAGTCAGTGTATAGAAAGAAGCACAGGGATGAGGCAGCACGAGAGCCTTGGTGGTGCTTGACTCAACTCAACTCAACCCTGAGTTGTTCCTGAATTCCAGCAACCTCTCTGCCCTTCCCATGGTTTGACTGTTCAACATTTACTCAGATTCTTTGAGCAATCAATCATCTCCATTTTTGCCTAAATCACTTATATTTGGGTTTTTCTGTCGTGTGCAAAACCCAAATAGACATAAGCAATATAGCCAATCATTTCAGGATGCTCTACCTGGCAGCTCAGAATCGTGGGAATGTTCCTAGAATGCTTTTATAAATGTTGGGTTACCATTTGAGGCTGGAGACCTCTGAGGGGAACAGCAGACTGAGAGATTTCCTGAGCAGGGTGTGGGCCTGTACTGGAAAGAAAATGTGGAAGAGATGAGGCAGAAGTGGCAAGAAAGCACAACACAGTAAAAGAGCACTGAACTGTGAGTCAGGAGCCCTGGCTGTAATGCTCACACTGTGACTTTGGTAAGGAATTTATCTCTGGGCCTAGTCATTTGTCATTTTCTAAAAAGTGCTAATTTGTATGTTCTGCCCTAGCAACCCAAATCTATAATTCTATGTAAGATGAGGGCAAAAAAGAAGGGTGATGTGAGCCATCAGGATCTTTTTCCCAAGGGCGATTGGTGCTCTGATCCAGAGCAGAAAACAAAAAATTGCAGGATGAGTGGGAAAGGGTCAGGCCCTTTCTTGCACCTGGGGCAGTTTATTGAGGAGCCCAAAGCAAAAGCAATGGGATCTGCTTTGTCCTTTGCACAGTGGGTACCATTTCCCCTCTGGTGTCCGTCAGAGGCTGCAGGCCCAGACTGCAGAAAGAAGGGACTATCCTGTCATTTGGTGAGATTTTATACTTTGTTAAGTTTTGGGAGCAAGATTCTGGGAGCCAGAGATTGAGTCATTGTTGCAGGGGAAAAAAGATAACAAAGGAGCCCTATGTCCCCCACACACAACCCCCGTCTTCATTCTGTGGACACTAGTCTTCCTCGTCCTTCAAACTCATTCTGATGGACAATAGCATCCTTATAACTAGGTCAGAAGAGTGAGTGGAGACTTCTATCCAGTGCCCCAGGACAGCACTTCTCTCTCCAAATACCTAGTCACAGCCTTTGTAAGGCAGAGAAGAGGGGAAACACCTCATCCTCATCAGACCCAGCTCAAGATCAATGTGAACATTTGAAGGAGCTACCAAAGATCTCTAGGATATTGGTTCTCAAACTTGAGCACGCATCAGAATCACCTGGAGGTGATGAAAACAGAAAACTCTTCCCCCATCCCTAGACTTTCAGACAGTAGGATGGCGTGGGGCCTGAGAATTGCATTTCTAACAAACTCTTGGGTGATGCTCATGTTGCTGGTCCAAAGATCACAGTTTGAGAACCAATGTCCTAGAGTAAGGAGCCACTGATTCTGAAGGGTCAGTAATATTGCACTTGGGATCTTAAATTCAAACTCCAGTTCCCTCTTTTATTAGCTGTGTGGAAGGAGGATCCATTCTCTGCCTCTCTGACTCATTAATTCCTCCCTTGTCCCTTAAAATAGGAACCTTCACTCTTTGGGAAGATTAGTATTAGGAAGATAGTTTCCACCATCCCTTCCACCCCTTCCTTTATTTGCCCTTCCAACCCCCCACTTAAGTGCTCTGTGAGATGGGAAATGGGCAGTGAGCAAGCATACCTCATTCCTCCACGTGGCTTTTTCTTTTTCTTACTCATAGCAAGGTTGCATTTTCTGCTCCTCCAAGCTGCAAATCTTCTGAGGCATGTTCTGGGAGGGGTGAGTGGGGGAGTAGGGGCAGGACCTAAGGTATTCTAGCTGTGCCTGACTACACTTATCTCTGTAGCCCTTCCTCCTTTGGTGGGTCTCCATGTCTAGACTTGGAGAAGGACTAGGAGTAGAACTAGTCTGATTCTGGCTGCTGGTTCTAACCATTTTCTCCCAATCAAGCTTTGACAAAAATCCTGATATTTTCATCACTAACGTATATATCAGTTGGTTCATGAAGGGGGAGAGAGGCAGCAATTAGCACCTTGGTAGGACCTTGACCAAACAGTATCCTCTCCGAGTCAAGTGTGGAAAATTATGTTCACCATTTAGGAGGTTGTATAGAAATTAAATATAATACTACTAGCTACAATGGACAGTAATATAACAAGTAGAACATAGTAGGTGCTCAAAAGACAGTGTGGATTTCAAAAATCTTTCCCAGCAAGCTCTCCTGTCCTGTAAGCCTAGATTTGCAGGAATTCTCCCAAAATTTGAGGTCATTGCTGCATAGATAATTGCTTTGGGAGCATTTTCCAACTTTGGAGGGGAATCATTCTGTGAATGCAGCCTAGGATCATACATTTTGCAGTTCACATAACTTGCTCTGTTATATATATTTTATGTTTATTGGTTTATATGAATATGGCTAAAGGTTTTGACAATGAGGTGATGCATGTAGGAATCTTAAAGCTGGCTGTAAGCAAGAGTCTGTGTTTGCACCTCTCTGCCTATATATTGTGTGCACATACAAAAACACACATGCAATATTTAATAAGGAACCCAACACTCCCCGACAAAAAACATTACACTCAATACAAAATGAAGCCAACAGATGCAGCTTCAATAACGGTTCACTAAATAGCTCACAGCAAAATTATTTTTCTTAAGCTAAAGAAGGGCAAGTAATTTTGCATATCATTTCTTTTTAACTCCTCAAGGGCCTTAACACCCAATGCATTAAACAAGAGGGGACCAGTGTTTCATTAAAGCATAACCTGAGCTTCTTCATCTCCAAAAGTTATCCTGAAAGTCACAAAGCCAAAGCAGAGATGCAATTCAAAGGCATTTAAAAAACCCTCCCACAAATAGAAAAATCAAAGACTGTTGACACATTTTCCCATTTTATCATGCATGCTGCTCAAGCTAAAAAATAGTGTGATGGCAGGACCTGTTACTTCTTTAAGCAAAATCCACATTATAAAGAGGAAAAGAAGCATATGGCCTGCAATAAGAACACTGGAAATCTGGCACGGCAAACAGCGGACAATGGAACATAACAACAGTTCATTCTTCTCTCCCAAGTGGAGGTAACAATACTTCACAAGCATTAGCTCAGAGTCACATAACAACCACAGGATGTATGCATGGCAGCTATTGCTTTCTTTGTACAGATATGAAAACTGAAGCTCAGTTCAAGTTAGGTAAGTTGGTCAGGGTGATACAACTGAGGTGGCAGAGATGGGCCAAGTATGCAGCCCTCTGACTCTTAATCCAGTGCTCCATGAGTTTGTCTGGATATTTAGTTTCTCCAGGTAGCTCATACCACCACATCTCACCTGACTTTTTAGACCACAGGACTGAGTTCTTTGGATTTTGCTGACTCATGGTCTACATATCAGGAGCATACTTTCTATTAGAAGATCTCAATGGATTGTGTGCGACTCATGGGAAAATTCATGAGGTTGTGGGGAAAAACATGGGCTTTGTAGTCAGAGAGACAAGAATTCCAAATGCTTTTAAGGTTGCCATGGAAATTAAATGAGATAATGTATGCTGAGGGTCTAGCTCAGCATACTATGGGCATTCAATAAGTTAGTTACTTTTTTCTTATGGTCAACAAGTGGTACCTTCATTCTCAGCTGGAGAAAGTAGGGCACAGTGGTTTTAGAGTTGCTTCATAAGAAGGACTGGGGGGAAAAGTGCAACATTCAATGCTCCAATGGTAATGGCTTTTTCTCAGTGATAAATGGGACTGATTTACCACATCATGCCTCAGTTTATTTTTCTCTCCTAGGCAAGAGGACACTGGATGTTTGAAAGGATAGGTTAGAAATTGATGTGTTTGGAGGACATTTTCTAGGAAGCCAAATCAACATGGAGAGCTTGTATACACCATGCCACCAATTCTAACAGAGAAGCAGCAAATATGTGGCCCCAAAGACAAGAGATGGCTGAAGCCACCAATCTACTTCCCTGATGACTATATGTCTCAGTGAACATGTATGTGAAGAGGGGCATCAAAAATATTCTTTCCATATTAATGAAAAGTAAAGAATTTTAACTGCATTATTTTATATATGTTAAACAGCTTTGTTTTATATGTGAAATTGACCTAAATAGGTCATAGGCAATGGTTCTTCATTTCTTTATATAAACCTGCTTTTAGCAATGCTTTTCATGAGACTCTTCAGAGTCTTCATTAGCATTTTAGCCCCTGATGCATAGGCGATAAAACAGCAGGTCAGAAAAACAAATTATTTGCCAAAGTTTGGCAGCTAGTTGGGATGAACAAAGTGCTTCCTTGGGACATAATTTTATTCCAATATTTAGGGTGAATCTGCATTCCCAAGTTGTTCTGATCATAACATCTGACCAATTAAAGAAGGAATTACTTACAGTGGTAGAATTCTTTTCTCTGCAAAGGGGTAGCTGGTATCCCCACTCACTCATTCTTTTCCTGTATAGCTGGTGTGTGACAGGAACTGTTATAGGTACTGAGGATTCAAAGATAGTTAAGATATTGCCCTTGCTCTCAAAGACTTTTATATTCTGTTAAGGAAGAGAAATGCATATGTACATAATTACAAAGCAATGTGATAAATGGGAGCATTGCTCATTGGTAAGAAGAGGTAAATTTTGAAAAGCAAGAGTTGGGAGACTAATACCTTCTTCTATTTGATCCTGAATCTGTGAACTTGTTTAATGATAGGGAGTTTTCAGAGGAGGAACGTGGATTGGCTCGGGAGGTACTGTCATCCAAAAGATGCTGCCGTTTCTCTGTCATTCTATTCTTGCATTGCTTCATGAATTTTGTAGTTGGGACTAGGTTTTCTAGCCTAGGAGATACCATGTTTCTTGAAGCTTGACCTGTTCTCCCCATGAGTGGTGGGGAATGGTCTATATAGGGAGAGACCAGGATACTGGAATATAACAGGTAATGAAAGGACATTTTAGCAATACTGCCACATAAATAGAGGCAAATTTATACAAGGGCATATCTTAGATATTTACTAAGTTCCTTGATGGCTGAGGCTGGTTCTTAATTTACATTCTGTTTATGACAGCAACCTTTCCATGGACACTGATCACTCAGTAGAAACCTTTGGTCAATTGCATATTTTGGATAGACAGCCAAGTTCTTTTCTAAGTTGGGTTAATGTCTTAGAGTCTAAAAGGGATTCTATGTGAAACATGTCTTCTAAAATAATACCTCAAGAAGGGATGCCCATCAAAATACACTGAGGGCAGAATCATTCATGTTTTATTCACTGCTCTATCTTCAGTAACCAGTACTATGTTTTCCTGGTACATGACAGATGCTCAATAAATATTTGTTGAATTAATTAATTAGTGAAGAGTGCCATAATGACAGCTGATTTATGTTTGAGGAATACAGGAATAGTCATCTTGAAACTGGAAAAAGTAGATATATTCAGCAATTTCTCAGGCATAAATTAGGAACACTATCTTGATTTCTAGTGTTATAATGAAGTTATAATGGACTTTCTTATTAAAATAAAAAAAATTCACTCGACAGGACTACTGCATATTGAAATCGTTTGCCAGTGTTCTTTCTAGCAGACTTACTGGCATTTATTTCCTTCTACTTTCTGTTTATCAACGGAAAAGCTGCAGTGTGATTCACCTGTAACTAGCTGTCAGACCAACCTCAGACTAACTTCAGGGAAATTTAAGAAATATATTGTTTTGCAATTTGTCAGTCACTATTCTATGAAATTGTACAAAACATGAATAAAGGTGATCAGCAATTTGGTCTGAGATTCTCCATGGAAGGGAATTCTGTTAAACTTGTAGGACTCTCTGAGCTGAACTGAGAGATTTCTCTAGAATAGGAATGAGGCAGGAGTACAGGGCGACTCTGGCCTCGGGGGGCACCTAAGAGGCTTTCACTTTCTTACATGTTGTCATCAGTAAAGGACAGAAACCACTCATTCAAGCCTGCAGGCATGAAAAGTCATCTCCTAAGTTCAAAATCTATAACTAGGGTCATTTGGATACAGGAAGTGATGTGGAAGCTGGGACCAGATGGTCATTTTGTCAGACCTACCATTCTAGCAGGAAAATAACATTGCTCTTCAAGTATAAAATGGGCCATCTTCAAGTATAAAATGAGGTGAGTCAGCAGAAAGTGCAAACAGTCTCAATTTAAGACATGAGAATTAGCCATCTTTGGGTAATAGGAACCAAATCAAATCAACAACAAAAACCCCAAAATAGAATAAAAGATAAGTAAGTTCTTTTAATTTTCCCTTCACAGGGATCATAATTCAGCTTCTTTTACAAGCTAAGAGGATCGAATTTATTTTTCCATGACCACAGAAAGCAGTTCATAAACCTAGCACAGCTGTCATTCAGTACCAATCTGGTGTGAACATTGTTAATTCACTTTGAGTTTCTCCAGAATGGTTGTTAAGCATTTAAAAGGAAGCACTAACCCTTAAACAGGATTTTTCCCATCTCTTTTTGGGAATACAGATTTGTTCTTCTCATCAGTTAATCACTACTGAAGCTAACCTCTGTGAGTCAGCAGTAAGAAAATCAGTTAGCAACTCCTCTTGTCAATGCTTTACTGTGATGGAAAGATGCTGAAATCTGCAGTAAGAATGAGTTTATAGCAACAAGGAGAACATGGCTTTTCTGAAACTTGTGAATTTAATTAATAAATATTGTACCGCCAACTGCTAGCCTCTGAACTTTATATCTCATAGGCTTTAAAGCTTCCTCCTCTCCTAGTCTCTTGTCCTTGAAGCTTTTTTGTAATGTTATCTTACCACCACCTCGCCATCCTCCAAATTTTATTAGTTTTTGAGCTGGCTACTTAAATCATGTAACTCAGGTCATATGGAAATGTTACTTTTTAAGTACTTAAGAGCTCACAGACTCTTTAAAAGCTTCTGTTTCCCCTTTTCTAAGAGGCAGAGAAAAAAAGAGGAATGAGGAAATAGCAGCTAATAAATTGCTTTAAGTCAGACATAAAGACATGATCAAAAGGGGGTCTAGAAAGAAAATTTTTAAAACAGTTAATTAGGTTGAAAAAAGAATTATAAAAAGTTTAGGCAGGTTGTAGAAAATAGTCTGTGCCAGACAGCAATAAATCCGATTGAGAAGGAGGGGAGATCCCCATAGCAGTGATGACTCAGATCAGGGCTTTGAGGAAAAAGTCAGGATTTCTTAAGTCTGACCAGAAAGACTTCAGAAAGATGATGTCAAAGAAATTACTGAGGGAAAAAAAGAGAGAGATTGCAGGGGGTGCTGTGGATATAATTAATCTTACAATGAGGGAGGGAGTCAGGTCAGTTACTGGAGCAGTATTAAGGCAGTGCCATCTGAGACCACCAGGTCACTGGCCTCAGACTTACTACCTAGAGTTTCCACCACCGATATCATTGACTTCTGAATGGCAAGGATACTGGAAAACATTAGTTCAATTCCGCTGTCATTCTACAGATGAAGAAACTTAGTTCAGTAGTGGTTGAATGACTTATTTAACAAAAATGACAAGCAATTGCTCCAGGGCTAGATCCAGGTCTCCTGGCTCCTGATGAGCATCCTTGCCATCATGCTCAGCTGTCCAACTGAAAGGGAAAAGATATTGCAAAAAAAAAAAAAAAAGAAAAAAAATCATATACATTCTCTGTGCCTTATTTAGCCAGTATGAAAAATGTGGATGATGCAAGAGGTAGCAGAGTATATAATTAAGAGCTTAGACCCTGGAGTCAGAGTGATTGCATTTAAATCCTGGCTCTGTTCTGTGATGTAAGGCAAGTTATTTAGGTTTTCTTTGCCTCAGTTTCCTCATCTGTAAAATGGAAATAATAATAGTACCCTGATTATAGGATTGTTATGAGGATTCAGTGAGCTAGTACAGGTAAAAGCTTTTAGAATTAGTGGTTCACTCTTCTCTCCCACAGACCTATTAATTAATTAAAAAAAATCATATACATTCTCTGTGCCTTATTTAGCCAGTATGAAAAATGTGGATGATGCAAGAGGTAGCAGAGTATATAATTAAGAGCTTAGACCCTTAATCACTGCTTTGGGTATCTCTGTTCTAAATCAGATTTATGGCTTACTAAATGTTACCTAAATATCATATATGAAATGTTATCTAATATCATATATGACTATGGTTTGTACCATTCACTTGGGAATCAGAAACTGCTTGGACTTTTATATTGGGTGAAGTGCTTTGAGATTCTTGTGAAGAAAATTATGTAGAAACAAGTAGCTATTATCATTACAGCAATGACAGTAATTCTGAAGAGTTCATAGTGCAGATAGCATTCTCTGGAAATTTCTCTGAAGCCTCTTTCCTCTTGTAAGAATAATTTTTTAAAACCTCTTTCTCCACTCATCATGTCCTGCTTCCTCAATGCTCTGTCATATCTCCTCCTTCCTACTTAGTAACTTGGAAGGCCTTCTGCACTCGGTTTAATAACCACCAGTCTGACCTCCTAAAGCATCAAACGTCACTACCTCCAATTTTGCCCCAGGGAGTCAGCTTAGAAATCAACAAGTTATCCTATGGATGTCTCTCTTGCCAGTGTTTTGGTGAAGAACAGATGAGAATAGTCCCTTGACACTTCAGAGTGAGAATTGAAATGGCAGCAAGATCTATGTCTGCAACTGCCATTTATTCCTCCACATGAAGCCATTTACTCTTTCAGTTCAGCAGTTCTGTCAGAATTTGGAATTGTGAAGCTCTGCTGTGAGAGTAGTAACCACAAGATTAAAAATGAAATGGGTATAGTTCAGACCTCAAGCAAGCCCTGGAGTGAGGGTAATCAGCAAAAGTCAGCTAGAATGCTAGGATGGTAGGGAAAGAAATATGATATACTGCCCACCTCACCTCAGTTTTTCAAAATTTTACCATAGTATCTTTTTCTTTCTTCCTTTCTTTCTTTTTTCCTTTCTTCCTTCCTTCCTTTCTTTCCTCCCTCCTTCCTTCCTTCCTTTTTTTTTTTTTTTTTTCCAGTTTTAGCCACTTGGAGCTGGTTCTATGTGTCATGCTGCCTGAAACATGAACAGAAAACCTGGCATCTTTTTTCATCTATCCAGTCAGTGTATTTGACAATGCAGAATACTCAGAGGGTCCAAGAGAGTGTTCTGCATGTTTATTATTCAAGTGTACCTGCTGGACACCTCTCATCCCCAGATGCCTGACCTGATTTTCAATCTTCTTGGTAGGCACTCATCTTGAATAATTTGTTCTAGTCAATAATGAAAATTTGAAACTTACAATTAACTTCTGGGTAGGACTTGGAAGCCCATGTATATACTGAAGGGTGGTAATAGATGACTAAATGAGGACTGGTTATTATTTTTTAAATTAATCATCCTTTATGATAACAGTTTGCTTCCCTCTATTTCTGGAAGAATGTAAATTTAATTCCACTCAGTCAATAGCAATTCCAAGATGCTAAAAAAGACATGGTTAGTTTGTTATATCAGCTTCTGCTCAGAAATCAACTTTAGAGGATAAAGCACTAAGTACTCAGTGTGGCATTCAAGGCTTTTCATAGATGGCTCCAACTCACAGTTCCAGCATATTCCCCTTTATAAGCGTCCCACTTCACCCAAATGCATGGGCATTTTTAGGGCTTGCTGACCATAACTTGGGCTTGCCTAACTTGTAGTTCTGCCTATGCTATAACTTTTACTTAGCAGAGTCCCCTCACTTCTCTCCAACCTCCAAAACCAGCTCAGGTCCTGCTTCCTGTCTTGGATCAATCTAGTCTACTGAAATATTGTCCTTCTCAGAATTTGCATTCCTTATTTTTGGTCGCATTGACTTGGCAAATAATTATACACTCCCTCATGATTTTTCTTCTACTGTTTTATTGCATTTTCCTTCTGGTATTATTAATTTTTATTGTTTGTTGTTTTCATTAAGAGTACTAGATGTTAAACTTATTGAGGTCAAAGACTATATAAGCATGAGATTTTACATCCTCAGTGGGGTTCATTTATGTATCTGGTGCTCACTGATTGATCAATATCTTCCAATCATGTTGGTCCCTGCTGACAAGAGATGACACTGCAGAAATATATTTAGCACTGAGGTTGAAAACACCAATCTCCTTACCTTTATAGAATTGTAAAGCAGTTCCATGATGTGAGAAAAATAGTTTATTCATAGTACATCATATAAAAAGCAGATTTATCTATTTTTATCTTTCATGTCTCCTTTGTCAACCTCTTTCTCAAATTATCTCTCATTTCTCCTAATCGTCAAAACCTACACGCTCTGCTGAAGGCTGGCTGCTATGAGAAGAGGTGCTACTGGCAGACACATCAATCTTCTGGTTGATAACCATCACTCTGGGGTCAACACTTAGAGTTTAGAAATGTCTTTATATAAGCTAATTCAGAGGCAGTTTGTATTGTGTTTGTGCATGTGTGGTCGTGCATGTTTAACGAAGTAAAAATAAAATTGTGAATTCTTGGGAGATTTTACCATGGAGAGGTTAATAAGATTACAAATTGTTTCATATTCTGAATGCCAAGGTGGTAAAGCAGAAAATGCCAATGAGCAAACAAGCAGGTACCATTGGAGGGTCTGTGTGAGTGTTTCCTGGCACATCTCTATGTCCATCTGCTCCTGCCTCTGCTCACCATATTGCCCTGGATTGTTAAAATTTAAAACTTAAAATAGGAAATCTCTTGATTTTTTTCCTGAAGCTTATCAATAATGTAAATGTTAAATTCATGTTTCAATTACATTTTTTAAAAAACTTTTCAGTAAGCTATTAGCTCCATAATTGTGCACATCACCACTTCCTCCCAGATTTGTACCCTTTGCCAGCTTCACTGCAGTCCTCTACCTCTGCCCCCACTACTCCAGTCTTCCACTAGCAAACAAACCCAGCAGTAATTACTAATATCCAAGCACATAATTCCGGCAGCGTTAGGCTTTTTCATTTGTCGCAACTACGCAGAGAGCTGTCTGGACATGCAGCATGAAGTCAAAGCATTTTTCAAGACTCCTACCCATCTTGTCTCCCCTCCTCCTATCACTGAAACACAGTTATTTATTTCATCTGCAGATTGCAGAGTTGTAAAATTCTTCCATGCAGTTACATACTCTTGAATAATAATTTTACATCCATATCCAGCAACAGATCAGTATATACTTATATGGAACCACATGGTTATCCGTAAAAAAACACTAGGAAATAAATAGCTGGGGATGAAAGTACCTTCTCTATGTGGACATGGCATTGGAGTACCTCTAATATATAAATGATTGGAGTTAATGACTAACTAAACCCAATCCAAGATCTTATTTTAAGGCTTTTCAGGGAATCATGATAGCATTTCTTTAATGCGTTGTATAAACATTCTTACATATGACGCTATTACTCTTATTTAACAACTACTCAAATAGCACAATTTTGTTCCTGGTCATTTTATGTTGATTTTATCTATATCAAACAGCTGGAAATATCCCTGTGATAATTTTTGTTCACTCACAGGCTCCAAACGTCAGAGTAGAAAATGGTTAAAGTACTTATTACTGCCTCAGCAAAATCCCGCAATGCTGTAATGGAAATTGCAGTAGATCTTTAGGTCAGAGTCCAGTTTCAGTCTAACACCATGGGTCCTTTCATCTGCATCACGCTGAAGGACACAGTTAGATTCCCCTGAGGAAAGCCAGTCTTAATGTTGTCAAAATCAGAAACTATCCTGAGATAACCAATGTCCATAGGAAATACTTCTCCTCACTCTGAAACTATGGCCAAAGAGGTTAAATCTATACCCTGTAAGACCTGTAATATTTCTTAGAGATGTATTTTTATGGGCGTGTGCTTGTGTCAATGCCTAATTACAAGGATGGGGAAGAGGAAGAAGGATTCATTATTAAAGTTGATTCTGCTTAGTTCAACTACCCCTACATTTTTTATCAAATAGAAACATGTAGAAAGATATGTTGCTCCTATAAACAGATTGTGTTGGCATCTTCATATATACATCATTCATGACCACCCAGGATCTGTAGACAGATCTATTCTGTGTTAAAAAAAAAAAAAACAAACCAGAAATAAACAAAACCCTTGATTTCTGACTGGAGGATAAATGCAGAGTTTTAAAAATGTGTTTGTTTTTTACCTAAAAAGGGGGGTGGAGGAGAGAGGGCAACATAGAAAATTTCCACAAGTAGACTTTTTTCTTTTTTTTTAGGCTATGCAGGAGCTAAGGATGGGAGCTGGTAATTGTTTCCAAAGGAGTCCTGTAGGCAGGATTTTTTTTTTCCTTTGCTTTTTTCTTTTAACCTACTACACCTGCTCTATTAGGGGTCTCCGTGAGACCTGTCTCAGAGAAGCAATTTGGCCTGCAGCCCTGGAACATCTAGCCGCGGCCAGGCATCTCTGCCGCAGGTAGGTGCGCCGGGGCGGCCGGACCACTATCCGCGGTGCTGAAAGGTCGCGGGCTCCAGTGCAGTCCCTTGGTATTGCTGTCCAGGGTGCTGACCGCTGGCCGCCGCAGTCCGGAGGCGAGCCCGAGCCCCCGCCCCCGCCAGCCTTGCGCAGAGCCCTCCCACCCAGCACTACCCGCCCGCCTCCCGCCAGCCTGCAGTTGACGTGGAGCAGGCGGCATAAATCAAGTCCGTGGGGCACGGAGGCTGCTGTGGCGGCTGCAGCTCAGCTTGCCCGGGGCGGGAACTCCCCCTTCTTTCGCCTCCCCAGCGCCCACACCCTGCCTTCTCCCTAATTCTTCCCTAGATAATAGCGCCCTAACGACAAGTCATAATAATCGGGTCAGAACCACAGGGTTTGTTTGTCTTGATCTACAGAAACAAAACAAAACAAACAAAAAAAAAACACCCAAAACCCAGCAGCCGAAACATCTCTTAAAACTGCATCGCAAAATGGAAGAGACAGAAGGTCCCACTACTGTTTCAAGAGAGTAAGTTATTATTCCGTACGTATTCTTGCGCTTCCTCCCCATCGCTCCACCTGCACTGTTCCCATTCATCCCTTCCCCAAGCAGCTCACCTCGAAAATACTTTATAAAGCCCCAGGCGGGAGTCTAGCCAGACGCGCACACACGGAATACCGCACCCTAGGTGCACAAATTCTTGTATTTGCCCAAGCTCACTTGGTCTGCCCAGCTGTGGTCCCCTCTGGGTATGTAGCCATCTAGAGCCAGAACCACGACCTGGGGAGGGGGGTTCCTTACCTTGCCTTCTCCAGAGGGTGGTGTTCGCCCGGTCCCTGCAGGTTCCAAGTGTGGAGGAGCCGCCGAACAGGGAGGGAAGGAAAGACAGCGCCTGACCTCCTCGAGGTTTCGTCTTCAATGCAACGTGAGCTCTGCCCTCATCAAAGATGGCCGTCCCTTTTGACGTCAGCAGCTTTTAATAGCCATCTCCCGGAGAGGCGGGGAGGAAGTGTGTTAAGGGGAGGGCGGAGGGAGGATGGGGGCGGGCGGTGGGAGGGGAGGAGCCGCGAGGTGCCGAGCGCTTGACTCAGCTCCCAGTTCGCTTTACTGCAAACCTTTGTATTTTAGTCTTTTTTAAACACCAGAACGGGACGATTCTTATGACTCCATTTTAATACCCGGTCACGGGCAAACTCATTTATCTCGCGACTGGTCGTCTGATATTCTGTTTTTTTGTGTGTACGTGTGTATGTATATGTATATATGTGTGTGTATGTATGTATATGTGTGATATATATGCAATATATTTGCAAGTATATATACAAAAATTTTCCCCTGCTGAGTTCAGTCTTTGGTTGAGTCATAGAAGGGGAAGGGAAGGCAGAGGAGGAGTAGACGGTAAGGGGGTGGGGGGAGATTTCAGCTGCGATTTGCTTTTTCTAAAAAAGATAGTCCAAAGGGGCATCCCTGTCAACTCTCACCAGCTCCATATATGGCCAAGCTACGTGGGTTGCTATTTTTATGAGTGATTTCTTCATTTTATCAAAGTAGCATTGAGGCTTGGAGTTCGCCTTAATGTGGTCAGTTGGGGAAGGAGATTAGTACACGTTATTTTAAAGTACGTCAGAGCAATTATCGCTGAGCGATTTCAAAGGAATTGGGGGAAAGGGGAGGGAAGGGTAGTTAACCCAACCAGCGTGGGTTTGCTGGAGTTCAAAGCTTGGGGTTGAGAGTTGTTTGCGGAGGGCAAAATAGGTGACGCTGTTTGGGTTGAATTTGCAATCAGAGCCTGGGATTTTATGTTGGGTTTCTTAGGAATAGTTCCCAGAGGCGCGTACACGCCTCCTAGGACTGACCAGACTTCGGAGGTGGGGGTGGGGGTGGGGGTGGGATAATGTGGGGGGGCTGCGGCTTCAAGGATTGCTGGGACGCTACAAAATTCCTTCATTCAGTGCACACACCCTGGGTACCAGTCGAGGCTGGCTTGGGGTCCCTCTGATGCTCAAAACAGGACGTGGGCGAGAAGCTACTAGTGCTGGTCATAGGAGAGATTAAAAAGAATAATCATAAAGCAATAATCCTGTCCTCCTTTGTTGTGTGCGTTAGGCACCAAGGAAGGGGGGTCATATGCAAATGGTGGCAGCCTCTCGGATGATTCACAGGTGTTGGGTAGGCTGTCGCGGGGCACTCCGCGGGGAGGGCGAGCTGGGAGCGCGTGGGACGTGGGGGCCCTAGGCTGAGGATCTGTTTGTACTTTTCCGGGAAGGGTGTGAGTGGAAGTCGTGTCTCTCAATGTTAACACTTGATGGCCTCTTTTAGGCAATGGAAAATCCTTGCCTGGGGCGGGGGAAACGAACCTCACCTCCCCGCCCCCAACACACACCCCTGCTCTGTGGGCTGAGAGCGAGCTTAGGTTTTTAACTGCACGCGATGAGACAGAGAGAGAGAGAGAGAGAGAGAGAGAGAGAGAGAGAGAGAGAGAGAGAGAAGGGAATGGAGAATGAATCCCAGGAAAGAGAGGAGGAAAAGTTGTAAAGGGGGCATTTATAGCGAGCAGAGCTGTAAGAATTTAATAAACAATGCCTTTCATTGAAATAAGTAGAAGTCACTGTTTCTTTAAAGATTCCTTGACCCAAAGGGTATTTTGAAATATTAATGTTTTCAATAATAATTAATGAATAGTGTTTGGATTTTTATTAAAGCTGGATTCTTAAAACATGGCATGTTGCTGAAATTTGTTTACTTCATTAAACATTTAAGATTCTTATATAATAAAGAAGAAGAAAATCTGCCTGGTCCTCTGATACTTGACAATAAAATTCCTAGTTATGGTTCTCACTTTCATTATAGAGTAAGCTGGAATGGGCTTGGAGAAGTGGCAGCGAATGCGGTGATGTCACTACAAAATCCTTTATAGTCAGGATTTTTTTCCCCCAAATGTGACACTTTTTCAGCATGTAGAAGTCTTGGGGGGGAAGCCTGAAGTGGAGAGAAACGAAATATGTGTTTGGCCTTCAGTCTGAAAGTCATTCAGGCAGAAAGTTTTGTGCAGGAATAGAGGAGGTGGGGGATTTTCCAGATTAAAAATATAATAAAACTAAAAAAGTAACTACGTCAGTGATGCAGGCTCAACTGTAGGCAACAGCTCTGTGGCAGTCACAGGGGAGGACTGGCTTGGTATTCTGAATTTTCAGCTGCTGATGCCCCACATTGACATCTTTAAAAATTACACAGTAGAGGATAGAGTCAGACTGATTCAAAGCATCACAGAAAATACCACAGGCTCTACAGGATTATGCTGTGGTGACGGTAGCATTTCTCATTCTCCTGTGCTTATGTTAAAAAGATGCTGTTTGAGAGCTTCTTCATCTTGCTCTGGGAAAGGTAGCAGAGTCTAATTTAGAAAACATAAACATTGGATAAATATATAAGTCTACTCAGGAAAACCAGACATCCTTAAATGTATTTTAATAGGATAATGAGATTTTTTTTTTTCTTTTTTTTCTGGCTGGGTTGGGTCTTCGTTTCTGCGTGCAGGGTTTCTCTAGTTGCAGAGAACAGGGTCCACTCTTGGTTGAGGTGCACGGGCCTCTCCCACTGCAGAGCATGGGCTCTAGGTGCGCAGGCTTCAGTAGTTGCAGCATGCGAGCCCTAGAGCATGCGGGCTTCAGTAGTTCTGGCACACGGGCTCTAGAGCGCAGGCTCAGTAGTTGTGGCGCACGGGCCCAGTTGCTCCGTGGCATATGGGATTTTCCCGGACCAGGGATCAAACCTGTGTCCCCTGCATTGGCAGGCAGACTCCCAGCCACTGCGCCACCAGGAAAGTCCCTGATAATGAGATTTTTTTCCCCCTAGTGTTTTCTCATTGCTTGATTAAAAAAAAAAAAATCCATAGTCATCTTTGCCAGTAGGGAACCAGCAGATTTATGTTATTCAGGGTCTATAAAGGCCTAAGCCATACAGAGAAGAAAGGTGATGGAAAATTCACTCTGAAATGATTCAGCTCTTGTGAGTTATTTCTACAAAGATCCAACGTGTAGAGTAACGAATGCTTAGGAACTCATTTGATGAGTAATGAGAAAATGACCTGCTCTGCTGGAAGGATATTTACACTATGCTAATGTAGTCTCTGAAAGCTTTTTCTGGTACACCATGCCCCAAAGTACTCTGGTTTGCAACAACTCCAGATCTAAGATATTTAGCTTGTATCTCCCAGGTAAGGAGCAAGATGCATGGCTGACTCAATAATTACAACTTCATGAAGAATAATTATAAAAGTTTTTATAAAATGTTGTAAGATCTTTCCAAAGTCAGTTTGCAAGTAGTTTAGAACTAGCCCAGCTCAGAACCCCCTTCTCCAAGGTCCTCCTTTGGGTCATGCCAGGCACCCTGTGACAATATTTCGAAACATTGTGAGGGCACAAGAAAACACAATTTGACAGATCAACTGTTTTAATTCCTTGGGTTTTTTTCCCACATGGTTTGCTTGCCACTTTCTCTTTATATGTTCTTCTAGCCCTTATCCCAGGCCCCAACCCATTTATAGATAGTGACCTAAGAGTACCTGGGGAAAACTTAAATGCTGTAGATCTAAACTCCTTTTTCCCTGAAGCCTCTGAGGCAGAGACATATCCTGTAAGAGGTAAAAGCAGAACTAGGAATATTGATTTCTGTTTCTGGCTTGCCATGTTGAGAAAAAATAAGACTGCACACCAGAATTTTAAATAACACCTCGTTCCTTACTAAGAGCAGCAATGCAGGATGGAAGGAGAGGAGTGCTCAGCAGCCAGATGCTGGGTGCTTTCAAACTCCTGTCCCTTAATGCATCAAAATTATAGGGTCTCTTTTGTATGTGAATGCATCCCAGGACCCTCTCCAATACTGAGATATGCAGGTGGTCAAGTAGGGAGGAAGAACCCTGTGACAGTCAGGGACAGAGGGAAGGAGAAAATAGTAGTTGAAATGAGCAAACTTCTAAAAGGCTGTTTGAAAGGGATCACAGTATTCCTTTAGCAAGTCTTTCAAGAATCTTATTAGCTCTCTAAGCTCTCTGTACCTCAGTCATCTCATAGGTAAAATGGGGACAGTAATTATAACCAACCCACAAAGAAATTGTGAAGTCTTGGTTAAATAAATCTCTCAGTTTGATGAGACTTTTAACTTTTCCTCTGAGTAGTGAAATGTAACTCTGCTTTCATATGAAGGGTTGATTTTTTTTTCATTAGCTACTAATGAAATATGTAACAATGAATGGCTCTGGGCCTTGGTTTCTTCATCTGTATTAGTTCATTCATTTACTCAACATTTACCTGCCGTATGCTTGGCACTGGAATATATTGGGATTTAAGTAAAACAGAGGAGGGAACTAAGGATTAGAGAGGTAAAATAACCTGACCAAGGGCACAGCTAATAAATGGTACAGCTGGAATTTGAACCCCAGGGCCCAAGCTCATAATCACTGTGCTTTAGTACAGGCTCTGCCAGGCTCATTGGACTTAGCCCATCTGTATCTCTCCAGAGAAACAGAACCAATAGAATATGTATATATATCTAGACACACACATTCTCTCTCCCCATACTACCCTCCCCCTCTCCATATATATATATATATATATATATATATATATATATATATATGCAAAGGAATTTCTTATAAGGAATTGGCTCATGTGATTATGGAGGCTGACAAGTCTCAAGACCTGCAGGGTGAGTCAAGCTGGAGACCCAAGACACCAAGCCAATGGTGGTATATAGTTCTAGACCAAAGGCCAGCAGGCTCAAGACCCATTGTTTCAGTTTGAATCTGAAGGCAGGAAAAAGCCAGTGTCCCAGTATAAAGGAAGCCAGGCAAGAGGAATTCTCTCTTACTCAGGGGAGAATCAGCCTTTTTGTTTTACTCAGGGCTTTAGCTGATTGGATGAGGCCCATCACATTAGGGAGGGCAATCTGCTTCATCGGTCTATTGATTTAAGTGTTAATCTCATCCAAAGACACTCTCATAGAAATGTTTGACCAAATATCTGGGCACCCTGAGGCTCAGTCAAGTTGACAGATAAAATTAACCATCACACTCTCCCTTCACAGCTAACCTCAACATGTTGTGGCTTGTGTATGACTATTTTCATTAGCAGCTTTAGGGTTCCACTTGCTAATGGGATGAGTCTATGGATCACTGACCACAAGGTGTGGTTGGGGTGAATTTCAAGAGAGGATCTAGGCTGGCAAGATGATTACCTGGAGCAAACAGAAGAAACATATTCCAAATAAAAGAGTGCCAAGTACAATCAAGAAAGGAATTTAGAGATCAATATTTAATAAGGAGCATAAATAAGAATTGGGTCAGAAGATGCACTCAAAATATACTTGAGAGAGTCAGCCAGAAGTCAGAACAGAACATCAATGTCAACTACTGGTTTTGAGGGGATGATATGAGATCTTAAGTCAGAATTGATTCCAAGAGCCAGGAACTCTGGCAGTGAAAATCAGGTTGAGATGGGTTGATGTGAATAATTCAGGATATGGCTGGGATGGAGCAAGGCTATCTGGCACAATTCTATTAGTGTTGACGGTGAAGAGCAGTGCAGTTCTGCCAGCCAACAGGTACCAGGCTGGACAAGGCACTCTAATATCTCAGCAGATAGCATCAATGATCTCTTGGTCATAACCAATGGACTTCCCATCTTTTTAACCTCTGACTTCACTTGACAATTTGTACCACTCATTCCATTTTTTAAAGTGCTCTATCAGGTGCTCTCACCTGTTTCTCCCTTTTTTGTTGGCTCCTCGTTTTCCATAGCAGATGGGTTGAAGCAGTAAAATTACGGTGCCCAGCAGGTTAAGCTGGACATTTCCCTGAGCCCCACACAAACCCTCTGGGAGCTCCATATGTCCATGGATCATGTCCTGACTCTCCACCGCGAAAACTTTGGTACTCTAAGTCAAAGAGAAGAATATTGAATAGTTCATGTTTGTACAAATTGTAAAACACTGTCACACACGTGATCTCATTATATTCTCACCATTCTCTGAGATATGTGTAAAAGTAATTATTATTTTAATCCCAGTTAATACATGAGAATTCTGATTGATTTTCCGGACTCCTGAACTGACCACAATACATCAAGAGAACCGAATGTCCTATTCCTTCCTTCACATGTTGTCTTAAAAATATCTGATCCATACCCTTAGTTTAGCCATTATTTATATATGACTCTTCATTTTATATTCCAGTCCCACCTTCTCTCATGAGCATCAGAAGCATCTTCCTAGCTTCTTACTGAATACTCTTACCTGAGGAATCAAGGTGTCTTAAACTCAACATATTTATGCATCAGTTGATTTCTTCCACTCTCCTCCTCGTATATTCTTTATTTTTTTAATCTTTTCTTTGAAGGGGATCTTCAGAGGTATTTATCTGGTCCAGCCTTACATCTGATGCATATTCCTATTAGTGGTTTACAATTATTGAATACTGGTTCTACTCTTAACTGTGTGACTTTGGACAAGTTATTCAACTCTGTTTTCTCAGTTTCCTCATTTTTAGCTTGAAGTATAGTTGACCTACGCCACTATGCTAGTTCCAGGCATACAACATAGTGATTCAATATTTCTATACATTATAAAATGATCATCATGACAAGTCTAGTTATCATCTGCCACCATACAAAGTTATTACAATATTATTGACTATATTCCCCATGCTGTACATTTCATCCCTGTGACTAATTTATTTTGAAATTGGAACTTTGTACCTTTTAACCTCCTTTACCCCCTCCCCTCTGACAACCTCCTGTTTGTTGTCTATCTATGAGTCTGTTTCTGTTTTGTTATGTTTGTTCATTTGTTTTGTTTTTAGATTCCACATATAAGTGAAATCATACAGTATTTGTCTTTCTCTGTCTGACTTATTTCACTTAGCATAATGCCCTCTAGATCCAGCTATGTTGGCACAAATGACAAGATTTTAGTTTTTTAATGGCTGAGTAATATTCCATTATATATGTATAAAATATGTAACATATATATGTATGCACATGTATACACACACACACACACACACACACCACATCTTCTTTATTTATTAATCCATCAATGGACACACTTTGGTTGCTTCCATATCTAGGTTATTGTAAATAATGCTGCTCTGAACATAGGGGTGCATATAACTTTTTGAGCTCCGGGAGTGGAATTGCTGGATCATATGGTAGTTCTATTTTTAATTTTTTGAGGAACCTCCATACTGTTTTCCATAGTGGCTGCACCAATTTACACTCCCATCCACAGTGCAATAGGGTTCCCTTTTCTCCACATCCTTGCCAACACTTGTTATTTCTTGACTTTCTGATTATAGCCACTCTAACAGATGTGAGATGGTATCTCATTGTGGTTTTGATGTGTTTTCCCTGATGATTAGTGATGTTGAGCATTTTTTCATGTGTCTGTTGGCCATCGGCATGTCTTCTATGAAAAAATTGTTTATTCCATGCAGTTTTTAGCTGCATTGTTTGTTTTCTGATGCTGAGTTGTATGAGCATTTTTTATGTATTTTGAATATTAACCCTTAACAGATATATCATTTACAAATATCTTCTCCCACTCAGGAGACTGCCTTTTCGTTTTAGTGATAGTTTCCTTTGCTGTGTAAAAACTTTTTAGTTTGATGTAGTCCAATTTGTTTATTATTGCTTTTGTAACCCTTGCATGAGGAGACATACCTCCAAATATATTGCTGAAACCAATGTCAAACAACATTCTTACATTCTTAATTAACAGTATCACAAGATGTCCTGTTTACTAACCTAACACTCAGAAGCATCTTAGCATTCTCCTTTTCTGGCTTTTCTTCATCTTCCCAACTCTATGGGCTCAGGTCAAGGCCCTTTTCTCCTCTCTGTACACTCATTTCTTGGTGATTTTATCCAATTCTAGAACATCAAGGAGCATATACCTATTAATGCTCTTGTATTTACATGTTTAGTCCTATTTATCTCTTGAACCTCAGCTTGTATATTTAACTTCCTACACAATACTTGCACTTAAATGTAAAGCAAATATGGATGTATAACCTAGCATAGATGAAGTAGAATTTGTGATTTTTAGCTCGAAAATGGCTTCCCTCCCAGTGTTCCCTATGTTATAAATGGCAACTGCATTCACCTACTTTCTCAGGATAAAAATCTTATTTCACTCATCTCTGTCACATGTACGTCTAACCCATGAGTAAATGTTGTTCTACTTTCAATACATTTTTAAAACGCAACCATTTCTCAACCGTCCATAGACCCTATATTAGTTTAAATCACCATCATCTCTCACTGAACTATTAACAGTAGCATCCTAATTTGTCTCCTAGTCCCTATTTCTCCACATAGCTGCCGCAATGATACTTTTAAAAGACAAATCTTTCTCAAAAATGTTTAATGGCTCCTATCACACTTAGAAATTCTTCCCTTAACCTGTAAGATCAGGCTCCTGGCCACCTCTTCAAATTTATTTCTCAGTGCTCTCTCTCCATTTATCTTCATTACAATCTCATGGGCCTTCTTGTTGTTCACTGTACAAACTCACTCCCACCTCAAGACCTTTGCATTTGCTATTAACTTTACCCAAAACACTCTTCCCCAGATCTTCTCCTGTCTCATTTCCTCAAATGCTACTTTTTCAAAGGAACCTTCTCTGACAATCCAAACTAGCTAAACTTGGCTAATATCCAATTCACTACCATTCTGTATTCTTTTACTCTGAATTATTTTTCTTTATAGCACTTTTCTCCTCTTGATGTTATCTGTTTATGTATTTATCTATATCCTATTTTGAAGAGGTAACAATTGTCAATGACATTATCTTTTCCTTTGGATAAATTCTTTTTTGTTTCTAAATAATATGCAGACATTGTTAATGCTTTTTAAAAAAATTTATTTATTTATTTTATTTTTGGCTGCACTGGGTCTTCATTGCTGCACGCCGGCTTGGCGCCGGGGGCTACTCTTTGTTGTGGTGCGCGGGCTTCTCATTGCAGTGGCTTCTCTTGTTGCGGAGCACGGGCTCTAGGCGCATGAGCTTCAGTAGTTGTAGCACGTGGGCTCAATAGTTGTGGCTCACGGGCTCTAGAGTGCTCTAGAGTGCAGGCTCAGTAGTTGTGGAGCACGAGCTTAGTTGCTCTGCGGCATGTGGGATCTTCCTGGACCAGGACTCGAACCCGTGTCCCTGCATTGGCAGGTGGATTCTTAACCATTGCACCACCAAGGAAGCCCAGACATTGTTAATTCTTGATTTATAAAATAGACTATCATTTGACTTCCTCTTATAGTCAATGATAAACAAGCTCTCTTAGATCACCCCTTTTTCCTCTCCCTATCCTTTCAATATCATGAGTTTTCTTTACATAATCACTCAGCCATTAACACAAGTATGTAAGTACTCTTCACTGACAAGTTAGCACCACACAATTAATATGCTGCTTCTTTTGAATAATTTTCCACTTTCCTTGGGGAAGATTTTAAGAATTTCTGTAGAGGAGAAAAGGATGGTTGCTTACAAAGAAACATGAATCACATCAACATCAGACTTCTCATCAGTGAATCCAGATGGTAGGGTCAATGGAATAAGTCTTCACATGTTGCAAGAAAAATAAATTTTAGTCTATAAGTCTATACCAAGCCAAATGTTAATAAAGAATGAAGGGCAAAATAAAGAAATTTCCAAATATACACAGAATCAGGAAGTTCACTTGTGCTTTGTCTGCAAATCAAAACAATTTCTGAGCATTGTACACTAGCAAAACAAAAACTCACAAAGGAATCCACCAAATGCAAGAAGACTAAAAATTTAGGAAATATTAGAACTAATATAGAATTTCTTTCCTAGTATCGAAGCTAGGAAGCAAGTATAGAAATAAATCAGTGCAAATTAGATAATCTAACAAATAGTGTGATTTAAAAGGTGGATGATCCTAGTATTGGTCTGACAATGGCATAGATCTCTTCTAATGGCAATAAAAATAAAAAGCGCCTATTTAAAAATGCCAGGAAAAACAAAGCTATGCTATAAATTTTTGTTTCAAATATGACACAATTTTGAGAAATTTTTGATGGAGCTTAAGGAAAGATTTTCCATTTGTTCTTTCTCTTTGATTATTTTCTTGTTATTATAGTGAAGATTTAGTGCCATAGGAATGTTTAAAAACATACTATTCTACCTAGTTCTGCAGTGAATAATATTTATATAATCATAATGCTGTAAATGTTATTTATTAATTTTCAAAGTTTATAATCAAGTTGTAGATCAAGCACAGAAGTTTTAATTAAGTTTATCTAACAGAATCTAAATGTTATAGAAAAGTGATGGTAGAACTTTCAGAATGTGATCGTTAAAGGAGGGGCTTGGGAAGGGACAAGGTGGAGAGGTTTTATTTAATGTACAAGCTCCAATTTATCCATTTTTATATGGTAAAGGGTTAAGAGAATGGGTGTAAAGTTGATAGAAGAAAAAATAAAGTTTAATCATATTATATGATTAAACATACATTTATATACAAAATTAACCAACAGAAAACCAAAAATTAATAGAAGTAACAAAGTTGAGGTGTTAGAATAGGAAGAAAGGGCCAATTAGATCATGTTCTAGTCTTTAATAAGAGAGAGTTAATAAATATTATTTAAAGTTGATAAATCAAGAAATAGGATTATATCATTTAAAATCAAGGTTATAAACACTAAGAAGAACTTAACAACTGAAATATTTAAAGATGGTTACTTTGAAGGAGGATAAACACTAAAATGCATGATTTTATTTTATTTTTAAAACTCTATTGAAGCATAATTGACTTACAGTATTATATTAGTTTCAGGTGTATGGCATAGTGATTCAATACTTCTATACCTTACTAAATGATCACCACAATAATTCTAGTTACCATCTGTCACCATACAAAGCTATTACAATATTATTGACTATATTCCCTATGCTGTACATTACATCCCCACGATATTTATTTTATAACTAGAAGTTTGCACCTCTTAACCCTCTTTCCACTATTTTGTCCGTCTCCCCACTCTTCTCCCCTCTGGCAATCACCAGTTTGTTCTCAGTATCTTTGAGTCTGCTTTTCTTTTATGTTTGTTTGCTTTCTTTGTTTTTTAGATTCCACATATAATATTTGTCTTTTTCTGTCTGACTTATTTCACTTAGCATAATACCCTCTAAGTCCATACATGTTGCCACAGATGACAAGATTTCATTCTCTTTTATGACTGAGTTTATCCATTCATCTAGCAGTGGACACTTAGGTTGCTTCCATATATTGTCTGTTATAAAGTTGCAATGAACATTGGAGTGTATATATATATTTTGAATTAGTGTTTTTGTTTTCTTGGATAAATACACAGAACTGGAATTGCTGGATCTGTCCCCTCAGGCAAGGACAACAAAAGCACATGTATATAAATGAGACTACATCAAACTAAAAAGCATTTGCACAGCAAAGGAAACCATCAACAAAATGAAAAGGCAACCTACTAGATGGGAGAAAATTTTTGTCAAAGGTATGTCCGATAAGGGGTTAATATCCAAAATATACGAAGAACTCATACAACTCAATATAAAAAAAAAACAATCTGATTAAAAACTAGGCAAAGGACCTAAATAGACAATTTTCCAAAGACATACAGATGACCAACAGACACATGAAAAGATACTCAACATCACTAATCATCAGGGCAATGCAAAGAAGATACTCAACATCACTAATCATCAGGGCAATGCAAAGCAAAGCCACAGTGAGATATCATGTCACACCTGTCAGTGTGGCTATTATCAAAAAAGCCAAGAAATAAATAGTGTTGGTGAGGATGTGGAGAAAAGGGAACCCTATTGCACTGTTGATGGGAATGTAAATTGGTGCAGCCACTATGGAAAACAGTATGGAGGTTCCTCAAAAAAATAAAAATAGAACTACCATGTGATTCAGCAATTCCACTCCTGGAGACTTTTTAAATTTTTATTTATTATTTATTTATTTATTTGTATTTTTTAAAAATAATATTTATTTATTTATTTATTTGGCTGCATCTCGCCTTCATTGTGGCGTGTGAAATCTTTAGTCACGATATGCAGGCTCTTAATTGCAGCATGGGGGATCTAGTTCCCTCTCCAGGGATCAAACCCGGGCCCCTTGCATTGGGAGCATGGAGTGTTAACTGCTGCACCATCAGGGAAGTCCCGACTTTTTAATTAAAAAAATTTTTTAATGTGACTGTATTACTCTTCTTAAAAAGAATGGAGATATCAAACAATTTTTAAATGCTTTTAAGCAGGCACTCCTGATTTGGGTGCGCTGCAATGTTCCACCTGAAATATCTGTCTCATAATGCCTTGGCAATTCTAAAAACTTGCTTGTTCAGTCTGTCAAAATGGCATCCACTTTTAGAGTGGAAAAGAAAAAAAGAACTCCCTGAATTGTATTTTTATCTCTTTGTTCTTCTGGGTAATGCTAAATAGAGAGTCTGGATTAAATGTGAGATGTGGGAGCTGATGTCTGGGCAGGAGTCTTGTTGGGGTCAACGTTTTAATAATAAAATAATGATCATAGACAGTCACTTTTGGAATCATGGAGTAGGGACCTCCAAAATCTGCTCTTTGATAAAGCAATGAGAGCATTGGCAAAATTTTTCAAAACCTTTTTTTTTTTAACCTCTAGAAATTAACCAAAGGTTTATAACAATCTGATTTAAACAATTTATCCAAGAAAAATGATTGAATCTAGGTAAGAACAGCAAACTTTGTAGCGTTTAACTTTTCCTACTCCCATCCCCCTTTCCACAGTTCTGTAGTACCCTTGAAAACCATGAGCCTAGAAGCCAATGGAGGGAGGCATAATTGGTTTGGAGCTCCCTAGAAGCCCCACCCAGAGAGAACTGTCACTACTTGACCTGTTTGAAAGTTCCCTGGAAACTACTACTCTCAGGGCTTGTCTATATTTGACATGTATCAGAACGCAATCAATGTGAACAGACTTTTCCCCAGGGCATTTGTCAAAAACAGTCAGCAGCAAATGTTTAACATAGCAGCTGCCTGAGGCAGTGATAACTGTTGGGGCAAACAAGGCACTGACCAAAAAACTTAAAAAGAAATGCTGAGAAATGAGATGTCCAAAAGGCCTTTGAAAAGTTCCAATATATTCCTGGGAATCTAGAAGATCATTCACATGCATGGGGCTGTGAGCATGCCCACAAAAGATCTGAGAAGGCCCTATTCTCTGAATGTTCTTGAGACTCTGCAAAAACAGGAAGCAAAGGCTAAGGCAGCCTTGTAAACTGCCTGCCAGAATGTTGAAGCACTACCCTAACACACAGACAGAGCTTCTCTGCAAGTACTGTGAGACTTAGTGGTGCAAGGAATTTAAGGAAATCTGTCCATTCATTAGCTGATCACTAAGTTAACTGAGCAGAGACTTTAGGACACACACAACAAAGAATATAGACTTTATAGAAGTAGTTTGGAAAAGCCACTAAACAAACAAAGAGTGGCAGCAACAAATGATAAGGATATGTGTGGCAGAATCTGATTTCCAGAGTTGCTTCATTATACTGTTTTAAATGTTCAGTTTTTGACTAAATATTGAAACATGCAAGGAAATATGACCCATAAACAGTAGAAGAATCATCAGCAGAAACTATTCCTGAGGACACTCAGGCATTAGACTAACTGGATAAAATTTTAAATCAGTGATTAGAAATATGCTGAAGAATAAACAAATTCTAAAGAACTAAAGTAAAGTATTAGGTGACTCACCAAATAGAGAATATCAATAAAGAGATAGTTATTATTTTTAAAAGAACCAAATAGAAATATTGGGATTTAAAAGTATAATAACCAAAATGAAAAATTCACTAGAGGATCACAATAGTAGATTTGAGCTGGTAGAAGAAATAACCAGCAAATTTAAGGATAGATTAAATTTAGATTAAGATTATTGATTATTATTATTAAGATTATTTATTTATTTATTTATTTATGGCTGTGTTGGGTCTTCACTGCTGCACGTGGGCTCTCTCTAGTTGTGGCCAGTGGGGACTACTCTTTGTTGTGGTGTATGGGCTTCTCATTGTGGTGGCTTCTCTTGTTGAGGAGCACGAGCTCTAGGTGCATGGGCTTCAGTAGTTGTGGCACATGGGCTCAGTAGTTGTGGCTCATGGGCTCCAGAGCGCAGGCTCAGTAGCTGTGACGCATGGATTTAGTTGCTCTGCAGCAAGTGGGATCTTCCCGGACCAGGGCTTGAACCCGTGTCCCCTTCATTGGCAGGCGGATTCTTAAACACTGTGTCACCAGGGAAGTCCCTATTATTATTATTATTAAGATTATTCAGTCTGAGAAACAGAAAAAAGAATGAAGAAAAATTAAAAGAGACTCAGAGACCTATGGGGCACTATCAAGCATACCAAATATCCATATAGGGAGTCTAAGAAGGGGAGAAAAGAAAAAGAAAGAATATTTGAAGAAATAATGGCCCAAACTTCCCAGTTTAAGGAATAACATTAAACATCCAAGAAAATCAATGAACTCCAAGTAGGAAAACTCTGCAGAGATCCACACCTACATGCACCATGAACTATCAAAAGCAACAGACAAAGAAAGAATCTTGAAAACAATAAGAGAGAAGTGACAAGGGATCCTCAATAAGATTAACAGCTGATTTCTCATCAGAAACCAGGGAGGCAATGGGATGACATATTCAGAGTGATGAAAAAAAAAAGACTTTTATCCAGGAATTCTATATTCAGCAAAACTATCCTTCAGAAAAGAAGGAGAGATTAAAACATTCTTAGATTAAAACAAAAACAGCAGCTGAGAGAATCTGCTGCCAGTAGAGTGGCCTGACAAGAAATACTACAGGGAGTGCTTTGGCTGAAATGGAGAGACATTAGACAGTGACTTAAATCCACATGAAGAAAAAAGCAAAGATTATCAATAAAGGCAGATACATGGTTAAATATAAAAGCCAGTATTTTGGGACTTCCCTGGCTGTCCAGTGGTTAAGATTCCGAGCTCTCAGTGCAGGGGGCCCGGCTTCCATCCTGGTCAGGGAACCAGATCCTGCATGCCGCAACTAAAAGATCCCACATGCTGCAACTAAGACCCAGTGCAGCCAAATAAATAAATATATATATATTTTTAAAAAGCCAGTATTTTTTGGTTTGTTTGTAACTCTTTTCTTCTCCTACTATGAGAAGACATCTGCATAAATCAATAATTATGAGACTGTGTTGATGGGTTTATAATGTATAAAGATGAAATTTGTATGACCATAATAGCATAAACGTGGAGAGAGGGAATTGGAGGTATATCAGAAAAGTTTTCGTGTGCCATTGAAATTGTTTCAATATTAATTAATATTAATATTAACTGGTATCATTAATTAATATTAATCTCAACTAGATTTTTAAAGTTAATATGATAATTGTAAATCTCAGGGCAATTATAAGAAAATACCTAGAAAAGTATAGTTAAAGAAGAAAATGACAAGGAAATTAAAATTGTATACTGGAAAATATCACTTTAACACAAAAGAAGGCAGTTATGGAGAAATAAAGGGAAAAGACAAAAGATATAAAGAAAACAAATAGCAAAAAGCCAGACATAAATTCTACCTGATCAGTTATATTAAATGTAAATGGACAAAACACTCTAATCAAAAGGCAGAAGTTGGTCAAATGGATTTTAAAAAACATAATTGAACTATATGCTGCCATATAAACTGCCAGACCCAGTTTACAGTCAAAGACATAAACAGGTTGAAATTTAAAAAGATGGAAAAAGATAAACTATGCAAGCAACCAAAAGAAGTATGCAGTGACCATAATAATAACAGACATGATTTTTCAGATAAAAATTGCTACTAGAGACAAAGAAGGACATTTTAATCATAAAAGTGTAACAGTAAAGCCCGAATTTGACAGATTGAAGGGAGAAATAGACAATTCAACAATAATAGTTGGAGACATCAACACCCCACTTTCAATATGGATAGAAGACCTACACAGGAAATCAATAAGTATCAAAGACTTGAACAACACTAAAACACTCTAGACCTAACAGACTTCTGTAGAACATTCCACCCAACAGCCACAGAATACACATTCCTCTTGGGTTCATATCACCTTCTCTGTGCACCTATGTCCAAATCTCTCCCTGCCCTCTTTATAAGGATACATGCAGCCTGATTTCATTTAGGCTTCACCCCAGATAATCTAGGGTAATCATCTCATCTCAAGGTCTTTAACTTAATCATATCTGCAAGACCCTTTTTCCAAATAAAGTAATGTTTACAGGTTCTAAGGATTAGAACCTGATATCTTTGGGGGGCATTATTCAGCCTACTACAGGGAGCTTTAAAAAACATTGGCACTTTGGTACCGTTTCCAAAAATCCTGATTTAATTGTGTTCAAGTGGGCCCTGGACACTGAAAATGTTTTTAAAGCTTCCCAAGTGTATCCAGTGTTTCAAACTACTGCTGTGGGTAAGCCACAGATAAACTGATGAACAAGAATTACTCTGCTTATTTCCTTTTGGTCCTTTCCATCCACTCAATCCTTTTTTATTCAACTCCCTTCTCCTTCCTCCTTTGAGCTAACCTGCTGCCTCAAGTAATTTCTACCAAGAATAGATTATCAGGTAATTAATTCATTTTAAATTAACTCATATTCACCATGCTAAAAAAATCTAATTAATTTAAAAAAGAATTTAGTAAGGCCTAGTTCAGAGACATTGCATGGTGACCAAAGAAATCTTGAAGGAAAGGAGGGACAATTCTGGCTCAGGAGTGCTGGGATGTACCACAGAAATCACTCAAGGCAGGGAGTCAAGATTTATTTTTATTTACTTAACAAACATGTATAAAATGTTATATGTTTCTGGCATCAATTTAAACACTACAGATTTAATTTCCTACAACTTCATGAAGTTTGTACTATCACAAAGCCCATTAAACAGATGAGTAAACTGAGATACAGAGCAGTTAAGCATTTTGACCAAGGACACCCAGTAATAAGTACCAGGACCAAGGTAGCCCAGATCCAGAGCACAAGTGCTCAAACACTATCCTTTGTTCTTTTGTTCCTTCTCAGCTCTATCTTCTCATCCCTGCTCTGCTATGTCTGTACTGTGTGACTTTTTGAAAACCTCTTAACCTTTCTGGGCTTGTTTTCTCATCTTTAAAATAAAAAATGGTTTCTAAATGGAAGTGGATGTCTTGCCACACACAGTGTTCAACCAATTGTTTTCTGACTGATAGAGACACACTTTTGTTTTTCTGCCCCCTCTTTTCCTGTTAATCAGCGTGCAAGACTGTCACAATCTGTTTGAGTAAGGGTCCCTAAAACATAAGAGTCTTAGAAAGTCCAGGCTGGAGTAAATCTCTGAAACAGTCTGCCCTGTTCATTTCACAGGTGAAGAAACTGAGAAAAAGGAAGAACTTTGGAGGACCAGTCTTCTAGCTCCAAGGCAGTAATGTTTTTCTACTATGTGATATGGGTTTTAGAGCAGCACTTCTCAACTTGTGTCCATGAATTACCTGGGGATTTGTTAAGATGCAAATTCTGACTCAGAATATCTGAGGTGGTGACTGAGATTCTGCATCTCTAACAAGCGCCTAGGTGCTGTTGATGCTGCTGGCCCACACTCTGAGTAGTGAGGCTCTAGATAGAACCTAGCACTCAGGTCATGTCACACTTGGGAAGAATTACATCTCCCTCAAATCACTAGGGTCATACCCAGAATTATATCTTGAAACCCCATTCTTCTTGTGACCATGGCAACACATACAATTATGAACATTTTGGAATTTAGATATTGGAAAATGACCATGTTACAGGTGATGGGGAATAGGAGACTGGCAGTTAAGCTAAGGACTTGTGTGGATCAGCAAGCTTGAAACATGTGGTGGCTTTTGTACATCAGGACTATTTTGCTTTCAAGTTATAGAAATACAAATCATAACAATTTAGGCAAAAAAGGGAACATATTGACTCACATAATTTTAAAGTCTGGGGTCAGGTCTGGCTTCAAAGAAGGCTGAATTCAGGTGCTCAAACAATGTCATCAAAAATTTATCTCTTGTCATCTAAGTGTTGACTTTGTTCTCAGATAGATTCCACCATCTATAGTCAACAGCAGAAAAGAGCATGCCACTTTCCCAATAGTTCCAGAAAAATCCATGACTATTCTTTTCTTTGGCCAGGTCTGGGTCATGTGTTCCTTCCAGAACCAATCACTGTGGAAGGGTTTTGTACTCTAATTGCCTAGCCTGGATCACATACCTATTCCTAGAACCAGGATAAGTCCCATCCAGAACACGTGGAGGTGAATTGTCTCAAAGAAAAATCAGAATGAGGTAAAAAAAAAAAAAATGAAGAAGAAGAAGAAGATGGGGAATGCATGTAGAACAAGCAAAAACAATAGATGCTCATTCCAGAGAATGGGGCCCATTGAGCAACTGAAGGTGTTAAGAGCTTGGGTGGGAGGTCAGAGACTCAACAAGGTGCTGGGGCTTGAAGAGTAAATTTACCTACTAGAGAAAATCTGGCTACAAATGCTATTTCAGTAGTGTGACCTTGTTGTGATTCTTGCTGAAGCAGTGCTTCTCAGGTTTGGATTCAGGAGGTCTGGGTTGGAGTCCAAGAGTCCACATTTCTAACAAACTCCCAAGTGATGCTGATGCTGATTGTTCATGGACCACATATTGGCGTGGAGATGGGCTGAAGCATCAATGGTAATCATCTCCAACTGTGGTGAATTCTCTGGCTTGATTGCCCTTCCCTTGAAATGGTGGGGGTTGGAAGCATCTGTACACGCTGTCTGTATGTCCTTAGTAGCTTCTGTCCTGCTATCAGTCATCTCTCTCAGGATAACATGAAGATGGAGGCAGCCTTTCTATTAGAACCACAGGCTTCCTCATTTCCCTACTCCAGGACTGCTTGGGTTTAAGGCATTGGGCCAAAGGAGATCCCTGGCTTAGGGCTCAGGGAAGGTTAGTCGATGTGTCCATGGTCACCATTTTATTCAATAAAGGAGCCAGAGATCACTCTACTTCCTGCTGCTTATTTATTGTTCTTTGGCTATAGACCAGAGAGATTTGCCAAACTCCAGATGACTGTAGCTGCATGGTTGGGCCCTGCTGAGGCCACCTTAAGTCAGCAGGACTACCCGGTTGACCCACAGGTTGATGAGCCATACCAAATGCTGTTATTATGAGCCACTGAGTTTTGGGGATGTGTGTCATATTATTGTGGCAATAGATTACTAAAAGACTATCTCGTGAACTGGGACAAATTTTTTATTCTCTGTAAGCCTCTGTTTCCTCTGTAAAATGGGGATAAACTTATTTAGAATTATTTTGAATAGTACATAATAAAGGAGGTAAATAAAACCTCACACTATTCCATTAAATGGCAGAATAACAACTACAGTTTGCCCTCCTACAGCTATCTTCAAGAAGCCTAATGGAGAAACTTTCTATTAGAATTAAGAAGAGATGGTATGAAACAGACAAAAGAAATAAACATTTAGTGATCTCTGCTTGGTGTCAGATAATTTCCTAGACTGTTAACATATTTTATGACCTTCTGTCTTCCCTAGCAACTTATGTGGTAAGCTGTATTATTCCCTTTTTATAGATGAGGAAACTATGACTCAGAAAAGTGAGCTGACTTTGTCAAAGTCAAACAGCTTGTAGTGCAGGTCCTGGAATAAAAAAAGGTTTTTAAAACGTAGGTCTTTTCACTCTAATGACCTTGTTTTTTCCACTCTTAAAATCCAATTCAAACTTTACTTACATTGCAATTTTTATTAAAATATTGTATTCTGGGATCCCACTACAGAGTAAGAAAATAGATGTCTTAGCCAAATCTTTCAAATATTTTTGGTTTTTCCATTTGACTTAATAAAATTTTCTTCTTTCTGTCTGTAATAGAATTAGTCTCTTTCTCCCTCACTCTCTAAATCGGTGTGTGTGTGTGTGTGTGTGTGTGTGTGTGTCTTTCTCTCTCCCTGCTGCCTTCAGATCCCTGTAGTTAAAATTCTAGCAGAAGCCAGGTGACTCAGCAAGTTGGATGTGAATCTCAGTGGTTTATTCATTCCTAAAGGAAAAATATTCTCTTAGTAGCATGCCTAGAAAAGGGGGAATGAAAATTTTAAGGCTCTTGTAGGAAAAGCATCTTAGATATACACAGCCTATATGGTATTTTTTTCTTCAGCAGGGCAGGAAAAGAGGTCCAAGCTCACAGCAGAGTTTAAATAGACATCTACATACCACTTATGCTCACATGCACAAGCTATTTTTTCTTTCTATATTTAATGCCTATAGGAAATCAGGTCTAGGATTGACTTTGTCAAATTTAATCCCTTGCCTCTATCTAATTCTTGATCTGCACACACATAGCTTTCTATTTTTATTCATAGAAACAAAAGACTCAGAACTCATTGTCTCCATTTTAAGCCATATGACCTGGATTTGGATGATGTATTGGTCAGAACAAGCTAGATTATATTGCAGTAATAAACACCCTCATGTTCATAATGGCTTCAACATAACAACAGTTTATTCTTCTACCCTCTACTTGTCCAATGAAGATTAGCGGGGCCTTTCTTCATCATCCTCACTCATGAATGTCCACTTCTGTGGGCTTCCATGATTGTCAGCAAAGGGAGAAAGGGGGAATCGGCCAAGCACAGGAACTTATATGCTTCTACACATATATCACTCCTGTTCATATTTAACTGTGTTAACCAAGTCATGTGGCCACTCTTACTTAAGGGGGTGGGGAAGTGCAGTCCCTCCATATGCCTAGAGAAATAAAGCCAGAGGTTTTATGAACAGCTCCAATAACGAGCCCAGATGGTCAGGTAGGGTCCTTGCTGCTCCTGGACCAGTGAAGAAATAGGATTCTGGCCAATTCACTTTCTTCTTGGGTGGACTAACTTTTAACCTTAAAAAACAATAATGCCACACCTTATACAGCTTAGAGGTTAACAAGTATAAGGAATAAACACATTTCAGTGATTCGAATAAGGTAATATAGACTTTTATTCTTTAAAATGATATGTGTCTGGAGATAATACCGTTAAAAATAGGTAAGGTTCATTTTCAGTTCTTTCTTGCTTTTACTGTTACTAGAAGGGGGTTTACATTGTTTGGCTTATATTCTCTCCCAGATGTCAAGAGATACTAAATTTCTTTCTTTTTTTTTTTTTTTTTTAACCATTAATGTATAATGATCACTGAGCTCTAGGCAGTGAAAACTTTGTTCATGTTAGAGATATGAAATTTGGCTTTTGAGGGTGGACTCACCCTTCAAATATGTAAAACTTATTTTGAGACTGCATGCATATGTCTAAATTTTAGCAAAATACAGGTCCTCTTAATTTCCTAAAAAGAGTTTATCATATTTTCTATTAAATAAGGCTGAGATAACTTGATCTAGAAAGCTGGACACACAAATGTAAAAGCTGTTTTTAGAGCAGTTCTGTCCATAGAACTTTCTGTGATGCCAGAATATGTTCTATAGCTGCATTGTCCAATAAGGAGCCACTAGCTGCATTTAACAGTTGATATATGGTTAGTGTGACTGAGGAACTGCATTTTAAAGTTTTGTTTAATTTTAATTAGTATAAATTTAAATCTAAATAGCCACTTGTAGCTAATGACTGCTGTATTGCATAGCAGAGTTCTAGAAGTTGGGCTTTCAACACAGTTTATTATTGTTGAGTTAAAAAAAAACAAACTAAAATGCATCCTTAACTTGAAATAAAGGAAGCTCACGAGTACATTCCTGGTCTGTCTACTGAAAACACGAGATTCCCATGGGAATGTTTTCTCAGTCTCGGGTATGGGCATCTTGGAATTCTAGCAACCTGCAGAATCACTACTTTGTGAGTGGACACTGGGTTAGGCCATGCTGGATGGTGGTGCTTGACCATAGCATAGGGTAGAGGGAAAGCTGGCAATTGCCCTAGAGCAGAACTATTATGTCAGTCAATGTGGTAGCCCTAATACCCTTCCTGGCAATACCCTCTTGAGAATATCTCCTCTGTTTTGATTTGTCCAGGATCTCCAATCCTTAATATGTGCCATCCACTATGCTAAGTCCTAAGGGTACAAACTACACAGCGTCCTTCCTTCAGGGAGCTCCCAGCCAACAGTGAGAGATATATATATATATGAGGTGCACGGGGACACAGAATAAGGGGTGACACAGTGGAAATATTCAAAGTGAGATTAATATTCCCTCTAGTTACGTGGAATTCAGAGAAAGAAGTATTTCCAAAAATGTTTGTGGCAGAGACTGGCTCAATACTCACCAAGCCTGTTGCTTCTTTCCAGTCTCCCAGGCTACACTACCCAGCCCTACTTTTATTTAGTCCAAGACCATATGACAAGGTTCTGACCAATGTATCTTGCCACATTGACATGCCTCCTATAAAACCTCTTCTTTTATTCTTCATACTCTTTCTTCTTTTACAGGAACCATGGAAGCCAAATGCAGAGGATGGTAGCACTGTGAGATGAATGGAGCTGGATCCTTGAGAACATTGCTTGGAGGAGACACCAGGAAGTCCTCACAAATCCAACTGGACTGTTATGTGAGAAATAAACTTTTACTGTGTAAAGCCACTATAATTTGAGGGCTATTTGTTATAACTATTAGTGTCAATTATCTTTATATGTCCAATTGGTTTCAACTTGGATATTAGATATAATCACAGATTTATAGAACTTAGAAAGTCCTCAGTCTATTTCATCTCTTTATCTCACAGAAGAAGAAATGAAGTGACTTGCTGAAGTTCACACAGTTTTTGGAAATCCCAGGACTAGAATCCAGTCTCCCAAGTCTCGGTCTAAGGCTGTCTCCACCAAGCCAAACTTGTCTCTATTAGTCTATATATACTTTTCAGCACTCTTGTATGACTGCCAGTGAAACAGAAACACACAGGTTGAATTTTGTGGAAAATAAAAATTGTCTTTATAAGGAGAAGGACATTAAAATTTAGCCTAATATTTTTATATTAGCATATTTAGGTTGTTTACAAAGTACTGAATTTAAAACATGCTTTGATTTATTTATCAGGACAAATTTAGGTTTGTCATCAGGACAATGCCTTATTATATTGTTTGCTTTTGTTACACTGTGCCTGGTATTTAAGTTTATCTATCTCCAGGACATGAGAGGTTGACATTCTTTGGGTACAATATATGGGTTCATCAATTTCTGAGAAAAGTAGGTTGTAACCTTGCTGTAACCTTCAGTGTCATCAGATTGAACTCTAAGTTTCTTAGTCCATGGACTAAATCCATGGTACTTGTACTTTCTAGGATAAAGTGGGACAAAAAAACACAGGGTAATTTAATTGCTGTGGCAGATACTGTAGCTTGCATGATCAATAGTCACTCTCCCCTTCCGTTATGGATACCAAATCTTGATGCATTGTGTGGCAACCAGCCTAGCCCAGGTGATGAATGGTGATGAATGTAAGCCAGATGTGCCAATCTTGGTCGCCTTTATAAATGATTTGTCTAGAAATGGGAATGGGACCGAATTCTGGCCAATGAAATGTAACTAAAAATCTGCTGGAGGTTTCTGGGAAATATTTTCCTCTCTGCTAAGAGGGAGGTATATAAAAAAGGCCTTTATTGTCTGCCTCTGCCTTCCTACATCTGGATTTAGTTGTGTGAGGATGTGACTCTGGGAGCTGCAGCAACAGTGCAGGGTGGGAAACTCTAATGTGAGTTGGGGCATCTCTTTTTTCATATCCCTTTACAACACCACCCTCACCCCTCCTGACAAGTGCACAGTTGCTTTTCTCTCAACTCACTGGAATTGAGGGATTAAGGATTAGGCCCTTTATAAGTTCCCAAAAGGTTTATTGGTTTCCAGTCCCTGATCCATTCTCTGACAAATTAGCCTAGTCACTATGTTTCCATCCCTTCTATCTGGTCTGAAAAAGGGTGATACAGGTAATATTTCCTTTCAAGTTTCTTATTTGTAAAATTGTAGTGATAAAAATCTACTTGCTATTGTTTTTGGAAGGACTGTATTAAATTCATTTATTCAATTCATATTTACCAAATGCTTATAGTGAGCTAGAAATTATGGTTAACACTGATGATACTGAATGAACAAAGGAGACACAATTTTTGGCCCTCATGGAACTTCTGATCTGGTAGAAAAACAGGCAAAAAAGTAAATTGTTAAATAAACATACCAAGAATCAGAAATTGTAAGAATTTCAATAAGCTAAACAGGATGATGGAGGAAAATGAGTGGGGCAGGAATACCACTTTCAATAGAGTGTCCAGAGAAGACCTCCAAGAGGTGGTGAGATTTAATCTGAGAAGGATGGAATGGAGCCCACCAGGTAAAGAACAGGGAACACGGGGCAAGATTTTGTAGCAGATGAATAATAAGAATAAAAGTCTTGAGATGGGTGTAGCTTGGTTATTCTAAAAGAAGTGAGAAGGTAAATGTGGCTGCAGTGTAGTGAATTATAGAGAGAATGGCAGGGACTAGGTCAGGTAGGGCTTTATAGGTCATAATAAGGAATTTTTATTTGATTCTAATTGCAGTGAGAAGTCTTTGAAGGGTTTTAAGCAGGGGGGAGTCACAATTTTGTGGGATTTAAAAATTAAAACTTTAGCTTTTGTGTAAAAATGGTGTAGAGATGTTCAGAGGGAGGAAACCAGATAGGAGGCTACTCTAGTGCTATAGGTAAGCAGTGGCAGAGGCTTAGCCTGGGAGAAGAGATGGAAGTGGGACTGGGAAGAAGTGAATAGATTCAAGACAAATTTAGAAAGTTAAATCAACAAAATTTGCTGATGGATCGGGTGTGGGAGGTAAGGGAAAGGAAAAATTAAGTGATATCTTCCAGGTTTTTGATTCAAAGAACTGGATGGATGGTGGGGCTACTTTCTGAGAGGAAAAGACTAGAGAGGGGAGGATCTGGACTTTGGGTGAAAATCAACAGTCTGATGTAGATTTTTAAAAGATGACTGTGAGCCATTTATATGGAGATGTCAGATTGATAGTTGAATATGTGTCTATTTATAAGTCTAAGCTAGTGTATCAGTTATCTATTGCTGTGTAACAAACCACACCAAAAGTCAGCAGCTTCAACAATAACTATTTTGTTACCTTGTGGTTTTTTCAGGTTGGTGAGTTACCCTGGGTTAACTGAGGGTCTTATTTGGTCTTACCTGGGTTCTCCAGTTCATCAGTAGTTGGCTGTGATTTGGCTAGGTGGCTTTGTTTCTGGGGGTTGGTTGATTGTCAGATGGTGTAATGATGTATTCATTCTTTAGTGGGCTGCCTTGGGCTTGTTCATATGATAGAAGGAGGGTTCCAAGAGTTAGTAGAGTCTTAAGCTCATAACTGGTAAACCATCACCTTCCCAGAATTCTATTGACCAAAGAAAATTATAAGGCCAGCACAGATTTAATGAGTAAAGAAATAGATTACACCTCATGATGTGAGCTATTGTAAAGTCACATTGCAAAAGGGTATAGACACAGAGAGGCCGCTACCTGGGGCCATCAATGCAATTAACTGACTATAGTACAGGTTATAATTTGAGAGTCTTCAGCATATAGGTATTATTTAAAGCCATAGGAACAACTGAGCTCAACTAGAGAGAAAGTGTAGATGAAGAAGAGAAGAGTCTTAAGAAGCTCCAGCATTTGGCCAATGAGGTTGGGGTCAGCAAAAAGACTAGAAGGTGAAACAGGAAATAAAAATATGTAGAGCATGCACTAATGTTTAATAAACTGAGTCTCAATATAGTTTATATTCATTTATTGATGTGTCCTCAGTTCAGGTCACTTAGCTAGCTCCGTAGACTATGGTCTTCCTGTAAAAACCATGTAGAATGCATAATTTAGTTGGAGGGACAGCCTCACGCTCACATAAAGTTAATAACAATGTAAGACAACTATACAGGTCTTTCTCAATAGCCTATCACTGAGAATGCTTCAGCAAGATAAAAGTCAACCCTATGGCTGGTTACGTGGATGTTTTTACATTGTGAAAAATTCATCAAATCATACACTATTATTTGTGTAGTCTTCCATGTGTGCATCATATGGTAATAAAAAGTTTAAGAAAAAACAGTTCAACCCTCTGGGTTATTGATACCTGATAGTGATTTAGTTTGATTAAAAATACTGTCTTTTCATAAGAACTTACTTTTATTATACTAGTTTTCATATATGTGATATATTCTTATATATTTCAGGACTAAAATTTAGAAAAAGAGGTTTGAGAATAAAAAAAGTAAATTCTTTTTCCTTATAAACAGTTTAATCATGACGAATTTTTTTTTTTACAGCTAGTTTTTTAAAAAAAATTAATTATTAATTAATTTATGGCTGTGTTGGGTCTTCGTTTCTGTGCAAGGGCTTTCTCTAGTTGTGGCAAGCGGGGGCCACTCTTCATCGCGGTGCGCGGGCCTCTCACTATCGCGGCCTCTCTTGTTGCGGAGCACAGGCTCCAGACGCACATGCTCAGTAATTGTGGCTCATGGGCCCAGCTGTTCCGCGGCATGTGGGATCTTCCCAGACCAGGGCTCGAACCCGTGTCCCCTGCATTGGCAGGCAGATTCTCAACCATTGCGCCACCAGGGAAGCCCCATGACGAATTTTTAAAACCTTCTAAAATAGTTTTGAAAAAAAGTATGTATTAGCTTTGTCTTTTACCTCAGCTTAAATGAACTCCCAATATGTAAAAGGAATCTAGTTCTCTGCTTCAGCATGCATTGTACTTTTAACACAAGAGTAAAAGAAAATTCAAACAGAGGAGAAATTGCTTTTTGTTATAAATTTATGCTAACAAAAGGTAAGAAGCCTCTTTTGAATAAGACAACTGAAGAAAAAAAATTGAAACAGAAAGAAAAGAAGACCTTGCAGGAATTAAAAAAAAAAAAAGGCCAAATCAGATAGGGGCTTGCTTGGAAAGCTGGATTGGGGACAAATTGGCTGGGTCAAAAGAAGGAAAACAGCTTTTAGAAAATTGGCTATAGACATAATCATAGCATCTAAAGTTGGTTTGGATGATTTAGGAATCCTGGGGAGGAGGGGTTACCAGGCAGCTCGAGTCTCAGGAGATTTGCATCATGTTCTGTGCAAAGTTGAACCAGAAGCCATTCTCATAACCAATGCAACCAAAAAATGATTATTAACTGTATATTCATGGCATGTGAACATGGGCAGTGACTGAACCCTCACAGAGTTGTCTGAGTGCTGAGATACAAGGACTGTCAAATTGGATGAGGAAACTGAGGCCCAGAGAGATTAAGTAATTTGCTGAAGGCCATTTGAAGAGCCAAGAATAAAGTGGTATAGGGCTAGTCTGAGTTAATCACCTCAAAGTCTAAAGAGAGGAGTGTGCTGTGTTTTTGGAGGTAAACCATGCAGAAATGGACTTTGTAGAAGATGCAGTTGGTGTGGATTTTTAAAAAAATATTGGGCAAAGCCTGTGACCAGAAGTGGTGGTAATGCCAAAGCAAGTGATTTACAGTGGGTACCAATATTTCTGTAAGAGTGATTGTAGCAGTTTTTAAAAATGGCCACAAATTCTTTGATACTCCTTTCATTGAGAGTTTGAGGGTCCATGTCACCTTCCCTGGATCTGGGTGGGCCTGTGACTGCCACCTGAAGAACAGATTGGGGTTGGAAAGCAAGTATAGAAGTCAGGACACCTGTTCAAAGGCTGCTGCTACCATACAGAATGATGGATTCTGGAGGGATCCAGATTCTAGGGGGATGATTCTGGAGATGGAAAGAAGAAGCTCTAAATACACTTAAGAGGTGAAATTAAATGGACTTGACGACAGAATGGATATGGGAGGGTATGGCTTGAATAATTAAACAGTGCTGATTTCTCTAGATGGGAGAAACTAGGCATAGAGCCCCAACATTCTATTTTAGCCATTTGGGATGACCATGAGATATCCTACTTTCTATTGGTGGTTGGATGTCAAGTGGGCAATTGGATCCATAAACCTGGAGCTAGGGAGATATCTGAGCTAGGTATAGAATTTCTCTTATCATACAAAAATTAGTTTTTTAAACTTGAATTATTCTTTTGACATAGCTTTGTTGGCCTTTCTCCAAACCTGTAATTTCAATATCCTCTTGGGCTTCCCAATCACTTCAGTTCCAGGCAACACAGCACCAGGGTCATCTTCCTCCATCTCTGTTTTTATACCTATGAAGATTTTCTTCAGCCCTCTTATTCTGTGAAGTAAAGCAAGGGCTAACCATATTTCTGAGCTCTTAACCAGAGCATCAGAAAACAAACAAATAAACAAACAAAACAAAAAACCAAGGTCTGGAGCTTAAATGGCTCCACTGCACATTTGTAGTTTCACAGCAGTCCTTAGGATTTTAAGAGAAATATTGGAGGTTCAAAGTCTGAGAAAAAGATGGTGCCCCTCATCAGTTTTGCCTGTAAAATTCTATAACCCAGTATGACAGAGTACATCCATTTTTTCAGTTTATAAAAGCCTCAAGGGATGGCTGCTTCTCCAGATCTAATAATTCCCCATGGGACTGTAGTGCTGGTTGGTCCCCTGCTCCCAAATCCATACTGTCCTGCTCTCACAGTCACCATTATTTTCGCATAAGGTCATTTCTATTCCCTAAAGCTTGTTAGCTTGACCCCATTAAGTCATAGTTTAATCATTTCCTCAGAAATCATTTCCATCATTTCTGTAATCTTTGTAATTGGTCCTTGTCATAGAAAATCAAAATGGTAACAAGAGTAAAACCGAATGCTTTCCTGTAAGATATGTCACATACCCATATGTATTGGCTACTGGTCGGGATTCCCGACCTTAGGAATCAAACTGGGAAATGCCCCGTCAATAACATAATGAGATAAGTTTTATATGATAGGGCAGAAGGAGAGCACTTAGTCAGTGGCAACAATTTTGTCTCTTTAGAAGACAAGAACAATATCATTAAAAGAGGGAAAAGAAATAGTTAAGATCATGATCATTTAGATTGTTGCACTTCTAGCTCATCTTTATCCTTCAAGCCTTAACTCAAATGCCCCTTTTCTCAAAGGCCTTTTTTGCCTACTCTTTCATCTAAGGAAACCACCCCGTCTCTGGCTAATTATTCCCTTATTCATTACTGTATTTATTCCCTTCCTTGTACTCATGATAATTATTTGTAACTTTCTTGTTTCAGTGTTTGTTTATATGCTTATCTGGTATTCAAGTGTTACTTTATCCCTCGTTCAGAATAGGTGCTCAATTAATTAATGAAATGTCTGAACAAGGCCAAAATCACCAGCTAGTCTGGTAAGAGAACTCAATCCAATTGATTATTTAGTATCCTTTGCCAAGTACTATCCAATGGAAATACAATTCAAGTTATTTATGTAATTTTAAATATTCTAGTCACTGCATTAAAGAAGTAAAAAAAAAAAAGATGAAATTAATTTTATAATGTATTATATTTTACCCAGTATATCCAATATATCATTTTAACATGTAATTAATATAAAAGTTATTAATGTAAAAATTATTAATAAACTAGTTTACATTCTTTTTTTTTATAGTAAGTCTTTGAAATCTGATAAGTATTTGATACTTACAGCAAATCTTAATTCGAATGTTAAGTTTTTATAAGAACTCCTTGATTTGTATTTCGATTTTATAAAATTTATAGTTGAAAAAGAAGATTCACATACCCAAATGGTTCAAAACATGCTTAAGCATTTTCTGATAATGAATCAAGTATCAGATTTTAAATGTAAATTTAAGTAAATTAAAATGAAAGAAAATAAAAAATTCAGTTCCTAATTACAGTAGACACATTTCAAGTACTTAACAGGGGCTAGTGGCTACCATGTTGCAGCTCTAGACATCTTGCCAAACTTTTCTCTTCATGTTTTCTTATGGAAATGTGTCCTTACAATCAGATTACATTATTCCAAAAGGAAGAAGAGAAAAGAACTTGTACACATTAAGTGGAGGTGTTTGCCAGGAACTTCGGCAGGTATTTTCCAAATAACCATTCAAACAAGCCTGTGAGGCTTGTTTCAATGTCCCCATTTTATCCATTGGGAAACTGAAAGCAGAGAGAGAAAGAGAGAACTTGTTGCAAGCACATGGCATCTTTCTCTCTCTCCAGTGGTTTCCAAATGAGAAGAGTAAGCAAATGGGCACTCACCCTCAGCTTTGTACCGTGTCCTTCCCCATCTTTCTAGGCACTACCCTGACCATCTGAGAGCATGCCCAGCTCCTGCTCAGGTGTGAGCTGCACAGTGCAGGCTTTCTGCTTCCCAGTCCTTGCAGAGCCTGGGGAAGATTGGTCCTGTGGTAGGAGGTAGATGGGGCCCTGGGCTGAGCAGCTGGAGTTTGTCAAGTGGAGTAAATTGGAGCTTTGTTTTCCCTAGACATGGCAAGGACAAAGTTAGTGGCAGGAGCTGAGCTCTGCTGGACTAAAGAGATAAGATGACCACTCCTGAGGTCAAGGAGACCTCCCTGACTGCACACGCGCAGAAAGACACCTTGGGGGTCAAAAGGGAGGGGGCCCCACCCCATAATAAGTGTTTTAAAACCTCCCACAGTCCTCCATGCTGGAATTCGTCTTGGCAAAAAGATGTGCATACATGTTGGGGAGGGTCCTAGAACACGTCAGATGTGGGAAAAGAAGCAAGATAATTGCCCAAATGTAAACAAAGATCCAGAAGAAATGCCCTGTATAAATGATGTAACTGCCTCTTTACTGTGCTCCTCCTCATTAGAGAGGATGCCCACACCCTTTCTCTCTGGGTGTGTATTTCTGCCTTGCTTCTGTCTTACATAAATAAACTGCTTCTCTGTGTGCTCTCTCACATGTTATGCTGTGTCTCTGGTAATAAACTTTGTACTTGTTTTGCTGTTTTTGCCTCTTTGAGAAACTAATTTTTCAAATGGGGCAAGAGCCAGGGGAATTTTGCTTCTAGCCTCTAGCCACTGGTGGACTGGCAGCTAGGATTCCTGGTTTTCATCCAGGCTACCCAGGTTCAATTCCTGGGCAGGGAACTAAAATCTCTTTTCAAGACTGCTCACTGCTGTCTCTCCGAAATCAGTCCCAGGTGAGGCCCTTTTGCCTAAGGAATTGAACTAACTCCCCTTGCCCCCTTGGAGGGTGCTTGAAAGTAGTACTCCCCCTTGAAGGTAAGGAGAGCACTACCTACCTCAGAGCCAAATACTCTCTGGAGAAGAACTGAGATCTTTCCGCATTGTTCTATGGGAAAGCTCTTTGGGTTGGGATGGCCTCTGGGGATGTAGAGACCAATTCAACTGTTAACATTTAAATTCTTCTGCATTATTTAACTTAGACAATATTCCTTATCTCCTTTGGAAAAAACAAATTGTATATTTAAAACAAGTTTAAGATGCCCAGCCATCATCTGTGTTTATGTATTCACTTTCTCTAAAGAGTTCAGGGGGAAACAAAGAATTTTGATGAATTTACATGTTTGAAATGACTAGTTGCCCCTCAGTATCCCTTTTCTTTTTTTCCTTAGTGATAGAAGACCTTATTTTTAGCTATACACATGCTCCTCCCCTGAGAACAAAGACTATATTTCTTAGCCTTCTTTGTAGCTACCTGTGGTCATGTGACTACATTTTGGCCAATGCAGTGTAGGAAGAAGTGTGTGAGGCTAATCTCTACCTTTCTTCACTTCCTTCCTCTATTGTTCAGGCTGGAATGCAGAGTTGTTGGCTGGAATTTCAGTATCCATGTTGGATCATGAGGTGGAGGCCATATGACATGAGGTGGGGGCCCTTGTGCTTTCTAAGAACTTCTTTTTTGCTCAGTCAATACAAGGGATTGTTGCTGGGTCAACAGTAGGAGGAATTCTGGGCCAAGTTGGGGCCAACTCCAGGCAGTACTTCTACAGACTTCTGCCCAAATACTTATTCCAGGTACTTATGTGTGAACTCACTTTCATTTTGTTATCACACTGTTTTCTGAGTTTCCCAATTCCTCTTCCTCCAGGCATTTCACCCTTCTCTTCTCCCTTCTAAGAACTCATTTCTCTGTCTAGCTTTCTGGTTATTGGCTTGCTACTGGAGATTGATTGCATTAATATACATAGATTTCCATGCCTCTCTTTATCCACAACTTTCACTAGTGACCTTCCACACTTATTCTGGGCCTGGACATGAGATATGTTTGATTAATGAGACAGCAGCTATCTTTTTGAAAAGTGCATGCACATTTTTGCTTTCTCTCTTGGATCCTTGCACCACCAAGAGAACATGCCTGAGCTAGCCTGCTGGAGGGATGGGAGAGATACATGGAACAGAGCCAAGTCATCCCAGCTGAGCCCACCCTAGACCAGCCAGCTGACAGCCAGCCTGTGGCAGGTGGTAGTGGATGCCTGAGCAAGCCCTGCCAAAATCAGTCAAGACTGGTCCAGTGTTGCAGAACTTCCTAGTGGAACCATAGGCTGATGAGAAATAACAAATGGTTGTTGTTTCATGACACTAAGTTTTGGGGTGGCTTGTTGCATAGCCATAGCACTCTTCTTTCCCCACCTGCCCCAACCCCCCCCCCCCACCTTACCACAACCAGCTCTGCCATTTACCATCTATGTGATCATATCAGTTAATCATCTCAGTGTAACTAACCACCTCCCAATTTTTTGGGCTTAAAACAGCAAAAAATATTCATGATTATTCATGAGTCTATGGGTCAGCTATGGGTTCTGCTGATTTGGGTTGTGCTTGCCTGATCTTGGTGGGACTTGCTCATGCATCTGTGCTCAGCTGGAGTTTAGGCTGGTTTATTACGGCGACACTGGAATGACTGGGATCTCTCTCCACATGGTCACTCATCATTCAGCAGGCTGTCCTGAGTTTATTCACATAATGGTCACAGAGTTCCAGGAGTATGCAAGAGTGATGAATCCTAATGTGAAAGCACTTTTCAAACCTCTGCTTACATCATATTTGCTCTACTTCATTGGCTGAGGCAAGACACATGGTCAAGCCTAGAATGAGTGTGGAAAAAAGTTGTAGAGTTGCATGAAAAAATTGGGGCCACTAGTGCAACTGATCCACTATAGTGTCATCACACAAATCCCTTGGTTTCTCTGAGCCTCAGTTTCCTCCTTCAAAAAATGGAGATAGTAATACTAAGCTGTTATAGTTGAATTGTATGTAGATGTGTAGAAGTCCTAACCCCCGGTTCCTGTGAATGGACCTTATTTGGAAATAGAATCTTTGCAGATATAATCAAGTTAAGATGAGGTCATTAGGGTGGGTTCTAATCCTATACGACTGGTGTCTTTATAAGAAGAGGAAAACACCATATGAAGACAGAGACACACAGGCATAGGCAGATATTAGCATAATAGAGCAGCAAGCCCATAAATTCCAGGGATTGACAGCCACCTCTGGAGCTAGGAAGGGGTAAGGAAGAGATTTACCCATAGCCTCAGAAGAAACATGGTCCTGCCAACACCTTGATCTTGGACTTCTGGCTTCTAGAACGGTGAGACAATACATTTTAGTTGTTTTAAGCCACTCAGTTTGCAGTACTTTGTTATGGCAGCCCTAGGAAACTAATAGAGAGCCCTACTCCTCTGCAGAGCTTTTATCTAAGTATCAGTGAGACTAGTGACTGCTGATGGATGGACTCTGGCCCTACAAATAGTTATTCTGAGATAATGCCAATCCTATTTCATATTGGGAAGAAACTCTTCAAGCAGGGATGAGGTTGCACAGCTGCTGCAGCATCAGAGCTACCGCATATCTCTGGTTTTAGAATCCTTGATGTTTCCGAGGGAGGAAAAGGCCAGCTTCGCTTGTCTTCCTGTCAGCCTCCCTCCCGGTTTGCCGTCAGCTCCCCAACACCTACCCCCACCAGTCCTTGAGAGGCATGCCTGCAGGGCCGGGGATGTTTCCCTTTGCTGAAGAAGAAACCCTGAGGTCTGATTGCTGGCATTCCTCCCATGTAACTCTAGCTCCAGTAACGTTCCAGGAAGACAGAGGCTAAATTTAATCTCCCTTAACCTTGAGACTTCTATACTGTGTCCTCCATCCAGACTCTTTTATTATGCAGGGAACTTGGTTCTGGGCACTCTAGAAGCAGTAGTGGTTGTTTTCGTAGCCAAACAGGCAGGAAAGGCGCCTTTCCCCTGTGGAAAGTCTCACATCTCCTTAGACATTTTAGGAGGCTAGACACGTGAAAGTGCTCCCAGAATGCACTACCAGATTTCTCCCAGAATGCTTCATGCTGCCTCCCACCCCCTAACATTGCTCATTCTGTTCTCCTTGACTAGACAGGGCTTTCTACCACCTCTACTTGTTGAAGTGGTTCTCGAACACTGAGAACTTTATGTTTTTACAACTTTAATACAGCTAAGTCTTTTTTCCCCCCACATTTTGCATTATATTGTCTTTTAATTGAATTATAATTGGCTTATAACATTATATTAGTTTCAGATGTATTGCATAATGATTTGATATTTTTATATGTTACAAAATGATTGCAATAATAAGTCTGGTTACCATCTGTCACCATACAAAATTATTACAATATTTTTGACTATATTTCCTATGCTGTACATTATATCCCCATGACATTTATTTTATAACTAAAGTTTGTACCTCTTAATCTCCTTCACCTATTTTGCCCATCCCCTCACTCCCCTCTCCTCTGGCAACCACCAGTTTGTTCTCTGTGTCTATGAATCTGTTTCTGTTTTGTTTATTTATTGTTTTTTAGATTCCACATACAAGTGAAATGATACAGTACTTGTCTTTTTCTGTCTTACTTATTTCACTTAGCATAATATCCTCTAGGTCCATCCAAGTTGTTGCAAGTGGCAAGATTTCATTCTTTTTTATGGCTTAGTAGAATTCCATTTTATGTATATACCTACACACCACAATTTCTTTAACCATTCATCAATTGATGGACACTTAGGTTGTTTCCATTTCTTGTCTATGGTAAATAATGCTGCAGTGAACATAAGAGTACACATATATTTTCAAATTAGTATTTTTATTTTATTTGGAAAAATAGCTAGAAGTGGAATTGATGGATTGTATGGTAGTTCTATTTTTAATTTTTTGAGGAAGCTCGATACTGTTTTCCATGGTGGTTGCACCAATTTACATTCCCACCAACAGTTCATGAGGGTTTCCTTTTCTCCACATCCTTGCCAATACTTGTTATTTCTTGTCTTTTTGATAATAGCCATTCTGACAAGTGTGAAGTGATATCTTACTGTGGTTTTCATTTATATTTCCTTGATGATTAGTGATGTAGAACATCTTTTCATGTGTCTGTTGGTAATCTGTATGTCTTCTTTGGAAAAATGTTTATTCAGGCCCTTTGACCATTTTTCATCAGGTTTTTTTTTTTTTTTTTTTTTTTTTGAGTTATATGAATTCTTTATATATTTTGGGTATTAATCCCTTATCAGGTATATTTTTTGCAAATATTTTATCCCATTTAGTAGGCTTCATTTTCATTTTGTTGAAAGTTTCCTTCACTATATAAAAGATTTTTAGTTTTGATATATTCCCATTTGTTTATTTTTGCTTTTGTTTCCCTTGCTTGAGGGGACATATCCAAAGAAACATGGTTAAACCTGATATTGAAGAGTGTATTGCCTATGTTTCCTCTAGGAGTTCTATCATTTCAGGTCTTTCATTTAAGTATTTAATTGATTTTGAGTTTATATTTGTATGTGGTGTGAATAAGCAGCTCAGTTTGATTCTTTTACATATAGTTGTGCAGTTTTCCCAACACCAATTTTGAAGAGGCTGTCTTTGTGCCATTGTATATTCTTGACTCCTTTGTAATAGATTAATTGACCATATAAGCATGGCTTTATTTCTGGGTTCTATTCTGTTCTATTGTTCAATGTGTCTGTTTTTGTGCCAGTACCATATTGCTTTGTTTACTACAGCTATGTAGTATAGTTTGCAATCAAGGAGAGTGATATTTCCTGTTTTATTCTTCTTTCTCAAACTGCATTGGCTATTCTGGGTCTTTTGTGGTTCCATATAAATTTTAGGATAATTTGTTCTAGTTCTGTGAAAAATGCCATTATTATTTTGATAGGGGTTGCAATGAATCTGTATAATGCTTTCGATAGTATGGACATTTTAACATTCCACGAGTATCTTTCCACTTATTTGTGTAGTCTTCAATTTCTTTCAACAATGTCTCATAGATTGCAGAGTACAGGTCTTTTACCTCCTTGGTTAAATTTATTCCTAGATATTTTATTCTTTTTGACGCAATTGTAAATGAGATTGCTTTCATCATTTCTTTCTGATAGTTATTGTTAGTGTATAAAAATACAACAGATTTCTGTACACTAATTTTTATCCTGCAATTTCACTGAATTCATTTACTTGTTCTAATAGTTTTTTGGCAGAGTCTTTCAGGTTTTCTCTATATAGTATCATGTCATCTGCAAATAGGAATAGTTTTACTTCTTCCTTTTCAATTTGGATGCCACATTTTGAGAACTTTAAATCATGGGTCAGAATGGAGGGAGCACAGGACTTGAGACAAAAGACCTGAGTTTGAGATTCATCTTTAACACTTCCTGTGTGTCTTTGAGCAAGTCACTTAACATCTCTGTACCTTAATATTAGTGTCATTATTATTGTTGGTGGACAGAATAACTTCATTCTGAGAATCAGCTAAGATAATGGATCTGAATATGCTAAACTGTGTAAGGGTTATTCAGTTTAGAAAGAGAAAATATATTCATTCATTCATCCAATTAATAACTATTGAAAGTCTATAGATGTGCCAGGTCCTCTGCTGAATGCTGGAAATAAAGTAGTGAACAATATAGTTGAGGTCTCCACCCTCATAGATCTTACATTCAAGTGTAGGAAACGGCAATAAACTAGCAAAAAAAATAGGCATAATTGCAAATAAATAGATAATTACAAATTATAATAATTTCTAGGAAGGAAGCTAATATAATGGTAAACTAGAGAATAACTGGGAAAACTGTTTGGACTGGATGTTAAGCAACAGGAACAGAGCTGAGGTTGTCAGAGATTTGAAGGTTCTAATCTCCTGCCTAAAGGAAAAACCAGGCAGGCAGAAGTGTGATGGGAAGAAAACATTTTTTTGCTCTTTTTCTGTAATACATCCTGAATTTCCTGTAGATCTGTTTGTCTTGCTGCCTTGCTACTCTCTACTCACTGGATCACTGGCGTTCATATCTTCATGGGGAAGGCAGATGCCCTCCAGACAAATGCAGAGAGTCATTGAATTATAAAAGTGGCTTACTTAAGTCTAGTGAAACAAAAGTTTAGGAAGCTAGCTTTTGTTGCCAAGGAAAAAAGGAAATTTTAAATTAAAAATTTTCCCTTACATATTAAGAGCAATTGGAGTCTGAACACAAGAGGTAGAGAGAATTTATTCTATATTTGAAGAGAATTTCAATGAGACAGAAAGGAGTGGAAAGTTTCCCACTACTAAAAGAGAGAGGGAAACTGAAGGACAAGAGGCCAGATATAAATGTACTGGTTCTTTGGAGTAGGTATAAAAAATCTTTCAAAAGATGGTTTTAGGGGACACTGTTGTTGAACAGCAAGCATCCATAATTGCCTATCTCCTTATTGGTAGAATGAAGATTTTGTTAGTGTCCATCTTTATCTCACACAGTCCTTGTTACTAGGAAACTGAACTCACCTCCAGTTACAGGGGTGGGGCTTAATGATGGTAATCCCCTTGATGGAAACTGTTTCGGAAACCCAGGTTTTAGCCAATCAGCATGTGGCATTCTTTTGTCCATTCTTATTTGTTTTGAGTTGGTCCAATCAGGCTGAAGGAAAAACCTTTTACTACAAGGTTACAGAGAAGTTATTCTCCTTCCCTCTCCCACTGGTGATGGAGGAAGCAGGATGCCAGTACTATTTACAGCCAACTCCTGACCAAGTGGGAAGCCAGCTTTGGAATGAGGCCAACAGTGTGGCTCTCAGAGGGAAAAAGCCGAAAGAACCCACATTCCAGCTGATATTGCTGGGGTCTTGAACCAAGCAATTCTAATACTAGACTTCCCATTTTGTAATATAATAATTTTATATCCTGTTTAATCAGTTTGAGTCAGGCTTTCTGTTATTTAGAGCCAAAATCATGCAAGATAAATACAATGGGAGAAATAGCCAGACTGCTCTGGAGAAGTGCCAGAGTATGAAGAATAATTTCTCACTCTTATGAGTAGATCCTAAGAAATTTTAAAGATTATTAGAAGAGTCTTATGCCAACAGAAGGAGGTGAAGGCAAAATGGAAATGCACACATGACATGATGAGGTTAATCAGCAAAAAAGCTTATGCCACCTGCTTTAGTCTGAGAATGCTTTATAAAAAATTCAGAATTTCCTGCATGCTCCAGGGGATAGGGGACAGAGGGACATGTAAGACAGTTGAGGGAGCTGCCTTATGACTCCATCAGGGGACTCTTCCCAGTAAAGGGTGTGGTGATTTTATAGTAGAGGACAGCAAGGTGGGTCACTCAGGCTAAAGGTTGAATGGGGATCATTACAATTTCCTCAGAGGAGGAGTATCACCACCAAGACCCAAAGAGAAGGACAATTTAGCAAGGGCAGACCATGAATTACACAAGACCCATCAGCACTGAATGCAGCAAGATTAGAGTTTTACCAGGTAAGGTGAGGTATATCTGAACTTGAGGTCATTGGGAATCAACAGAGAACCACATGTAGGTAAGAATGTAAGCTTCTACCTATATCCAAACACCAGATTAGAAGGGATGATCAGATTGTGAAACCAACTGAGAAAGAAGAGATATTATCTTGATAGAGCATCTGGAATTAAAAGTGATTAATCATGTACCTACTAAATGAGACTAGGTTAATCTGAAAGAGACTGTGTTAACCTCATTCTGGTAGACTGCATCATTTTCCCTAATTCTTTGCGTATCCTGTATCTATGTCCTTTATCATGGGACCTCATAGCTCCTCTTTCTAATGAGGTAGAGTCTAGGGTGGAGTCTATTTCCACACTCTTGGATCTGGAGTTGGCTATGTCACTTGCTTTAGTGAATAGAATGAAGCTGAAGGGATTTGTTCCAGTTCAAAGCCTAAGTCTCAGAAGGCCCGTGTGTTTCCATTTTCTTGCACTTTTGTGTCTGCCATCATCATGAAAACATGCCCAGGATTAAGGGTTATGTGGAGGAGGGCTGAGTAATCCTAGTTATCCCAGCTGAAGTCATTTTAGATCAGCTAACTTCCAGATATCCCCAGATGTATAAGGTTTCTCTTGACACCGTAACAAATAAGCACAGTTTTAGTGGCTTAAAAGAACACAAATTTATTGTTACAGATCTGGAGGTCAGAAGTCTCAAATGGGTCCACAGAGCTGCATTCCTTCTGGAAGCTATAGGGGAAAATCTGATTCCTTGTCTTTTCTAGCTTTTAGAAGCTGCCTATACTCTTTGACTCATGGACCCTTCTACCATCTTCAAAGCCAGCAGCATAGCATCTCTCCTGTGTGAACTCCTGCCAATCTCTTTTATAAACCCTTGTGATTATATCAAGTCCACCCAGATAATCAAAGGTAATCTCTCCATCTCAAGATCCTTAATCACAGCTGCAAAGTTCCTTTTACATGGCAGGTAATATATTCACAGATTCTGATGATTAGGACATGGACATCTTTGGGTACCATTATTCTGTCTACCATACCAGACCCAGACCAAGATCAGCAGATACAGATGTGTGAGAAATAAATGCTCAATGTTGCGTGCCGCTGTGGTTTTGAGATCGTTTGTTATGTGGCATTGTTGTGTCAATTTATAACTGACACATGATAGAGATCAAACTACTCTTTTTTTTTTTTAAGTTATTTATTTATTTATTTTTGGCTGCGTTGGGTCTTTGTTGGTGCGCGCGGGCTTTCTGTAGTTGTGGTGAGCGGGGGCTACTCTTCCTTGTGGTGCGCGGGCTTCTCATTGTGGTGGCTTCTGTTGTTGCGGAGCATGGGTTCTAGGCAAGCGGGCTTCAGTAGTTGTGGCTTGTGGGCTCTAGAGCGCAGGCTCAGTAGTTGTGGCACATGGGCTTAGTTGCTCTGTGGCATGTGGGATCTTCCCGGACCAGGGCTCGAACCTGTGTCCCCTGCATTGGCAGGCGGGTTCTTAAGCACTGTGCCACCAGGGAAGTCCCGATCAAACTACTCTTAATTGGCAAGTTTGAAATTATATCCCACCATTAGTTAAAATGAAAACTACAGTGCAAAATGAGAATAAAGTAGTAAAAAAAAAAAGTTCCTTTCCTTTCTTTCTTTCTTTCTTTCTTTTTTTCTTTCTTTCTTTTTTTCTTTCTTTTCTTCCTTCTTTCTTCCTTTCTTCCTTTCTTTCTTTCTTTCTTTCTTTCTTTCTTTCTTTCTTTCTTTCTTTCTTTCTTTCTTTCTTCCTTCCTTCCTTCCTTCCTTCCTTCCTTCCTTTCCAGTTTTTCATTATGGAAAAAAAGGAGAAAATGTAGAAAAACAAAAATATAGAAAAGAATAAAAAATCACTTTTCATCACATCATTCTACAGTAATTACTATCAACATTTTTGTGCACAGCCAGAATTTTCAAATATTCAATCTTTAGAAATTCTATTATGGGACTTTCAATGGAAGGTTGACCTGACCCAGGAGAGCTCTCCTTCTATCTCAAATATTATACATAGAAATGCCAGAACAAACATACTAGAAAAAAATAACATGAGTGAGCGTAGGTCAGAGTTAGTGCATTCTAAACTCTTGTACTGTTTGGAAGAAGGAGAAGGATGAAGATTAACTTGCAATTTCTTAAGTATACATGTTAAACATTTAAGGGTAACCACTAAAATAGTAGAAATAAAATGGGACCAGTAAGGGAAGCCAGAAGGAAATGGATCCAACAAAATTCACGGAGAGGAAGAAAAAGAAGTGAAGAAAAATCTCCCAAATGGAATGTACAAAATAAGATGGCAGAGATAAGTCCAAACATGTCAGTAATTATAATGATGGAAATAGATTATATAAAAACTAGAGATAATCAAATTGTTTTCAAAAATCCATCTATTTGTCACTTTCCAGAGATGCACTTAAGTAACAAAACTCAGAAGTGTTAGAAATAAGAGATGGAAAAGGCATTTGATATATCAGGAAAGTACTAAAAGAAGGCTGGTGTCCCACATGGTCACAGAAGACACATCAAAGTCCTGTGTAGACTGCAGCACTGTTTGTACTACAGAAAATTTGGAAACAACATAAAGAGCTATAAAAATGGAAGGTTATATATTCACGTGATGGAATGCTATGTAACAGTTACAATGAATGAACTAGAGCCATATAAATCAACATAGATTTAAAAAAATGTTGAATGGAAAAAGAAATGGAAAAACATTACATTCAGCCTGATAAGATTTATCCATATAAAAAAACAACTCTATATATCTCCCACATGTATGTGGCAAAATAGAAAAATCTGGACTGGGTGATAACACGCTAAATTTATGTCAGTCAGTTTGAGGGGGGAAAAGATGGGCTAGAGAAATAGAATAAGTAAGACTTTAGCTCATGTATAATATTCTAGTTATTTTAATTAAACATTCTGAAGGAGATATACAGCTGACCCTTGAACAACATGGATTTGAACTGCACTGGTCTACTTATACACAGATTTTTTTTCCAGTAAATGCCACAATACTACAAGGTCTGCCATTGGCTGAATCTACAGATGCAGAACCAAGGATATGGAGGGCCAACTGTAAAATTATAATTGGATTTTCTACCACACTGGGATCGGTGTCCTTCACCCCTGGCATTCAAGGGTTAACAGTAATTAAGTAATGTTTGTTTCATCATTCCATCCAATTTTCTGGACTTTTAGAAAATATCTCAAAGTACAGTTCCTGAAAACAGAGAGAGGGCTATTTTCTCTAAGTCCTCTTTGAGTGCCAAAATTCAATTTTACTATCATATCTAATAGATAAAGAAGTGAAAGAAAAAAAAAAAAGAAATCTATAGTGCTTTGGAACCTGCAGGCAAATATTAGAGCGTGGTTTACTATAGAAAAAAATCAGGCAAATGCTAAATGTCTTGAAATAATAAAATTGACACATAACTTTGGGGGAAGTATTAAACAGCCCCCCTTTTTTGCATATCTGGAAGATAAAAGAGACCCAATTCATAATTCAGGACAGTATTTTTTAAAATTCTTTTTTCTCTGGTTTTCATATAACCTATATGGTCCTATATTTGGACCTTCTCATTCTCCAAATTCCTTCCTTTCTATTCACACTTCTGTGCTATCTGAAGCCCCAATACACATGGCTCTTCTGTCTCATCATTTTCTCAATTCTTTCCTCCTGCTCCTTCCAAACTGTCTCTATCCATTTTCCATATTCAGCTGTCACAAAAGCCTGGGACCTTACCCAACAAAGACAGAACTCTCCAGGGGAGAAGAGACAAAGCTGAGTAGTCAAAGAGAAAATTCTCCTTAGCAGGGGTAGAAAAAGGAATAAGCGTAGGCTGAGAACTCTGTAAATTAATATAGATCGTTCCCATCACAAATGCAAACAGCTGGCTTTGAAATACATATCAGCATACAGATCAGAATCATAACTGCAACTGGGGATGAAAAGTATGTCCAGAGGAAGAATTGGATGGTCTTGGCTCAGGTCCAGATACCCCATTTAGATGGTAAACTCTGTGCTTTGTGCAGATAGAATGCATGTCTGCCCTGTTTTCTGTTGTGTCTCAGTGCCCAGTCCAGAGAAAGAACCCCAATATATTTGGTGGATGACCTTGAGAAGAAGAGTGTCAGTTTCTTTAATTATAAAGTAGCAAATTTAAACAATGTCATCCTTAGTCACTTTATGGAAAATTTACTAGACGCCAAGTGATCTACATTGTAAGAGAAATAACTAAGAAAAGGGAAGTGTAGTAGACAAATCATCAAGTGTGGAGGCCAGAATACTCCTCCATAATCAGAGGGGGACCTGGGTAAGCTCACTCGTTGTAGTTTCTCACCTGTCAGATAGGAAAAGTTGGGTCAAATCACCTCTTATTGGCTCACTGTAATGTGACTTTGCAACTCCTCCCCTTAAAAAGTGGAGCTGTGGCTTGCTTTGACCAATAGTGGGGTGGAATGAAAATGTGCAAGTTTTAAGCCTTGATCCCAAGATTCCTTGTTTGATTTTCCTCTCACTCTTGGAAGACTGCCTCCACCATGTACATAAGCCCAGGCTAGGCTGCTACTAGCCTGCTAAAGGGTGAGAGACACATGGCCCAGTCACCCCATCACGCCAGCCAACAGCCAGCCAACTCCAGAAACTGACCAGAATCTAACTGCAGATACATGAGTGAGCCCAACTGAGACCAGAAGAAGGATCCAGCTGACCCTAACTCAGATTGCTGGGCCAAATAAATCATTTTTTTTTTAAACCACCAAGTTTAGGGGTGTTTGTTATGCAGCAATAGCTAACTGATATAATTTTCAAATTGAAAATTCAGTGAGTCAATTACCCTTCCCTCCCTTGTACCTTCAGACAGAGGGTACATTTTCCAGGAGACTTCCCCTGACCAAGAAAGCATCCAATGCATTGTCTTGATGGTCTGTTGTCTGCTTTTGTTTGGCTGTATAACTTCCTGTATCATTGTTCTATTGGCTATTTAAAGAGCTCTAACAGACATGGTTAAAATTTAGTCCACACATTATCCCTGGGACCTACTTATTTCTGCCTCAAGCTTTTTCTCATTTAGCTAAGGCCTAGCTACTCATGGCTCTTGATGTTCACTGAAGAAAACAGTGCAGTAGGACATGTCTGTCTTTAGTTTCTGCACCGCTCTCCTCTGACAGCCACCATCCTTGAAGGTGGTCATCATGCTCTTGCTGTCTTTAGATGCCTGGGACTATTCCCCATGAACATCTAAGCTCACTTGTGTGGTGACCCTTCAGATGAGAACTCTTTTCATTGCATTTCAAGGTAACACCTAGTTATGTAACAGATTAATTCTGATGCTGGCCCATCACAGAAATTTCAGCTCAAATTGGCTTGAGTGAAGAGGGGGAATTTATTTGTTTTTGTTACTGAAGGGTATCTGGCTTCAGGCATGGTTTTAATTAGGTTTCCGTCTTTTTCACTCCATCAGTAATCTCTCTTTTCCCCTGTGTTGTTTTAATTTACAGGCAGGCTTTCTCCACATGGTGACAAAAATGGTTGCTGGGAGCCTGGGGCTCCCATGTTTTCTGCTGAATAACTGCAGCATAAAGAGAACTTTCCCTTCGCAGTAGTTTCAGCAAAAGTCTTCTGGCTGATTCTCACTGGACTCCTCGGGTCACATAGTGTGCCTGAACGGATTGCTTTCTCCAGGGGAATGGCAAATGCTAATTAGCCAAACTGGTAACCTGCTAGCCTCCCAGAGAAGAGTAGAGTGGGAGGTGAGGGTGGGGCAAGCACCACTCAATCACGTGGATTAAGAGAGAGTGGGATTTTCCCCGGAACATCAGGTGCTGTTACTAGAAGGGGGACAGATGTGGGCAGGTAAAACCAGCAGTTACCATCTGACCAATGGCTTTCAATCTCACTGTATATTATAGTCACGCGAGGGGGACTTTTAGAAAACAGTTCCAGAAATACTGCTTTATTCGGTCTGAGGTGTGGCCTCTCCAGGTGAGTCTAATGAGTAGCCAAGGCCAGAACTGCTGCATTAGGGATATTAATAGCTAATTAAGCCTGACCCTGGGAAATGCCTTGAAGCCTGCGGGTCAGGCTAAAAGAGGGCATCTCTCAGGGCAGAGTTCCCGACACTGGAGAAAGCTAAGAATCAGTGTGGTGCAGTTGGCATGGGAGTGAACTGCGGTCGGCAGACAGGTAGCTGTAATTGCCCCCAAACTGAAGTTTATTAGCAACCACCTGCTGTGTACACAAGCTGTCAGCCCTGATGACAACTTTTAAAAAAAAATTTATTTATTTAATTAATTAATTTTTGGCTGCGTTGGGTCTTCGTTGCTGCACGCGGGCTTTCTCTAGTTATGGCGAGCGGGGGCTACTCTTTGTTGAGGTGCACAGGCTTCTCATTGTTGTGGCTTCTCTTGTTGCGGAGCACAGGCTCTAGGCACACAGGCTTCAGTAGCTGTGGCACATGGGTTCAGTAGTTGTGGCTTGTGGGCTCTAGAGCACGGGCTCAGTAGTTGTGGCACATGGGCTTAGTTGCTCCGTGGCATGTGGGATCTTCCTGGACCAGGGCTTGAACCCGTGTCCCCTGCATTGGCAGGCGGATTCTTAACCACTGCGCCACCAGGGAAGCCCCTGATGACAACTTTTGAAATTAAATTTTGAGAAACGTTTTGGTCCAGAAAGCCAGAGAATCCACTCCGACACCCCCAATTACAGACTGAAAGGTTCAAGGTCAGTTACCCCGTCAGAGGCCACCTCCCCCAGGGTCAGGTGTAGGGACCCTTGGGGGTCCCTGGCGTCATTCAGCCTGTGGAGCCCACGCCTATCCCCCTGGTCCCCATTAGAGGGGGTGGAACAGTCATTCCTATCTTTCCTGCTGCAGAATGTTTTCTCCCAGCCGGTTGGAGGGGGCAAATTCTCCTCATCTTTCTAGTGAGGAAAAGTTCTGGCCAATCACAAGAAGCCAACTGGAGACTGCAAATGTGGGGATGAGACGGCAAAATCTGTTTTTGGAGCTGCAAGCGACACACCTCTCCGTGCGCAGAGCTGCCCCAGAAAGCTTGTTGTCAGGCAGCCTCTGGCAGCTGCTCCCCGCTGGTGGGTGGAGGTTTCAGAGGCTGCTGGTTGCCTGGGTCTCTGCATCCAGAATTCCACATGTTCAGAGTCCAGGCCCTGAGCAAAACACAATATGGGGCTTCTTCCAGAACTTTCATTTTGGGAAATTAGGGAGAGGAGAAAGCTCAGACCGAGGCCGTGGGATGCAGTAGGCAGGATAAGGGATTGGAAATCCAAGCTCCAACTCATTGATTTCTGACCTGTCTTCCTCGACTTGGGCACATGACAGAGCCTCCCTGAACCTCAGTTTCCTCATCTGTAACGTGGGGTCCTAGACGTGTCTGAGAATCCTCCAGGCTCTGCACATTCTGCGGTTATGATAAGGAAGGGAATGGCCGCCAGCCTGCTTTGCTTTGGGGGAGGGGGGCAACTGGTGGTTGGAGGACAATGCAGTGTTTATGACCCCCTCATGTTTAAGAGCAAGAGACGCCCCCTTTTCTCCTTGTCCTTTCCTTCCCTCCTCATCACATCACTGTCACTCTAGAAGCATAAATATTGAGGACGATGCCAGAGGTGTGTGAGGGGCGGCCAAGCCAAGGGGTTAAACACGGCTTTAATCCCTGTTTCAAAGGGAGACGGGCAGCGCTTCTGCAGACATGGAGGCTCGAGGCCGCTTCCGTTTTCTCTCCTCTCTCCCGCCCTATCTCTCTCCTCCCCCTCCCTCTTCCTTCCACTGCTGTTTACTGATCCCCCAAGTCGTGATGACGTGCTAGGAACGGTGCCAAGTGCGACGGCCCCGAATTCATCGGGGGGGTGGATGAAAGCTCTGTCCCGTCGGAGTCTCCCGGGGCAGAAGTGGAAATAAACAGTGACAGTACAGCGCCCCTAGGGCTCCCGCGGAAATGAGCGCGGGCTGTTCGGAAAGCCCTCCAGAGGACCCCCGAGCCAGGGGAGGCCAGCCCGGCGCCCCTCGCTTCCGCCGCAGATGGCAGGGGGCGGGGGAGGCCGGGCTGCAGCCCCGCGGGTACCGCCGTGAGTCAGGAGCCCGCCTCCCAGCCCGCGCGCAGGCGAATCCCCGCCGCCCAGCTCAGCGCCGCCCGCGCCGCGCCTCCGCCCACCCTCCGCGCCGCGCGCCCCGCGCTAGCGCCTGCTGCTCGCGGCGCGATCCGGCTCCCCGACCTTCCGCCGCAGCCCTGAGCCGCGGCCGCCGGAGGGAGGCCAAGGGGTGTGGGTGCCTGCCCTGCTGAAGGGGGGGCGATCGCCAAGCTGCAGTGTTCCTTGGCCTCAGGAAACGTTGCCCGGGAAAAGGGGGGAAAAACAGAACCAGTGAAATGACTCAGGATTCTTGAAGTGGCTACGACGCAGCGGTGCAGAGGACTGATTCCAGCAGCCGTGGTGGGAGCTAAGAGGCCTGGTGGGTCTCTAAGTTTCAAACAGAGGGACGGACCCTGTCCCAACCCTAGCTTGAATTTTTGTAGGAGAGTAGAAATGCACTTAAAATGTATAGCTCTAAAAATACCAAACTGCTGTATTTGGGTGAATTCGCACCAAGCAGGTGACCCAGAAAAAGAAATAAGCTCCTGAAGCCTTGAGCATCCACAGAATAATCACTCTGTTGGGCCAAGGCCAAGTGCTTCAATCCCACTGACCTTTCCACATTACCTTTTGGGAAGAAAGGCTGGAGGCTGCTTGGAAATGAAGAGCAGCAAATTGGGTCATTTCTATCTGGAACTACCCAAAGCGGCCATCTCTGAAAAGCCACCCTGAGCTCCAGGGGCTGCAGGGAGGTCACCAGGTCCCCCAGGAGCTCCTGCTGGCTAGAATCTGTCCTTCCTCCATAGGCTAATGGCAGAGGAATGGCACTGCCCCGGGCCTCTGGGATGGAAGAGCTGCCCCAGCCTGGAGGTGCTTCCACCAAGATGGGCAGTGACTTGTTCAGCAAAGCCTATGACTTGGGATCTCAGCTCATAGAGGGTGAGTGGGAAGCCCTTTTTGTTTCTCTTATCTGTACCAGTTTGCTTCCAGATGAGCAGAAGTCTGTCCTTCCTCTGTATAGCAGCCAAAGTCATGCTTCTGGAACCTAAGTCAGATTATACTGTCACCTGCTCAGATCTCTCCAGTGACTTCCCATCCCAAGTCATTACCAAGCCTAAAGACCCTCCGAGATTGGGCCCCAGTTATGCTCACCTCCTCCCCGTCCCCTCTTTACCCTCTATCACTCTACTCCAGCCAGAGCAAGGGATCTGACCTCCTCCCTGTTCCATGAACACACCAGGTGCACCCCTACCAGTGGCCCTTCCGGCATGTTGTCCTCCACCTAGAACTCTCTTCCCCCAGACATTTCTTTCATTTTACTCTGCCCAAAAGACTACCCTCCCCCAAATAGAACCCTATCCAAAATAGCTCTCTGTGCTGTCTCCATAGGCCTCCTTGCTGTTTTCATGTCCTTATTATATGTTTACTTATCTGCTTATCATGCATCTCCCCTAGAATGTGAGTTCCCTGAGGGCAAGATCTTTGTCTGGTGGGCTCTTCTACTTTCAGTGCCTGGCACACTGTAAGTGCTCAAATAAATATTTGTGGAAAGAATGAGGTCAGAATCGGCCAAGGAATTTGCTCAACTTCACACAGTCAGTTCATGCAACAGCCAGGAGCTATGCCCTTGTCACCTCCTCCTGAACCTAGAACTTTTCTAGTATTTCATGCTCAAGCTGGTTATTTGGAAATGATCTCAAAATGAAATCAGACTGGACAATGGCTACTGAATAAGCTGGACACCTTCTCAAGATGCAGTTTTTAGGGTCCTCCAAAAGCCCAAGGGCCCCATTACTCTGGAAAGTAAATATTAAAAAAAGTAGGAAGTTCCAATAGATGTTGAGTGATTTGTGATGCGGTGCCAGCCTTTGGTCTTTCCTGACATTTCTTCTTTAGTCAGCTTTGAAGTCTTGGCTGGAAGCCGAGTTTTAAAGAGTGCAGGGCCTTTGTACTGAATCTCATTCTACCCATTAAATCTGAAGTTATTTTTGGAAGAGAGAGTCCTGCCAACGGAACCCAGAATCATTAGATCTATATTAATGCATTGGAATACGGCTAATGGTCATTTTTGGCAAAGATGGGCATTCTAAGTTGTTCAGTCTTCTTGTGGCCATTTTTGTGTGCCATACCAACTAGTTCTTTTCTTAGCAATTTTTAATTTTCTCTTTTAAATTGGAATATTATAAAGGATATCTAAGAATTTCAGCAGTGCTGAAATGCTACTTTAAAAAAATAGCATTTCAGCAGTGCTGAAATGCTACTTTAAAAAAATAGCATGATGCAAAGAAATAATTCCCAGAGTTGGAGACAGGAAAACTGGATTTGCATCTTGGTTGCTCTGTATTCCAACTCTGTGACCCTCTTTTTATTCCAAGACGTCATTTGAACAGGTAGGGTTGTACTATCCACCTGCGGTGAAGGTCAGATGAGTTACTGTAGAATAAAGTTCTTTGTAGGTGGCACAGCACTGGGTACTTCAGTGCCCAGCATGATGCTGTTATAAAGAATATTTTAAAAAATTGAGAATCAAAGTCCATCTTTCTGGAGTTACAGTCAGGGTGGGAACTATGTACAAAATACCTTGCACTGGGGCACATTAAGAAAGGGGTTGAGAGCTGAAATGGAAAATCTGCAGGTATCAAGGTCACCGTGCCAGGGATTGGGGGGAGGATATAATCAGTGAAGAAATTTGGAGGGGTGTAATGGCTGAATCATAGGGCTGGAACCAATGAGAGTTGGAGAGAACCAGACAATGGATACTACTTGATCAAACTGACATGAAACAGAGTGGAAGGTGGAAGGATGGGGAGGGCAGGGACTGGTTCCTGTCTTCCTCCTTCTTTCATTTAGCAAATGTTCTTGAGTGCTGACCAGGTGTTAGACATAGTCTTTCCATCATCTCCAGGAAACTGTCTGCAGATAACTGATGAGTAGCTACCTCCTTGCTGTAAGTGGGCTGCTATTAGTACACCCTCCCCCTCCCCCACTCCTCACCCCACCCCAGCTTGGAGCAGTTGATTAGAGAACTAGGGGATTTGAACCTCCTGAATACCAAGAAAAGCATGTAATTTTCTAGAGCTGGAAGCCTGATGCAGGTTTCTAGGGAGCCAGCAGAACTGGGTTTTTGGGGGCTTTGATGATGCACCCAAAAAAGCCAAAATGGCAGAATCAAACCAAAGAAAATATCTAACCTTACCCTTTTAGTATCAATTTATCCAACACCTATTCTACATTTTCTACCAGTTGCCTGCCTCTGTGTTGTCTGTTTTAGTCAATAAGCCACTAGGGGATGGGCAGTCTGTCTTCCTAGCACACCAAACACCAAGTCACCATGTAAAAAAGCACATAGAAAATATTGTCTAATGACAATGTGTTTCCTCTAACATGCTAACTCTAAAATAGCCTTTAAATGACCAAAGTTTTTGATCAGTCATTGAATATTTATCTGGTACTTATGAGGTTCTCCTTTGTGGGTATGTCTTCATCCACCTTATTTTTACTGTTTTACTGGGTCCTTAGTGGTAGCTTTTCATAATCCTATGATGATACAGATCCTGATATTGAAACCCCTGCTAATCTAGGACTTAAGAAGAGGTGGTGATTCACTGCCTGGAAAGAAACAGAGTAATGATAACAAATGGCAAACCCTATCTGTGTTCAATTGGAGGTGGAAAGATGAAAGGAAGGTAGTGTATCAGTCAGCTATTGCTATATAACAAATCAACCCCAAACTCAATTGTTTCAAATAATCTTTTTTTTCTTACTATGTGTCACTGGTTGGATGGAGGTTGGATGATCTGGGATGAGTTCAGATGGGCTTGGTTCAGTGAGCTACTTTGGGTAGATAATAAGAGCACAAGATGGCAAACTCAACTAAGCAAGTTCATTTTGAGTCTTTGTTGCATCACATTTGCTAATGTTTCATTGGGTGAAGCAAATCACATTGCCAAACTCATCATCAGTGAAGAAGGGAAATATATTCTGTCTCCAATGGGAGGAAGTGTAAAAGGTCATGGATACAGTGAGAGGTGAAGCACTAAGTATCAATAATGCATAAATTAGAATCTAGTTTCTGTACATGGAATGTTCCCAGAATATGGGAATATTACTTTATTCCACCCCCTGATGTTCTAACTCATTAAAATCAGTTAATCCATGGATTAGGCTGTTCTAGCAGCAGTTGGAATTATTCCCCCATGAAGGCCCTTTTGGCTGTTAATTCATTGGCAAGTGCCAAATCAGATGCAATGCTAGACATGGAATCAAAGAGTCTTGGGTTCAAGTCCCAGTGGTACCACTTATCATCTGTGCATCTCTGAGTGATCTGTTTAACCTCTCTGAGCCTCCATTTCCTCATCTATAAAATGAGGGTAATAATTCATTCTCTATTTATCTCATAGGGTTGTTACAAAGATCAAAATCAAATGAGATCAGGAGTACGAGAGTGTTCTGTAAACTGGAAATAACTTCATATGCAAGGTGGTACTGACAATGGGCAAAGCACTCAAAGACTTCTGATGGGTCCTGTTTGTATTGGAGATTCTTACAAGTCCATCTTCTTATCCAAGTCCACTGATTCAGTGATTTGCATTGTTGTTATACCCCTTAGGCCTTGTTCCTGGTGCAGCCAAAATGAAGCATAAGTAGTTTGAGGTGGGGTGGGATAGTCAGGGTGGGATTATCAGGAAGGGAACATGGAACAAGGTGGTGAAGACAGGGAAAAATTCAGCTTGCTTCTTGTTCTGCCAAATGACAATGTAGCCATCAGTATCATTTCTAGGGTCTCACAGCATGGAATTCTGAAGCCAAAGTCCTTTCTTGTTGTAACTTAATTTCTTCCTGGTTATTTTCCAATGGTTTTTATGGAGGTTGGAGGATGCTATGGAAGGCAGTGCCAGCAAATACAGAATAATGCACAGCTTTGAACAGTGTCTTGTGGTTTCCTTTGCTTGGCTTTCACTTTGGCTTTAAAATTCTTGATTTTCATGAATCCATCTAAAAATATAAACTTATTTAACAACCTTAGCAGTCTACATTCTACATATTAATATCTGGGGTGCCATCTGTTCTATCTCTTGGAGTGAGTTTGTTCCTAGGTGTGCCATCCAACTTCATCCGGGAGGTGGCCTGGGGAGGCCATATGGCTTCTGGCATTTTTCTGGCCACACCAGTACCTGGGCTCAGGCCCAGGAACTGGTTTGAACTTAGGAATGAGCATCATACCAAATGGACTAAGGTTGGATCAGTATAATCTGACTTTTCAGGCTGTATCTGAAGAGAGAAAGAAAGACCATGGGGTCTTTCTAGTGATTTCCCAGTGACAAAATTCATTACTGAGAGGGTTTCTCCCCAGTGCAATTATTTAGGCAAGACCCCTAAATGCAATGGTATAATCTCAGGTTTTCTAAGAAGAAACATCCCACACCAAATCCAAGATAAGTTATAGGGTTGAAATGTGAGCTTAAGATAAAACAAACGTGCAAGTGAAACAAAAATTCAAAGTTTAACCAAAATTAATGAGCATGGTATGAGGAGGAGGGGCAGTGGATGGAATCAAGATTCCTCAGTGCCAGCCTCAACTTTGTCCCTAACCACCTGTGACATCTTGAACGAAGTCTTTCACTGATCTGTACCTCAGTTTCCTCATCTGTGGCAGGGGTGAATTGGATCAGATGCCCTTCAAGTCCCATCCATCTTTGTCATCTGAGACTTTCATGCCTTCCCTGTCCTTGTTGGTAAAATGAGGAAGTTGAGCTATTTTACCTTGAAGGTGCTACCTCTTCTATCCCATGATTGTACTTTCTAATAGGAGGGAAATGGAATTGCACAGGGTTCAGTGCAAGCCCTGTTGGCCATATGTGTTCTTTGGCAAGAATCTAGGATTAGAAGGTGGAAAGGAACACAGAAAGGGAAATGAACCTTTTCCCACTGGCATGAGATTGAATGTTTTCTTTTAAATGCCCCAAATAAAAATAAAACAAAGGAGTCTGCATTTCAACATTTTTCATGTAAATAATAGACAACATCCCATTAGTGAGACTAGTCAGAGTGCATTATTTCAAAGTGCGGTTTTCATCTGACAGGTACCATTTGGAGTGCAAATGCATGTTTCTGGCAAAGCCCCCATGCCTGGTGATGTTTTCCTTAGCAAAGAGGGCTTAGAAACTGGGAGAGATTAAACATGTCCAGAGATTAAACATGTCTGTGTTGCTCATCTTTCAGGACCACCAAATTAGTAACCTCAGTGACTTGATTCTTCCCATGGATGCGTCTAGACAGCTCACTGCCGTTGTAGGTGCCTGGGAATTAACGAGCATCCTTCACACCTTGGCTAGCTTTTGCTTTTACTTCTCTTTCTCTCCTAAAACCTTCCATCTAGTGCATCACCCTCTGTTTGGCCAGCAATGACAAGAAAGAACACACTGGCTTACTGGGCTTTGAATTCATAGCTGTTTTCTAGGCTGAGTCAACGTCAAATGGTCTGTGTATACACCAGTCTGTTTGGGGGTGGAAAGATGAAAATTGTGGTAAGTTAAACAAATTGTGGGGTGCATTTTAAAGTTCTAAGTAGATGTTACTTTTTATAAATTCCTGTGGGCCAATGTAGCTCTAGTTTGCTGCTCTGTTAAGTGACGTCTCAGCTCACAGGGACCCAAGTGCAAGTAGTTCAGTTAGAGGGTGATGCCAACAAGCCCGCAAAGAAGTGAGGAGGTGGGATGGGGAAAGGAAGGCAGACAATTAGGGGCACATTATCAAATCAGGCTCACTCTCACTGGGGAACTCTGAGAGCCCATATAGAGAATGTATCTCAGAGTTATCCTAAGGGAGCAAGGAGGCTGGGGTATTTACCCATGAACTTCTGCCAGTTACTGGCTGAGGGCTGCCTCAAAGGGGTATTAATTACCCAGCACTTTGGTCTGTCTTGTTCTAAGGCAGAAACACTAGAGTACACCCTTAGGAGTAGGAATTCAGGTAGGAGAGAATTATTATGGTAAGAGCTGAAGGGATATGGCAGGGCTCCACCTGCACTTGCTACAAATAGACACATCAGGGAGACCACATACAACAAGTAGATATATGTGGATGAAAGTATTAGAATTCTCCCACTCAAGCTTAAGTGACAGATGCAAAACTGAAATGTTCAAAAATTAGAATGAATTCAGGTAAAGCTTGATCCAGCTCTTCAATGCTTGACCAGGCATGGGGCTTTTCTCCCCCTCTATTTCTTTGTGTCACTTTCTATGTGTTGGCTCCATTCTCAGTAGTTTCTACCCTCATGGTTACAAAATAGCTAACAGTAGCTATATTTTCTAGCTTCAACATCCAGCCAAGAAGAGAAAGTCTGTTTTCCAAATAGCTTAAATAAGTTCTGTAATTCAGTCTTTCAGGCTATGATTGCCCTGATTAGGGTCATATTCCCACCTATAAAGCAATCTTTGCAGCCAGGGGACTTAAGCCTATCAAAATTCACCCCTGAGTTTTTGGAGGGTGGGGAAATCTAACTCAAAACACATGACTGAGAAATTTAGTCTGTTGGGTCAAGAATAGGAGGTAATTAATACTGAGGCCCTTGAATCTAATAGTACAGGTGTTTGATAACCTTAAACAAAGGAGCTAAATCAATGATATTATATTTCAGCCCCCTGATGTCAGAATCCAGCTGAATGTCCAGGGAGGAGCGAAAGAGATCAATGGTGGTGTGGTAAGAGAGGGAAGGCAGGAAGGAAAAGTGATGGTGTAAAGCTTGGGTACCAACAGCCACTCCAGGGAGTTGAATTCAGACTGTATCTCTGACAACACTAATGCCGGGTAATATTTATTTAGCTGAGCCTAATAAGCAGTGTAAAGAGTCTCATCTCTCAAATTGGCACAGCAAGGGACCACAGCAGCCAGGCTGCTGATAATTAACAGTGAAATGCCTGGCGTGCTCTCTCCTGCAACATCCAAAGGGATGCCTGGGGCTGCTGAGCAAATTCATTTTCTTCTTGCTGGCTGGGATAAGGATGGAGCTTGCTGCAGAAAATTACTGAAGAGGCAGCCAGCCAAGGGCAGAACAAAATGGCTGTTGTGAAAAGGCAGGCTGGGCTGAGCAGGGTAACCCATCTTTTACCTGTGGAAGGTTACATACTCACATGCTTTGCATTTTCAGTACCCATAAGCATACCCATACAGGCAAAGGGGAGTTATATTATTTTTAGCTCACAGGTGCTGCAGCTGAAACAGTAGCTGCAGAATCAAAGAATGTTAGAATTCAAATGAACCTTGGAGACTGCAATAAACTTTGTACAGATGTGTGGCTTGTGAGTTCACGGTAGAGTTGACACAAGGACTCAACACCCCTGTCTGTGCCACAGCAGTGTTAATAATAACAATGTCTATGATCTAAATTCTTGAGATTTAACCTAGAGACAGATCTTGTTCCCCTTTTACAGCTGAATCATTCAGTGAAATTCATATAGCAAATCAGTAGAAGATGGACGACTTCAATACTTTTTAAAAAAATTTATTTTATTGAAGTATTGTTGATTTACAATGTTGTGTTACTTTACTTTACAGCAAAGTGATTCAGTTATGCATATATATACATTCTTTTTCATATTCTTTTCCATTCTGGTTTATTACAGGATATTGAATATAGTTCCCTGTGCTATACAGTAGGACCTTGTTGTTTACCCATTCTATATATAATAGTTTGCATCTGCTAATCCCAAACTCCCAGTCCTTCCCTCGGCCACCCCCTCCCCCTTGGTAACCACAAGTCTGTTCTCTATGTCTGTGTGGATGACTCCAATACTAATCAGCACTGTCCATGAATAATTCTGGAAGCTCTCTCTAATTAACTAATAACAGTGATGATGGGGATGATAGATAACAATTATTTAGCTCTCAAAATATACCAGGCACTGTGCTAAATAATTTACATGCATTACTATTTTGAATTTTAATCCTCATAATAACTCTTGATGTGGGTGCTATTCCCACTGTATGGTGAAGGAAATTGAGGTTTACAGAGTTTATGAACTTGCCCAAGAACCCATAATTGGTAAATGGTGGAGCCAGGATCTGATCTACCTGGACTCATTTAAGAGCCTGTACCTGTAACCACTATTAACCTTAAGTTTTCCTGCCAGTATTTCAGTGACTTCCACTGCATTTTTTTTTTTTTTTTTTTTTCTTCTCCAGGAAGAAATTCTCTATCTGGAGAGATCTGGTATCTTTTCCTTTTACCCCTAACAAAAAAGTATAAATTTATTGCATTTTGTAGAATTGCTGTTAATGATTCTGATGCATTTTTTAAAAAGATGATCATATGTGAAACACTACATTTACATATTTAAAGACAGTTTTCCTAAATGTCAGTTCAAAATATAGATGTATCAGGATTTGGAAAGGAAATAATTTTTTTTATTGCTGACTCTCCTAGTACTGTGGGTGCATCGGACCCCACCCAAGGCATCCCTGCCAAATAGTCTTTCTTTCTTCTTGAGTCCCCACCCCTGATCGGCATGACTTCCCATCTTCCTTCCTCCAGTTTCTCCAGATGGCAGACATCTTTCGGCCTCCTGGCTCCTGCAACTTCTTCCTACTGAATTGGAGCCAATTCCTGAAATCTAGCTTTCTCCTCTTCAAAGCGGTATGCATAGCTTCTACAAGGACAAGGCCATCTGACTCCACTGCCTGTTGGCTTCTCTTGCCAACGTCCTTATCTGACCTCGGTTTTTCCCCAGTTGATCCCCATGGAGAGATGACCATTGGTTTGACTTGCATCAAGTTTTCCCGTTGGTCACCATCTCATTTTAATTCTTCTTTCCTCAACTTCACCGTTAAGATCTCACTCTTCTCTACTTTGGGGCTATTTCTACCCCCACTGTAATAGCGTTATTATAACTTAGGGAAGATGGATTAACTCTGATGCTTTAAACTTCAAGCAGTTTTGCCAATTACATCACCAGAGAGCTGGTTCACGGATGACCAAAGAATTGACCATTGATGTATAGGGTATGGGAGGGGCTGCTCTGCATGGAGGAGAAACCCACTTGCCACAAAAGAATGGATAACTGAGGCAGAGGCAAGAATCACATAGAGCATACCTGAGTAAGGTTTGTACTTTTCTCTTTTTCTATCTTTTTTTCTGTCTTAGCTTGTTAGACCTGAATTTGCCCCTATTTCTACCTTCAAGCAATTACTGTCTTATATGATGTAGTCTAAGCTTTTCCTACATTGTCAGTAAAATATTGCCTTCCTCCTGTCTTCTAGAAATGCATAATCTGCCTGAATGTTTATGATATGTATAATTGAGCATTTCCCAAAAGTATGAAGACTCAATTAATGGGGGGCTTATACTAGTCATGGAGATAACCTTTAAAAAAAAGGGCAAATATTTCTTCTGCTGGATCTTTTCTTTATCTTCAATGTGAGTACTTCTCACTTTCCCTTTACATCAGTGTTTATATTTTAATTTATTATTATTTTTTCTTTTATGTTGAGCCTGATGAAAGCTATCAGTTTTCTCTCTCCAGTAAAATGTCCAAATCTCTCTCTCTCTCTTTCTCTCTCTCTCTCTCACACACACACACACACACACACACACACACACACACACACACATGTATTTTGGCCAAAATCTCAAAGTATTCATTGCTGCTCACACCCACAGAAATCCATTCTTCCCACTGCTGTCAGACTAAGATTTCCATAAGATGAGTGAGATCATTTTACTTTCCTGATCCCTGTCACCACCAGATAACAGAATGAAGCCCAAAATCTTCCATGACTATGCTCAAATTACCCTTCCTTTCCATTTATCCTCTGTTCTAGTAACATTCTGTGCATTCTTATCTCTTCATGCCTTTCAGGCTGTTCACTTGACCTGGAATAATTTCCTCTTATTCTCTACCTTGAAGAATCATATGCATCTTTCCCAATCCCACTAACAGCACCTTCTGTGAATGCCTCTATCACACCAACCGACATAGAGGACACAAACAGAACCAGGATTCATCTTTCCTTTCTTTACCTTTCGACTCCATGAAGCTTTAAACTCTTTGATAGTATTTAAGAGCATATAAATCTTAAGATTAAACAGAACCTTAAGGACCATTTTGTAAAGCTTTTTTTTTTGTTTGCCTCATATCATTTATCAATACTAATAAAATTTTAAAATACTTAATGTGCAACTTTTATGTGTTGGGCACTGATCCAGCCACTGGGGCATAGCATGGAACTTTCTCTATATTGAGAGAAGGAAGGCTAGAAATAAGTTTTAAAAACAAGTACTTACAAATGTTGAGTATTGGAAGTTCATTACTTTGAGAAATGAGGTAGAGAATGACTAGAACATTAATTTGTTTAATTTGGAGGTCTAGAGAATCATCTCTGACATTTGAGTTGAAACCTGAATGGTAAGAAAGAGCTGGCGAGGTAAAGATGGGGGGAGTAGAATGTCTGGTAGAAGCTACAGCAAGTGCAAAGGCCCTGAGGGGGGAGTTTGATAAAACAAAGACAAAAGGCCAGTGGGGGGTGTTCTTAATTGAGGTCAGAGAGGAATAAGGAGTTTGGAATTTTTTCTAAGTGACATAGAGCCTTCTAAGTCTGCAAGCTCATTGAGAGCAGACTTATGTGGCCCAGCACAATGCTTGGCAAAAGAAATAATGCTGTAATGAAAAAAGTTTTATAACAAAGTCATTTTGAGAATGTTAAGATGCTCCTTATTGTAAACTACTAGGAGAAAGTTGTTTCCTAGGCTATGCTATGTATATCCACAGTCACATTTGGCTAAGAGAAAATATAGCTATTAAATAACAACCCTTGGATTTCAATTTTCTCCAAGGACCATTGTGGGAACTTTTATGAGCTCGCAACAGTCCAGCTTGCCCTGCAAGTTCCCATTCATTCCACTTTCTTAGATTCTATCTTATCACTGAAATGGTTTGAAGCCTCAGGAATTTTACAAGCTTCAATCTGCTCTTGGCTTTTTGCCTCTAGCATTCAATTATCACACCTACTTTTATGAATTCAAGAATGGTACTAGACTGGCTTCCTCTCATAGGATTTTTCCATTTCAACACATTTTCAAACATTACTTATTTAGAAGGTTGTATAAAACATATATGTTCAAAGAATAATTGTAAAGCAAATATTTGTGTAATCACCGCCTAGGTTAAGAAATGGAATGTTACATTTTAGAAAGTGAGATTTTTTAGGACTGAAAGCAACCTTTAGAATTGAAATCATCTGGTTTGCACCCATGTTACAGATGAAAAGTCTAAGGCTTAGAATTGGTAAGTGGTTTTATGCAGGCCATACAGCAGTTACTGATGGTGCTAATGGAGAACCATCAACCCTAAACTAACAGGCACCACAGAGATCAGGGGCTCAGTTTCTCAGACCAGGCTGTCTGGGCTCTAGATGAACAGTTCAGTTAGAGCTGAGGGGGGAGGAGGTGACCGTATCATGGAGGGACAATTATTCCCCTTTCCGGAAGCTTTTGATGAAGGTAACACTTATGGTCTCTTCTCAGGGTGCTTTGCTAATTTCATATGTGGTTGGATTTTTAGCATGGAGTTCTTTCCCTTTTTTCTTTTTCATCACTAATTTGGTTCGTGTTTACAGTCAATATTTTCTAACTATCATAAGGTTTTTAGTGAGTAGTGGAATCAGAATTGGTTTGGAGTTTTACCTCAGTGGCTTTTTATTCCAAAGACAGTTTTGGTTGGAGGAGTGGGGTGTTGTAATCATATCTGATCATTTCTCTAGTAGGGTTGAGATCTGGGGCTGGGCAATTCTGTGTTTCTGTGAAACAACTAGCATTGTTTCTCTCTCTCATTCATGTCAAATAACCAATTAACACTAGTACCTTGGAAACACCAAAAGTTGGGGACAATAATCACATAAACATCTGTATTCCTAGATGTAACTTTTTGCTCCCCACCAGAGACTTTCTTGTACTTCATAAGCAAAAAAGGAGGAGCAACATTTTTGGATTCCTAAGAATTAATTCAAAGGTAGAAAAAAGACTTTATTCCAGGTAGAAAACATGACTGTAGTGTGCAAAGAGTGGAGGTGGCCATGATTAACTGGAGATCGTTTGCCCATTTGTGATACTGTGATATCATAAGAAATATATATTTTGTCTTCATCCCAGGTTCCTGGCACAGAGCTCCTAAAACCCTTGACATTTCTGAGTAACAGCATAAGAGGAGCCTTTGTTATTTGTAATAAGTCCCTTTAATCATACTTGAGTTTATGCTAATGAGATGACACTTGGAGGATGGGGCTGGTTGCCAGAGGAACATACCATGTATTAGAGTGTTGGAACTTTTGGCCCCACCCCCCAAACTCCAGGGAGGGGAGAGGGGCTGGCGTTTAGGTTAATCACTAATGGCCAGTGATTTAATCAATTGTGCCTACATAATAGAATTTCCATAAAAATTTTAACTGAAGGGGTTTGAAGGGATTCCTGTTTGCTGAACATGTTGAGGTGTGGGGTGGGGGAGGGGAGGGGAGTAGAATGCCTAGAAAGGGCATGGATGCTTCAAGCCCCCTCATCACCCCCCATACCTTGCCCTATGCATCTCTTCCATTTTGCTGTTTCTTTGTTGTATTCTTTATAATAAATGGATAATAGTAAGTAAAGCACTTTCCTGAATTCTGTGAGCCATTCTTGCAAATTGTCAAACCTGAAGAGGGGTCGTGGGAACCTCTGATTGGTGTCAGAAGTACACTGACAACCTGCGACTTTCAACTGGCCTCTGAAGTGGAGAGCAGTCTTGTGGGACTGAGCCCTTAACCTGTGGGGTCTATGCTAATTCCAGATAGTTAGTATCATAATTGAGTTAAATTGTAGGACACTTAGTTGATGTCCACTAAGAATTGGGAATTTGCTTGGTGTGGAAGAAAACACACACACACACATTTGGTGACAGAACTGAAAAGTAGAAGAAACTACCTTTTGTTTTTAATTTTTTTCCTTATGAATCTAAAGACATTTACATTCAAACATTTAAAAAATACCCTGTGCAGACAAAAAATCATCTGTAGGAGGAAAGAAGCCTATAACCACTTCCTTCCAAGTTTGTTATCTTTGAATCTTTTCACAATAGCCAAATTAAATTAAAATTTCCACAAAGTATAGTGTTAGTGAGGGAAAAAGTTACAGAGTGATAGCATATCAGTTCAGGGTTCTGGTTGTAATGATGGTGGAAAAGGAGGTGGTGGATAGAATGGGGCAATGTGGAAGACTTTGTTACAAAGCAGACTTTCTCTTAGTGAACTAGTGTGATTTACCATTTTATCTCTCCACTCTTCATTTGGGGTTTTTTCCCAAGCTGTCTTCCAGTTCACAAATTCTTCCTTCAGCTCTGTTTATTCTGCTGTTACAATCATCCTTTAATTTTTTTCTTTGGCTATGGTATCTTTAGGTTCTAGAATTTCATTTTGTTATTTTAAAAATCTTCAAAATTCTTTGTCAAATTTTTCAATCTTAATTTTTATCTGTTTCAATATAGCAAAAAGTTGTTGTAAACTCTGGTTCTTATATTCATATATAAGGAGACCCTGTGGTTTTCTTTATGTTGTCTAAAGTTTTTGATGCTTCTTTTTAATGATCTTTTTTTTACCTGATTTTATTTTATGTAAGACATTATATTTGGAGAAATATTTGTGCAGATTTTTCAACCTATGATGATGTTATCTTCCTCTAGAAAGGAATTTCATTTCTTTCTGTCACATGCCTGGGACACTGGCAATTTGAGACCACCTTAATCCAATTTAGGAACTTAGATTATCTGGGTAACCCAGATGACTCAAAGCTAAGCTATATATGAGAGCTGGGTGACTTTGGTTCCAAGTTTTGTCTTCCTGATACAGTGAGACTGACAAAAAACCCTTTATACAGTCTCTCAGATGCATCTTCCATATTGGCAAAAAGTGGCACCAAATAATGGTTCACTCTCTAGATTTCCACATTCCCCTGGATGTTGACTTGGTAATTCTTCACTATCTTATTTACTCTTTCGTGCTTTCAAGCTGATTTTTATTATTAATTTTTAAAATACACATTTCCAGGTTTTTCTAGTTGTCCTCATGATAAGGCTAATCCAAATTATATAGTCTTCCATTACTAGAGGCAGAATTCTTGAGCTAGTGTGATTTATAAACTAGTCACCTACGTATAAACTTCAGGAGCTGGTTATACACTGGCTAGGAGAACAATATCTGAGGTGCCACCTTTCTCAGATATTGCCCTATTACCTCCTCTTTGGTGATGACCTCATTTCCCTCTGACAGCTACTTCCTGCACTCCTTCTCCCAACTCCCTACTGAGCCATACTCATGATGCAGAAGTTCCTTAGCATTTTATGACCTGAGCTAGAAGATAAAAAGGATGTCTATCCATCATCATCCTTCCCCTTCAGTTACTGATTGATTGATTGATGAATGTACTTTCGTGAATGGTCAGGAGGGAATGAGTGAGCTTTTGGAAAATATATAACTTGGGATCCTGAAAACAAAGTCATTTTCTCTTGAAAAATTCAGGGATATGTGATATCTTCAGAATCAAATGTGTTCTTTTTTTTGGTGAGGTTCAGCTAAAGACTCAACGTCTTTTCAACACATGCTTCAGATGGTTTTAAAAGTTGGCATATCAATTTGTGAGTACTTGCAAAAGAGGCTTTCATAATTTTCTTGGCTTAAGAGTCCTTAAACACATGAAGAATCGTTTTTAAAGTAAACTTTTACTGAAATGTAAAATAAATACAGGAACAGGCACAGATAAGTGTACAGCTTAATGGATTTTGGTAAAGTTAGCACATCCGTGCAACCAGGACCCAAAATCAGACCTAGGTCATTAGCAGCACCCCAGATGCCTCTTTCATGTCCCTTGCTGGTCACTAACTCCTCAAGGGTAACCACTATCCTGATCTCACATTATGGATTAGTTCTGCTTGTTTTTGAACTTTACACATTTAGTACATACTGTTGTGACTGTTTGGTGTTTTTATTCTTTCAATATTATGTATGTAGGATGCATTAATATTATTTCATGTGACTGTAAATCATTAATTCTTCTTTTTTGTTACAGTCATCCATTGCATTAATATACCATAATTTATTTTTCCATTCTGCTGTTGATGGACATGAGGATTCTACCATTTTACAAACAGTGCTGTGACAAAAATTCTTGTACATTCTTATTATCTTTTAGTGAACACAGATATCAAGAAGATTCCTGATGTTCCATCTTCTAAGTTTTATCCTGTCCTTGACCTCCTAATTTGCACTAAATATAGATGAAGATTCTGAGATGATTACCATGAACTGCTCTCTGGGTAAGTTGGGAGCACATTGTCCAGCTGACCGTGATCTTTTGGCTGACCCATATCACCATAATCCAGTGGTTAAAGTGGATGAATTTGATTAAATGGTGGAAAGACCTCATTGGTAGAGCACCTCAGTTTGGTTTAAATCCTGGGTCTGTACCCTGACTTCTGAACATTGTTTCGTGTTTCCATTTGGTGATCCAAATTATATCTACTACCCATTATAGATTGTCTTAGAAGTTAATTCTGCCATGTCCAATTGAATCTTTTAAGAATGTGAGAAAAGCCTGTCTTTTAAAAATAAAATACAGTCTCTTATGAGAATATTATTACAATTCTATTAGCTAATGAGATTCTGTGAGAATTCACAAAAGAAATGATGTCTGTTCATGGAATCTCCAAATTGCTTAAAATCCGCTTGGATAGAAAAACTGTCCATACATTAGAGCAAAAGATGTTTAAAAGAGGATACTATAGCCAATGTGAGTTATTGTCATATATGCCTCGACGCTAAACAGATGGCTAATATGGGAATTAGCGTAGAATTACTCATTCATTCCACAAAAACCAATTGAGCCTCTATTATTTGCTACTCTCTATGCTAATATAATTTACATTAAATTATATTAAATTAAATGTTAATTATATAACATAGTACTGTCATAACATGATCTACTATAATTCCAGAGAGTGATAAGAACTGGAGAGAAAATAAATCAACATAAGTAGAAGAGTGGGGGCAGGATGTTATTTTAGATAGGGGAGGGAAGGGGGAGTCAGGAAATCACTTTGAATGAGTGACACATGCAAAGACCTGAGTGAAGTGAGGGAACAAACATTTCCTTGATCTGGAGGAAAAATATTCTAGGAAGAGAGATTTGCAAGACCAAAGGCCCTGAGATGGAACCAAGATTGGCAGATTCAAGGAGGAGCCAAAAGGACACTGTGGTTGAAGTATAGTGAGTAAGGGAGAGAAGAAGAGGAGGTCAGAGGAGAGAGGAAAAGGAAGACAGGGGCCATGTAAGGAATCTGAGTTTTATTCCAAGGTGGATAGCATTCCACTGACTCATAAGTTGGGGTGGGGAGTGTGTGGTTTGATCTGACATACTGTTTGGAAAGATCGATTTGGCTGTTGCATAGGGAATGGATTATAGGTATTAGGAATGGAAGGAAGGCAGTCTCCTCTGAGAAACTCATTTGATTCCCTGGGTTTGGGAAGTGGGAAATATACATGCGGTGAAGGCTACTACAGGGCCGAGTAGGAAATTGTTCCCAAGGAAAAAGGGGGTCTATATAAGTGAGCTAATTGCTAGAATTTCAGTTTGAGAAGACATCAGATGAACCCCTTTTACCCCTTTATTTTATAGATGAGAAAAATTAAGGCTCAGAGAGCCTAAGTAACTTTCCTAAGGAGAAGATGTGATAGCCACATTGAAAATATGAAGCAATTTGGAGAAAGGTAATTTCTACCATTAAGTGAAATGATTCATGAAATAAAGTGAAATTATTGGTAAAAGTTACAAATATTTCTAACTTGAGAGTTCAATCTCTCTCTCTCTCTCTCTTTTTTATTTATTTATTTATTTTTTTGTAAAACAAAATAGCCAGCTTACTATCTTGAGATGACTTTAGGAAAGCAATATGACTTTAGGAAAGCAATATAAAAAATCTGAACTTTTTAACAGCGAAGTCCATATGCTGGCCATATGATGGGTGCTCAATAAATAATTGCTGAATGATTACTTGATGAACCTGGGAATCAGAAGAATTCTGAAAGGTGGTAGAAAAAGAGAAAAAGAAAAAGCACTGGCTCTGTACTTAGCACTGTGTTAACATTGAGAAAGAACAATTAAAGTATTAGTCAGCATGTTTTAGATTGTAAGTGACAGAAACTCAGTTCAAACTGATTTAAGCATTAAAGAACACTCATTGACCCATGTAATTAAATCTAGAGGTATAGACTGGGTTCAGGTATGCCTGGATCCAGGGCTCATATGGCATTTAAAGAATTCTGTCTTTGTTTCTCTCTCTTTCCATTTATTTGTTCATCTTTCCTTCATGTTGGCTTCATTTTCAGGCTGACTTTCTTTACATGGAAGTCCTCCTACAGTTATAAGCTTATGTCTTCCAGTTTATTAACACCAACAGAAAGACTTTTCTTTTCCCAAATGGTCCTATCAAAAGTCTTCAGAGGGCTTCCCTGGTGGTGCAGTGGTTGGGGGTCTGCCTGCCGGTGCGGGGGACGCGGGTTCGGGCCCTGGTCTGGGAGGATCCCGCATGCCGCAGAGCGGCTGGGCCCGTGGGCCACAGTTGCTGGGCCTGCACGTCTGGAGCCTGTGCTCCGCAACAGGAGAGGCCGCGACAGTGAGAGGTCCGCGTGCCGCGATGAGGAGTGGCCTTCGCTCGCCGCAACTGGAGAGGGCCCTGGCGCGGAGGCGAAGACCCAACACAGCCAAAAATAAATAAATAAATAAATAAATTGAAAAAAAGAAAAAAAAAAAAAACAACGTACCGATGACTGAGCCGCACCCCACAGCAATTAAATCTGAATGTCTACAGATAGGACCCAGTCCAGACACTATACTTTAAAAAAAAAAAAAAAGTCTTCAGGGGCCAGGCCAGTCAGCCCAAAGGAAGAGTGAAAAATGACTAGCAGAAGTTGGTAGAATGGATAGTGGCAGGTAAAACAACAAAGACCTACTACCAAAGCGAAAGAAGAAAAAGGGAATCTTGCAGTGAAAGAGGCAATTTCTGCTTATGAAATCCCTCTAAAACCTAAGACACCTTGGGAATTCCCTGGCAGTCCAGTGGTTAGGACTCATGCTTTCACTGCCAAGGGCCCCAGTTCAATCCCTGGTTGGAGAACTAAGATCCCACAAGCCATGTGGCATGACCAAAAAATAAATAAATAAAAAATAATAAAACCTAAGGCACCTCAACTCTAGAGCAAGAGTTGCCAGCTCAGTATTCATAAATCTCCTCTGCTTACAGTACTAACAGTGCAGATATTTATAGATATTTTCAAAAGCTCTATGTATTCTCTTTAAGGCTTCCTGAGGCAGCTAAATTTTCCCAAGGCCCCCCTGAGAAATTGAACAGACTTCTTCTTGGGTGTATAAGTGTGTTCACAGGACCAACAGCCACTGTCATGTTTCTCTCCTCCTCACAGATGCCCCAGTCATTGGTATGAAGACCCAAATGCCCATGGTTTATCTGTATCTTTTTAAAGACATTCTTCATGTTTATAAAAGGGACAATGATCCCAATGTCTGCTTTCCTCAGAAGTTCAAGTGCTAGGGCAACGGAATAGCAGACCAAATGGGATGGTGACTTCAGGCAAGTGTGTAGCTTTTACTCTGTGATGAAGACAACCAAAGAAACAAACTGCTTTCCTATACTCCACTAAAAATGTCCACCAAACATCCTCCCAGCCAGCTGAAATATAAGTCAGCTAAGGGACTCTAAAACAATTAAATTAATTGAAAACACATTTTATAAAAGAAATTGAATAGATCGTTTGAGGTCACAGAGCATCCACTAATGAATGTTTGCCTCAGCATTTGCAGCTTTATTTTGCCTCCCCAGTTACAACATTTCTGAAATCCACTTATTTTTCCTTTGTGTATAAATTCTGAGACTGTGTGTTTCTAGTCATGGCTCCATAAGAGCAGTATTAATCATCTTCACAACTTTTGTCATATGTGCCACATCATCAAGGTTCAGTGAAGGCAAGAAAAAACACTCTAGGTATTTCAAGCAGAAGGGGATTTAATTCAGGGAGATAAGTTCTTACAAAATGGTGGGAGGAGTGGAAGTCAGAGGCACTAGTGGAATTTTGGTTTCACTGTCAAAGAAAAAAAACTGTGCTTATCGCATTTCCATTCTTGATGCCTCCATAACCACCTCACTCCCAGGAGGCTGTTGACTAGAAAGTGGAACCCTGAGTCTGATGCTTACATGCACTCGAATCCCTCAAAGCTTACTAACCCACTGCCTCCACTGCAGCAAGACTACCTCCACTTTATTTCTGCCTTACAAAACTCAGGCAACTGCCTCTAATTGGCACAGTGTAATTCATATACAGAACCCTGACAGCAACGGTGTCTTCAAAGTGTAATTTTAAGACTTCCAACCTCTTGGAAGGAAAAGACGAGGTTGAGAGAACTAATCCAAGAATATGCCACTTGCACTCACTTTACAAATTAAAGTTATTTTAAAAAGAGACCTTATATTTATACTGTAAATGAAAATCCTGGATCATTTGCCATTAAAAGAAGGTATTTGTCAAAGTAAATGCAAGAAATGTTTTTGCCTTAAGTTTCCCAAAGATAATTTTTTCTCCCTGAGGGAACAGAATAATTATAAAAGGCTCTTCTCCCAGTCTCTCCCCAAACTGCACTATTCACCCACGCTACCCCCATCTACCCATTTTGTGTGAGCCAAAAGCGAATATTTGCAATTAAATTACAGCTCATGTCTCAATAAAGCAGATGTCTGCATGAGTCATATTTAAGCTTTTTTTTTCCTGTGGGGGGTGGAGAGGACCACTCAGAACCTCTCAGCCCCAGCAGCACACAACAGTGCACTTTGGGAAATGCTTTATTGGGTTATAAGCACCTTGAAGTTGCTTTGATCTCCTTTGTCTTAAGTTCTAGGATAGACCCCCACATTAAAAAAAAATCCAACCTGGAGTTACAAATCTAGGAAGGAAGAAAATCAGGAAAGAGGACTTCAGGGAATTTCAGGGAGTGAAACGAAGACCAACAGTGAATTTAAAGCAGTTGCCTTTGTCTGGGGGGGAGGCGGAAGGGAACCTGAGGTCATTCTTGCAGGTAGAGCCACAAGCCCTGGCAAGAGTTGTCCATTTAACCCAACTCCTTTCCTGGTGCTTTGAGTCTGTCTTCCCTGTTAGCAGCTAACCAAACCCAACTCTGCCATGAGAACCATCGCTTTCTCCTTTCTTTCCCCCACTTCACCTTGATCAGCAACCCCTTAACCTCCCATCCCCAACTCTGCTTCATTTGTCTTCAGAGCAGTCACCACTACCAGCTTCATCTTACTGTCTGCCTTTCAAAGAGCTCCATGACTGTCTGTTTTGTTCACAGTAGAATCCACAGCATCTAAAACACTGTTTGTTACAAACACTCAATTCACATTGGTTGAACGAATAGCAAGCAGGTCAGGGAGTGGCCAGCCTGCTAGGCTCAAGCCAGGCCAACCCAGAAAGAAGCCCCGACCCAGCTCAGCCTCACTTTGGACCTTCTATGTGTCATAGAATGTCAGATTGATCAAAACCTTTTACGATGAAACGCACTTCAAAGTCCAGACCACCTGAATCACACATAGGTCTTCATGTTGTTGTAAATTCAATGTTGAGATAATGTTGGTGGTTTCCTCTTTTGTCTTAGAGGGCAACAAAGAACTACCTCTTTTCATTCTCTGAGCCCCAGTTTCCTCACCTGGAAAATGGGGAGGATTTTTTTGGTGTGTGATTCATCACTTGTTGCAGAGGTCATACAAAATGATGCATTTATCCATGTATTTCATCATTTAAGAAATAGTTTTATGAGTGCCTAACACGGGCAAGGCCTTTAAATGGCATCTTCTCAGCGTGGCCCTTTATAGCCACCTTCTGTAATATTTCAGCCCTCCCCCCTCAGCATTCCTAATTCTCCTTCTCTGCTCTGTTTTTCTGACAAGTGCTTTTTATTCTTTAACTTAATATATATATATTATTGATTTAAATTATTTATTACAGGTATCTATTTAATTTTTATGTCTCCCCCTTCTAGGTTTCTAGGTTTTAAGCTCCATGAGAAGGATATTTTTTGGGGTGTTTTTGCTATTGTTTTTCCAGGCCTGCCCCATTGTGGGCATTTAATAAATAATGTCGACTGAATAAACAAATGTCCCATGCTCAGAGTACAAGTGCTAATATAAACCAGGCTACCATATAAAACTCAAATTTATCCCTTATTAGAGAAAACTCACTGAAGAATGTGTGTTCTGTACAGATGGCTTGTACAGAAGGGCTGGAGTTGGGCTGAAGGAACAATTAGGGGGCCAGTACATAACCCAGGCAAGAGATGACAAAGTGACTGAACTCAGACAGCATCTGTGAGTGAAGGGAAAGGGACAATTAGAAAGTATTGAGGATAAAGAATTGCAGGGTTCGGTGGGTGCTTAGATGTGAGATGTGGTGGGAAAAGTGAAATCAACATTGAATCCCTCATTTCTGGATTGCGCAGCCTGGTGAATGATGATGAGTTGCACTGAGATGGGGATATTGGAGAAGGAAGTGGTCGGGGTTTTTTGTTTGCTTGTTTGTTTGTTTTGGCTACTCCACGTTGGAGAAGAAGTGATTGGGGTTTTTCTGGCTTTTGTTTTGTTTTGGCCACTCTGTGTGGCATGCGGGATCTTAATTCCCCGACCAGGGATCGAACATGTGCCCCCTTCAGTGGAAGCACAGAGTCTTAACCACTGGACTGCCAGGGAAGTCCTAGGAAGTGGTTGTTTGAAGGACAAGCATGGGGAGAGAATTTGTTGTCAGGTACCTATGGGCCAACAGATGTTCACCAGGAGGTGAACCAGGGCTCTGGGTTGAGAAGAGAAATTTAGGCTGGAGGTAAATATTTGAGAGCCATAGTCCTAGGCCCTAAGGACAGCATGCAGAGTGAGGAGGGGGAAGGGCCAAGGGGAACACCATCATTTGGGATAAACAGAGAAAAAGAAGAGCTGCAAAGAGAACTGAGAGCAATCAGAAGAGTAGGAGGAAACGAGGGGAGATTTTTCAAAGAGGGAGAAGCCAACGGCATCAGAGGTCAGAAAGGTATCAAGCAGCACAAAGAATGAAAAGTTTCCACTGGACTTGGCACATGGAGGGCCAGGTGACAAACTGGACATTCTGACAGGAAGACTGAAGATCCTTACTTCCGTTCTCATCCTATTTCTCCATAGACTGAGGAGCACCCCTTATGCTCAAAAATAAGCCTTTTGCCTGTTCCGTTTGGTGCAGTCCCCAGAGTTCTGCACCATGGATGATGGAAACGACTTCCATTTATTTAAAATCCAAAACTATTAAGATCTCCTTCAGGCTAAATAACCACAATTCCTTTACTTTATTAACAAACATAGTGTGCTGAAAATTTCTGGAATTGGGAGCCAGGAAACCTGGGCTGATCTAGCTTAAGATCTGTTATGGCTAAAGGGTGACCTTGAACAACACATGGAGTTTTCTTTCAAGTCAGTTTTCCTCATCTGTAAAATTATGGGGTTGGCCTAAATCAGGTCCCTGGGAACATGTATCAGGAGTAGTTGAGTGATCTTTTAGCTTTAACATTTATGAATTAATGAAATCCACAGTAGATATTTATTAAAGATTCTACAAGTATCCAATTTCTATTCCATTCCAATAATAATTTTGTTTTTGGACTCATTTCAGTTCCTCTATGTATTAGGCACCTAGAAGCCTAAACATTACACAGAGGTTTCTAACATGGTCATGACTCAAGCAGCAGAGTATATAAGAAGATGGAACAAAATACACACTCTATACCTCTGTCACGGGCTGCTGGCTGTTGTCAAGCTGCTAGTGATCCATTTAGTATTCTGGTTGCAAAGAAGCAGGGCTAAATCATTCACATTATTCTTATGGTTTCCTTTAAATGTAATTAATCCAAATTAAGACAATATTCACCAAAGGTCCTGAAAACAAAACACAATGATAAAACCACCAGTCTATTAATTTAATAGATTTCTTAAAGGTAGCTGAGAAAATTTTGTTATTTATGTCGTGTGTTTTCCCATGTTTCGCCAACATGACTCAAATACCAGTGAACTTCTCCCCCTTTGTCTCTTAAAGAAATGGAGCCAGTGAGAACGGAAGAACCATGGTGGTGTTGAAAATGTGGTCTTTGAAGTTCATGTGTGTAACTGTAGTAGATTATTGCTCAGCTTGTCTCCACTCCTTCCCCCCCACCGCCACCCCCAACCTCCAAGGAAAGTGTGGACTTTCTTGCATAACTGATATTGGCCTTGACCATGTGTCCTGCTTAGGCCAATAGCATATGGGTGGAAGTGACAGGGTCACTGCTGCTTGATGTCTTTCTGACATCAGACACTGTTGGCTTCTCCCTCTTTGAAATGACATCTTAGACAGAAGGAGACAGTGCATGTTTCCACTAGTGCTTCTGGAAGCTTCTTCTCTATCACGAGAAGGGTTTCTCCCTAGTAGCTGCTCCATTTTCAGCCTAAGTCTCAAAATGAGATTTATGAAGCAAAGTTGCCCCAGTGGATGTACAGATTCCAAGTGGCCCCAGCTGACTTGTGGACCCTGACACAATATCTCCTTCAGAAAATGCTTTTTTCTGTACCCAGCCACAGAAAGAGTAGAAGGCGGCTAGCAGCAAAATGATCTGACGCTTAAGAAGAAAATCAGTGGCAGATGTCTGCCTTTATGTTTTCTCATCTAATCCTTACAAAAACCATGTGAGAAGACTTAGTTCCTATTTTTCAGTTAGGAAAACTGAGGTTCGCAGAGGGTAACTAACTCAAATTCTAATTCCAGTTCATCTGACTTTCAAGTTTGTATTATTTTTCAACTACAAAAACCAATGTCAACTCCCTTTTATGACCAGTTAATATTCAAATAAAAATGATTTTGTCATGGGAAAAACCTGGATGGAGGAAGCAGGGAACATATATTCAGCCCCTCTGATGGAAGAGTGACATAGCATATGGTTTCAAATCACTCGGAGAAGCAAGGAAACTTCCCTGAGTTTGCAAATTTGCCTTTGAGGACTCCAGGCATGGGAGCTGTGTCAGAGTCAATATATCTGCCCAGGGGTAGATTAGGACCAGGTGACTGCCGAGCTGTTCACTATCCCCTTCTGAGCTACCTGCTGCACTCACCAAATCACTGTGCAGCCTGAAGATAGGTGAGGTAAAAGGTAACCTCGTGCCCTCTGACTTTTGCCTTTTGCCTCTCTCTCTTGGGGCTTTTTGAAACCATGTTGGTGGCAACCAGTGGCCACCAGCTTACAGGCACAAGTCATTTGAAGTAATAAAACAAGAGGTAACTCTGGCCAGAGCCAGCCATTGGATTTTCAAGGGTTTCACCTTTCCTCCAAGGAAACATGGTTGTATAACTGAGTCAATTTGCTGTACTCCTGAAACTAACATAACATTGTTAATCATATATGCTCCAATATAAAATAAAAATTAAAAAAATAAAAAAGCTTAATAAGAATATAGATTCAAATTTATTTCTGATAATGATAATTGACCTAAAATTGAAAATAAAATCTTAAATTTTGCTCCCCTCACCACCAAAAAAGAAAACACGTTTTCTTCAAAGGGTCAAATGGTGTATGTCAGTTACGTGTGCGGACACCAGAACCAAGTTGCTCGAATCCCAGCTCTTCTAATTGCTCGTTGTGTAACACTTGGGATGTTACTTCCCCTCTTCAATGCCTCAGTCTCATCTGTAAAAACAGACTCATTATTCATTGCACACACATGTCCTGCCATGGGCCACAACCTTGATTCCATGTGCTGCGGATGGAGCAGTGAGCAAAACCAACCCATGTCCTTCTGTTCTCCTAGAGGAGACAGATGATAAACAAGTCTATTTGTAACACAATTTTAGAGAGTGCTGAATGCTATAAAGACAAATAAAGCAGGGTAAGGGATGGAGAGAGGAGGAAGAAATGGCCATATTACAAAGGGCAGAAGAGAGAAGGCTCTTGGAGGAGATAAAACACTAAGAAGGCCAGAATATTGTGAAGGGAGAGAGCAACACGGTACCTAAGGCAAGAGTATTCTAAGCAGAGGGAGCGGGAATAGTAAACAAAATACAGCAACTGTACCCACTTAACTGGAGTGCTGCAGGAGTGACAGGGGATAATACGTGTAAAATGAGGCCATAGAACCTACCCTGTGAAGGCGAGCCCTGCAGGCATCACAGGATCTCAGAGATGAAAGAATCATAAAGTTCGATTCCACCCTTTCCCTTATAATGCACGTGTCTCCTACAATAGTCACGAAGCTTCGGCTTACGTGCCTGTCAAGATGGGGAGCTCCTAGCCCAGCAGGCAGGGTCCGGCCTCCGTGGTTGGGGGCTTTTCTTTGTGAGGAAGCACCTCGTCCCCTGAGCTTACATCCTACATCCGACGCACAGGAATCACAGAAACCTACCTGCTGCCTCTTTCACATGCCACCGCCTCCAACATTTGAAATACTTTCATCTCAGCTCCATCAGTTCCTTCAACCATTCCTTATCTGTGTGGCTTCCGGATTCCTCACTGTTCCATTTGATCATTTCAAACGCGCTGCACAATACGCTCAGTCTCTGATAGATGGGGGAGGGGGTGTGTGTGTGCAGCAAATGGGGAGATCAGTGCTGGAGGCTGGAACCTTCCCACTCAAAAGCTCCTTCCCATAAGCAGAGTCCCGAGATAAAGAGGAATATGTCTCCTCTTCTCCGTGGCTGCCTGCTCCTGCCTGGCATAACCCCAGCCTGCACCGATCTGAAATCACACCTAGGGTGATGCTTAAGAGAATTAGTTGACTGACTAATGCTTACAGTTTCCTGGGGAAGAGAGAAGAGAGGGCAGGAGGCGTTGGGGGACACGGTGAGTGGTGGTGGGTTCAGGACAGATGTAATTGCCATGTTATTAATTAAGCATCAGATTAAGGGGATTAGAATAGAGCTGATGAGTCAGAAATCCTAACTTCCATTTCCTGTGAGCCAGTCAGCTGGGTCCTGCTCCCCAGCCTCAGCTCAGCTCTCGCCTCTGCCAGCTGCCTCCTAAAACAAGCCACGGCTGCAAGGGTGAGAGGGTGTAGATGACTCAGCACTCAGAAAATAATTCCGAGGAGAAACCTGCCTGCTGATAGATGACTGGGGCCATGTTGTCTTTCGAGCTTACCTGCTTTGGAGCGGATTCTCCTTGGCATGACTTCTGAAAGGATGGGCAGGTTTCATCACTGTGGAGCACAGGCCTGAACTTTAAGCAAAGCATTCAATGGTGTTGTGAAGTTCTGTATCATCTTCTTCTGGTGAAACTATTGGACAAACATAGACATTTGGGACGGTAGGCAGAAACAGGAGATAACAGTAAACACAGTCATGTTTTGATCTGTTTTATTCCTTTGTTTCAGTTTTTATACTTAGAACAAAAATCTTAATTCTTAAATTGAATGTAGGAAGGGACAGTGCAAGTAAAATTGAGGCACCCAATATCAGGCTGATCCAATATTAAGCGATAGTCGCGGCGCAAACAGCCTCGAATCGCAACTTCACAGTGATTTATCTGCTCTCCTGGGCCGGCTTGATAAAGCAGCCACACCACAGACATTCAGATGATGCCACTTCAGGACTCAGTCTGCTGGAAGCTGCCGATTGGCTGAGTAACTGCTGGAAAATAATGAGCCAGTTTCTCATTGGTTGATCTGTTTGACTGCCAGGCAGGGTGGGCAGGGCCAGGAATTGGATGGGGGCCGGTCCATTCCAGGGCACCAGGCGATCAGAGCTTGAAGCTGTCCAAACTGGGCAATCTCCCACTTGGGGATCCTGACACCGTCAGCCACAAGAATTTGCAGACTCATCCTACCTGACTCAAAGCTTTTGCTGTTGTGGAAAATGTGACTGCAGAATTTTATTGCCTTCTGCTGTTTGCAGACATGTTTTTGGTTTTGGGTTTTTGGTTTTAACTCCGTGGAAGTGGGAAATTACTGTCCCTCGAGCCCTCTGTATCCAGCCAAAGCCCAGTGATTCGTCAGAGGCAAACTCCTGCATGGATGTTTTCTTGACTATTACCAAGAAGCGCGCGATAATCTGTCTCCCCTAAACTCCTAGAACTTCAACTGTCTAGATCAGTGGGTCTCAAAGATCGCTGTGCTTGGAATTTCCTGGGCATTCAGTTAAAATGCAGGTTCTTATTAAGCAGGTCTGGGGTGGGGCCTTGCATCTCTCACAAGCTTTCAGAGGATCCACACTTCTGTAGCAAGGGTCCATTTCCTTGACAATAGAAATGGGCTGTCTGTGACCTTGCACATTTCTCCTGATATATCCAAAGCTTCCCCAGGGCTTGTATGCTCTCTGCCTTTTTACCCTCCCTAGTACCTCACCCAATGCTGTGTGAACAGATAGTGCTAGCAAATATTTGTAGAATAAAGAGACTCCTATATGGAAGAAACAACGTCCATGCCTCATCAGCACAATGACTCATGCAGGAAAGATGCTAAATAGTTATTCATTGAATGAATGAATGATCTGCCGGTATCTAGGAGGCTGGTGAGAGAATAACAAAAAAGAGAAGACTAAATCTAAGAGATTTTTAAGCTCTGCTTGCTTGAATCAAGCAGGTGGGAAAAGCATGGAAGCAAATTCAGGAAACATGGCATCTGGAATTAACACCCTAGCCACATGGCATCTAACACGTACGTTGCTAGACCATTTCTGTTGTGAAGATTTTTAAACGCATTTCCACTGTCACAGTAGGCTTTAGAGTGAATCTGCTGATCTGCCCTTTTTGGGGTACTGTGGAGAGGTACACAACAGGGAGTAGGAAAGGGTACCATTTACTCTGGCAAAGCTCGGTAGGAAGTAAGTCTTGGGCTGCGTGAGAAACAGTGAACCCTCAAGCAGTGATTTTTGAACTGATTCTTTTCAGTGACCTTCATCGCCTTCCTTCCTTACTTCTGACCACCCACCAACACTCACTCCAACACACAGACCAGTTTTTGACCTTGGCCTGGAAACCTGACCCTCATCCTTGCCTAGTTTTATCAGCTAGGAGGTTGTATCAGTGTCCTGGTCATACAACTGGACCCTGACTGCGTAAAGAGGCCACAGCTGTTCATAGAGGGGGGTAGCCTCTCCCAACATTGGGGAAGGAGAACCATTGATGGCAGCAAGGTGAAAGCAAACTGGGCAGCCAGGAGAAACAGGGAGGCATCAGGTCAAGGCAGCAGCAGGAGTTCTACTCTTCAGACTTAGGGAGATGATTAAGTATACACTGTGGTTTTATAGCCCACAAACTTCGTCACCTGCCCTAAGTAGCTCTCTCACCAGCCTGTGGTACCCCCTTCCCTTTGCCTGTTCCAGAACATCTGCCATTAGAGCCAACCTTTTGGGTTTGGAAATAAATCAGACAATAGCTTTGGAAGGCCTCTGTTAACTGTACCTTTGACATCTGGCATCTGTGGGGGTGGTGAGGGGGGAGCTGCAGGCTTCCTTGGAGTCTTCCTATGTCAGCACCCAGGCAGGCAGAGTCCTGGGTATCTTCCAGCTGCCTCCAGCTGGATTTGGGGGGCATAGAGACTAGATAAGTTTCACTGATTTGAACCCTGAGCTTTGCTGAGCCGGAATCATCCTGGCTGTTGGACTGCCACAGGGCTCAGGGTCAAGGGAGAGTATCCAGATGTCTCCAAGCCACGTGAGCAAGTCTGCAGCCTGGAGCTGCTTTCTGGAGGGGCAGAAGGAGACGGTGAAGCCCTCGGGTCCTCAGCCCCTGCAGGTGTAGCCAGGCGTGCCCTGAGCTGTACCTGTCTCGCATTACTGCCCCCAGCTTTCCAGCCAGCTCTGCAGTCTGGCTGGCTTTGTTTGCAGCAGTGCTGTGTCCCCTCTGGCACAGGTGGTGCGGATGCTCTGCAGGGCCCAGCAGAGGTGCACCAGGCAGCCTCCCGTGTCCCTCCGTAGCTGAGAGCACCGCAGTGAGGGCTTGGGCCAGCTCTGGGCTGGCTGCCAACAGCCTCTTGCAGATTGCGTCACAGCACAGATCTCTTGCTTGCAGGCAAGGGAGGAGTACGGAAAGCTTGGGACTTGAAATGTCTCTGGCGCTGCTTCATCCCCCTTTCCACACCCGTCTGCTGTTTCAAGTGGTTCCTTTTCCTTTCCTCCACCCTGCCTCCTCCCCCGCCCCCCCCACCCTTATCATGCTGACACATTTGTGTCCTTCTGATGGCTTTTCATGTCAACTTCCAAACAAAATGACTCAGACCATAGTGCATCCCATCAGGACAGCGCTTTCTAGGGAGAAACAGGCTGGCTGACCTTATTACGTGTTAGGCATGTCAATGGGTTTCAGCGTGAAGTAATGAAAATCAGCAGTTTCCATCTAGAGGCCTTTCCTGCATGGAACCAGGAGGGTTCCCTTGCTACTCAAGTTCACCTTTCCGTATCTTGATTTCCCCATCTGTAAAATGAGAACAGTTACTCCTCCCTTATCTGTTTTACCTGGTCTTGTGAGTGTCATGGGGAATATTAGAAGGTTTCATAAAGTTTAGTGTACAGGAAGTTACCTGGGGAGCTTGTTAAAATGCAGATCCTGATTCCGTAAGTCTGGGGTGAGGCCTGAGATTCTGCATTTCTAACAGACTCCTGGGCTAATGGATGCTGCTGGTCTGGGTACCACTCTGAGTAGTGAGGAGCTAGTAAATAAGAGGAAAATTTGAACATCATGAAGCACCAGGAAACTGTAGCATTTTAATTATTCTATGTGTTTGTCCTTCTAAAAAGCACATTTACATCTTTAAAAGACTCTTCACATCTTTAATTCAGATGAATGTCATTATTTTTGGCATCTTAGAGAGCTACTAGAGAGAAAATGTAAAGCTAAGAGGGACTGATTATCATTTCTATTGTCACTGAAGCTGCCTCTTCCTTTTTTCTCCCCTTTCCTCCTCTCAGAGCTGGGATTGAATATGGATTCAAATGCAATTTCTTACCTAAGCAAACTATTGTCAGCAGGTGAACAAGGGTGTTGGGTCATTCCCCAGGCCAGATGAGGGACAAAAGAGGGGTTGATTGAAAGCCATTGTTTTCTCAAGAGAAAGAGTATATATGTGCATCAAAAGTCATGCAGAGTTGGCCCTCCATATCCAAGGGTTCCACATGCTCAGACTCCAACAACTGTGGATTGGTAATACTCAGAAAAAAAAAAAAAAAAAATACAGAAAGTTCCAAAAAGCAGAACCTGAATTTGCTGTGCATGGGAAATGTTATTTACATAGCATTTACATTGTATTAGATATTATAAGTAATCTAAGGATGATTTAAAGTATATGAGAGGGAGGATGTGCGTCGGTTATATGCAAACACTGTGTGCCATTTTATATAACGGACTTGAGCATCTGTGGATTTTGGTATCCAGAGTGGGTCCTGGAACCAATCCCCTGCAGATACTGAGGGAGGACTGTATAAGAATGTTTATAGTACCACTATTTATAAAGTCAAAGCTGGAAAGAACCCAAATGTCTAATAGTAATAGAATAGAATAAATAAATTGGGCTGTATTCATACAATGGAATACTACAGAACAATAAAAAATGAATCAACTACTATAACATGTACCCTCATATATAGATCCTATAGGTGAAATTTGTTACCAGACTCAAATTTGGCTGCCCAAGAATCCAATACTGAGAGACAAGAGTTGGGCAAAGGGAAAGGTAGCTTTATTGAGGAAGCTGGCCATCCTGAGGAGAAGGTGGACTCATGTCCCAAAGAACCAACTCCCAACTCCCCAGGTTTTGCTTGGAGATTATATAGGGAAAGGGGAAAGGGAGCTACATGCTGGGGAGGGGGCAATATTCTATTTTCAGATATAATTGTCTCAATCTTGCAATTCTAAGTAGCCATCAGGTCTTGCTTGCTGTTGGAACATTAGCTGAGCCATAAGTCTCTGGTCAGCTGGGAGGGCCCCTGCACGGTCCTGCTCAGTTTCAAAATGGTGACCAGACATAAGACATGCTGTATGATTCCATTTATATGAAGTTCAAAAACAAGCAAAACTAAGTAACAGGGTTACTTCTGTATGAGGTAGCAGTGTTGACAGGGAATGGACATAAGGGAGCCTTCTAGGGGATAGAAAATGCCTTCATATTGGTCTGAGCTGAACTCTTAAGATTTGTACAAATTCTTGGATGCTTATTATATCATAATAAAGAAAATTTAAAGCTACAAAAAGAGAAAGGCTAGTTCTAATTTTACTCCCACATTTCACATTTCTGGGCCCTGCTCTCCTTCTCTCCTTTATGACACATCTTTTATTAAATGGAAGCCCCTATTGGCCATACTAGTCAACTTCCCTGATTTGCTTTCTGCTGGCTTCCCAGGTACCTCTGCTGGACCATGGAACAGAAGTAGAACCTGCCTTCACATCACTTCCCCTGTGACTGCACAGAAGGCTTCAGGCTGTGTTACTTGCTGCCCACAGGTTCTCCTCTGAGCTTGAAGCCTGCCCCTGCCTCCGGTGCTGTGTCCTCTGGTCACCAGAACCCTTGCTCTCTCCAGGGCTCTGAGCTGCAAACCTGCCTCCCCAAGTCCAAAATCAGGCATGCAGAGCTGTTTGTACTTTGAAGTTTAATGCTTCTCTCCCACATTTGGGTTTATCCAAGAGGGATCTGAAAATTGTGGGCCATCTGTTGTGAAAGTATCTGTTGCCACAATAATGCTGCCTAACAAGCCACTCCAAAACTCAGCATCTTCAAACAACAATCACTATTAGTTCTCAAGGTTATGGTTCAGCTGGGCGGTCCTTCTGCTTGGGGCTCTGCTGACCTCTGCTGCACTTGCTTATGAGTCGGTGGTCAGCTGGAGGATGACTGCTCAAGAATGGCCTCACCCGCATGCTTGTTTGTCAGCTGGCTGCTGGCTGGGGGGATGGCACGACAGAGTCACATGTCCCTCATCCTCCAGCAGACTAGTCTGGATATTGTCACATGGTGATAGCTAAGGGTCTGAGAGAGAAGGGTGCTCAAGGGCACTGAAGGTGAGGCTTGGAGCTGGAAAAACATTCCTTCTGCTCTATTTTACCCATCAAAACAAATCACAGACCAGCCCAGGTTCCAGGGGTGGGAAACACAATCTGCATCTAGTTTAGAGAAACTGCAAAATCACATTGCAATAAGTGTGCAAGGGGTGGAAAATCAGGGCCATTTTTTTGTTTTTTTTGTATTCAATCTACTACATGTGGCTGGGGTATGAAAACAGAGGCATTGGGAATCGGGTCTTTTCCCTTCTGCAAAGCATCTGTGGGGTAGCAGCTGCTCTCCAGGCCTCCTGCAGCCTTGACTCTGACCCCACAAAACCAGTCAAACCTGTTCTCCAGCCCTCTTTTATGCATTATTCCTTTGGGGCTCAGCAGACTTTTAATCCTGCTGGTCAAATAAATGTGTGGAAATCTGAGTGAGCACATAAAAAGGAAATGTTTTAGGTCAAGTTTCCTAGAAGAGCCCGGAATGGGAAATTTTGTCAAGTGATTTGTTGTGGAAAGAATCTCAGGAAAGGGGAGGGGACTAAGGTGTGGGTGTGTTCTCCCACTCTGAGACAAGGAAGCTGGGCTTATTTGCCCCCATATCTGTCAGTCATTGTCTATGGCTGCCCCTGGGTGAGGGGTGACACACATCTCCATTGCTGTGGCTTCCATCAGCCTCAGGCAATTTTCTAGAAGATGTAGTCATGAGCTCTTAATGGCAACACTCAGAGCAGCTGGGGAATGGGAATGTGGTCCAGGAAAGGGGGTTCTGGGCTGGACCCCAAGAGCATTTGCTAACAGGCACTATTTAGAAACTGAATTCTGAACTCAAAGAAGGTCTAGGGAAAACTTAGTGGAGACCTGATAACTGTGTCCCAATTTTGATGAGTTGTAATGACACATAGAGGAACCCATTCTGTAGGTAGATCTAGGATCCATAATTGGACTCTCAATAGAGGCAGATTTGGGCTTAACAGAAGGGGAGAACATTGCATAATTTGAGAATTCTAAAAATGAAAAGGAATGCCCTGGGAGTGGTGAATTTTTGAAAAAGAGATTGGGCAACATTCAGTGGGAAGATAGTATAGGATATTAGTTAGGTTCTCAAAGAAAGAAAGCGAGGGATGATGACTAAAATCCCACATCCTTGAGTTCTTGATGTTCTGGCCAGAGATTCAAGAGGGAAGAGTATAAAGGGGACATTCATTCAGGGCAAATACACTTCTTCTATTAATACAGAGCTTTGGCCTCAATCTCTTGTTTATCACTCCCAGCTCTGGCTGGCTGGGCCACATGCCAGCTGAGAGGTAGATTGACGGGAACTTCATGCAGTCAGAGTGAGCCCTGGTGAACATGCAATATCAGCTAAAAAGGAGAAGAGAAAGGTGGACGCTTAAAGAAATGTCAAGATAGACCCCAAGAAGAATGGTCACCCAAAACAACATTGCCCAGCCCTGCCTTTGAGTCTTATTGGAGGTAGACCCTCACATATTTGGGTGTTCGGCTTGGCACAGAGACCAGTGGAATTTTCTCCTGCCTCTAGTCTGGCTGCACAATAGAATCACTTGGAGACCTTTTAAAAACCTTATTGTCCAGCTTCTCTCCAGACCAATAAAATCAGAATTTCTGGGGGTGGGAGACATATCAGTAATTTTTAGTTAGAGCAGTAATCCTCAGACTTTAGCATGCATCAGAGTTATCTGGTGGGCTTGTTGAAATATAGATTTCTGAGTCCCAACCTCAGAGATTCTGATTCAGTAAATCTGGGAAAGGTCTAAAAATTTGCTTTTTTACAAGTACCCAGGTGATGCCAATGCTGCTGGTCTGGGAACCACATTTTAAGAACCCACCGATAGAGACAGACAGAAAGAATGAGGAAAACCTGTCTGTGATGGTTTCAATGTAAGGCTGCCTCAAGTGAGGGCTTGATGTGGGTGACTCTTCCATGTCCTTTCTTGAATTCCCTAGTTCTGTGGCTGTTCACACTGGCCCCAAAACCTGGATATTATTTGTATTCAGCTGTGGGGTGCCAGATAGTCAGACCCTCAAAATGGTTGGGTAAACATTTTCAAGATATCCTAGGTATTCAACAGTGGGTAGAAACAAACCCATGTTGGGTCAAATAGGTGTTTGAAATCTTATCTCCCCCTGAAGATACCAGGGTATTTCTTGGGAGTCAACTCACATTTGTATTGAGTTTCAGGCCCCAAGGACTTCCTTTTGCTGCATCTGCTTGCTAAGAGCTCCCCGCCCTATCCCCCCAAAGCTTACTTGAGGGAAAAACTTTTCTCCAATATCAATGAGTTTGGAAGATACTTAGGTGACATTGTCACGTATGCCTCTTTTGAAGACTCTCTCTCTCACTGTCTACTAATAATTGCTAACTTCCCGAAGAAGCCAGGAGAGATTAATTTTCTGTATAAGCTGATCTATGGCTGGCCACCTCTGAGAAGATGGCCTGAGTCACTCTCCTTGACTCATGCTCACTGCAGAATATTCAGTGATAAAAATCTTCCCTTTAAACACAGAAAATTTATGGGCAAACTTCAAGATCCTCCATCTAAATTCGCAATTAATCTAGAGACTAGGGAGGAAAAGCAAATAAAGGCCATTTACAGGGCAGCAAAAAGGGATGCCCCAAATATGGGTTTTCTGGCCCTGTTCCCAGGTTGTGACCATGAAGCCTTTGCTGGTCACGTTCCCTTGTTTCCCCAAATAGGGGTGAAGCTGACTCTGCTCCAATTATAAGGCCTAAGTAGTTTAAAATTTAAGATGTTTTTGAGAAGCCATACAACAGAAGGATAACTATAATATGACTACTACTATCATTTATTGAGCATAAGTCACTGTTTTAATGACTGAACCCTGAATTCTTAGAAGTCATTTAGTCCTCCTGATGCCCTTGGGTGATGAATTCAATTACTCCTCCATTTTTCAGATGGGTGATCTGGGCAAAGAGAGGGAGCTGACTTGAATTCAATCACAGCTGTTAAAGTGGTGAAGCCAGGATTAGAGGCCCAGCAGGCTGACTTCAGAGCTCTTGACCTCATGATGTACTAAACAAAACAAATCAAAAACAACCCGACAGGGCTTCCTTGCTGGCGCAGTGGTTGAGAATCTGCCTGCCGATGCAGGGGACACGGGTTCGGGCCCTGGTCTGGGAGGATCCCACGTGCTGCGGAGCGGCTGGGCCCCTGAGCCACAACTACTGGGCCTGTGCGTCTGGGGCCTGTGCTGCTTAACGGGAGAGGCCGCGGTGGTGAGAGGCCCGCGCACCGCGATGGAGGGTGGCCCCCGCTTGCCACAACTGGAGAAAGACCTTGCACAGAAACGAAGACCCAACACAGCCAAAAAAAAACAAACAAAAAAAACAAAACAAAAAAAACAACCCGACACAGGGATGGACTAGTCTCAGGGAAAGTTTTTTTTTGTTTGTTTGTTTGTTTTACTGTCAGGCCTGTGGAGAAAGTTGGGGTGTTGTATTTATGAAAGGAGGAAGTTTTGTGGGGTTCAAAAGAATTTAGGTGTCTTCAGCTTTGAAACCAGAGCAGGAGAGGTAAAGGGCTCATTAACAATTACAAGTGACCCTTGAACAACATGGATTTTAACTGTGTGGGTCCACTTAAACTTGGATTTTTTTCACTGAATAGTACTACAGTATTACAAGATCTAAAGTTGGCAATTCTCTGGCGATCCAGTGGTTAGGACTCTGCGCTTTCACTGCCAAGGGCTGGATCATTCCCTAGTCAGGGAATTAAGATCCTGCAAGCCGTGTGGCCAAAAAAAAAAAAAAGATCCGAGGTTGGTTGAATTCACGGATACAGAACTGCGGATACAGAAGAAATGTGCATATAGAGGGCTGACTATAAGTTATACTTGGATTTTCAACTGCACAGAGGGTCAGTGCCCCTAAACTTGCTTGTACAAGGGTCAACTCTATAACATGCCCAATTATTTGTTATAATTTTTTTTTTTTACCATCTGAACAAAGGCAATGATTTATTGGTAATGTCAATGAATGAAATATTGAAAGTCTTATACACACTACTATATATAAAATAGATAATGAATAAGGACCTACTGTATAACACAGGGAATTCTACTCAATACTTTGTAATGGCCTATATGGGAAAAGAATCTTAAAAAGAGTGTATATATGTATACGTATAACTGATTCACCGTGCTGTATACCTGAAACTAACACAACATTGTAAATCAACTATATATTTTTTTAATTAAATTAAAAAAAAAAAGAAGGTCTCTGGCGAGAATCAAAAAATTATCCAAGAGTTGTAGCTCTGATTGCAATATGGTCTCCCAGTGTCTTTTGTACCTTTGTGGCTTTCTCCTTTTTTGCAAACTACTCATTTGAAATCATTCATGTTTGCTGCCTGGACTGGAGTCCCAATAAAAGTAAAATATGAAATTCTAGCTGTTTCTTCTTCACCTTGATTGGACTGAACAAATATAGTTACGCTGTTAACATTCTGAAACTTAACATATGAAGTGGGACAATACCGTCTTCTTTCATATCATCCTCTGATAGTTCCAGAGCTGGAATTGGTTCACTTCTTTCTGCCTTTTCAAAATCCATAGATAGGGGTAGATTGGTAGAAATTTTTACGTATTTCGGACACTGACCATTATCTGGGCCTTGAAATTTCATTGAAAAACGCTTAACAGGCTGATTGAAGACCACAGTAATAAACAGCTGTCCATCCCAATCAGATTCCAAGAAGGTCATGTCTTTTCATAAACAGTTGTCAAATCCATGCTCCTCACTTTCATTAAGACATTCACAGCCAGCATTGTTAATAAAAAAGCATAAAATCCATATAGCCTTTTGGAATATATGTGTCCTCATTGCTTCCAGGGTTGTTTTCTAAGTGCTGCTTGATTTTTTCCTCTAGTCCCACAGCATTTGCTCCTTGATACTGATCAACTCTCACTTTGTTTCAAAAAAACAAAAATGTAGGTATTGCTGATTCCCTGACACTGATGTACACCTACTTCCAAGAAAACTGCTTGTGGATACTTACTACTCATAGAGCTGAATGCTGGGGCAATCCTTAAACACGGTCCACACCCTCTCATGGTGAATTTGACAATGGTGAGTCTGGAAATCTAGGTCACTCCCGACCTGTTTCACACCCACCACTCTCAGAGAGCCTGGCAGGGTGGCTACAACACCACTGGCTTCAAAACTGAAGAAGAAGACCCTGGAGAGGAAGGGGGGAGGCTCAGGAAGACCTAGGCCTGGACAAAGGAGGTGGCGACCCTGGTGTCTTCTCCAGGGGCCCCCAAGGGCCGAGTCAGGCCAGAGAGCGGAGCAGCAGAGGGGGCGGGATGGGAGGGGGAGAGGAAAGATGAAGGAAGAGAAGGTCTATAATTTTATATGATGTAATCATAGATGCATTTATACAATATATAATGTAAGATACAACTAACAACACATTATACATATGAGATACATAATACACACTATATTGATTATAATGTGTTATACATTTAAAATTATATATAGTTTTTATATATATTTTATAACATTATTTATATATATACATATATGGTGTGTATATATATGTATATATATAAATTTTTGGAATAGTTTTTGGAATAGTTTTATTAGGCTATTATTCACCTACCACAAAATTCAGTAAAGTCCACAAATCCAAAAAGGGAGTAAATAAAATGGGGCTGATAGAAAACTCTCCTTCTCGGGGTATCTGCAGATGGCCCATCTGATCAGGAATTTGATTACATGGGTCGATCAACATATGTAATAGAGGACAGGATATTGAAATGTTTTCTTTCCCAGTTTCTAGCCTACAGGCTAGGTGAGAACAATCATTTTTATTTTTCAAAAGATAAAATTTTAGTTATCAATATTTCTCAATGCCAACTATAATAATTGCATCCAATCTGTTTATTAAATCGTTTGAAATTTAGGGCAATATCTCTTTTAATTTTGTGATTTTAACGTTTTTCTTAAAAGCAAAATAAGACAGGTTTTAAAAATTCCTGGGCTTGTTTTCTTTGACCACATCTGACCACATCCGAGTCTGGTTTCTAAGTTCCTAATGGTTTCAATCAGGTTCTCATTCTCCTTAAATTGTCGTTGAGCTGTTGAAGAGGGTTATAATTTCCTCCATATTTATTTGAAATTGAATGGTCAATTAAAATACACACTAACTAACCCCTAAACTGACTGGACTTCTAAGAGATTTTTCAAAATGTATTTAAGGGAATAGTAAAATAAATGATGCTTGAATGGTTAAAAGCCCTGCAATTCTTTAAAAAGCCCATTTTAATTTAGGCTGAAACCCATGCAATGTGAAAAGTGCTACAAAGAACGGAGTGGGGGCAGTGAGGGTGCTTGTGTTCTTCATCCAAAGGAAGGTAGAAATAGTAAAAGCAGAGAGGTGAAGATTAGTGGAGACAAAGAAAGGGATGGTGGCTTCCCATCTGGCACCCTAGCATCTCCTTAGAATTAAATGGATGTGAGGCCCATGAGGGAAGCTTGGCCCCAGCCTCTGGGAAACCAGTCTCACAAAGTGCCCTGAACCCAAGAGTAACAGACAATGAAGTGTCTGTCAGAGCCACCTTCCCTCCAAGGACTATGCACATCTGAACAAGGAGCATACAGGGTCCAAACACCGGGAGGGGGAGCCCCCCAAATTCTATGCTGCACACAACTTCCTGGACCCTTCTGGGAACTGGAGGGGTGGGAGGGAAGACTCTTCATTCTCACTGAGACTGAATCTTCCTCAACCCAAGTGAAAAGAGGACTGAGAGTCAGCTACAATTTAATATTTTTAAATTGAAGAATAAAGTATTGTGCCATATTTTTAAGCATGAAAATTTTTGGCAGCAGAAACAAGCTGACAACTTACGTTAAAATTTTTCTGTTTGATCTCTGCATTTTCTCACCTCTGGGAAAGATGTCAGACCCAAGCCGACATGGCTAAAGCACGTACTTTGTTGCTGGAATTAGAACAGATGATGGAGGCAAATCCACAGTGATGGAAACTCTCCCACTTATATTTAACATGGGCCTTCTGGGTTGCATGCTTTAAGAATGGAGGCACTGTGAAAAGACAAAGGGCCCAGAACCCAGGGGTTGTTCAAAAATCACTTTACCTTGTCAGAGACAGCAGCAGGGTACAGCTAAGAGAATGATCTGGGTTCAATCCGAGCTTCACCACTACTGCTGTGTGATCTGAGGAATGTTACTTATCTTCTCTGTGTTTCAATTCCGTTATTTGTATATGGGCATAATCATGGAGTATCCTATAATATTATTGAGATGATTAAATGAGCTAATATATCCATAGCATTTAGAACATTGTCTTGCCCAGGATTAGGCCTCAGTGAATGTTAGTACCATCATCATCATCTTTATCATCATTATTATTACATGGGATTATGTCAGGTGACCAGGGTACTAATTTGACTTTATTCCTTTCCTTTTGCAAAACAAAAAGGACTAAATCAAATGCACTAATATCAGCTATTTCTAAACACATTTTTAGCAGCAGAAATAATTTTTCCCAGACATACTTCTGAAGAAGCTAAGCATATATGTATTCATTGATATTCTTTTGATTCTAGTTGCTTAAGTCAACAGGCACAATAAATTTATGGGCTCAAATTAAAAAATAACCCAGGAAGGTCCAGCTTCAAGCATAGCTGGATACAGAGGTACAAACAAAGATATCAAGATCAGTTTGTCTGCCTCCTCTCTCCTCTGCTTTCCCTCTTTCTATTCCATTCCCAGGATCCTTGCCTCCTCATCACAGGATGACTGCTGGAAGCTCTCAGAACAACATCCTTTTAATGTCCAATCTAGTGAAGAAGAGTGAACATCTTTCCCCCAGAATTCCCTGTGAAGATCCTGACATTCACTTTGATTGGCTGGCCTGGACCTCATGTCCAAGCCTACAGCAATCATAATGGCCAGAGGAATGTGTTGCACTGATGGGTCACTGGAGTCACATGTCCCACCCCTGAGGCTGGAAAGAAGCCCTGACCCTGAGAACAGAGAAAAGGAAAAGGTTGTTCCCACTAGGTTTGCTCTGCACCCTACCTCCTTGACAGTCCCTTCTCAAAACCCCAAGTGCTCCTAGTTTGAAACTCCCTGTATGTGGGGATCTCTAGCATTCTGCACGTTTGCTAGGATGCAAATCCTGTCTAAGCAATTACTACGTTCAGGAACCAGAGTAGTCCCCTTGGGGAGGTTCCATTGATTCTCTGTCAAATCATAGCCTGCAGACAGCTACCAGCTCCAGCGTCCCGTGTGGCATTGCTTTGTCTCTGTGTGCTCACATCAGTGCCGCCTACCACAGCCTTGTATCTAGTGGGAGCAGGAGAATCATCTGGGTTGAGTTCCACATCACATTATGAGTGATGCCTCCTCTTCTAGTTATTTACTGCAATGTAACCAACAACCTCAAAACATAGGGTCTTAAGACAATAATAACTTATTAGTGTCTCTCATGGTTCTGGGGTCAGCCAGGCTCCTCTGGGCACATCTGGCTCCCAGCTCTTGGTGGTTACAATCAGAAAGCAACTAGAGCTAGAGTCATCTTGAAGTTTTCTACATTCACATGCATGGCATTCTATGGCCTGGGAAGATGGAATGGCTGGGGCTGGAACAGCTGGGGCTCATTGGTCATCTCTCTTCTCTCTCAGTGGTCTCCCCACCTGGTACCTTCAGCACATGGCAGTCTCAGGGTTATTTCTGTTGCACTCCTTAGGTTGAGGCAATGACAAAGCCCACCCGATATCAAAGGGTGGGAACGCAGACCCTACCCCTTAGTGGAAGAGTGTCAAAGGATGCATAGCCCTCTTAAACCATCATATATCCTGGGGATGGCAGGGGGTCAACATAAAATCATGTTTTAGAGGTTATCCTTGGTCATGCTGTTCTAATTCAGTCCTGCCCTTGGCGGAAATGAGGTGGGATTATCAGGACATACCAAGAAAAATGGCTTCTTAAACAACTGTGTGCCAGAAAAGAGGCTTAGACACCACACGTAAATGCAACGGTCTCCATCTGGGCACATTGAGCTATTTTGGATAGTTGGGATCCCTTCTAACCCTTGCAGAAATATTGTAATCTTCACCCTAGTGCAGTTTGAGCTTTTGCAATGGAATACAGCTAGAACCAAGAACAACATTCTCTTTTCCACTTACTTATTAAAAGCAGTGAGCCACTCTGGAGGGACAGTGAATACAATTTGATGTTATTATGCAGAGTTTGACCATTGGAGGAAAAAGATAATGTTATCTTTAAGGTAGGCTCTGGTTTTAATTGCAAATTTTAGAATGGGGTTTCATATCCAGGATAAGAAAGAAAATACACAAACTGCTGACTGAATCAATGCTCAACACTCTGCTCTCTGTGTCCTCCTTGTCCTTGGGGTGCTTATCAAGCATGTAAGCAAAATCAGAAGTCAGGGAGAAAGCAAGAAAGGAATGCATTTACATGAGCCTCCAGAGGAAACCATTTCAGACTGGATTATGGAATCCTGATTCTCAGATAATTGCAAGAGTGTTTAAGAAAAGGTTGCACAGGTGAAAGTGTGAAGCTATTGTCAAAACATGCAAATGTTTTGTCTTCCTTTTAATTTCCGATACCAAGTCAGTCCTAACCCCTTTTATTGGACCTTAAATGTCTCAAAAATAATGGAAGAACAAAACTTCTCATTATAGAATTGACCTCTTACTGGGAGCTAAGTTCTACTGAATAAAGAGGTCTAGATAAAATTATTAAACCAAAGCAAAGATGATCTCCAGCCTTCCACTCCTTAATGTGCTAACATTCGGGTCTGCAAAATCCATTCTCTTCCCAGTGACTCTGGCAGTGCTAATTCCGGGATGCTATGGCCAACTCCTTTCTTCTCAAGGGCCAAACTCTGTCCAGGTAACTGGCAAATGTTTATAAATCTGGTCATTCAATAGGCATTCAATTTGCATTTACTGAGCACCAACCACATGCCAGGGGCTGTTCTAGGTACTTGTTTTACAGAAATGAATAAGCCAGTCATAATTTTGATGTATGAAAATTACAGTTTGGTACCATGTCTTTCTAGAAGAGCAGCCGTGGGAGGGGGGAATTCTATACATTAGTCATATCTACTGTAGAGCCAAGAGGGAGACCAAAAGAGAGTTTTCTAAGCTTTGTAGCTGAATGATGCTCCTCTTTTTCCCCCAGTCCTATACATATTTTCTAGGAAAAGTATGGAGAACCCCAGATGTAGCTGGACATGTTTTCTGTAAGGCTGAACTATTAGTTAAATTTCTCCAAGATAGAAAATCACAAATATTGGTTCAAAGTGCATGCATGTCATTCCCTATCAATGTAAAATTTTGTTTTGGGGAACAGAGTTGGATTTATTAACTTGTGGCTAATGCTGAAGGGAAAAGACATTGATGCTGTTGTTGGTGAAAAAAAAATCAACGGGCAGGTGGAATATGGAACCCATTCAATCAACAAATATTTATTAAGTTCCCAGACGTCCTAGGGTTACCATGACAAACAAGACAGAGTGACTCCTGTTGTGAATTTTGTGTTCTGGTTGGGGAGACCGATAGCAATGAGCGAAAAAAAATAATAAATTCTGTAATGATAGTGAAGATGATCCAGGACCTCGGAAAAAGAATGGAGGCAAAGATCGAGAAGATGCAAGAAATGTTTAAAAAAGACCTAGAAGAATTAAAGAAAAAAGAAACAGAGATGAACAATACAATAACTGATATGAAAACTAAACTAGAAGGAATCAATAGCAGAATAACTGAGGCAGAAGAACGGATAAGTGACCTGGAAGAAAGAATGGTGGAATTCACTGCTGCGGAACAGAATAAAGAAAAAAGAATGAAAAGAAATGAAGACAGCATAAGAGAACTCTGGGACAATATTAAATGCAACAACATTCGCATTATAGGGGTCCCAGAAGGAGAAGAGAGAGAGAAAGGACCAGAGAAAATACCTGAAGAGATTATAGTTGAAAACTTCCCTAACATGGGAAAGGAAATAACCACCCAAGTCCAGGAAGTGCAGAGAGTCCATACAGGACAAACCCAAGGAGAAACATGCCAAGACACATAGTAATCAAATTGGCAAAAATTAAAGACAAAGAAAAATTATTGAAAGCATCAAGGGGAAAATGACAAAAAATACACAAGGGCACTCCCATAAGGTTAACAGCTGATTTCTCAGCAGAAACTCTACAAGCCAGAAGGAAGTGGCATGATATACTTAAAGTGATGAAAGGGAAGAACCTACAACCAAGATTACTCTACCCTGCAAGGATCTAATTCAGATTTGATGGAGAAATCAAAAGCTTTACAGACAAGCAAAAGCTAAGAGATTTCAGCACCACCAAACCAGCTCTACAACAAATGTTAAAGGAACTTCTCTAAGTGGGAAACACAAGAGAAGAAAAGGCCCTACAAAAACAAACCCAAAACAATTAAGAAAATGTTCATAGGAACATACATATTGATAATTACCTTAAACGTGAATGGATGAAATGCTCCAACCAAAAGACAGAGGCTTGCTGAACAGATACAAAAACAAGACCCATATATATGCTGTCTACAAAAGACCCACTTCAGACCTAGGGACACATTCAGACTGAAAGTGAGGGGATGGAAAAAGATATTCCATGCAAATGGAAATAAAAAGGAAGCTGGAGTAGCATCACTAATATCACATAAAATAGACTTTAAAATAAAGAATGTTACAAGAGGCAAGGAAGGACACTACATAATGATCAAGGAATCAATCCAAAAAGTAAATATAAAAATTATAAATATATATGCACCCAACATAGGAGCACCCCAATAGATAAGGCAACTGCTAACAGCTATAAAAGAGAACATTGACAGTAACACAGTAATAGTGGGGAACTTTATCACCTCACTTACACCAATGGACAGATCATCCAAACAGAAAATTAATAAGGAAACACAAGCTTTAAATGACACAATAGACCAGATAGATTTAATTGATATTATAGGACATTCCATCTAAAAACAGCAGATTACACTTTCTTCTCAAGTGCGCATGGAACATTCTCCAGGATAGATCACATCTTGGGTCACAAATCAAGCCTCAGTAAATTTAAGAAAAGTGAAATCATATCAAGCATCTTTTCTGACCACAACGCAATGAGATTAGAAATGAATTAGAGGGAAAAAAATGTAAAAAACACAAACACATGGAGGCTAAACAATATGTTACTAAATAACCAAGAGATCACTGAAGAAATCAAAGAAGAAATCAAAATATACTTAGAGACAAATGACAATGAAAACATGACGATCTAAAACCTATGGGATGCAGCAAAAGCAGTTCTAAGAGGGAAGTTTATAGCTTTACAAGCCTACCTCAAGAAACAAGAAAAATCTCAAATAAACAATCTAATCTTGGACCTAAAGGAACTAGAGAAAGAAGAACAAACAAAACCCAAAGTTAGCAGAAGGAAAGAAATCATAAAGGTCAGAGCAGAAATAAAAGAGATAGAATCAAAGAAAACAATAGCAAAGATCAATAAAACTAAAAGCTGGTTCTTTCAGAATATAAACAAAATTGATAAACCATTAGCCAGACTCATCAAGAAAAAGAGGGAGAGGATTCAGATCAATAAAATTAGAAATGAAAAAGGGGAAGTCACAACAGACACCGCAGAAATACAAAGCATCCTAAGAGATTACTACAAGCAACTCTATGCCAATAAAATGGACAACCTGGAAGAAATGGACAAATTCTTAGAAAGGTATAACCTTCCAAGACTGAAACAGGAAGAAATAGAAAATATGAACAGACCAATCACAAGTAATGAAATTGAAACTGTGATGAAAAATTTTCCAACAAACAAAAGTCCAGGACCAGATGGCTTCACAGGTGAATTCTATCAAACATTTAGAGAAGAGCTAACAGACATCCTTCTCAAACTCTTCCAAAAAACTGCAGAGGAAGGAACACTCCCAAATTCATTCTATGAGGCCACCATCACCCTGATACCAAAACCAGACAAAGATACTACAAAAAAAGAAAATTACAGACCAATATCACTGATGAATACAGATGCAAAAATCCTCAACAAAATACTAGCAAACAGAATTCAACAACACATTCAAAGGATCATACACGATGATCAAGTGGGATTTATCCCAGGGATGCAAGGATTCTTCAGTATATGCAAATCAATCAATGTGATGCACCATATTAACAAATTGAAACATAAAAACCCTATGATCATCTCAATAGATGCAGAAAAAGCTTTTGACAAAATTCAACACCAATTTATGATAAAAACTCTCCAGAAAGTGGGCATAGAGGGAACCTACCTCAACATAATAAAGGCCTTATATGACAAACCCACAGCAAACATCATTCTCAATGGTGAAAAACTGAAAGCAGTTTCTCTAAGAACAGGAACAAGACAAGGATGTCCACTCTCACCACTATTATTCAGCATAGTTTTGGAAGTCCTAGCCATGGCAATCAGAGAAGAAACAGAAATAAAAGGAATACAAATTGGAAAAGAAGAAGTAAAACGGTCACTGTTTGCAGATGACATGATGCTATACATAGAGAATCCTAAAGATGCCACCAGAAAACTACTAGAGCTAATCCATGAATTTGGTAAAGTTGAAGGATACAAAATTAATGCACAGAAATCTCTTGTATACCTATACACTAATGATGAAAAATCTGAAAGTGAAATTAAGAAAACACTCCCATTTACCATTGCCACAAAAAGAATAAAATATCTAGGAATAAACCTACCTAAGGAGACAAAAGACCTGTAAGCAGAAAATTATAAGACACTGAGGAAAGAAATTAAAGATGATACAAATAGATGGAGAGATATACCATGTTCTTGGATTAGAAGAATCAACATTGTGAAAATGACTCTACTATCCAAAGCAATCTTTTAATTCAATGCAATCCCTATCAAACTACCACTGGCATTTTTCACAGAAGTAGAACAAAAATTTCACAATTTGTATGGCAAGACCCTGAATAGCAAAAGCAATCTTGTGAAAGAAAAACAGAGCTGGAGGAATCAGGCTCTCTGACTTCAGACTATACTACAAAGCTACAGTAATCAAGACAATATGGTACTGGCACAAAAACAGAAATATAGATCAATGGAACAAGATAGAAAGGCCAGAGGTAAACCCACGCACCTATGGTCAACTAATCTATGACAAAGGAGGCAAGGATATACAATGGAGAAAAGACAGTCTCTTCAATAAGTGGTGCTGGGAAAACTGGACAGCTACACGTAAAAGAATGAAATTAGAGCATTTCTTAACACCATACACAAAAATAAACTCAAAATGGATTCAAGACCTAAATGTAAGACTGGACACTTTAAAACTCTTAGAGGAAAACATAGGAAGAACACTCTTTGACATAAATCACAGCAATATCTTTTTTGATCCACCTCCTAGAGTAATGGAAATAAAAACAAAAATAAACAAATGGGACCTAAGGAAACTTCAAAGCTTTTTCACAACAAAGGAAACCATAAACAAGACAAAAAGACAACCCTCAGAATGGGAGAAAATATTTGCAAATGAATCAATGGACAAAGGATTAATCTCCAAAGTATATAAACAGCTCATGCAGCTCAATATTAAAAAAAAAAAAAAAAAACAACCTAATCCAAAAATGGGCAGAAGACCTAAATAGACATTTCTCCAAAGAAGACATACAGATGGCCAAGAAGCACATGAAAAGCTGCTCAACATCACTAATTATTAGAGCAATGCAAATCAAAACTACAATGAGGTATCACCTCACACCACTTAGAATGGTCATCATCAGAAAATCTACAAACAACAAATGCTGGAGAGGGTGTGGAGAAAAGGGAACACTCTTGCACTGTTGGTGGGAATGTAAATTGATACAGCCACTATGGAGAACAGTATGGAGGTTCCTTAAAAAACTAAAAATAGAATTACCATATGATCCAGCAATCCCACTACTAGGCATATATCCAGAGAAAACCATAATTCAAAAAGACACATGCACCCCAATGTTCATTGCAGCACTATTTACAGTAGCCAGGTCATGGAAGCAACCTAAATGCCCATCAACAGACGAATGGATAAAGAAGATGTGGTACATATATACAATGGAATATTACTCAGCCATAAAAAGGAATGAAATTGGGTCATTTGTAGAGACGTGGATGGATCTAGAGACTGTCATCCAGAGTGAAGTAAGTCAGAAAGAGAAAAACAAATATCATATATTAATGCATATATGTGGAACCTAGAGAAATGATACAGATGAACTGGTTTGCAGGGCAGAAATTGAGACACAGATGTAGAGAACCAACATATGGACACCAAGGGGGGAAAGCGGCAGGGGGTGGGGGTGGTGGTGTGATGAATTGGGAAATTGGGATTGACATGTATACACTGATGTTTATAAAATGGATGACTAATAAAAAAATTTTTTTAATTAAAATAAAAAATAAATAAAAATAAATTATACAATTTCAGAGTAAGTGGAAGAGAATGACAGAGGTAGGTCATGTTTTAGATAAATTAATCACAGGAGGGTTTTTAAGGAGTTGAGATTTAAGCTGACCCTGACCAATGAGCAGGAATGAGGCATGCAAGGCTCTATGGGAAGATGGTTCCAGGCAGAGAAGACAGCATGGGACTAAGCAAGAGATCCAGTGGGACAGGCCAAAACAGAGCAGTACAAGGAGCAGGGTGACTGGTCATAGTACTTACCCAGTTGGTGTTGAGCCACCTGATAGGGGAAAGAAATTTGGAAAGAATTTCTATTTGGAAGGAAATGATCTAGCTATTTAAACAGGATTATGTACAGCTCAGAGGCAGAGCATTGAGGAAAAATTGATACCATGAAAGCTGGGTAAATTCTTCCTATATAGGTAAAAATCAACCCTTGAGATATGGGTAAAACTGAGCTGACTGATGAGGTCCAGTAGCTGCTGAGAAGAAATGTGAAGACCTTGAAGCAGGAAGGCTCTGACAAGTTTAACTTTGGAGTCCACCGGCTTTCAGAATTGAGGGTCAGGTGACCTTATTCTATGGGGTGAAGGTAGAAAGTGATTGCTTCCTTCTTTGCTTAAGCTGCCATCCTGGAAATGTACTAGGAGACTGGACTCTTTATAAGCTTTAGCCACAGCACGTCAGAATAGAGTTAAATTTTTAAAAAGAAAAAAAGGAAAATAACCAATCCAATGCTTTCTGTTCTGTGGTAGGCAGATGAGAATGAATCAAAGTCCTCAAGTGTCCATGGTCCCTCAGGGTCCCATGATAAGCAGAAATCCCAACATCATTTATTTAATACCCCTACCTGCACCCTGATGCTGACAGTTCTCACTCTTGGCTCCTGAGGTCACTGCAGGGCTTTGTGATTCTGCCGGAGGAAACTGCTGAGTAGACTCGGATGATGGAGACTATGAATCCATAGTAAGGCTTGCTTGCTGCTCTCTGGGTTGTGTGGAATGCTTTCAGATTTCTCTTCTCTTTTGGATGTTATGGCCAAAGGGTAGAGTTGACTCTCTTTTTCCAATGTGGTTTTTGCCATCTTCCCTTTCAAAAATATAATGTCTTATACTTCCTCTCTGATATTCTAGTCTATTCTCCCAAACTGTGAACTTTTCTTTGAACATGAATTTCTTTCTCCCTCTCAGGAATGGGGACTACTTCCCACTCTTTGCTCCTATCTCTGGCTGGTACATGGTCTGGCCCAGGGTCTTCTTCCTGTACTTCCACAGACCCCTGTTCTTCTTGGACATCCTGGAAGTGGAGAGGTTCCCTCTTGACCTTCCCATGGAGTAAGGCTTCCAGTAGCATCAGTACAAGGTCAACAAAAGACATACTAACCTTTGAAGCCATAGGCCTGCCTCTTATGATTGATTCCCTTTTATCTCCTGTGTTTCTCATAGCTCTTGTCTACTCAGTCTAGAGACAAAACTCTGCCTGTTATTGGACTCAAGTAAAATTTACTTCAGCCCCGCCTTGTGGTCCTTAGTCAAACTTAAAGGAAAGTTGGTTTGGCAGATATTAAACTGGCTCACCAAATCTGTTTCCCTTTCTTCCTGGTTACGCAGCTAGACCACATTTCCCAGATTCCTCTACAGTTACTTGTGGCCATGTGTCTGAGTTCTATCCAGTAGAATGTGGCCCACGAAGATTTCCCATGAGCTATCTTCCACTGTATTTTTTCCCTATCTATCAGCTAGATGGAGAGGATTCTAAGAACTAAGATGGGGACTCATGAGATGAAGGAGTCTGGGTCTTACCAACCAGGAGAATCCAGTGGACTTTATATGAATTAGAAATATATTTTTTTATTTTGGGGCTACTGAAATTATAGGGGTCATTTTTTATAGCAGCTAACATTACTTATCCTAGGTAATACAGTTGGTCACATCCCTTTCACAAGGTACTGTCCCACCCAGACACAATACATTCTCCTAAACTCCCCCCAGATCACCAGACCGTATTATTGGGTCTTTCGCTCACTCCCAAGAGGCATGGAGTCTAATTAAGAACACATGTATAAGAAGCTGAGGCCCCTCTTTCCCACACCAGATCCCTGACAGCTAATATTTAGTGAGCACTGACTGTTAAGAAAAGCAGATTTAAAATGAAGCTAATAAAGCTTAAGCTTGGGGCCTCTCACATACATGAAGCTTTCCCAAGGCCTTGAAAGTGGCCTTAGCATGTTCACATAGTTAAGTATTTTCATAAAATCTGCAAATGCAAAATGTTTTAATTTTTTTTAATTGGTGGGAGGGTATATTTAAATAAACTTCAGGCCCCACCAAATCTAGACACAGCCTCGAGGCTGAGTGTCTAACATGTATTTTCAAATGTCATCCTCACAGCCATTAAATAATAGGTACTATTATTTTATGGAGAAGAAATCTGATGCATGAAGATTTTAAGTCACTTGCTCCAAGTCATGCAGCTCTGATTTTCTGGAACCAGAATTCAGGCACAAGCTCTAATGCCCAAGCCTGTTGCCACCCTCATGGTGTCTCTAGCCCGCCCATGGGTCACATGCATGTGGTCCAGGGAATCAAACCAGGAAGCATGAAGCAATAGCAGCAGTGTTTAGTATATTTCTCTTGGCCCCTCTGAATGACTTCCTTTGGACTCACCCTAATTTCTTCAGTCCCAGATAAGAAAAGCTGGAGAGTTTTTCTTCAGAGCTACATTAAAGTGTTCATTTCATACAACAAGAAACACATAGGATTTAACATCAGAAGATGTGAGTTTTAGACTAAGGAAACAATGGGACGTAATGGCACAGATTTTGCCAAGAGATTGATGTACGTAGCAGCAAGCAACTGGATCAAACGAACAACTATGGGCTGTCAAAGGCAGTGGAACAGCTTCAAAGCTCATTACTACCTCAGCTTCCACATGGTGCAAAAGAACTGGAAGATGTGGAGGGTAAACAGGCAGGCTCAGAAAGGGGGTTAAAACGTGTAACTCCAGATGAGCCTTCAGGGCCAGCAATGCCTTGAGGATTGTGGGCGCACACCCAGCTGTTACCTGTATGGTGGTTTGATCCCCAACTAATACACCAGCTGGTGGAGTATTATTTCCTTGTTGACTTTTTTGCTGCCACCTGGGGAGTCTTGGTAACTGTAAACAAAGATTTAGAACACTAATAAAGTGTCGGGCGCCAATGCAGTTTACTCTGTACTAAAATCAAGTAAGCTGTGGATGAGCAGCTGGCATGGAGGATCCCAGCCACAAGGGCTGGTGGGGAGCAGGAGGAGTCCAGGAGCAGGGAGGTGGGGTGAGAGAAAGGGATCTGATTGCTGAAGCCTGTCAGTTCAGAGCCCGACTTGGACTCAGGCACTTGGAGTAGATGCTTTTACATGGGCAGGGCCCCCAGCCCCCAGCTGCTTTCAGTGTTGGCTGCTAAGGGCTCACAGAGGCCTCCTTCCCCAAGAATTGCCCTTAAGTGATGCCTAGGAGGTTATACCCCTATACCCCCCACCAGGAGAAGCCTATAGCAATGACTGACTGATGCAGGGGTACAAAAGGCCAGCTCCCTTGCCTTGAGGAGGGGACGATTGTGTCTCTAGAGCCTTTCATGGATCAGGCCAAGTTTAGATTTTGCCAGAGCACACATCTTTGCTTGCCTTCTTCCCCTGTCCTGTCTTCTTTCCTCCCTTAGATGCTTCTCCTAAGCTTCCTTCCTCAATATACCATGGGCAACTGATTTTTCCTGTCCTGGGCTCTGCTTCTGGGGAATCCAACCTAAGACACAGTGAGGGTTTTAGGCCCCCAGTTGCCACAGCTAAGCCTGGCAGGAAGTGGGCAGGGCTTTGAAACAGGAAGTCCCCAGAGATGTGCATTTAGGACACATCCTCCTGCTATGTATATACGTAGGGGATGGCAGGTAGAAATTGAAGACACGTTTTGATAAGAAATTGTCAGCTCCCGGGAGAAACCAGTCAGCAGAGGATGGATGTCAGGGCCCTAACTGGGAAAGTACAACTGGCGCACTTAGCAAGAAAATCAAAGACTATCCCAGTGCTAGAGCCTTGGTCAGCAAAGCCAGGGTGGAAAATGCTATAACTTGTAGGATCCATGGAGGTTCAGGACTCATATGTGGCTCACCAAATCCTTCATCTGTTGGTAGCAAGACCCAGCTACTTTGTAGCCTTGTGAATCTGGGCAAGTTACTTTTCTTTTCTAAACCTCAATTTCTTCATTTGTAAAATGGCATACAGCATGCACTCAAATGGTAAATATTTTATTATATACATATTATTCTAAGCCACAGTGAGTAATGGAATTTTTGCCTGCTAAGGGGCAGACCTGGATTTCTACATAGGGCCTACCTGTAGATCCAGACTTGGAAAGCAAAGAAAAACAAAGCTATGGGATAAAATGTAGGGGCTGAAATAATGGCCACATCAACCCAAAAGGCCATGATGTTGCTTGTATGGCTACCCGTGGTCCTGCATCTTAAGGCCCAGAGCTCTGCGGTGCCATTTTTGCATCTTCGGAGCCAGTCTTAAAAGCAAGTGGGAGAGGGAGAGAAAGAGGGAGAGACAGATGTAAGCCAAGAATCCTCCAGATTTGAATATCACTTATCTAGAATTGGACCCAAGAGGGACTGTTGGGGACAGAAAGTTGGTCAATCAATAGTTATTGACCTCAAGTCTGAAATTGCAAGAGAATTTTTCTCTAGCTTGGCAGACACTACATTCACAATGCCAGATTCCCAGTGCATAAATCCAGCTGGAAATTCCCAACCAGAGCACCAGGAACTCTGAGCCACTCAAATGTTCTTTCCCTAGGATGACTCTCTACTCTCCCCATACTTGTGTACAGAGTTGTATGATCCTTATTTTAGCAGAGGGTTCCAAGAAGCAGACCTTGAGATAAGAATTCACATGCAACTTGATTTATTGAGGAAGTTCTCTTGGGAAAAATTGGGTGTGGAAAGCAGAACAGAGAAGGAAAGAAGCCAAGCCAAGTTCTAGCCTCAGCCTTAACCCTCAGGAGAGGTTGATAATGTAAATTACACCTCAAATTTCAGCCTAACTCCAAGGCAAAAGAGCTGGGCTTTCTTTTTCCCACTCCAGTCAATCATTGGATAGGGACTACTTTTGAGGAACTTCTGTCTCTCAAGCCAACCCAATAGCCCCAGGGAGGTTCTCCATAGAGCATCACAGAGATGGAAAATTAGAAGCAAAACACTTAGAAGGCAAGGAAAGGCACACTGAAAAGGTCAAAGGGATCCAAGGGAATCTGAGTGGAACACCACTGGAGATGCTACACATTTACACTTATTTTAAGGGACTGGAAAAATCTAGTTTCTGCAAATGTGCAGTTTATTCTATTGGTTTTAGTGTTATAAAATTGGAAGGGCATAGAATTTAGCCTTAAAAGATGTGAGTTATAGTTGTTGCTCTGACTCATATAAACTTTGTGACATTGGATGGATCACTTAACTTCCCAGAGACTTAGTTTCTACATCTATAAATGGGTTTATTACTTTTGACCTTTTCAATATACATTGATATTTTCTGTTGGTTCCACAGGTTTTTGATATATGTATTTCAAAACCTTAAGTAGGATGGTAGGTTTTTCATTTTGGCTTGTGATTTTGATAGTATTCTTTCTTTATAGTTCAAGGCATAGTGTTAGCCATTCAAACTAACACTGTTATGTGCTAGTTCCTTTCATTACTGTTCCTTTTATTACTATGTTATGTCTCTCTTTATGCTTTTTAGCTTGAATTCAATTATATCTGACATTAATATTGTTATATCAGCTTTCTTTTAGTTAGTAATTGTCTTTTGTGTTTTTTCTATTTTCAACATTTCTGGACAATTATGTTTTAGATGTGTCTATAGTAAACCACAGATGGTTGGATTTTTAAAAATCTGGCCTGATAATCTTGTTCCTATAGGCCATTTGAATTCCTTTACATTTATTTTGATTGCTGCTATATTCATACTTAGTTATATGATCTTATTTTATGTTTTAGATTTATCATGCTCTTTATTTGCCTCTTTTTCCACTTTTTCTTCTTTCTGTTTGATAGTTTCAAAATTTTCACATATTTACTTAAGTATAAAATTTTATAACAAAGTTTAAGTTATTCAGTATTTCTACCCTCCTCCCAAATAACCCAAGAACTTAATATGCTTTAATTACACAATGAATACCTCCCCTTTCTATATTTTCCTTGACATTATTTGAATTGTATCTAGTTATGTGGAAAAATACCATTCTTTTTTTAAAGAGTCAATAGTAAATTAAATTTAACATATTTCACCAAATTCTACACTAAGTATTGTTTCTATATTTCACTCCAACCCATCTCTCAAGATGTTTTCTCCTTCTGCCTAAAATTCTTTAGTAGTTATTTCAGTGAGGATCTGTGTGTAATAATCTCTCCAATTATTTCCATTTCATCTAGAGTGAATTTACTTCCAGCTGTTGATTTTGCTGCTGTCTTTCTTAGCATTATTTTCTCATATGTTTTGGAATTTTATTACTGAATGGAGACAGAGAGGTTGCACACTTTCTCTCTCTCTCTTCCACCCCTTGTTTCACAGTCCTGCATATTTATATTTGATTTCTTCCACCACCTCCCAAGAACAGTAATTCCAAAACCAGGTCTTATATTGGTAGTTCAGGGCTCCCAACCTACACTGATATTGGAGTCATTACATATTCAGCAACCAAGTCAGCAGATTGTTAAGCCTAAGTCCAGGATGAAAGATTTCATTTCTTACAGTTTCCCTCTACACAGCTTTATATAAATGGTAAATCAGGTAGTGGTTTTAAGAGCTTATTTCAGCATCCTTTAATGTATGAGAAAACCTCAAATTTGCTTCTGGTTTCAAACAGTGAGTTTGAAGAGTGAGCCTCTTACTTCCGTTGTGAAATTTTTAGTCTTGTTACTCACAGGAACTCAGATTTTTCCATTGGCTTCTGGATCTGGAGTTCAGTGAGTCTGTAAACTCAATCCCAATTACTCCTCTGTTCAATTCCATTTCTGGCTTTCACAGATGTTTATCTCAGTTTTTAGAATGGCCATATTGTCTAAAAGTCTTCTTTTTGGATGTCAGATTTTGTATTAGTCAGCTATTGCTGCATAATATAGTTACCCCTGAAAAGTGAGTGGTTTACTACAATAGTTGTTTACTCTCATTCATGTGTCTGGGCTTTGCCTGGGGTTTGGCCAATCTGGGATGGGCTTGGCTGGGCAACTCTGCTTCACTCTGCAGGAAGTAAGATGTGAGAATAAAAATTTTGGCTACTTTATCCTCTTGCTATCCAGTCTCCTGTTTGTGTCCCTTCCCCCCAACCCACCCCCTGCCATATAGCCAAGTTTAGTGGTAGCCAAAGAACTAGGGTACCATTGATGAGTCCATAAATGTCAGTCCCCTAGGGCACAGAGCGGGTTAGAGAAGGTGAGGGGGGCAACAAAGAATACCTAGTACATGATCGGAGGGAAGTCATAGGCAGTTGGTAACTCACTGGGAGACACAGGGCATGTGCAAACAGAAAACCAAGACTCATGAGTCTCAAAAAGGTGTGATTCCCCCAAGACAGATTTTTGGAAAATCATTTTTTGGCGCTTTTGGAAATTGGCAACTCTTGGCTTAGACTGGGGGATACAGAGGCAGAGGAGTCCCAGTATCTCCAAGTGGGAAAATCCTGTTGCCTTTGAAAACCGTCTTGCACTCAAAGAAATATGATTCCCTTAGGACTTTTTATCACTTAGGTCTCATTAATCTAGCCTTTGTACTGAGAAGAATGAAAGGAGGGCAATTTTTTCCATTCAATGGACATTGAAGTGGCAGTCAAGAAAGCTATTGTGTTCCAGCTCTGCCACTGTCAAGTTCTGTGACCTTGGACAATACATGTGGCTTCCTGAGCCTCTGGTTTTCTCCTGCGGAAAATGAGGCGGTTGAATCAAATGCCTTCACATCTCTGAAAACTCAGTATCTATAGTTTATAGATGGGATGAGTGGCACTTGCAGTTTTGTTTTCTTTTTGTTAAAAAGTATTCAACTCTGCCCATGTTCTGGTCTCTTTACTGAATTACTCGAACTAATGGAAATCTTGTGAAAAAACTTTTTATTTTCTATCTTCCTTTCCCTAACTCTTAAATCCATTATTTTCATCTATGCGTCCCAGGCAAAGGAGAGCCAGCCCTGACAGCCACCCAAGGGAAAACATGGTTTGATAATGACAAAATGAAAAAGCTAGATGCCTGTAAATTTAGATCCCCAGCACAGGTACTGATTTTCTGGCCTCATGGATATCCCAGTAATTATCTAGAATTATGCATAATTTACCTACTTCCATTTTCTAAGAAATTGTCAGCTTTCAGGTCAGAGTTTGACAATTTATTGGTTTGTCCTGTGGAAATAAATTGGGGGCATCTGGGACTGGAGTCTTTAATGTGCCCAGTTGGGGTTGTAGATGTGAAGCTGCCTCCTATTTATAGCTGAGCAAGCTTAATTGTTGCTTTTCAATCTAAATAGAAAGGCTCTGTTTACTGCTGCTGTTAATTGTAGCAAGTTGGTGAAAAACCATGCAAGGCCTCTTCAGTAAAGGCAATTCAATAAAAGCATTTTGTCAATAAATTATTATTGCCATCATGAAAACCATGCACAGCATTCAAATATAAAGCAAGCAACAGCTCGGCTTCTCCCTTTGATGGACTCAGCATAGTGCTTTTAAATTTTCTTAATTCATTCTATTTTTCTCCTGTTTCCATAGAATATTAGAGCTGATAAGGGCATTGTGGATCTTCTTATCTCAAGTCTTCATTTTACAAAGGAAAGTCTGAATTCCCTGTGCAGGGTTGGGACATGATTGTGTCTAGAATCATTAAAAAAAAATCATCTGGGAAATCAGAAAATCAACCTGCTTTCTATGTGTGCCTAGTTGGAAGAGGATTGTGCTATATGCCAAACCTGTATTTGGGGAGTTCTCTTTTACAAAGCTCTTAAAAGTTTTCTACCAAGTGTGTCATTTTATCTTCAATTTCCTGGGAATTGAGCAACATTGAATAAGGATCCAACCCAGAAGGAGGTTCTCTGTGTGGGAAGGTAGGGATGAGTGGAGGATTATATTTTTCAAAAATGACCACAACAATATTTCCAGGACCACATACTCTTCCAGAACTTTCCATCCTCCATCAGTTCATGTTCCCTTCTCTTGAACTTGGACAGTCTATGAATGCCTTGATGAGTAGAATGCAACCAAAGCCATTTTGAGTGACTTTTGAGGCTAGGTCCTAAAAGGCACTATGTTTCCACTTCCTTTCAGGGTACTTGGAACACAGCCACCATGTTGTGAGGAAGCTCAGGCTACATGGAGGGACCCTATATAGGTGTTTAACTGAGGTCCCAGCTGACAGCTGGCATTGACAAGAAAGTGACTTTGAGTTGCTCCAGCTGATGACAAGTGCAACTGAATGAGCTGTTTCTGTTGGGCCCTGTTGAAACTGCAGATTCTTGAAGAAAATAAATATTGTTGGCTTAGGCCACTACATTTTGACACAATATGTTACACAGCCACGGAAACTGGAATTTTGTGATACATATATTATTCTCGTGCATCTCACTTCTATTTAAAGTGTATCTTTCGGAGAGCTTCAAGATGGCGGAAGAGTAAGATGCGGAGATCACCTTCCTCCCCACAAATACATCAGAAATACATCTATACATGGAACAACTCCTACAGAACACCTACTGAATGCTGGCAGAAGACCTCAGACCTCCCAAAAGGCAAGGAACTCCCCACGTACCTGGGTAGGGCAAAAGAAAAAAGAAATAACAGGGACAAAAGAATAGGGACAGGACCTGCACCAGTGGGAGGGAGCTGTGAAGGAGGAAAGGTTTCCACACACTACGAAGCCCCTTCGCGGGTGGAGACTGCTGGTGGCGGAGGGGGGGAGTTTCAGAGACGCAGAGGAGAGCGGAGCCACAGGGGTGCAGAGGGCAAAGCAGAGAGATTCCCGCACAGAGGAGCAGTGCCGACCAGCACTCACCAGCCCGAGAGGCTTGTCTGCTCACCCGCCGGGGCGGGCGGGGGCTGGGAGCTGAGGCTGGGGCTTCGGTTGGATCGCAGGGAGAGGACTGGGGTTGGCGGCGTGAACACAGCCTGAAGGGGGCTAGTGTACCACAGCTAGCCCCGAGGGAGTCCGGGAAAAAGTCTGCAGCTGCCGAAGAGACAAGAGACTTTTTCCTCCCTCTTTGTTTCCTGGTGCACGAGGAGAGGGGATTAAGAGCGCCACTTAAAGGAGCTCCAGAGACCGGCGCGAGCCACGGCTATCAGTGCGGACCCCAGAGATGGGCATGAGACGCTAAGGCTGCTGCTGCAGCCACCAAGAATCCTGTGTGCAAGCACAGGTCACTCTCCATGCCTACCCTCCCAGGAGACTGTGCAGCCCGCCACTGCCAGGGTCCCATGATCCAGGGACAACTTCCCCGGGAGAACGCTGCACGCCTCAGCCTGCTGCAACGTCACGCCGGCCTCTGCCGCCGCAGGCTCGCCCTGCACTCCGTATCTCTCCCTCCACCCGGCCTGAGTGAGCCAGAGCCCCCAAATCAGCTGCTCCTTTAGCTCCGTCCTGTCTGAGCGAAGAACAGACACCCTCAGGCGACCTACATGCAGAGGCGTGTTCAAATCCAAAGCTGAACCCCGGGAGCTGTGCGAACAAAGAAGAGAAAGGGACATCTCTCCCAGCAGCCTCAGGAGCAGTGGATTAAATCTCTACAGTCAACTTGATGTACCTGCATCTGCGGAATACCTGAATAGACAAAGAATCATCCCAAATTGAGGAGGTGGACTTTGGGAGCAACAATATATATATATTTTTCCCTTTTTTCTCTTTTTGTGAGTGTGTATGTGTATGCTTCTGTGTGTGATTTTGTCTGTACAGCTTTGCTTTTATCATTTGTCCTAGGGTTCTGTCTGTCCATTTTTTTTTCCTTAAAAATGTTTTTTTCTTAATAATTATTTTTTACTTTAATGACTTTATTTTATTTTATTTTATCTTCTTCTTTCTTTCTTTCTTTTTTTTCTCCCTTTTATTCTGAGCCGTGTGGAGGACAGGCTGTTGGTGCTCCAGCCAGGCATCAGGGCTGTGCCTCTGAGGTGGGAGAGCCAACTTCAGGACACTGGTCCACAAGAGACCTCCCAGCTCCATGTAATATCAAATGACAAAAATCTCCCAGAGATCTCCATCTCAATTCCAAGACCCAGCTCCACTCAATGACCAGCAAACTACAGTGCTGGACACCCTATGCCAAACAACTAGCAAGACAGGAACAAAACCCCATCCATTAGCACAGAGGCTGCCTAAAATAATAATAAGGCCACATACACACCACCAGGCATGGACCTGCTCAACAGAAAGACAAGATCCAGCCTCATCCACCAGAACACAGTCATTAGTCCCCTCCACCAGGAAGCCTACACAACCCACTGAACCAACCTTAGCCACTGGAGACAGACACCAAAAACAATGGAACTACAAACCTGCAACCTGCGAAAAGGAGACCCCAAACACAGTAAGTTAAGCAAAATGAGAAGACAGAGAAACACACAGCAGATGAAGGAGCAAGGCAAAAACACACCAGACCTAACAAATAAAGAGGAAATAGGCAGTCTACCTGAAGAAGAATTCAGAATACTGATAGTAAAGATGATCCAAAATCTTGGAAATAGAATGGAGAAAATACAAGAAACGTTTAACAAAGACTTAGAAGAACTAAAGAGCAAAGAAACAGAGATGAACAACACAATAAATGAAATTAAAAATTCTCTAGAAGGGATTAATAGCAGAATAACTGAGGCCGAAGAACGGGTAAGTGACCTGGAACATGAAATAGTGGAAATAACTACTGCAGAGCAGAATAAAGAAAAAAGAATGAAAAGAAGTGAGGACAGTCTCAGAGACCTCTGGGACAACATTTAAGGCACTAACATTCAAATTATAGGGGTCCCAGAAGAAGAAGAGAAAAAGAAAGGGACTGAAAAAATGTTTGAATAGATTATAGTTGAAAACTTCCTCAATATGGGAAAGGAAAGAATTAATCAAGTCCAGGAAGCACAGAGAGTCCCATACAGGATAAATCCAAGGAGAAACACGCCAAGACACATATTAATCAAACTATCAAAAATCTAATAGAAAGAAAACATATTAAAAGCAGCAAGGGAAAAACAACAAATAACACATAAGGGAATCCCCATGAGGTTAACAGCTGATCTTTCAGCAGAAACTCTGCAAGCCAGAATGGAGTGGCAGGACATATTTAAAGTGATGAAGGAGAAAAACCTACAACCAAGATTACTCTACCCAGAAAGGATCTCATTCAGATTTGACCTAGAAATTAAAACCTTTACAAACAAGCAAAGCTAAGAGAATTCAACAACACCAAACCAGCTCTATAACAAATGCTAAAGGAACTTCTCTAGGCAGGAAGCACAAGAGAAGGAAAAGACCTACAATAATAAACCCCAAACAATTAAGAAAATGGTAATAGGAACATACATATCAATAATTGCCTTAAATATAAATGGATTAAATGCTCCAACCAAAAGACATAGATTGGCTGAATGGATACAAACACAAGACCCATATATATGCTGTCTACAAGAGACCCACTTCAGACCTAGGGACACATACAGACTGAAAGTGAGGGGATGGAAAAAGATATTCCATGCAAATGGAATTCAAAAGAAAGCTGGAGAAGCAATTCTCATATCAAACAAAATAGACTTTAAAACAAAGACTATTACAAGAGGCAAAGAAAGACACTACATAATGATCAAGGGATCAATCCAAGAAGAAGATATAACAATTGTAAATATTTTTGTGCCCAACATAGGAGCACCTCAATACATAAGGCAAATACTAACAGTCATAAAAGGGGAAATCGACAGTAACATGATCATAGTAGGGGACTTTAACACCCCACTTTCACCAATTGAAAGATCATCCAAAATGAAAATAAAGAAACACAAGCTTTAAATGATACATTAAACAAGATGGACATCATTGATAATTATAGGACATTCCATCCAAAAACAACAGAATACACATTCTTCTCAAGTGCTCATGGAACATTCTCCAGGATAGATCATATCCTGGGTCACAAATCAAGCCTTGGTAAATTTAAGAAAATTGAAATCGTATCAAGTATCTTTTCTGACCACAACGCTATGAGATTAGATATCAATTACAGGAAAAAATCTGTAAGAAATAAAAACACATGGAGGGTAAACAACACACTACTTAATAACCAAGAGATCTCTGAAGAAATCAAAGAGGAAATCAAAAAATACCTAGAAACAAATGACAATGAAAACAGGATGGCCCAAAACCTATAGGATGCAGCAAAAGCAGTTCTAAGAGGGAAGTTTATAGCAATACAATCCTACCTTAAGAAACAAGAAACATCTCAAATAAACAAGCTAACCTTACACCTAAATCAAATAGAGAAAGAAGAACAAAAAAACCCCCAAAATTAGCAGAAGAAAAGGAATTATAAAGATCAGATCAGAAATAAATGAAAAAGAAATGAAGGAAACGGTAGCAAAGATCAATAAAACTAAAAGCTAGTTCTTTGAGAAGATAAACCAAATTGATAAACCATTAGCCAGACTTATCAAGAAAAAAATGGAGAAAACTCAAATCAATAGACTTAGAAATGATAAAGAAGTAACAACTGACACTGCAGAAATACAAAGGATCATGAGAGATTACTACAAGCAACTGTATGCCAATAAAATGGACAACATGGAAGAAACGGACAAACTCTTAGAAATGCACAACCTTCCGAGACTGAACCAGGAAGAAATAGAAAATATGAACAGAACAATCACAAACACTGAAATTGAAACTGTGATTAAAAATCTTCCAACAAAAAAAAGCCCAGGACCAGATGGCTTCAGAGTTGAATTCTATCAAACATTTAGAGAAGAGCTAACACTTATCCTTCTCAGACTCTTCCAAAATATAACAGAGGGAGGAACACTCCCAAACTCATTCTACCAGGCCACCATCACTCTGATAACAAAACCAGACAAAGATGTCACAAAGAAAGAAAACTACAGGCCAATATCACTGATGAACATAGATGCAAAAATCCTCAACAAAATACTAGCAAACAGAATCCAACAGCACATTAAAAGGATCATACACTATGATCAAGTGGGGTTTATCCCAGGAATGCAAGGATCCTTCAATATATGCAAATCAATCAAGGTGATACACCATGTCAACAAATTGAAGGAGAAAAACCATATGATCATCTCAAAAGCTGCAGAGAAACCTTTCAACAAAATTCAACACCCATTTATGTTTAAAGCCTCCAGAAAGTAGGCATAGAGGGAACTTGCCTCAACATAATAAAGGCAATGTATGACAAATCCACAGCCAACATTGTCCTCAATGGTGAAAAACTGAAACCATTTCCACTAAGATCAGGAACAAGACAAGGTTGCCCACTCTCACCACTCTTATTCAACATAGTTTTGGAAGTGTTAGCCACAGCAATCAGAGAAGAAAAAGAAATAAAAGGAATCCAAATTGGAAAAGAAGAAGTAAAGCTGTCACTGTTTGCAGATGACATGATACTATACATAGAGAATCCTAAAGATGCTACCAGAAAACTCCTAGAGCTAATCAATGAATTTGGTAAAGTAACAGGATACAAAATTAATGCACAGAAATCTCTTGCATTCCTATACCGTAATGATGAAAAATCTGAAAGAGAAATTAAGAAAACACTCCCATTTACCCTTGCAACAAAAAGAATAAAATATCTAGGAATAAACCTACCTAAGGAGACAAAAGACCTGTAAGCAGAAAATTATAAGACATTGATGAAAGAAATTAAAGATGATACAAATACATGGAGAGATATACCATATTCTTGGATTGGAAGACTCAACATTGTGAAAATGACTCTACTACCCAAAGCAATCTACAGATTCCATGCAATCCCTATCAAACTACCACTGGCATTTTTCACAGAACTAGAACAAAAAATTTCACAATTTGTATGGAAACACAAAAAACCACGAATAGCCAAAACAATCTTGAGAACGAAAAATGGAGCTAGAGGAATCAGGCTCCCTGACTTCAGACTATACTACAAAGCTACAGTAATCAAGACAGTATGGTACTGGCACAGAAAAGAAATATAGATCAATGGAACAGGATAGAAAGCCCAGAGATAAACCCACGCACATATGGTCACCTTATCTTTGATAAAGGAGGCAAGAATATACAATGGAGAAAAGACAGCCTCTTCAATAAGTGATTCGGGGAAAACTGGACAGCTACATGTAAAAGAATGAAATTAGATCACTCCCTAACACCATACACAAAAATAAACTCAAAATGGATTAAAGACCTAAATGTAAGGCCAGACACCATCAAACTCTTAGAGGAAAACATAGGCAGAACACTCTATGACATAAATCACAGCAAGATCCTTTTTGACCCCCCTCCTAGAGAAATGGAAATAAAAACAAAAATAAGCAAATGGGACCTAATGAAACTTAAAAGCTTTTGCACAGCAGAGGAAACCAGAAACAAGACGAAAAGACAACCCTCAGAATGGGAGAAAATATTTGCAAATGAAGCAACTGACAAAGGATTAATCTCCAAAATTTACAAGCAGCTCATGCAGCTCAACATTAAAAAAATAAATAACCCAATTGAAAAATGGGCAGAAGACCTAAATAGACATTTCTCCAAAGAAGATATACAGATTGCCAACAGACACATGAAAGAATGCTCAACATCATTAATCATTAGAGAAATGCAAATCAAAACTACAATGAGATATCATCTCACACCAGTCAGAATGGCCATCATCAAAAAATCTACACACAATAAATGCTGGGGAGGGTGTGGAGAAAAGGGAACCCTCTTGCACTGTTGGTGGGAATGTAAATTGATACAGCCACTATGGAGAACAGTATGGACGTTCCTTAAAAAACTAAAAATAGAACTACCATATGACCCAGCAATCCCACTACTGGGCATATACCCTGAGAAAACCATAATTCAAAAAGAGTCATGTACCAAAATGTTCATTGCAGCTCTATTTACAATAGCCAGGACATGGAAGCAATGGAAGTGTCCATCAACAGATGAATGGATAAAGAAGATGTGGCACATATATACAATGGACTATTACTCAGCCATAAAAGGGAACGAAACTGAGTTATTTGTAGTGAGGTGGATAGACCTAGAGACTGTCATACAGAGTGAAGTAAGTCAGAAAGAGAAAAACAAATACTGTGTGCTAACACATATATATGGAATCTAAAAAAAAAAAAAAAGGTCATGAAGAACCTAGGGGCAAGATGGCAATAAAGATGCAGACCTACTAGAGAATGGACCTGAGGATACGGGGAGGTGGAAGGGTAAGCTGGGACAAAGTGAGAGAGTGGCATGGACATATATACACTACCAAACGTAAAATAGATAGCTAGTGGGAAGCAGCTGCATAGCACAGGGAGATCAGCTTGGTGCTTTGTGACCACCTAGAGGGGTGGGATAGGGAGGGTGGGAGGGAGGGAGATGCAAGAGGGAAGAGATATGGGGACATATGTATATGTATAACTGATTCACTTTGTTATAAAGCAGAAACTAACACACCATTATAAAGCAATTATCCTCCAGTAAAGATGTTAAAAGAAAGAAAGAAAGAAAGAAAGAAAGAAAGAAAGAAAGAAAGAAAGAAAGAAAGTGTATCTTTCCCTTTCCTTTTAAATGAGCCCTTTTCCGTTTTCTTTATTGCTTCTAGGGATGGTAATACTACTTCAAATATCACTCTTGCTACATCTATTGCTACTATTGAAAAAAAAATGAGATAATTTTTATAGCTAATGTTGACTGCATATACCTACTGTATAGATTTAAGCCCTACATGTACTAAATTATTTAAGCATCATATCAACTTATGATGGGTTGAATTGTGTCTCCCTTCCCCAAATTTACGTGTTGAAATCTTATCCTCCAGTATTTCAGAATGTCTGTAGTTGGAGATAGGGTCTTTAAAGAGGTAAAATTAGGTCATTAGGATAGGCCCTAATCCAATATGACTGGTATCCTCATAAGAAGAGGCGATCAGGACACAGACATGCACAGAGTAAAGACCATGTAAAGACACAGAGAGAAGTTGGTCATCTCCAAGCCAAGGAGGAACAACCCTGCAGACACCTTGATCTCAGATGTCCAGGCTCCATAACTTGAGAAATACATTCGTGTTGCTTAAGCCACCCAGTCTGTGATAATTTGTTATGGCAGCCCTAGCAGACTCATACACAACCTTATGAGTAAAGTAGTATTGACTTCAGATGAGGGGTTTACAGATGAGGAAGCTGACACAGAAATAAGGTAACTTGCCCAAGGTTACACAGCTTTATTTCCTTTCAGAAATAAGGAAACAAGGGCCCAAGAATTTGACTTACATAAAGCTTCACAGTTAGTTTGAAGAAAGATTCAAAATTAGAAAAGTCAAACCCTACCCAATATTTTCACCATTTAGCATCAGAGTTCTCAGAAATATGTCACTTAGTCCCTTTGGCTGAGTTAAGACAAAGTGGTCACAGCGCAGGAGTGAATGAAGTCACATTTCTGTCATGGCTGTGGATGCCAAATGAGGGGCAAGAGCATGTCTCTCTCTCTACCTCTTCATTTATTTTTCACATCCACTCTGATGTCCAGGGCAAAGCTGCATATAAAAGGAACATGAGTTCCTGAATAACTGTGAGGAGTAGAGTCACTCTGTCCACCCACATTGAATGAATGCAAGAAATAAATCTTACTGGGTTAAACCAATGGATTTAGTGTGTGTTTTTTGTTATTGCTGTTGTTGTTGTTTACTGCTGTTAGCCTACCCTTACACACAGAGATTATGATTGGAATTAAACTAGACAAACTATTCCACTGCTGGGCCACAGTAATTGGTTTAGGTTGGGTGCATGCCCCCATCAAAGCCAATGAGATATGAGGAGCTGTTTTCTGAGTATTCTGGCAAAAGGAAGAGTCTTTTACTGGAACTATTAGAATTGGTTCCTTTCTTCCACCCCTCCCCCAACCCACCATGTTGAGCAATTCAAGCTTCAAATCTGCAGTAGCTTTTCGTCAGCAGGAGACCACTATGTGGAGGAAGGGGCCAGTACTACAGAGCGCAGAGAGATGGGGAAGCCAGGTCCTGATGGCATTATTTGATCTGCTGGATCAAGCCTTGCCAGCTCTACCTGTGGCCTCCTTCAGTTCAGTGAGACAATCATGTCACTTCATTGTTATAGTCTGTTTGAGTTTTCTGCTCCTAGAAACATACTCAGAGTTACTGAGCACCAGCTGCCCACACAGCACCCATTATCTCCTTTTTCCTTCCTACAGAAACTCTCTTTTTCAGATGCCCCATCCTCATGCAGCCCATATGACTTAGAGGAATCCCATCAGCTTCAGGAGTGAATCTGATTGGATTAAGAGTTATATCACCCCCCCTTGTCTGTGATTGGTTGTGAAAAGTCATGTGAGCCAGTTCTGGCCAATGACATGTGATGAGAGGGTTGTTGGTGTCATCTGGGGAAGTTCTGCCTTGCTTTTAAGAGCAAGCTATTCTCTCTTTCCATAATTGAATGAAGACAGATGAATCCACCATTGTCCCCTGGACAACCTAAAAAAATGAAACCAACTATGTGAATAGCAAAGCCAAGGATTGTAGAGAACCTAAGCTCCAGATAACAATATTGAGATTCCGGATCAACCAACTCCTATTAAATTTCCTGTTAAATGAGCTTATACATCCTTTCGTTGAAAAAGCTAGTTTAGAAATAATTGAAACTCATCCAGTTATTTGAATAACCGAAAGTTAATGGCTGCATAAAGCCTCCCAGTAGTTCCAAATGCTTCCAATAGATTAAATAATCCCTACACTCTGTCCCAAAAGCAATGATAACCAAAATGTGCTTTATCCTTTCTGTCTCCTTAGGCTATAAATAGCCAAATATTTTTCCTCTCACATGAACGCCAGGGAATAAACTCTGTGCAATCTCTTCAAACCAAAATAGTAAAAGGTATTAAAATATCTTAAAGTGGTCTGTGCTCTATGACACAGGCTAGGAGAGGTTATTTGACAATATCCTTTGCAGCAGGAGGGGAAACTGTTGGCATATTCCTGGCCTCTTGAGTGAGTTATAGGACTGGAAAAGAGATAGGTTTTTTTCTCTTCTCTTGTCCAAGATCGTTCTTTGATTATATTGCAGGGATTAAAGACTGATGATGAAAATGAAATTAGCTGTTAGTCTTAGTGAGGTAATTATGTTCCTGAACTACCAGGAGAGATGGACTTTGAGGCATCTATTTATATAATGAAAGATTTCAAATGCCTAATATTTATATATAGACTTGGTTCTTATATTTGTAAAGTTTCTTCTTCAGTTAATGTTAATTTGCCTCTACTATCAACTCTGGGAGGTAACTGTGGCGGGTTTTGTCGATTTCATTTTACAAATAAATTTGAACAAGGAGAGTGACTTGATTTCTAGGTTGATTCCATTGTGATAGAACACACTGTGTATGATTTCAATTCTTTTAAATTTGTTGAGGTTTGTTTTATGACCCAGGAAATGGTCTATTTATATTCTGTGGGCACTTGAAAAGAACGTGAATTCTGCTATTGTTGGGAGGATGCTTCTATAGATGTTGATTAGATCCTGTTGGTTGATGGTGTGGTTGAGCTCTCATGTATCTTTGCCAATTTTTGTGTCTAGTTGTTCTATCAAATATTAAAAGAAGGGTGTTGAAGTCTGAAATTATAATTGTGGATTATACTTCTTTCACTTTTATCAGGTTTGCTTCACATATTTGCCATCTCTGTTGCCTTGTGGATACACACTGAGCATTGCTATTTCTTTGTAGATTGACCCTCTCATCAGTATATAATTTCTCTCTCTGACTCTGGTAATTTTCTTTGCTCTGAAGTCTACTTTGTCTGTCATTAATTAGCCACTCCTGCTTTCCTTTGATTATTGCTTGCATGATATATCTTTTTCCATCATTTTACTTTCAACTTGTGTGTACTGTTATATTTGAAGCGAATTTCTTGTAGATGATATACATTTGGATTATGTTTTTTAATCCACTCTGCCAAGGTCTTTTAACTGGTATATTTAGACCAATTTAAATTTAATGTACTTATTGATATATTAGGGACTAAGTTTGCCATTTTATTTTTCTTTTGTTTATTCTCTGTTTTTCATTTATGATTTTTTTTTGCCTTCATATGAGTTACTTAACATTTTTTTAGAATTGCATTTGAATTATCTGTAGTGTTCATCAACAG